>NC_056624.2:229891755-231366755 GCF_002870075.4 Lactuca sativa
AGCAGTGGTATCAACGCAGAGTACTCATCCGCCACACTATACTCCGGTCGGCTGGCTCAGTCGCCACCCGCCACTGTCTTCCACCGTACAACACCACCAGCACCAAGATGGTTCTCTCCAGCTATAGAGAACCAGCTCAGATCTACCAAATTATCTAACTTGATCGTCGAAGTCCGCTCCCGGGGCATATTCCCTGGGGCGGCTCTAACGAGTTTGCTCTGTGATGTCCAGATCTCTGCCGCAGCAGAAGACCAGAAAACTCATCGGGGGTCGATGTCGCATCATTTGGTGCCATCCCGGATTCGAGCAAGTAGCAAAAGCCTCCGTTGTTTTCAAGCTCGTCTTTTCTCCTAGATCTTTCCAGATCTGTTGGATTTTACATCAGGTTTGCTCAGATCTGTTCATTTCTACCCATCATTTGTTCAGATCTGTTTGGCTCATGCCAAGATCTATTCAGATGTGTTAGTTATTGATAAGATCTATTCAGACCTGTTTCTCCATCATTCAATCTCTTGATCTGTTGAGTTTTCTCGCTCAGATCTTCAGATCTGCCTCATTTTTTGATTGGATATTTAGATATGTTTTGTTTTAGTTCATTTAAGCAACTCTCAAGTTTCAAAACACTTTCTCAGATACAATTTTCATCTATATTTTGATGGGTTCTTCAACAAGTAGTAAAGAAAGAATTTCTTATGAGTTCTTAACCCATTTTCGTTTTTTATTTTGGTGTTTTTTCAAGAAATTTGAGAATGAATGAAGTTTTCATGGTGTTTTACCTCATCTTAAGTTGTTTTCCTAAAAGAAATCGTTTTTGGTTTCTGATACTATGTTGAAGTTGTTTATTTAATGTTTCCTTCAAAGCTTAAAGAAGGAAAACAAAATTTTTCCAGATCTGTTCTTGCTCACATCTTGATAGCTTGTTGAGCAAGCTGAAGAAGGAAAGAACGTTTATGAGAAAAAAATCCTTTTAGATTCATTTTTGTTTATGTTTTGGTGTTTTTTCAGCAAGTCTGAAAAGAAAAGAAATTTTTGTTGTTTATTGGGTAGAAGTATGGAAAAAGAACATAAGTTTTTATGAGTTTTACCTTATTCCAGCTTATCTTGATGATTTATTGAGCAAGATGAGGGAAAAATAAGCTTTTATAAGCTTCTATTCTCTTTTTAGTTAATGTTAGCAAGAAAATTTTTTAGTTCATTGTTTTCTATGAACAAGACCTTCTCAGACCTGTTTTGCTAATGTTTTGGGGTTTGTTTTAGTATGTTTCAAGAAAAAAGAAGCTTTTTATCCCATCTTAAGTTCATATGTTATCAAAAAATCGAATTTTGTTGAGATTTTCTGCATAGAACTTTAATCTCTGGAACATTTATTTGTAACCATGGCTGGATGCTTGTACATTTTATCAAATTGTTTATTTAGTGTTTTCTTCAACTTCTGAGAATATATATGAAAAAAGAAGAGAGGAAAGAGGTTTTTATGAGTTTTTGCCATCCATTTTTCTATTCATATAATATGAAGTTCATTTCAAAAATGGGTTTATGTGTACAAATTTGTTCAAGTTGGTGAACACACATGTGTTACTTGTACATTCCAAAACCCATCACATAGTATTTTTACCTTAAAGATTTACCCTGCCTTTCTCAAAATTTGCTGCTCAGAGAGAGAGAGAGAGAGAGAGAGAGAGAGAGAGAGGAGAGAGAGAGAGAGAGAGAGAGAGAGAGAGAGAGAGAGAGAGAGAGAGAGAGAGAGAGAGAGAGAGAGAGAGAGAGAGAGAGAGAGAGAGAGAGAGAGAGAGAGAGAGAGAGAGAGAGAGAGAGGAGAGAGAGAGAGAGAGAGAAGTTCAGCACGAAAAGTGACTGTAAAAAGAGATAGAAACAAAACCAAATAGCTCATTGATAGAGACCGATTCGAGATGGTCAATCTCCAAGATAGGGCCAATTTGAGATGGCTAATCTCCTAAAGAAATAAGACGTGAAAGAGGTACTAGTTTCATCAAATTCTTCTCTATTCACAACAAAACAATTATATCTATATAAATAACAATGCAAATGGCTAAAAACTAGGAAATGAGCAACATGGGCGTAACCGATAATCTACTTTTGCTAGAAAATAAATAAATACAATAAGTAAATAAAATGCAAGAAATACTAATAATAAGGGACATGGAATTCGTAGGCAACATGGCAGCAACGTGGGTGTTTCCATGCAAAGGTATTAGTTGCAGATAGTAAGGCCTCGTTTGTTTTTCTACAAAAATACTTTTTGAGCATTTTTCCCTTCTGGCGGGTAGACGTTTCGCAAGTGCACGTCTTCTTCCGCAAACTTGGAAAAAGACAAAAGACATTTAACCACTTCCAAAACAAATAACACCTGACTGTCGCCAAAGAGTGTCACAAGGGCTTGTTCTAGTCTCTAAAGGATCTGGCCATGGAGACGGCCTTAGGTATGACACCAGAACTGTATCACTCATAGTCACAACAACAAAACCCGTTTATCCCTTTCACCAAAATACAGCCGAATATGCCTAAAAATTTCACAAACACTACCATTTTCACAGTCACAGTTTACAACTCTATCTCAACAAATTGTATCTTAAAAAGTATGTTTTTGGGAAGAGTTTGTCCCTATCTAGCCGACAGATAAAAGGGAAAATAAAGAGGGGAGATAGTAGAGCCCCATATAGTACATATAAGACTCAACAGTTGGCAGAAAAGAATAAGGCCACAATGGGACCCACCTTGATCCAGCTCTCCCTTTGAAGTCGAATGCATGAGCAACAACCCATCATCGACAGCATCCCCGAGAATCGACGTTCATTTCCACAGCTAGCCAACCATCTCCAAAACACCCATTGTCACCATCGGACATGCATCTCAACCACCTTTAACACCAATTGACCCAGTGGATTGACAGAACTCAAGCATCACCAGCAACCTTCAACTCTGACTAAGTAGTTCATCGGGGACCGAAACAAAACCCAAAGTGCCATTAGTCAGCAACTTGTGGACGAAACCATACCATGACCGGTTGATCCTGACTGCCTGACGCCACATTACTTCCCCAACGGAGCAGCTCGACGCCAATCACCACTATGCTACCCGCTAATCCCATTCACCGACTGTTGTACCCTCCCTCACCGCAGTGAACTCAAAACCCATCGGACGACCTCCAAATTGACAACTGCAGATTCACCAACCAGGCGACGCGATTGATCGGCACCGCTAACGAAGCCACACTGCACAACAAATCCAACCGATCTAGCCTCCAGGCGACGAATTCCAGACGAGTAACCAAGCCTCCAGTCTGACATCTTCAACTGAGGCCCAACTATCAGACGCCGCCGGCGAACTCGCAGTCTCTATGCTATCAGGCTCCGATGAAGAACAACCAAGATGCCTTTCTCGCGAATCCCATTCGTCGACTGCCCCGATGACAGCTCTACACTTCTCAAACCTAAAAATAAAATTAACTAGATTATGACCCGTGTGTGTTAAACGCGGGGAAAACATAAATAAAATATAAATATATATAAATATTGCAGAATAATTATAAAAAAAAAATCAGGGTTATTGAAATGTGTATAAAATACACTGAGGTTGGTAAATATATATAGTCGTTGAAGGACCTCTTTGCAGACAATATTTTTTGTTTTATTAGTTGAACGAACTTCATTGCCACAAAGTATCTTCTAACATTTTTTTATTTGTGACACCGGAAACTAACTATGCGTAAAAACGGCTCTACGTAAGTATAATCCAACGTTTGACAATGTACTTTAAAAAAACATTGTTATTTTATGGTTATATTGCAAACTAAAATTGTTTATTTTAAAAAATAGCAACTTATTTATGTTTATTTGAAATGAACCACATACCCCCCCCCCCCCCTCCACACACACACATACAATATTAAATATAAAAAAACTCTAACAAAGAAATATAAAAACATTTATGCTTGCTCGATTTAGATATTGCCCATTACTCATTGAAAATGTCAAAATACATAATTGGCACACAACTTACTTGTTATTATGAGACGAATTAAACAATTTAAACAAATGATGATTTTTTATTTTTATTTTATGACAATGATTCTTTCACATATAACTATTAAATGGTTATTCAAGATGAATTAAAAGTTCATTGCTATTTCTTGCCGTTTTAGAAGTATGTTTCGACCACTTTTGCATCAGATAAAAAACATATAGGTTCTTTTAGTATTACTGCAATCCTACTTTTATATAAAGTTACTTTTTTCGCATCAGACCAAACTCGGTGTTTTTAAGCATTATTATCATCCTATATTATACATTTTTGATAGTTTTTAAAAGTTCGTTGCAATTTCTCATTTCTTTTTGAAAGCTCGTTGTTATTTCTAGTTGCTTTTAGAAATAAGTTTTAGACTATTTTTTTGTATCAAACCAAATTTGAAGGTTATTTTTGCATTATCACCATTGTATATGTTACATTTCATTTTTATTATTTGAATATAGTTTTTGTAGTTCAAAACCAATACAAATATAAAAATAATGACTACATATTAACCGACTCTCTATAATGTATAATTAAAAATCAAGACACTATAATCATAATTTATTGATGTTAGTTAATATGTAATTTATTTGGGGATGAGGTTAGTTTTGGTTACTTATTTGGGAAGTATAATATGTATTCTGCATTACAAGTGTTTATCTTTTAAATTTAGCATTTGTTACTTTAGAATTTTATTTTGGCTTGAAATAACCATGATCATCCCATATTTAATATTTTTCTCTTCTTGCACCTTTACTTCCTACTGACTTGCATTCACTAAAACAAGATTTAACATTTTATTAAAAACAAATATGAACAATACACTATTAAACTCAATGGATATGCTAAAAGAGACATGAGACTTGCCTTTTGTGAGATCAATAATACCAAATTGGACCACTCTCTGCAAAATAATTTAAGAACCGAAGAAAACCTGATTGCCCAAATACCTAATATTATTATTTAAGTCATAACCTGTTATATTCCGACAAAATTGAAATTTTCAGCCAAAACTCTGTTACATGCCATCAAAGTTGAAAAAAATCATTTAAAGTTAAATGATGGTATTAATTTAAAAAATTATCTTTCACTTTTTGTTGGACGTATTTTTTTTATGACAAGAACAATTATCAGTCCAAACATGATCCGTAAAAACCATCATGGCCAAATCATAGATCGCTTCATCAACAAAATAGAATACCACGGTCGTAAATGATAATCCAGTTAGAACATCTTTTTCTAAAAGATCAAGAAATGAACAATTTATTAGAATCTTATCACGCTGATAAAAGTCATAACAAAGTGACATAGATTGAATCGATAGTTTACAATAAATATAAAAAATGAAACCCTACCAGAGATAGAAAAACATGAGGATGAGACAAAAAAAACATGTAACACTACAAAGTTGCAAACATAAAAAACACATGATGCTAAAAATCTAGAAAAAAAAACCAAAATTTATAAATGGTTGTGAGGTGAGCGTAGAGAACTTGTGTCAGATTCTTTGAGAAAAAAAATCCAATGTTACAGGTTTCTCATATTTTGAATGTTATATGAAAAAAAAATCCAAAGGTATCTGTTCTAATAACCCATATTTTGAATGTAACATGAAAAAAAAATCCAATGTTACAGGAAAGTATAGAAATGAACTAAATTAACATGTATTTAGATTATACAAATTATTTTGAACAATGTTCATTCAAAAATATACTTATTGTTGTTTCATACCTACATACAAAGTTTAATAAAAACAATGTTAATTGTAATTATGCAATTTGATTCTACAATCAAATAAAAAAAAATTCTATAATAACGTAAATATGATATTCAAAGAAATAAGATCATTCCTAGTTTAGATTCTAACTTCTTAGCCTACTTTTGATATGGTTCATATGTTAATATTTAGAGAAACCGGTAGGAAATGATGTTGATATTAAGTTTTGTATATTGTTGTTACCGATAAAAAAACTAAGTTGTAGTTTAAATTAAAAGTTCTTTTTTCATGGTAAGTATGTTGCTATAAATTGTAAAAAAAATTACATAGCTATTGCAGTTTGTAGAGGTTGTTGAGTATCAAGTCCAAGTTAATAGGTTAAGAATTTAATATGAAAAATTATACATTTTTGTTTTGTTTGACTTAATCTAGACCGAATGATGTTAATCGATTTCATGTAAGCTGTGACAAAGAATATCAAAATATATATGAATACGTATATTTGATACGGGAACAAAAAATAATCAAAAAAATTATAAAAAAAGCGAAAAAAGGTACTGATCTTCTAGTGCACAACAATGAAGGTTTGAAGCAGATAATGATGATGGAAGTGATAAACAATAAGAATGATGTTGTAGGAGAAGGTTTGAAGAAAAGTAACGATCGAAAATAAATGTGAGCCGCAAATTCAAGGATGAATCATATATGTATATGATAATTTGAATCTGATTTTTTGGTATTAATGGTTTCCTAATAAAAATGGATTTTATATTAATGGTTTGCTAATATAAACGTATTTATATTAATGGTTGATATTTAATGCCTTAATTGAAATGGTTTTCAGTAATATGCTTTTAAAGTTGACTATTTTAAAATCTTTATAACGTGAAATTCAAGATTTAAAATAGGGGAAATTTTATTAAAATTAAATACATTCTATTTCAATGGATTTAAGTTAATTCTCTTTGACAATTGGAAAGCATTTATTAGAATTAAATACATTCCATTTAGGGAAAATAATGTCACCAATTTGATCTAAGGGTGGAAAACATAAGATTGAAATGCAGTCAATTACCCAGATTGTTTAAGATGATATCATAAGACTTTTGTTTTAATATATATTAAAGATAACATAATTATTGATATGCTTATTTAATGAGTTTTTTTAAAAAGAAAAAACTAATCAGGTTTAAATTTTGAAGCCAAAAGCTATAAATAATTGAATTAAATTATGAACAATATTAATTAGGGTTAATGATGACATAGATCGTCAAAAGATCTCTTGAAGGAGATGCTTGCTTCAGTTTGTAGAGATTTGTGTGAAGCCAAAGCAGAGGTGTGATAATTGGAGATGCAAGGAAGAGGCAATACGCAAATTCTAAGAATACATGAGAAAAATGAACCACCTTATGGTGCTACATTCTGTTATGAACACACAAATATCAATTGAAGCACAACCATTGACATAAAGAAGAAGAGGATTGGGGAATTCTGGTTTAAGAGAAAAAGTAGAGGAGAAAGATGGGGACGGTTATTCATGTTTTTGGCCAGATTTATGGAGAAACTGATGTCTCATATATAAATAGAATGATATGCTTTAATTGATAAAATAATTGCCGATTTTAAAGATTTTATAATTAAATGTAATTATGCCCGAATTGTGAAATATATTTTTGAAAGTATGAATAGATTCTATAATTAAATATGAATAGATTATATAATTAAAGATTCTATAATTTAATGTAATTGTGTTTGAAATGTAATTGGTAAATTTAAAGATTCTATAATTAAATGTTTGAATTCTATTTTGAGAAGATGATGTCATCAATTTAATCTAATGGTTAAAATCATATGATTGAAATACAATCAAGGGTCTTGATTGCTTCATTAGTGAATTAAGGGTTCTCTTTTAATAATATTTAGAGATGGTGGGCCAACACATGGATGGCTTTCAGTAGTGTGTTCTCAAAAATAAAAATAAAATTAGTGAAATTGGCTGAAATTGGCATTTGGGCTTATAACTACGATACACAAGGCTCGCGATGTGGGCTCCTTCCAATTCACAAATGGGCTGATAACTTGGACTCATATTTATTTTGGATACCTTTCAAGTTTATTCCTTCACGATTTTGAGCCGCTCCAACAAAACAAAATATTATAACTTTACAAGACAAATTCCACCAATAAGCAACTCAATGGTAGCTCGCTACAAGCACCACTCACCAGAAAATGCATTGCGGCCCAGAGATATTTTCAAAAGAAGAAGAAGAAGAAGAAGAAGAGAATATGAATATGGGCTAATCATTCGCAGACTCTATGTCACACCCGCAAACCAAGGATGGCGGAAACGTCCGGGGGTGGCGGACTTCATGTATAGTATCATAACAACAAGTATAATAGTGATCAAAGAAATACAACCAATCATAAATATAATCGAAAAAGAATTAAATGGTTTCAAGTGTTACATATTTCAATGATTGATTACAACATGATATAAAAATAGTTGTTCAACGTTGTAGCGTCCCATCCCAAAAGTTTGTGGTTACTTGATTTTGTTGATCGCTTGAGAATACAAGTTATTTTGAAAAAGTGTCAACAATTAAGATGGTGAGTTCATAAGCTTCTTAGATGAAGAGTTTGAAAACCGATCTTTGTAATGAGTTGTGTGTTACTGAGAAAAATCCAATATTTTCCTTACAAAAGTGATGTGTAGTCTTAAATGTCAAAAACCAGAATGTACAAGTATTTTCCATGCTTAAAATAAATCATGCAAGTTCAAATCGACATAAACTCATTTAGTTGAAAGAAAAACTCGGTACTTTGTAATGTACCCCTTTTTGTATAAACCCGGTACTTTGTATTCGTACCACATTTATATGAATAACCCGACACTTTATAGTTGTCCCCCACTTAATAAATAACTCGGAACTTTATAGTTGTAGCCCAGTTAATGAATAACCCAACACTTTATAGTTGTACCCCACTTGATGAATAACCCGACACTTTATAGTTGTACCCTACTTGATGAATAACCCGACACTTTATAGTAGTATTCACTTAATGAATAACCCGACACTTTATAGTTGTACCCCACTTAATGAATAACCCGACACTTTATAGTTGTACCCCACTTAATGAATAACCCTTTTATGGGAAACCCGGTACTTTTTAATGTACCTATTTAGTATAAAAATTTTTTGTAATGAGTTCGAAAAGTAAATGAATCATAAACTATACCTACTATAGTTTATAAAATCTTTGTAATGTAGTGAACATAACTATGCCTATGACAGTTTATCAAATGTTTGTAAGGTTAGAAATCATTTTGTTTTCTATGTAATACCTATTTCCAAGGTAAAATGACTTGTAATATAACAACACATATTCACATATTGATGCACACCTTGCTCAACAAGTTACAAGGTGCAAATGAATTTATAACAATTTGCTAGTTTTATCCTTTCTGTTCCTGTTCTTGGAATAAATATAGAAAATTCATACGGAGTTAAAAACTGATTCCGTAAATTCTGAGAGTTTATAAATTATGTCTAGTTTGTTCAAATTTTTTCTCATGATTTTTAGAAGTCTAGAACTGGTGTGAAAACGTTCATATTCACAGACTGGTCCGAATTCGTAGCTACAGTGATAGGCAGTTTTGTAAAAATCACCATAAATTGTAGAAAAATCATATGGGGATGTGCAAGTAGTCTTTTTAAAGGTACGAACCTGAAATACTTGCACCTAATACATTTTTGAAAACTAGAATGTTTAAGTTTACCAAAACATTCCGTGAATGAACATTAATTTTTCTGTTGAAAGCTGATGTTTGAGTTTAGTTGTGTTCTTGGTGTTTTAACTTGTATCCCCCCCCCATTAAAACTTAAGAAAAACATGAGAAGATAGGGGGTATGAACTCACCTTGTGTGATTCAGTGGATGGATGTTGAAGAAGGGAAGTGTTCAACTCAAGAACACTTAGAAGATGCCTTGAAGATTCGAAGATCTAACACGAATATGATGATGTTTGTATAAGACATCCACGATTTTAGTCGAAAGAAAGTGAAATAATCATGTGAGGAGTGATATTACTTACTAGGAGTAGATGAAGAACTTGGGATCAGCCCTTGAATCTTTGAATTTTAGAGAGAGAAGTGAGAGAGAAATGGGTCTTGCTTTTTGGTGAAGTATGAGTGAAATGGGAGGAGAGATGAGGATTTCCAGCTTTTGTTCAAGAGTATGGCTGGAAAAGTGAGTGTAAAAAGGACAATGATTGACTGAATAGTGATGAATAGTGGCTGGGTATGGCCATGGAGTGGGTGTGGGAGGTTGCTTGTGTCATAGATTTATGGAAAAGTCAACACTCCACCTCAAAAACTTATCAATTAGATTCTATTCTTAGATATAGATTTCCCTAAATATGTATTTAAATTATGAATATTTAGGGTCTTATATAATAAAATATGAGTTTTGGGGGTTTAAAATGGTTAAAATATGAATTTGGTGAAAAATCCCTGTAAAAAACGTCAAAAACGGGCTTAGGAGGCGAAAGTAGTCGAAAACCGAACAATATGGACCGAACCTGCGAGGTTCGGTTCTTGGAAGTGCTGAGAACCGAAGGTGCGAAGAGGTAACCGAAGGTGCGAGGAGGGACCGAAAGTGCAAGAGGGGGAACCGAAGGCGAGTCTCGGTCTCGGCTGCTGTCTGCGAGGTTCGGTCCAAGAATAAGGCTTTCGGTTCTATTAGAAGGCTCGGTTCAGAGGGAGGTTTCGGTCCTCTTGGGTTTCGGCACTAAGAGGTTTCGGCTCCCTAAGAGGGTTCTGGCTCTAAGAGGCTGTTTTTCGTGATTTCTTCCCGTTTTGAGTGATTTTTGACCAAGTTAAGGGTCGGGATGCCCCGAGTGATTATAAAAAAGTTTGAGAGAGATTTGGCAGAGAATTCACATACTTGGAGAGATTTCACATACTTGAAGAGATTTGGGAGAGATTTCACATACTTGAAGAAATATGGGAGAGATTTCACATACTTGGAGAGATTTGGGAGAGATTTAAGATAGAGAGAGATAGAGCGAGAGAGATAGAGCGAGAGAGATAGAGAGAGACTTAGTTTGTGACCTTTGTGAGTGTTTAACTTCGAAATGCAAGGTTTGTAAACCTCATTAAGCCATGTTTAAGGATCTTACACACCCCCGAAGGGTATGCAATAGTGTTTTATCGTTTTGCTACATCGCTTACCCCGATTAGGGTTTAAGAATCCTAAACATACAAACTTTCCAAGCGATGGCTTCTTATTAAAATAGCGAGTTGAACAATAATTACATAACGTAAACCCTAGTATACTCGGGTTAGATGAGTTGACCAGTTTAACTTGTTGACTTTATTTGACTTTGACTTGACCAGAAATTGACAGTTGTCACATCATCCCCCCGTTAGAAGGAATTTCGTCCCGAAATTAGCGTTTTTACTGGGACTTCAAGAATTTGGGAAGAGATGCGGGTACTTTTGTTTCATTAGGTCCTCATGTTCCCAGGTGAAATCGGGTCCTCATTTTACGTTCCAATGGACCTTCACAACAGGGATGCGACTTTGTTTTGCTCTCTTGATTTCCCGATCCATGATTTTAACCTGTTTCCCTTATGATGTGGAGACTCTCGTTGATTTTGATTTCGTTGAGTGGTATCACGAGGGTCTCGTCGGATAGTCATTTCTTTTAAGTTAGATACGTGGAAGGTAAGATGTAAGTTATTAAGTTCCTGAGGCGGTCGAAGTTTGCATGCTACTGGGCCAATCCTAGCAAGGGTTTCAAGTGGTCCGATGTATCTTGAATTTAGTTTCCCATGTTTACCAAAACATATTGCTCTTTTCCACGGTGAGACCTTCAGTAGTATACGGTCAGCAAACTGGAATTCCAAGGGTTTGAGTCGCTTATCTGCATAGTTCTATTGTCAATCTCGAGACGTTTTCAGTCCTTCTCGAATTTACACGATCTTTTCCGTTGTCTCCCTTGTGATTTTAGGGCCATCGAGGGTGTTGTTAGGGGATTGCTCCTTCGCTAGCTGTGTATCTCCCACTTCAGCCCAGCGCAGTGGTGCTCTGCCTGTCGGTTTGCTGGTGGTAGGCCTTACTCAAGCCTAGTCTAGTCCCTGTAAGGGTTGCCAGAATCACGAAATGAATGTACTATCTCTGTCAGAGATAATGGATATTAACACACCATGTAGTTGCGTAATCTCTTTGATGTACGTTCTAGTCAATTCCTCCATCTTGTCGGTTTCTTTGATTAGTAGGGAGTGTGCGGATACGGCCAGTCCGTCAACGATTACCCAAATGGTATCGAGACCATCCATTGTCTTTGGTAGTTTGGTTATGAAGTCCATGGTTAGCCGCTCCCACTTCCTTTCGGGTATCACTAGTTGTTGTAGGAAATGTGAAGGCTTCCGTTATTCTACATTGTCCTTGGCATAAGTCAGATATTTATCCCCATATGTAGCGATGTTGGCTTTCATTTTCGGCCACCAATAATGTTTCTTTAAGGTCCAGACACATCTTGTCTGGACCTAGGTGAACTGAGTGGCGAATTTTTGTGTGCTTTGTTCATGACGTCATTTCTGATTCCATCAACTTCGGTGTCCAGATCCGGTTCATAGGATAACATGTCTTGCCGCCCTTTCCTTCTAGGTTCTTATGATCGGTGAAGATTGTACACTTCGTGTTGTGGAGATAGTGCATCTAGATCTCTAGGGAGAATACTACTGGTCCTAGTTCTAGGTCATGTGTGACCTAGCCGACCTCGTATGTCTTCAACTATCTTAAGTCATAAGTAATAACTTCTCCTCGGAGCGCTGCATAGGGCACTGCTGTAGTGTTCCTTGATTGATTAGTTCGGTAGGAAGCATATGGGTTTGGTTTACGCGAGTAGACTTATTCAGATGGTAGAACGTTCATTCGCACTCCTAGGTAGTTTTATCTCGATGTTCCTGGTAGGACTCGTACCTGGTCCATCTATCTCTAACTTGTGCATGAAGGTTGTATGTAATTAGGGTTGGCAAGACAGTTCGGATGGGTGACTCTGCCCCAAGTCCATAACCAGACAAGGAACAGAAAACAGGGCTGAAGCACACATCCCATATCCGTAGAATCTTAATTATATATTATCCTCGCATATACACTTAGCAGTGATAGACTAACCGTATTCGTCCCAAGCGTCCATGCTTGGTTTTGACCTATTATATGAGTGATATTCTCGAAGGGTTTACTAGGAATAATTTGGAAAGGTTACAGAATGTATAACACACCTCCGGAGAGTGCTTTGGGGTTTCGCAATGAAGGATGACCAGAGATTCGGAGTCAGATTTAGGGTTATGAGAGACGAGTGTTTCGATATTCAGCTGGTTAGGTGGAGGGTCTTCTTATAACATATGCAATTAATAAAGTGATGATCCCAACCAATCCATATCGAATGACAACACCAGATTTTCCTGATGACCATGTATTGAGTCGTATACGTAATATGTATTCGTTAGAGTGATAGTGCATCCTGTGTTTCTTTTTAGTGTTTTCTGTTTTGATCAATGTTATTGTTACTGCAAATGATTTATACCACAGTAGCTAGTGCTGGTAGTAAGTGTGTTCTGATAGCTAGTAATGATACTTTATATTGTGATCCCCGGCCGATCATTCGATGATCGATCGGTATATGCAAGTCGTACGTCATTTGATATTGATGAAATCGATGGGTGAATGCCTCTATCTTAATACCACCACTAGACATGGAACAGGAGTTAGGACGGAATTATTCGCTTTAATTTTGTAGTATTTTGATTATAATTAATCCTGATGTATACATCAATTCATCACCGCTCACCGGTAATGATCCTAAGGCCACATATGAGTGTCTCTGACTTGATTTAACGAGAGGGTATTTTAACTACTTTTTGAAAGATGGTAATTTTTAGCGAACGCACCAAATTCATTACAAACATATGGTACTTAAACATTTTCGTTATTGGAAACACTACAAAAGTTCTAATAAGGTTCCTTGTTGCTCCTGTCGGTTTGTTTGTCACACTCCTCCTGCTCCCCCGTCATTCTTCTTAGTTGGACAGTCTCTCTTGAAGTGTCTCATTTCACCGCATAGGTGGCACGCTGGACTTACATTGGTATTGGTGTTTGAAGTGATGTGCTGAGTCAGGGTCCTGCAGGAGCGAACGGTATGTCCTTTCCTGTTGTAGTTGATACAGTGTGGAGTCCGTCAAGCTGTTGTGTGATGGTAGTTACACTTGTTACACTTTGGAAGTATTCCCATGTATTGCCTGTCTGGTGCTTGAGTGAAAAATGTTATGGCTGATGTCGAGGCATGTGTTTTGACTGTTGTCATAATTGTAGGGGCAGCCACGAATTGCTGTCTTTTAGCAAGTTTTTGGGATAGGTTGCACTTTTTTTTGTTCCAATACTTCCGTTTCTTGCTCTTAGGTTTGTGGTCTGAGTTATTTTCGTTGGTAGACGCCCGCTGGTGTTCTTGATTGTTATTGCGGTTAGTATTTTCGGCACCATCTTCGTCCCTGTTGACGGGCTTAGCATTGAGTTACGCCATGACGGATGCCACAGCTGCCGTGACTGCAGCTTGAAAAGTAGCAGAGTCTATTTGCAGGGTTGGCGCCTTGCTAGTTGGTTGGTTACCTCTTGGTGAAGACATAATTTTGTTTCATGATGAAAAACGACTTCGTGAGTGGGGATGATTACCTCAAGTGCATTCTTACAATTCATATTCTCATGTATAAATTTCACACATTACTGTACTATTCTTAGTGTTTCTGCTAAACACTCCTGAAATGGCGTTACGGAAATGGGTAGAAGTAGGTTTTGTACGAATGTTAAGTTCACCCATCCTAGTTACTATCTTTGCCTAAACACACTTAGCTGAGGGGTTCTGATGGGATCCGGTGTATTAGTGTTGGTATGATCGCACCCTATAGGTCTACAAAGGAGGCACCTTTCAACCAAAATGTTTAAAGGTGAAACGATAATGAGTCGTTAGAAGGGCTATGCGTCGTGAGTTATCTAACTAAGTTTATCTTAGTTATAAGTGTATTGTATTTCGATTTTTATGGTGTTCTGAAAACAATTCCTACTGAGAGTCCATAATAAACCCATGTATTTTAGTAGTTCTGTATCCAAGTGAAACCTTGTAATTTGATCCAAGCTAGGTCCTTCCTACGACCGCTTGAAGTTTGCCTAGTTGCATGAGTAAAACTTAATAGACTCTCAAATCTAATGGGCCTGCCGTAAGCGCATTTTGCTAATGTGATGCTAGAAATTTTGGTTTCATAGAAAATTTTGATCTCGACGCAGATCTACACCAGATTATTGTAAGGAAAAATTTTGACAGCAATTAAATCCCCCAATTAGTATAACCACTTAAATCGCAGGGTTGAGCTCACACATAGAATAGAGTAGCACCATTGCATACTCATGAACCTAATTTAAAAGGTCTTGTGAGCAGTATGAATTCTACTCATGACGATTTGTCCCTTGTGATGCCTGAGACAAAGTCGATGCACCCTGCAGCTTTGCCAATCGACGCTTGGCTACAACCATTCTCTCTTTGAGTATCGTATGTCTACCCTGTTACTCTTTTGCCTTTGCCTGAACGGCGATAAGGTCCTTATGAAGTTGGTCTCTGAAGTAGCAGTCTCCTTCCGAGTCTCGGGTACGTGAGATGGTAGTGTCTGTAGTAGCACGCAGTTCCCAGACTTGATTCACAGTCTCCTTGT
Organism: Lactuca sativa; assembly: GCF_002870075.4. Classification (NCBI taxonomy): domain Eukaryota; kingdom Viridiplantae; phylum Streptophyta; class Magnoliopsida; order Asterales; family Asteraceae; genus Lactuca; species Lactuca sativa. The sequence continues at coordinate 229,907,267 of NC_056624.2, forward strand.
TTTGATCCCCGATGTTCGCGATCTGTCGGGTCTTTTCCGTGAGGGCTCTATCAGTCAGTCCCCCGTGGTTGAGGTCATAGCAACCTTGTTGGTCTCCAAGTGGTGATCGATGTCATTGCTGTCGACTACAACCCTCGATCATGGTTGCCCAATGGGGCACAGGTCCGATGTAGTCAAAACGATTTGCGGGAACCCTGGCTATGTATGGAGGGTTGATCACCTCCGGTTCCTCTTCTGACTCTTCCTCGTCTTCATCTTCACTCGTCATTATTTCGATTTCCTCATCTTCATATTCTTCTTCCTTGTTTTTCTCGGGTTCTTCATTGGGATCTTCTCCTACCATCCACCATTTCCCTGGTTGGGAAAGTAGGGGTCGCCTAGTAGGTGGAATCTTTCCATGTTATACGTGCGAGAATAGGAGGGGTAAGAAGGATATATTAGTCGTATTCCGAGAAATACTTATAGGGTTTGATCCTTATTAGCTACTTCTATCATGACATAGTGCATACTAATTATATATAACAAGATATGATAGACCTTCGAATATGTGATCCTGTCACACCCAAAAACCAAGAACAGCGGAAATGTTTCAAGGTGGAGGACGTCATGTACAATATCACAACAGTGTAAAATAGTAAACAAGCAATAACATCATCCATTGCATTATAAGTAAGGTTTTAATACATGTGTGTTCTTTCATTGTAATAAGACACCAAAAATATATAATCAAAATAAAAGACGAGTCTTGTCTGCTCCGTCTTCTCAAAACCTGGCCATCGTACCTGTCTACTGGTGACCTGAGAATACAAGTTATTTTGAAAGAGAGTATCAGCTTTAAAGCTGGTGAATTCATAAGTATTTAAGTGTCATTGCTTTGCCTTGAAAAGCTGTTATGAATGCTATGTAAACCTTTAAATGAAAATGTTGATATAAGTATGAAAAGCCCTAGAAAATCCCTTATTTTCTATTAGTATAAAATGTAGTCTTCAACCAAGACCCGAATGTTTTGTAAGTAAAATGATAGTTTTTCCTTTCTATTGACTAGTACTAAAAGTACTTAGTCTAACTCCTCGTTTATGTGAATGTATCACAAAATAAAGTAAATAGGAAAATGTACTAATGTAAGTGTTATCCCGAGGTACTGGGGGCTAACACGACATCACGATAAGCGAAATGTATAACCTATCACAAAATAAAGTAAATAGGAAAATGTACTAAAGTAAGTGTTATCCCGAGGTACTGGGGCTAACACGACATATGTAAGGGTTATCCCGAGGTACTAGGGCTAACACAACATATATAACCTAATGAACATCCAAAGATTGTCCAATTGTCCTCTGTAGCTGCAGCAGGGCGGAGGAAGGGTAAGTCCCGTAAAGGTACTCCTAGTATAAGTAATAACCTTAGGCATCCGTAGATGTTCATCAACCACTGGTGCTAATCAACTGGGATTCAGAATGGTTAGTCCCGTCTAGATATCCCGAGGTACAGGGGATAGGCAGGATAATTTACACAGAAGGTACTAATAAATCATCCTCGCAAATCGAGATACAAGTATTCATGTAAGTATACACAGGTAAATGTATCTACGTAAAGGTACTCATGTAAAGTATTCATGTATCATGTAAGCATATGTAAACGTACCCATGTATCAGATAATGAACTGGTATAGACTCATGAATGAACTGACTCTTGTGTGATTCCTTGTAATAGGAATAATGTTTGATATCTTCTAACTATCCCTATGATAGTTAACTGAAAGGTAATTGGTTGATCAAGTAGGTTTATACACTCTTACTACACAAGAGTGAGGGAAACTAAATGAAAGATGAAAACTATAACATCAATACATATATAAGAATATAAGTGTATATGTATAGTTTAGTTCAAGAATGTAAAAATGGTTTTGTAAGACATCTAAGAGTTTTGAACAATAATTAACAATGACTTGATGTCATTTTAATAATCATTTCAAAAGTAATACATTTGATAACAAAGTATTTTTAAGATTTAAAACCATTTCATGCATCACATTTTGTAGCATGTGAAATTTGTTGAATGAAAACACAGTTATAAAATACATATGAATGATTTAATAACGTACTGTTTTCTACTTGTATTCCCCCCCCCCCCCCCATTAAAGCATTTAAATTCATTTAAAACATTGATTTAGGGATATGAACTCACCTGTAGATGGTGGTTTGGATGAACTGGACGGTGTAGGATTGTTAGGTGTCAAGTGAGGACTTGTACACACACTACGATCCTAATGAACATATAATCACACATATATGCACTCAATTAGTCTTAAATTACTAATTGATAATGTTAAGACATCCAAGAACATAATAAACACTTTATATAAGTGTTATAAGCCCTATGGATTGCATCCAAGTTATTGTGGGACAAGGCACTTAGGTTTAGGGTTCCAAGGGACCCTATACATGAGTTTACTCTCCCATGGCCATCACACAAGGAGTTCACGGTTGTAAACCCTTGAGTTTACGGCCGTGAACTCTCAATCTTGGTGACATTTTGTGTTTTGAAGTTCTAAATGATTCCTAGAAGTATTCCAACTTGGTGGATTAATTATTGGAAGGGTTTAGGGCATAGATACACTCCTTTGAGGAGTTTACGGCCCCAAGGCCAATTCCTTTGGAGTTTACTGCCATAAACTCACCTGGAAGGGTGTTTTTGATGCTTTCAATTCTCATACACATGTAGGATAGGTTCTAGACTTTTACCTAAAGCAAATGAAGGCCTTAGGCACACTTTGGTGCCTTAGTTTGATGTTCACGACCCAAGAACCTTATTAGGACCGTAAAATCACTTTGGGAAGTGTTTTTGAAGTGTTAAAGTCCTTGATTTGAGTGGAAACATTTCTAAGTAAATGTCCAAGGCTTTAGGTGCCTTAAAAACACACTTTGGTCCAAGTTTTTGGAGTTCACGGTCCAAGATCTTCTTGGGCCGTGAACACCCAAACTTTGGTGTTTCTTTGTTGTTTTTTTGTCCCAATTACACCTATATACAAGCCTAAGGTAGTAACATATCATGGGGAAAGGCTAGGCATTGTTTCGGGAGTTTACCGCCCAAGAACACCTTGGGGAGTAAACTCCTAAATCTAGTTGTTTAGCTATGTAATCTATGTTATTAACACATTATAAGCTATATAACACTACTAGAGAGAGGTACTCACGATTTGGGATGAAAACCCAAAGATCCGTGAGAGAGAAAATGACTTTTCTCTAGTTGTAAATGTAAATAATGAATGAAATTATTTCAGAATTCTATTTATAGTCCTGAGATTTTTGGCAGAAAATATTTTATTCCCAAAATGATCTCTAATATAATAGAGTGTTGGAATAACAGAGTTGCACTAAACCCTAGTACATCCACTCTCCTGATATCTCCTGAAGTGTAAACCCTGAATTACTCAAACTTACACGAAAAAGTCTGAAAATTTACTGAGACTGTTATAACTTCTATTGAAGTGATATTGTTTGTACAGAATGGAAATTTCGGGTTGTCACAGATCCTACCCTAGGTCCATATCCAAACAAGGAAAATAGGTAAGACAATGACCACAAATTCTAAGTCTATGATCTCTAAGTTATATATAATTTTAGAGTATCCATTTAGTGACTATAGACCTATTATTAAGGATCTGTTTAGTTTTCACATAAGTTATAATATTTACAAAATACTCCTATAGTATTTTAAATGTTATGTTTGGTTCTTAGTAACTTTCTTGTATGGGAAGTTTTTAGGCTTGTTGCTCACTACGACCATGCCCCGGCATACAATAGTCACACCTTGGATGAATATAGTTGATCATGCTATATTCATCCCAAGTCTGATTACATATCCCAAGGTCTACTCGTAGTCTCCAACTCCTCATTTTACTTTTGTATTGTCCTAGCTATGATACTATACTAGTATGTATGCATGTACTCATACTTCTAATCAAGAAACTATTTCATTTCTAAAAGTATAGTTATTTGAAAATGTTTAAATCAGAGACTTTAGTCCCAATGCATTTGTAGTTTGTATATGTTATGTGGTTCGATGTACTTAGTTCACAATAAACAATGCTCTGATATCAATCTATCACACCCCCAAACCAAGGATGGGGGAAAGGTCCGGGGGGTGGCGGACTTCATGTATAGAATCATAACAACAAGTATAATAGTGATCAAAGCAATACAACCAATCATAAATATAACCGAAAAAGAATTACATGGTTTCAAGTGTTACATATTTCAATGATTGATTACAACATGATATAAAAATAGTTGTTCAACATTGTAGCGTCCCATCCTCAAAAGCTTGTGGTTACTTGATTTCGTAGATTTCCTGAGAATACAAGTAATTTTGAAAAAGTGTCAACAATTAAGTTGGTGAGTTCATAAGCTTCTTAGATGAAGAGTTTGAAAACCGATCTTTGTAATGAGTTGTGTGTTACCAAGAAAAATCCAATATTTTCCTTACAAAAGTGATGTGTAGTCTTAAATGTCAAAAACCAGAATGTACAAGTATTTTCCATGCTTAAAATAAATCATGCAAGTTCAAATCGACATAAACTCATTTAGTTGAATGAAAAACCCGACACTTTGTAATGTACCCCTTTTTGTATAAACCCGACACTTTGTAATGTACCCCTTTTGAGTGATTTTTGACCAAGTTAAGGGTCGGGATGCCCCGAGTGATTATAAAAAGTTTGAGAGAGATTTTGAGAGAGATTTGGGAGAGATTTCACATACTTGGAGAGATTTCACATGCTTAGAGAGATTCGGGAGAGATTTCACATACTTGAAGAGATTTGGGAGAGATTTCACGTACTTGAAGAGATTTGGGAGAGATTTCACATACTTGGAGAGATTTAGGAAAGATTTGAGATAGATAGAGATAGAGCAAGAGAGATCGAGAGAGACTTAGTTTGTGACCTTTGTAAGTGTTTAACTTCGAAATGCAAGGTTTGTAAACCTCATTAAGCCATGTTTAAGGATCTTACACACCCCGAAGGGTATGCAATAGTGTTTTATCGTTTTGCTACATCGCTTACCCCGATTAGGGTTTAAGAATCCTAAACATACAAACTTTCCAAGCGATGGCTTCTTATTAAAATAGCGAGTTGAACAATAATTACATAACGTAAACCCTAGTATACTCGGGTTAGATGAGTTGACCAGTTTAACTTGTTGACTTTATTTGACTTTGACTTGACCAGAAATTGACTGTTATCACACTCTAACAAAAAAATAATAGCGATTTTGGGGCTGTAGCAATTTGGGCTTCATATAAATTACTATTCCGCAATACAAAGATGATCCAATTTTACAAGACCAAAATCAACCATTTAGCGCTCATGTGCCTCAAGCTCTGCTCAACGGAATGAGTTGCGACCCGAAATCTCACGACATTTTCAAAAAAAAAAAAGGAGGGAGAAGAGTAGTACGTTACTACTGCTACTTGTGAAGCATTTCAACAGAACCCCGACAAAAAATCAATTAGCTTGTGATTTAAAGAAAATATACTAACTCACAAAATCGATGTTGTTGTCCTTTCAGATGATCGCTCCGGTGCCGCGACACTCGGAATGCTCCAACAACAAAATTGCGGAGTAGAACTCGGTCTGTAAAGCATTTACAAGGGACTTGTGAAGTGTGCACCGCTGACCAGTCACTCAAAGTTCCCATCCAGCGGGCAAGGGACTTGATGATATATGGTCCATTAGCATGGCCTAGACTGATCTAGAGAGCCATCCTGGCCTGGCGCGCTCCTGCTAGCCCTGCCTGGCCTTCCCCTGCCACCCTTGCCTGGCGTTCCCTTTCCAGCCATGTTGGGGACTCTCCTACCGGCCCGGCTTGGCGCTCCCCTGCCATCCTTTCCTGGTGCGCGCCTGCCAGCCTTGTCTAGGGTGTGCCCGCCAGCCCCGCTCGACGCCTCTGGGCAGCCTTGCCCATCTGCTTGCTAGTTGGGTCAGAATTGGGCTGGCCCAAAGGCCTAACCTAATTCCCTTTGACCTAATTGTCCACTATAGATAGAATAGTGCCTCCTCCATGATGGGGAACCTTTCCAGGGGACTCTTCCCCAAGTGGCTCAGCCGCCTCTAGACCTCTCCCCATGGCTCAGCCGCCACCCGTCGCTGTCAGACACCATACACCACCACCAGCACCAAGATGGTTCTCTCCGGCTATGGAGAACCATCTCAGATCTACCAGATGATATAACTTGATCGTCGGAGTCCGCTCCCGGGGCACAGTCCCTGGGTCAGCTCTAACAAATTTGCTCTGTGATGTCCAGATCTCCGCCGCAGCAGAAGACCAGAAAACTCGCCGGGGGTCGATGTCGCATCAATATATATATATATATATATATATATATATATATATATATATATATATATATATATATATATATATATATATATATATATACACACACACACACACACCATATGCATCTGTATACATCATATGCATAGACAAATCTACATATGCATATACATATGTATATGTATATAGTATATACATAAGAAAGTAAGCATTTGTTAAAACCAATAGCAATGCAAATAAAAGTTAGCATTTGTTAAAACCATTCAAATTACGTTAAAAACAAATTTTCTAAAAGTTGGACCATACTCGTCCCCGTCCTTGATTTTGTCTTGATTATCAACCCAAAACAGATGTGAATAAGCATAAACAACCTTACACTGATCTGGCTTCTTCAACAACTTTGCTGAATATTGTACCATTTTTTTTTAAAAAAAGGAAAATGTAAGTAGGGATAAAAGTGTAATTTTCACAATACAATACTAAAGAATGAATATTAAATGAAAACGGTAAAATGGTAAAATGCCGAAGCTGCCCGGAATGTATCATATGATGCTACAACATCAAAATAATAGAGTTTTAATTTCTTTTTATTATGCACAAACAAATCTACGTATGCAAATAAAAGCTAGCAAATAAAAATGTCTTTTCTTTTACGATATAAACGTAGAAAGTAAAGTTACCATTTGTTAAAACCAGAAGGAAAGCAAATAAAAATAAAAGACAGATTGAATGAGGAATGTTCTGTTAAGTGATACTGCCAAATTAATTGTTGTATTTAAATTCAAATTGTTATACTGGGTCAATTAGAGTTTGTTGTAGAGCATTATTTTTCTCCTGTTATTTCTCTTATTCACTGTATATGTACGTACCATTGGTTTTGAATAGAATAACAAGATTTTACATCTAAAACTATTGATATCAAAACCTTTCATATGGTATCAGAGCTCGGCTCAAATCCTTCTTCGCCAAGTTCTTCTCAGTCTTCATCCCCAGTTCATCCAAAATCTCCGATCAAAATGGCAGACCACTCGTCTTTCTTGGTTAACCCATCCATGAAAAACCTTACAGTTGTAACATTCCCTGCAACCCTAAAACTAAACCCATCCAATTTCCTGGCCTGGAAAACTCAAGTTCAGGCGCTGCTCTACGGTCTTGATCTCTTTAAATTTCACGATGGCTCTCACCCTAAGCCGTCACCAACTATTATTACCGATGGAAAACAAGTTCCTCATGACGACTATCCACAATGGTTCCGGCAAGACAGGCTGATTTTTGGTGCTCTTGTTGGCAGTCTCTCTGAAGCGATAGTCCCAATAATCCAAGGTGCTGATTCTTCTCGTGATGCTTGGGAAATCTTGGAGAAAACCTATGCTTCTCCTAGTCGTGGTCACATAAAACAGCTAAAACATCGACTGAAACAAACTACAAAACTTCCAACCCAATATGTTTCTGACTACATGCGACAGATCAAAACTATAACTGATGAATTGGCAATCCTAGGAAAGAAGATGGATAATGAAGAAATCATTGACATCATTCTTGATGGTCTCGATCAATCTCAATACAAACCCATACTTGATGCAATTCATGCTAGAGATACCCTGATCTCATTCAACGAATTACATGAGAAACTAATTAATCACGAGCTTTCTCTGGCCCAACAAACTCAGGTCACTGGACTTCACCAACCAGCAGCTGTGTTTCACATGCAACAGAACCATCGGCAAGGTTCCGGCCATCGTTCTTGGCCGCCAAAGAACCAAAATGTGTCTTCTGCCCATTACAACAGTTCTCCTCATCATGGACAAGGCATATTGCCCACTCCGAATTCTAATGGCCATTCTAATGCAGGTTCAAAACCGTTCCTTGGCAAGTGCCAATGGTGCCATCAAAAAGGGCACTCTCTCACACACTGTTAATCGTTCAAGAAGATGCATCCCAAGATCATTCCTCCACCATATGAGCGTAACATACAAACAAAACATGCTCAAGTCAACACCATGGGACTAGCTTTTGCTCCAGATCAGGCTAGTTGGATCTTTGACAGCGGCGCATCACATCATGTCACCACCGACCTTAACAACCTCTCTTTTCACGCACCGTATGATGGAACGGAAGAGCTCGTAATAGGTGACGGATCAGGTCTTCAAATCACTCATATTGGTTGTCTTTTACTTCACACCACACACACATCTATTATTCTTAAAAATGTTTTGTGTGTTCCTTCCTTATCCAAAAATATAATCTCTATTTCACGTCTTTGTCTTGATAACAATCTTCTCATGAAATTCTACTCTTCTGTTTTTGTTCTTTAAGGATCGAGCAACCAAACTCAAACTTCTCCAAGGAACAGCAACCAAGGGCATGTATGAGCTTCGCTCAAGACGTGTACCATCCTCACCAGCCTCACCTACAATCTATACCATGCATAAATCCGATTCCACTACATGGCACCATCGGCTTGGACACCCACATAATAAAGTTTTCAAGCTTTTATCTTCTCATATTTCTTTTAGTTCCAGTTGCCCTCTTTATTGTAATGCATGCTATATTAATAAAAGTCATCAACTCCCTTTTGCACATTCATCTCTTACGTCTACTTCTCCTCTTGACTTAATATTTTCAGATGTTTGGTGTTCACCTATAACATCTTTTGACAACTACAAATATTATATAATATTCGTTGATCATCACACCAAATATATATGGCTTTACCCTCTCAAAAATAAATCCGACTCCTTCAATGTCTTTATCAAATTCCAAAAGCTTGTTGAAAATTTCTTCAACACCAAAATTAAACGTTTCTTCTCCGATAATGGTGGTGAATTTCTCAAACTCGCCTCTCATTTCACTTCTTGTGGGATTTCTCATCTCACTAGTCCACCTCACACTCCTCAACACAATGGTTATGCCGAAAGACGACATCGACATATTGTTGAAACCGGCCTTTCCTTGCTTTCTCATGCCACACCTCCACTCACATTTTGGCCGCTAGCATTCACCACCGCTGCCTATCTTATCAACCGGCTTCCTACCCCAACCTTAAACAACCAATCTCCTTATTTCACCTTATTTCAAACACATCCAAACTATCGGAAACTCCGTTCTTTTGGCTGCCTATGCTACCCTTGGTTACGACCATACTCTCCTCACAAACTCCATCAACGTTCCACACCTTGCATTTTCGTTGGTTATTCTCCCACTCAAAGTGCCTATTACTCACTTGATCTCACTTCTTACAAAATATACACTTCTCGGCATGTTACCTTCATTGAAAATATTTTTCCTTTCTCTAAAATGACAAAATCCACACACGAAACCGAACCTCCAAACTTAGAAGTTTGGGCCCCTTTTTTTGTTTCAATTACTCCTCAAACTCTCCCTCTAACTCAGCCGTGACCCCACCTATCTCCTCAACATCTAATTCTACTCCTACTGATTTCACAATACCTATGTCTCCTACTCCATCATCAAATACCTCACCTACCTCACCTACATCCACCACTTCACGAACCTCCACTCCACCACCCAAACCAAACACACGCTCAAAATCCAAAACCCAACTCTAAATATCATAATTCTTATTACAAACTTTACACTCTCTCTTTAAATCCATCTACTGAACCTCCTACCATTGCTCATGCTCTTAAACACCCCTCTTGGCGTGCTGCCATGCAACTTGAGTTCGATGCACTTCAACACAACCAAACATGGACACTAGTTCCCTCCACACATGCTCCTAATCTTGTCGGTTGCAAATGGGTATATCGAACCAAGTATAATCCCGACGGTTCAGTCGATCGTTTAAAAGCTCGCCTTGTTGCTAAGGGCTTCACCCAACGCCTCGGCATTGACTATTGTGAAACTTTCAGTCCCGTTCTCAAACCGGCCACTCTTCGTTTAATCCTCACTCTTGCTATTTCCCAGAACTGGATTCTTCATCAACTTGATATCAACAACGCCTTCTTGCAAGGCACTCTTAATGATGACGTGTATATGGCCCAACCACCCGGCTTCATTGACCCTGCCTTCCCTTCCCACGTCTTTAAATTAAATAAGGCCATTTATGGTCTGAAACAAGCTTCTCGAGCTTGGTATGACGAGCTAAAAACTTATCTATTATCTCATGGTTTCAAACTTACTATTTCCGACTCCTCTCTTTTCACCCTTACGGTTGGTTCCTCCCCAATCTACATCCTAGTCTATGTTGATGATATCATCGTTACCGGTCCCTCTACTCCTTTAATCACACGTTTTATTAGTCTTTTATCCACAAAATTTTCTCTCAAAGACCTAGGTCCTCTTTCATACTTTCTTGGTGTTGAATGCATTCCACATTCTCATGGTCTTCTTCTCTCTCAACAAAAATATATAACTGATGTTCTCAAAAAGGCACAAATGAGTGATTGTCGACCTATTTCCACTCCTATTACCTGCTATGAACATCTCACTCTTAATGGCGCCCCTGCATATCCCTCTCCCAAGGATTATCGCGCCATTGTTGGAGCTCTGCAGTATCTCTCATTTACTAGGCCGGATATTGCCTTTACAGTGAACAAGCTCTCTCAATTCATGCATGCTCCTACCTTTCAGCACTGGTCGGCTCTTAAACGCTTACTTCGGTACCTCCAAGGTACCAACTCTAAGGGACTTCTACTACAGAAAGGTTCGGCTCTTAATCTGCATGCCTTCACAGACGCTGACTGGGCGGGTGACAAAAACACTTATCGAAGCACCACTGGTTATATAGTTTTTCTTGGTTCTAATCCTATAGCATGGAGCTCAAAGCGCCAAAGTACTTTAGCCCGAAGCACAACAGAGGCTGAATTTCGAGCGGTCGCATCTGCCACAACCGAGGTTCAATGGCTTGCAAATCTTCTTCAAGAGCTTCGTTATCATCTATCTACAGCTCCCACCATCTATTGTGATAATTTAAGTGCTACCACATACTCCGCAAATCCAGTTTTTCACTCTCGAATGAAACATCTAGCTTTAGACTTTCATTTCGTACGTGAAAAAGTGCAGCTTGGTTCTCTGCAGGTTACACATGTTTCTGGTGACGATCAATTAGCGGACGTACTTACAAAACCATTATTAAAACCTCGCTTTCAGTTGCTAAACTCCAAGATTGGTCTTGCTTCCCGCTCGTCCATCTTGCGGGGGAATGTTAAGTGATACCGCTAAATTAATTGTTGTATTTAAATTCAAATTGTTATAATGGGTCAATTAGAGTTTGTTGTAGAGCATTATTTTTCTCCTGTTATTTATCTTATTTCTCTTATTCACTGTATATGTACGTACCATTGGTTTTGAATATAATAACAAGATTTTACATCTAAAACTATTGATATCAAAACCTTTCATATGTTCAACCTAATATTAACATTCATACCATAAGTACATCCATACCCCAAACAACAGACATTAATCATATTAACTTGAAGAAACCAAAAAAGACATGTAGAACAGAGTTCTTATCTTTATTGTGATAATCATATTAACTTGAATTAAGATTCACAATGAGGAATAGAAGCTCTCATGTAATTCTACTTAAAAATTGCTCAAACATCTCAAGGATCAAAGCATCACACTGAAGGACCAACATCAACAAGCATGATTTGAATTTAGCAACGAATTAAAGAATGCGAATGGATTTGTAATAATTGTGACCCGTAACATTTAAAAGTTGCTCCCCAAAAGCCATCACATTTAGCTAGAAGATATCCTGTGTAACAAATAGTTATGGAGATACAAAATATTTAGATATATCGAATTTTTAAAGGATTTGATTCTTGTAGTACATTCATAATTTCATCCTTGTAAGGTGGTTCTGGTGTAATTATTCTTGCTACATGATGCTACTAAAACTTTAACATCCACATCCGAATGCTTTAACAATACATCGAAAATTAACGCACCCATTGAAGGCACAAGTGTACCTTGCATTTTGAGAGATGGTGTGCTTGAGTCACAAATGTCAGTAGTTTCAGGATTTTCTTATAGAAAGAATTAGAAAAATATTAAGGGTTAATATTATAAAAATCCTAAATTTTTAACCTGTAATTGGAAAAAGCCATAATATTTTTTTTATTATTGTTATGCCCACAACTTTTTCACAGAATTATTACTCTAGCCCACTTAACGAATTTTATGGTTAACTTGGTTAAATTTTTTGCAAAATCAGTCCTAAAATGTTCAAATTTAGTCCCTGAGGTTTGTAAAAAATTACACCACATTGCTTTTTAACTTTATTTTTCGTTTTTTGTATACTTTATTTATTTTCGGTTTTTTTTATAAATATATATACATTTTTTATTTTCTTTTTTGTATATACTTTATTTATTTTCATTTTTTAACTTTATTTTTCATCAATTTGATTTTTTTTACCTTTTATACCTTTTGTTTTCTATTTTATAGTGTATATATAGAATATATTAGAGTTTTTTTTTGGTTTTTTTCATATTTCTTTTCGTATTATATTTTATATTTTCATCTTTTTATTTTTTTCTTATTTGTTTTCCAATTATTTGTTATTATTATTATTATTATTATTTTTGTATTTTTAACTTATATGGACCGAGTATTTTGAAAATCTTCTAAATTTAAAAAGCATGCACTTCCTAAGCCATTTTACAATGTAATATACAAGAAAAACCGATACTTATACATGAAATATATAATATAATTCCTACATAATATATGAAAAAACACACATGACTATTTGGTTTCCTAAATGCTCAATTTTTACTTTGCAAATCGTTGAGTGCATTATGCAGCTAATGCATCATATTTACTTCGGTCTACCAAGTACAAATGAGCAATTCCTAGAACTTGAGGTTTATCTGCAACAATTGAAAAACAAAATTATCAACTTTATCTAAATTTCAGATTTTTAAAGATGCTAAAATATTATAATATAACAATTCAAATAGGGAATTTAAGGATTAAACTATAACAAAAAGAATGAAATACATACAAGGGTTAGGGTTGGTGAAGATTGATCTCAAAGCAAGTAGCACCTTTGAAATTATTAAAGCACAACTCCAACTATTTTCTTCCAAGATATCCAAGCTAACATTGCCTGGTGAATCTACATTGCAATGATATATCCGTGTTTTGAAATACAAAAAATAAAAAGAAATAATTGGAAAACAAATAAGAAAAAAATAAAAAGATGAAAAAAATAAAATATAATACGAAAAGAAATATGAAAAAAACCAAAAAAAACTCTAATATACTCTATATATATACACTATATAATAGAAAACAAAAGGTATAAAAGGTAAAAAAAATCAAATTGATGAAAAATAAAGTTAAAAAATAAAAATAAATAAAGTATATAAACAAAAAAGAAAAAAATAAAAAATGTATATATATTTATAAAAAAAACCGAAAATAAATAATATATACAAAAAACAAAAAATAAAGTTAAAAAGCAATGTGGTGTAATTTTTTATAAACCTCAGGGACTAAATTTGAACATTTTAGGACTGATTTTGCAAAAAATGTAACCAAGTTAACCATAAAATTCGTTAAGTGGGCTAGAGTAATAATTCTTTGAAAAAGTTGTGGCCATAGCAATAATAAAAAAAAATATTAGGTTTTTTTCGATTAAAAATTTAGGCTTTTATATCACAACACAACAAAGAGGAAAAAGTGAATAAATACACAAATTCTGGAAATGGAACCCTAATTTGAAACAACAGACATGAATCATAAAAGACAAATTGGAAATGGAACCTTAATTTGAAACCATCACTATGATTGGATGGTCGGAGATGAGAAACTCGACACTGAAGAAGCTAAGGAAGACATGTAAAATAGAGTACTTATTTAAATTCCTCGTGTTTGCCCCAGTTTCATGGATCTATCGATGCGGAAACACAAGACATTACAAAGACAAAGAACGAGAGCTGTAACGATGACGCCAATAATTTTAGAGACGGCGTCTTTGGCGGAGGCGTCGTCTAATTTGAAGAAACCGAGCACGTTAGCGACCCCTTTGGCGGCGCCGACAATGAGTGATAGAATGCAACCTAGTGAGATGCTCCAGTGACGTAGGAGAGGGCATGGAATCCCAGATGCGATGGAGGAGGAAATGAAGGTGATAAGAAGTGTTGGAGCTTGTTTAGTTAAATCTGTTTTTTGAGTAATTAAAATCATAAACTACAGAATGTATTCTACCCATGGAAAAGGATTATGCAAGAACATGTAGATTTATAATGGTCTTTAGTGGAACTTTTATTAAACCATATGTACATTAAAAAGGACAAAACAATGATTTGTTACATATTTTCTTTTGTTTTGTAATGTTTCACTTGCATTGTACATGAAAGAATTGTCTGCACGATTGCTTCAGCCATTAAAAATATAGCAAAAGATTGTATTGGAAGCAATTATTTGTTTTCTTTAATTAATGCTCAAAAAGCAAGCAAATTCAAGTACAAATCATGAAAATATGAGAAAATGAACTGAAAGTTCTTCAAATGACATTTTAGTGTAACATGTTAGCAAATGCTTATAGCACCAAGAAGTTTACATAACAAAAAAAGAGTAAATTATAAAAACAATCCTAACATTTGACTATGGAAAAAGGCAAGAATATGTCATTTATATCTCTTTCATCAAATATTTAGCAGTATTGTAAACAAATCTACAAGCTTCGGATAATCGATGGTTTGTCTTCTTATTCTCCGTGGTTAAACATGATGTATGTTTTCCCCTGCATATCTATTACATGTAAAAGTACTATCTCTCATATTTTTTATCTCACAGGTGGCCCTTGTTCTGCTCTTTCTATCCTTCTGTATGAAATAAGTATTTCTAAGATTTGCAGTTTTTGTTACTAAATCAATTTTTAGTTTTTTAATTATGATATTGTAGTACTCCAAATATAGGGTAAAGTGATCCTTCAAATAGTTCATTTAGTGCAGAAAACAAATTGTTGTGCATTTGAAGATGTCCATTTTTTATCATATGACAAGGCATCCACACCCATTAAAGGGAAAACCTGAACAATTTAAAAATGACATGGCCCATTATGTGCATTTTGCTTAGTTTTCTTGCAGAAGACCAAAAGACACCAGCTATTGCCTTTGCCTCTCCTCTATCAAGAACCTTACGCCTCGTTCCCAAGTTTAACAAAAGATAATATTGTCATTTGTGACATTATCAAGCTTAGAACCATGAACTTGACCATTGATTAAGAATTAATTTTAAGCTAGTTGAAACTAAAAATCAAAAGTAAGAAACATTTGGAGTTTTAAATAAATAAGAACCTGATGAGGGACACGAAGAAGAGAAAGAGTTCCATAACAGTCCAAGTAAAGAGCTTATTCGGATCCAATGTTTTCACCATAGACAAACTTGAAACACCCAAAATCAAAATAATCAAAGTGAGCAACACTTTCTTCTCCATTTCACCAGGGTCAAGTAAAATGCCTCAAAATCTTCAAACTGTGTTCTTTATTTATTATTTTCTTTTTTTGATATTAGGGTGTTATAAAAATTTAAGAACCTTGTAGAGGGAACATCTGGACAAACACATCAAAGCTTTTCATCCAACACCTGTAACTGATACGTTAACTTCCTCAAATCAATCTTCCTTCACATATTTGTTATCACCATTGGACCACGCCATAAGAAAACCCATCTACAAAATCAACCAAAAATTTAACATTATCATCAAAGTTTGAGCCTTTCACTATTTAAATTTACAACTAACTTGAGTTGTTAGTGCCTAAACGTAGAAGAAACCCATTAACTTGCGTAGAGAAAAAAATAATAATAAGAGAGGGTTGCAGGCCTTATAGATACTAAATAGTTACCTGATGATTCAGCAGCTTCAGGTCTTACGATAAGGAAATCTACCCCTTTCAATTCATGAAGCAATTTCTACAAATCACCAAAAACCCAGAATATTCCTGTTGGTAATTGAAAATTCAAGCCAAAATGATCGCATTACCAAACAAGAACAATATCCAGAATCTACAACAAATAACAGAAAATAGAGGAGAAGAAAACCGCTCCAAACATTCGTGTTTGATGAACTCGATACCTTTTTTTTAGGGATGAGATAAATACACAAGAAAAATCATGAGAAGGTGGAACCGAAGGAGAAGCAGACGATAGTTTCCAGCGGTATGCAAGAGTGGAGCTTTGGGGGAAACCCCGACGACAAGAAGGAAAACCGATCATCAAGTTTTCTGCTTCAGCATGAGGCCAGGATGACCGGAAGCAAGCAGACAGCTACCTCTCAGCCGGTGAACAACTACGTTTGTTGGAACTTAGTCTTACTTCACTCTGAGTTAGGGATGAGGGGAGGTTGAAGCAGGCAAGAAATCGTTGTGTGCTATGAAAAAGAGAGATATGATAGCGGTGGTGGATTAACTTAATGGAGATGTGAGAAATTGGTAGTGACATATCTGGGGGAAGAAGCCTGGTCTTGGGAAGACAACATAGTTTGCGGTAGATTCCAAGAAGCTGCCACGTATCATGGAGAATGGCATGGTGGAACGTGTAACCGAAGACCCGAATGAACAAGGATCCACTTTTGTCTTGATGCTGAGGTGGAACTCCAAAAAAAAATCACCATAATTCCAGCATAAATCATCCAAAAAATCGCTATTAAATCTCAAGACCCATTTTCCTCCGTTTTTAGTACATACGGTATATATATATATATATATATATATATATATATATATATATATATATATATATATATATATATATATATATATATATATATATATATATATATATAGGGAAAAGTGAATATACCCTTAAGGGTATATAAGCTTAGGTACCCAAACTCATCATAATACGTTGTTTTGTATCATATAATACATTCTAATTGTCTAATGTTCTTATAATTTAACTTCTAACTTGATTTACTTCCAAGATTTTTATAAATTACACATTTATCTTTCTCTTTCATAATTTTCATTTTCATCTACAATATATAGCCTAATAAGTGTTCGGCAAAAAGATGTGATGTAAGAGAAAGATTATACGGAAATTTCGAATATCTTGAAAGTAAATCAACTTAAGATTGAAGTTTATGAACATTATAATGAATATATCAAACAAAACGACGTATTATGGTGTGTTCGGGTACCTAAGCTTATATACCCTTAAGGGTATATTCACTTTTCCCATATATATATATATATATATATATATATATATATATATATATATATATATATATATATATATATATATATATATATATATATATATATATACTAGTTTATAACCCATGGGCACCACGGACTAGAAAGGTAAAAATAATTTTAATTAATTTATAAGGTAATTATTGAGCAATGATAAAAAAAATTAATAATTTAATAAATTAGAAAATATATATTACAAATAAATTTTTTGTTGACATGTTTGATATGTGTAAAATGGATGAGTGAATTAGTGGAAATTTAATTAATGAGGAAAAACCTTAGAATAACAAGTGACAAATAATTAATGTGAAGCTCTAATTGATTGACACGTGGCAAATGTGCTACTCTTTTATTAGGTAGGGAGATATATATATATATATATATATATATATATATATATATATATATATATATATATATATATATATATATATATATATATTAGGTGTGAAACCATGTATTACATGAGTTTATTTAAAAGAAAACTTAAATATTAAATTTTAATGACATGAAAAGTTTGAATTTATAAGAAAAGTAAAAAAGTTATTGAATTATTAAAATTAAAGTATTTTTTCTCTTTTAAATTAAAAAAAATAATAAGAAGAAGAGAAATTACATGAATGGTCCCTATGGTTTGGAGTAATTTGCGCGTTTAGCCCTAATTTATTTTTTAACTCGAAATGTTCATACTGTTTGTTTTTGTTACGTGTTTGGTCACTATCTTACCTAAAAGGACTATTATGTCCTTATTTTAATAAATTAAAATAATATTTTTAGGTAACATAAGGTGAGGTGGGGGTGAGGTTGGGGTTGTTTATCTAAATAAATTAAAAAAGCAAAGGAAAATATATGTTTTAGATAAGACAGGGACCAAGCGCGGAACAAAAACAAACAGTAGGGAACTTTCGAGTTCAAAAATAAGTTAGAGACCAAACGCGTATATTACCCCACGCCATAGGGACCATTCATGTAATTTACTTAAAAAATAATCTTCTCAAATAATGAAAGTTTTTTTTGTCACTTGTCACACTTTTATTCAATTTGTCAAATGTAATTTTGTGGTTATTTTGAATTAATTTTTTTCCACATGTCATTTTATGAGTTTTCTATTTTATTAAATTCAACTTAATACTTTAATATAATAATTATAATAAATGTAGTAATAAATGAATATCAATTTTATTAATGAACTTACCTTTTAATTTGAAAATTCTCAAAATTAAATCTTATTAGTTTCTTTTATTTATTTCAATTATTTGTTTAAATTTAAAAGATAAAAAATATTTTCATTATAATTATTCATTAAAGTCTTAAAAAAGCCACTATATTATTTTTTTTGTACGTTAAAACCCTTATATTTTTTAAAATGTATCATTTAAGGCATTGAGCTCGGTAAATCCTAGATAGTAAAAAATGTTAGGTACTCGATTCCCAACGTTTCTATTGTTACAATTCATTAGATTAAAAAAAGGGATATATACAATAAAGTTCCAATATTTTCATCGATTTAACAAGAAAGTCCTAAACTTTTAGTTTTTTTACAGTAAAGCCCAAATTACCGGTAGTTTTTGACACTTTTACCATTTTTTCCCGGTTTACCGGTAATTAGGATTTTTTTTGTGAAAAAAATAAAGTTTAGGACTTTCTTGTCAAATCGTCAATTAGGACTTTAATGTCCAAAAAATAAAGTTTAGGACTTTTTTGTCAGATCGTTGAAAATATTGGGACTTTAGTGTATATATAATTTTTTTGGTTAGAAATTTAATGGTATGATACACTTTAAGCATAAGATTTATTGAAACATTCTCTAATAAGTTAGATCCTATTGAAATCCTTTACGTTTGCTTCTTGTTAAATCGTTTTTTAAATCTAAACAAACCGACATTGAAAAAAATTGAGATAATCAAGAAAGAAAGAAAAAACCAGTGTAGTGTTGGCTTTTTGCAGTCTCAAAAATGGAGAAATTAGAAACCTAAAAAAACGAAATTGCCCTGACTTTATACAAACACAAACAACACATGCCTAGTAAAAAGGGTGTGAATGTGGATAAGGGAAAGAAGGGCAATTTTGTTTTTTTCAGTTTCTTATTTCTCCATTTTTGAGACTGCAAAAAGTAAACACAACCCTGGTTCTTTCTTTCTTTCTTGATTATCTCATTTTTTTTCAATGTCGGTTTGTTGAGATTAAAAAACGATTTAACAAGAAGCAAAACGTAAATGATTTCAATAGGATCTAGCTGATTAGAGAAGGTTTCAATAACTCTTATGCTTAAAGAGTATCATACCATTAAATTTATAACAAAGAAAAATTATATATACACTAAAGTCCCAATATTTTCAACAATTTGACAAAAAAAACTCCTAAACTTTATTTTTTGGACAGTAAAGTCCTAATTGACGATTTGACAAGAAAGTCCTGAACTTTATTTTATTGACAAAAAAAGTCCTAATTACTGGCTAACCGGGGAAAAAGGGTAAAAGTGTCAAAAACTGCCGGTAATTTGAACTTTACTGTCAAAAAAATAAAGTTTTAGGACTTTCTTGTCAAATCGATGAAAATATTGGGACTTTACTGCATATATCCCTTATATATATATATATATATATATATATATATATATATATATATATATATATATATATGAGTGTTTAAATGCAGTAAAAAAAATAATATAATGTTTTTTTTAATCCTTTCATGAAAATAGAATAGGTTTTTCTAAGCTCAGAAAACCTTAAATACGAATTTTAGAAAATGTAAGGGTTTTAGTGTACTAAAAAATAATATAGTCGTTTTTTTAAGCATTTGGTGAAAATACATTGGATTTCTAAGGTTTTCCCTTTTTGCTTATTTTCTTATAAATTCAAAGTTCTCAAATATTTGGACCTTTATATATATATATATATATATATATATATATATATATATATATATATATATATATATATATATATATATATATATATATATATATATATATATATATTTTTTTTAAATTAACTCATGTAGTACATGGGTCTCACAACTAGTTTAGATAAATAAACAAATGAAACTAATGAGACTTTAATTTATTAATTTTGAAATTAGAAAGAAAGTTCATTAATGAAATTGAAAAGTATTTATTATTATTTATTACATTAAATACTATGTGGAATTTAATAAAATAAAAGAAAACATAAAATGACATGTAGAAAAAAATGAAAATAATAAGAAAAAGTCATATGACATAATGTATTAGAAGATGACAAATGATAAAACTATTTTTATTTATCAGGGATTATATATATATATATATATATATATATATATATATATATATATATATATATATATATATATATATAAACCCTACAAATCATAAAAATACATAAAAAATACTTAGAGATCACAAATATTTTTTTGATATTTTTTACCTAAAAATCGTAGGTTTATTTACAAAAATCACTGAAAAGAAAAATAAATAACCGATTTTTTTTATGGTTTTTTTTTCAGAAAAAATTTCAGCTAAAATAAAGAAAAAGCTGCGAAAATTCATAATATAAAGTAAAAAAAAAAAAAAAAAAGATTTGTGATGTCTAAGGACGACCCACGAAGGGCAATTTGGGTATATCTTTTACTGCTAGTTAAAGTATATTGTGCTAATTACCAAAAACGTAAAAGTACAATGTTATAAATGGGTGGGTTTTCTATGTAAAATGCATGAATAAGAAAATGAAAATGAAAATGATATTGCGATTTAATGATATGATTTTTCACCTTATGGAAAACCTCTTACTTATCAACATCATTTTTTGTGCACTTTGTGGATATTGGGATAAATCATGAAACATCATCTTTGATTTCTGAATCAAGGCTTTAGGCACTTGCTACTTGGTTGCCCATTGATCTTTATTTTTACACAACTACTTCTTCATTCGATGTGACCTAAATAATTAAACATGAATTAGAAGGATTTTAGACTTTAAAAGCTTTTTTTTTATTTTGCAACCGTTTATACATACTTGTTGCATTCAAATAGGTATTTGATGCGTTATTTAATTGAACAAAAGTGATTTCGAATATCTTGTTAATGGATGTTGTGTGGTGGTAACTAATAAGTTCAATACTTTAACAACACTCATCCCCCTAATGACCTTTTTTATGTGTATCAATTCATGTGTCTGAATTAAATGAGGCACAATTACTAACTTGCACCTCATTTTATGTCATGATATTAACTATTATATATGATATTTGTGTAGATATAACTATGATTCTAATTAAAGGCTTACTTTGAACTATCCAAATATATTTTATAGATCTACCAGTAGCTAAGCTTCCATTAAACTGTTTCGATGGATAAATGTAATTTTAGTATAATACTAACAATTAACAATTATGTATTTGTTTTAAACCATTCTATACATATATAAACCTCAAAATTGAACAAATAAACAAACACTTTTTTCAGTCTGTTTTCAGATGGTCAAAAGTTTTGGTTTAACTCTTTTCTCGATCGGAAACAGCTGAGAATACGAAAATCCTTAAGAACACATCTCAAGTTAAGCAAACCAGTTGTGAATAAACTTTTGACATTACTTCTAGACCAAGTAAAATTAAGTGTTGATGGCAAGATCAACATTAAGTGTGATGAGTCTAGACATTCATAATGGACGAGTTGATGGTAAGACCAAGTAAAGTGTTGTGAGCCTAGATACTTGTGGGGTCGATACGGACCCGTTGCATGCATTGTATTTGTATTGTTGTATGGAGTATTTTGGGGAACTCACTAAACTTTGGCTTACAATTGTGGATTCAAATGTTTTTCAGGTACTTATCGGATTAAGAAGGCGGGACTGTACACACGCACATCAATGGTTTTATGATTTGAGATTCCACATTGTTTTCCTTATAACTCTGATTTTGAATTATGGTTTATGAACAAATTGTTTGACTTTAATGTGACTATATAAAAATGGTTGTTTATTCTATTTTAAAAATGAAAATTTTATTCTAGAATTTTAGATGTTACAATACTGCTAGCTAATTTTCTGAAGTTTGATTGCATCAGGTGATGTTCAAAGATTATTGTGGTGTTCCTTCCAATCGTCATAATGTAAATAACGAATCATAACTGTTAGAACAATTTACTTTGAAAATCTCTTTCAATTATAGCAATACAATTAAGAAATGGAAATGTACATTCATATTTTTATAGCATACGATCAAAGAGAATAGCAATGTACTTTACTATGGCTACCAATTCAGGCAATGTACTTTAGCTTTACACAAAAGAAACACCTTCTACCCCCCGCTACGCGGGGGAGACCTTCTAGTTGTTTATTAAGATACTTGTAACAATATTTAAAGTTTTTTTTTTTTTTCAGAAAAATCCTAATATTTGGGAGAAATTAATGAAAAGATCCCAAAATAAATTTTTAATAGAAAAACCCAAAAATAGTGTGTGATGTCTCGATCAATCAAGACTTAGGATGGAAATTGATTAGGCGGATTACATAGATCTAGGGGTGTGTATGTGATGGTTTGGTTCAGTTATTAGACAAAACCAAACCATAACCGTTATAATCACTAAATGCATTTTGGTAACCACTAGGTGTCGGTTAGTAATGGATTTGTTATTGATTAATATCGATTAATCATAATAGTACAAAAATTACATAAAAAATAGAAAGTACATTATTGTAAAAATGAAAAAAAAACAAAAAGTAAATTGTTATAAAAATGATAGAAAATACTATTTTGTTAACTTAGTTGTAATCTTTCATCTATTTGTAACAACCACAAAAATTTTACCAAAAATTTAAACTTTTCAAAACCAATTCGGGTAAATAAAATTATTCAAACACCAACATAGTTTACAAATTGTTTTCCAAACGGTTTCATATCAGAGTTTCCAGAAACCCCAAATCATAAAATGTGAGAATGTGTACATCACGCCTTCGCCTTACCATGGTCACGTAAAGTACTTGAAACAATAATCAATAAATGTACGCTCGAAGGCTTAGTGAGTTACCCCTAAAATACTAACATATACAGTTCAACAGAATAATAACAAACAATATGCATAATGAGCCTTCAGCATGATTGGATTGCCTCGGAGGGCCTACAACCTATCTGGACCGCTCCCGAGCATTCAGCATGACTGGACCGCCTCGCAGGGCCTACAGCCTCGTCGAGCCTTCGGCATGACTGGACTGCCTCGCAGGGCCTACAGCCTATCCGGTCTGCCCCGGGTATGTTGGCCTACAACACAAAGCAGGACCGCCTCAACCCAACCACTAGACAAACAATCATGTGCACATAGATAACATATGCTAGCATATAAATATCTCAAACGACCGCCCTAATAAATCAATTAGCATAACAACATCCTATAACTAGGATACCAACATAACAGGCCTCTAGGCATACTATCAAGCTAACTAGTGCTAGTCAATAAGCATAACATGCAGTAAACCCGGATACAACCCGAAGGGCCGACATTGGTGCCTTAAACCCTGTTGAAATAACTCACCTAACAAGTAGTGCATAAGTGAACTGAGAGTCTCCAACCCCTATCTCACCGACTACCTTGACTGCCTAAAATAACTAATACTTGATTATTAAATGGAATCTTCAAAATTGTCAAAAGGCCTATATTGTCCATTTCTTTAATTTGGGCCCAAGGCCCAATATCAATCCACTACCTAAAGTCCATAAACATAAGTCCATCAATGGCCTAATTTTCCCCATTGGGCCTTACCATAGGACCCTGTAACATCCTCCTCTAACACGTATCACAATATTGTCCTCTTTGGGCTCCCAACGCGAAACTTACCAAGGGGTCACCCATCCCTAGATTGCTCTCGCCTAGGCTCGCTTAACTGCAGAGTTCTTATGGGATCTGCTGCCCTCATGGCTTTAAAACGTGTTGTGACAAGGAAGGTATCCACACCCCTTATAAGGAGTGTTTAGTTCTCCTTCCAAGCCGATGTGGGATCAGGTGCAACCCACCAACACCCCCATTATAGGGTTCGACGTCACCATCGAACACATCGACCAGTGCCCCAGCTCTGATACCAACTTGTAACACCTATAAAATTCAAGCCAATTTAAAACATTTTAATACATTTAAAACCATTAAGTTATTACAATTTGTTTTCAAATTAATTTAAGCATCAGAGTATCCCCATAATCAATCATGAAAATATGAGGAGGTGCACGATCATGCATTCGCCTTCCCGCGATCATCGGAAGTACCTGAAACAAAATCAACAACTATAATATAACAAATACAGAACAACATGCATAATGAGCCTTCAGCCTGACTGGACTACCTCGTAGGGCCTACAGCCTATCTACACTACTCCCAAGCCTTCGACATAACTGGACCACCTCGCAGGGCCTACAGCCTATCTGGACCGCTCGTCGAGCCTTCGGCATGACTGGACCGCCTCGCAGGGCATACAGCCTATCCGAACCTCCCCGGGTATATTGGCCTACAGCACAAAGCAGGACCGCCTCAACCCAACCCCCAATCAAACAAACATGTGCACATAAATATCATACACTAGCTCATATCATATAACAGTCAAACCGATTTAACATATCACTAATCATAGCAACATCCCATTAATCGGGATACAGACCCAAAATGTAACGCCCGGGTTTCAGGGCTAAGCATTTTTGTCAATGTAATAGTCTAGGTCAACTCTTGTAACTCTTTTTGAAGTAATAAAGATGAAATATTTTAGTATTATGTGAATTATATGTGTTTATTATTTAATTATAAATGTATAATTAATAAAGAATAAAAATGAGCGTCAAAATTAAAGTGTGAGATAATCCTGATATCTCTACATAAATTTGTAGAATATGTCTCAAGGTTTCCGTGCATATAAGGAACGCCGAAATCCGAGTCATAACGAAGAAGTTATGACCCGTCGAAGTTTCACGACAGAACCGGCACGATACCGGGAAGCGTGAATAGTGAATTTACGATAGAGCGAGATTTAGCCTTAGTGATCTAAACGAAAGTCGTAGAATATGTTAAACTAAGAACATCGATAAAAAGAACGCCCAAATCTGACTTCGTATGAAGAAGTTATGAGATTTTAAACAGACCAATCCTGTCCCGGCTTGTTAAAAATATAACTTTAAAAATAAAGTCAAAATTAGCCGACGGAGTCTAAACGAAAGTTGTAGAGTACGTCTTCACCTACGCGTGGATATAAAGAACGTCAAAAACGGAGTTCGTATGAACAAGTTACAAATTATAATAGCATATTTACGTATTAAAATAAAGTATAAATCATGTATACGTACACATATATATACATATGTATATATCATTAGAAAGGTATCGACGATGCGGTCATTATAAGACTAATGTTGAGTTCTTTCGACATTAGTTTAGTACAAATATCATTAAATCCATTTAAAATAGTATTATAGAGGGGTGTTTAGTTGTTTATATAACTAAAAGGTCATTAAGTAATTATGGAGGGTAGTTTTTGAAAATTCAATTAGTATAAATAAGAGCCTTGGGCTCTCATATTTCTTGCACCATTCTCTTGATTCAAGAGTCTTTCTCTCCTTATCCCCCGAGCATTTCGGTCTCTCGTGATTCGACTTCTCTTTCTGTAGTTTAGTATAGTAAGGTGAGCGCTGAAGCGCTGCACGAATCTTTCTTAGAAAGATTCAGCGACGAAGTTCTGCCCCTGCAGAGCCCGACTCCTAGCTAAAACCCCCTTGTAAGTAAGTTATGCTTACCTTATTTTAATATAGCTTATATTTAAAATTAGTATTGTTATTATGAACTTATAATAAATATTTGAGCTATTATTATAACTTATATAAGTGTCGTTATAATATTTTTTTTAACTACTCGCGGTACGGGGAATCTGGTTTAAAGGGCCGCATAGGGTTGTTGGATTTCAGAAGTGCTATATGCCAAAATGGTCCTGCCCTCCGGTGTTTTGTGTCTGGCCCCTGTCTGTACATAGTGGTTGGAAAATATTGTTTAACGCTTATATAATAATAATAATACTAAGACTAATAGTTGGTCACGGTAAATATTAGACTAAAATTTAGCGATAATAATGCTAGGTTTCGTCGAAGGAAAATAGAATCGTTAGAAGCAAACGCTGACCGATTTTGGAATCATCACCTTAACAAGTGAGTGCATAGTTACTTTCAACTTACACATAGATATGAAGTATTTTATATAAATTACGTGTTATGTGTGCATATTATCTGAATACTTGCTATCTATGCTAGATGAACGTTGTTATACATGTTTTCAATGATTTAAACTGTATATGTATTTTATATCTACGAAAATGTTGGGGTAAAACATGGGTGGATGCAATAGGTGATGTGTGATAAAATGATGAGAGGCCTCGATGTTGATGTTGTTGATTCTGTCATCTAGCGGAGTATGGATGACGACCACGGACTCTTCTAGACAGTCCAGTGGAACACTAGCAGGCTCGCAACCTGTAGGTGTTTGTGAACGATATGTTCACCGGTGTACTCCATCCCCCACATGGTTGCCTTTAGGACATTTACTGCTGAGGAATCCCCTTAGCAGTAGTGTCCGTCCCGATGATGATCCTTAGGCTAGGTCCCTTATGATAGGTGTTTAGGGACGTAAAGTGAGGATAACGGGAACGGGTAATCGGGTTATTGTTTATCGATGAAATTAATAAACTTATTTATTGTGGTTTGAAAACCCTATGTGCTCACCAGGCTCCCAAGCCTGACCCACTCAGTTTTATGTATTACAGGTAGTGGCGCATGAGCATAGGTGTGATGTTTTGGACGAGGGATTACGGATATAGGCCTGTAGATATGAAATAATGTAGTAAGGCTTATATTGTACTGTTTATGCTTTTGATCTGTACGAACATGACATCCCGAGTCTTTTAATGAAATACATTTCTATGGAAATGCTTTTGATAAATCTTTATCATATTTTTGTTTTGGGACAAATTCCGCAACACTTTCATTTAAAATGTAACTCTGATTTTTAAACAAAGCATAAACAAACCGGTCTTTTCTGACCGTGATTTTGGGGATGTCACAGTTGGTATCAGAGCATTAGTTTAAGCGAACTAGGAATTTGTAGGATTTCTAGACTTAAACTTAGAATGCTAAGCGATGATTGTGAGGTGTGAGCACTAGCTTATTTTAGGAATTATGCCTAAAATGCTTTTATGTGCTAAATGCTTTGTGCATAATATGCTGTTAATTGTTCGGATCTATGGTCTGTTGCCGACCGGATCTGGAAACCTTATGTGTTTAGGATTCTAAACGTACGACTACGATATTAGAACTAGCATGTAAACGTTTTGGAGTGATAAGGACGATTTAAAACGTCTATCCTAAATAAAGATCTAAATTCACCTTATTTGGTGTATAGATCAAGATGGCAAGGACCCGTAGCGGAAACGTGAACGAAAATGGAGGTAGGAACCAACCCCCAGTGGTTCAGCAAATACCTGTTGTTGAAGAAGTTGCACCTGAGCCAGTCACCATGGCTGGAGTTCAAGCCATGATTCAGGCTATGCTAGTTGAACAAAGGGAAGAAATGAGACAGATGCTCCACAAAAATAGGGATGAACCTACCATACATGATGAACCGACGGAGCCGGTTTCCGAGCCATCTGAGGAAGGGAACTATAGCCGCCAAGTGAGTCAAGTAGGGACTCAAGGTGAGCAAAAGGATGGCCCAGAAGGGAGAAACAACAAGGATGGGCGGATGTACAAAAATTTATTGGGTGCGAAACCACCAAGTCTCTCAGGAAGCCCAAAGCCTGTTGAGATTATGGACTGGATCTCCGAGATGGAGATGGTGTTTGAGAGCTGCGACTACAGCGAGAAGCAGAAGACTGTCTTCGCTGTGAGACAATTGAAAACTGGAGTCTTGAGCTGGTGGAAGCTATTGGCAGATACAATGCCACGGGGAGAAGCTCTGAAAATGTCATGGGATGAGTTCTTGGAACAACTGAAGGCGCAGTACTGTTCAGAGATAGACCTGATTGATCTGAACAATGAGTTCCAAAATTTGAAGAAGGGGAGAATGAGCATCGATGACTATGCTGCTGCATTTACGGAAAAGATGAAGTTGTTTCCATACCTAGTGCCAACCGAACTTTCCAAAATTGAGAAATTCGCAAACGAACTGCCGGCTGACTTTGGCCCAACAGTCAAGATGGCAAGCACTCTGAAATCAGCTGTTCGAGCAGCTAAGAACGTGGAGACCCAACAAAAGGAAAGAGGTTTGGAGAGGGCTGAGGTTGGTGAGAAACGGAAGTTCAATGGATCCTCGAAGTCCAACAAGAAGAGTAGATTCTCGAAGTCTGGTTCGAGGGGAGGAGGATCAGAAGCGAAATGGTGTGACAAGTGCAAGAAGAAGCACTCCGGGAAGTGTGACGGAGGGGTCACTTGTTACAAGTGCGGAAAGCCTGGGCACTACGCCAATGAATGCACCCTCAACCAGAAAGCCTGTTATGGGTGCAATGAAGAAGGGCACATTTTGAAGGAATGCCCGAAGAAGAAGGAGACAGGAAGACCCAACATACCACCGAAGCCGAAGGCGAGAGCCTTCCAGATGACGCTCGAGGCTGCAAAGGAGGCAGCAGACGTCGCTTCAGGTACCTTTCTTGTAAATGGTTTGCTTGCAAATATACTATTTGATTCCGGAGCCAACTACTCCTTTGTGTCGCATAAATTTGGTGGGAAATTAGCATTGCCTGTAGAAAAACTAGATAATGCCCTGATTGTAGAAGTTGCCAGTGGCAAATTCGTACCTGTTAGTAATCGTATTAGGAACATCGTCATTGACCTAAACGGAAACGAATTCCACGAAGAGCTATTACCCATAGAGTTAAACGGTTTCGACATCGTTTTGGGTATGGATTGGCTTAGCGCCAACGATGCTGAGATTCAATGCCGAAAGAAGATAGTAAAGGTAAACCCACCCGAAAAAGAATCATTTATGGTGTATGGGGACAAACGCAGAGTGAATTCTGGAATCATCTCCCTGATGAAAGCCAGGAAATGTTTGTCCAAAGGATGTGCATCATACTTGGCATTCGTAATCGATGCCAAGAAGGAGAAGAAAGAGGTGCATAATATACCGGTTGTGTGTGATTATCCGGAAGTCTTTCCCGAAGATCTTTCCGGATTACCACCTGATAGGCAAATGGAGTTTCGTATAGACTTGTTACCAGGAACAACACTGATAGCAAAGGCACCTTACCGATTAGCACCGACGGAGATGAAGGAGCTCATGACGCAACTTCAGGAGCTGTTGGACAACGGTTTTATTCGACCTAGTTCATCACCCTGGGGAGCTCCAGTGTTATTCGTGAAGAAGAAGGACGGAAGTATGAGAATGTGTATAGACTACCGAGAGCTGAATAAGGCAACGGTGAAGAACAAGTATCCATTGCCGAGGATTGATGACCTATTCGATCAGCTGCAAGGTTCGAGCTACTTCTCAAAGATCGATCTTAGGTCAGGATATCATCAGCTAAAGGTGAGAAAGCAGGATATTGAGAAGACTGCATTCAGAACGAGATATGGACACTACGAGTTCTTGGTTATGTCATTCGGGCTAACCAATGCTCCCGCAGCATTCATGGATTTGATGAATAGGGTTTGTAAACCATTCCTCGATAAATCTGTGATAGTGTTCATCGACGACATTCTCATCTACTCGAAAAGCCAAGAGGAGCATGGCAAGCATCTACGGGAAGTATTAGAAGTGTTGAAGAAGGAGAAGCTTTTTGCAAAGTTCTCCAAATGCGACTTTTGGATACGGGAAGTCCAATTCTTGGGTCATGTTGTTAACCAGGAGGGAATAATGGTTGACCCCGCAAAGATCGAGGTTGTAATGAAGTGGGAACGTCCAAAGAGTCCCACGGAGATTCGAAGCTTTCTAGGATTAGCCGGATATTATCGACGATTTATCCAAGGTTTTTCTTCGATGGCTGCTCCATTAACAGCTTTGACTCATAAAGGAGCTACGTATACGTGGAGTGAGAAACACGATGAGGCATTCGAGAAGCTAAAGAAGAAGTTATGTGAAGCACCGATACTTTCTCTACCCGATGGAGTCGAAGATTTCGCGGTTTATAGTGACGCTTCTGGAGTCGGGTTGGGTTGTGTTCTGACCCAAAGAGAAAAGATGATAGCATACGCATCTCGACAATTGAAAGAGCACGAAAAGAACTACCCCACTCATGATCTGGAGTTGGCAGCGGTAGTTTTTGCCTTAAAGATATGGAGGCATTACCTCTACGGCACGAAGTGCAAGCTCTTCACTGATCATAAGAGTCTCCAGTATCTCTTTAATTAGAAGGAGTTGAACATGAGGCAACGACGCTGGCTAGAACTTCTCAAGGACTACGACTGTGAGATACTTTACCACCCAGGTAAAGCAAATATTGTTGCTGATGCTCTCAGTCGGAAAGTCAATCTGGAAAGGAAAAGGCCAAGAGCGTTAAGAATTGAAGTCGTCTCGACGATTGTGGAAAGTATCAGGAAAGCTCAAGAAGAAGCTTTAGAGAAAATGACCGAAAGGAAGAACGTTTGGGAAGAACGTTAGTGTTTGGTACAAACAGTCGAGGACTGAAGGTATTCCAAGATCGAATTTGGGTACCTAAGACGGGAGGAATAAGAGATCTTCTGATGGAAGAAGCACACAAGACCATGTACTCGATTCATCCCGGTAGCACTAAAATGTATAGGGACCTAAAACCCTACTACTGGTGGCCGACGATGAAGCTCGATGTTGCGAAGTATGTGGCCGAGTGCGTAACATGTGCGAGGGT
The DNA here is from genome assembly GCF_002870075.4 of Lactuca sativa. Lineage (NCBI taxonomy): Eukaryota > Viridiplantae > Streptophyta > Magnoliopsida > Asterales > Asteraceae > Lactuca > Lactuca sativa. The sequence continues at coordinate 229,938,596 of NC_056624.2, forward strand.
TAAGGCACAACATCAGAAACCGTATGGGAGTTTGGAACCTTTACCTGTACCCATGGGTAAATGGGAAGACATCACCATGGATTTTGTGACTAAACTGCCCAGGACGAAGAACGGTCACGACATGATTTGGGTAGTCGTGGATCGTTTCACCAAGAGTGCACACTTCATAGCAGCCAACGAGAAGTGGTCTATGGATAAGCTCGCAAATGCTTACGTGAAGGAAATTGTAAGACTTCACGGTGTCCCTCTTACGATTGTATCAGATCGTGATAGTCGTTTCACGTCAAGGTTTTGGAGGAGTCTACAAGAGGAGTTAGGTACAAAGTTGTGTTTGAGTACTGCTTATCATCCGCAAACTGATGTGCAGAGCGAAAGAACGATTCAGACGCTGGAAGATATGCTGAGAGCATGTACCCTCGAATTCCAAGGGAATTGGGACGAGCACTTACCTCTGGTAGAATTTTCCTACAACAATAGTTTTCACTCGAGCATCAAGATGGCTCCTTATCAAGCCTTGTATGGTCAGAAGTGTCGTACGCCGTCTTGTTGGCTTGAAGCCGGAGAGAAGCAGTTTATGGGCCCCGAGATAGTCCATGAGACTGCTGAGAAGTTGAAGGTGATTAGGGAAAGGATGTTAGCAGCCCAGGATCGTCAGAAGAGCTATGCTGACAAGAAAAAAACGACCGATAACTTTCGAAGTTGGGGATTCCGTTTTGCTTAAAGTCTCACCGTGGAAGGGACTTATACGATTTGGGAAACGAGAAAAGTTGAGTCCAAGGTTTATTGGACCGTTCAAAGTTCTCCAGAAGATAAGGAACCAAGCTTACAAGCTGGAATTGCCCGAAGAACTCAATGGTATTCATAACACCTTCCATGTGTGTTATTTGAGGAAATTCACGGGAGATGTTCCCGACATAATTCCAATCTCAGAGTTAAGGATGGATGAAAATAAAAGGTTGATCGAAGAGCCTGAGACAACTGTTGACCGTAAGACTAAGAAGTTACGACGCAGGATGGTCGACTTGGTGCTAGTACGATGGAAACATTCGAATGAGCTGAATCTCATTTGGGAAACAGAGGATGACATGATGAGTCGCTATCCACATCTGTTTGCTGATGCATGATTCCGGGACGGAATCATCCTAAGGGGGAGAGAATTGTAACGCCCGGGTTTCAGGGCTAAGCATTTTTGTCAATGTAATAGTCTAGGTCAACTCTTGTAACTCTTTTTGAAGTAATAAAGATGAAATATTTTAGTATTATGTGAATTATATGTGTTTATTATTTAATTATAAATGTATAATTAATAAAGAATAAAAATGAGCGTCAAAATTAAAGTGTGAGATAATCCTGATATCTCTACATAAAGTTGTAGAATATACCTCAAGGTTTCCGTGCATATAAGGAACGCCGAAATCCGAGTTATAACGAAGAAGTTATGACCCGTCGAAGTTTCACGACAGAACCGGCACGATACCGGGAAGCGTGAATAGTGAATTTACGATAGAGCGAGATTTAGCCTTAGTGATCTAAACGAAAGTCGTAGAATATGTTAAACTAAGAACATCGATAAAAAGAACGCCCAAATTTGACTTCGTATGAAGAAGTTATGAGATTTTAAACAGACCAATCCTGTCCCGGCTTGTTAAAAATATAACTTTAAAAATAAAGTCAAAATTAGCCGACGGGGTCTAAACGAAAGTTGTAGAGTACGTCTTCACCTACGCGTGGATATAAAGAACGTCAAAAACGGAGTTCGTATGAACGAGTTACAAATTATAATAGCATATTTACGTATTAAAATAAAGTATAAATCATGTATACGTACACATATATATACATATGTATATATCATTAGAAAGGTATCGACGATGCGGTCATTATAAGACTAATGTTGAGTTCTTTCGACATTAGTTTAGTACAAATATCATTAAATCCATTTAAAATAGTATTATAGAGGGGTGTTTAGTTGTTTATATAACTAAAAGGTCATTAAGTAATTATGGAGGGTAGTTTTTGAAAATTCAATTAGTATAAATAAGAGCCTTGGGCTCTCATATTTCTTGCACCATTCTCTTGATTCAAGAGTCTTTCTCTCCTTATCCCCCGAGCATTTCGGTCTCTCGTGATTCGACTTCTCTTTCTGTAGTTTAGTATAGTAAGGTGAGCGCTGAAGCGCTGCACGAATCTTTCTTAGAAAGATTCAGCGACGAAGTTCTGCCCCTGCAGAGCCCGACTCCTAGCTAAAACCCCCTTGTAAGTAAGTTATGCTTACCTTATTTTAATATAGCTTATATTTAAAATTAGTATTGTTATTATGAACTTATAATAAATATTTGAGCTATTATTATAACTTATATAAGTGTCGTTATAATATTTTTTTTAACTACTCGCGGTACGGGGAATCTGGTTTAAAGGGCCGCATAGGGTTGTTGGATTTCAGAAGTGCTATATGCCAAAATGGTCCTGCCCTCCGGTGTTTTGTGTCTGGCCCCTGTCTGTACATAGTGGTTGGAAAATATTGTTTAACGCTTATATAATAATAATAATACTAAGACTAATAGTTGGTCACGGTAAATATTAGACTAAAATTTAGCGATAATAATGCTAGGTTTCGTCGAAGGAAAATAGAATCGTTAGAAGCAAACGCTGACCGATTTTGGAATCATCACCTTAACAAGTGAGTGCATAGTTACTTTCAACTTACACATAGATATGAAGTATTTTATATAAATTACGTGTTATGTGTGCATATTATCTGAATACTTGCTATCTATGCTAGATGAACGTTGTTATACATGTTTTCAATGATTTAAACTGTATATGTATTTTATATCTACGAAAATGTTGGGGTAAAACATGGGTGGATGCAATAGGTGATGTGTGATAAAATGATGAGAGGCCTCGATGTTGATGTTGTTGATTCTGTCATCTAGCGGAGTATGGATGACGACCACGGACTCTTCTAGACAGTCCAGTGGAACACTAGCAGGCTCGCAACCTGTAGGTGTTTGTGAACGATATGTTCACCGGTGTACTCCATCCCCCACATGGTTGCCTTTAGGACATTTACTGCTGAGGAATCCCCTTAGCAGTAGTGTCCGTCCCGATGATGATCCTTAGGCTAGGTCCCTTATGATAGGTGTTTAGGGACGTAAAGTGAGGATAACGGGAACGGGTAATCGGGTTATTGTTTATCGATGAAATTAATAAACTTATTTATTGTGGTTTGAAAACCCTATGTGCTCACCAGGCTCCCAAGCCTGACCCACTCAGTTTTATGTATTACAGGTAGTGGCGCATGAGCATAGGTGTGATGTTTTGGACGAGGGATTACGGATATAGGCCTGTAGATATGAAATAATGTAGTAAGGCTTATATTGTACTATTTATGCTTTTGATCTGTACGAACATGACATCCCGAGTCTTTTAATGAAATACATTTCTATGGAAATGCTTTTGATAAATCTTTATCATATTTTTGTTTTGGGACAAATTCCGCAACACTTTCATTTAAAATGTAACTCTGATTTTTAAACAAAGCATAAACAAACCGGTCTTTTCTGGCCGTGATTTTGGGGATGTCACACAAAAGGTCACTAACATAGCATCATCCTATATACTAGGATATCGACCTAACCAGGTCGCTAAGCATATCACCATCTAATTACCAAGATGTAAATCAATAACATATCATGTAAATAACCCAGATACAAATCCAAAAAGGGTCAGCATTGGTGCCTTAGACCCTGTTGATATAGTGAGGATAACTCACCTGGCACTGCTGAAGTCCCGCAGATAAAACTCAAGCTGCTGGTTGACATATTCCCAGACTGTCAACATCAAACAATACCTAATTAATAATCGGGTTCCAAACCCAAGGTCCAACTTACACACCAAAAGCCCAAAAGTCAAATAATGGTCCAAAGCCCAACATGTGGCCCAAATTTCCAAATTGGGTCCACGTCCTTCACATGGGCCTTACCTTAAGGCCCATCTAATTATTTTGGTCCATTAACTTGTTCTTGGATAGCCCATCAATAGTCTAATCACCAAAGCCCAATAAGAAGACCCAACTCAAGGCCCAATTGAAATTAGGGTTTCCTCATGAAATGACGATTAAGGTTAAGTGTTTCTTACTTAAACCTTTAAGGACTTAATCCATTAACTCCAATATTGCCTTAGGTTAATTTGCCAATGATTATTAATTATTATTATTTTAGATTTAATAAATAATTCTCGTGCGGTCCCGATCAATCCCAAAATTAGGGTTTCAAGGCATTAGGGTTTTCCAAACCCTAATTAGGGTTTCCAATCCAAATACTAGCCCTATTAGTCAATTGGTTGGGCTTTTAGGTCAATTTAGATTTCATTGGGCCTATTAGGGTTTCTTTGGGCCCACTAGGGTTTTAATGGGCCCATTAGGGTTTCATTGGGCCCACTTTGTCCAAGCATCCCCAAACGAGTCCAAAACACAACAAAGCACACTGTCACCCTACATGGGGGTTGGTGGCAGCCACCACCTCACGGTGGTGGTTATTGATTTTTCTATTGATTATTATGGCTTACAAATGATATACAAATGGCATTAGCAAGAAGTTTCCTGAGTCCTCAGGCATGTTGGATTGCCCTCTAGAGGTCGAGATTGCAGATGACTGATCAATGTGAGCATCAGAGGTTTTCAGGGATTTGTGTTTTGAGATTGTTCGAGGAGCGTTATCTGGTAGACTTGGTTATCATACCGTTGCAGGGGAACAAGGTCATTATTGGTATGGATTGGCTAAGCCCCAATGGGGCGGTGATAGACTGCGCGCAGTAGTTGGTGCGGATCAGGACGCCAAGTGGGGGAGAGTTGGTGATTCAGGGTGAGAGGCCACAACGAAGACCAGCTTTGTGTTCAGCGGCGAGAGCTAGGCGCTACCTTCAGCAGGGTTGCGCAGGATATGTCGCCTATATTGTGGATACCCGAGAGGCAGGTAAGGCGACGGTGGGCGATGTACCAGTAGTGCGAGAGTTTGCGGATGTATTCCCCGATGAGTTGCCTGGGATACCTTCGGAGAGGCAGGTAGAGTTATGGATCGACCTAGTCCCTGGTGCGGCTCCGATAGCCAAGGCACCGTATCGGTTGGCTCCTCCTGAGATGCAGGAGTTGTCTACACAGCTGCATGATCTGTTAGACAACGGATTCATTAGACCGAGCAGTTCGCCCTAGGGAGCCCCGATTCTGTTTGTGAAGAAGAAGGACAGGTCGCATTGGATGTGTATAGATTATCGGGAGCTGAATAAGGAAATGGTGAAGAACCGTTACCCACTCCTAAGGATTGATGATCTCTTTGACCAGCTACAGGGAGCGTCTTGGTTCTCTAAGATTGATATGCGTTTAGGATATCATCAGATGAGGGTCAAAGAGGAGGATGTATAGAAGACTGCCTTTCGGACACGTTATGGCCACTATGAGTTTGTGGTGATGCCCTTCGGGCTCACCAATGCTTCTGCCGCGTTCATGGATCTCATGAACTGCGTGTGTAGACCGATGTTGGATCGGTCTGTGATAGTTTTCATCGATGACATCTTAGTTTATTCCAAGACGCGAGATTTGCATGAGGAGCACTTGCGGGAGGTTCTGGATACTCTGAGGAGGGAGAGCTTGTATGCTAAGTTCTGCAAGTGTGAGTTCTGGTTGCGCGAGGTGCAGTTTCTTGGGCACCTTGTCAACCAGAACGAGATTTCGGTTGACCCGGCCAAGGTGGAGTCCGTGATGAAACGGGAGGTTCCAAGGTCTCCATCTGAGATTCGGAGCTTTCTGGGACTGGCAGACTACTATCGGAGATTCATTCAGGACTTCTCCAAGATAGTTGTGCCCCTGACTCGGCTGACGAGGAAAGTCGTGGTCTTTCATTGGGGGCCTGAGTAGCAGGCTGCGTTTGAGACGTTGAGACAGAGATTATGTGAGGCGCCAATCTTAGCCCTACCGGAGGGCATGGAGGATTTCGTAGTATATTGCGACGCGTCCATCTCAGGTTTGGGAGCGGTATTGATACAAGGAGGGCATGTTATCGCTTACGCTTCGAGACAGCTGAAGCCTCACGAGGCGAACTATCCAACGCATGATTTGGAGCTGGGGGCTATTGTTTTCGCCCTTAAGATTTGGCGTCATTACCTCTATGGGGTCCACAAGAGCCTAAGGTATCTCATGGATCAGCCAAATCTAAATATGAGGCAGCGTCGGTGGCTTGATGTGGTGAAGGACTATGATTGAGAGATTCTCTATCATCCGGGGAAGGCCAATGTCGTGGCCGACGCGCTTAGCCGCAAGGCAGCACCGATCAAGGACATATGTATGAGGCTGATAGTTATGACTCTGTTGCTAAAGCAGATTCCAGGGGCCCAGTCGGAGGCCATGAAGGAGGAACATCGGAAGAGCGAGCGCATTGTGGGTTAGGTTTCCTCCTTCAACTATGATAGTCGTGGATTGTTGACTCTGCACCGTAGGGTGTGGGTCCCATATCATGGAGGTGTACACCAAATATTGATGGAGGAGGCACACAAATCCAGGTTCTCTATCCATCCCGGGGCAACAAAGATGTACAAGGATCTTTGTCTTGATTATTGGTGGCCATGTATGAAGAGGGATGTAGCTTGGTTTGTAGAGAGGTGCCTGATCTGTAGGAAGGTCAAGGCTGAGCACCAGAGACCGCATGGCAAGGTCTAGCCACTGGACATCCCTCTATGGAAAGGAGAGGATATTACTATGGATTTTATCACAAAGCTTCCTAGGACAGTGCGAGGAATGAATTCGATATGGGACATCGTCGATCGATTGATCAAGAGCGTCCATTTTATTCCGATTCGGGAGAGCATTTCGGCTGAAAAGTTGGTGGACATCTATATCAGGGAGGTAGTGGCGTGGCACAGGGTGCCAGTTTCAGTGATTTCCGACAGAGATGTGCGGTTCACTTCCAGGTTTAGGAGGAAGTTTCATGACGAGCTGGGTATTCGTCTGCATTTTAGCACCGCCTTTCACCCGCAGACGGATGGTCAAAGCGAGCGGACCATCCAGACCTTGAAGGATATGTTGTGGGCCTGTGTGTTAAACTTCGGATGTAGTTGGGATACTTACCTTCCTTTGGCGGAATTCTCCTATAATAACAACTATCATGCGAGCATCGACCGTCCTCCCTTCAAGATGTTGTATGGGAGGAAGTGCAGGACCCCAATATGTTAGGGTGAGGTTGGTTAGAGAGTCATAGGAAGTACCGAAGTGGTACTCAAGACTACGAAGAGGAACCAGCAAGTTCGGAGCAGGCTTCAGACTGCTCGGTGTCGGTAGAAAAGTTATGGCGACAAGTGTCGATCGGACCTGGAGTTTCAGGTCGGGGATATGGTGCTCTTGAAAGTGTCGCCATGGAAGGGCGTCATTCGATTTAGGAAGTGGGGCAAGTTGGGCCCCAGGTATATTAGACCCTTTAGGGTTGTAGCCCGGGTGGGCAAGGTGACATATAGGCTGGATCTGCCAGCCGAACTCAATCAGATTCATAGTACTTTTCACATCTCCCAGTTGTGGAAGTGTCTGGTGGACGACTCGGCAATGGTGCCATTAGAAGACATTCAGGTGGATGACAGCCTAAATTACATTGAGCGACCAGTGGCAATCCTTAACAGGAAGGCAAAGGATCTGAGGAACAAGCGAGTGGAGTTTATAAAGGTGCAGTGGCGACACCGCAAAGGCTCGGAATGGACTTGCGAGTCGGAGGACGAGATGAGGGAGCATTACATCGAGCTTTTTCAGGACCGAGCACCAGACTTCGAGGATGAAGTCTAAGATAAGTGGGGGAGATGTGTAACACCCGATTCCCGGTATGCTTTTAATTCAAGTATTCTTGTGTTTTTCTCTGGGACTCAACTAGTTGGAGGCTTAACTCGTCGAGTAGAGTCGTGATCTGCGAAAAGTTTAAGTGGTCTACTCGACAAGTCGGGAGGCCGACTCGGCGAGTAGACGCTGTTTGAGTGAAACCCTAAATTGAGGGTTTGCACCCTATTTAAACCACTTATCTCAGCCTCCATAGTCCCTATTACTCCCAGAAAGCATTACCTCAAAACCCTAGCCGTTTTTGTGTGTTCTAAGGCCATTTTGGTGCATTTTGGTGGATTGTGAAGCTTGAGAAGAAGAGATAAGCTTGAGAATTCGAGTTGGGGCTTGGAAATCCAGAGATTTCGTTCCATTCTAGCTCATGCCAGGTAAAATGCCCCTGTCTTGGTCTTCCATGTGTTTATTCTTCATCAGGGCTTGGATTTTGAGTACATTTAGGGCTTTCCAAGCTATTTTCGGATTTGTGAAGTGTTATATGGAGTCTTGAATTTAGATCTGGGCCATTTGAGGGGTCTCATGGCATAAAGGTGCCAACTCTATGGCCAAGAGAGCCCCATGCATCTTGTAGAACACCTTTTATGGCTTTTTGAGCCAAAGACCCCATGCATGTGCACCAAGGTTGGAACTTTACGTGTAAAATGGACATTAGGAGGCCAGATCTATGGTTTTGATGTGTTAAGACCCATTTAAATCGACTGTATAGAAATGGTCAAGGATGGACTCGGCGAGTCGTTCTTTGGACTCGGCGAGTCGGGGTGCAAAGACCACCAAATCCTTTCTGTTGATTGGACCAGATGATAGTGTGGAAGGTCCCTCAGTGTTTAGAACCATTAGGGGCCTGGGAATTCATGGGACTTGACGAGTGGTTGAGCAAACTCAACGAGTCCAAGGCAATCTCCCAACCTTTGAAGATGGACTCGACGAGTTGTTCATACAACTCGGCGAGTCATAGACTGGACACGTTCTTATTAGGGAGATGAACTCGACGAGTTCAAGGGCAAATTCGGTGAGTCGGATGAAGATGGTCCTGATGGTATGATTGAAGGAGAACTCGTCGAGTTCTTTCCAGACTCGATGAGTCGAGTCGGGGTTGGATCGGGTTAATGGAGTTTGGACTCGACGAGTTGGTAGACCAACTCGGTGAGTCAGGTCAACTGGATGTTGACTTGGACCAAAGTTGACTTTGACTGAATTGGGTTGACCCTACTTGGGGTTGCGTATTCAAGTTGATAACTTAGATGGGTTGTCGTGTAGGGATTTAGGAGTCGAGGAGAGTCGATTTACACGTCGATGACAGTTCAGACACTAACGACACCGAGGTGAGTTACCTTCCAGTAGAAGTGGGTCTAAGGCACCAAGGCCAGCCCACTAGTAGTTGTTTGGTTGAGATGATTGTCTTTGTGATAATTGTCTATTTTGCTATTGCTTGATATGTGTGTATGCTAGTATGATATGTTATGTGAGATAGTATCAGTAGAAGGGGACTAGTCCTCGATTCGGTCGTTAGGACCAATGGGTAGGTTGGACACCCCGGATATGTCTGATAGACTTTGGGAAGTCCTGGGATACCCACTTACCCTTAGTTGAATTCTCGTATAACAACAGCTACCATTCGAGCATCAAAGTAGCTCCTTTCGAAGCGCTATATGGACGTAAGTGTAGATCACCGTTGAGTTGGGCTGAAGTGGGCGACACCCAGCTAGCGAGGGAACTAACATCAGACAAGACGTTAATGGGACCGGAGATCATACGTGAAACCACGGAAAAGATAGTTCAAATCAGAGCTCGACTACAAGCATCGCGCGACCGACAAAAGAGCTACGCCGATAAACGACGAAAGCCCTTAGAGTTTCAGATCGGGGATCGAGTACTGTTAAAAGTTTCACCCTGGAAAGGGGTCGTTCGTTTTGGAAAACGGGGAAAACTGAACCCACGATACATTGGACCTTTCGAGATCCTTGCCCGAATAGGCCCAGTGGCGTACAGACTGCTGCTACCCACTGAGCTCAGCAGTGTACACCCCGTGCTTCATGTTTCCAATCTAAAGAAGTGCCTATCCGATGAAACTCTCGTCATTCCCCTTGACGAAATTGAAATCAACGAGAATCTCCTGTTCGTTGAAGAACCAGTCAAAATCATGGACAGGGAGGTGAAGCGTACTAAACAAAGTCGTATCCCGATCGTGAAAGTACGGTGGAACGCGAAGCATGGGCCAGAATTCACGTGGGAACGCGAAGACCAAATGAAGCAAAAGTACCCTCATCTATTCTAGCATTCTCAAATCTAGCTTTCAAAAGAATTTCGGGACGAAATCCCCTCTAACGGGGGGATGATGTCGCAACTAGAAATTTGTGTGCCTTGTAACTACAACACTTATGCCAATATTGAATCAAAAACATGAAAGCATGTATGATGCTTACTCTATGACAACAAAATTTCAATCAAACACTTCATACAAGCATTGCAAATAGTCAACAAGCAATTGGAAACCTTAGAAATCCTTGTTTAAGTCCATTATGGATTAGGATTTCCTTATTGGGCCCAATGGACCAATAAGCTCCCAATTGGACTATTTTGGGCTTAGAACTCTTGAATGGGCTCTAATTGGACCCACTTCCATTTATTTCAATATTTTGGGCCATATTGAGCCTAGAATGAAATAAATTATTTAAATGAACCATATTGGGCCATAACTAACCTAACTTAGCCCTAATAGGTCACAAAAATCACATTTATAATTATTTGGACCAAAAATCACTCAACATAACCATGAAAATTGGGCTTAAGCAATTAAGGCCCAATCCCTTCCCTTTTCTTCACCATTCTTGGCCCAAGCCCAACCAAAGAAGGAAGAGTTGACTTGTGAGGTTGCCACCTCATTTTTATATGGAGGATATCTAAGCTTTTGCACTTCAAACATCCATGCAATCTCATCTTTCCATGCAAGCACTTCTCTTCTTCTCCCTCTCTCTCCATCTCGGCCGAAACCAAACAAACACACACACACTTCACTTAAAAATTTCCTCTCAAGAAACTCTCCCCATTTCTCTCCAAATTTTCGAGATCTAAGAGGTGTTCAAGGGATTTCTTCCATAAAAATCATCATCTAAGGTAAGATATTGATTAGATCCATACTCTAGCTACTTCTTTTCATCAAAAATCATCTCTTAATCCATTTAAGTTCATGATCTAGCACCTTAGAGACATCTAAGTTCAAGATCCATCCAAGGAACTTGATGATGGGTTTTGGTCATAAGAACATCCTATGTGCTCATACAAACCCTAATGCTTGGATCTAGGTTTCTCTATTGTACATGGAAGTTATCCAAGACTATAAACCCTAGATCTAGCAAACAAGTAATCATATTAACATAAGAATGGGTTTAAGATATTACCTTGATTGTTATGTAGCAATAACAATCCCAAATCCTTCTTGTATTGACTTTATAAAGCTTAGAGTCACAGATGTCACTCCTCTAATGGTTCACAAACACCAAGAGCAAGAGGATGAAGAGGATAAGAGAAGGAGGCTGCCCAAAACGTGTGGAAACCCTAGAGAACTAGTTCACCACGTTTTTCGGGCATAAGGGCTCTATATATAGTGAGCCTATTAGGGTTATCTAACAAGGAAACCCTAATTTGGATGCTTAAGCCCTAAGCAACCCATGGACTCCTTTCCTTAAAGGCCTTGGACGATTTCTAGTGGGTTTCCCCATAGAATTCGTTGACTCCTCAATATAATGCAATCCATAGCCCAAATTGCAATTATCTTATAATTACAATTCCAGTCCCTTAAGATTAATTAATCTCTTTTTGTCACAAACTTAATTCTTATTAATTCTTGACTAATATTAATTAAACAATATGATTTCTCCTTTAATATATTATTCTCATAACATATTAATGAATCATATTTAATCCTTTCTCTCCATAATTCATACTATCAAGTTGCTTTGGTGAAGGCAACCCAAAAGGACCATGCACCATCGGGTCAAGTACATACCAAAATGGTTATGGACTTAGACACTAATCCAACACTTGATAGGGCCGAAAATAGCACCAAACTTCTCCAAATCTTCTTCAAACCCGAAAACACAACCCAAGGTGAGTTTCATACCCTCTTTCTTTTCGATTTTATGAGTTTTTATGGGGGAGAATACAAGTAAATGTGTAGATCTATGTGTAAATGTATGCTATGTGTGATTTGATGCATGTTTGTGTGTGATATCATGTGTTGTGATGAATATGTTATCCAAAAAGCGTGTAAAAACCGAGATCTAAAACATGAGGAAGGAAATAAACACAACTTAAAGAAAAATAACTCATATGGTTAGGATGGACATACTTGAACATAAAACCCATTTTTGGGCTTAAATTGTCAAAAATACAAAACTAAGAGCCCAAACCGACAAATTATAGTTTCTGGAGGGTCAAAAGAGTCCAAATGGTTTCTATAATAATTTTTCTGAAACAAAACATTTTTGAAGGACTTAAAATGAGAATTGTGCACTTAATGGGCTAAACTTGGGCTTTTCGGCCCAATAAGCTTCAATATGCGAGATTTTCAAGTTTAAGGGTCTGAAAAGGAAGTTTTATGTAAAACAGGGGGTTTGAAGTATACTAAAACCATTTCAAAGGTCAAAAATGTTTTTCAAACTCAAAAAGGATCAAAAATGTAAAAATTTTCTATTTTGGGCGAAAACTATAAAAGTTGTGAAAATGGGGGTTCTAACCGAGAAACTTCATTCTGGAAGGACTTAAGCTGTTTACAAAGTAATTTTGGGCTAAAAATGTCTTTTCAACAAGTTTTGATACTAAAGTGTCAAGAAAAATGGTTTAAGGATTAAAATGGAAATCCTTTTATATAAAGGACTAAAAGTGCTAATTTTATAAAATAAGGGTCGTGAAAAGGTAAAAATCTTACTTTTAAACAAATAAATCCCTTAAGACAAAATACGAGATCCATGACTACCGGCGAAACGTAATAACAAATACACTTTCAACACCAATATCGTTACCAAACGAATTGATTCAATCTCGAATCAATAACAAAACAAAAATCAATAAACCGTAGTACTTCAATAAACACGCGATAACTAAGAGGAGTCGATATTCAATCTTTGGGCTTGAAAGTTTCAAATCGTGCTAGTTGGGCCTTGCTAGCCCAATAACATGATCTTTGGGCCCGAAGGGAACGCGCTTACATGTTAATGGGCCTTCTATGACCTAATTCCATGTAAAAGTACTTTGAATAGCTCTATTGTGTTGTTGGGCCCCAAGGGTCCATTGGTACTGCTAGCGAAGTCGAGAAGTCAAATGCGAGTCGGGTCGAGTGCTTTTCGCATTCCCGATAGCCTTGAACAACTTATGGAAATAAAGGGGGCTTCGTACCCTCCTTTCTACTCGGTTGTGGGGCTATGAGAAATCGAGTAGACAGATTCATGGCGTAAATCAAGAGAAGTCAGGGTGGTTGGATTAAGTGAGTAGTACGGACGACGCCTAAAGGATCGTTTGTAATTGGTAGTTATAAACTAGTCATTTTCATTAATGCGTGATTATAACAACTCACAACCCATAATTAATCCAATGTCACCTGGGTAATAAAAAACAATCGTCGTATCGGTATAACAATAAATAAGACACGTAATTTTATGTATTGGGAAAACATCGGGTTTTCTCGGGGAGTTCAACACTTTTACCTATGTGATGTATACAAAGTTCAACAATTATACATGTTTACAAAAATCGACAAGCATACTTACGGATCTTCACACTTTTTATAAACAATACTCTTTTCAGAAAATATCGGATTTTCTGGGTTTTCAAACTTCACAAAAATCATTTTCCATAACATTACTTATGAACTCACCAACATTTCATATGTTGACATTTTTCCAAAATAACTTGTATTCTCAGGTAACAGGTAAACCGAAGAATAAGTACCAAGTGATGTCATGGTGTTTTGCTTAGATTTACTATCGAATGGTTCATGTTATGAAATTGTAACATCTAAAACAATGTACTGAATGTAAACGTTATCAATTGTAATATTTCAATGCATGGTGATGAATTATGTTACGATTCATGTATATTCATTGTGATGATATTCAATTTAAGTCACAAGAGCCCTCGGACGTTTCCGCTGTCTGGTTCGGGGGTGTGACAGCTATCCTATGTTTAATCCATGTAAACACCATGGACTGAATGTTCCCCGCTAGTTGGTTAGGTGATATCCGAATCTTATTAAATATAAAGTCGCACCTTGCTTTCCAGATTAGCCATGCAATACCATAACAAATGCTAATTAGGTTCTTCCTCTTATTTAAGCATTGTCCCCATGTAGAACAAAACTTCACCATGTCACTTAAATTCCCAAATTGGGGTTGAGGAATGCCATACCACCTGAACATCACCTCTCACACCTTTGCTGTCATCGAACAGTTGATCAAAACATGATCAGTATCTTCTCTTTCCAGATCACAGTAGCTGCAATTAATTGTATTGAAATTGATTCCTCTCTTTTGGAGAGCACATGCAGTTGGGATACCATTTAGGACCGCCCTCCAAATGAAACACCGCACCTTAGTCATGACTAGGGATGTAAACGGGTCGGGGAATCCCCGCTACCCGTGGGGACCCGACCCGAACGGGTCAAGGATTCCCCGCTTTAGCGGGTAACGAGTCGGGGATGGGGATTAGATATCTTACCCGGGACGGGGATGGGTAAAGTAGTATCTGCCCCATTTAAAACCCAATATATATATATATATATATATATATATATATATATATATATATATATATATATATATATATATATATATATATATATATATATATATATATATATATATATATATATATATATATTCGAAATCAGTTTCAATTTACATTGATTACTAATTAATAACATTAAATTTACAACAAATACAAACCATTTTCATCTCTTCGAGACTTTAGAGTCGTAGTCGACTCTTCGTTCTTCGTGTTTCATAGAATCATGATTCAAGTATTTAATATACTCGCTTTTCAAGAATCAAACTCGATATTTAATCCACCATTGCCCATTTCTCCTTCAACCCTAGATATCGGCACAATAGTATCAAGATTCCTAACAAAATATTAGGTCTTCAAGAATAATTTTAGGCTTTCCATGGATGATCTTCCTTTTCGATTACAAAATCCAAACCTCAGGTAAATGTTTTTGATCGATTGTCTTGCATCTGCACCTACTTATTGTCTTCTCTTTATTACTGATTTGTCAATTCATGTCCAATTAGTATTAATTGATTTCTCTCTATGACATATTTTGTAATCGATTTCTCAAGAATGCATGTGTAACATGAATGGATTTATTCAATTTTCTTTATGTATTTTGGTTGAAATCAGATTTCTCGTGTAAGAGTTTTTATGCTTGTAATCTATCTGATTTTCATTAAAACTTTCATGTTATTTAGTTGGGACCTGATTGGCTGTCTTAGGGGACATTAGGGCTATATTCAAGCTTGATTGTCGAAGCCTGGAATCGGAAGAAACTTGAATGGTATAACTTGATTGGCTTAATTTCTTAAAGTATGTATAATCAATAATCATTTGAATAATAAAGTTTGAACTTCTATGTAATTGATAATCATATTATTTATTGTGTTCTTGACAAATGTCTGTATAAACAGGTATATATGAATGACTTAATGTGAATAGCATGAATTTTGGCTATATGTTGTCCAACTGAATATCATATGAAATTTTGACTATGTAACATATTTTTTTTCTCTTTATAATTCGTATTCTGTGTAATTGTAGTTCTCTAATTTTAATAACTCTATGTAGTGACACTGAAGATCAACAACCGGGCAGCCAAAAAGAAGATATGCTTATGCGGTTTGGAGTCATTTTAAATGGAAAAAGATTGATGGGGTTGATAAGGCTATATACAACTATTGTAGGAAGATATTAACAGAAAAAATCAAGAATGGAACGACACACTTAAGTTACCATTACAAGAATTGTGCATCCAAGTGCTCTAGATTTTGATATTTTGTTTATAACGATGTTTTAAATAAGAACTTAAAGAGTTTTTGATGATTTTATGATGTTGAAAATATCCGTATGTTTTGTACTTTATCATCTATTATACTAAAGTATGAAAATTAGAATGTTTTAGTTGTCATGATTGTTGTTTTTGTTTTGTAGATTTAAAAAAAAAATTGTTGTACTTTATCATTTGTCATAGTGAAAGTATGGAAATTTGAATGTTTTAGTTGTCATGATTGTTGTTTGTGTTTTTTAGATTTAAAAACACTACACCTTTATACTAAACGGGTATCCATCGGATTCCCCATACCTGTTGGTTTTTTTTTTCACCCGAACCCGTCGTGGATTTGGTGGGGCGGGGGCGGGGATGGTATGGGGATTGGAGGTCGGGTACGGGGATGGAGATTGCAGTCCCCGCCAATATCCGCCCCCGTTTGCATCCCTAGTCGGGACCTCCGATATCTAATCGATCTTCCCTCCTTCAATACTCGAGCTCTCTTTGTCAATTTGTTCCCTTACCACATTAACGTGGTAGACTCCATCCCCAGAGATGTTACATACCCACCTATCTGGTTCGGTGTTTGGCAGGAATGATTCCACTTTAAAAGCTAATTCATCAAATTCACGTGCTTGAGAGTTAGAGGATGGACTCGATTTCCATTCCTGTGTTATCCCCCCCAGTCTTTGTCCTCTCCCTAATTTTACATTTTTTACTTTTCTTCAGCTTGTACAATCCTAGGAACATTGATTTTAAATTTTCGTTGTCTAACCATTTATCTAAGCAGAATAATGTGTTATCTCCTTCACCCACCTGTTTTTTGATTGCTTCATCAAAGTTGATTCCATCTTTCAAGAACTCTCTTTTTACCCTTGCTATATTGTTCCAAACACTCATAATGGACTTTTTTGAGATATAATTTGCAGCCTAGTTCTTGAGGTTATGGATATCCATAATAGTCTCCCTCCATAGACTTGCTCCATCACTTCGCAACCGCCACCACCATTTGCCAATTAGTGCCAGATTCAAAACTTTAAGTGAACCCAAACCAAGACCGCCGGCTTCTCTAGGGGACACCACCTTTTGCCAAGAGACCCAGTTGATTTTTCTCTTCCCATCTTCATTCATACCCTGTAAGAATTTCCTTCAAATACTTTCCAAAGAGTTTATGACTCAAGCAGGTGCAACGAATAGTAATATAGTATGTAGGTAGGTTATCAAGAACCACTTTGCATAGGGTGAGGCGTCCCCCCATTGAAAGGGTTTTTGATTTCCATACAGATAATTTGCCCTGGAATCTCTCAATCACCGGTCTCCAGTTTTTCTTCAACTTCATGTTTCCTCCTACTGGTACACCAAGGTAGTTGAAAGGGAGTTTGGCCGGTTCACATCTAAGGGGAGTGGCATACCGGGTAACCTCATTCATGTCAAATCCAACTCTAATAACATGTGATTTGTGAAAGTTGACCTTGAGGCCAGAAGTTACGTGAAAGCACCTTAGTATTCTTGCGAGATTTTTAATGTTTTCCTTATGCCATTCGCCCATGAATAGAGCATCATCCATGTAAAATAAATGAGAGATAGATGTCTTTGTATTTGGAAGAGATATCCCGGTAAAAATGCCTTTCTCACAAGTTGTTTTTATTGCAATATTGAGACCCTCCATGGAAATAATGAATAGCAAAGGCGATAGTGGATCGCCTTGTCTAACTCCCCGTTCCATCTCGAACTCCTTTTTGGGTGAACCATTTACTAGTATAGATGCTCTTGCAGAACGTAAACACCCTTGAATCCAACCACGCCATTTGTCTCCAAATCCAAGTTGCATTTGAATCGAGTAAAGGTTTTCCCAGTTGACTGAATCAAAGGCTTTGTCGAAGTCCACTTTAAAGAGCAACATTTTCTTTTTGGCTTTCTTACTCCAGGAGCATAGTTCGTTTACAATTAGCGGACCATCCAAGATATTCCTTCCTTCGACAAATGCAGATTGCACCTCTCCAATACACTTACCAATAACCTTTTTTAGTCTGTGAGCCAAGGTTTTTGCAATATAGACATCCAATTAGACTTATTATTGGTCTATAATCTCCAAGCGTGATCGGATCCTTGATTTTTGGAACTAGAGTAATGAAAGAGGAGTTTCATCCTCTTCCAAGTCTCCCATAATTTTCGAAGTATTTAACAACATTTATTACACCATCTTGCATCTCCGCCCAATACTTCTTAATGAATTGGAACGAAAATCCATCAGGGCCTGACGCCTTTTCATTACCGCATGCCATACAGCACATCTGATCTCTTCATTAGTGAATGGGGCTTCCACCTGAACTTTATTAAGTGCACCCAATGAGGTAAATTTATTGCTGATCAACTTTGGTCTCGACGACCATTTCTCCAACAACTTCCTTTGATAAAATTTGAAAGCTTATTGCTTAATGGTCTCTGCATTTGTGGCCCATGAGTTGTTAGTCTGTAGCCTCATTATTCTGTTCTTTTTATGCTTGTTATTCACATATCCATGGAAGAAGGATATGTTCTCGTCCCTGTCTATCACCCACTTTATTCTAGATTTTTGTTTTAGATCCAAGGTCGCTAATTTCTCCATTTCAACTATTTTATGTATTCCAGATCGCCTTTCATTAATCTCCATTTCGCTAAGTTGTCGCATTTCCGCCAAGCAATCAATGTCATGCACCTGGTGTTTAATTCTCTTTAATTCAACTGTCTCCCTCGGGTATTCATTTGCCCTCCATTTTTTAAGTTCATTCCTCCAAAATTTTAAGTTAATTAATCGTAAAGTTAAATTAGTTAATTCCCTTTACACCGTCACTCATACTATAAAACTCAAAACAAATATGAATCCACTACTCTCACGCGCGCTTAGAGCATCTCCAACCCACTCCCATTCTCCATTTTCCCCCATTTCCTCCCCCATTTCACTCCAACCCACCTCCATTTATTCCCCCAAATGGGGATGAACTTTGAGTCGTCGGTTTTAGTCCCTGGTTTTATATATTTATACATTTCTGGTTTTTTTATCTACTAATTTTTATTTAAATGTAATATTTAATACTTATAATATTGTGTTATATATTAAATTATATTAATTAATTATAAATATAATGTTTATTTTTTGTTTATCAAATTAATATTAAAATTTAAATACATATTGAAATTTTAAAATACAATAACGTATTTTACAAAAGCTTATAATTACTTATTATAAATATAAACTTATTTATTTAATATAATTGTAATGAAAAAAATATAGATTATATATTTGTTAATATCAAATTAATAGAAGGGGTGTGTTTCACAATTTATATAAGTTATAAAAATGAAATATACTTTTTGGAGGTAAAAATGGGATGAAAAATAGAGTAGGATCAGAGATGAAACACTTTTTACTCCGGATTTTAGGGAAAAAATAAGAGTTGGTTGGAGATAGTCTTGTACCCACCCTTTGAACAAAACACTTTTTACTCGATAAAACTGTAAAATTGGTCCTTGTGGTTTGCAAAAAACTTTGGATGGAGTCCAAAAAGTTTTTGACTTTCATGGAAAGTCCAAAATCATGATTTTTCTAGGTTTTTAGTCCCTCATGCACTTAAAAAGACGATTTTACCCTTTTCATTTATTTTTTTTTATTTTCTTTATTTATTTTGGTATTTAAATAATTAAAAATAAAAAATAAAAACTAAAATCTTACCCACCCCCCATTTTCTCTCTCTCTCTTTCTCTCTCTCTCTACCCACCGTCTTCCCCACCCTTGTTCCTTTTTCATCTAATGGGAAAACCTTTCAGCCCTTCTCTCTTTCTTTTCTCCATTACATACTACCCCAAATTAGTCATCGAAGGTTTCTTTCCGGTGATAATCTCCAATATCGAAATCCCCAAACTATAACACATTCTTTCCGACCACAGACGTTTCAAAGCTGGAAAGACGAGGTGAGAAGTCGCTTTGAATCAGAAAGTTAGATGATTTTATCACCCCACTGAGAAGCCTTGACTGTGAATCGATGCTACTGCTTTCGTTGCTCCGAGCGCTATTTCCTATCCGATTTCCCAATTTAACGGCGTAAATTGAACGCCTTCGCTTCTTGCGAAATCGAAATCGGTTAAAGGTAAAATTTAGAAACCCTAGTTTTCAATTATGGGATTGCTTACCATGTAGGAACTCCTCCAAGCTAACTAAACATAAGTAGTCATGAATAACAAATGCTTCGCCGCCGTACCAAAAACCAAATTAGAGCGGCAACAACCACCGGTTGCCACGAAGGCCGCCAAAAAAATTAATCCAGTGCTCGATTTGCTGCCATGGGTGATGTTCTTACAGATCTTTCTGATTGTGATAATGGAGCCAGAGTAGGACGATAACTTAGTGAAGTGTGCCTAAGGATCCACCACCGAGTCTATTCTTGGGGAGTTGAATGAGATCACATGGGTTGAATGTTGTGATGGTTTCATGATCTCCGAAGATCGTTCTGGTAGGAAGCTTGATTTTGACTTGTAAGGAGATTGGGGTTTGGTTTGTGAATTGGGTGGTGGTGGGTTTGGTGAGTATGGTTGAGATGATCTTGTCTGGAAGAAGATGGAGAGAGAGAGAGAGAGAGAGAGAGAGAGAGAGAGAGAGAGAGAGAGAGAGAGAGAGAGAGAGAGAGAGAGAGAGAGAGAGAGAGAGAGAGAGAGAGAGAGAGAGAGAGAGAGAGAGAGAGAGACCCGTCCTATTATTTTTCTTTTTCTTTTTTGCTTTTTTAATTATAAAACAATTAAAACAAATAAAGAAAATGTAAAAAATAAATAATAAGGGTAAAATTGTCTTTTCAAATTTTAAAGGACCAAAACCAAAGAAAATTATTGATTTTGGATTTTCCATACAAGTCAAAAACTTTTTAGACCTCATCAAAAGTTTTTTGCAAACAGGACCAATTTTACAGTTTTATCCTTTTTCGTATTTTAGGGAAAAAATAAGAGTTGGTCGGAGATAGTCTTTGTACCCACCCTTTGAAGACAGTCCATCCCTTTCTTTCCTGGTTACCGTACATCACCTTCCTTTATTCCGTTTTCTTTTTCCGCAAGTGTTCGTCTTCCCAATTGATATCTCTCTCTCTTCACACAGAAAAAACCTCTCACCACGGTAACAAAAAAAAAACCCTAAATCGACGCGTCTCCGTACACTGCTCCGCCTCCACTTTCCGCTGTTTCAACTTGTTTCAACTTTCGAGTAACGGAATCCTAGCAGCTTGCTGCTGCTAGTATCTCATTCTCGCCGCCGGAAGAACGGTTTCGCACCTCCGATTCAACGTGTTTAAAGGTTTATGCGCCAAATTTTCACTTGCATTTGACAATTATACCTACATTTGGACTTAGCATTTTTAGTCCCGTTATCCAATATATATATTTTCAAAAAGCTTTCATATGTTCCATTAACCTAGACAAATTTCGTCATATCCTGTGTTCTGTTTAATTTTTTAACAGATATTTTGCATATGAGACTTGATTAAGTTGATATATTCTATTTTTCCTGTTTAAGCGGATTTTCTTACTCACTATAGGTGTGTAATGTGTTGCTTGTTTGGGAATCAGGAATGTGGTGCTTATTTTTCCTTCTGATCATTCGCTTGTTTTATTTGAAACGCATGTCTAAACCCTAAAGTTTATCTTTATTTTATTTGAAATTTGTGGCATGTTATTAGGATAGAGTTTTAACTTCATTAATCATGTGAATAGGTTTTACTACGTCTGCTGTTCAATGAGCACTGGTATTGCATCTACATCTTGTGTTCCAATGGAGATTTCTGAGGCTGAAACGTTATTCAACGCTTTGAAATCTTGTGGGATTCTACACGGTGGTAATATAAACCCCTCAAGTATGTGTTGTTTCAAAGCTGGGCAAGTATTTTTGTAAATAACATAAACGCTAGTCATTTAGTTACATCTAAAAACATTAATATTGTAGAAATTGCAATGGGACTTGAGTATGAAGAAGCTAGAAAAGAGTCGATAGAACTGAAAAGTCATCTCGGGAGCGTTAGAAATCAGGTAATAATTAATATACATGAACAGTAATTTGTGTTTGAGTTTCACATTTTGGTCCAATTTTTTATTATTACTATTATTTTTTTTTTAGTTTTTTTGTTTTAAATACACAAAGTCGGTTTTAATTTTTATGAAGTTTATAAAATATTTATATATATATATATATATATATATATATATATATATTTTGTGTCCCACAAGAACTTGAAAAATAATAAGATTCTCAACATATAAGAAAAAAACAGAAAGATTTTGTAAGACACCTAGAAAACAATATATATTTTTTCAAGATAAATGATATGCTTCATATCAGTTAATATACTTAATATTTATTTTATTTCAACTACAAAAAATATCAAATTACTTGGGTATCTTGTCATAAGATCAAAGTAATAATAAGCTTTGGAGCTCTTAGAAAACTAGCTATATATTAGTTGGTAGGTGAAAGTTCAAAACGTAACTTTTATTTCTCTAAAGGTATTTAGGGGGTGTTTGGATTAGATTTTTAGCTTATTGCTTATAGCTTATTTGCGATGGGAATAAGCAATAAGCAATAAGCATGGGGAGGAATGCTTATTAAAATTAGCTTATTTAGCTTAATAAGCTGGATTTTATCCAAACACTTAAGTTAGCTTATTGTGAGAATAAGCAATAAGCACCTCTTTTTTTCCTATCCAAACACCCTCTTAGTAGAACTAATTGTTAGTTTTTAAATATGTAAAACTAATTAAAAACTAAAAACTAAAAGCTTCAAAAACTATTTCAAGTTGTTTTTGTATGTAAAGATTTTTGTTAAAAATACAAGTAAAAAACTCATGGTGTTCAAAGAATTTTTTTTTTCTTTTTAAATTTAACTTTTACAAAATAAAAAGCTAAAATGCCCAAAATTCAAAAAAGTTTTATTTTTGAATTTAACTTTTTCAAAACTATAAAATGCCCAAAAATTCTGAAATAAGTGTTTTTTTTTTTTTTTAAATTTAACTTTTTGTAGAAACAGCCAAATTAAGTTTCTTTGATTTCTTATTGTCGTTGTTTCTCTACCACCACTTTATTCGATATCATTATATGATTTATATCAATCTGATTCTTTTCAACTGGATATATGTTTCTCATCTGAGTCGAACACACATCATCATCTTCCATTCTTAATTGGTTATGTTATGTGTTTTGGGTGACTGTTTTTCATTTCAATAGTATTGAAATCAGCGAAAATTTGGAACACTCCCATCTGTTTGTTTCTTGTTTTTCATCTGAATTCAATACACAATCATCATCATCGACCATTTCTGAATCTTTAATGCTATATGTGTTTCTTGACGATTTGGGTCTCTCTGTTTTGATCACGAATAAATACCGATTCTACACTATATTGTATTTGTTTCTTGAATTGAGTGCGTGTTTTCATTTAAATTAAACAGAAATTCTTGTGTTTTTGCATATTAATCCTGAATCTCTGTCTTTCTTGACCCATTTTGAAGATCCCATTCCTGATTTTAAAAATTATAGTGTCTTTTTTTTTTTTTTTTTTTTTTTTTTTTTTTTTTTTTTGTCTGCAAGTAATGATGTTTAATCTACTTAACTGTAGATATCAATTAAAAATCATTTGTTTCACCTCACATTTATGAGGTTCGTTGAATCAAAAGTCTTTAAAAACTATCATTCATCTACAGTTTTACATTAAAGTGTTGTCAATAGCAAC
The DNA here is from genome assembly GCF_002870075.4 of Lactuca sativa. Taxonomy (NCBI): domain Eukaryota; kingdom Viridiplantae; phylum Streptophyta; class Magnoliopsida; order Asterales; family Asteraceae; genus Lactuca; species Lactuca sativa. The sequence goes on from NC_056624.2 coordinate 229,962,236, forward strand.
CATAGCGATCACTATAGCGAATAGCGAGGCGAGGCGATGTAGGGTCGCTATGGGGTTCATAGCGACTGAATAGCGACGTAGGGACCTTTTTTAATTTTTTAACTGTTTTTATTTTTTGAATCAGGTATAAATAGACCTGTTATAGGGTTGTCAGTTGACTAAGTCAAAGAGAGCATTGGATATCTAAATTAACACTTGTTTTGTTGTAGCATGCGTGTTTTACAACTTATTTGAACCAATAGTCTGATAAGCTCACACTAGGGTAATCTAACCAAAACTGTAATGTGAATTCAAAGAACAATGGAATGGTGGTGAACTCGTATGATATTCATAAAAAGAAAGATAAATCTCACTTTCGAGAGGTGGGTGCTCTCCAAGTTCGCATAAGCAAATACAAGTTCAACATATCCCTGAAAAGATACCACCACTAACTATTAATACTAATAAAAGGACAAAAGACTGCCATGCTGAGGACGTTAAACATTCCTTCCCCACCAACAATATTTCCCATACCACAGCCATTAGAAAACACCGAAAGATCAAACTACCCCTGGTTTGTCCCCTGTTGATACTTGGGGCTGATCATGCCTCATTGGCCTGTTAACAGCTGCTAGAAAACACCGAAAGACCAAACTACCCCTGGTTTGTCCCCTGTTGATACTTGGGCTGATCATGCCCCATTGGACTGTTATTCTTGGGCCTTTTCTTATTCTTACGAGTGTAGACATGCATGACTGGGGGCCTATCATAGTCTTGGTTTTAGCTTACTTATTAGTTATAATCTCTAATTAGGTGAAGATAAAATTAGTATTAATTTTCAATAGAAATTCGCTAAAAATGAAATAGTCGTCGCTATTTCATCGCTATCGCTAAATAGCATATAAGTAGGTTGTTGCTATTACCTCGCTATCGCTATCGATTACACAATATATTATTCTTATTAATAATATTTAATTTTTTAGCTTTATTTTTTCTTAAAATCGAAATGAACAGTTGAAAAGTTAAGGTCTATTCAACTTTCATTTTTCACAATTAAAAATGAATATCAATTACAATCTGAATTATCCAACAAACAGTTAATATCTTTTTGTTCCTCAGGAAGTTGTATTTCATATCGGCCTTTATTTGAAAGTTCAGTTGGATTCCAATTTTTGTTAACAGTTTACCGACCTGCAAAACAAAACAAAACCAGTGGAAATAGTTTTTAGGGCTTTTATAGAAACTTTAAAATAAAAATACATAAAAAACTTTTAAATAAAAGGATACATTATCATACCTTCTCTTTCAGCACCGAAACATTGTCTCCAGATTCACCATGCCCAGTGATTACATATATCACTTTTACAACTTTTATTAAAAAATAAATAAATAAATAATAATAAACAATTAAATAAGCTGATTGTATTGAGCTTACTCCGAAGGTTATAAAACAAGAATAGATGAAGCTTTACAAACCATAGAGCTTCATCAGGATGGAGACCATGTAAATCAAAAAATTATTTGATTTCGAATTTCTTTATGCCTGAAAAAATGAAAACATTTTAATCAACATGAAAATCTTATTGATTATATGTTAAGAAGTTTGAATTGAAAGGAAACAAGGTAAATTTAATTTATTACCTCAACTCAATTAGCTTGAAGCTATTTTTCTTCTTATTATTATCTATCTTCTTTCTTTCTGCTTTTACATGTTCCCATTCATTTACAAGCTTCTCCACATATTTGATTTGAGTTTCCAGTTCTGATGTTTGTTTCTTGAAATCTCTACAGTCGGCAATTGTTTCAAGTTGCCGACTGTAGAGATTTCAAGGAACAAAAATCAGAATTGGAAACTCAAGTCAAATATGTGGAGAAACTTGTAATAATTTTGTTAGAGGAGTATTTTAGTTTTCACCTCACATTTATGAGGCTCGTTGAATTCAAAAGTCTTTAAAAACTATCATCCATCTACAGTTTTACATTATTCTTATTAATAATATTTAATTTTTTAGCTTTATTTTTTCTTAAAATCGAAATGAACAGTTGAAAAGTTAAGGTCTATCCAACTATCATTTTTCACCATTAAAAATGATTTGAATGATATGCGTAATTCATCAAAAAAAATTGTATTTTGTTCTCTCTAAAATAAATATGATAATAATGTTTCTTTATTACTAGACTTTAAGTCTTTCTCTTTTTATCTATCAAGTAGAAATTGTGACATCATATTTGCAATATCTATCTATTTTTTTATGTGCAATTAATTTCTTAAAACAATGTTTTTCATAAATTTTTGTATGTTGTCTCCTTCATATATTCTTAAATAATGAATAACTTCAAACCATTAATGGTCAATAGTCCTACATTTTATTTTTTTCGTTTTTATTAAATTGTAACCCATTGGGCATTTTCATTAACTTAAGTGTCAAAAGCCACCATTAAAAGTCAATCTAGATGTAGAGAACATAAAATCTCATGACCCTTCCACGAAAAAAAGAAAATTTTTTAAATTCCCTTGAATATATCATCGCATAAAACCATAATCGTTTTTCTTTAATGAACTTCACGTTTAGAAGTATTCTCTCACAAACACTCTTTCATATAATCACAGCTATGTTTCACTTACCTTTCGGGTTTCAACCGTCTCTTTGTTACACGAGAGGGTATATTCAAAGAAATCTCATATCGTTCAAGGTCTTTTGTTCTGATGTGGCATGCATTTTGTTTCTAGGTGGAATAGGTGAATTTGAGAAATCAACTTAAAAATCGAAAAAAGCGAAACGGTTTTATTATGTTAGAGTCAAGGTTAGCAAAATGTTTTTTTGTTATTTATTTTATTTTTTAATGAAGTTGGCTTTTGTTTTTTACTATGGATGTCACTTTCTATTTTCTTTAAACAACATATAACACATTAAAACGAAATTTAGTTATGCATTTTTTAGTAATAAGCGCTTTGATACCACTCTCAGAATTGACCTCAAAGATCAAAAACCACTGCAAGCGATTTCGTTTTTAAAAATCCATATATGGGTCGGCTACAACCTCAGAAATATATATATATATATATATATATATATATATATATATATATATATATATATATATATATATAAAACCTATTAAATAACTTTTTATGTCTTAAACTAATCATGTAAGGTTTTTTTTTCTAATCTAAACTGTTGTGCGTCTCATAAATGTAATAACTGGAAATGCAAATCAAGATTTGAACTTAAAGTTAAAGGTATAAATTTGTTTATTTTACGAAATATTATCAAAATGATTAATTGACTTCCAACATCTACAACAAAATAAAATAGTTATTTGTGAGGTCTTTCTAAGCTAACAAACACAAAAATAAAATGCCTAGAATACTTTACCTTGCAGGTTAATATTTTCATGAAATTTGTTACATGATAGTAAAGATTGTAAAACTCTCTCCCAACTTTGTACTTCAGAATCATTACCCGACTGAATCTCTTCACACGGAAAGATAGCGTCTTTTTGTTCCGGATAAAATGCAATATCGAATCCATCTCTATCGTTGTTTTCTTCGGAATGAACATTTGTATGAAATAAGAAATTACTGATCTGCAAAGCTTGTTTTTGCAGATCAACAATTTCTTATTTCATACAAATGTTCATTCCGAAGGAAACAGCAACAGAGATGAATTTGATATTGCATTTTATCCAGGCCAAACAGACGCTATCTTTCTGTGTGAAGAGATTCAGTCGGGTAATGATTTTGAAGTACAAAGTTGGGAGAGAGTTTTACAATCTTTACTATTATGTAACAAATTTCATGAAAATATTAACCTGCAAGGTAAAATATTCTAGGCATTTCTTTTTGGTGTTTGTTAGCTTAGAAAAGACCTCACAAATAACTATTTTATTTTGTTGCAGATGTTGGAAGTCCATTAATCATTTTGATAATATTTAAGTAAAGTAAACAAATTTATACCTTTAACTTTAAGTTCAAATCTTGATTTGCATTTCCAGTTATTACATTTATGTGACGCACAGCAGTTTAGATTAAAAAAAAACCTTACATGATTAGTTTGACATAAAAAGTTAATATATATATATATATATATATATATATATATATATATATATATATATATATATATACTTCTGAGGTTGTAGCCGATCCATATATGGATTTTTAAAAACGAAATCGCTTCCAATGGTTCTTGATCTCTGAGGTCAATTCTGAGTGTTACTGAAAAATGCATAACATAATTTCGTTTTAATGTGTTATATGTTGTTTAAAGAAAATAGAAAGTGACATCCATAGTCAAAAACAAAAGCCAACTTCATTAAAAAATAAAATAAATAACAAAAAAACATTTTGCTAACCTTGACTCTAACATAATAAAACCGTTTCGCTTTTTTCGATTTTTAAGTTGATTTCTCAAATTCACCTATTCCACCTAGAAACAAAATGCATGCCACATCAGAACAAAAGACCTTGAACGATATGAGATTTCTTTGAATATACCCTCTCGTGTAACAAAGAGACGGTTGAAACCCGAAAGGTAAGTGAAACATAGCTGTGATTATATGAAAGAGTGTTTGTGAGAGAATACTTCTAAACGTGAAGTTCATTAAAGAAAAACGATTATGGTTTTATGCGATGATATATTCAAGGGAATTTAAAAAATTTTCTTTTTTTCGTGGAAGGGTCATGAGATTTTATGTTCTCTACATCTAGATTGACTTTTAATGGTGGCTTTTGACACTTAAGTTAATGAAAATGCCCAATGGGTTACAATTTAATAAAAACGAAAAAAATAAAATGTAGGACTATTGACCATTAATGGTTTGAAGTTATTCATTATTTAAGAATATATGAAGGAGACAACATACAAAAATTTATGAAAAACATTGTTTTAAGAAATTAATTGCACATAAAAAAATAGATAGATATTGCAAATATGATGTCACAATTTCTACTTGATAGATAAAAAGAGAAAGACTTAAAGTCTAGTAATAAAGAAACATTATTATCATATTTATTTTAGAGAGAACAAAATACAATTTTTTTTGATGAATTACGCATATCATTCAAATCATTTTTAATGGTGAAAAATGATAGTTGGATAGACCTTAACTTTTCAACTGTTCATTTCGATTTTAAGAAAAAATAAAGCTAAAAAATTAAATATTATTAATAAGAATAATGTAAAACTGTAGATGGATGATAGTTTTTAAAGACTTTTGAATTCAACGAGCCTCATAAATGTGAGGTGAAAACTAAAATACTCCTCTAACAAAATTATTACAAGTTTCTCCACATATTTGACTTGAGTTTCCAATTCTGATTTTTGTTCCTTGAAATCTCTACAGTCGGCAACTTGAAACAATTGCCGACTGTAGAGATTTCAAGAAACAAACATCAGAACTGGAAACTCAAATCAAATATGTGGAGAAGCTTGTAAATGAATGGGAACATGTAAAAGCAGAAAGAAAGAAGATAGATAATAATAAGAAGAAAAATAGCTTCAAGCTAATTGAGTTGAGGTAATAAATTAAATTTACCTTGTTTCCTTTCAATTCAAACTTCTTAACATATAATCAATAAGATTTTCATGTTGATTAAAATGTTTTCATTTTTTCAGGCATAAAGAAATTCGAAATCAAATAATTTTTTGATTTACATGGTCTCCATCCTGATGAAGCTCTATGGTTTGTAAAGCTTCATCTATTCTTGTTTTATAACCTTCGGAGTAAGCTCAATACAATCAGCTTATTTAATTGTTTATTATTATTATTATTTTTTTTTTAATAAAAGTTGTAAAAGTGATATATGTAATCACTGGGCATGGTGAATCTGGAGACAATGTTTCGGTGCTGAAAGAGAAGGTATGATAATGTATCCTTTTATTTAAAAGTTTTTATGTATTTTTATTTTAAAGTTTCTATAAAAGCCGTAAAAACTATTTCCACTGGTTTTGTTTTGTTTTGCAGGTCGGTAAACTATTAACAAAAATTGGAATCCAACTGAACTTTCAAATAAAGGCCGATATGAAATACAACTTCCTGAGGAACAAAAAGATATTAACTGTTTGTTGGATAATTCAGATTGTAATTGATATTCATTTTTAATTGTGAAAAATGAAAGTTGAATAGACCTTAACTTTTCAACTGTTCATTTCGATTTTAAGAAAAAATAAAGCTAAAAAATTAAATATTATTAATAAGAATAATATACTGTGTAATCGATAGCTATAGCGAGGTAATAGCAACAACCTACTTATATGCTATGTAGCGATAGCGACGACTATTTCATTTTTTTAGCGAATTTCTATTGAAAATTAATACTACTTTTATCTTCACCTAATTAGAGATTATAACTAATAAGTAAGCTAAAACCAAGACTATGATAGGCCCCCAGTCATGCATGTCTACACTCGTAAGAATAAGAAAATGCCCAAGAATAACAGTCCAATGGGGCATGATCAGCCCAAGTATCAACAGGGGACAAACCAGGGGTAGTTTGGTCTTTCGGTGTTTTCTAGCAGCTGTTAACAGGCCAATGAGGCATGATCAGCCCAAGTAGTTTGGTCCTTCATGAGATTTTATGTTCTCCACATCTAGATTGACTTTTAATGGTGGGCTTTTGACACTTAAGTTAATGAAAATGCCCAATGGGTTACAATTTAATAAAAACGAAAAAAATAAAATGTAGGACCATTGACCATTAATGGTTTGAAGTTATTCATTATGTAAGAATATATGAAGGAGACAACATACAAAAATTTATGAAAAACACTGTTTTAAGAAATTAATTGCACATAAAAAAATAGATAGATATTGCAAATATGATGTCACAATTTCTACTTGATAGATAAAAAGAGAAAGACTTAAAGTCTAGTAATAAAGAAACATTATTATCATATTGTAGATGAATGATAGTTTTTAAAGACTTTTGAATTCAACGAGCCTCATAAATGTGAGGTGAAAACTAAAATACTCCTCTAACAAAATTATTACAAGCTAAATTTAATCACTGGGCATGGTGAATCTGGAGACAATGTTTCGGTGCTGAAAGAGAAGGTATGATAATGTATCCTTTTATTTAAAAGTTTTTATGTATTTTTATTTTAAAGTTTCTATAAAAGCCCTAAAAACTATTTCCACTGGTTTTGTTTTGTTTTGCAGGTTGGTAAACTGTTAACAAAAATTGGAATCCAACTGAACTTTCAAATAAAGGCCGATATGAAATACAACTTCTTGAGGAACAAAAAGATATTAACTGTTTGTTGGATAATTCAGATTGTAATTGATATTTATGTTTTTATTTGTTTATTTATTTTTATTTTAGTATTTGTAAAATGATGAAATTGAGGACTTAATCCATAAATTGCAGCAACACGTGTTTTGTTTTGTTATTGATTGTTTTACCTAGTCTAATGTTTTGCATAAGTGGTCCCTGCTCTACTTTCATGCAAATTAGGAAAGGTCCCCTGCGTTGCGGGGTTTGGAAGACTTTGCTATTTATCATGTTATCTATCAGTGTTCATTACATAGCCACTATCTATTTGCGTATGAAAACATCGCACTTTCAATTGGTAGAATTTTAAGAGAAACGGAAGTAGAATGCTATAACAAACAACTTGATAAAAGTAGATTGATATTTCTTGTATTTTAACCTGTGTTTTGTACTAATTTGTTTGCTATTCTGTGTATTCAACTCACGAAATCAGTGACATCCCCCTATACCAATGCTATTTAGCTAGAGCTTTCAAATACCACTATTAGCCACACATGTACAATGGTATTTGGTACTTGTCTAAAACTTGTAATATTACACATAGGTAAGATCTAATAATTAGTCCACCTTAGCTACTTCACTGGATAAAAAGATTTGATTAATTATGTAGTTGTTCCATCAATAGCAACATTAAGAGCGTTATAAACCTGAAAAAAAAAAGAAAAAAAAAACAAACGTGCTTACATTGATATGTTTATTATATCATTCTACTTTCATTTATTTATATATGTGGATAGATCTTTTTAAGTACAATGTTATAATTGGATAGATAATCTCAGTAAAATATCTAAAATAGAAAATAAAATTAAAATTAAAAAATTTTAATAAAAAAATAGGTTAATATAATGCAATTTCATAAAACTATGTATGTGGTGGTATCGAGAGAGATTTTTTGTTCATAAAAGTCACATTCACAGCACAATCGCTGAAAAATAACTTATTTTCACAATTGCTTTTACATTACAAACCTCCCAACCACTACCTTCTTTCTAACATTCCACCCGCCAAAAAAATTAAATAATGAAACACAAATGGGAAAATAGTTAGGAAAAAAGTCAAAGTCATTGTTTACATATACATACAACGTCCAAAACGTGATTCTTTTCCGTGGATCTGCCAATTGTGTACAGTGTTTCTCCAATCACAAAAGCACCAAAATTGCCTCTACAGACTTCCATTTTTCAGTAGAACCATTGCCATTTAATGGCAACCCTTCATTTTGTTCATATCTGGAATTTTTAACCATTTGTCTTCATTTTAGCCATTTAATGAGACTTTAATACATTGAATACATTATACATATAAATCATTTCTAATAAATACCTTATATATATTACCTTATATATTAAATGTGGAATTTTAATTTAATAGAATGAAAATTATAATAAAATGACAAGTGGGAAATAGAAAATTTAAAAATTCTTGGAAATTGTCATGTGTCCAAATGAAGGAGAAAAAAACATGTGACAAAAAAACATTTATTTATTAATGAGGATACTTTTATTTTTTTCTAATTTTAATGCTTATAATTATAATATATTACAAAAATAAAGAATAATCATTTGGCATTTAAATAGATTAATTTTTCTTTAATTATTAGGCGAAACGAATATATCGATCACATATCTTCAAAAATGTTTTTATAAAGAAAACTAGATGTTAAAACTATTTACTTGGTTGACTCTTTGTTATAAAAAAATTTATACATAAACTTCATTGTTTTTAATTGTGTACTGAATATGAAAATTTATATGTAAATTTCATTGTATTATTATAAATTATATTGTACTATCACAAAAGTGACTACATTTTATATATATATATATATATATATATATATATATATATATATATATATATATATATATATATATATATATATATATATATATATATATATATATATATTATTTTGACACCCAAAATATGATGTCACCATGTAATTAGGGTCGTTTACTATTCGGATAAAACCGAATTATCTAATTGGACAATTTGGATTGGACTATTTGGTTTGGATATTCGGATTTTTTTATTGATTTTCAACAAAAACCGAATAAACATTTATTATTTATCTATTTATAATATATATATATATATATATATATATATATATATATATATATATATATATATTAATTTTGTAATTTATTTTTTTAAATAAGTTCAAAACGTTTCACCCGATAAAAAAACATTAATATGCATTTTCTCTCAAAAGTTTTCTACCTATAAAATATTTAACTATAATATATATTCTTATTAGTTGTTTATAAATTTCAAATCACAACTAAATAATTTGTTTTTGCTGCTTGTGTAATATTATAATTATATGTTGTTTTAAAATGTTTCGGTTTTTGAATACCGAGTTATAAAAATCGATCCAACCGAATTGTAATTGCATCGGATCGGATCGGATTTAATTTTTGGTTTGGACTATTCGGATCCATATTTTGAAAACCGAAATCAATTTGGATTCACTTGATTGGATCGGATCAAACCGATTTATCCAAATGAACACCCCTACATGTAATGTCATCTACATCAGCATGTCATGTCAAATCGCAACTGGATTGACCGGTTAAGTAGTTAAAATTGTAACAATCCGATACAAGGGGTGTCCAATTCAAAACAAAAGAAAAATACAATGTAAAATTCGATTTTTTGTGAAAACTAGCAACCTTTATGAAATTTGCCCTAAACTATTTTACCCGCATAAATAGGAACAAAACTCAATTTAAAAACAAAAAAGTTTCTAAAAAATAATAAGTTTACTCCAGATAAATTTGCAAATAATAGACAAAACACAAGTGTTAAATAAAATAATCTCGTAATTGAACTATATTTAGGAGCAAAATAACAATTTTTATCAACTGTCAAGTTTTGCAAGTTCTAACAAAAAAACAAAGAGAACTCAAATATTAAAAAATCTAGACAAATAATTTCACCATGAAAGTTTAAATAATTTCTAATGCAAAGCGAAAGAATTCTCAAATATGAGCAGATAAAGCAAAAATTGCAAATTACAACAAGTAATGTTTATTTTTCAAATAATCAAGACATAATATAAAATGATGAAAAAATTGACATTAGAATCATCAAAAAGGTGGTCAAAAACTAGTCACAAGTAATGACAAATACTAATCATATATACCAGTCAAAGTTGGAATTTTTGTAAATATTTCAAGGGAAATCTTCGGAAAAGTCCTAATATTTTATCATAATTTAAAAAAAAGTCTCAAACTAAAATTGGTTTATGAAAAAACCCGATTACTGGAAAAAAATAACGATTTGACCATTTTTTTTCTGGTTTATCGGTTTCAATACTTACTCGGTTTCATTAAAATCTTGTTATTTTACCATAATTTTCATTAAAGTCCCATTATTTTACAATAACGTGAGACTTATTCGTAAATTATGGTAAAATAGTGAGACTTTATTAAAACCAAGTAAGTAATGAAACCAGTAAACCGGGAAAATATGGTTAAATCATTGTTTTTACCGGTAATTGAGATTTTTTCGTAAACAAATTTTAGTTTGGGACTTTTTCGTAAATTAGGGTAAACTATTGTGACTTTTCCGGAGATTTCCCATATTTCAAAACATTGAGTACACATTTTGCAAATATAAGGTACAACCGGTACCTCCGGTACCTCCGTAAACATGATTCCTCCCTTTGTGGTACCATATTGAATAGGTTCATGAACCCGCTATCCTGATGAATCTCCATTCTCATCTGTCATTTGTACCATATGTATAATAAGTTGTACCAAATTATGTGGAATGGAAGACATGAATTTATATATGTTGTGAGTAGAAAGAATAGAAGAAGGAGAATAAATAAAAACTGATAAGTTTAGGTGACATATAAGTTAGATAGAACTAGGGAAGAACCCGCTATTGGATTTCATTCTATTTCTTTTGAAAGAAAAATGTGATAGATTACGATTCTTTAAAACTATTTAACAATAAAATCTATTATCAAAATTTTAATCACAACCAAGGCAGTTTTCCTCACCTCAGTCGGTGGTCCTAATGATGAATCAATCATAGTATATTGTTCAACCTATAAAGAGTACAAAACACAAAAGATACTGTCATTTGAAGGTGCCACTTGGAAATAAGTTGTAAATGCTACAACCAACAATCCAAATCTGATCATTTTTCCTTCAAGGGCAATTACAATGGCAGTGCTATCACATGGTCAAATAATTCATTTTAGTTGCCACCTACAAAAAAAAATGAATGTTCATATGAAAAAGTTTAGAATGCATCACACTTTGTCATTTTATTTAATACCAATGTCATTAGAATTTTATGTTAAGTTGAATGTCAAAGAGATTGGATAAATATTAAAGCATTATGAATAAATTAAATAAATTAAAGATGAAGTAATGTAGTTACATTACTTTTTATCAGCAATCACTGCCACCATTTGCGAAAATCAAATCTATTAACCTTATCTACGAAATTAAGCCAAACCTCTATCTACTCTTTGAAAAAGTGATTGTCCTTCGGTTCCCTCATTTAGTCTCATTTGAAATGGTTAGTTCAGTCTAGAAAAAGAAACAGAAAAATATCTTATGTAAAAAAAAACACTTTATCTGGTCAGAGATCTATATGCATGAGAAGCTTTCTGCGTGACAGTCCTAAATGAACAGTTATGTGAGCACAGCATATAATGTAAACTCTATTATATAAGTATACCATTATAACAGGTAATTGGATATTTTAATGCTAACTGTGTATATCAAAGAATACTTGTTGGTTGTGTCGTATCCTCCACCAAAAAACAAATCCATACCTGAAAAGTAGCAAACAAAAACACCACTGGCTTGTTCCAAATGCTAAAGGATATGTCCCTGTAAATGGAAGGTTATTTTAGTAAATTCAACCAAATGAAAAGGCATTTGACTCAAAAGATTAAGGTTTAAAGTTTTTTTATTAAAGAGATTACGCAAATGTAAGTTGGGTCAAGTTAGCCAACACTTGTGGAAATTGGTCCTCTTAGACTGTTGTTATTTAGCCTCTTGGTATAGTTCAAACTCCAAAAGTTCAATAAACTAAAATCATCATAGGTGATTATTAAAAAAAAAGGTAAATAGCTAATTTTACTACTTAAAAATATTGTAAGGTGTTAATATTAGTTAAATAAGGACGACGATTTTATCCTTGTAGGAGTTGATAAAAGTAAAAAAAGAACAACTAAACTTGTTTCAAAGGAGACATATATTACCAGTTACAACAGCTGATGAAGAACCTCCAGAAGCAATATGGACAGGTTTCTCAGCAGCTAGAGACTCAATAAATGAAGGAACACTCTGATGTTGTCAAGATCCATGTCTACCATACCCCAACAGAGCACCCAACCAACATCTTTCAAATAAAAAAACAATAAATCATATCAGTGGAAATATTGTTAAAACTGTTTGTTCGAATATAAGGGTAAAACGGTCAGTAAAGTTAACAAAGGGGACAAAAAGTGTTACCAAAGGTGATTTTAGGGGCAAAATGGTCATGTTACATGAACTTCACACCACATCATGTGGAATTTTTTTTACCAGACATCAACAAATAGCAATGTTCTTTTACTTTTTACTTTCATTTATTCATGTATTGCAGCATCTTTGATTAAAAATTTAAAAAAAATTTTAAAAAAATACCTGAAATCGCTTTAATGCAATGGTAAGCACATTTGGCGCTTCCAACAATGTCAATTCTTTTTGGCTTTCTCATAGGATTTACACCTGTAAGTTAAAAAGTTAATAAATAAATAAATAAAAAGTTTTAAGGTAAGATTAGATGAGAGATTTTGAACAAACCTGCTGCATTTGTACTTTTTTCACTATCTAGTACTTCAGACTTCAGTGCATGTAAGCTTCTTCAAGAGTTTCTATATCACCTTCAATTTCAACAGTGAGATCCATCATCCGCTCATGTCGCTATGAATTTCCACCACATTTCATGCACTTTATCTACAATTCAAAAGCCACAGTAGCTTTAGAAATTAGAAGCTTCTTGTGTTTTAGATAAAGATGATTTGAAGTAGTTAATAAAAGACATTGTTACCTTAGATCTTAGATAACCACCAAATGTAAGTCCGATTAGAGTTGTTTCTTCTTCTAAGGAGTTGGAAGATTTTGTTCCAGCTTCCTTAAGACTATCGGATTGCAAAGTATCAATAGCATACCTGTAATAACATCACTTGATAACTGAGTCAACCGAGTCAACTCACTAAGAGACTATTACATCAATTTAAATGGCATAAATCATAAATGCAAAAGTATAAGTCACTTTACCTTAAAAATTAATGTGCATCTTCTTCTTTCCCATGGCCAAGATTGCTTCACTGGAAGACCTTCAATCGATCATCGTTTTTCAAAATTTCTGATAATCGATTATCGTTTTTCAGAATTTCTAATAATCGATCTTTGCAAGTCGATGCTGATAGAAGCATGAAAGGGAAAGAGAAGTACAGGCACCGATTCAAAGTAAATTACATACCTCAACGCTTGTGGCTGCCTTTGACCCCATCATTCCTTCTTGCTCATCTAAGATTGCTAGGATTTACTTCAATCTCAACGTGAAACCTCTGTACATCCAACCTGAGAAAGCAGCAGACAATTTAGATTTTATTTGGGCTTATCAAGTAAGCGAAGAAACCAACTGCATCTTAATTATAATACGAAATGGGTGATGATGTTGAACAGATAAGCAACAGACAAACCCTAGAAATTTAGAAAAAAGAAATCGAGTCGACATATGCGAAGAATATACCCGAGATTAGGTAAACCGATCGGGAAATCAGAACAGATCTAATTGCTTCGTTCTCTCGTTTGTGTCCTTTAGACGACAAATTAGAAGGGTGGAGAGGGTGGTCTGGAGTTGATTCAGACGGAAGCCGGTGGAGGATCAAACCAAGGTGGGGAAGGTGAGTAGTAGACGTAGAGAGATACAGAAGAAGAGAGAGGTATATTGACGGATGCTTATTGAGTCGGTGGACATTAAGTGGAGGTGGACACTAATCTCTTTTCCACTAGCTTCTGTAACACGTGTATTTGTAGACACTTCCATATATCAACAAAAAAAAAATTAAAAAGCGGTTAACAATGATTTAAAGGAAAGCAAAAAAAAAATCCCCACCAATGAAAAGCAAGTCCTGTTCACCTGCCACTTCAAAATTAGTATATATATATATATATATATATATATATATATATATATATATATATATATATATATATATATATATATATATATATATATATATATATATATATATATATATATAAAATTTCAGGGACGGAATCCCACCACCAAAAGTTTGTCACATAACTAAATTCTATGACTATCACAAGACTAAAAATGATTGGAATAAATGCAAATAAAAAATACAAATTCCATCCTAGACTATATGCACATGGCCATATTAATAAAAAAAATCGAACACATAAAAATATAGATAGTAAGTTTTATTATGTCTAAAATATAAACTGCAAATTACCATTCAAATACCGTATTCAAAGCACATCTACAAGAGTTGATACGAGCAACTGGGTAACAATTATCTTATAAAATTATTTGAATAATAAAAAATTCACATATGCACTAAACACAATTTGAGAATATAAATATTGATAATCGTAGTATAATCACTAAATATACTGGCAAAAGATTTTATCAACAAAATTTAATTGATGCGTCGTGTCCAAACATCCAAAACATAGATCTTGCTCAAGGGAAACATCTTAAATGATAAAGTGATCAACTTGATTCATTTACGTGGCAAAACAAGGCCCAACACTTATTTCTAACACTCTAACTTCACATTAAGACGGTCAACTCATGCATGGTTGAGCTAAATCCATCAAAATGCCATTTTTATGAACAATGGACCTCAAAAATATCAAGATCTACAATTCTAAGCTTCCGGAGTAACTTATACTCACATGAATCAACCAACGGGACGAAAATATGCAAAAAAAAAAAAAAAAAAAAAAAAAAAAACAACTAACTAGCGTAGATCAACAAGGAATCACGAAGATTAAGACTTTATACCTTTGAAAGATGATGAAGGTGGATAGATTCTGGATCCACAATCTTCAGTCCAAAAAATGCTTCTCCAAAGGGTTCTTCTTTCTTTAAGATACCCCAAAACACATAAAAATGCTCGGTATTCTCTAAAAAAGGATCAAGGTTTCGTGGGATCTGCTTTCGGACGAAGGAAATTGATGATAGAAGGGGCCTTGAGGTTATGAAGTGATTCAATAGGGTCCAAACCCTAAATTTTAGGGATTTTCCCTGGCTCAAGTACGCCCAGCATAAGCTAGGTACCCCCAACGTACCAGGGGAAAACCCCGTGTCCAATACCAAGATTCGCCCGATGTACCTCAATTACACCCAGTGTAATTGGCCAACATGCAAAATAAATAAACACTCTAGGATTTTATGAAATGTACCTGAAAACCAGGCGTTACACTTGGGGTGATAGTTGGTCTTGTTAGGAAAATAAAACCCAAATGCACGAAAGAACAAAAATCATGAATTATTTACTACTGAGGCACGTGTTTAACACAATTTCCTTAAAACAAATTCGTCTTATATTGGTGTTTGTTTCCCAAGATACAATAATAGAAAACAATTCTTCAAGATTTCCAGAACTGTCACCTAGTCAGATTATACTTTGGTTGCAGCAAGATGTGGAATACGGATCGGTACATAATAGAGGAAGGGAAATTTTTTGTTTCATTTGGTGTAAACTAATCAGTCACAAAGGTGCAATATATTTATCCCAATATGTAACTGGTGTATTAAATTAAAATCGTAATAGTCAATTTAAAGAGCACAATTAACTGAGAAATCAAAACTAAAATCTATAATTAGCAGCTCTTACTTTCTTTTTGTAATTCATAATTGAAAATAAAATAATTGCAAAAAGGTCCTTGAACTTTTCTGGTCGACCGATGGTGCATTCGTACCTGCAATACGCGCGCTCGTACACTAGTTCAGTGAACCGAAGCCAAACTAGCTCGCATTTGCAAACCCCCCCCCCCCCCCCCATTGTGCGTGCGCGTAAGAGAGAACCTAGGTTCTATAAGTCTTTTAAAGGTAGCTAGTCTTTGTAGTTATAAACCAATACTTTTTCATACTCCCACCATTGTAGCATGAGTTAAAAAGTCATTTGACTCGCGTATTATTTTCTTCCGGTTACCTTACTTTGACAAGTAATTTATCATTCACCTTTAATCCGTTTTAGACATCTGATATATCAAACGAATGTATAACGGAGGAGAAAACGAATATATAATGATTAGTCTGCTTTGATTATATTTAAAGTCCGAAATTTGTGCTAAAAATAGGGAAACCCCTATTTTGTAAGTTAGTAAAACTAATTTTCTAACACATCTTTGAGATCTGATCTATCGATTTCTCAATTGAGTTAATTAAGGGGTTGGCTACTTTTTTCTTTAGTTGTTGTTGCCAAAATTACTTTCAATGAGTTTTTCACTTGAGGATGAAGACTTGTGTCTCATTTACCATTTTGCATTTTGCAATCTTGTTTTAGTTGGCCTTGTAATTTTAGTTTCATTGTTGTATTTTATTTTTGTTCACTCTTATGTATTGTTACAGCTCACGGGTTTGATTTTTTTTCTTTAATCCATTTTACTATTCAAAAAATGTAGTTTATCAATTACTTTTTACCAAACATTAGGCTATCCAGAATGGATCCTCAAGTCATGCATGAAAGCCTATGTAGCATAATAACCCACTAGTGAACATTGCCCCAGAGGCTGGTGGGTTAGATGTGGAGTGGCCTTGGAGACGGCTGAAGACGGTGTTTGATTAGCTAAAGATTTTTTGATCGTTTCTTTTGTGAGGTTAGAATAATTTTTTTTCATTGGTTACATGAATAAAGGAGAATGTTTATGGAGTGATGACCATTTCCAAGGGCTAGTGGTTTGGTAGTGAATAGGTAGTGAAGATTATGTAGCATATATGTGGCAACACTTTTCTAGTGGATTGGTGGTGACCAATCCTCTTAGCCTTATTAATTAATAAGACAACTTATCAGATAACTACCAACAACTTTTTTAATTAAAAGCCCAATTTTCAGCTAGTGTGCCAAATGTGATCTAGCTCTAACAAGTTTTTGTAATATCAAATCACACTTATACTTATACATTACTTTACAAATAAGATTGTTTTAAGCGAAATTGAGTAATCTAACCCTTATAACAACCATCTTAATAAAAATAACCAACAACTTATTTTTTGAAAAAATGATCACTTGATTCGGAATACCATATTTTGGAGCATGATGTTTTTGTTCTGGAGGTGTGCTCCGGAATATGATAATCCAGAGTATTTATGATATTGTTCCGGAGGGGTTGTTGGTTAGTAGGGATGAGGACTGGAATCTGACACTTCGTACCTTCTAGATTGGATTAGTTTTTTCTGTACAGACATCCGGAAAGTCCGTACATTACGGAGTGTCATTCCGGAGAAAGAGAATTAGGGTTTTTCTATGTTTTTCTTGCAAATATGCAATACATTTGTGTTTTTAATATATTTGTGTGTTCGGTACTTTCAAAAAACGTTCCAAAATGAGTATGTATACGGGTTTTTTTAGTTCCACTTTCTAGTAGAGGGCAATGGCGACGTATCAACGGGTGTATGCAGTATCTTGCTCCGAATTACACATGCTTTGGTGTAGATATAACCAGTCATACCAACTTCGTTGGGTTAGTTATGTTGGTTGCTTCCAAGTCCAGGTTACACACAAATCAAATTCATCTATCTTTTTGATGTCCCAGATCAAATATAGTTATGCAAATTCTTGACGATAGTGATGTTAGATATTTTTTTTAGTTTTGTTACTACTATGCCTCCCAACATAATAAATCTTTTTGTTGTTAATAATGTTATGGATAGTGGTACTAATCGATTTCCTATGGAAAATCGTTCTGGAAATGGTTCTTCCGGTGCTGTAAGTAACAAAAATTATAATTTATTACCTATGACAACCAACCATTTTCCTTCTTACAAGGATCCTATACATAGGGGTGATTATAGGTCTAAAGTTAAAGTTGTTGATTAGGATGACCTTACTGTTGATTTGATAAATCTGTGAATAATGAGGCAAAACTAATGGTGTTGGTTGACGATGGTAATATAGTTCCACATGGAAAGCCAGTGGAACATTTTCAGAGTTACATTGAATTTTATGGGGATGATCATGAAGATGAAGAAGAGGAAACTGATCCCTTACCATAGCCCCGAAAAGCACAACAAGAAAAGTTTCCTTATTATTTTTCCGATTCTGAAGAAACACAACCCACCCATTGGGGTATGCCTGATCCTTTACCACTGCCCGAATTAGCTCAAAAAATCGTAAAGGGGCCTAAACACACAACTATAATTCTCATGTTAAGTTATTCCAACTCTTCAAAAACAAGGAAGAACTTAAGCTTAATTTAGGAAAGAAAAGTGTTAGTGAAGGTTTTTAATATAAAGTGAAAAAATCTACAAAAGACAGGTTTAAAGTTGTTTGCTATATGGATAAGTGTGACTGGCGGATTAGGGCAAAAAAACATAATACTACTGATTCATTTCAAGTGGTTAAACTATCGGAGAAACACACTTTCTCAAACACACAACTACATCCCCATCACCGGCAAGCCAACAAAAAGGTGTTGGGTCACTTCTTGAAGGGCATATTAGTTTATAGTACCGATAATACGTTGCGGGAGAAACAGATAAACCGAACTTTAAATGATTGTCTTTTTGTACATATTTCATACTGGCAAGCATGAAATGCTAAAATGTATGCTCTAAATCTATTGAGAGGGATCCTTAAAGAAAGCTTTCTTAGACTACCTATATATTGTTACAATTTAGAGAAGAAGAATCTAGGGGCGGTTTCACATATAAAGACGAGTGATGAGAACAAATTTGAATACTTTTTCATGGCTATAGTTTGCACGGTAATATATTTTATATACCTACTTCTTTATATTTAATGTCCATACATATGTGTTTGCTTTAATTAGATTATTAATTACTTTTTAGGTTCGAGCGTTTCAAAGATGTTTGCATCCTATTATTATCATTAATGGTGCACACCTAAAAGGGAAATACTTTTGCACCATGTTCCTAACAGTAGGCATGGATGGTAATAACCAAATCCTTCCTATTGCATTTGGTGTTGGGAAAATTGAAAGTGGAGAGTTATGGATTTGGTTTTTATCAAGACTCAAAGAATGTATTGGGGACATGCCATATTCACATATCATATCAGATAGAGCCAATTCAATTGAAATACCCATTCAAGTCGTGTTCCCTAATGCATATCACAGACTCTGTTGTCGCCATTTGTTGATGAATACGAGAACAAAGACTGGCAAGCAATAGAGAACATAGATTTTGTTTTGGGAGGCTATAAAAGCATATTGAGAGTCTGATTTCAAGGAAATCTTGAGTGGTCTACATCGTGCACTAAACGATGATTTCCAGACTTGGCTAGACACAATCGATAACGAGAGATGGACAAGGTCGTGTTTCCTCGTGGTTCGATACAATATTATGACATCAAACAGTGTCGAGTCCATCAATGCATTATCAAGAGACGTAAAGAAACTATCGATATCAATGTTGATCGATTTCTTTCGAGCAACTATGCAACAATGGTGGTGCCAGCGATGTAATGTTGGAGGTAAGTGTTTCCCTATATTATAATAGTTTAATCATAATTGTGGTGTATTTTACTGTGCATGACAACGTATATGTAAATTTTTGTTATAGTTGAAAGCAAAAAGGACGTCACTTAGTGTCACACCCCGAAACCGAAGGCGGAAACGTTCCGGGGCGGAGGTGACGTCATGTTAAGTATCACAACCAATGTACATAGTAAACGAAGTAAACAACCATTACATTATATAGATGTATTTACATTTGTTTGAAAGTAAAGTTATACATGATTATATATATACATCCACAATGAACAAAAGTAAAGACGTGACTCCTATGCGTTCCGTCTTCTCCAAAAGATTCGCGGGATACCTGTCTAATGTGGACCTGAGAATACAAGCAGTTTGAAAATCAGCATAAAGCTGGTGAGTTCATAAGCGGTTTGTTTTTCTGAAAATGTACAAGTTTCCTTTGGTTTTCTGTAAAAGTTGTTATCCAAGAAAATCTCATATTTTCTTATAAGTAAAGTTTAGTTATCCGTTTGTTACACAAATCTGGTTATGAACAGTTCAGTTATCCCAGGAAAAATCCTTATTTTCCTAAAAGTTAGTTACCAATCCGAAATGAAATGTACAAGTATCTACCATACTTGCTGTGTTAAGAGATGTATTCTGAAAACCTGGTTATCCTTGTAAAGTGCATTAGTTTTAACACGTATATAAAACTAATAAGTGGGTAGTAAACTAATTCTGAAGGTTATTAGTTCACAAATTTCATTATTACTAACAAGTAAATCTCTGTTATCCAAATTGCGAGTTCCATAACCATACGATAGACTAGATATGGCAATAAGTAGTCCAATATCATTTTATGACTTTTGTCACCCTTGAACCTTTCGGTCCGGCTGTATCTAGCAGCCAGATGCGGGGTAGTCAGCCCCGTATAGATCTATACACTCAAGTCACGTTCTCCCTCCAAGAGATTCTGGTTACAGGGGAGGTCCTCCACTCGCGTATCTCTGTGGAGTGTTTACGAGGACGTGTCTCCAATTTTTAAGAATAACAAATTTACAAGTAATAATCTGGAAAAATCCTGTTTCAAAAGGTGATCCTCCACTCGCGTATCTCTGTGGAGTGTTACTGAGGACAAATCAAAAGTACTAAGCTAATGCTTTTAACAGTAATGACACGGAAAAATCATTTGTGAAATATAAAATATGACATTTTATAACGAGTTTCACAAACAATTTGATAACTAACTTTACAAGTTAGACGGGTGGTTAATACGATTTCCAGTGTTAAAAGCATACGGAATATGAAACAATTCAAATGAAATAATAAGTTTGAGTACAAGATATCCTTTTACTTTTTCTTGTATCCCCCCCCCCCCTGAAAACATTGAAAAACACGAAAAAAGGTGTAGGGGTATGAACTCACCAGACGAGAAATGTGCCGGATAGGAAGCTAAGTGTTAGTTCGGGGCTTGATTACATGTGAGGTTCCTATGTAATATGAAGAGATACACATTTGTATCTAATTAGACTTTGAACCACTAATCAAATATGAATAGACACTTCGAGACACGAAGACACTTCAATTCAAGTGTTAGGAGTGACCCGGGTAGCATATATGGATGTGTATGGCCTAGATATGGAGTTTGCTCTTTAAGAGTAAAATCCAAAGGGAGTTTTAGGCCCAATGACCATGTCCCCATGAGTTTACGGCCGTAAAATCATGGGTAGTGTGTTCTAGGAAGTTCAAAGGTCATACATCACTTGAGGAATTTGGCTTGGATTAAATCTAGGGCATAGGAAGTGATTAAACCACCAAAGGGACCATTTAATGGAGTTTATAGCTGTAAAATAGGAGTTTATGGCCATAATCTCTCACATACCCATTCCTTTTGTGTTTTGGTGGTTCTAGGTTAATCACATGTGATTCTAGCTCAATATACAAGCCATGGAAGGAAGTTAGGGCACCTTTTGACCACTTTTGAGGAGTTTACGGCCCAGGAACCATTCCTTGGGGGGTTTACGGCCGTGAACTCCTAAGGGGATGGTTTCTTTCATGTTTAAGGTCCCTAACACAAAGGTTGATGGTTCTAGACATTATTCCAAGGCTTAGGAGGTATTTAAGGGGCATCTTAACACCTTAAAAGGTGTTTACGGCCTAAGAAAGGGTGTTTATGGTCCAAGCATGTTCTTGGGCCGTAAACTCATGTTTACCCCTCAAATGTTAAGGTGTTGGTGTTCCAAGTCCACTCATACAAGCCCTTAGGTCATATCTAAGCTCCAGAAGTGGTTTGGGAGGGTTTTGGGGCTCCAAAACCCCATTCATGTGTGTTTATGGTTTTGGAGTGTTCCAGGGCCGTAAGCACATGTTCTTGGTCCTTTTGGATGATTTTAACACGAAATTGAAAGCTAAACATGCTAATCTATGAGTTAGGATGGATTCCTTACCAAATTGGAGCTTGAAATGGGGTGTTTTGGATCAAGAACTTGGATTTGAGGAGAGAGAGTAGAGAGAGAGTGAAAAAGCTTCAAATGAAGTTCTTTCAACTTTATATAGGGTTTGAGTTTGAGGCTCGGTGGAATTCTACCCGATACCGACGTTAAACGAGGCTTATGGTCGTACCCGATTAAGTTGTTTGTAACCCGACGTGGTCGAAACTAAAAATTTTCCAAATAATAATTTGGGGTGTTTTCATGTGTTTGGACACTCATGAAGTCATAATAAAAGTCTCAATTTAAATGACTTAATCCAAAAACGCAAACGAAATAATTCGATAAAACGAGTTTTATTGACGGAAACGGGTTACAATGACGGAATAAACTTCGGGTTGTCACACTTAGTATGCTGAGAAGGTCGTCAATAGGATGATCAACAAATCATCTGGTTTTCTGGTATACCAGAATGATCAAAGCAAATATGAAGTGACTAACCAAATGAAAAATGTTATATTAAACTTGCAAAGTCGTTACTGCATGTGTGGGAAATGGCCATTGTGGGTATACCTTATATCCATGCTATGGTGGTATTCAAGGAACTGAGATATCAACACTGCAGTGCATAGGTGTCATCGTACTTCACAATGGAAACATATCGTTCAACATATGCAGATGTAGTGTTTCCTGTGCCAGTTCCAGCTGAATACGAAGAACCGGATGAAGTCATGGTTGTTTTGCCACCATTGATGGACAAATGACAAGTCGGGCGACCTAAAAACCACAATTGTATCCCATCCCAAGGTGAAGGTCCGAATTAGAAAAAAAATATAGTCATTTCTAAAGGATCAGCCACATAAACAAAAACTATGACACTCCGTTTCCCATGGAGTCAACAAAAAGTGAGTCTTCAACTAAGACCAAGTCAAGTGGAAAAAATAATGTTCAGTCTAAGAGTAGACATAGTAGTAAAAAAGGTAGCCAACAATACGATATTGTTGATTTAAAAAACCCATAACGACGTATGTACGATATCATAATATTCTACAAAATGTTGTTCGGAAGGATAAACTTATTTTTGCTACATCTTCAAAAGAAAATTGTTTTAAAACTTTAACAAAGAAAACCATAACTTAAACATCAGTGTAATATGCAACATCTATCCGCTGGACACTCTCAATCCACCACCTAGCAGCACGCTCCTGCACAATAGGGTGCAACAACTCGTTGGGGGCGCTTAATAAAAAAAACAATATATAAAGGTTAATCGTAAGATATTTATGTCATATCAACTTATAAATTATAAGGTGGACTAAAATACATACATTAGTAACATCGAGAATACGTTCATAATCAGGTACATACAAACGCCTCATCCTAGGGTATGCAACTGCTTGATATCGGCATATTTAGTTATAAAATTCATGCATTATCTTAATACTTTATGTTGATTTTGTCTCATTTAATGAACAAAAGGTGCTTAATTAGTTTATAATTTCACTTTTCAGCAACAATGACATGCTCGGATGGAAAAGGAAGTGGAACTAGCGATTGGAAACTTGGATCTTGGATTTTGAAGAAAGAAATGTTGCTGGACAGCTTGACCCCTCGTCAGTGTTTTGGCCATATCTCATGAACCGTAACTCCGATTGACGAGATTCAAAATGTTCTGAAAACTATACATAATTTTGGACGACTTTCATGTTTTGAGAAAATGCTGATTCCAAACGGACTCGACGAGTAGGCCATCAACTCGACGATTTGGTCAGAAGTTTCACGATTCTTGACTTTGCCTTGCCGTACACGGGATTTTAAGTGATGGACTCGGCGAGTAGGTCACTGGACTCGTCGAGTAGCCCCTGTTTTCAGAATATATATATATATATATATATATATATATATATATATATATATATATATATATATATAAAAGCTTCTCATTCAAACCCTAACGAATGGGGGAACCCTTGGGGGTTAATTTGTGATTGGAGGTGCAGCTAGAAGCCCTAGAACTCATGGAACAACCCTAGCTTTCTATTTTGAGAATATAAAAGGCAATTTAGGTTTAATCTTTACTTAATCTTTTGTTTAAACTATGTGTAAACTATTAGATTTCGTTTTTGATAAACTTTTTGCTGTAATCATGAGCTAAAACTCATATCTTCTGTTTAGGGTAGATGAATTTATGACTATGTGTTGATTTTTATGGTTGGATTAATTGAAATTGGTGAGTTTGTTTTGTTAAGCTTGTTAATGATCCTCATGTGTTAACAACAACTATTTTCTGTTAATTAGCTAAGTAATTAAGTTGCATGAACATCTCTTAACTGCTTATCTCATGTGATTTATGTGAACACATTGTTATGTGCCTAGGAATAATGAATGTGAAACTAGGGTTAACTAGAAAATAGGTAAATTAATATGTGAGCCTTGTGTGACGAACCATCAACAAGAGGTTAATTGAATTAGTAATTTGATTAGCTAATTACAAGTCTTACTTAACCCGAATCAATAGTCTAGGAAACTCATTAGTTTAACCAATTGGCCAATGTTTGAATTAATTTGTTTTCTAAGGATTAGTAATAGCGAATGTGAACCTAATCACACTAATCGGCAGCCAATAACGAATAATCCATTGCACTTACCATAAAATCAACCATAGGAGTAAATGAGTCGAACCTAAACAAAAGTCTTCTCCATTATTGAATTTAGTTGATTTTTATTTGCTGTAGCTGTTAGTTGCTTAGTTTGAGTTTTATTTAATTGTTAAGTTTCTAGTCTTGCAAAACTAGAGAAACCCCCTTTCTATTACCTGTTTTATTTAGATAATATTAGCATTTCTTTTAATTGTTTACCGTTCCCTGTGTTCGATACCCTACTTACCTGAACTAAACTGCTAATCGATAGGTACACTACCTTTCGTGTGTTCGTCTTTGTGTTTAAGTTGGTAGGATTAAAACTAGTTGGTTTTACACACATCACTACCCAAGCGATAACACTCGGTATAGGGGAACCAGCAATACTATTGTTGGGAAATGTCTCGAAGATCCAAATCTACAAAATTAAGAGGACAAACAACTTACCAAGTTAACAAAGTTACAATACTTGTTTAAAAACTATTGTTAAACATAGTGTACCTACCTTAAATGCATAGACAAATCCTTGCAGAGTATATGTCTGTCTACTACCGATTCTTGCCAAATTTGGGCTCAAATGGTCCTCAATCTTATCAAACACAGTAAACAACTGTTTGTAAGTGAAACCCATATCAATCTGCCCCACCCATGTCAAAAATTACACTTAATAAGTATATGTATCATTTTGATATAATGTGGGTAAAAAATTGTTATACATGTTAAACTCCTGTAAATTAGAGGCGAGTGTCATACGTTCATTAGTAACCAGTTGTCGCGGGTATTTCCCCAAAAATCCTTGCTCTAGCATATGTAGCAGGGAGACTCTCACCACGTCTTCATTGCTTAATTGATGAAGTGAGTTATTGAACACGTTTGTATGGTCATCCATACTCACCGAACGTGAAAACGTCACAATTGGAAATACATGTTCCCTGAATTTTGCAAAACTATAACTGTGATGGAAATAATCCCGAAACCGCAAGCCGGTGACCAAGAAGAATGATTTCGTGTTAAATCAAACTCGATAGTCGCCAACCGGAAATAAAAACTCTTCTAAGTCAATTGGATCAAAAGTAGTACCTTCCTCACACATAAGATAGTGACGTAGTAAAGGGTGACATTCAACACTCGTCGGCATGTGCACGTAATCAACAAAACATGATTACCTAAACATCGTCGCACAAACTGGTCGATAGCGTGTCATGATTTCGCGCCCAAGTTCAGGTATGCAGGTTGTAGTAACAACCGTTGGGTATGTTCTATCGTGCTACAATCAAAAGAATTATTAATTCAAGATTTTTGTATATATGTTCCGGAGTGGAATTAGGGTTTTTGATTGTATTCCAGAATTAGAGTTTTTTTTATTGTATTCAAGAATTAGGATTTTTGTATGTATGTTCCAGAATCCAAAAATCGGGTACGATATTCCGAACCATAAAGTCCGAACCAAAATTTCGGACCCAGTTCATTATATTCTGAACATGGTCTTTGTATTCTGAAATTGATTTTCAGATTCTGGGCACGTTCCGGACTAGCAAAAATTAGGGTTTTTGATTACGATGTATCATGTAGTATAGATGTATAAGTCTATGTAATCCTATAAATGCATTAGCAAGATTAAAATTCACAGAAAACCCTATAATACCTATATAAGCGCATAAATTAAACACTTTTTAACCTATAATAAAAAAATAAATGCATTTTATTAGAAACAAATGTGAAACTTATAAATAAAAACTGCATTTCTTCACTGTTAGCGAAAGACATATTCAGTTGTAGGGGTGTCCGGAATGGTATGTCGAAGTATCCGAAACGGGTTAAATGATATTTATAGGAGAACAGAATTTTTGGGTCAGAATTACTACTCGCTTAACTGAATTTGAAATCAAATCCGGAACATTTCATTCCGAACCAAGTGGTCATTTTATTAAAAAAAAAAACAAAAGAAATGATTAGATTACTCAATTCCATATTTTAAAGGCTTAATCACAAAAATATCACCAAGTAAAAGTGGAAATGAGTTTTTGAAAATTATCTTTTGCATGATATTGCTTTATCGGTGGTCTCAAAAGAAAAATCTTCGAATTTGCAAAAAAATTATTTCATGAAAATGATATAACTTTTTTCAGTGAGAGAATTCTAGGAAAATTATAGCAGAGCCCAATAAAAAACAATGATGTGGAAAAAAAAAGTATTTCATGAACATAACATACCCGGTTCTAATGCGTCTTTTAAATTACAACATACTTTAGTGACACATAATTTTCTAAAGCAACGTAACAAGAATAGTTTATACACATTCATTTATACACATATTAGCCGAATGCCCGCACGTTGCGTTGAAACACCTATATAGTTGAAGTCTTTACAAATATATAATTTTTTAAATATAACAATAACGTTGTTGTTAAATTTGATATAATAATTTGTATATACTAAATTGATATAATATATTGATTATTTTGAATTATATGATAATATATACATTTATTATAACTTCATAATCTCAATCGTTTGAATGTCTTCTACCCGCGAGTTACACATGAATAAAATTAAATATAATATATGATTTGATGTTATTTATAGTTGTTTTTATTGTTAATTAATTTTTTAAAATTTATTTGTTTAATATTTTAATTTCTATCATTATAATTATTTAAAACATCAAACATTGTTTTTTTTATTTTAAAGCTAACAATATAATCATTTATATAGAGTTGTTTTTAACTATTGTTATTGTAAGTTATTCTAAGATACTTATTTAGAAACTTTTAATGATTATAAAAATATATTTAAGAAATATTTTAGTTAAATTGAAATTACAATTTAGTTTTTGCTTTTATCACTACAATTTATCACTTTTAACTATTTACAAAATATTCTTTAGTTTTTTTTAAATGAAACTGAAATTTATATTTGAGTTGACATTGTAATGCGCAGAAACACCTATATAGTTGAAGTCTTTACAAATATATATATTTTTTAAAATATAACACTAACGTTGTTGTTAAATTTGATATAATAATTCGTATATTAATTTGATATAATATATTGACTAATTTGAATTATATGATAATATATAAATCTATTATAACGTCATAATCTCAATCGTTTGAATGACTTTTATTCGCGAGTTACACATCAATAAAATTAAATATTATATATGGTTTAATATTATTTATAGTTGTTATTTTTAACTAATTTTTTAAAATTTATTAGCTTAATGTTCTAATTTCTATCATTATAATTATTTAAAACATCAAACATTATTTTTTGATTTTAAAGATAACAATATAATCATTTATATAGAGTTATTTTTAACTATTATTATTATAAGTTATTTAAGCTACTTATTTGAAAATTTTTAACGATTATATAAATATATTTAGGAAATATTTTAGTTAAACTGATATTACAATTTAGTTTTTGTATTTATCACTATAATTTATTACTTTTAACTATTTACAAAATATTATTTGGTTTTTTTAGTGGAACTGAAATTTATATTTGAGTTGACACTGTAATGTTATATTTAAAATAACAATTTAAGTATTTTGTTCAAACTGTTCAAAAATTGTAGCTTTAAACTGATAATGGTTTAAATGCAACAACATTTTAAATCTAATAAATTAAGTATAATATGTTAAAATTTAAAGACATAACTTTATAAATAGAAGTAAAGATATTATTTTAAAATTAAAATTTAGTCTATTTATGATTACACTTTAGGTTTAATATTTATTTAACCTTATTAACCAACTTACAATCATTATTAGAAAGACAATTTATCACTTTTAACTATTTATAAAATAATCTTTGGGCTGTTTAAGTTAAATAAAATATATATTAAGTTGAGCCTATAATGTTATATTTTAATTAATAATTTAAGTATTTTATACAAATTGTTCAAAAATTATACCTTTAAAACGATAATGGTTTACATCCAACAATATATAAAAACTAATAAATTATGTATAATATGTTAAAAGTTAAAAAACATAATTTTATAAGTAGAATTAAAGATATTATTTTAATATTGAAATTTAGTTTATACATGAATACACTTCAGATTTAATATTTATTTAACCTAATTAGCAAATTTATAATTATTATTATAAAGAAATTGAAAAGTCATAGGAGTTTCAAATAAATGTGGTGAAAGGAAAAAAGAATGGGGGTTTCAAATGAATGAGATTCAAGAAAAAATAAATATTTGCAACATAAGCCCTAATGCTTTTCTGACAGTGGTTTATCATAATACGAATTTACTTTTGAGTTTTTCAATTTACATCACGAACAATAAAACCAAAGTGCAAAATAGAATTTCCTTTACATAAATTTGTGTCAAAAACACATCAAACTCATGGAAACACACAACTTTTAATTCAGACTGAAAAACAAACATATTGAATCAGTAGGTGAGAAAAACAACTTAACTAATGCCCAAATTTACAATGTATAATGCCAATGAGACAAACAATAATAGTGTACTTTTGAGTTTTTACTTTCTCCGTTTTTAAACTTTGATTCCAACCACAAAACATATCGAGTTTCAAGATTTAATGAATTTCAAACTTTGAAACTTTAATCATTGATTTTATTAACACCTATATAGTTGATGTCTTTACAAATATATGTTTTTTTTTAAATATAACAATAACGTTGTTAAATTTGATACAATAATTTGTATATACTAAATTGATATAATATATTGATTATATTTGAATTATATGATAATATATACATTTATTATAACTTCATAATCTCAATCGTTTAAATGACTTCTACCCACGAGTTATACATGAATAAAATTAAATATAATATATGATTTGATGTTATTTATAGTTGTTTTTATTGTTAATTAATTTTTTAAAATTTATTTGCTTAATGTTTTAATTTCTATCATTATAATTATTAATTTAAAACATCAAACATTGTTTTTTATTTTAAAGGCAACAATATAATCATTTATATAGAGTTTTTTTAACTATTGTTATTGTAAGTTATTTTAAGCTACTTATTTGGAAACTTTTAACGATTATTAAAACATATTTAAGAAATATTTTAGTTAAATTGAAATTATAATTTAGTTTTTGCTTTTATCACTACAATTTATCACTTTTAACTATTTACAAAATATTCTTTAGTTTTTTTAAATGGAACTGAAATTTATATTTGAGTTGACATTGTAATGCACAGAAACACCTATATAGTTGAAGTTTTTACAAATTTATATTTTTTAAATATAACACTAACATTGTTTTTAAATTTGATATAATAATTTGTATATTAATTTGATATAATATATTGATTATTTTGAATTATATGATAATATATACATCTATTATAATGTCATAATATCAATTGCTTGAATGACTTTTATTCGCGAGTTACACATCAATAAAATTTAATATTATATATGGTTTAATATTATTTATAGTTGTTGTTATTGTTAACTAATTTTTTAAAATTTATTTGCTTAATGTTTTAATTTTTATCATTATAATTATTTAAAACATCAAACATTATTTTTTTATTTTAAAGATAACAATATAATCATTTATATAGAGTTATTTTTAATTATTGTTATTATAAGTTATTTTAAGCTACTTATTTGAAATTTTTTAATGATTATAAAAATATATTTAGGATATATTTTAGTTAAGCTGATATTACAATTTAGTTTTTGCATTTATCACTATAATTTATCACTTTTAACTATTTATAAAATATTATTTGGTTTTTTAGTGGAACTGAAATTTATATTTAAGTTGACTGTAATGTTATATTTAAATTAACAAATTAAGTATTTTGTCCAAATTGTTCAAAAGTTGTAGCTTTAAACTAATAATGGTTTACATGCAACAACATTTTAAATCTAATAAATTAAGTATAATATGTTAAAATTTAAAGACATAACTTTATAAATAGAAGTAAAGATATTATTTTAAAATTGAAATTTAGTCTATTTATGATTACACTTTAAGTTGGATATTTATTTAACCTTATTAACCAACTTACAATCATTATTAGAAAGACACTACAATTTATCACTTTTAACTATTTAAAAAGTAGTTTTGGGTTGTTTAAGTTATAATAAAATTTATATTTAAGTTGAGCCTATAATGTTATATTTTAATTAATAATTTAAGTATTTTATACAAATTGTTCAAAAATTATACATTTAAAATGATAATGGTTTACATCCAACAATATATTAAAACTAATAAATTAAGTATAATATGTTAAAAGTTAAAAAAAAAAACATAATTTTATAAGTAGAAGTAAAGATATTATTTTAATATTGAAATTTAGTTAATATATGATTACACTTTAGATTTGATATTTATTTAACCTAATCAACAAATTATAATTATTATTATAAAGAAATTGAAAAGTCATGGGAGTTTCAAATGAATGTGGTGAAAGGAAAAAAGAATGGGGGTTTCAAATGCATAAAATTCAAGAAAAAATTCTAGTTTTATAAGTATGTATGTTGTATGATGATTCATACAAACTAAAAGTAAAAAAAACTTCAAATAAAACAATCTCATATATATTTTCTTGAAGCAAAATTACTATGTAATGACTTTTCTTTTACAATGATTAATTGCTTTATCAATCAATTTCCGTGATCATTTGAAACTTTTAAACAGCAATAATTAAAGAGTGGTTACTTAAGTTAAGAATAAAAAATAAAACTTGTTAGCAGCCAGTTTATTCTTTACTTATCGAAACAGTTTTTTTTTTTTTTTTTTTTTTTTTTTTTTTTTTTCAAACTCCAAACAATCTATTAATCTTGAAATGCAAAATTGGTAAAAATATTTGCAACAAATTGATTGTTGCAAACAAAGTTTACTCAAATGTCAATAATCAAACTGCTAAAACTAAACAATCAATATAATGATGAAACTCCAAACAATATAGTAATAATATATAAATATACCTACTCTACTAACAATTGAAATTGATTGTGACTGATTTTTTTTTTTAATTGAAACAAGAAACAATTTATAAATGAAACTTATAAACAATAACCAATTGAAACATAAAAGTAGAAGTGAATATTGAAAGATGATCATTTTGTAATATTAATTTCACTTTTTTTTTGGTTATTGGTGTGACGAACCCTTGTTTTCATATGACTAATGTAAGGAAAACATAATTTTATTTAGAGTAAACTACAATAAAAATGGTTCATGTGATGTGCATTTTCTTTGGTTTGTGTTGAAATATTTTTTTGCTTTTGCTATTTTTGGTCCTAAACATTTTTTTCTTAATTTTATGTTTATATTGCTTTTCATATTTATTGAATTATTACTAAATATCGTGATTATTGTGCAAAACATTTCTAAATGTGGGCCTAGATTAAATTAAGATTTAAACTTTAAAGGCATGAATGCATGATATTATGTTATTCTTTCACTCGAGTCTTGACTCGCCCAAACTCACAAACGGCCCAACCGCTCATTATTTTATTATATTTATTGTTTTTTTTAAATGCATGCACAAATTAATCTACTCTTATATAATATTTCTGAATTCTATTTATATCTCGACTTGAACCTCCAATCTTATGGAGGGAAGCATCTCATCACACATATAGATTAAAAAACTTTTGGTTATTGTTTGGATAATTGGACATTCAAATTTCACAACAACGCAATAAACTTTCATAGTCGTCGTGTAATTGCTTATTGAGTTTAGTATTTGATTGCAATTGCGTATAAAAAAGGTATTTGGATATCACTGGAATCCATTTTTAAACATAATTTGTTGGCTTTTTTTTTTTAAATTTATTTGGCATTCAAAGGTTGGAGACTTGAAAAAGAAAAGAAAAAAAAAATCATATCAACTTAAGGCAGGGATATAGTTCGTTTTTTTTTTCATCTCTCACTGTCCTCTTACATCTTTACTCATAAAAAATGATCACCTTTCATTCCCTCAAAATATACAACAATGAACATTATACAGTACAACAATATGAAACATGAAAAAAGAGACACGGTGTATCTTCTTATGTATGGTGTTCACCACACAACCATCATAGTAACACCTCATCTCTCACCGGGGTATGTGATTACACTCTTGCCTAACAATGTCCATGTTCAAGAGAAAACAAAGGTATCTAAATTTAGATATAATTTGTTGTTTTATTGGTAAAATAGTTTAGAGTACATTTATGAAATTTGCATTTTCAAAAACTATGACCCCGCACGGGGAGAGAAAGACTTTTCACTTTTATACGGAAACCTTCATTTCCTTAAAGTTAAAGCCAAAAACAAAAGGGACATAAATTGAATATCAACGGGACTTTTTAAAATCAACTTATTTATTTATTTTTCGATGATGATGATGATGATTGACATATAAAGAAAATATTATTGTTTAATACTGAAACGTCCCCTCCTATCCTCCACGTCGACTTTCCACAATAAATAGAGATTATCTTTTCAAAAGAAAATATATTTTTATAATTAAATTAAGTTAAAGAAAAACATTATTTATATCTTGTTTTTGTTTTTCACCACTTCATTTTCTTTTTATGAGAAAAGCAATTCGATTTTTCTAACTTTGTTAAATTTGTAATTTCCGCAATTGTTTACGAGTTTTTTTTAAAAGTGACAAACTTATTTATTTATGTGGTTTGACATAACACGATAAGATGATGATAGTAATATTGACGGGTAAAATATACTTTTACGAATTAGTTTAAATGGTCCATAAGGTTTTTTCTTGTTTTCTAAGGGCATAAAGTACACATTGACCTGCTTAATTGGTCTTGTTACCCGATTTAACGGGTTGTAAAAGGAAAATTCATTATGTACCTTTTCCAAATCAAGATCAAAGAAAAACACAATTTTTGCGATTTTAGGAGCTTTGATCGAAACTCTTCTTTTTTTGGATTTCGCTTTTGCTTGCAGGAGATTCAACAACAAGATATTCAAAAACAAAAGGAAAGAAACTCAATTTCATAGAGATTATGTAAGACTAGTAAAAGCTTGTGTTTTGCCCAAGATCGGTGCAAAATGGTTTCGTATGGTCAAATTTCTAGGAAATGGGCAGAGCTTTCCTTGAAATTAGGCGTACCCTCAATCACACCATATGGAATTGCGAACCGGTAAAATCGCACAACGAATGGGTAATCATGCTCAAGAAATCATAGATGAAGGGGTCGTCACGTACCTTTAATCTGTTGCAAGGATGCGTATTTGTATTCTCACAATAAGGGGGGGGGGGGGGGGGGGGGGGGCGTCAATAGAACCCTAGAATCACACCTGGGTTCGAAATTGCAGAAGGCAGGGTTAACTGGAGATTCTCGAGTCGTACCAGAGGAAGTGTTGTACTCGGTAAGCGTCGATTGTTTGAGCCCTAGTAGTCGATGAGAGGGGCGTTGGTTAAAACGATAATGAAGAGGTTTTAAGAAAAACATGTGGTGCTTCTGTTCGTTCATGAGAATGGCGAAGAAATCCAAATCATCAGAGGGAGTTGGACTTTTTTTATGTATAAAATTGTATCTTATGTTGCAAAACATGTGATCGTTATTTAGTAGTCGATGAGAGGGGCTTTGTATTTTTATTCAATCTCAGTTTTTCTTTTTACTTAAACAAAAACCAAACTTCCCCTGTGTTGACTAAACTGTCACATAGACTTGTATTGTCAATCGAACCACCAAAGTTACGTGGTTACCCCGTCATATATCTAAAGGCGACATTTTAAACCCGAAAAGATGCACTTTGTGCCCTTAAAACGTAAGAAAAAAAAACCTAAGTGACCATTTAAACAAATTTATAAAAGTTTGTTACACGATAGTGATATTATCCCTAATATTGACATATTTAAAAATGTAATTGTTTTTTTTTTTTTTTTTGTAATTTGCCTAAAAACTTTATGTCAAAAACGAAAATCAAGTATAAAAAAATATTTTAACAATTAAATACGTATATAGTAGTGTGTATATTTTTGTGAACACTTATGTAACAAATAAAAACAACAACTACCCGCTATCAGCTATCCACTACCCACTACTCGTTAGTTTTGTTGAGCACAACCTATATAGAAATTAAACATAACATTTGGTTTATTTTATTTATGGAAAAAATAGTAGATTGGTACTCTCTATATTTAATGTTGTAATGAAAGATAAAATTTATAAAAAAATAAAGGAAAATATCAAACTAACTTTAAAAAATGAAAAGGAATATTAAACCAGATTTTAAAGAGAAAGGAAATGTTTGGCAAATTTTCAAAAGAAATGATGGTTTTTTACTTTTTTTAAGAAAAAAAAAGGAAAGAAATCACGATGTTAAAAACAAAAATAACATATAATGTAGTGGCTTTTTTTTTTTTAAGGTTTGCCTAATATATTAATTGGTTACTAACGCAAAAGAAAAGAAAAAGAAAAGAAAAATGTGGATCAATCAAACAATCTTTTCTTTCATAGAAATCTAATAAAAAACTGCAACACCACTTATAGAAAACTCAGAACAGTTTTTTATATCATAGACACTCGTTCAAAAGAAACTTACACAATCTTAGAGAAGTCTCGAATGAATCTCCGATAATATCCTGCCAAACCGAGGAAACTCTGAATCTCATATGAAGACTTTGGAATCTCCCATCACATAACCGCCTCTATCTTGGTTGGGTAAACCAAAATATCGTTTTGATTGACGAGGTGTCCCAGAAATAGAACATCGCTCAACCAAAACTCACACTTTAAAACCTTGGCGTATAACCTCTCCATCCTCATAATCCTAAGAATCTCGTGCAAATTCTCATCATGCTGCTCTATGGTCTTCGAATAGACCAATATATCATCGATGAAGACAATCACCGATCGGTCCAACATAGGCGTACACACCTGATTCATGAGATCCATGAACGTTGTTGGTGCATTGGTGATCCCAAAAGGCATCACCACAAACCTGGCTCTGATACCAGTTTGGGTGTGTGGATGTGCACGGAATTTGTGTTTTAACAAAGAAGGGAATAAATATAAAAATTGTGAAAAGATGACTCTTGTATCAATAAATGTGTAATTGTGATGTGGTGAGTGTTATACTTACATGGATAGAAACTATTCAAGCCAGCCTGTGTCGTTCATTGGTCTGTGTGGTTGCTTTCCCTGTTGGCATGGTGCCTGTGGTACTGTTAATCATCGTCGACCTGACACTCTGTCACTTACAAGTTTCATCACTCTAAATTGTATGAACACTCAAAAATAACAAAACAAAGATTTATTGATAACAGAGTTCCCAAAATGGGAAGACTCTTACAATATTTTACATTTTTCCCCTTCTAAGGGAGGAATTACTCACTAGACATTGAACTGAGAATTTACTAGATAGAGAGTGTTTTTTTTCTTGCACTCGTTATTGCGATGTCCCTAAAACAAAACATAACTCTCAATTTATAGATACATTGAGAGGGTCTGATCCTTGCCTAATATGTCAGGTATGACGTTTTTATCCACTAAAGATTACATTATTGTGGACAGCTAGAAAGCTTCTAATAATGAAGAAAGGCATTATTAATTTGAGTGGCTGGGGCCATTTGACACGTGAAGCATCTTTCTTTAAGATGATGATGATTTGTCATCTTCAGAGGGGGGTCCCTCCATTGTCTCCGAATCTTTGCTTTCGCAAAAGTGACAAAGATGTTCTTCAAAAAGTTGTTCTGCATGTCGGCAGAAGTGTTGGCGTGTAGCATTGGATACTTCCATGCTATTGTTCATGAATTTTTCGCCAAACTTGGAGGCTTGACGAAGATCTTCTTGGCTGGTGTTGTTGTAACTCCAGCTTGTAATTATACAATGCGAGTCGGTATAATTAATCTTCTTTTTTGAACCAGAGATAATCTCGATGATTTTTTCTGATATTCTTCTTAAACCATTGATGCGATTGGGATGAAGAATCTCTGTAAAAGGTAGATCTTTGTCTTCCATTGGTTGAGATTGTTCAATATCTCTATTGGCTTTAGAAAGACCAATTTCCAGAAAGTGGTATGGAGAAAGAGTTGATTCTTGAATCCATTCTGGGAGTGAAGAGATGCATCTGATGTAGATCGGATTATCTTTTGCTTTAAGTACTTTCTTTCGAAAGTTTTTAATGGATTCTACCATGTTGCTTGGGAAG
This sequence comes from Lactuca sativa, assembly GCF_002870075.4. Classification (NCBI taxonomy): domain Eukaryota; kingdom Viridiplantae; phylum Streptophyta; class Magnoliopsida; order Asterales; family Asteraceae; genus Lactuca; species Lactuca sativa. Next base: position 229,999,385 of record NC_056624.2, read on the forward strand.
AAAATGAGTTCTTGAAGGTTGCAACTTGGGTAGATATTGTCAATTAGTCCAGCTTGAAAGGCTTGGTAGACTAATTTTGCATCTGATCCTTCGAGGAAGTTGAACATACTTTTTGTTTTCTTGTCCGTAGTGAAAAACTTTTCATGAACAAGGTCTTCTGGGCATGCAGCTCTTGCTTTCTTCCAGATTGTTCTGAAGTCTTCGAAAGAGATTTCAGGATGGTTAACCATTTGTTGAACGTTATTTGGAACGTCAAACCTTTGGTCTCTGTGAGCTTCTTTGACTTTATGAATTTTTGGTCGAAGAAGTGGTTGGTTAGTCTTGCTTGTATCGTCTTGATAAGTGGCAAGGCTTAATCTTGCAGATGCTTCATTTCTGAATTTTTTGCAAGTAACTTTATCAACTTTACAGAATGTTTCTGTAATTCCCCAGTCAGTATGAACACCGGCATGAGGTCCTTTGTAGATTACATAAAATCTTTCAGCTTCTTTGTTAAGAGCTTTTTTGTAATCTGGTGTAAACTCCTGCACAGATTTGTTAATGGGTGACAAAGTTGTCATTTTACTGATTCCTTCAGTACAAGGATTGGTATCAACCAACAAGCTAGTTTTTCCATCAGGAAGAGGAGTAGCTGTCTCCTTTATTATGCTTTTTAGCAAAGCATCAGCTTTCAACGGATTTGTTGATTCTTTACCAGGTGCCGTTTGCACTGGAATAGCCTTTGTTTTTGAGCTTTCGCTTTCCGGTACATTGGTGACCGTTGTTACTTGTTCATACAAGTTGATTTTCTGCTCAATTGCAGATAGCTCTATGAGGAGCATTTGTTTCTTCATCCTCAAAGTGTTGAGGTCTTCCATTTTTGTAAACTCAAATTTTGTTTACTTTTTTCTCTAATCTCCCCCTCTCTTTTTGTAGGTGAAGTATTTGTGAGGAAATATGTCTTGAGGATCATATCCTTTTATAGGGCTCGAGAGGAGCGAGTGAGATCATGGATGATGTAAGGTATACCTGAAGTCACGGGTGAGGCAGTCTGCCAGTACGTTTTTGTTTCCTGCGAGATGTTCAACAGTGAAAGTATATCGTGAAAACCACTCTTGCCAACGTATTAGCCGGCCTAATTTGTTATCTCCTGCAATCTTAGTTCGGAGGAAATAAGTAAAATTTTTATTATCTGTACGAACCAGGAAATTTACTGGTGTTAAATATACAGAGAATTTTGTAATAACTCTTTTTACAGCGAGTAATTCTTTTTCGTTACTATGGTAGTTTTTCTCAGCTGCTTTGAAACTTCCGGAGGTGTACCTGCAAATTTGTTCTTCGTTTTTGGGGTTTTTAGCTTTTAAAACACCTCCCCAAAATTCATCAGAAGCATCAGTTTCAATAATTAAACTGTCTTCAATGTTTGGAAGATAAAGTTTTGGAAAATTGATTAAAACTTTCTTTATCTTTTTGATGTAGTCTGTATCAGCATTTGACCAATTCCAAATGACATCTTTTTTTAATTTTGCCTGTAAAGGTTTTCTCATGGCTGCAAGTTTTTCAATATATGTTTCAGCATAAGTTAAAACACCAAGAAATCTTTGTAGTTGCTTTTTGTCTTCTAAAACATTTGGAAAGTCATGTAAATGTTCAAGAATATGCTTTTGAGGACAATGGGTACCTTCATTTATTTCTAAACCTAAAAAATTGATTTTTGTTTTGAAAAGATGAGCTTTCTTTTTTGAAAGTATTATACCATATTTTAAAATAGTTCTGAGAACCTGTGTGACATGAACATAGTGTTCTTGTTCATTTTTGCTGAAGATCATGATGTCATCAACGTATACAGTGCAGAAACCTTCAAGGCCTCGAAGAGCATTCTGCATGTGTCTTTGAAAAATACTAGGAGCTTGTTTAAGCCCAAAGGGTAGTACTTTCCATTGAAAGAGTCCATCAGGACATGTGAAGGCAGTGAGAAGCTGCGATTCTTCATCAAGTAGAACTTGCCAGAAACCTGACTTGCAGTCGAAACTTGAATAAATGTTTTTTCCTCGTAGAAGAGTCAAGAGTTCGTGCATATTGGGGAGATTATGTGAGTCTCCAATAGTTGCATCATTGATTGCTTTGTAGTTAACAACCATTCGCTTCTTTCCTCTTCTTTTCTCTGCTTCTTTATTGACAAGAAAGGCAGGGGACATATGAGGGGATTTTGATTCTATAATTAGTCTCATATCAAGTAATTCTTTGATTTGTTTGGAAAATTCTTCTCTATCTTGTAGAGAGTAAACCATAGGTTTTTCTCTAATAACCGTTTTGGGATCAATAAGCTTGATTGAAGCTTTCATCCATCCTTTGGTTTTATTTGGATCAATAGGATTTTCAGAACAAACTTTTTCAAGAAGATCTTCAATCTGTTTGAACCTGGTAGTTTGAATAGAAATAATCCTTTCTTTATTAATCTCTTCATGAGTTATATTAGTACCTGGAATTTGTTTTTCTTTAGATCCTTTTTCTTGAGTTTCAAGAAAACCTGGTTTTCCTTTGCTATAGGCCTCTGTAACCTTTTTTATAATTACCATATCATTATTAAGATGAAAGGCAATTCTATCTATCCATTGTATGAATGGTCCATAGACTTGACAGAAGTTGTTACCAATTATGATATCAATTCCTGAATTTTGTTGGTAAATAGTGGGAACATTGAAATGTTCTCCTGAAAGTTCGAGATTAATATTTCTACAAACTTTATTAATTTTTATGGTTTCACCATTTGCAATAGTGGCACTAATTTCTTTGGGAGCGTTTTCCCAGAGTTCATCCGGAATGATGAATTTGCTTGCAAGACATAAAGATGCACCTGTGTCTACAAAACAATGTACTCTAAATTTTTTATATCCTTTAAAGTTAAGGAAGGCAGAAACATAAATAGAGTTTGGATTAGTAAGATTCATGATAAGGGAATCATCAATCCTCTGGAGGTTTACGCAAAAATGGTTAATCTCCTCCTCCCTGAAAAGCGAGGTATGTATGGGACTAGTCTGAGTCATCCGTTGTTGATTCGTATTCTTCAGTGTCTGATGAAGATTCTGTTTCAACATGATATATAAAAACATGTTGCGTACCATCATACTCTTCTTCAAGAGCTTCATAGCCTCCATTGTTAGCGGTTTGTAAAACCTTGACTTTGTCAGGGTATTTTTTTCTATTTGGACATTCGTTTGCGTAGTGTCCTTCTTCATTGCAGATCCAACACCTACATTTTTTCTTTCCTTGCGGACAAGAAGTAGTTTTCTTAGGTGTTTCTTTTGATGGTTTCTTGAAGTATTTTCCTGGTGAAAATTTTCTTCTTTTCTTTTTCCAAAAAGATTTGTATTTCTTTTTGTTTTTATACTTTTTCTTAGTATAATTTTTCTTTCCAATATCAAAGTTTTTGAAATCAGAGAGAATGCTACAACAATCTTTGCTTATAGTTTTAAGCTTTTGTTGTTTATATCTGTCTTGACAGATTCTATCAATTTCTTCTTTTGCAATTTTTGTTGCGTAAGAAAGACTGGTTTGCTGGATTTCTCCAGTAGCTTCTTTTTTCCATCTGTCTGTACAGGTTTCTCCAATAATTGGAATTTTCATGAGATAAGCAGATATCCATTGCGCATATTCACTTCTCTGTGGAATATCATACAAATATGATTCATACATACATGTGTATTTGTCGAGAAGACTAATATCATGTAACTGGAGTTTAGTCATTGAAACTCTTGCTATGTCAACCTTCTTATTTATGGTGAAGTCTTTATTAGAAATATAATCAAGACCTAAGAAAGTAGTGTATATGACATTTATGAGATTATCAAAAAGATCTGAGCCATGTAGTTCTTCATTCCAATTATTGTTTCTTAGGAATTTCTGCACGATTCCATCAGTTTTGTGTTCTAAAAGTAGTAGAACATTTTTTGCTTTTTCAAATTCATCTGGATTTGTTTGTAAGATTAGTGAAATCTCAGTAACCCATTTTTCTACAACTCTTTCTCTGAGTTTTAAATCTTGGATACAATCAATATTGAGTACATTGATCGTATTGGGTCCTTGGCCACTATTTGGAATTCCATTGTGGACAGGCATTTTGAACTCGTATTTCTTTTTATTGCCTCTTCTTGTGGCTGTATAAGAAGATTCTGCTTCATCATCTTCCATATCTGAATATTCGAACTTAACAGTTTTTGTATTTGTTTTAAAATTATCTTCTTGTTCTGATTCAGTATCGGGTTCATTTATTTTAGTCATTCTAAAATATTGATCAAAAAGTTTGGGTTCTTTTTGATACAATTCTTCACATTCTTCAGTTTCTAAAGATAAAAGCTGAATAAGCTTTTGGTCAGTTTTATCATAATCTTCATATTGAAGGTTAAAGAAATATTTCTCGAGACGTTCAGAGATTGTTTCTTTCATTTTTATTCTTTCTTGAAAATGTTAATTTTCTGGGAATCTTTTGAGCTTCCTAAGTCAGGGTTTCCAATACTAGGATTGGGGGGTGAGTATTTCTTAAGACCTGAATATTTTCCAGGCTTGGTTTTTTGTTCTATGATGGAGATATTCTTAATGTGCTCAAGTATGTCTTTATTACATGGGCAAGAGTCAATCTTTTCAGATAACTCTTTGGTAATGTCTGCAATAATTTTTGCAGATGCTACTTCCAACTGGGTAATGGTTACATATTTATTAAATGTTAAGTCCATGTTTATAATCAGCCCATCAATTTTTTCATTAAGGAGATTGATTGATCTATTGAGCTCGGGTATCGAGGTGGTTGATCTATTGAGCTCGGGTATCGAGGTCATCCTATTAGTTGTTTTAATTGATCATGTATATTAGTGATCTTAATGTTGGTTTCCTTAAGAGTGCCCTCAATATTTGCCTTCTTGGCGACTTCTTCAACAAATTGGTTGTTTTTTAAAGAGCTTTCTAAAAGAATTGAATGTTTGTCAATAGACTGGGTTAACTTGATAGTTAATTTATTTTGTTTTTCAATAACTTCGAAGAATTTTTCAAAATCTTTTTTATCAAGATTGTTTTTAACCATAAAGGCTAAATCGTTTTTAAATTGGTTAAAAGGTATTTTATTTTTTGAAATATCTGTAGAAATATCTTTTGAAATACCAAGATAATGGCTTATTTTTGAAGTTTTTAAAAGACATCTTGCAATGATTTGGTTGAGATTATTGCAATGATTTACGATTGTTTGAACACCAGCTTTACCAGAAGTAGAGAAAACGTATTCTTTCTTTTCAGTATTATCGTCAAGAGTTTTAATTTTGACTGTTTTACCTTTTTTATAGAAATGAGGAAAATCAATTTTATTATTCATTTATAATGTCAGTGATTTGTTTGATATTCTGGCGTAGACTATCAATTTTTAAAGACATGTTTCTTATTAGGTTATTATCTTTTCTCTCCGAGCTTTCTCCTATGTGGAGTGAATCCATAGAAATTCTTGGTCTAAGAGTTTCTCCTAGAGCTTTTTTATTTCTAGCTATATTTAAAACCCAAGAGTTTTCTTGAGGATTTATGTCGCAGAATTGTTTATCTTTGACATGACCTATTTCTGAAAAGACATCATCAAGTTCGATGTACTCGTCTTTCTTATAGTCTATGCTATGGTGACTGTTGGTCAGGGCATATCCTATGAGATATGTTATGGTGAAAGGTTTATCACCTGGACTCATTAGGTCACTTCTTTCAAAGTGATGTATAAAAGATAAGGTTTTATCTATATTTGCAGATTTTAAATCCAGAGCAAACTTTGGATAGACTGAAAACATAAACTTTTGGTAAGCAAGGTTTCCCTTTGCAGCACCTAAGATGCAGTCCTGTCTGTCAGTAATTCTGTTGTCAATTAAGGCCATTTTTATGGGAGAATTTATTCCTGCTTGGAATTGGGATTTTAACAAAATTTTTACAGCTCCGATATGGACCATTCTAATTTTTGATCTAATCTCAACTGGAATACTTTTTAAGTTATTATGTATTCCTGCTTGGAATTGGGATTTTAACAAAATTTTTACAGCTCCGATATGGACCATTCTAATTTTTTCTCTAATCTCCCCCTCTCTTTTTGTAGGTGAAGTATTTGTGAGGAAATACCAGTTTGGGTGTGTGGATGTGCACGGAATTTGTGTTTTACCAGGTGCCGTTTGCACTGGAAAAATGTAAAATATTGTAAGAGTCTTCCCATTTTGGGAACTCTGTTATCAATAAATCTTTGTTTTGTTATTTTTGAGTGTTCATACAATTTAGAGTGATGAAACTTGTAAGTGACAGAGTGTCAGGTCGACGATGATTAACAGTACCACAGGCACCATGCCAACAGGGAAAGCAACCACACAGACCAATGAACGACACAGGCTGGCTTGAATAGTTTCTATCCATGTAAGTATAACACTCACCACATCACAATTACACATTTATTGATACAAGAGTCATCTTTTCACAATTTTTATATTTATTCCCTTCTTTGTTAAAACACAAATTCCGTGCACATCCACACACCCAAACTATAATAAAACACTTTACAGAGTAAAGTTTGAACATATTCATAATAAAGAGATTGAAATAAATCACCATAAAGAAATACTTTTCAATAATAAAAAAGACTTGGTGCATATAGATTTCAGAATTCTACAAGCACAAAATAAACATACTCACGAATATATACCAAACTTGGTTAATATACGTATGTATCTCCTGCATAAGCAAAAAGTACATCAAGAACATCTTGATAGAAATAAAAAATTAGTTTCAAAACTCAGAAAGTTTATTTTAACTTGTTAGCTTTTCTTAAAATGAATAATGAAATTTTCAACAACACTGAAGAAAATAATTCAGAAGAAAAACAAATCTTAACTTATGTTGAAGATGAAGACGGCTTCCATGCAAATCTTTTAATAAAACAAGACCTTCTCTCTAGAGTTAAGAAAATTGATTTAAAAATAAAGAAAGAAAACATTTTCAAAAATGTTCCTTCTAAACTTAGTATTCTAAATCCCCTTAAAAGGAAAAATGAAATCTTCTACTTTGTTAGTACTAAAGAAATGTCCGTAGACATAAAAGATACAATAGGAGCTGTCTTTCTACCCCTTTTAACTAAGGAACAAATACATAATAACTTAAAAAGTATTCCAGTTGAGATTAGATCAAAAATTAGAATGGTCCATATCGGAGCTGTAAAAATTTTGTTAAAATCCCAATTCCAAGCAGGAATAAATTCTCCCATAAAAATGGCCTTAATTGACAACAGAATTACTGACAGACAGGACTGCATCTTAGGTGCTGCAAAGGGAAACCTTGCTTACCAAAAGTTTATGTTTTCAGTCTATCCAAAGTTTGCTCTGGATTTAAAATCTGCAAATATAGATAAAACCTTATCTTTTATACATCACTTTGAAAGAAGTGACCTAATGAGTCCAGGTGATAAACCTTTCACCATAACATATCTCATAGGATATGCCCTGACCAACAGTCACCATAGCATAGACTATAAGAAAGACGAGTACATCGAACTTGATGATGTCTTTTCAGAAATAGGTCATGTCAAAGATAAACAATTCTGCGACATAAATCCTCAAGAAAACTCTTGGGTTTTAAATATAGCTAGAAATAAAAAAGCTCTAGGAGAAACTCTTAGACCAAGAATTTCTATGGATTCACTCCACATAGGAGAAAGCTCGGAGAGAAAAGATAATAACCTAATAAGAAACATGTCTTTAAAAATTGATAGTCTACGCCAGAATATCAAACAAATCACTGACATTATAAATGAATAATAAAATTGATTTTCCTCATTTCTATAAAAAAGGTAAAACAGTCAAAATTAAAACTCTTGACGATAATACTGAAAAGAAAGAATACGTTTTCTCTACTTCTGGTAAAGCTGGTGTTCAAACAATCGTAAATCATTGCAATAATCTCAACCAAATCATTGCAAGATGTCTTTTAAAAACTTCAAAAATAAGCCATTATCTTGGTATTTCAAAAGATATTTCTACAGATATTTCAAAAAATAAAATACCTTTTAACCAATTTAAAAACGATTTAGCCTTTATGGTTAAAAACAATCTTGATAAAAAAGATTTTGAAAAATTCTTCGAAGTTATTGAAAAACAAAATAAATTAACTATCAAGTTAACCCAGTCTATTGACAAACATTCAATTCTTTTAGAAAGCTCTTTAAAAAACAACCAATTTGTTGAAGAAGTCGCCAAGAAGGCAAATATTGAGGGCACTCTTAAGGAAACCAACATTAAGATCACTAATATACATGATCAATTAAAACAACTAATAGGATGACCTCGATACCCGAGCTCAATAGATCAACCACCTCGATACCCGAGCTCAATAGATCAATCAATCTCCTTAATGAAAAAATTGATGGGCTGATTATAAACATGGACTTAACATTTAATAAATATGTAACCATTACCCAGTTGGAAGTAGCATCTGCAAAAATTATTGCAGACATTACCAAAGAGTTATCTGAAAAGATTGACTCTTGCCCATGTAATAAAGACATACTTGAGCACATTAAGAATATCTCCATCATAGAACAAAAAACCAAGCCTGGAAAATATTCAGGTCTTAAGAAATACTCACCCCCCAATCCTAGTATTGGAAACCCTGACTTAGGAAGCTCAAAAGATTCCCAGAAAATTAACATTTTCAAGAAAGAATAAAAATGAAAGAAACAATCTCTGAACGTCTCGAGAAATATTTCTTTAACCTTCAATATGAAGATTATGATAAAACTGACCAAAAGCTTATTCAGCTTTTATCTTTAGAAACTGAAGAATGTGAAGAATTGTATCAAAAAGAACCCAAACTTTTTGATCAATATTTTAGAATGACTAAAATAAATGAACCCGATACTGAATCAGAACAAGAAGATAATTTTAAAACAAATACAAAAACTGTTAAGTTCGAATATTCAGATATGGAAGATGATGAAGCAGAATCTTCTTATACAGCCACAAGAAGAGGCAATAAAAAGAAATACGAGTTCAAAATGCCTGTCCACAATGGAATTCCAAATAGTGGCCAAGGACCCAATACGATCAATGTACTCAATATTGATTGTATCCAAGATTTAAAACTCAGAGAAAGAGTTGTAGAAAAATGGGTTACTGAGATTTCACTAATCTTACAAACAAATCCAGATGAATTTGAAAAAGCAAAAAATGTTCTACTACTTTTAGAACACAAAACTGATGGAATCGTGCAGAAATTCCTAAGAAACAATAATTGGAATGAAGAACTACATGGCTCAGATCTTTTTGATAATCTCATAAATGTCATATACACTACTTTCTTAGGTCTTGATTATATTTCTAATAAAGACTTCACCATAAATAAGAAGGTTGACATAGCAAGAGTTTCAATGACTAAACTCCAGTTACATGATATTAGTCTTCTCGACAAATACACATGTATGTATGAATCATATTTGTATGATATTCCACAGAGAAGTGAATATGCGCAATGGATATCTGCTTATCTCATGAAAATTCCAATTATTGGAGAAACCTGTACAGACAGATGGAAAAAAGAAGCTACTGGAGAAATCCAGCAAACCAGTCTTTCTTACGCAACAAAAATTGCAAAAGAAGAAATTGATAGAATCTGTCAAGACAGATATAAACAACAAAAGCTTAAAACTATAAGCAAAGATTGTTGTAGCATTCTCTCTGATTTCAAAAACTTTGATATTGGAAAGAAAAATTATACTAAGAAAAAGTATAAAAACAAAAAGAAATACAAATCTTTTTGGAAAAAGAAAAGAAGAAAATTTTCACCAGGAAAATACTTCAAGAAACCATCAAAAGAAACACCTAAGAAAACTACTTCTTGTCCGCAAGGAAAGAAAAAATGTAGGTGTTGGATCTGCAATGAAGAAGGACACTACGCAAACGAATGTCCAAATAGAAAAAAATACCCTGACAAAGTCAAGGTTTTACAAACCGCTAACAATGGAGGCTATGAAGCTCTTGAAGAAGAGTATGATGGTACGCAACATGTTTTTATATATCATGTTGAAACAGAATCTTCATCAGACACTGAAGAATACGAATCAACAACGGATGACTCAGACTAGTCCCATACATACCTCGCTTTTCAGGGAGGAGGAGATTAACCATTTTTGCGTAAACCTCCAGAGGATTGATGATTCCCTTATCATGAATCTTACTAATCCAAACTCTATTTATGTTTCTGCCTTCCTTAACTTTAAAGGATATAAAAAATTTAGAGTACATTGTTTTGTAGACACAGGTGCATCTTTATGTCTTGCAAGCAAATTCATCATTCCGGATGAACTCTGGGAAAACGCTCCCAAAGAAATTAGTGCCACTATTGCAAATGGTGAAACCATAAAAATTAATAAAGTTTGTAGAAATATTAATCTCGAACTTTCAGGAGAACATTTCAATGTTCCCACTATTTACCAACAAAATTCAGGAATTGATATCATAATTGGTAACAACTTCTGTCAAGTCTATGGACCATTCATACAATGGATAGATAGAATTGCCTTTCATCTTAATAATGATATGGTAATTATAAAAAAGGTTACAGAGGCCTATAGCAAAGGAAAACCAGGTTTTCTTGAAACTCAAGAAAAAGGATCTAAAGAAAAACAAATTCCAGGTACTAATATAACTCATGAAGAGATTAATAAAGAAAGGATTATTTCTATTCAAACTACCAGGTTCAAACAGATTGAAGATCTTCTTGAAAAAGTTTGTTCTGAAAATCCTATTGATCCAAATAAAACCAAAGGATGGATGAAAGCTTCAATCAAGCTTATTGATCCCAAAACGGTTATTAGAGAAAAACCTATGGTTTACTCTCTACAAGATAGAGAAGAATTTTCCAAACAAATCAAAGAATTACTTGATATGAGACTAATTATAGAATCAAAATCCCCTCATATGTCCCCTGCCTTTCTTGTCAATAAAGAAGCAGAGAAAAGAAGAGGAAAGAAGCGAATGGTTGTTAACTACAAAGCAATCAATGATGCAACTATTGGAGACTCACATAATCTCCCCAATATGCACGAACTCTTGACTCTTCTACGAGGAAAAAACATTTATTCAAGTTTCGACTGCAAGTCAGGTTTCTGGCAAGTTCTACTTGATGAAGAATCGCAGCTTCTCACTGCCTTCACATGTCCTGATGGACTCTTTCAATGGAAAGTACTACCCTTTGGGCTTAAACAAGCTCCTAGTATTTTTCAAAGACACATGCAGAATGCTCTTCGAGGCCTTGAAGGTTTCTGCACTGTATACGTTGATGACATCATGATCTTCAGCAAAAATGAACAAGAACACTATGTTCATGTCACACAGGTTCTCAGAACTATTTTAAAATATGGTATAATACTTTCAAAAAAGAAAGCTCATCTTTTCAAAACAAAAATCAATTTTTTAGGTTTAGAAATAAATGAAGGTACCCATTGTCCTCAAAAGCATATTCTTGAACATTTACATGACTTTCCAAATGTTTTAGAAGACAAAAAGCAACTACAAAGATTTCTTGGTGTTTTAACTTATGCTGAAACATATATTGAAAAACTTGCAGCCATGAGAAAACCTTTACAGGCAAAATTAAAAAAAGATGTCATTTGGAATTGGTCAAATGCTGATACAGACTACATCAAAAAGATAAAGAAAGTTTTAATCAATTTTCCAAAACTTTATCTTCCAAACATTGAAGACAGTTTAATTATTGAAACTGATGCTTCTGATGAATTTTGGGGAGGTGTTTTAAAAGCTAAAAACCCCAAAAACGAAGAACAAATTTGCAGGTACACCTCCGGAAGTTTCAAAGCAGCTGAGAAAAACTACCATAGTAACGAAAAAGAATTACTCGCTGTAAAAAGAGTTATTACAAAATTCTCTGTATATTTAACACCAGTAAATTTCCTGGTTCGTACAGATAATAAAAATTTTACTTATTTCCTCCGAACTAAGATTGCAGGAGATAACAAATTAGGCCGGCTAATACGTTGGCAAGAGTGGTTTTCACGATATACTTTCACTGTTGAACATCTCGCAGGAAACAAAAACGTACTGGCAGACTGCCTCACCCGTGACTTCAGGTATACCTTACATCATCCATGATCTCACTCGCTCCTCTCGAGCCCTATAAAAGGATATGATCCTCAAGACATATTTCCTCACAAATACTTCACCTACAAAAAGAGAGGGGGAGATTAGAGAAAAAAGTAAACAAAATTTGAGTTTACAAAAATGGAAGACCTCAACACTTTGAGGATGAAGAAACAAATGCTCCTCATAGAGCTATCTGCAATTGAGCAGAAAATCAACTTGTATGAACAAGTAACAACGGTCACCAATGTACCGGAAAGCGAAAGCTCAAAAACAAAGGCTATTCCAGTGCAAACGGCACCTGGTAAAGAATCAACAAATCCGTTGAAAGCTGATGCTTTGCTAAAAAGCATAATAAAGGAGACAGCTACTCCTCTTCCTGATGGAAAAACTAGCTTGTTGGTTGATACCAATCCTTGTACTGAAGGAATCAGTAAAATGACAACTTTGTCACCCATTAACAAATCTGTGCAGGAGTTTACACCAGATTACAAAAAAGCTCTTAACAAAGAAGCTGAAAGATTTTATGTAATCTACAAAGGACCTCATGCCGGTGTTCATACTGACTGGGGAATTACAGAAACATTCTGTAAAGTTGATAAAGTTACTTGCAAAAAATTCAGAAATGAAGCATCTGCAAGATTAAGCCTTGCCACTTATCAAGACGATACAAGCAAGACTAACCAACCACTTCTTCGACCAAAAATTCATAAAGTCAAAGAAGCTCACAGAGACCAAAGGTTTGACGTTCCAAATAACGTTCAACAAATGGTTAACCATCCTGAAATCTCTTTCGAAGACTTCAGAACAATCTGGAAGAAAGCAAGAGCTGCATGCCCAGAAGACCTTGTTCATGAAAAGTTTTTCACTACGGACAAGAAAACAAAAAGTCTGTTCAACTTCCTCGAAGGATCAGATGCAAAATTAGTCTACCAAGCCTTTCAAGCTGGACTAATTGACAATATCTACCCAAGTTGCAACCTTCAAGAACTCATTTTCTTCCCAAGCAACATGGTAGAATCCATTAAAAACTTTCGAAAGAAAGTACTTAAAGCAAAAGATAATCCGATCTACATCAGATGCATCTCTTCACTCCCAGAATGGATTCAAGAATCAACTCTTTCTCCATACCACTTTCTGGAAATTGGTCTTTCTAAAGCCAATAGAGATATTGAACAATCTCAACCAATGGAAGACAAAGATCTACCTTTTACAGAGATTCTTCATCCCAATCGCATCAATGGTTTAAGAAGAATATCAGAAAAAATCATCGAGATTATCTCTGGTTCAAAAAAGAAGATTAATTATACCGACTCGCATTGTATAATTACAAGCTGGAGTTACAACAACACCAGCCAAGAAGATCTTCGTCAAGCCTCCAAGTTTGGCGAAAAATTCATGAACAATAGCATGGAAGTATCCAATGCTACACGCCAACACTTCTGCCGACATGCAGAACAACTTTTTGAAGAACATCTTTGTCACTTTTGCGAAAGCAAAGATTCGGAGACAATGGAGGGACCCCCCTCTGAAGATGACAAATCATCATCATCTTAAAGAAAGATGCTTCACGTGTCAAATGGCCCCAGCCACTCAAATTAATAATGCCTTTCTTCATTATTAGAAGCTTTCTAGCTGTCCACAATAATGTAATCTTTAGTGGATAAAAACGTCATACCTGACATATTAGGCAAGGATCAGACCCTCTCAATGTATCTATAAATTGAGAGTTATGTTTTGTTTTAGGGACATCGCAATAACGAGTGCAAGAAAAAAAACACTCTCTATCTAGTAAATTCTCAGTTCAATGTCTAGTGAGTAATTCCTCCCTTAGAAGGGGAAAAATGTAAAATATTGTAAGAGTCTTCCCATTTTGGGAACTCTGTTATCAATAAATCTTTGTTTTGTTATTTTTGAGTGTTCATACAATTTAGAGTGATGAAACTTGTAAGTGACAGAGTGTCAGGTCGACGATGATTAACAGTACCACAGGCACCATGCCAACAGGGAAAGCAACCACACAGACCAATGAACGACACAGGCTGGCTTGAATAGTTTCTATCCATGTAAGTATAACACTCACCACATCACAATTACACATTTATTGATACAAGAGTCATCTTTTCACAATTTTTATATTTATTCCCTTCTCTGTTAAAACACAAATTCCGTGCACATCCACACACCCAAACTGGTATCAGAGCCTTGATAAATATGGCATTACATTATAATAAAACACTTTACAGAGTAAAGTTTGAACATATTCATAATAAAGAGATTGAAATAAATCACCATAAAGAAATACTTTTCAATAATAAAAAAGACTTGGTGCATATAGATTTCAGAATTCTACAAGCACAAAATAAACATACTCACGAATATATACCAAACTTGGTTAATATACGTATGTATCTCCTGCATAAGCAAAAAGTACATCAAGAACATCTTGATAGAAATAAAAAATTAGTTTCAAAACTCAGAAAGTTTATTTTAACTTGTTAGCTTTTCTTAAAATGAATAATGAAATTTTCAACAACACTGAAGAAAATAATTCAGAAGAAAAACAAATCTTAACTTATGTTGAAGATGAAGACGGCTTCCATGCAAATCTTTTAATAAAACAAGACCTTCTCTCTAGAGTTAAGAAAATTGATTTAAAAATAAAGAAAGAAAACATTTTCAAAAATGTTCCTTCTAAACTTAGTATTCTAAATCCCCTTAAAAGGAAAAATGAAATCTTCTACTTTGTTAGTACTAAAGAAATGTCCGTAGACATAAAAGATACAATAGGAGCTGTCTTTCTACCCCTTTTAACTAAGGAACAAATACATAATAACTTAAAAAGTATTCCAGTTGAGATTAGATCAAAAATTAGAATGGTCCATATCGGAGCTGTAAAAATTTTGTTAAAATCCCAATTCCAAGCAGGAATAAATTCTCCCATAAAAATGGCCTTAATTGACAACAGAATTACTGACAGACAGGACTGCATCTTAGGTGCTGCAAAGGGAAACCTTGCTTACCAAAAGTTTATGTTTTCAGTCTATCCAAAGTTTGCTCTGGATTTAAAATCTGCAAATATAGATAAAACCTTATCTTTTATACATCACTTTGAAAGAAGTGACCTAATGAGTCCAGGTGATAAACCTTTCACCATAACATATCTCATAGGATATGCCCTGACCAACAGTCACCATAGCATAGACTATAAGAAAGACGAGTACATCGAACTTGATGATGTCTTTTCAGAAATAGGTCATGTCAAAGATAAACAATTCTGCGACATAAATCCTCAAGAAAACTCTTGGGTTTTAAATATAGCTAGAAATAAAAAAGCTCTAGGAGAAACTCTTAGACCAAGAATTTCTATGGATTCACTCCACATAGGAGAAAGCTCGGAGAGAAAAGATAATAACCTAATAAGAAACATGTCTTTAAAAATTGATAGTCTACGCCAGAATATCAAACAAATCACTGACATTATAAATGAATAATAAAATTGATTTTCCTCATTTCTATAAAAAAGGTAAAACAGTCAAAATTAAAACTCTTGACGATAATACTGAAAAGAAAGAATACGTTTTCTCTACTTCTGGTAAAGCTGGTGTTCAAACAATCGTAAATCATTGCAATAATCTCAACCAAATCATTGCAAGATGTCTTTTAAAAACTTCAAAAATAAGCCATTATCTTGGTATTTCAAAAGATATTTCTACAGATATTTCAAAAAATAAAATACCTTTTAACCAATTTAAAAACGATTTAGCCTTTATGGTTAAAAACAATCTTGATAAAAAAGATTTTGAAAAATTCTTCGAAGTTATTGAAAAACAAAATAAATTAACTATCAAGTTAACCCAGTCTATTGACAAACATTCAATTCTTTTAGAAAGCTCTTTAAAAAACAACCAATTTGTTGAAGAAGTCGCCAAGAAGGCAAATATTGAGGGCACTCTTAAGGAAACCAACATTAAGATCACTAATATACATGATCAATTAAAACAACTAATAGGATGACCTCGATACCCGAGCTCAATAGATCAACCACCTCGATACCCGAGCTCAATAGATCAATCAATCTCCTTAATGAAAAAATTGATGGGCTGATTATAAACATGGACTTAACATTTAATAAATATGTAACCATTACCCAGTTGGAAGTAGCATCTGCAAAAATTATTGCAGACATTACCAAAGAGTTATCTGAAAAGATTGACTCTTGCCCATGTAATAAAGACATACTTGAGCACATTAAGAATATCTCCATCATAGAACAAAAAACCAAGCCTGGAAAATATTCAGGTCTTAAGAAATACTCACCCCCCAATCCTAGTATTGGAAACCCTGACTTAGGAAGCTCAAAAGATTCCCAGAAAATTAACATTTTCAAGAAAGAATAAAAATGAAAGAAACAATCTCTGAACGTCTCGAGAAATATTTCTTTAACCTTCAATATGAAGATTATGATAAAACTGACCAAAAGCTTATTCAGCTTTTATCTTTAGAAACTGAAGAATGTGAAGAATTGTATCAAAAAGAACCCAAACTTTTTGATCAATATTTTAGAATGACTAAAATAAATGAACCCGATACTGAATCAGAACAAGAAGATAATTTTAAAACAAATACAAAAACTGTTAAGTTCGAATATTCAGATATGGAAGATGATGAAGCAGAATCTTCTTATACAGCCACAAGAAGAGGCAATAAAAAGAAATACGAGTTCAAAATGCCTGTCCACAATGGAATTCCAAATAGTGGCCAAGGACCCAATACGATCAATGTACTCAATATTGATTGTATCCAAGATTTAAAACTCAGAGAAAGAGTTGTAGAAAAATGGGTTACTGAGATTTCACTAATCTTACAAACAAATCCAGATGAATTTGAAAAAGCAAAAAATGTTCTACTACTTTTAGAACACAAAACTGATGGAATCGTGCAGAAATTCCTAAGAAACAATAATTGGAATGAAGAACTACATGGCTCAGATCTTTTTGATAATCTCATAAATGTCATATACACTACTTTCTTAGGTCTTGATTATATTTCTAATAAAGACTTCACCATAAATAAGAAGGTTGACATAGCAAGA
Organism: Lactuca sativa; assembly: GCF_002870075.4. Classification (NCBI taxonomy): domain Eukaryota; kingdom Viridiplantae; phylum Streptophyta; class Magnoliopsida; order Asterales; family Asteraceae; genus Lactuca; species Lactuca sativa. Next base: position 230,016,611 of record NC_056624.2, read on the forward strand.
GTTTCAATGACTAAACTCCAGTTACATGATATTAGTCTTCTCGACAAATACACATGTATGTATGAATCATATTTGTATGATATTCCACAGAGAAGTGAATATGCGCAATGGATATCTGCTTATCTCATGAAAATTCCAATTATTGGAGAAACCTGTACAGACAGATGGAAAAAAGAAGCTACTGGAGAAATCCAGCAAACCAGTCTTTCTTACGCAACAAAAATTGCAAAAGAAGAAATTGATAGAATCTGTCAAGACAGATATAAACAACAAAAGCTTAAAACTATAAGCAAAGATTGTTGTAGCATTCTCTCTGATTTCAAAAACTTTGATATTGGAAAGAAAAATTATACTAAGAAAAAGTATAAAAACAAAAAGAAATACAAATCTTTTTGGAAAAAGAAAAGAAGAAAATTTTCACCAGGAAAATACTTCAAGAAACCATCAAAAGAAACACCTAAGAAAACTACTTCTTGTCCGCAAGGAAAGAAAAAATGTAGGTGTTGGATCTGCAATGAAGAAGGACACTACGCAAACGAATGTCCAAATAGAAAAAAATACCCTGACAAAGTCAAGGTTTTACAAACCGCTAACAATGGAGGCTATGAAGCTCTTGAAGAAGAGTATGATGGTACGCAACATGTTTTTATATATCATGTTGAAACAGAATCTTCATCAGACACTGAAGAATACGAATCAACAACGGATGACTCAGACTAGTCCCATACATACCTCGCTTTTCAGGGAGGAGGAGATTAACCATTTTTGCGTAAACCTCCAGAGGATTGATGATTCCCTTATCATGAATCTTACTAATCCAAACTCTATTTATGTTTCTGCCTTCCTTAACTTTAAAGGATATAAAAAATTTAGAGTACATTGTTTTGTAGACACAGGTGCATCTTTATGTCTTGCAAGCAAATTCATCATTCCGGATGAACTCTGGGAAAACGCTCCCAAAGAAATTAGTGCCACTATTGCAAATGGTGAAACCATAAAAATTAATAAAGTTTGTAGAAATATTAATCTCGAACTTTCAGGAGAACATTTCAATGTTCCCACTATTTACCAACAAAATTCAGGAATTGATATCATAATTGGTAACAACTTCTGTCAAGTCTATGGACCATTCATACAATGGATAGATAGAATTGCCTTTCATCTTAATAATGATATGGTAATTATAAAAAAGGTTACAGAGGCCTATAGCAAAGGAAAACCAGGTTTTCTTGAAACTCAAGAAAAAGGATCTAAAGAAAAACAAATTCCAGGTACTAATATAACTCATGAAGAGATTAATAAAGAAAGGATTATTTCTATTCAAACTACCAGGTTCAAACAGATTGAAGATCTTCTTGAAAAAGTTTGTTCTGAAAATCCTATTGATCCAAATAAAACCAAAGGATGGATGAAAGCTTCAATCAAGCTTATTGATCCCAAAACGGTTATTAGAGAAAAACCTATGGTTTACTCTCTACAAGATAGAGAAGAATTTTCCAAACAAATCAAAGAATTACTTGATATGAGACTAATTATAGAATCAAAATCCCCTCATATGTCCCCTGCCTTTCTTGTCAATAAAGAAGCAGAGAAAAGAAGAGGAAAGAAGCGAATGGTTGTTAACTACAAAGCAATCAATGATGCAACTATTGGAGACTCACATAATCTCCCCAATATGCACGAACTCTTGACTCTTCTACGAGGAAAAAACATTTATTCAAGTTTCGACTGCAAGTCAGGTTTCTGGCAAGTTCTACTTGATGAAGAATCGCAGCTTCTCACTGCCTTCACATGTCCTGATGGACTCTTTCAATGGAAAGTACTACCCTTTGGGCTTAAACAAGCTCCTAGTATTTTTCAAAGACACATGCAGAATGCTCTTCGAGGCCTTGAAGGTTTCTGCACTGTATACGTTGATGACATCATGATCTTCAGCAAAAATGAACAAGAACACTATGTTCATGTCACACAGGTTCTCAGAACTATTTTAAAATATGGTATAATACTTTCAAAAAAGAAAGCTCATCTTTTCAAAACAAAAATCAATTTTTTAGGTTTAGAAATAAATGAAGGTACCCATTGTCCTCAAAAGCATATTCTTGAACATTTACATGACTTTCCAAATGTTTTAGAAGACAAAAAGCAACTACAAAGATTTCTTGGTGTTTTAACTTATGCTGAAACATATATTGAAAAACTTGCAGCCATGAGAAAACCTTTACAGGCAAAATTAAAAAAAGATGTCATTTGGAATTGGTCAAATGCTGATACAGACTACATCAAAAAGATAAAGAAAGTTTTAATCAATTTTCCAAAACTTTATCTTCCAAACATTGAAGACAGTTTAATTATTGAAACTGATGCTTCTGATGAATTTTGGGGAGGTGTTTTAAAAGCTAAAAACCCCAAAAACGAAGAACAAATTTGCAGGTACACCTCCGGAAGTTTCAAAGCAGCTGAGAAAAACTACCATAGTAACGAAAAAGAATTACTCGCTGTAAAAAGAGTTATTACAAAATTCTCTGTATATTTAACACCAGTAAATTTCCTGGTTCGTACAGATAATAAAAATTTTACTTATTTCCTCCGAACTAAGATTGCAGGAGATAACAAATTAGGCCGGCTAATACGTTGGCAAGAGTGGTTTTCACGATATACTTTCACTGTTGAACATCTCGCAGGAAACAAAAACGTACTGGCAGACTGCCTCACCCGTGACTTCAGGTATACCTTACATCATCCATGATCTCACTCGCTCCTCTCGAGCCCTATAAAAGGATATGATCCTCAAGACATATTTCCTCACAAATACTTCACCTACAAAAAGAGAGGGGGAGATTAGAGAAAAAAGTAAACAAAATTTGAGTTTACAAAAATGGAAGACCTCAACACTTTGAGGATGAAGAAACAAATGCTCCTCATAGAGCTATCTGCAATTGAGCAGAAAATCAACTTGTATGAACAAGTAACAACGGTCACCAATGTACCGGAAAGCGAAAGCTCAAAAACAAAGGCTATTCCAGTGCAAACGGCACCTGGTAAAGAATCAACAAATCCGTTGAAAGCTGATGCTTTGCTAAAAAGCATAATAAAGGAGACAGCTACTCCTCTTCCTGATGGAAAAACTAGCTTGTTGGTTGATACCAATCCTTGTACTGAAGGAATCAGTAAAATGACAACTTTGTCACCCATTAACAAATCTGTGCAGGAGTTTACACCAGATTACAAAAAAGCTCTTAACAAAGAAGCTGAAAGATTTTATGTAATCTACAAAGGACCTCATGCCGGTGTTCATACTGACTGGGGAATTACAGAAACATTCTGTAAAGTTGATAAAGTTACTTGCAAAAAATTCAGAAATGAAGCATCTGCAAGATTAAGCCTTGCCACTTATCAAGACGATACAAGCAAGACTAACCAACCACTTCTTCGACCAAAAATTCATAAAGTCAAAGAAGCTCACAGAGACCAAAGGTTTGACGTTCCAAATAACGTTCAACAAATGGTTAACCATCCTGAAATCTCTTTCGAAGACTTCAGAACAATCTGGAAGAAAGCAAGAGTTGCATGCCCAGAAGACCTTGTTCATGAAAAGTTTTTCACTACGGACAAGAAAACAAAAAGTCTGTTCAACTTCCTCGAAGGATCAGATGCAAAATTAGTCTACCAAGCCTTTCAAGCTGGACTAATTGACAATATCTACCCAAGTTGCAACCTTCAAGAACTCATTTTCTTCCCAAGCAACATGGTAGAATCCATTAAAAACTTTCGAAAGAAAGTACTTAAAGCAAAAGATAATCCGATCTACATCAGATGCATCTCTTCACTCCCAGAATGGATTCAAGAATCAACTCTTTCTCCATACCACTTTCTGGAAATTGGTCTTTCTAAAGCCAATAGAGATATTGAACAATCTCAACCAATGGAAGACAAAGATCTACCTTTTACAGAGATTCTTCATCCCAATCGCATCAATGGTTTAAGAAGAATATCAGAAAAAATCATCGAGATTATCTCTGGTTCAAAAAAGAAGATTAATTATACCGACTCGCATTGTATAATTACAAGCTGGAGTTACAACAACACCAGCCAAGAAGATCTTCGTCAAGCCTCCAAGTTTGGCGAAAAATTCATGAACAATAGCATGGAAGTATCCAATGCTACACGCCAACACTTCTGCCGACATGCAGAACAACTTTTTGAAGAACATCTTTGTCACTTTTGCGAAAGCAAAGATTCGGAGACAATGGAGGGACCCCCCTCTGAAGATGACAAATCATCATCATCTTAAAGAAAGATGCTTCACGTGTCAAATGGCCCCAGCCACTCAAATTAATAATGCCTTTCTTCATTATTAGAAGCTTTCTAGCTGTCCACAATAATGTAATCTTTAGTGGATAAAAACGTCATACCTGACATATTAGGCAAGGATCAGACCCTCTCAATGTATCTATAAATTGAGAGTTATGTTTTGTTTTAGGGACATCGCAATAACGAGTGCAAGAAAAAAAACACTCTCTATCTAGTAAATTCTCAGTTCAATGTCTAGTGAGTAATTCCTCCCTTAGAAGGGGAAAAATGTAAAATATTGTAAGAGTCTTCCCATTTTGGGAACTCTGTTATCAATAAATCTTTGTTTTGTTATTTTTGAGTGTTCATACAATTTAGAGTGATGAAACTTGTAAGTGACAGAGTGTCAGGTCGACGATGATTAACAGTACCACAGGCACCATGCCAACAGGGAAAGCAACCACACAGACCAATGAACGACACAGGCTGGCTTGAATAGTTTCTATCCATGTAAGTATAACACTCACCACATCACAATTACACATTTATTGATACAAGAGTCATCTTTTCACAATTTTTATATTTATTCCCTTCTTTGTTAAAACACAAATTCCGTGCATAATAACTACAAAGAAGGGAATAAATATAAAAATTGTGAAAAGATGACTCTTGTATCAATAAATGTGTAATTGTGATGTGGTGAGTGTTATACTTACATGGATAGAAACTATTCAAGCCAGCCTGTGTCGTTCATTGGTCTGTGTGGTTGCTTTCCCTGTTGGCATGGTGCCTGTGGTACTGTTAATCATCGTCGACCTGACACTCTGTCACTTACAAGTTTCATCACTCTAAATTGTATGAACACTCAAAAATAACAAAACAAAGATTTATTGATAACAGAGTTCCCAAAATGGGAAGACTCTTACAATATTTTACATTTTTCCCCTTCTAAGGGAGGAATTACTCACTAGACATTGAACTGAGAATTTACTAGATAGAGAGTGTTTTTTTTCTTGCACTCGTTATTGCGATGTCCCTAAAACAAAACATAACTCTCAATTTATAGATACATTGAGAGGGTCTGATCCTTGCCTAATATGTCAGGTATGACGTTTTTATCCACTAAAGATTACATTATTGTGGACAGCTAGAAAGCTTCTAATAATGAAGAAAGGCATTATTAATTTGAGTGGCTGGGGCCATTTGACACGTGAAGCATCTTTCTTTAAGATGATGATGATTTGTCATCTTCAGAGGGGGGTCCCTCCATTGTCTCCGAATCTTTGCTTTCGCAAAAGTGACAAAGATGTTCTTCAAAAAGTTGTTCTGCATGTCGGCAGAAGTGTTGGCGTGTAGCATTGGATACTTCCATGCTATTGTTCATGAATTTTTCGCCAAACTTGGAGGCTTGACGAAGATCTTCTTGGCTGGTGTTGTTGTAACTCCAGCTTGTAATTATACAATGCGAGTCGGTATAATTAATCTTCTTTTTTGAACCAGAGATAATCTCGATGATTTTTTCTGATATTCTTCTTAAACCATTGATGCGATTGGGATGAAGAATCTCTGTAAAAGGTAGATCTTTGTCTTCCATTGGTTGAGATTGTTCAATATCTCTATTGGCTTTAGAAAGACCAATTTCCAGAAAGTGGTATGGAGAAAGAGTTGATTCTTGAATCCATTCTGGGAGTGAAGAGATGCATCTGATGTAGATCGGATTATCTTTTGCTTTAAGTACTTTCTTTCGAAAGTTTTTAATGGATTCTACCATGTTGCTTGGGAAGAAAATGAGTTCTTGAAGGTTGCAACTTGGGTAGATATTGTCAATTAGTCCAGCTTGAAAGGCTTGGTAGACTAATTTTGCATCTGATCCTTCGAGGAAGTTGAACAGACTTTTTGTTTTCTTGTCCGTAGTGAAAAACTTTTCATGAACAAGGTCTTCTGGGCATGCAGCTCTTGCTTTCTTCCAGATTGTTCTGAAGTCTTCGAAAGAGATTTCAGGATGGTTAACCATTTGTTGAACGTTATTTGGAACGTCAAACCTTTGGTCTCTGTGAGCTTCTTTGACTTTATGAATTTTTGGTCGAAGAAGTGGTTGGTTAGTCTTGCTTGTATCGTCTTGATAAGTGGCAAGGCTTAATCTTGCAGATGCTTCATTTCTGAATTTTTTGCAAGTAACTTTATCAACTTTACAGAATGTTTCTGTAATTCCCCAGTCAGTATGAACACCGGCATGAGGTCCTTTGTAGATTACATAAAATCTTTCAGCTTCTTTGTTAAGAGCTTTTTTGTAATCTGGTGTAAACTCCTGCACAGATTTGTTAATGGGTGACAAAGTTGTCATTTTACTGATTCCTTCAGTACAAGGATTGGTATCAACCAACAAGCTAGTTTTTCCATCAGGAAGAGGAGTAGCTGTCTCCTTTATTATGCTTTTTAGCAAAGCATCAGCTTTCAACGGATTTGTTGATTCTTTACCAGGTGCCGTTTGCACTGGAATAGCCTTTGTTTTTGAGCTTTCGCTTTCCGGTACATTGGTGACCGTTGTTACTTGTTCATACAAGTTGATTTTCTGCTCAATTGCAGATAGCTCTATGAGGAGCATTTGTTTCTTCATCCTCAAAGTGTTGAGGTCTTCCATTTTTGTAAACTCAAATTTTGTTTACTTTTTTCTCTAATCTCCCCCTCTCTTTTTGTAGGTGAAGTATTTGTGAGGAAATATGTCTTGAGGATCATATCCTTTTATAGGGCTCGAGAGGAGCGAGTGAGATCATGGATGATGTAAGGTATACCTGAAGTCACGGGTGAGGCAGTCTGCCAGTACGTTTTTGTTTCCTGCGAGATGTTCAACAGTGAAAGTATATCGTGAAAACCACTCTTGCCAACGTATTAGCCGGCCTAATTTGTTATCTCCTGCAATCTTAGTTCGGAGGAAATAAGTAAAATTTTTATTATCTGTACGAACCAGGAAATTTACTGGTGTTAAATATACAGAGAATTTTGTAATAACTCTTTTTACAGCGAGTAATTCTTTTTCGTTACTATGGTAGTTTTTCTCAGCTGCTTTGAAACTTCCGGAGGTGTACCTGCAAATTTGTTCTTCGTTTTTGGGGTTTTTAGCTTTTAAAACACCTCCCCAAAATTCATCAGAAGCATCAGTTTCAATAATTAAACTGTCTTCAATGTTTGGAAGATAAAGTTTTGGAAAATTGATTAAAACTTTCTTTATCTTTTTGATGTAGTCTGTATCAGCATTTGACCAATTCCAAATGACATCTTTTTTTAATTTTGCCTGTAAAGGTTTTCTCATGGCTGCAAGTTTTTCAATATATGTTTCAGCATAAGTTAAAACACCAAGAAATCTTTGTAGTTGCTTTTTGTCTTCTAAAACATTTGGAAAGTCATGTAAATGTTCAAGAATATGCTTTTGAGGACAATGGGTACCTTCATTTATTTCTAAACCTAAAAAATTGATTTTTGTTTTGAAAAGATGAGCTTTCTTTTTTGAAAGTATTATACCATATTTTAAAATAGTTCTGAGAACCTGTGTGACATGAACATAGTGTTCTTGTTCATTTTTGCTGAAGATCATGATGTCATCAACGTATACAGTGCAGAAACCTTCAAGGCCTCGAAGAGCATTCTGCATGTGTCTTTGAAAAATACTAGGAGCTTGTTTAAGCCCAAAGGGTAGTACTTTCCATTGAAAGAGTCCATCAGGACATGTGAAGGCAGTGAGAAGCTGCGATTCTTCATCAAGTAGAACTTGCCAGAAACCTGACTTGCAGTCGAAACTTGAATAAATGTTTTTTCCTCGTAGAAGAGTCAAGAGTTCGTGCATATTGGGGAGATTATGTGAGTCTCCAATAGTTGCATCATTGATTGCTTTGTAGTTAACAACCATTCGCTTCTTTCCTCTTCTTTTCTCTGCTTCTTTATTGACAAGAAAGGCAGGGGACATATGAGGGGATTTTGATTCTATAATTAGTCTCATATCAAGTAATTCTTTGATTTGTTTGGAAAATTCTTCTCTATCTTGTAGAGAGTAAACCATAGGTTTTTCTCTAATAACCGTTTTGGGATCAATAAGCTTGATTGAAGCTTTCATCCATCCTTTGGTTTTATTTGGATCAATAGGATTTTCAGAACAAACTTTTTCAAGAAGATCTTCAATCTGTTTGAACCTGGTAGTTTGAATAGAAATAATCCTTTCTTTATTAATCTCTTCATGAGTTATATTAGTACCTGGAATTTGTTTTTCTTTAGATCCTTTTTCTTGAGTTTCAAGAAAACCTGGTTTTCCTTTGCTATAGGCCTCTGTAACCTTTTTTATAATTACCATATCATTATTAAGATGAAAGGCAATTCTATCTATCCATTGTATGAATGGTCCATAGACTTGACAGAAGTTGTTACCAATTATGATATCAATTCCTGAATTTTGTTGGTAAATAGTGGGAACATTGAAATGTTCTCCTGAAAGTTCGAGATTAATATTTCTACAAACTTTATTAATTTTTATGGTTTCACCATTTGCAATAGTGGCACTAATTTCTTTGGGAGCGTTTTCCCAGAGTTCATCCGGAATGATGAATTTGCTTGCAAGACATAAAGATGCACCTGTGTCTACAAAACAATGTACTCTAAATTTTTTATATCCTTTAAAGTTAAGGAAGGCAGAAACATAAATAGAGTTTGGATTAGTAAGATTCATGATAAGGGAATCATCAATCCTCTGGAGGTTTACGCAAAAATGGTTAATCTCCTCCTCCCTGAAAAGCGAGGTATGTATGGGACTAGTCTGAGTCATCCGTTGTTGATTCGTATTCTTCAGTGTCTGATGAAGATTCTGTTTCAACATGATATATAAAAACATGTTGCGTACCATCATACTCTTCTTCAAGAGCTTCATAGCCTCCATTGTTAGCGGTTTGTAAAACCTTGACTTTGTCAGGGTATTTTTTTCTATTTGGACATTCGTTTGCGTAGTGTCCTTCTTCATTGCAGATCCAACACCTACATTTTTTCTTTCCTTGCGGACAAGAAGTAGTTTTCTTAGGTGTTTCTTTTGATGGTTTCTTGAAGTATTTTCCTGGTGAAAATTTTCTTCTTTTCTTTTTCCAAAAAGATTTGTATTTCTTTTTGTTTTTATACTTTTTCTTAGTATAATTTTTCTTTCCAATATCAAAGTTTTTGAAATCAGAGAGAATGCTACAACAATCTTTGCTTATAGTTTTAAGCTTTTGTTGTTTATATCTGTCTTGACAGATTCTATCAATTTCTTCTTTTGCAATTTTTGTTGCGTAAGAAAGACTGGTTTGCTGGATTTCTCCAGTAGCTTCTTTTTTCCATCTGTCTGTACAGGTTTCTCCAATAATTGGAATTTTCATGAGATAAGCAGATATCCATTGCGCATATTCACTTCTCTGTGGAATATCATACAAATATGATTCATACATACATGTGTATTTGTCGAGAAGACTAATATCATGTAACTGGAGTTTAGTCATTGAAACTCTTGCTATGTCAACCTTCTTATTTATGGTGAAGTCTTTATTAGAAATATAATCAAGACCTAAGAAAGTAGTGTATATGACATTTATGAGATTATCAAAAAGATCTGAGCCATGTAGTTCTTCATTCCAATTATTGTTTCTTAGGAATTTCTGCACGATTCCATCAGTTTTGTGTTCTAAAAGTAGTAGAACATTTTTTGCTTTTTCAAATTCATCTGGATTTGTTTGTAAGATTAGTGAAATCTCAGTAACCCATTTTTCTACAACTCTTTCTCTGAGTTTTAAATCTTGGATACAATCAATATTGAGTACATTGATCGTATTGGGTCCTTGGCCACTATTTGGAATTCCATTGTGGACAGGCATTTTGAACTCGTATTTCTTTTTATTGCCTCTTCTTGTGGCTGTATAAGAAGATTCTGCTTCATCATCTTCCATATCTGAATATTCGAACTTAACAGTTTTTGTATTTGTTTTAAAATTATCTTCTTGTTCTGATTCAGTATCGGGTTCATTTATTTTAGTCATTCTAAAATATTGATCAAAAAGTTTGGGTTCTTTTTGATACAATTCTTCACATTCTTCAGTTTCTAAAGATAAAAGCTGAATAAGCTTTTGGTCAGTTTTATCATAATCTTCATATTGAAGGTTAAAGAAATATTTCTCGAGACGTTCAGAGATTGTTTCTTTCATTTTTATTCTTTCTTGAAAATGTTAATTTTCTGGGAATCTTTTGAGCTTCCTAAGTCAGGGTTTCCAATACTAGGATTGGGGGGTGAGTATTTCTTAAGACCTGAATATTTTCCAGGCTTGGTTTTTTGTTCTATGATGGAGATATTCTTAATGTGCTCAAGTATGTCTTTATTACATGGGCAAGAGTCAATCTTTTCAGATAACTCTTTGGTAATGTCTGCAATAATTTTTGCAGATGCTACTTCCAACTGGGTAATGGTTACATATTTATTAAATGTTAAGTCCATGTTTATAATCAGCCCATCAATTTTTTCATTAAGGAGATTGATTGATCTATTGAGCTCGGGTATCGAGGTGGTTGATCTATTGAGCTCGGGTATCGAGGTCATCCTATTAGTTGTTTTAATTGATCATGTATATTAGTGATCTTAATGTTGGTTTCCTTAAGAGTGCCCTCAATATTTGCCTTCTTGGCGACTTCTTCAACAAATTGGTTGTTTTTTAAAGAGCTTTCTAAAAGAATTGAATGTTTGTCAATAGACTGGGTTAACTTGATAGTTAATTTATTTTGTTTTTCAATAACTTCGAAGAATTTTTCAAAATCTTTTTTATCAAGATTGTTTTTAACCATAAAGGCTAAATCGTTTTTAAATTGGTTAAAAGGTATTTTATTTTTTGAAATATCTGTAGAAATATCTTTTGAAATACCAAGATAATGGCTTATTTTTGAAGTTTTTAAAAGACATCTTGCAATGATTTGGTTGAGATTATTGCAATGATTTACGATTGTTTGAACACCAGCTTTACCAGAAGTAGAGAAAACGTATTCTTTCTTTTCAGTATTATCGTCAAGAGTTTTAATTTTGACTGTTTTACCTTTTTTATAGAAATGAGGAAAATCAATTTTATTATTCATTTATAATGTCAGTGATTTGTTTGATATTCTGGCGTAGACTATCAATTTTTAAAGACATGTTTCTTATTAGGTTATTATCTTTTCTCTCCGAGCTTTCTCCTATGTGGAGTGAATCCATAGAAATTCTTGGTCTAAGAGTTTCTCCTAGAGCTTTTTTATTTCTAGCTATATTTAAAACCCAAGAGTTTTCTTGAGGATTTATGTCGCAGAATTGTTTATCTTTGACATGACCTATTTCTGAAAAGACATCATCAAGTTCGATGTACTCGTCTTTCTTATAGTCTATGCTATGGTGACTGTTGGTCAGGGCATATCCTATGAGATATGTTATGGTGAAAGGTTTATCACCTGGACTCATTAGGTCACTTCTTTCAAAGTGATGTATAAAAGATAAGGTTTTATCTATATTTGCAGATTTTAAATCCAGAGCAAACTTTGGATAGACTGAAAACATAAACTTTTGGTAAGCAAGGTTTCCCTTTGCAGCACCTAAGATGCAGTCCTGTCTTTCTACCCCTTTTAACTAAGGAACAAATACATAATAACTTAAAAAGTATTCCAGTTGAGATTAGATCAAAAATTAGATGACTCTTGTATCAATAAATGTGTTTTATTATAATGTAATGCCATATTTATCAAGGCTCTGATACCAGTTTGGGTGTGTGGATGTGCACGGAATTTGTGTTTTAACAAAGAAGGGAATAAATATAAAAATTGTGAAAAGATGACTCTTGTATCAATAAATGTGTAATTGTGATGTGGTGAGTGTTATACTTACATGGATAGAAACTATTCAAGCCAGCCTGTGTCGTTCATTGGTCTGTGTGGTTGCTTTCCCTGTTGGCATGGTGCCTGTGGTACTGTTAATCATCGTCGACCTGACACTCTGTCACTTACAAGTTTCATCACTCTAAATTGTATGAACACTCAAAAATAACAAAACAAAGATTTATTGATAACAGAGTTCCCAAAATGGGAAGACTCTTACAATATTTTACATTTTTCCCCTTCTAAGGGAGGAATTACTCACTAGACATTGAACTGAGAATTTACTAGATAGAGAGTGTTTTTTTTCTTGCACTCGTTATTGCGATGTCCCTAAAACAAAACATAACTCTCAATTTATAGATACATTGAGAGGGTCTGATCCTTGCCTAATATGTCAGGTATGACGTTTTTATCCACTAAAGATTACATTATTGTGGACAGCTAGAAAGCTTCTAATAATGAAGAAAGGCATTATTAATTTGAGTGGCTGGGGCCATTTGACACGTGAAGCATCTTTCTTTAAGATGATGATGATTTGTCATCTTCAGAGGGGGGTCCCTCCATTGTCTCCGAATCTTTGCTTTCGCAAAAGTGACAAAGATGTTCTTCAAAAAGTTGTTCTGCATGTCGGCAGAAGTGTTGGCGTGTAGCATTGGATACTTCCATGCTATTGTTCATGAATTTTTCGCCAAACTTGGAGGCTTGACGAAGATCTTCTTGGCTGGTGTTGTTGTAACTCCAGCTTGTAATTATACAATGCGAGTCGGTATAATTAATCTTCTTTTTTGAACCAGAGATAATCTCGATGATTTTTTCTGATATTCTTCTTAAACCATTGATGCGATTGGGATGAAGAATCTCTGTAAAAGGTAGATCTTTGTCTTCCATTGGTTGAGATTGTTCAATATCTCTATTGGCTTTAGAAAGACCAATTTCCAGAAAGTGGTATGGAGAAAGAGTTGATTCTTGAATCCATTCTGGGAGTGAAGAGATGCATCTGATGTAGATCGGATTATCTTTTGCTTTAAGTACTTTCTTTCGAAAGTTTTTAATGGATTCTACCATGTTGCTTGGGAAGAAAATGAGTTCTTGAAGGTTGCAACTTGGGTAGATATTGTCAATTAGTCCAGCTTGAAAGGCTTGGTAGACTAATTTTGCATCTGATCCTTCGAGGAAGTTGAACAGACTTTTTGTTTTCTTGTCCGTAGTGAAAAACTTTTCATGAACAAGGTCTTCTGGGCATGCAGCTCTTGCTTTCTTCCAGATTGTTCTGAAGTCTTCGAAAGAGATTTCAGGATGGTTAACCATTTGTTGAACGTTATTTGGAACGTCAAACCTTTGGTCTCTGTGAGCTTCTTTGACTTTATGAATTTTTGGTCGAAGAAGTGGTTGGTTAGTCTTGCTTGTATCGTCTTGATAAGTGGCAAGGCTTAATCTTGCAGATGCTTCATTTCTGAATTTTTTGCAAGTAACTTTATCAACTTTACAGAATGTTTCTGTAATTCCCCAGTCAGTATGAACACCGGCATGAGGTCCTTTGTAGATTACATAAAATCTTTCAGCTTCTTTGTTAAGAGCTTTTTTGTAATCTGGTGTAAACTCCTGCACAGATTTGTTAATGGGTGACAAAGTTGTCATTTTACTGATTCCTTCAGTACAAGGATTGGTATCAACCAACAAGCTAGTTTTTCCATCAGGAAGAGGAGTAGCTGTCTCCTTTATTATGCTTTTTAGCAAAGCATCAGCTTTCAACGGATTTGTTGATTCTTTACCAGGTGCCGTTTGCACTGGAATAGCCTTTGTTTTTGAGCTTTCGCTTTCCGGTACATTGGTGACCGTTGTTACTTGTTCATACAAGTTGATTTTCTGCTCAATTGCAGATAGCTCTATGAGGAGCATTTGTTTCTTCATCGTCAAAGTGTTGAGGTCATATCGATCTTGGAAAACCAAGACACCCCTACAACTAATCGAAAAAATCATCAATCCTCGACACCGAATGATAGTTCTTCACCGTCAGCTTGTTCAACTGTCGATAGTCAATACACATCTGGTGCAAACCATCCTTTTTCTTGACAAAAAAGATCGATGCTCCCCATGACGAACTACTCGGCAGAATAAACTCATTTCCTAACAACTCCTGAAGCTTAGAATATAAATCTTGCATCTTGGGTGGTGCAAGACAATACAGTGCCTTGAAAATCGGCGCCGCACCATGGATCAAGTCGATCCGAAACTCCACCTGCCTCTTGGGAGGCGTACCCGGAACTCCTCCGGAAAAACATAAGAGAAATCAGGCATAATAGGAACATCACCGATGGAAATTGATCTCTTCTTGTTAACCCGATTATCCACCACATATGCTAGTAACTTATGCACCTATGCTGTAAACATTGCCTTGCCCTAGTAGCAGAACAGAAAGTCGATCCTGACGTAGTACCCTTGTCGTAAATGGTAAGCACTCCTCCACTAGGATCTCGAACCATCACCAATTGTCGGTCACATTCAATCAGAGCCCCAAATAGGTTCAACTAATACATACCCATGATACACAAACATCTCCCATCGCAATATGGATAAGGTCAATCGGATACCCAACACCAAAAATCTCTAGTACACAACCTCGATAGATGTATGTAATGGAGACTACATGCTTATCTGCTATATAAATCCTCAATGGCCTACTCAAGGCCTCATGTGCAATTCTAAAATCACGACAAAGGATGATGACACAAAAGATCAACTCGTACCCGAGTCAAACAACACTATAACAGGTACAAACTTCACAAGGAAAGTTGTAACGATCCAAAATACGACCAAAATATTTTTTTTAAATAATACTAAAGTTATCAATCATTTATAATATATAATGAAACCGTACGTCATAAACCTCAAAAAGTTATAATAGATGTGTCATAACAAAAGAACTGTATCAACATAACATAGTATTTGAAATAAACTCCCAGGACAAAAGCTGAGGTTGTGGTGTGTGCAATGCCATCATCCTGAGCTCTTCCCTTTGCTTGCGGAAGTACCTGAAACCAAAACTGAAATTGTAAGCACAAAGCTTAGTGAGTTCCCCCAAACTACCACATACCATACAATAACATATAAAGCACATACTGGGCCTTACCCACTGCATCGGATTGAAGTCTGGAAACTGCATCGGACCGAGGTCCAGAAACTAACCAGTGTCTTGCCCTCTACATTGGACCGAAGTCCGGAAACTGCATCGGACCAAAGTCCGGAACTAACTGGGACCTTGTCCCCTGCATCGGACCGAAGTCCGGAACTAGCTGCATCGGACCGAAGTCCGGAACTGATTGGGACCTTGTCCCCTGCATCGGACCGAAGTCCGGAACTGACTGAACATAGCATAGCATAAACACATATCAACTAGCATAAACACATAGACTGCATATTGCATCGGACCGAAGTCCGGAACACATAACACAAAGACATGCTTGAATCACAAAGACATCAAGTAATCTAACTACTGCATCGGACCGAGGTCCGGAACTACTACTAACTAAACGGGCCGACATTATGGCCGTAGACCCGTTCCTACTGGAAGGAAACTCACCTCGTAGTGTTGGCTGTTGAGATGCTAACTCTAAAAGTGGTTGATTGCTACTCCGGAACTGTTCGGCTACAAATTCCAAAAACACTTGATCACTTGTAAATGCTCTCAGGGTAAAATGACTATTTTACCCCTAGTCAAAGTTAACTCCCAGTTGACCGGACTCGCCGAGTCAGGGCGCAGACTCGCTGAGTCCCTTCTTTACTAACTCTGACTTTAACTCACCAAGTTCCCTTTCCCACTCACTGATTCACCCTGAACTCCCAAATCAAAGAAAGACGGGGACTCGCGACTCGACTCGTCGAGTCCGAAGAACAACTTGCCGAGTCCTGTCGTGCAGATTCCATACAATCGAATTCTAATCCATTCCAGAGCATCTAACTCGTAGATCTAAGCCCCTGGAACCATCTGAACACGTAAAGTTGCTAAATTTACATGTAACTAAGAAGGAATGAAGCTATTTCACTCAAACACTACTTTTCTTGAGAAAACTCATCCAATTCGCCGAGTTGTTCAAACAACTCGTTGAGTCAAAGGCAATCTTCATCGGACTCGCCGAGTTTCTCATCCAACTCGTCGAGTCCACGGCTATCTTCATATGACTCGCCGAGTCAAGCTTGCGACTCGCCGAGTCCATTCAGTCCCTTTTCCATAAATACCTGATTTGAGCCATGCAGCGGCTCCAAATCACAGATCCAAGCTTCTAGGGCATGCTTATCACGTAAAGTGGCAAACTTTACGTGCATGCATGGCTAAAGGCTTCAAATGTCAAAACTAAGCTCTTAATGAGGTTCTAAGCTCAATAGGGACCTCAATCACGATTAAGACTGAAACTTTACACTTCTAGAATGCAATAAGGGTCTAGATCTGAAGTTTCCATCAAAATGAGAGTCCATCTCTCAAGTTTGAATCATAAGAGGCTCCAAAGAATGAATAACAAGCATTTTAATGGAGGGATACACAAGGTCATAACTTCATTACCTGAATGAGAACAGATGAAAGCTAACTCCTGGATCTCCCTTCTCTCCTATTGACCTTCTTTACTTCTTTCTCTTCCAAAAGCTTCCAAGTAGAAATGGGGCATTACAACTCTCCCCCACTTATCTTAAACTTCGTCCTCGAAGTCTGCTGCTGTTGCTGTATCTGAAAATAACTCTGGATAATGCTCCATCATCTCCCTTTTGGACTCCCACGTCCACTCTGAACCCCTTTGGTGCCGCCACTGCACCTTCACCAACTGAACCACCTTGTTCCTCAAGGTCTTCGTCTTTGGATCTAAGATCGCAACTGGTCTCTCGATATAATTCAGGCTGCTATCAACCTGAATGTCCTCAAAGGGTACAACTGCTAACTCGTCCACCAAACACTTTCTCAACTGGGAGACATGGAAAATGTTGTGGATCTGGCTAAGCTCTGCCGGAAGGTCCAACCGATAAGCCACCCGACCCACCCGGGCCAAAAACCTAAAAGGACCAATGAACCTGGGGCCCAACTTTCCCCTCTTACGAAACTTGATAACGCCCTTTTAGGGTGATACCTTCAGGAGGACCATATCGCCCACCTGAAACTCCAGGTCCGAACGCCTCCTGTCAGCGTAAATCTTTTGCCTACTCTGCGCAGTCTGCAGTCTGCTACGAATCTGCTGAATCAACTATGTGGTATTGAGCACCACTTCGGTGCTCCCGATGACTCGCTGACCGACCTCGCCCCAACAAATCGGGGTCATGCACTTCCTTCCGTAGAGCATCTCGAAAGGATGACGGTCAATGCTAGAGTGGTAACTGTTGTTATACGAAAATTCCGCTAGTGGAAGATACGTATCCCAACTACCACCAAAGTCTAGAACACATACCTGAAGCATGTCCTCGAGAGTCTGAATCGTCCTCTCGTTATGACCGTCCGTCTGAGGGTGGAAAGCGGTGCTAAAATGAAGACGAGTCCCCATCTCATCATGAAACCTCTTCCAAAATCTGGAAGTAAAACGGACGTCTCGGTCTGACACTACCGAAACAGGTACTCTGTGTTGTGCCACTACCTCGCGCACATAGATGTCGGCTAGCTTCTCAGCCAATATGCTCTCCTGGATCGGTATAAAGTGCGCGCTCTTGGTCAGCCGATCCATTATGACCCAAATCAAATCCACTCCCCGCATGGTCCTGGGAAGCTTAGTGATAAAATCCATGGTAATGTCCTCCCATTTCCATACGGGAATGTCTAACGGTTGCATCTTGCCGTGGGGTCTCTGGTGCTCTTCCTTGACCTTCCTGCAGGTCAGGCATCTCTCCACATACCAGGCGACATAATCTGAATGACATTCTTCGGTATGCAAAAGTACCAAACGGACATGTAAATGTTGTCTTTTTCTTGGTCCTCCGGTGCCACCAGAATTTGATGAAAACCGGAATACCCGTCGAGACAACAATAATGAGATTTACCGGCCAACCATTCTAACATTTGGTCAATGAAAGGCAATGAGAAATGATATTTTCTTGTGTTTGCATTGAGTTTGCGGTAGTCAATACATACTCTCCACCCGTTTTGCACACGGGTAGGGACCATCATACATTTGTTGTTCTCGACCACCGTGATTCCCGTCTTCTTTGGAACGACTTGCACCGGCTCACCCACTTGCTATCCGAGATTGGGTAGATCATCCCCGCATCTAGGAGCTTCAAAATCTCTTTCTTGACCACTTCCATCATTGGCGGACTCAACCTTCTTTGCGCGTCTCTACTTGGCTTGCATTCATCCTCCATTAAGATTTTGTGCATATAAGTGGAGGGAATCAAACCCTTGATATCCGCAATCGTCCAACCCATTGCTTCTTTATGTTCCTTCAATACCTTAAGGAGTTGTTCCTCTTCACACTTGGTTAGGTGAGTTGAAATGATGACCGGAAGAGTCTCGTTGTCCCCCAAGTACGCATACTTCAAATGTTGAGGGAGGACCTTCAATTCTAATTCGGGCGGTTGGACAAGGGAGGGTGGCAATCTCGTGTGAGTTTGAGGTAATTCAATTTGCTTCACACTAAATTGGGTGGTCTTTTTGATTTCCAAATTGTTGACCAATCTTTCAGTTTCGGGGTCTAGTGAGTAAAGCTTCAATTTCTTGGCTAGTTTTGAACAGTCAAACCCCTTGCTCAAGATCATTTCCAACATGTCATCATCACACAACTCGAACAACTCTTGGGTCATTGGTTCAATAATATCAACAAAACACAAATAGGAAACATCACTAGGATATCTCATAGCGTCACAAATGTTGAAACTTATTATTTCACCATCAAACTCCATTGTCAAGCTTCCCGCATACACATCAATCTTTGTTCTAGCCGTCTTCAAGAATGGTCGCCCAAGTAAGATTATACCCGATTTTGAGGATACTTGTTCATCTAGGTCAATCACATAGAAATCCGCCGGGAAGACCAATTGGTTTACTTGAACTAGGACATCTTCCAAAACACCTCTAGGAAAGACACTTGATTTATCCGCAAGAGATATTATGACACCGGTTTCGCTTAAGGCTCCGACATTCAATGATTCATACACTGAGTAAGGCATGACATTGATAGAGGCACCAAGATCAAGCATAGCACTACTAAAGGTGACATCTCCAATCTTGCAAGGGACCGTGAACATTCCGGGATCTTTACACTTGAGTGGAAGCTTCCTTTGTAAAACCGTTGATGCATTTTCGTTCATCAAGATTTTCTCATTCCCTTTCAACTTTCTCTTGTTGGTGCAAAGCTTCTTCAAGAACTTTGCATGTCTCGGAATTTGTTTGATTGCATCAAGTAAATGGATGTTTACTTCCACCTTTCGGAAGGTGTCCAAGATCTCTTTCTCCTCCAAATTCTTCTTTGAAGCTGTAAGTCGGGAGGGGAACGGTGGTTGAGTGGCTATTGGTGTTACTAGAGGGGTGGTCTTCTTTGGGGTTCCGGCTTGTGTATCATTCTTGATTATAGGTTCTTCGATGGGGATGACTTCTATTTCCTCCTCTTCTTCCCCTGGCTTCTTCTTTGAATTACTTTCTCCGGCTTGTTTGCCACTTCTCAAGGTCACCACATTGACATTTGGGTTCTTTTCGGTTTGAGAAGGGAGTTTACCATGGGATTCCAACTTGCTTATGGATGCAACTATATCTCCCATTTGTGCTTCAAGGTTGGAGATACTAGTCCTTGTCTCTTTTTGGAATTATTGGGTACTAGCGGCTAGGGATTTGACAATGTCTTCAAGAGACATTCCGGAGCAACTTGGTTGAGATTGAGGAGGTTGATGATGATGTTGATTGTGCGGTTTGGGTTGATAGTGTGGTTATTGATGTTGGTAATGAGGTTGTGGTGGTGGATAGGATGGTCTAACCAATGCATTTTGAGGCAATGGTCTTGGGTTGTAGCTCATGTTAGGATTTGGCTTCCAACTTGAATTATATGCATTTTGGTAACCGGATGGTTTGTTGTGGTAGTTTTGGAACTCTCCCGTGGCATTCACATGCTCCGCATCTTCTTGAAGAATGGGACACATATCCGTAGGATGTCCCATTGTTGCACATATTCCACAAACCATCACTTGTGGAGTTTGTCCCATGGCTAGCTTTTGGACAACGGAGGTTAGATCTTTTATTTGAGACTCAAGATTTGATGTTCCCACTTCGTTGACTTTGTGTTGTGTGTCTCTTTTCATATCTTGGCGAGGGCCAAAATGTTGTGAATTTACGGCTATGGTGTTGCAAAGTTGTCTTGTTTGTTGTGGGGTTTTACTAAAGACATCTCCACCACTTGAGGCATCAACTAGTCTTCTCTCCATTGACAACAATCCCTCATAGAAGTGTTGAATGAGGAGTTGTTCCGGAATTTGGTGTTGTGGGCAACAATAGCACAAGTTGTTGAACCTCTCCCAATAATCATGGAAAGTCTCATTTTGACCTTGGCGGATTCCACAAATATCATTTCTAAGACTTGAGACTCTTGAAGCGGGATAGAATTTATCAAAGAAATCTCTTGCCATGTCGGTCCATGAGTTGATCAACCCCGGGGGAAGATAAAATAACCAATTTTTTGCTCTATCGGCCAATGAAAATGGGAATGCCCTTAGCTTGATTTGGTCATCGGTTGACCCTTGTGGCTTCATGCTAGTGCAAATGATGTGGAACATCTTCAAATGCTTATGAGGGTCTTTATTCTCCAATCCATGAAAAGTTGGCAGGTGATGGACTAAACTTGACTTCAACTCCGAGCCTCTTTCCAAAACTGGGTAATTGATACCGGTTGGAGTTTGTGTAACATCGGTCTCCATCATTTGCCTTAAATTTCTTTCGGGAACTTCTCCTCCGTCCGCCATTGCAATCGGTTCAATAATAGGTGGATTTTGTTGTAGGGGTGGTGTTTCGGGAATTTCTTGACGAGGGTCGGGACTAGAATCGGGTTCTATATCACTTAATGAAGCGGTTTCAACCTCCGGATCCTCGTGAGTATTAGAAGTTTGACCACGTTCAATTCGCTTTTCCTTCGCCAAACGCCTTGCTTCTTTTTCGATTTCTGGATTGTAAATCAAGTCACTTGTACGCTGAGATTTGGGCATAGAGAAACAAATTGATTAAAAATAAACGAATCCCCGGCAACGGTGCCAAAATTTGGTGGTTGTCGAGGCCAAAAAAAATAATAACCCTAAATATTACACACTAAAATAGTGTATAGTGGTAAAGGGGGTCGAATCCACGGAGATTGGTTCAATTTATAACTCTATGAAAAATCTCTTTGTAAAAATACTTGTAAAATAACAATAAAAATAAAATGGGGGGAGTGTTTAGTTCTTCCGAATGTTTGACAAAAATTAAAAACTAGCTAGGTTGAAATATGACAAGTAAACAAGTAAAAGATTGGATTAAATTCAAAGAAGTGGAATTGGTTGATTTTGGGGTACACCTCATGAATGATATAATTGACTTATCATTAGACTTAATGGAATAACACTTGTGAATTGGTTTAACTTGGCTATAGCAATTCATAAGCACAAATTGCCTCAACTCTTCTTAGAAATGAAAAATGGTTAGAGGAGCTCTTAACACATTTCCTTAATTGAAGTCACAAAATCAATGAAGCATAAAATCTTGTGAAAATCAATTAGTTTTAAATTGCAAGAGTTACCAAGTCCAAAAGATAATCAAATGCTTACATTATCATTATGGAGGAAATATTTCCATGGTTTAAATGAAATGAAAACAAACACATAAACCATTTGTTGCTTACTAATTTGAAGGTCCATTACTTAACCAAGACATTAGTCAACAAAAACAAGCATTCATTCATCCAAGCTCATGATCAAAGATAAATAAACACAACAAGATGTTTAACTAGAAAATATTCCCATAAACCTCAACCACAATGTAATAATAAGTCTTCAAAGCAAATAATCATCCATGGGTCAAACCCTAATCAACCAAATTAAAGTTTAGCCAAGCATGACCAAGGTAAAAGAAAAACAATAGGGTTTAGTGATACCAAACATTGTCTTAGATGCAAGATGAAAGGAAATTACACTAATCTTCCCAAATATTCTTCAAATCTTCCAAAGCTTCTTAGAGAGAATATGGAGTATGTTCTTCAAGTGTTCCCCCTCAAATGAGCCTCCAATCTCCAGATAAAGAGGGCCAATTTCCGGATTCAAAAAGAGACCAAAAGCTACCCACCAAACTTCCACAAATAGAGTCAACAAGTCAAAACCCGGAAACAACTCAACACAATTCACGCGGACTGCGTATGGATCCACGCGGACCGCATGGGTCACGCTGAATGTGAGAGTTGGGCCATTTAACATGTATTTAAGCCCAATCTTCATTTCTTCAACTTCAGCCCATAATCATAACTCTTTAAGACCCATTTGCCATTCCAAAGCCTTCTAATAATTGACCCAACACTCCTCCAACCTTTTTCTTTGAAGTTGCTCGATTCCGCGTCGCCTCATCGTCATCCTTGCCCATAAATTAGGTCCAAATTGATTTCTTCTTTTATGCAAGCACCTAGACCAATCACACCACTTCAAGTCTGCAAGCAAATCACACGCCTCCATGAGTCCCGCATCCTTCTAAGCCTCCAATAACAAATAGTCTTCGATAAATCCTGCAATTAATCTCAAAAGACTAGAAAGCACCCGGTAAAGGAGAAAAAATGACAAAAAGAGAAAATACGCATGAAGACTGAGTAAAATGAGATGGTTTTAGCTAAAAATAAACTATGAAAAGAAGTAATAAAAACGAATCTATCACTGTAAATCTTCGTCGCCCCTGGGTGAATGGAAAATCGAGACTTATGGGCCTCGTCCATCAACACCTGTCGTACTCCGCCCCAATACGGTACCCAAACTCTCCCATGAAGGGTCAACAATCCCCAACTGTCATAATCAAAAGAAGCTATTCGGCCTACGATCCTCTCACACTTTTGCCTCCCCTCCTTGAGGCCCTCGACCTGTGTCTCCCTGAATTGCTCCAAAAAAGGAGTAATCACTGTCATCCTCAAGCATAAACCCCTGATCGGGGCCACTGCATTGCGGCTCAGGGCGTCGGCCACTACGTTGGCCTTCCCCGGGTGATAAAGGATCTCACAATTGTAATCCTTCACCACATCTAACCAACGACGCTGCCTCATGTTAATATTTGGCTTGTCCATGAGATATCTGAGACTCTTGTGATCTGTGTAGATGGTACAACGGACCCCATAGAGGTAGTGTCTCCAAATCTTTAGGGCGAACACCACTGCCCCCAACTCCAAATCGTGCGTCAGATAGTTAGCCTCGTGAGGCTTCAACTGTCTAGAGGCGTAAGCTATCACATGCCCCTGCTGCATCAACACTGCCCCATACCTATGATCGAGGCATCACAGTAGAATACAAATTCATCCACTCCATCTGGCAGGGTAAGAATAGGTGTCTCGCACAATCGCTGTCTGAGGGTCTCAAATGCCACCTGCTGCTCAGGCCCCCAACGAAACACCACCGACTTCTTGGTCGGTCGGGTGAGTGGTACTGCTATCTTGGAGAAAACCTGGATGAATCTCCTGTAGTACCCTGCCAAACCTAGGAAGCTCCGAATCTCTGATGGAAACCTCGGGACCTCTCACTGCATCACGGCCTCAAACTTGGCCGGATCCACTAGAATACCCTTCTGGTTGACGAGGTGACCGAGGAACTGCACCTTGCACAACCAGAACTGAGAACTTTGCAAAAAGTCTCTCCCTCCTCAGCGTCTCCAACACTTCTCTCAAGTGCTCCTCGTGCTGCTCCTGAGTCTTGGAGTAAACCAAAATGGTCATCAATGAACACTATCATAGACCTATCCAACATCGGCCTGCATAAGCGGTTCATGAGATCCATGAACGCGGCTGGAGAGTTGGTGAGCCCAAAAGGCATCACCACGAACTCATAATGACCATAACGGGTCCTAAAATCTGTCTTCTGAACATCCTCACCCCTGACCTGCATCTGAGGATAACCGGAGCGCAGATCAATCTTGGAAAATCAAGATGCTCCCTGAAGCTAATCGAACAAGTCATCTATCCTTGGGAGTGGATAACGGTTCTTCACCGTTACCTTGTTCAACTCTTGATAATCTATGGTCATACGGTGTGACCCATCCTTCTTCACGAACAGGATTGGGGCTACCCATGGTGAACTACTCGGTCTAATGAAACCCTTGTCTAACAGCTCTTGCAGCTGCGTAGACAACTCCTGCATCTCTGAAGGAGCCAACCGATACGGTCCTTGGCTATCGGAGCCGCACCAGGAACCAGGTCAATCCTGAACTCAACCTGTATCTCCGGAGGTATACCAGGCAGATCCTCCGGGAATACGTCTGGGTAGTCTCGCATTATCGGTACATCGTCGGCTGTCGCCTTGCCCTTCTCCCGAGCATCCAAAACGTAGGCGATGAACCCTGCGTAACCCTGCTGGAAGTAGCGCCTCGCTCTCGCTGCTGAACAAAGAATCGGTCTGCGTTGTGACCTCTCGCCCTGAATCACTAACTCTCTCCCACTGGGAGTGTGAACCCTCACTAGTTGTAACTCGCAATCGAGCACCGCCCCATTGGGGCTCAGCCAATCCATGCCTACTATGACCTTGTTCCCTCGCAATGGAATAGGAACCAATTCTACCGAAACCTGTTCATCGAATAACTGCATCGAGCATCCCTTATGCACTCTCACGACTCTGACGGTCCTATCATCGGCTATCTCCACCTCGAGTGGACAATCCAGCTTCCCTGGAGCTCTGCTAAACCTCTTGCTAAGCGCAAGAGAGACAAATGATCGGGTAGCCTCCGAATCAAATAACACTGTAGCTGAACGACCCTATACACAAACATATAACATTAGAAAATCGATAATAAATGCAGAGATAAAAAGGAAAATACATACCCGTCACCACGCCAAGAGTCGCTCGCACCTCCTCTGCTGTCATGTAAAAAGCTCTACTCTTCACCATCGGCGCCTCGGCTCGGCCCTGACGACCGTCCGTAATCCTCAAGGTAGCAGGGGCAGGTGCCGAAACCTTCCCTGCTGTGGCTAAGCTCGGGAACTGGGACTTTTTATGTCCCCTCTAATTTCAATGGAAGCAAATCAGATCTGATGCTGCGGTGACGGTGGTAGAAGTTGTATAATCTCTACTCATATGCCCAGTCCGACCGCACTTGTAGCAGCCGGAACTCCCTGCCTTGCACGCCCCCTCGTGCAATCTCCCACATTTGCCACACCGACTGTGGCTCTGCTGACCTCTGTACCTATGATCCGAAACCTTAGGCTTCTTGCCCTAACTCCCTGTACCTGAAGCCGCCTCCGACTTCTTCTTCTTCTCCATCTCAAGATCAATCTCTCTCTCTCTCTCTCTCTCTCTCGATCCCTCGTAATCATATCATCCATCGTCTTACAGCTGGATCGGCTCACAAACTGGCGGATATCACTCCGCAGCATCTCATGATAACGGGCCTTCTTCATTTCCTCATCAGCTGCGTACTGAGGAACAAGAAGGTCCCTTTCCCTGAACTTGGCGGTAATCTCCACCACTGACTCTATAGTCTGGGTAAGATCCTGGAACTCTCTGGCTAACTGTTGCACCTCAATAACCGATGCAAATTCCGCTCTGAACCTGGTATTAAAATCAGCCCAAGTCATGGCATCAAGTGTTTCATCATCCCCGATGACATACCCAACTTCTTCCCACCAATCCTGTGCCCTGTCCTTCAGAAGACAGGATGCTAATCTAACCTTGTCCCCCTCGGGACATCTGCTCGTGCGGAAAGTGTTGACAACATCTGCCAACCACCTGGTACTCGTTATGGGATCTCGCGCCCCATGATAGTATGGAGCTCCACAAGACCGAAACTCTCTGAAGGTGAGTGTGCGCGACCCCATCATGGCCGCCATCTCAGCATGGAACGTGCTCAACTTCTCATCCGTCAACTCTAAGATACCCTCCTTGATCGAACCAAAGATCACCGGAGTTTGCTCAAGTATGATACGGGTAACCTCTGAAGTGAAAAACTCCCAAGTCTGCTCATCCAATTGCTCAGCCCCCGAGCCTGATCCTGATCCCTCCCCGGCACCTGAACTGCCGCGTGCTGGCCTTGGGCGTAAAACCACCATTCTGAAAACACATTACGATTAACTTCAGAAACACTGATATATCTCGAGGGATCGCTGCTACTACTACAGGCTTCCCGGTCTTATCTCAGCCTTCCTTGATTTAAGTACGGATCCTCTGCTTCCATTAGTATGGGCCCCTACTACCTGCCACATCTATCTGTACTTTCCTCAAGAACTGTCTCGACTCCACCAAGTCACTACTACTTCTACTGATCTCTGCTACTTTAATCCTAGGCTTGCCCTAGGGAAATCTTTGATTCAACCAAAACCAGTCCTCAGCCGCTGAAGGCCTCCTTGTAGTGCCAATTAGTCATCACTTGAATACCATCACATGTGACGAGGCTCGGATAATCCTTCGAGTAAAAGACTTGTCCCTACAACGGTTAGACTCAAACAAGAGTTGCGCAGTAGGACCAAATCCAGCACTCTCAGATTATTCAACCCTGATCACATGCGATGTGACGTATTGACCTAATGGATAACTCCCATTACTCGGATTCCCACATAGCACAAAGCAAGCAGCATTCAGACACAGGAAACTACTCAAGCAATTCTATCCACATAATGAGAAACTGTACTAGCATACAATGCTAGGCTCATACTATCAGGCATAACCTAAAAAGGCTATCCTACTACTATCTACTCAATACTAGCATGAAATTCTCATAAAGCTGAAACACATATAGCAGGCACATAAGGCATCTTCCTAGATCCTTAGTCCTATTCTAGCATGTTGTTCTACTGAAACTAGAACAGATAATCATAATATAAACTCGTATGTGTAAGTTGGGAGTACTTACTTGAGCTCGACTGATCGCATGCACCACACCCTTTTCTCGTTTTCAAAACTCTTTTCTTTTTAAGTCTCTTTATCAAAATTCTTTTGAAAGCATTTTTCTTTCGAAAATCTTTTTACTATTTCCTAAGTTTGAGTTCAGTCACACCCGTAAGTGTGCCTGAATCCCTCAAACCAAGGCTCTAATACCAACTTGTAACGATCCAAAATACGACCCAAAATATTTTTGTTTAAATAATACTAAAGTTATCAATCATTTATAATATATAATGAAACCGTACGTCATAAACCTCAAAAAGTTAGAATAGATGTTTCATAACAAAAGAACTGTATCAACATAACATAGTATCTGAAATAAACTCCCATGACAAAAGTTGAGGCTATGGTGTGTGCAATGCCATCATCCCGAGCTCTTCCCTTTGCTTGCGGAAGTACCTGAAACCAAAACTGAAACTGTAAGCACAAAACTTAGTGAGCTCCCCCAAACTACCACATACCATACAATAACATATAAAGCACATACTGGGCCTTGCCCACTGCATCAGACCGAAGTCCGGAAACTGCATCGGACTGAGGTCCGGAAACTAACCAGGGCCTTGTCCTCTGCATCAGACCGAAGTACAGAAACTGCATCGGACCGAAGTCCGGAACTGATTGGGACCTTGTCCCCTGCATCAGACCGAAATCCGGAACTGATTGAACATAGCATAGCATAAACACATATACTGTATATTGCATCAGACCGAAGTCCAGAACACATAACACAAAGACATGCTTGAATCACAAAGACATCAAGCAATCTAACTACTGCATCGGACCGAGGTCTAGAACTACTGCTAACTAAACGAGATGGCATTGTGGCCGTAGACTCGCTCCTACTGGAAGGAAACTCACCTCGTAGTGCTGTCTGCTGAGATGCTAACTCTAAAAGTTGCTAACTGCTGCTCCAGAACTGTCCGGATACAAATTCCAAAAACACTTGATCTGTTACCTGTAAATGCTCTCAGGGTAAAATGACTATTTTACCCCTAGTCAAAGTTAATTCCCTGGTCAAAGTCAACTTCCAGTTGACCGGACTCGCCGAGTCCCTTCTTTACTAACTCTAACTTTAACTCACCGAGTCCCTTTTACCACTGATTCACCCTGAACTCCCAAATCGAAGAAAGATGGGGACTCGCGACTCGACTCGTTGAGTCCGAAGAACAACTTGCCGAGTCCTGTTGTGCAGATTCCATACAATCGAATTCTAATCCATTCCAGAGCATCTAACTCATAGATCTGAGCCCCTGGAACCATCTGAACACGTAAAGTTGCTAACTTTACGTGTAACTAAGAAGGAATGAAGCTATTTCACTCAAACACTACTTTTCTCAGGAAAACTCATCCGACTCGCCGAGTTGTTCAAACAACTCGTCGAGTCTAAGGCAAAATTCATCGGACTCGCCGAGTTACTCATCTAACTCGTCGAGTCCACGACTATCTTCATATAACTCTCCGAGTCCATTCAGTCCCTTTTCCATACAGATCTGATTTGAGCCATGAAGCGGCTCCAAATCACAGATCCAAGCTTCTAGAGCATGCTTATCACGTAAAGTTGCAAACTTTACGTGCATGCATGGCTTTAAAGGCTTCAAATTCAAAACTAAGCTCTTAATGAGGTTCTAAGCTCAAGAGGGACCTCAATCACGATTAAGACTGAAACTTTACACTTCTAGAATGCAATAAGGGTCCAGATCTGAAGTTTCCATCAAAAGGAGAGTCCATCTCTCAAGTTTGAATCATAATAGGCTCCAAATAAGGCATAACAAGCATTTTAATGGAGGAATACACAAGGTCATAACTTCATTACTGTAACATCCCAAAAATACAGGCCAAAAATTTCATTTTTAAAATACGCCATTATAAAACCAACAACGTAATAAAACATCTGTAATATCATGTCATGTCAAAACCAAAGTAGAAATGATCAAACGTGTTATCATAAAACAATATCAGAGTGTAATCCCAAAGATCTCGTGTGCGGAAAACCGTAGTATGATGCGCTGCGATCAAGCCGACTCCTTTCCTTTATACACGAAGTACCTGAAACCAAAACTGAAAACCGTAAGCACGAAGCTTAGTGAGTTCCCCCATCATACCACATACCACATAATCACATAACATACATACTGCCAGGCATTTCTGAGGTGCCCGACCTACCCAGTACGGCCATTCTGGGGTGCCGACCTACCCATGTCAAGCCATTCTGGGGGGCTGACTACCCATGTCAAGCCATTCTGGGGTGCTGACTACCCATGTCAAGCCATTCTCGGGTGCTGACTACCCATGTCAAGCCATTCTGGGGTGCCAACTACCCTTCGGTACTAACGACCGAACCTCGGGAACTATTTCACCCCCTACTACTACTACTATCACATATCATAACGTAACAGATTATCAGACATATCTGGGGTGTCTGAACTACCCTTCAGTCCTAACAACCGAACTCGGGGACTGCTCCCCTCCTACTACCTCTAACTCATATAACAGATCATGCTAGCATATAAACATAACATCACATATTGTCAGACGTATCTGGGGTATCTGACTACCCTCCGGTCCTAACAACCAAACTCTACTACTATCACATATAACATATCATGCTAGCATATAACATATCAGGTAGTAGCAAACCTAGATGATATCACAGAGACAATCATCTATCATACGTCTCATACTGGTGGGCCGGCATTGTGGCCTTAGACCCACCGCTACTGGAAGGTAACTCACCTCACATTGCTGAAGTCCCGAAGACACAATCCCACACTTGCTGAAGTCCTGCAGACTCGACCCCAGCTGCAGGCTGACAGATTCCCGAACTGTCAACACCAAAATAACACCCAATTAATAATTGGGTCCCAATGCATAACCATAAGTACATTCTTTGGGTAATTACTACATTACCCTTAGCTTGGCTTATTCAAGCCCAAGGCCCAAATCTATAGGCCCAAAGTCAATTAGGAGTCAAAGCCCAACACATGGCCCAATTTTCCAAATTGGGCCTAGGCCTATACATGGTCTCATTCTAAGGCCCAACATCATATAACCATTAAGGCCCAAACTATGGCCCATCTATGGCCCAATTTTCCAAATTCGGCCCAAGCCCCTTACATGGGCCTTACCCCAGGCCCATTAAATTATTCTAGTTCATTGGCTTGACTTTGGATGGCCCATTAATTACCCAACCCTCAAGGCCCAAAAGAAAGGCCCAACAATAAACCCAAGTGAAATTAGGGTTTCGCATAAAATGATGATTAGGGTTAAGTTTCCTACTTAACCCATTAAGTACTTAATCCATTAAGGACTTAATCCATTAAGTCCATTATCGCTTAGATTAATCTTTGCCAAAGTTTATTATTTAATATCTTAAGTTATTAAATAATTCTTGTGTGTGACCCGATTAATTCTTAAAGTTAGGGTTTCATTGGCATTAGGGTTTTCCAATCCAAATATTAGCCCATTTATCAATTTGTTGGCCTTTTAGGTTATTTAGGGCTTTATTGGGCCTATCAAGCCCACTAAAATGTCATCAAGCCCATTAGGGTTTTATTGGGTCAATTAGAGTCCATTAGGCTCATTAGGGTTTTCACTAAGCCCATTTGGCTTCTTTTGGCCCGTTAGGCTAACAAGGCTCGCTAGGGTTTTAAGCATCCCGAATCGTGTCAATCCACAAGTCAAGCACACCGCCACCCGACATAGCAGCCGGCGGCGGCAGCCACCACCCTAAGGTGGTGGTTTTCAATTCCTTTTATTATTCACATTTCAGATTACATTTTATAAGGCTAATAATCGAAATAAACACACAAAATCACTACGACACATGGTGTTTCAAGGTGGCAGCCACCACCTCACGGTGGTGGCGGTGGTTGTTCTTGATATTCCAGCCAAACAAGCCACTCACGACGCACACACACAGAAAACACACACACACGCACATTTTGAAGAGTGGTTCACAGACCAGCCACCAACCTGGTGGCTCCCGACGGTGGCAATAGCGAATATGAGATGGCAGCCACAATTAATCGGCATGTGGACGGTAGTAGCCACCATGGCCGGCTGCCATGGTGGTTCTTCACAACCCTAATCGACAGACAGTCCACGCACATGAACACAACGACATTCGAGATGGAAAATGGTGACCAGAGCAACAAAACGTGCCAAACGGCAGCGACAACGGTGCTCACGGCGGCATTTTGCGATTGCTAGTGCAGCGAATCGAGCCACGATTGCAGTAGCAACATCGACGAAGCTACAGGTGGTGTTTAGTGACGGCGACGCAACCCAACGGGGATCGCATCGGAAGAAAGAGAAGGAGAAAAAGAGTAGCATTCGCGAAATAGCAACAACAGCCGCAGTCTCGTCCTTCACGCTTGTTGTCGGAGTCACTCGATCGTTGGTTAGCAATATCGACGGAGGAGGGAACGGCCGCTGGAGATGAGGGAGGTATAAGGTGGTAGAGGGTTGGCGGCTGCAATGCGTTTCTAGGGTTCCAGAAGAGGGGATGGGTTATATACCCGATCCTTTAACTAATTTTCCATAATGACACTATTAGCCCCTCCCATTCTCTTTTATTTCCAATTAAGTCCATATTTTACCTTTCCCACCCTGACTTTGGAATTCCTTTCATGTCAAGTCCATAACTTTTACCAATGGCCCCTCTATAACGAATTCTTCTCAAAATAAGTCTAATAGTTACTCTTTAACCCCTGATTCCATAAATTCTTACAAAATAAATCTGAAACTTACCGTTTTAACCCCCAACATCTAAAATTATAACGATTAGCTCCTCGAGATCAACATCTTGCTATATAATTATGAATTTAGGGCTACTATTCGCTCATTATTTTATTTATTGATTTAATAAATAAACGGGGCTTTACAACTCTCCCCCACTTAAATTAGATTTCATCCTCGAAATCATTCCTTACCAATCCGTACATACCAAGCCACTCTAGTAACATAGTCATCTTCCTGGGCACACCCTAGCCTTCCCTGGGTAGCCGCGACCAATCCTAGTAAAGCCCTAAAATCCACAGGTGCCGAATTCCTTGCAACAAGACCACATGTACTCTGCCCGAAATCTACCGTCTCGAGATGGTCTGAATCCCTGACAGACCACTCATACTAAATCATTATCGACGATTCTAGTATGTTCATCCCTCAACTGACTAGTTAACTTCTGATAGCATGTGGTTTCTGCCATAAACCTAGGTGACAAACCAATTACCTCTGCAGATCACTTATCCTCGGCTAAGGCTCGGCTAATCCCACTGTGGGTGACTTGTCACTCCCCAATAAACCAGCTATTTTGTGCGCATATGCAACTAAAACACACATACTATCACTGCCCAAACGTTGAAACTACTCGAACACTGAACCGCCTGAACCAACATACTCTGCTACATAGCTGCTTACCAAAAGCTACCAAGACCTCGTGGGTCTTAATTCGCTTGCCAATCCTCTGAAATACTGGGTTTCCACCCGACTGTGGAGCCAAAGGACTTCCTACTTAGTCACCTCACACGACTTCTGAACGAAATCCTTCTTTGGAACTAGTTGCCACTAGTTATCATGCCACTGTGACTCTAACGACTTTATGATCTAACCGATCGGGTCCATGCATCGCATCCTGTCATCATCCAATCCAAGAATAAAAGTGATCGCTACCTAACCAATGGTAGCCTTACATCACCAACGCCCTTACACAGTCCATTACTTCCATTATCTCACAACTGTAGTGGTGTTCCTACAGTCTTATCACTGGCTCAACCAGATCTAAACCATTTGGGTAATACCGAAATCCAATATGAGGATTTCCATATCCTCACTGCGACACCCAAACTGGTGGGTACTATTGTTCCTTTCGTGTTCTAACAACACGCTCATGCCATCTACCAACCTAGTGAATGCTACGGCTACACCCGCAGACTCACAACACCTTAACACTATCTACCAACCTGGTGAATGCTACGGCTACACCCGCAGACCTACAACACCCTTCACACGATCTGCTGCTAGTGAATGCTACGGCTACCCCCGTAGTCTAACAACACTTCCCATGATAACTGACTGCTAGTGAATGATACGGCTACCCCCGTAGTCTTACAACACTTTCCATACTGGGTCGAACACGCACTCAACCTAACACACAAATGAGCTTGAGTCCTAACCAGAACTCAAATCTGGTTCCCAAAACCTGTTATCACGTGACCCCATTGTATCACTACCGTACCCATGCCCGTGATCAAAGCGTCATAGCAAACCACGAAATCATCTACACCCTCTGGCAAGGCGAGAATCAGTGCCTCGCACAACCGATGTCTGAGAGTCTCGAAGGATGCCGGCTGCTCAGGCCCCCAACGAAGGTCGGATCAAAGGAACCTCAATCTCGTAGAAATCTCATATAAATCTCCGATAATAACTCGCTAGACCCAGCGGACTCCGAATCTCAGATGGAGACCTCGGAATCTCCCACTGCATCACGACCTCTATCTTGGCCGGATCAACTAGAATACCCTTCTGGTTGACAAGGTGACCAAGAGATTGCACCCTGCGCAACCAGAACTCACATTTGGAGAACCTTATAAAAGTCTCTCCCCCACTTAGATTCGACTAAGTCTTCACGGCATGCGAGAATTGAAGGATTCCCAATCCGTCTCGCTTTCTAGTATCCCACTGATAACAAAATGTGCTTACCAATGCTAGCATTCAATCACCGATTAAACCTTAAGATCGCCCATCCTCTGAAATCTTGAAGAGTACTCTTGAAATCTGTTCCATTCTGACACCTCAATTCATCTCCCAGGCTGACCACTGAAGACCTTAATCCTCACTCTGGCTAATGAATCCTCGTTCTCATTTCCAATCTTACAGTACCACTGAACTCTAACCGTACACAGCCCATGAAAAAATACAATCCTCTTGAACATGCGATGACCAACCACTTATGCATCTAACAACCGCGACTGACACTACCCTTTTCATGTCACCAGCTCTTCCTTAGCAACGGTAGTGCCTTGAACTCCAAAGTTCATCCATAAACAATTACTGACCATACCTGAACAATGATAAAACCTCTGAACGCTGACTTGATTGGAGGACAATCACTCCAACCCTAATCGAGTATCATCTAAATAATACTCCTGCATAGATTCCGACAAAGATCCGAAATGATAACGGTATGCGCGGAACCCACTCCGCAAGATGCGTCCCTCTTTGGGTTCATCAAGGACCTTTCGGCATGCAGGATAGCATATATGATCCTTGGTAACCCAAACACTAGCAGAAAACCAACCCGAGGTCTGACTTATCCAAACTCGCTCACAATTCCAAAGCGGTACGTATTCCAAACATCCACCTAATTATCATAGAAGACGACATACCTGCAAAATTTGGAGGAATACTGACCCCTTCCTACTGATATGCCCAATCCTGCTAACCTATAGCAGCCTAAACCCTTGGAGTGACAAACTCCCTCGTGTACTTTCTCGTACGTGCTGCACTGACTTAGGCCCTTCTGGCCTTTCACCCGATGATCAAAAGTCACGGGTCTCTTCCCAGGACCCTCTACTATACGCACCTGGTACGCACCTCTCTTTCTAGGGTGCTCCCAAATCGATCCCGCATCTGCAACTCTTGGAAATCATATCCTTCAGGGTCTGACACCCTGTCGCGCGCACTAGCTTGCTTGCCAATGGCTAAGCTGTAACAACTGGAACATCCTCTGTCCCCAAACTGGGTCACACACTCTTCCCTAAAGCTTCTTAGATTCTCCAAGACTCACTGATTCGAGTATGGATCCTATGCTTTCAGTAGTACGGGCCCAATACTACCTTCCACACTTATCCTTACTTTCCTCAGCAATTCTCCCGAATCCTCCAAGTCACTTCCTCAAACTAGTACACCCAAGTCTAACTGAGCCTCACTACTAACTCATTGAAACATATCCTAGCCTTCCATAGGTTCCCGAACTCACCCAGTCCTCAGCTGCTAAAAGATTCCCAGTATTGTCAACTAGCTACCTCATGAATATAGCCACATGCAATAGAGATCAGATAATCCTTCAAGTAACAGACTCATCCCTATAACGGTTAGAATCAAACGAGAGCTGCGCAATAGGGTCAAATCTATCACTCTGAGATTATCCAGCTTATGCCACATGTGACTTAGCATATTCACTTAATAGCTACCTCACATTACTAAGAGTCCACAAAGCACAAAGCAAGCAGCATTCAGACAATGGAAAACCTAACCATCATATACCAATCAAATCATTCTATCCTCTAATCAGGAATCTGTACATACAATTCAAAGGCTCATACAATCAGGCATAACCTAAACAGGTTATCCTATCACTGACTGATCAGTACTAGCATGCAAGTCTACAAGCACATACATTAGGCATATAAGGCATCCTCCTAGATCCTTAGCCCTAATCTAGCATTCAATTCTCATATTCATATCATATCATAAAATATCATAACATGTATGGGTATCTTGGGGAAAACTTACTTGAGCTCGGCTGATTGCACGCATCACACACCTTATTCTTTTCAAAGTCATTTTCTCTTTTCAAACTTCTTTTTATAAAATGATTTTACTTTTGAAAATTTTCATACCAAGTCCTTAGTTTGAGTTCGGACACACCCGTGAGTATGCCCGAATCCCTCAAACCAAGGCTCTGATACCAACTTGTAACATCCCAAAAATACAGGCCAAAAATTTCATTTTTAAAATACGCCATTATAAAACCAACAATGTAATAAAACATCTGTAATATCATGTCATGTCAAAACCAAAGTAGAAATGATCAAACGTGTTATCATAAAACAATATCAGAGTGTAATCCCAAAGATCTCGTGTGCGGAAAACCGTAGTGTGATGCGCTGCGATCAAGCCGGCTCCTTTCCTTTAAACACGAAGTACCTGAAACCAAAACTGAAAACCGTAAGCACGAAGCTTATTGAGTTGCCCCATCATACCACATACCACATAATCACATAACATACATACTGCCATGCATTTCTGGGGTGCCCGACCTACCCAGTACGACCATTCTGGGGTGCCGACCTACCCATGTCAAGCCATTCTGGGGGGCTGACTACCCATGTCAAGCCATTCTGGGGTGCTGACTACCCATGTCAAGCCATTCTCGGGTGCTGACTACCCTTCGGTCCTAACGACCGAACCTCGGGGACTATTTCACCCCTTACTACTACTACTATCACATATCATAACGTAACAGATTATTAGACATATCTGGGGTGTCTGAACTACCCTTCGGTCCTAACAACCGAACTCGGGGACTGCTCCCCTCCTACTACCTCTAACTCATATAACAGATCATGCTAGCATATAAACATAACATCACATACTGTCAGACGTATCTGGGGTGTCTGACTACCCTCCGGTCCTAACAACCAAACTCTACTACTATCACATATAACATATCATGCTAGCATATAACATATCAGGTAGTAGCAAACCTAGATGATATCACAGAGACAATCATTTATCATACGTCTCCTACTGTTGGGCCGACATTGTGGCCTTAGACCCACCGCTACTGGAAGGTAACTCACCTCACATTGCTGAAGTCCCGAAGACACAATCCCACACTTGCTGAAGTCCCGCAGACTCGACCCCAGCTGTTGGCTGACAGATTCCCGAACTGTCAACACCAAAATAACACCCAATTAATAATTGGGTCCCAATGCATAACCATAAGTACATTCTTTGGGTAATTACTACATTACCCTTAGCTTGGATTATTCAAGCGCAAGGCCCAAATCCATAGTCCCAAAGTCAATTAGGAGTCAAAGCCCAACACATGGCCCAATTTTCCAAATTGGGCCTAGGCCTATACATGGTCTCATTCTAAGGCCCAACATCATATAATCATTAAGGCCCAAACTATGGCCCATCTATGGCCCAATTTTCCAAATTGGGCCCAAGCCCCTTACATGGGCCTTACCCCAGGCCCATTAAATTATTCTAGTTCATTGGCTTGACTTTGGATGGCCTATTAATTACCCAACCCTCAAGGCCCAAAAGAAAGGCCCAACAATAAACCCAAGTGAAATTAGGGTTTCACATAAAATGATGATTAGGGTTAAGTTTCCTACTTAACCCATTAAGGACTTAATCAATTAAGTCCATTATCACTTAGATTAATCTTTGCCAAAGTTTATTATTTAATATCTCAAGTTATTTAATAATTCTTGTGTGTGACCCGATTAATTCTTAAAGTTAGGGTTTCATTGGCATTAGGGTTTTCCAATCCAAATATTAGCCCATTTATGTTGGATTAGTGTCTAAGTCCATAACTATTTTGGTATGTACTTGACCCGATGGTGCATGGTCCTTTTGGGTTGCCTTCACCAAAGCAACTTGATAGGATGAATTATGGAGAGAAAAGATTAAATATGATTTATTAATATATTATGAGAATAATATATTAAAGGAGAAATCATATTGTTTAATTAATATTAGTTAAGAATTAATAAGAATTAAGTTTGTGACAAAAAGAGATTAATTAAACTTAAGGGACTAGAATTGTAATTATAAGATAATTGCAAT
This sequence comes from Lactuca sativa, assembly GCF_002870075.4. Lineage (NCBI taxonomy): Eukaryota > Viridiplantae > Streptophyta > Magnoliopsida > Asterales > Asteraceae > Lactuca > Lactuca sativa. Next base: position 230,054,411 of record NC_056624.2, read on the forward strand.
TGGGCTATGGATTGGCTTATTTTATAAGGATGGACGAATTCTGTGGGAAATCCATTAGAAATCGTCCAAGGCCTTTAAGGAAAGGAGCCCATGGGTTGCTTAGGGCTTAAGCATCCAAATTAGGGTTTCCTTGTTAGATAACCCTAATAGTCTCACTATATATAGTACCCTTATGCCCCAAAAACGTGGCGAAGACTCCTTCTAGGGTTTCCACACGTTTTGGGCAGCCTCCTTCTCTTCTCCTCTTCATCCTCTTGCTCTTGGTGTTTGTGAACCATTAGAGGAGTGACATTTGTGACTCTAAGCTTTCTAAAGTCAATAAAAGGAGGAATTGTGATTGTTATTGCTACATAACAATCAAGGTATGATCTAAACCTTAATTATATGTTATATTGATTATCATATGCTAGATCTAGGGTTTATAGTCTTGGATATTGCATGTACAATAGAGAAACCTAGATCCAAGCATTAGGGTTTGTATGAGCACATAGGATGTTCTTATGACCAAAACCCATTAGTGGTATCAGAGCCATGATTGGTTTCTATTGTATTGATGCTTTATGTTGCTGAAAATCATTTTCTGGACTCACTGTTCGACCTGACTCGGCGAGTCAGCCCTACTCGGCGAGTTCCTGAGTGTGACTCGGCGAGTTGGTGCGTCAGACAGAGCTATTTTCGGGATTTCTTGCTGTTTATCCTTGAGATACTTGCCTTTATCACATTAGATCAATATAAATCCGATTTTATGATATATATGAGTATATTCTTGATCTAATTGAAGATATTTATCAATTAATAAAATATTTATTTCCTTATGTGATAATTGATTAATTATTTTGATTAAATTGGTAAATTGTTTTGCAAGAAATTATTAAATAAATCAAATATGGATAATTATGTGATTAAATGTTAATTTAGATTATTTGATCCTTGTGTTATGAAAAGTTTCAGTTTTTCCCTTTAGGTTTTATAATTTAAATTTGAACTCAGAAGTTTTGTCTTTGAAATTTAAATAGTTGAAACCCTAATGTTTTGAAAAGGTTTCAAAACTTGCCCTCAAGTTTTGGAATTTAAATTTTAATTAAAAGTTTAATTTTGATGTATATTTAAATTCCAAACCCTAATGTTTTGAAATGTTTCAAAACTTGCCCTCATGTTTTGGAATTTAAAAGTTGATTAAAGGTTTAATTAGGAATGGTAAATTCTAAAACCCTAGTGTTGTTTTGAAAAGTTCAAATCACACCCTTATGGTTTTATTAATTAATTAAGGTGTATAATTAAAATATGTTTAATAAATCCATAAAAGTTTAGGTTTACAATTTAATTGAATTAAAGGTATAATTATTAAATTTGACCACATAGTATTTTAAAAGTGTAAAATACACCCTATACTATATAACATTAAAAGTCTAACATTATATATATATATATATATGTGTGTGTGTGTATGAGTAAAAGTCAGTCTTACCGTTAGTAGGCCTCATTCACGAAGCTGGTCTATGAGGGGTGTATAAGGAAATTGCCTATAAAATGGCGATTGAATGGGTATCCACTCTTACCCGCCGCACTCTTGACTAGTGGAGGGTCGTTAGCCGAACGGGTAGGATAGGACGAAACCTTCCATTATAAGTATAATGAAGTAAAAAAGTAACTAAATGTTTTACAAATTCCCAATCTTAGTTACTTAGGCAAAAGTGAATTGATGCAATTCCATGAAATTACACTTTGTGCCCTTGCGAAGACGTTAATGGAGCGTGTGTGGTTTACCGGCACACTAAATGGTTCTAAGCAAAGGTAGAAAAGGGTGACTCAATGTTTGTCATAGTTCGGTGGAGCGTGTGTGGTTTACCGACACATCGAATAGGTGACTGTAACATGTGAGGGCACCATGTAAGTTTGCATGGTTATTCACACCCGCTTTGTGATCCTCGGCATCCCAGTCACAAACAAGAGGGGCATATCGAGATTTAAACATGCCATTGAAATGTTCAATGAATCTCAAAGGATCTAGGAGTTTTCATAGATTTAGAACTTAAATTTATTTTTCGTTTTTCATGATGGAAATTAGTGAATCGTCATTCACTTACCTTCAAATATTTTGCAACTAGATTACGGCATCCCTTTTCTAGGTTGTAGCATATTGTGTTGGGTCCTAGCCTTAGTATCTCATTTGGGTGATATACTAAGGACTCAATCAATCAACTAACTTGAATTCATTTTCTCTCGTTTTGTAGATGTCAAAGTTCGACAACTATGGTCTTCCCAAATCCCGTGGAACAAGCATTCCACATGAAGATGATATTCCACGATTTGATCAAGGAACAAGAAATCATGCTTCTCTTCCTCAACCTCCTCCAATTATTCTCCCTAACCCACAAGTTCGAAGGCTTGAAAAGTTCAAACTCACTCAATCCCTTTTGGAAAGTAAACATAAAGAAGGAAAGTCGGTGTGTGCACATGTCCTAGGGATGAAGTCACACATTGATAGGTTAAGAATGTTGGGATCCGTTGTCTGTGAGGAGATGGCTGTTGATTGGGTTCTTCAGTCACTTCCTAACTCATATAGTGAGTTCGTAAGAGAGTACTATATGATGAACTGCGACGTGACCCTTATAGATCTCACCTATATGCTTATTGCTGCTGAATCAGAAATGGTTTGGCGCAATAGAAAAGCAAAGTTGATTGGTGAATCTGCCTTCAAGACCTCTATGGATATAGACAATGGCAACGAAAGACATGTCATGATCGAAGAGTTTGATCATAAGAGAAAGGCAATGTCTGAAGTAGTTCCATGTCCTGTTCCAAAAGAGTCAATTTGATTTTATTGCCAAGAGAAAGGGCATTGGAGACGAAGCTGCCCTATTTACCTAAAAGATCTAAGATATGGGAGAGTCAAAACGTACGGCTATGCTTTAGGTAAAATCCATTGACTAACTCTTTTAAGCTTCTATTCTAGATTCTTAATACATAATGTGATAAGATTACAATTGATGTTTTGTAGGATCGAAGAATAGAAAGGAAGCTTAAGGGAAGAAGTGAGCAGAATCTAACCGTGAAGGAATGGATTTCGATCGCATTACTTGAAGATTAGATTCTTGAGCTGCTACTTAGAGTTAGAATAAGATTGCTAAGAAAAATGTATTAGCATAGTTTTTCAATGAATTGCATTGTAAGGACAAATTTTTCCGCAATAAAATAAATTCTGATTTTATATTATTTATTTATCCTTGCAATGGCGTGTATGAAAAATTGATGTAAGAATGTTTCTATTATTAGCAATAATGGTTTTGATTCTTAGTTATGTTATTTGTGGAAATGTCGAAGAATTTACCGAATAGGGAAAGTTTCTTATCGCCCAAGTTTCAATTGGACAGAATTTTGGAATCATGCAACTTAATTGCATGATGAATGAGAAATTTCATATTTGGAAATTAGACTGATTCATTGACAAAGTGTCAAGTGAAGGACTAGGAGATCGAGTACACAAAGTTGTGTGTTGATCAAGTCCACCATAAGAGTAACAAAGATATTCGTCATGATTTACTAAAGGTTTAGTAAATATGATTATACTTATAAGATTAAGTGTAATTCTGAATTGATTGAAAAGGTTTAAATCAATGGCAGAACGAATAAGAAGAATCAAGTAGGCAGAAAGATAAAAGTTTCTCTATTCTAAGAAGAAGGGAGAGTACCTTTTATGCTTTATGATAGGTCTTAATGATTAAGAACCATATCTCAATTGATCCTCTAAGTGAGTCTTAGTACAATTGTATGTCTAAGAAGAGGAATCAAGAATTGACGAAATGGTTAAAATCAAGAAGTCAATCATACTTCGTTCCTAAACAAGTCTTAGAGTTAAGATTGTATTGAGTGACAAGTATTAAGAAGGTTTATAGCATTCATCAAATGTGGATAGTTGTGATGTCTTGGATAAGACAAAGACCAACTAGGACCAATTTATGAAGTGTTTTGATAAAAAACTACACTAACTCTTGAATATTTGTTTGTCAAGAAATGTTTATTGACAAGAGAATCTTATATTTCAAGGAGTCAGTGGGAGTCTTAATGGTCTTGAAAGGTTTCAAGAACAAATCAAAATAAACCTTATCGACCATCACTAGCACACGAGTTGAGGTTTACAACCTATCGTGTTGACATTATCTTGTTTCTATGCCGTTTCAATTGAGTTAATTATGCATATGAGTCCTATGAGTTCTCATTTGAATGTATAAAAGGCAAGGACTTTGATCAATGGAAAGTACATTGATAGGCAAAGGTGAGTTGCTTAATTACTTGGAAGACATGGTGGGCAGTTGTGCTACCATAAGGCAAGAAATCAAGATTAAGAAAGTCTGGTCCATATGAGTTTGAATTTGTCGTAAACTTTGGTTTTGACAAATTCACATGGATAGGAACACATACACCATTAAAATCTAAGTGTCATAAGATTCCCTCCTTCATGAAAATGACTGTGAGGAAATGCTTTCACTAAGAAAGATTTTAAGAAGATAGTGATTGTGAAAATTGTATTCTCGAATTCGATTATGGTTACGGTATCCCTTTCCATGATTTGAATTGTGAGGTTTGGCAATTAGTCTTAATTGTTTAGATACACATATGAGCTATCTAAGGCAAAGGTGTATAAGCTTAGATAAAGGATTATCAAAGCATTAGGTATTAGAAACATGAACTTAAGAAATTCAATAAGTATTGATTTTCTAGAAGTTAAGCTGGTTTCTGAATACATGTCAAAGCTAGTGGGAGCATAAGTGTTATGTTTATAATAATCATCATGATAGTGGGAGCGTAAATTTTATGATTGTATGATTATTATGGAAAGTATTGCAAGTTAGCAATATTAATTATAGAAAAACAAGAGTTATATCTTGCAAAGTCGTAAGGGTTGTAAAGTTGTTTTGCTATAATTAAGGGAGAGAATATTATGCTTCATTTCAAATCTAAAGGCTTAGGTTGTCGAATGTTAATAAATTTAGTCAAAGGTACATAGTGTAGTCTCAAAATTTCGATTATGATTACGACATTCCTCTTCATAGTTCGAATTTTGAGAACGTAGCACATAAAATATTATGGAAAAAGATTGATAAAGTATCAAATCTTTATGTAAGACATTATGCATCGTGTCCCATACGCTTCGGGTATAGGATCGATTACAAATGCTATAATATTTGACCATTCTTAAATTTTCCAAATGTCTAGCGCATTTAGAGGGAAAAAGGACAAGAATCGGTTTTGACTAAGATAATTAAACAACTATCAAAGGACAATCCAAAGTTCGCCGAGGATTGGTCGCTTGTGAGTAGTTAGAAGTATGATATTGGATGGACCATATCGACATTATTATGAATAGAAAAGATTCTATTAAGAATGAGTTGTCATATGGAAAATATGGAAACGTTTCCATATTGGGAATTGAATATTGAAAATCTATGTCTAGATTAGAAACTTTTATGCAAAAGGATGTTCAAAGGAATGTACTTTGAGTGAGAGACATCATATCTAAGGAATTGTCTTGTAACAATCTCCGATAGAGGACTTTGTAATTTCATTGGCAATAGTCTTTGTGACTTTGGTGCAGTGGTATTACGAAAGGATCATTGCATAAAATGTTAGAATCTAGCATATTCTATAAGTGGCAAGAATTTGATATTCTTACACTTATGAAAAAGGATTAGGAGTTGTGAAATGAGAATGATTGGAAATGTGTTCAATTTGATCTATTTCACAAAGTAAGAACCATAGGTAAACATTGTGTGTATGCTAGGAGCATGGGACAAGTGTTGTAATAATTCAAGTAAGAAGTTGATTACCTGAAACGACAAATAATGAGTAATCGATATGGTGATAAATAAAAGGAGTTTTATTTATACTCAAAAGTTTAGGTCATATGGGATTAGTATTATTCTTGTGTTTCACTTTGCATGTTTTGACTTCCTGAATAATTTAATTGGTTAAGAACAGTCAAATTATTCAAACGGGCCATAGTCGTTCATATGTTGGAAGTAGGTATGAATGAAGATTGTCGTGAATTGGTGTGTGGATTGTCTAAAGAGTATTAGACATAAGCAAATGTTTGCTGCAACGTTCATGAGTGCTTATGAATATGATTTGAGCATTGGATTAAACCCACACTCACTTGGATCACTCCATGAATTCTATCACGAGTGATTGGTGAGACGATAACATCTTATATTCTTGAAACCGAGATGTGTGAGTTGTATCTGGAAAATCGGTTGCACATTGATAATATGTAAACGCACCAGTAACTTGGTGTTATAAAACATATTGTTGTGTGTGATTCGGTGAGTGAGTGCAAGCGAGCATTGAATCAAAGTTTATCCATTCCTTTTATCCAAAGTAGGATAAAAGTGATATCTTTGGGCCCCTCGATGATTTAGTGATGACAAGCATAAATGCTCGGCCGGGCTAAGGCTAATTTGATTTGTTCAATTAGTCAGTTGTCATAAATCGGAAGTCGAGAAATAGTACAAAGAGAATGATTAGGAATCATGTCTGACAATATCTAGAATGGAGGAATATATGATCCCTTATCTAAAGGACACGCGTATCTGATAGGATCAGAGTTGACAGCGGCTTTGAAAAGCTACGATTGCAGATCAGGATCTGAAGTCATACGTAGAATAGTTATTAGACTTATCCAAGTGGGAGACTGTTGGATTAGTGTCTAAGTCCATAACTATTTTGGTATGTACTTGACCCGATGGTGCATGGTCCTTTTGGGTTGCCTTCACCAAAGCAACTTGATAGGATGAATTATGGAGAGAAAGGATTAAATATGATTTATTAATATATTATGAGAATAATATATTAAAGGAGAAATCATATTGTTTAATTAATATTAGTCAAGAATTAATAAGAATTAAGTTTGTGACTAAAAGAGATTAATTAAACTTAAGGGACTAGAATTGTAATTATAAGATAATTGCAATTGGGCTATGGATTGCCTTATTTTATAAGGATGGACGAATTCTGTGGGAAACCCATTAGAAATCGTCCAAGGCCTTTAAGGAAAGGAGTCCATGGGTTGCTTAGGGCTTAAGCATCCAAATTAGGGTTTCCTTGTTAGATAACCCTAATAGCCTCACTATATAGTACCCTTATGACCCAAAAACGTGGCGAAGACTCCTTCTAGGGTTTCCACACGTTTTGGGCAGCCTCCTTCTCTTCTCCTCTTCATCCTCTTGCTCTTGGTGTTTGTGAACCATTAGAGGAGTGACATTTGTGACTCTAAGCTTTCTAAAGTCAATACAAGGAGGAATTGTGATTGTTATTGCTACATAACAATCAAGGTATGATCTAAATCCTAATTATATGTTATATTGATTATCATATGCTAGATCTAGGGTTTATAGTCTTGGATAACTTGCATGTACAATAGAGAAACCTAGATCAAAGCATTAGGGTTTGTATGAGCACATAGGATGTTCTTATGACCAAAACCCATCAATTTATCAATTTATTGGCCTTTTAGGTTATTTAGGGCTTTATTAGGCCTATCAAGCCCACTAAAATGTCATCAAGCCCATTAGGGTTTTATTGGGTCAAATAGAGTCCATTAGGCTCATTAGGGTTTTCACTAAGCCCATTTGGCTTCTTTTGGCCCATTAGGCTAACAAGGCCCGTTAGGGTTTTAAGCATCCCGAATCGTGTCAATCCACAAGTCAAGCACACCGCCACCCGACACGGCGGCCGGTGGCGGCAGGAGGCGGCAGCCACCACCCTAAGGTGGTGGTTTTCAATTCCTTTTATTATTCAAATTTTAGATTACATTTTACAAGGCTAATAATCGAAATAAACACACAAAATCACTACGACACATGGTGTTTCAAGGTGGCAGCCACCACCTCACGGTGGTGGCAGTGGTTGTTCTTGATATTCCGGCCAAACAAGCCACTCACGACGCACACACACAGAAAACACACACACACACGCACATTTTGAAGAGTGGTTCACACACCAGCCACCCACCTGGTGGCTCCCGGCGGTGGCAATAGTGAATATGAGATGGCAGCCACAATTAATCGGCATGTGGACGGTAGTAGCCACCATGGCCAGCTGCCATGGTGGTTCTTCACAACCCTAGTCGACCGACAGTCCACACACATGAACACAACGACATTTCGAGATGGCAAATGGTGACCAGAGCAACAAAACGTGACAAACGGCGGCAACAACGGTGCTCACGGCGGCATTTTGCGATTGCTAGAGCAGTGACTTGAGCCACGATTGCAGCAGCAACAGCGACGAAGCCACAGGTGGTGTTTAGTGACGGCGACGCAGCCCAATGGGGATCGAATCGGAAGAAAGAGAAGGAGAGAAAGAGTAGCATTCGGGAAATAGCAACAGCAGCCACAGTCTCGTCCTTCACGCTTGTTGCCAGAGTCACTCAATCGTTGGTTAGCAATATCGACGGAGGAGGGAACGGCCGCTGGAGATGAGGGAGGTATAAGTTGGTAGAGGGTTGGCGGCTGCAATGCGTTTCTAGGGTTCCAGAAGAGGGGATGGGTTATATACCTGATCCTTTAACTAATTTTCCATAATGACACTATTAGCCCCTCCCCTTCTCTTTTATTTCCAATTAAGTCCATATTTTACCTTTCCCACCCTGACTTTGGAATTCCTTTCAAGTCAAGTCCATAACTTTTACCAATGGCCCCTCTATAACGAATTCTTCTCAAAATAAGTCTAATAGTTACTCTTTAACCCCTGATTCCATAAATTCTTACAAAATAAATCTGAAACTTACCGTTTTAACCCCCAACTTCTAAAATTATAACAATCAGCTCCTCGAGATCAACACCTTGCTATATAATTATGAATTTAGGGCTACTATTCGCTCATTATTTTATTTATTGATTTAATAAATAAACGGGGCTTTACAATTACCTAAATGAGAACATATGAAAGCTAACTCTTGGATCTCCTTTCTCTCCTATGGACCTTCTTTCCTTCTTTCTCTTCCCAAAGCTTCCAAGCAGTTATGGGGCGTTACAAAAGTACCTAACATGAACAATATCATAAGCAAACATAAAACATATCAACAAAAATAATAAAGAAACACATACCATCCATGACGTTCAATGCCGATCGGGCCTCCTCTACTGTCAGATGGAATGCTCTCCCCCAAGCCCTCGGAGCCTCGGCTTTCCCCTGCCGGCCATCAGTAATACGAAAAGTAGTAAGAGCAGTAGCCTTAATTGTCCTCAATGCAAGTTGAGGACACTTTGACCTCATATGACCCGTATGGTTGCAATTGAATCAAACCCGAAATCACTTGGCTCAATCCTTTTCCATATGCCCCTCCTTACCACACATGTAGCAAATAGTCCCTGACTGTCTTTGTCTTCTTCTTGAGAGACAGGAACTCCTGAGACAACCACTCTCTCTCCAAACCAATAGACAAACTCATATCTGAACATCTCAGTAAATCTCCCCCAAGTCACTGCAGAACGCTTCGCATGAGAATAGTTAACCGTCACAAACTTCCACCAATCCTTCGCTCCCAAGCAAAGTAGGTTCAACGCAAAGCGAACCTTTAGGTCGTCCTCTCAATACCCCAAGTCATAATAACTCTACTCTTCAAGGGTATATATATACACTTACACTGCAAGTCCCTCAAAACCACAACTAAGAATCTAGGCACTCATCCTAGACTACTTCCCAAAACCGCTTCGCCTCGCAAAGATCTCCGTTATTCTCTCCATTTACTTTGTGTATGCCAATCGTGATCTCAACTCAAAATCTAAGTTTCAAGGTGTTAATCATTAAGACACTTTACCTCAACCTCATATCTGGCCCTAAAATATGTCCTAATCCATAAAGTCTCTGACTTTATTCCTTTGCCTCGCAAAGATCTCCGTTATTCTCGCCATTTACTTTGTGTATGCCAATCGCACACAAAACATGACTCGATAGATTGTCGAATAAATGATTATATCTAAAGTCCACAACCAAAAAAGGAATAGGAAGAAAGGATAAATCATGCATCCTACGGCTATCAAATCTTATCTATGTACAATCATACATCATACAACAAGCAAATAGCAAGGATAGGTTTAGTCTTATAAAAGCAACCTCCTAGGCTAAAGGCATCACAAATCAGGCAACTCTATTACACACTTCATGAGGGATCCTTATCCTATCAATTATCATGTATTCCTATCAGTTCAATAGATAACAAAATGAAACTACACATAAAATAAGTAGAGATATTTTGGGAAACTACCGCTCGAGCTCTAGTTGATTGTACACACTGCTTCATCCGACTTTTCTTCTTTGAAATTATTTGTTTTTTTTTGAAATTTTTTAATGAAAATCCTCATATTCTTAGTTTGAGGTTGGAATCCCACAAGTGTTCATCCAAATCCATCAAACCAGGACTCTGATACCAATTTGTAACTTCTAAATTTCCAAACCAAATTTTTAGTTTTTAAATTCATATAAAAACATTATTCATAAAAACCATCTCAAGAAAATCACAAATGTCAAATACAGGTCATCATCAATGTATAAGAGTGCCTGGAAATATCTGGAATCATAAACTGAAGGCGAATATGTACAATCAAGCATTCGCGTTCCCGCAATCCCAATAAGTACCTGAAACACATTTAATCATCAATTGTAAGCATGCATCTTAGTGAGTTCCCCAAAATACCACATACAACACAACACAAAATAAACATCTATGGGTTATCAGCAACGCTGGAGACTACCTGAAGTCTCAACACATATAGTAACACATATCACAGTAATCGCAGATAGACACAGTTGTTCATCATACACACACACACAAACACTTCTCTCTCTCTCTCTCTCTCTATATATATATATATATATATATATATATATATATATATATTCTACCACATAGGTAAGAATAGTGAGGAGACTCACCTTGCATAGATGACTGATAGAACTCACACCCAAACTGTCAGAACTAGACTCCGCCTAATAATTAAACCAATTAATCCTAATTAATAATTAAGGTAATTTTCCATACCCCACTAGTCCCAAGCCACGTTTGATCCACATTTAGGGCAAAATACCATTTTTCCTCTTCCAAGACCAACAACCCTCACAAGCTCCCTTAAAGGAACAATTAGCCAAAAGTTAAAGAAAGTCAACATCGGGCCTTACGCGCGACGTACTCATATATATGTTGGGTGTAGAGCACACCGTTGGAAGGAACCAGGCTCGCAATTGGTTACACTGGGAGTAGCCAGAAGTACGCTCGACATACGTGATCTCAACTCAAAATCTAAGTTTCAAGGTGTTAATCATTAAGACACTTTACCCTAACCTCATATCTGGCCCGAAAAGATGTCCTAATCCATAAAGTCTCTGACTTTATTCCTTTGCATGGCTAAAGAGAGCTTAATCCCAAAACCCTAAATTCTAACATCACCAAAAACTCTATAACTCATGCATGGATGAAAGGAAAGGATCAAGCTTGTATTTTTTTGACTCTATACACCCTAAAACGTCTGAAGGACAACTCATATGCTTTGGAGTATTCCATACTCACAAAGATCAAGGTTTTGGGACAAAATGAACATAATCTAAGCTTAAACAATATCTAGTAAAGCAAGATCCAAGGTATGAACTTTATACCTTCAAAAGATAAACAAGGAGATGTAGATTTTGGATCCAAAAGCTTAATGCAACACCACTTCTTGAATTATCTTCCTTCACTGCCAAGAACATTCAAAAATCACTAACAAGCTTCAAATCTCACTCACAAGGGCTAGGGTTTCGATTTTAGGGTTTAGAGGAATGGAGGATGGTCATAAGAATGTTCAAGGGGGCATAAGATGCTTAAATAGGGGACACAACCCTAAAAATTTAGGGTTTAAGGGCATCATGAGTACGCCCGACATACTCACGTGTACGTCCAATGTACTCGACGTACGTCACAATCTTTACGCCCAACGTAAGGACTAGGTTTACAAAATAATTCCATTTTTAGGTTAAAAAGTGGAAATACCTGGAAACGGGTGTTACAACTATAAATTGTATATTTTTTTTGTTCCAGTTCCACCAAATACCTTTTTGTTAATTATTATGATTGGTTCCACTTCTTATTTGTCAATTGTATTTAATAAGCAATGGAAATTTTATGGGTGTCATTGAAATGTTGGAAGAGTTTGACCTGGTTATCAAAGAGCATGTACGGCAGATAACAAGTGACTGTCTTCATGTGCATTATCTTGGGCACACGATACAAAAAGAACTAATACTTTTGATAGCTTAAGAAATTAGAAATGAACTTATCAAGAAGATAAAGGAAGCAAAGTACTACCCAATCATATTTGATTGTACTATTGATGCAAGTCATCAAGAACAGATGACTATAATAGTGAGGCACTCAAAATTATCATATATATATTTGTTACCGTATAGGAGTCATTTTTAGGTTTTTTGAATGTTGATGATACCACCGGAAAAGGGCTATTTGATATTACAATTGATGAGTTAAAGTCTCTTGGTCTTGAAATTGATGACATGCGTTATCAAGGCTATGATAATGGAGAAAACATAAAAGGAAAACACCAAGGAGTTCAAGAGAGATTTTTAGATCTAAATCCTAGAGCATTTTACACTCCTTGTGGTTGCCATTCTCTTAATCTAACATTTTGTGATATGGCAAACAAGTGTGTTAAAGGAAATAATTTTTTTTCGGAATCATCCAGTGCATTTATACTATCTTTGAAAATTCTACTAAGAGGTGGGAAATTACGAAAGATAATGTTAAAGCTTGGCGTCTTAAGTCATTATGCCAAACATGTTGGGAAAGTCGGGTTGAAAGTGTAAAGGCTATTAAACTGCAACTTGTTGATGTACGGAAAACTTTACTTCAAGTTGGAGAAGAAGATAATTGATGTTGTAATTACAAGCAAAGCAAATTCACTAGCAGAAAAAAGAACTTGGTGACTTTGAATTTTTGTTATCAACTGTTATCTGGTATCACGGTAAAAAGTTACAATCAAAAAATATGCATCTTTATAATGCTATTACAAAAATAAAAAAATTGATTGAGTACTTCAATGATTAAAGAGAAATTGTTTTTCAAAAGCATTTGGTGAAGCTAAGGAGATTGCTTTTGAAATGTGTATTGATCCAATATTTCCACAAAAGTGTTTGATTGAAAGGGAATTTTTTTTTATGAGAGTTCAAGTAGCGAAAAAGTTTGATTTACAACTGAAGAGAATTTTGGAATCAATTATTTTTTATACATTGTTGATCAAATTATTTCTTCTCTTGAGACAAAAATTGAACAATTCAAAAAGTATGACAAAGTATTTGGTTTTTTTTATTTACATGTAATTTGAGGGGAGTTGAAGATAAAGATTTTAAACTGTCTTGTCATCGTCTTGAAAAAACTCTCAAGTTTGAAAAAAGATCGGATATTGATGCCGATGAACTTTATATGGAGTTGAAATATTTGAGACATTGGAAACCAATGATTTAACGACCCTATAGATGTTTTCAAGTTTTTAAAAGAACTTGATTATTTCCCAAATACATGCATTACATATAGAATATTTTTTAGCATTCCAGTAACGGTAACATCTGTAGAAAAGAGTTTATCGAAATTAAAGTTTTTGAAATTTTACTTACGCTCCACAATAACCTAAAAAAGACTTAGCGATTAGGTGATAATATCTATCGAGAACGAAATCTTAGAGAGTATACACTACGAAAAGTTGATCAACCAATTTGCTATCAAGAATGCTAAGAAGGTTTCACGAGGTGTCCAGTTTGATGTTACGATATGTAATTACTCATTAAAATACTACGATTTTGTTATGTTTATTGCTATAAAGTTTATCGTCATTTAAAGAAAAATAGTTAATGTTTAATTCGTTACACATTAAGGCCTAATGATCTTTTTTTCCGACTTTGTCATGGGCATTTGAATCCTCAGGATTGGCCTTGATTACGATACATGCGAAATTGTTCGAATCTTGTTAAAATGCTTAAACCCTAATTTCACGTACTTCTCAAATTACGTAATTTTGATACGAGTAGTTATGCTACAAACCTACAAGTTTCTCTTTAACCCTTTACCCTCGAATTACATAGTTCCAATGTGCATAATTTTGACTCCTAAGTTTATAGTTTAAAATTTAACTCATTTTAGTAGTGTTCTTTCAAAACAATGTTCTTCTTGTGCTTAAAGTAAACTTAAACCTGTTTTCTTTTGAAATGTTCCGTTCTTAAACTTATAATGATATTGTTCTCAAAACCAATATATTACATGCAAAAAAATATTTAAATAGATCGTTTCACTAAACATGTCATTAACATAATAACGTTTTTATATAGTTTCTACAGTCGATTACAAGGAAACAAATAAGATTTTTTTTTTTTTTTTTTTTTTTTTTTTTTTTTTTTTTTTTGCTTTAAGACTTTTGTTAGGTTTGAGGCCGTGTGGACCGACAAGTTATCTGTCAAAAGTCTTCACTCCTTTTTTTAAAAAAATTATGGGCCCCAAAATTTGAACTACCGCCCAAATACTTCACTTCGCACTCCCAAGGTCCCAAGTGCGCGTTTAAAGCCGCCCCATTTCTCCCCTCTTCTTTGCTTTCTCTCTTAATTTCTTCAATTCACTGTAAATTAGATTTGGGAAACGCCGGCGATGGTAAATGGGTAAGACAACCAGGTGGCTCCGGTCTCTTTTCGGCTCCAAAAAGTCTTCAAGTAAGTCGGATTCCAAAAGACAAGCGCCGGAAAACCGCGGTTTGTACCCCAAACAATCTGATGACAACAAGCACGCCATAGCAGTTGCGGCTGCCACCGCTGCTGTGGCGGAGGCAGCGCTCGCGGCGGCACATGCGGCGGCGGAGGTCGTGAGATTGACAAGTGCCGGTGGTAGCAATAGCAGAGCGTATTATGTCGGTGGGCGACGCCGGGAAGTGGCGGCTGTGAAGATACAATCGGCATTTCGGGCTTACCTGGTACGTTTCGTAACTGTTAATTTACCCAAGTGCCCTTGTATTCCAAATATTAATTAATTTTTAATTACTCCAACAAATCTTCATTGATTTTGCGCATTGGGTCCCGCCACTTCATTCATCGGTGGTAGAGCGCCCTCGGACTTTTTATATTTCTCTTTTGGACCCTTGTTATTCCCGATATCAACTTCACTTCTTTATTTTTTATAGCATCTCCACCTATAACATTAAAAATCGTTTTCTTTATATTTATTTTATCTGGACCCTTTTTTTATATCAAATCTGTCCATCCCAATATCTTTTCAACACTTTTTATATGCGAAACAATAATTTAACGAAAATAAAAAGTATAATGGTTTTAATAGACATAGAAATAACATAATGTCTTTTTTAAGCATTGACTGGAGTAAATACCATGGGTTTTTTTTCTCTTAATTATATGCAATTAAAAGATGAAACATTGATGTATAAATATTAAATAACCTTGATGTGTATACACTATGCTCAAAGAGTTTTACATTTGTAGGCTAGGAGAGCATTGAGGGCACTTAAAGGATTAGTGAAGCTTCAGGCGCTTGTACGTGGTCACATCATACGGAAACAAAGTGCAGACATGCTTCGAAGAATGCAAGCCATGGCTCGGCTTCAGGCTCAAGCCTGTGCCAACCGAGCCCACTCATCGGCTTCACCACATTCAACCGTCAAGTCCTTCCGGTCCCACCACCATCCCGTAAGTAAAAAAAAAAACCTTTTTATCTTCTTGTATAATTCGAGTGTGTTCTTATGTATTCCATTACAAAACATACACAGCGATCCAACTCGATGTCTTACATCAAAGGTGAACCACGATTCCATCATAGCGGACCATATTGGTTAGACAATTGGACGGAGGATACTTCATGGACAAGCAAACAAGATGATAAAAGCGACAAGATTCTTGAAGTGGATACTTGGAAGCCAAGGAAGATTACAACCCCGAAAAAACCGAGTAAATCTCGGTTAACCGATTCGAGTTGGGGAACAGAGAAAACAGTTGGAAGTGGGTATAAAAGCCAAAGTAGGAGTCCGTTTACTCCGGCTCATAGTGGTGAATACCCACGGAGCCTATTTGGGGAGTACCCGAGTCACCCTAACTACATGGCTAACACAGAGTCATCTCAGGCGAGGGTGCGGATGCGGTCAATCAGTGCTCCAAGGCAAAGAAGGCATTGGGATTACTCAGATACTCAGTCTGAGAGGGCTTTTCGGAGGTAGGTTTGGCGGATCTTTGATTAACCAAAAATGGCGTGGTGTGGTTTTGTATAGTTAACATTTTCAAGGTTATTTGTGTGATTGCAAAAACGAATTGTGTTATGGCTTGTGTAGACACGGTGTTACAAACATGTTGCATTGATTTTGATGTTTGACTCTGAACAAAGAAACTGATGTTAATTAATGGGACAAAACTTGTAATTTTTCTTTTTGACTCCGAGTGAAGCTGAAGTCTTGTGTAACTAACAAAGGTTTAATAGGTCTTATTTTTTTTTGTACTTTTAATATATGTATGTAATTACATTGACATAGGAAATGACTATAAAGTTAATTACATGTATTACAACGAAATTAAAAGGTACACAAATAAATTCTATGAACTAACCTACATGGTTAAATCAATAAAGTAAAATGCTAAACAGAAAGTGAATGGGAAGCTCTTACTAGCCGCATTCGGTGGTGGGATCAGTGAGAAAGCCAAGGGAGACACCACAAAAACCAGGTAAAGTACAAAAGGCATTAGCTGCGTCTGGGGTGTAGGTGGCATTGATAACACCAATGAAGCAAAAGCATAAAGCGTGTCTATCAATGTCATTGTAAGCAAAATAACCAAGAGTAGTCATGGCTTTGCAACAACTGGACCCTAAATACGGGTATTTTGTCTCGTTGTTGACAAACTCAGAGCAAGTAGATAAGAGGGCAGCCACGGTTATACAGTCCACTGCCAATACCACCACCGTATCCACAACCACCATCACCAACAACCAACTACCAATAACCACCCTTAAACTCACCATCTTCATCATTCTTTATTGCCACTAAAAATGTGATACGATCTGTGTATAAACTGGCATATAGGGTAGGTAGGCAACAGGGAGTGCGTGCTCTAAGATTCTAAAAGATTTTTTTTATTCTTCCCATTAACTTGGAGACCAAATGAACAGTCTAAATGGCCCAATTTTCCTTAACATTCCAACAAATTTTAACATGAGATTTGAAAAAAGAAAAGAAAAAAGACAAATAGGAAAATGGATAGTGTCTCAATTGCACGGCTGAGAGGAGACGTATACCATGTAGAAAGTGCGAAGATATTGTAATGTTAGACTTAAAAGAGTTGGATCTTTTCGATTTCGATGACATGACCTCATAAAAGAGTGTCAATGCTTAGACAGAGCGTGGTAGAATAGCTAGTATATAAGTAGGGAAAATGACTTAAAAGACCAATTAAGTTTCAAAAACGTTCATATTACCCCAATTACGTTTTTGTTGTTCAAAAAACACCAACGAAATTATGTTTTTTACTATAAAGCCAAATAAAGTTACCAGTAAAATTAACGTTTTTTAATGGTGACCGACATCTTGCAGGTAAACGATGGGGGTAAATGAGTTGGCATATTTCTGTTGAGTTGGCATATGTGTTGGCATATCTACGTGACATTTGTGTTATATAGATATAGGGCATAATGGGGGATACGGCTCCTTAATCAATCGACTTCTTCAACATGGCTTCTTCGTCTTGATCCTCCAACTCATGTTCAAGATCAAAAATTTTCAAGTCAAAAAGCACAATTGATAAGGCAAATCCTTGTGATTGTGGGTTTCCTTCTCGTATCTGGATATCAACAACAGAGGCAAATCCTGGTAAAAAATTTAGGGTTTGTCCTAACTCTTTGGTAAGTGTATCTAAAAGCTTGTTCTTGTTTGGGTCCCTTTTTGTTTTTCATGCTACAATATTGTTTGTTTATGTTATAATTGAAGATGAAGGATCCAAAGGATAAATGTGATTTCTGGGAATGGGTTGATAAGGAATGTTGGAACATGATTTCAGTGAGTACAAGATGAAGACTGATAAGGAATGTAAGAGTTTTAGAAAGGAATTGGATAAAATGAAATGTTTCGTGTTGATGTTTGTTGTTTTGTTTGTAATGAAGTACATGATGTAGTGTTAATGTTATTATGTAAGGGAAATGTACTTCGAAATTATCAGGATATGTATCTTCAAAGTAGTTTCATTGTACTCATGTAATATGGTTACGAAGTGGGAATGAAAAGAAGGTGTTTATGAAGACTGATACACATAGAAGGTGTTTATGAAGGCTAATACACATAATAGGATTGCACTTTATCAAATGATAATAGCAGAGGCAAAATAGTCCATAAAAGTGTTTGACATTATGCATGTAATTTGTGTTTTAAATGGTTTTTAAACACAATGGCATGAAAACACACATAATAGTAACATACTTTTATTGATTGAAAATAGCAAGGGCAAAATAGTCCATAATACGATTACACTTTATCAAATGATAATAGCAGGGGAAAAATAGTCCATAATAGGATTGTACTTTATCAAATGATAATAACAGGGGCAAAATAGTCCATAAAACCTATTTCAAACTATTTTCATAGTTTTGAGTGATAACAGGAGGGGCAAAATTGTCCATAAAATTATTTCAAACAGTTTTGAGTGATGTCGGCAGTGCAATACACATAATTGTCCACACAACAAGCCCAACAGTTTTTACCAATTTTAACATAGTTTTAACAAATAGGGGCAAAATGGTACACTGTTATAATATGCATAAAAAGTAATAAACTACATATTAAGCATAATTAAACCACATAATCAAGCATGTGCACATGACACTAAATGTTGGTAAATGTGCACAACACCAGAAGACAAGCCTAAGCATAAAAAAGACAAGCCTAAGCACCAAAAGATGTGCACTAAGCACCAAAAGATGTGTCATTTCAAAGTATTTGACATAATCCTAATAGAAAACACTTATCCTAGTTTAAAGTGACTGGATTTTCATGACTTTCCCCACTTCCATCTTTTGTTACTACCTTTTTCCTTAACTTCAGTTTCGTGATCCTATCAGAAGGTAATCGCCTTTTGTTGGCAACAAAATGCTGAAAAAAAACAGGTTGATGCTGATGGTGATGAACTTCATCAAAATCAGGTTCATGGTGGTCAACAGCCTCTTCATGGTGAGCTTCATCTTGAACATTTCAATGTGGTGAGCTTCATCTTGAACAACCCCCTCTTGATGATCCTCAACATGATCTTCTTGATGGCTGTAACATCCCCCACTCGGCACGAGGACTTCCCAGGGGGTCACCCATCCTGATACTACTCCCGCCCGAGCACGCTTAACTGCAGAGTTCTTATGGGATCTGCTGCCCTCACGGCTTTAAAACGCGTTGTGTTAGGGAATGTAACGCCTGTGTTTCCGGGCTTGCCATATTTAGCAATATAATAGTCTAGGTTAACCTTTGTAACCCGTTTTGAAATAATAAGAATGTATTATTTGAGTATTATGTGTTTTGTGCTTAATTTCCTAATTATGTGGTCTGATTAATTAAGAATAAAAATAAGCGTCAAAATTTAAGTGTAAAATAAACTTAATATCTTGGGTTAATGTTGTAGTAGTTGAAACGAGGTTTCCGAATATATATAGAACGCCCAAATCTGACTTCGTATGAGGAAGTTATGATTCATCGAAGTTCCGGCTTAGCGGTATACAGCCTGTTATACTCGAATTGAGATCGAGCGGTTGTTAGCCGAAGCAATCTAAATGAGAATCGAAGATCTCATTGTTGGTATCGAAGCGATAAAAAGTTAGGCGAGAACGGACGTCAAACGAAGAAGTTATGAATTTATAACGAAAGTTTCTGTCGCGGCCTATTAAAACTAATTAATAAAAATAAAGTCAAAATTAGCCGACGGAGTCTAAACGAAAGTCGTAGAGCGTAGTCTCACCTTCGCGTGGATATAAAGAACGTCGAAAACGGAGTTCGTATGAAGAAGTTATGAATTTCCGAAGTTTGTTAATCATTTTATATTTTTATTTAATTCAAAAATTCGGAAGCATTATCCGAACGAGTCATTGATCTGATCCGAGGTACGCGCCGCGTACTCCGAGGGTGTCGACATCGCAACAAGTGGCTTCGGATGACGCATGCGCTTACGAACATTGGAGCAGTACGCGCTGCGTACAGGCGTACGCCCCACGTAATTGAGGCTTCCAGCCTCTATATAAAGGATCCGAAGGCAGCCTCATTTCTTGTTCATTTTCTTCTCTTCTCTCTAGTCTTTTGCATCGTTTTTCGTGCCGAAGCTACCCCGAAGTCCCGGTATCATACTCTAGCCCCGAGGCAAGTCCCGAGATCCCGAAGATCCCGAGAAGCGCGGTTTCCGAGTCGAAGCTCTGCCCGCGAGAAGTTCGATTTTCGAGGAGATCTTCCAGATCTGCTGTGGATTACTACTTCTATAAGCCGTAGTGCTGTCGGATCGTCTTCTGATCAAGTGAGTGTGTAGTTATTTCTTCTAATACAATAATACGAAGTATTTTATATAAAAATACGTGCTATGTGTATATATTTGGTTGTGTTATGTGTGAATGAGTATTCACTCTCTTCTATCTTATAGATCTGCTTATTTCTATATGAGATATGTGTTATGTGTGTGTGTGCCTCATCTGTTATGTGATATATGTGTTGATTAAAGCATGCTATACAGGTTTTCTTTAAACTACGTATGAAAATATATATTTTATCTACTAATATGTTGGGTAGAACATGGGTAGATAGTTGGGGTGTAATAAACAGATGAGAGGCCTCGATGTTGTTGTTGTTGTTGATCTAGTTATTCAGCGGAGTATGGATAACGACCACGGACTCTTTCTAGACAGTCCAGTGGAACGCTAGCAGGTTCATAACCTGTAGGTGTTGTGAACGATGTGTTCACCGGTGTACTCTATCCCCCTCATCGTTGCCTTTAGGATATCTATTGTTGAGGAAACCCCTTCGCAGTGATGTCCGTCCCGATGAAAATCCTAGATTAGGTCCCTTGAGATAGTTGTATTAGGGACGTAAAGTGAGGATAACGGGAATGGGCAATCGGGATAGTGATTGGTTGGTGAAATTAAATATAACTTATTTATTGTGGGTTGAAAACCCTATATGCTCACCAGGCTCCCAAGCCTGACCCACTCAGTTTTATTTGTATTACAGGAAGTGGCACAAGGGCGTAAGATGGATGGATCATCTTGTTGTTTTGTTTACAAGTCTGTATATGTATATATTTGTTGAATGACTTGTAATGTTTATCGTTTATGCTTTATGGTCTGTATCGGAACATGACATCCCGAGTTTTGATTATATAATGAAATGCATCTCTTGATGAAATGCTTTGATAAATATTATTTTATCATGTTTTGTTTTGGGAACAAATTCCGCAACTCTTTCAAATCAAAAGGATTTACTCTGAAAATATTTAAAAGCATAAATGAAAATCGGTCTTTTCTGGCCGAGATTTTGGGGATGTCACAGTTGGTATCAGAACATTAGTTTAAGCGAACTAGGAATTTGTAGGATTTCTAGACTTAAACTTAGAGTGCTAAATGGAATGATGAGATGTGTGTCTGTTGGATTTTAGACACGAGCACTAGTTTATTTTAGGAAAGTTGCCTAAAATGCTTTATGTGCTAAATGTTATATGTTGCCATATATGATATTATTTGTTCGGATCTACGGTTTGTTGCCAACCGGATCTGAAGGTTTATGTGTTTAGGATTCTAAGCGTATGTATACGATATTAGAACTAGCATGTAATCGTTTGGAGTAATAAGGTGAAATTATTCGGTGTGTAGATCAAAATGGTGAGAACAAGGAGTGGCGTTGGAAACGCGGATGAAAACAGGAATCAACCGCCAGTGATTGAGCAGATACCTGTTGTAGTAGCAGCACCAGAACCAATAACAATGGCTGCGGTGCAAGCCATGATTCAGGCTATGCTAGCCGAACAAAGGGAGGAGATGCGACAAATGTTGCATAATAATAGGGATGAACCTATCATACCTATTGAGGAACCGGAATTGATTCCCGAGCAATCGGAGGAAGGGAACAATAGTCGCATGGTGAGTCAAGTTGGGACTCAAGAGGAACGAAGGAACGATCCAGAAAGGAGAAACAATAAGGATGGGCGTATGTACAAGAATTTCTTGGGCGCCAAACCGCCAAGTCTTTCTGGGAGCCCAAAGCCTGTTGAGATAATGGATTGGATCTCCGAAATGGAGATGGTATTTGAAAGTTGCGACTGTAGCAACAAACAGAAGACCGTATTTGCGGTTAGACAACTGAAGACTGGAGTCTTGAGTTGGTGGAAGTTGTTGGCAGATACTATGCCACGAGGAGAAGCCCTGAAAATGTCATGGGAGGAGTTCTTGGAACAGTTAAGGGTGCAGTATTGTTCGGAGATAGATCTGATTGATCTGAACAATGAGTTCCAAAACTTGAAGAAAGGGAAGATGAGCATAGATGACTATGCTACTGCATTTACTGAGAAGATGAAGTTGTTTCCGTACCTAGTGCCGACAGAACTCTCCAAGATTGAGAGGTTTGCTAACGGACTGCCTGCTGACTTTGGTCCGACAGTCAAAATGGCAACCACTCTGAAAACGGCTGTTCGTGCAGCTAAGAATGTGGAGTCCCAGCAGAAGGAAAGGGGTCTGGAAAGAATAGATGTTGGTGAGAAGAGGAAGTTCGATGGAACTTCAGGGTCCAACAAGAAAAACAAGTTCTCGAAGTCTGGTTCGAGGGGAGGTGGAGGTGAAGCGAAATGGTGCGACAAATGTAAGAAGAAGCATCATGGAAGATGTGAGGTGGCGAACACATGCTACAAGTGTGGAAAGCCAGGGCACTATGCCAATGAGTGTAACCTCACAAAGAAAGTTTGCTATGGTTGTGGTGAGGAGGGTCATATGCCGAGAGACTGCCCGAAGAAGAAGGAGGCAGCTAGACCCAACATTCCGCCAAAGCCAAAGGCGAGAGCATTCCAGATGACACTGGAAGCTGCTAAAGATGAAGCTGATGTCGCTTCAGGTACCTTTCTCGTTAACGAATTGCCTGCCCAAATTTTATTTGATTCTGGAGCCAACTACTCCTTTATATCGCATGAATTTGGTAGAAAGCTAGCTTTGTCTGTTGTTAGACTAGATAATGCTTTATTAGTCGAAGTTGCTAGTGGCAAGTTTATACCTGTTAGCTATCGCATGAAAAACATCTTAATTGATCTGAATGGGAATAAGTTCCACGAGGAATTATTGCCTATCGAACTTAATGGTTTCGACATCGTATTGGGAATGGATTGGCTTAGCGCCAACGACGCCGAAATTTTATGCAAGAAGAAAATAGTCAAAGTAAACCCGCCTGGTAAAGATTCGTTTATGGTGTATGGAGATAAACGCAGAGTGAATTCTGGAATCATTTCATTGATGAAAGCCAGAAAATGTTTGACCAAGGGGTGTACATCGTATTTAGCATTCGTGATTGATGCTAAGAAGGAAAAGAAGGTGATGCAGAATATTCCAGTTGTGTGTGATTATCCGGAAGTATTTCCCGAAGATCTTCCTGGATTACCGCCTGATCGACAAGTGGAATTCCGTATTGACTTGTTGCCAGGAACGACGCCAATTGCAAAAGCACCTTATCGATTAGCACCGACGGAGATGAAGGAGCTAATGATGCAACTTCAGGAGTTATTGGACAACGGTTTCATTAGACCTAGTTCATCACCCTGGGGAGCTCCGGTGTTATTTGTAAAGAAGAAAGATGGAAGTATGAGAATGTGCATCGATTACAGAGAGCTGAACAAGGCAACAATAAAGAATAGATATCCGTTGCCGAGGATTGATGACCTGTTCGATCAATTGCAAGGTTCGAGCTATTTCTCAAAGATCGATCTTAGGTCAGGATATCATCAACTAAAAGTAAGAGAGCAAGATATCGAGAAGACTGCATTCATAACTAGATATGGACACTACGAGTTCTTGGTTATGTCGTTTGGACTAACCAATGCTCCAGCAGCGTTCATGGATTTGATGAATAGGGTTTGTAACCCGTTCCTTGATAAATCCGTGATAGTGTTCATAGACGACATTCTGATTTACTCGAAAAGCCAAGAGGAGCATGGCAGACACTTGCGAGAAGTGTTAGAAGTCTTGAAGAAGGAGAAGCTGTATGTAAAGTTCTCCAAATGTGATTTTTGGATTCGTGAAGTCCAATTCTTAGGTCACGTGGTCAACCAAGAAGGGATAATGGTTGATCCAGCGAAGATCGAAGCTGTGACGAAGTGGGAACAACCGAAAAGTCCCACGGAGATTCGAAGCTTTTTAGGATTAGCCGGATATTACCGAAGGTTTATCCAAGGCTTTTCTTCGATCGCTAGTCCATAAATCAGCTTTGACCCACAAAGGAGCTACTTATGCTTGGGGTGAGAAGCATAAGGAAGCATTTGAGAAGCTAAAGGAGAAGCTATGCGAGGCACCGATACTTTCTCTACCCGATGGAGTTGAAGACTTCGCTGTCTATAGCGATGCGTCTGGGGTTGGTTTGGGTTGTGTTTTGACCCAAAGAGGTGATAGCATATGCGTCTCGACAGCTGAAAGAGCATGAAAAGAATTACCCGACTCATGATTTAGAGTTGGCAGCGGTAGTTTTCGCTCTGAAAATATGGAGGCATTACCTCTATGGCACGAAGTGCAAACTTTTCACTGATCATAAGAGTCTCCAATATCTCTTTAATCAGAAAGAATTGAATATGAGGCAACGACGCTGGCTAGAATTACTTAAAGACTATGACTGCGAGATACTTTACCACCCCGGTAAAGCTAATGTTGTTGCTGATGCTCTCAGTCGGAAAGTCAATCCTGAAAGGAAAAGGCCAAGAGCGTTGAGAATTGAAGTTGTCTCAACTATTTTGGAAAGTATAAAGAAAGCTCAGAGCGAAGCTTCTGAGAAGAATGACAGAAAGGAGGAACGTTTGGGCAAAACGTTGGTGTTCGGTGTAAACAGTCATGGACTGAAGGTGTTCCAAGATCGGATTTGGATACCTAAGACAGGAGGAGTCAGAGATCTTCTGATGGAAGAAGCTCACAAGACCATGTACTCGATTCATCCGGGTAGCACTAAAATGTATAGGGACCTGAAACCCTACTACTGGTGGCCGACGATGAAGCTTGATGTTGCAAAGTATGTGGCCGAGTGTGTGACTTGTGCGAGAGTCAAGACACAACATCAGAAACCGTACGGGAGTTTAGAACCTTTGCCTGTGCCTATGGGTAAGTGGGAAGACATTGCTATGGATTTTGTCACTAAACTGCCCAGAACAAAGAATGGTCACGACATGATTTGGGTGGTCGTTGATCGATTCACTAAGAGTGCGCATTTCATAGTGGCCAGGGAGAAATGGTCTATGGAGAAGCTTGCGAATTCTTATGTGAAGGAAATTGTGAGGCTTCACGGTGTTCCGTTAACGATTGTGTCGGATCGTGATAGCCGTTTCACATCGAGGTTTTGGAAAAGTCTACAAGAGGAATTGGGTACCAAGTTGTGTTTAAGTACAGCTTACCATCCGCAGACTGATGGTCAGAGCGAACGAACGATACAAACACTTGAAGATATGCTGAGAGCATGTACCTTGGAATTCCTAGGTAATTGGGATGAACATTTACCGTTGGTAGAATTTTCCTATAATAATAGTTTCCACTCGAGCATTAAGATGGCACCGTACCAAGCTTTGTATGGACAGAAGTGTCGTACGCCGTCTTGTTGGCTTGAGGCTGGGGAAAAGCAGTTTATGGGACCGGAGTTGGTTCATCAAACTGCTGAAAAGTTGAAAATAATTAGGGAAAGAATGTTAGCGGCTCAGGATCGTCAAAAGAGCTATGTTGACAAGAAGCGGAGACCGATAACTTTTGAGGTTGGGGATTCGGTTTTGCTTAAAGTCTCGCCGTGGAAGGGACTTATAAGATTTGGTAAAAGGGGAAAGTTGAGTCCAAGGTTTATTGGACCGTTTAAAGTTCTTCAGAGGATTGGGAACCAAGCTTACAAGCTCGAATTACCCGAAGAACTGAATGGAATTCACAACACTTTTCATGTGTGTTATTTGAGAAAGTTCACGGGAGAAGTTCCCGACATAATTCCAATTTCTGAATTGAGAATTGATGAGAACAAAAGGTTGATTGAAGAACCAGAGGCAATTGTTGACCGAAAGACTAAGAAATTGCGACGCAAGATGGTTGGGTTAGTGCTTGTCCGATGGAAACACACGAATGGGCCGAATCTCACCTGGGAGACGGAGAGTGACATGATGGGTCGCTATCCGCATTTGTTTGTTGATGTGTGATTCCGGGGACGGAATCATTCTAAGGTGGAGAGAATTGTAACGCCTGTGTTTCCGGGCTTGCCATATTTAGCAATATAATAGTCTAGGTTAACCTTTGTAACCCGTTTTGAAATAATAAGAATGTATTATTTGAGTATTATGTGTTTTGTGCTTAATTTCTTAATTATGTGGTCTGATTAATTAAGAATAAAAATAAGCGTCAAAATTTAAGTGTAAAATAAACTTAATATCTTGGGTTAATGTTGTAGTAGTTGAAACGAGGTTTCCGAATATATATAGAACGCCCAAATCTGACTTCGTATGAGGAAGTTATGATTCATCGAAGTTCCGGCTTAGCGGTATACAGCCTGTTATACTCGAATTGAGATCGAGCGGTTGTTAGCCGAAGCAATCTAAATGAGAAACGAAGATCTCATTGTTGGTATCGAAGCGATAAAAAGTTAGGCGAGAACGGACGTCAAACGAAGAAGTTATGAATTTATAACGAAAGTTTCTGTCGCGGCCTATTAAAACTAATTAATAAAAATAAAGTCAAAATTAGCCGACGGAGTCTAAACGAAAGTCGTAGAGCGTAGTCTCACCTTCGCGTGGATATAAAGAACGTCGAAAACGGAGTTCGTATGAAGAAGTTATGAATTTCCGAAGTTTGTTAATCATTTTATATTTTTATTTAATTCAAAAATTCGGAAGCATTATCCGAACGAGTCATTGATCTGATCCGAGGTACGCGCCGCGTACTCGAGTACGCCCCGCGTACTCCGAGGGTGTCGACATCGCAGCAAGTGGCTTCGGATGACGCATGCGCTTACGAACATTGGAGCAGTACGCGCTGCGTACAGGCGTACGCCCCGCGTAATTGAGGCTTCCAGCCTCTATATAAAGGATCCGAAGGCAGCCTCATTTCTTGTTCATTTTCTTCTCTTCTCTCTAGTCTTTTGCATCGTTTTTCGTGCCGAAGCTACCCCGAAGTCCCGGTATCATACTCTAGCCCCGAGGCAAGTCCCGAGATCCCGAAGATCCCGAGAAGCGCGGTTTCCGAGTCGAAGCTCTGCCCGCGAGAAGTTCGATTTTCGAGGAGATCTTCCAGATCTGCTGTGGATTACTACTTCTATAAGCCGTAGTGCTGTCGGATCGTCTTCTGATCAAGTGAGTGTGTAGTTATTTCTTCTAATACAATAATACGAAGTATTTTATATAAAAATACGTGCTATGTGTATATATTTGGTTGTGTTATGTGTGAATGAGTATTCACTCTCTTCTATCTTATAGATCTGCTTATTTCTATATGAGATATGTGTTATGTGTGTGTGTACCTCATCTGTTATGTGATATATGTGTTGATTAAAGCATGCTATACAGGTTTTCTTTAAACTACGTATGAAAATATATATTTTATCTACTAATATGTTGGGTAGAACATGGGTAGATAGTTGGGGTGTAATAAACAGATGAGAGGCCTCGATGTTGTTGTTGTTGTTGATCTAGTTATTCAGCGGAGTATGGATAACGACCACGGACTCTTTCTAGACAGTCCAGTGGAACGCTAGCAGGTTCATAACCTGTAGGTGTTGTGAACGATGTGTTCACCGGTGTACTCTATCCCCCTCATCGTTGCCTTTAGGATATCTATTGTTGAGGAAACCCCTTCGCAGTGATGTCCGTCCCGATGAAAATCCTAGATTAGGTCCCTTGAGATAGTTGTATTAGGGACGTAAAGTGAGGATAACGGGAATGGGCAATCGGGATAGTGATTGGTTGGTGAAATTAAATATAACTTATTTATTGTGGGTTGAAAACCCTATATGCTCACCAGGCTCCCAAGCCTGACCCACTCAGTTTTATTTGTATTACAGGAAGTGGCACAAGGGCGTAAGATGGATGGATCATCTTGTTGTTTTGTTTACAAGTCTGTATATGTATATATTTGTTGAATGACTTGTAATGTTTATCGTTTATGCTTTATGGTCTGTATCGGAACATGACATCCCGAGTTTTGATTATATAATGAAATGCATCTCTTGATGAAATGCTTTGATAAATATTATTTTATCATGTTTTGTTTTGGGAACAAATTCCGCAACTCTTTCAAATCAAAAGGATTTACTCTGAAAATATTTAAAAGCATAAATGAAAATCGGTCTTTTCTGGCCGAGATTTTGGGGATGTCACAGGGAAGGTATCCACACCCCTTATAAGGAATGCTTAGTTCTCCTTCCCAGCCGATGTGGAATCAGATCTAACCCACTTTCACCCCCCATTATAGGGTTCGACGTCTCTGTCGAACACATCGACCCGTGCCCTAGCTCTGATACCAACTGTGACATCCCCAAAATCACGGCCAGAAAAGACTGGTTTGTTTATGCTTTGTTTAAAAATCAGAGTTACATTTTAAATGAAAGTGTTGCGGAATTTGTCCCAAAACAAAAATATGATAAAGATTTATCAAAAGCATTTCCATAGAAATGTATTTCATTAAAAGACTCGGGATGTCATGTTCGTACAGATCAAAAGCATAAACAGTACAATATAAGCCTTACTACATTATTTCATATCTACAGGCCTATATCCGTAATCCCTCGTCCAAAACATCACACCTATGCTCATGCGCCACTACCTGTAATACATAAAACTGAGTGGGTCAGGCTTGGGAGCCTGGTGAGCACATATGGTTTTCAACCCACAATAAATAAGTTTATTAATTTCATCGATCAACAATAACCCGATTACCCATTCCCGTTATCCTCACTTTACGTCCCTAAACACCTATCATAAGGGACCTAGCCTAAGGATCATCATCGGGACGGACACTACTGCTAAGGGGATTCCTCAGCAATAAATGTCCTAAAGGCAACCATGTGGGGGATGGAGTACACCGGTGAACATATCGTTCACAAACACCTACAGGTTGCGAGCCTGCTAGTGTTCCACTGGACTGTCTAGAAGAGTCCGTTGTCGTCATCCATACTCCGCTAGATGACAGAATCAACAACATCAACATCGAGGCCTCTCATCATTTTATCACACATCACCTATTGCATCTACCCATGTTTTACCCCAACATTTTCGTAGATATAAAATACATATACAGTTTAAATCATTGAAAACATGTATAACAACGTTCATCTAGCATAGATAGCAAGTATTCAGATAATATGCACACATAGCACGTAATTTATATAAAATACTTCATATCTATGTGTAAGTTGAAAGTAACTATGCACTCACTTGTTAAGGTGATGATTCCAAAATCGGGCAGCGCTTGCTTCTAACGATTCTATTTTCATTCGACGAAACCTGGCATTATTATCGCTAAATTTTAGTCTAATATTTACCGTGACCAACTATTAGTCTTAGTATTATTATTATTATATAAGCGTTAAACAATATTTTCCAACCACTATGTACAGGGCAGGGCCAGACATAAAACACCGGAGGGCAGGACCATTTTGGGGATATTGTTTAACGCTTATATGTCTGGTCCCTGTCTGTACATAGTGGTTGGAAAATATTGTTTAACGCTTATATAATAATAATAATACTAAGACTAATAGTTGGTCACGGTAAATATTAGACTAAAATTTAGCGATAATAATGCTATGTTTCGTCGAATGAAAATAGAATCGTTAGAAGCAAGCGCTGCCCGATTTTGGAATCATCACCTTAACAAGTGAGTGCATAGTTACTTTCAACTTACACATAGATATGAAGTATTTTATATAAATTACGTGCTATGTGTGCATATTATCTGAATACTTGCTATCTATGCTAGAGGAACGTTGTTATACATGTTTTCAATGATTTAAACTGTATATGTATTTTATATCTACGAAAATGTTGGGGTAAAACATGGGTAGATGCAATAGGTGATGTGTGATAAAATGATGAGAGGCCTCGATGTTGATGTTGTTGATTCTGTCATCTAGCGGAGTATAGATGACGACAACGGACTCTTCTAGACAGTCCAGTGGAACACTAGCAAGCTCGCAACCTGTAGGTGTTTGTGAACGATATGTTCACCGGTGTACTCCATCCCCCACATGGTTGCCTTTAGGACATTTATTGCTGAGGAATCCCCTTAGCAGTAGTGTCCGTCCCGATGATGATCCTTAGGCTAGGTCCCTTATGATAGGTGTTTAGGGACGTAAAGTGAGGATAACGGGAACGGGTAATCGGGTTATTGTTGATCGATGAAATTAATAAACTTATTTATTGTGGGTTGAAAACCCTATGTGCTCACCAGGCTCCCAAGCCTGACCCACTCAGTTTTATGTATTACAGGTAGTGGCGCATGAGCATAGGTGTGATGTTTTGGACGAGGGATTACGGATATAGGCCTGTAGATATGAAATAATGTAGTAAGGCTTATATTGTACTGTTTATGCTTTTGATCTGTACGAACATGACATCCCGAGTCTTTTAATGAAATACATTTCTATGGAAATGCTTTTGATAAATCTTTATCATATTTTTGTTTTGGGACAAATTCCGCAACACTTTCATTTAAAATGTAACTCTGATTTTTAAACAAAGCATAAACAAACCAGTCTTTTCTGGCCGTGATTTTGGGGATGTCACAATGGCCTTCAACATGATTTTCTTGATGGTCAATTTCATCTACTTGATTGTCAATCTCATCTACTTGATGGTCAATCTCATCCTCTTGCTGTTCAATTTCATCCTCCTGGTGGTCTTCAATATCACCTTCTTCAACAGCCTCTTCTTCACTAATCTCATCTTCACTAACCCCATCTTCATTGACCCCATCTTCACTAATCCCATCTTCACTAACCCCTTCTTCAATAACCTCTTCTTCACCAATCCCATCTTCACTAACCCCTTCTTCAACAGCCCCTTCACCAACAGCCCCTACCATCTCCCATCTCAATGTCCTCAAGTAGAAGATCAATGAACCACATCCAAGTTTCCTTGTTTTCAACTGGCACAACAGCCCATGCTAGAGGGTACATTTGGTTGTTTGTGTCCCTACCAACAGTTGTTAACAACTCACCTCTGCAAATACCCTTCAAAAAACAGCCATCAACACCGATAACCCTTCTACATCCTTCAATCCAGCCATCCTTGATAGACTTCAGGCAAATATACATCCTTTTGAAGTAATGTGTAGCATCAGGCGTATGATTTGTCTCGATCAAGACTGTTGACCCAGGATTAACCCACAATAACTCAGCACCATAATTCCATAGTTTCTCATAATGGCTTACCAAATTGCCTGAAATCTCATCTAGTGCAAAATACTTGGCATTTCTACACTGCCCAAGACTTACCTTGAGACCATAGTCTTTCCTAACCACTTCTGCCATTTTCATATAGCTAAACCGAGGCCTTTCCAAAATGTTAGGTATTAACATTTTTCCAATTCACTTATACGTAACAAGACAACCCAATTTTTGTTGTCTAGCACAATTATGTTTATCAATTATTGACTTGATCTGGAATGAATTTTCCTTGTTTATGGGACTAGCCCATAGTCTAAAAGGGCAAGATGGCTTCCCTTTTTCATTTTTATTGCACCTTACTAACAATGTTGTTGCCTCATTTTTTTCATACCACAATGCATAACCCTTAGACACAGCATTATTTGTTAACATACGTTTCAGTTCATCTCGATCAGAGAATTTCATACCTAACTCAGGCATCATAGTGTCCCATTTTTGGTTTGGATCGTGAATAGGATGTTTTTTTTACCTTATCACCAGCTTCTTCCTCTATGCCTCTTTCTGGAATAAGATTCTTCTGTGACAAAAAATGATCAACAACTTTAGGCCATTGAATGTCCTCATCATCAGCTTCATGGTCCACCGATAGATCATCCGACAATACCGAGTCCACATCATCTTCATATGTTTCAGTACCACTGTCCCATTCTTCAACTTTTTCTTCTTCAATCCAATCTAGTAAGGGTTCATGATAGTCATCAATGTAGATACTGATTTGATTATCATCATCATCAAACCCAGCATCAAGGAACCTAACATAATCATCTTCATCCCTGAGCTCCCTTAACCCATCTACGAGGGACCGATTTTTAAGACAGTAATACATATCCCGACATCTATTGTTGATCAATTTTTGGAGATAGGCCTTGAACTCCTTGAAATCCATGTTACGTACATCTAGCCCCATAACAGGTACTTTATGAGGATGGAAGTAAACAAAGGGATTAGGAGAAAAAACACCTTTATGGTAGACATCAATGTTGAGTGAGTCACGAGACATACTTGCTGCACGAGACATGCTGAGAACCCTTGCTGCACAATCGACGAACTCTCCTTCACCTTCTGTAATAATCAATTTCACTGTCACGAGTTCACCATTGTGTAAGAACCCTAGATATCGATTTCACCCTTTACTGAGAACCCTTGATGGTGAATCGATATCCTTGTGGCATTTATGTTTCACGTAATGTGTTTTAATAATCCATGTCAGATTAAACCATTGATCACCGGTAAACAAAGAAGCATAATCCACAGATGCCGGTCACCATTAAAAAACCTTAATTTTATTGGTAACTTTATTTGGCTTTATAATAAAAAACATTATTTCGTTGGTGTTTTTTGAACAACAAAAACATAATTGGGGTAATATAGACGTTTTTGAAACTTAATTGGTCTTTTAAGTCATTTTCCCTATATAAGTATTATTACTATTTTGTTTTTTTTTTATTGCATTTTTTACATTCTGGGAGTGCTAGATTTGAGTTCGACCATTGTTTCTTTTTTTTTTTTTTTTTTTCTGTTTGTATGTGTTAGTACCCATTTCTACCTTGTGGCAAATGTCTTCTGCAACATTGCTAGTTCTTGCATTTATTGTTTGTTCATGTGCTTCTTCACGGTGACATTTGATTGTGCTTCTTAGCATGTTAGCCTGGTATTTTGCATACCTTCCAAGTCTTGTGATGTTCGTTTGTATGCAAATACTCGATAAGTATAGTGACTATATTCTTTACATCCTGACTCATTGTATGCTTCAACTCTTAGTGTATGTTGTATTTGTTATAAGTGTTTTGCCAGCCCCATGTTTTATTGCTTTTGTTTACTAAATCAATGTGTATACAACCAGTTTGCCCATTTCTACCACTAACATTCGCTATAATCAGCCCAAGTATTTGAATTTCTTTCTCTTTTTTCCCTAATAGCCGTCAACCCTCACCATCTTACTACTTAATTAATTATTCATTTATTTTCCTATTGATCTTGTGGAGTGACGTTTATTATGCATATCTTCAAAGACAATCAGCATTAAATCTTTAACATGTACTTTTATTTTTGACAGAGGTCTTCTATGGAAACAGAAGCCTACTATCTTACCTCCCCCTTACCCCATTTTTGTAAGACTAGGGTTTTTGCTTAACCCACAAAGTCATTCTGTTTAGATTAAATAAAAATGAAACAATATATAGTTGTCCAAATTAAATATTTAACCCATTAAGGTCATTAAACAAAAACGAGAAAGGTTGCCCATGTTAGGGAGGTGCATCAACATGTGATGTATGTGTACTCATGGTGTTTCAACGACTTATGCAACCTTTTTAGATGGACCAAATAATAAATTCCAGTTTGTATCATTAACACCATTGATATCAGTTCCAGTCTAATTCATACCAAAAGCAGTGTGGTTCAAAAGTAGATATTGTTTTGATATTGGAAATTGTAAATGGTAACAAACATCTGAACAAAAAGAATGTCTCAATGGAATCGACATAAAAAGTAACAAACATTCAAAAGTTGTCTCCTAGCATGTAAAAAAAAAAAGCAGGTAGCAAATATGAAACTTCAACGTTTCCCACCACCACCTCCAATCTTAGGTCCCTTACCTCCTTTAGCCACATTTCCACTCTTTCCTTGTGTCTTTTGCTTCGATACTACCTCTGCTTTCTTTGCCTTCTTCTCATCTTTAGTTTTCTTGATCCTCTCTTTGATTTCACTTCATTTCATTTACAAATAATAACATATTTAGTTATACCAAATTGGTAAAACAATTAATGTCATAAAAAAAAAAAAGCTATCTTACCGAAGAGCTGCCTCCCTAGCAGCATCACGAACTTCAGGTTTCTCACTTCTTTTCTTCTGAATGACTTCCAATGTGGCTCCCACAATAGCCCTAGAGTAAGGCTTCTTTGTGGCACGACGCCTCTTCTTCACAGCTTCTTGAGCAATGTCCTGTTAGGTTTCAAACAAAAAGAAGGGGCAAATTAGTAACTTTATCAAAATACAGTGAGAATCATTATTGTTGACTGATGGGATTTCTCACCTTCTTATGTTGCTTTCGGTACATGGCTGTCCATGTGAGCTTTGAGGGCTTCAGTTTATTATGGAAATACCTCTTGCATTTGGAATTTGCAAACAAAAAGACCTAAAATTGACAATATGCAAATTCGTTGCAGGAAACAAGTTAAAGATAAAGATGTATAAAAGCTAAATCACACATTGTTTTAAACTAATTCCATACCTGAGAGTCTGATCGAATGAACCTAATACCCCTTCCAGGATAAATCTTCTGGCCACTGAATCTGCAGAGCTCGGTCCTATTGTTACAGATAGACAAGGTTAAATTCTAAGACAGCCCAAAAGAATCCCTAAGGAAAATAAAAATATACGGATCACAATGACTTTCATAAACCAAATAGATTCAGATTAAATGATTGGAGATATAGCACTCACGATTAAAATCTTAACAAAAATGTATAATCCGATATTTTCATAAACACTGTAATTCTCGTGAAGAAGCACGAATGTGTGAAAAGAGAGACTTGACCGGTGTTTCTATCTCTATAACGTCAAAACCGTATAGTTAATCCATCTAGATAACATTTATCATTTGCTGATGCAATGAACACTTATAAAAGCATACTGCTCATGTGAATTGAACAAAAATTGTATCCTTATGAACATGAAACAAGTTCGTTAGATTCCGTGAAAAAAATCCATGAAAGGCATAAATCATTAAATCTTCAGAATAATAGAGTATAGCTGAGTGCTGCAACGATCGGATTTAAAGCTTTAATTTGAGCATATTTTGTTCAAATAGGATGGATTGAAAACACTAATATGAACTATGACCACATTTACAATGTTAATAACCTTGTTGACGAAATGAACGTTAGCCAAATGTCTAGCGACTAGCGAGATTGGTCACATTCTTCCATTTACAAATCAACACATCAAACGCTTAACAGTTGCATATACAGACGACGAGCAATTAGGATGAATAAAATTAACGCATAGACGGAATCTTACTTTAACACCATGGCGGCGGCAGCAGCAAACTTCTTTGTCTTCGATAAATAAAACCCTAGAAACCCTAATTCGGTTGGTTCTTATACAGCATCAATTTGGTCATAGAGTATAAGAAAGGGTTTTGAATAGGGCATATACCCTACTCCACGAAACAAAACATGCATTTCTAGTCCCTCCAGTTTAGTGTTTCGGAGTTTCTATCCTGTTATTCAATTATTATTTTTTTTCTTAATTTATTTATTTAGCTGGAGGTGACATAAAGAAACCAATAAATGTTTTTTAAAGTAAAGTGCGTAAATGGTTTTCGTGGTCATGTAAAAATGTAAAAATTACATTTCTACTCCAACCTTTTTAGTTTGTAAGATTCCTAACTTTGTATTTTGCAGCGAATATCGTTTTAGGGGGTTTGAAAGAAAAAAAATCATTTTTTTTGATAAAAATAAAGTTCATTGTTAGTAATCTAGTACGTATATTTGTATCATGTATTTATGCCTAGTTCTCTCGTATTTTGTATGTATGTGGTCCGGTCCATGTTTTTTGTATCTTGCATACTAGGTGTGAGACCCATGTATTACATGGGTTTATTTAAAAAAATTAAATATAAAATTTTAACAATTTGAAATTTTTGAATTTATAAGAAAAATAAGAATTTTTTGAATTATTAAAATTATTGAGGCTTTAATGTATTGAATACATTACATATATAAACTGTTTCTAATAAATACCTTACATATATATTACCTTACATATTAAATGTGGAATTTTAATTTAATAAAATGAAAAATACAATGAAAAGACAAGTAGAAAATAGAAAATTTAAAAATTTTAGAAAATGTCATGTGTCCAGATGAAGAAGAATAGGACATGCAGCAAAAAACTTTCATTTATTAGAGTAGATTAATATTCATATTGGTTCATTAATGAGATGAGGGCAACACACAAGTTTATTCATGTTAACATGGTATCACAGCGGTAATACAAAATCTATCGTCTCCGCCATCTCATCTTAACCCTAGTGCCGCCTATCCATTCTTTGTTTGGCACATCTCTTATCCTGCTTGTCTCGTTTTCTTCCCTCTGTCTTCTCTTTCCACACGATGACAAGACACACAAGCAAAGGCATCCCCATTACCGAGAAACCTTATGAGATCTCAAACATACATGCATCAATCCCTCTTCTTTGAGACTCATTGTTGTGGTTTCAGGGTTTTAGATCATCTCAAACCACCGAAGGACCCTGCCTCCTCTAATATGGAAGAATGGAAATGTATTGACTCCATAGTCAATAGTTGGATGTACATGATGTTATCACCACCGTTGCTTCAAATGTCGTTGAAGATTAAATCCAATGCGTAAGGATTGTGGACTCAACTTGAAACCCCTGGTTAAACGCGGATTCACGACCCATGCAATTAGATACCCAACTTCGCTCCATAACCATGGGCGATTCAACTGTTGATGCATATTGCACAAAGATAAGAACTATTGCAGATTCCTTGGAAAACCTTGCTGCGAAAGTACCAGAAAAAAACTTGGTTATTTACACCATTAATGGATTGACTCCTAAATTTGGATATATTGCTAGTCAAATTTGCCACACGAAACCTCTTCCTCTTTTTCCAATACACGTGTAATGCTTGGAATTGAAGAACAACGCTTAATCGAACATGATCGACGCAACAATGACACTTCCCAATTCTCAAATACCTCATCTATGTCTACCATACTCGCCAATAACTTTGTTCACAATCCTTCCGGTCGAGGTGGAGGAGGTCGTAAAGGTAGGGGCGGTGGTCGCCATAGGCGCAACGGAAGACCTGGCGGAGGCCGTGGCTGCGACATCCCCAAATTTAATGTCACTTTAAAAAAAAATTATTTATGTTTATTTTACATCAGTGGTCTTTATAAATGTGGAATTGGTCCCATAAAAAATATTTATGAAGAAAATGTTTTTCATTGATTATTAAAAATTAGGATGTCATAACTGGTTCAAAACATACACAAAAACATTACTAACCTTACATTAAATTAGTGTAACAACCCAAAACCAAGATAATCTTTTTTTTTCCATTTTAGTTAAGATTTGCAATCATAAATTTGTTCCAAAAATCCATTACATAATCATCATATCAAATCATCAAAGTGACAATATCAATAAGTGCATAAAATAGTGGGGAGTGAATATTGCGTCATTATGCTGGACCCTTCCCTTTAGTACCGGAAGTACCTTAAACCACAATACAAATTGTAAGCAAAAGCTTGGTGAGTTTTCCCAAAGACCCACATACCAAACATACAATTGGGCCTAGCCTTGGGGTATATTCCAACCCAATACGCAAGTATGGGTCCCGCCTTGGGGCCTCGCCCTAGGTTATATTTTAACCCGATCATATGATAGTGGGCCCCACCTTGGGGTATATTTCAACCCGACATGCCATAATGGGCCCCGCCCTGGGGTATATTTCAACCCGATCATACAAGCACAAATATAAATGTCACACAACAGCTACCATTCTACATAACCGAATAATGGGCCAGCATTGGTGCCTTCGACCCATGGATACAGGGAGGAGACTCACCTCGGTCTCCTGATAAATACTAACTGCTCGACTACTAATCCGAAAAATCCCACACTAAACATATACAAATTACCCTAATTAGGAATGAGTTAACAATCATAACTGTGGGCCTAAATTTCAATCCAATTCTTAAGGTCAGGGCCCCTTCACCTTACCCATAACGGACTTAATCAACCCTGGCCATAACACACTAATGGGCCCTAAGGCCCAAACGGCCCATCTCATAACACTTAAGGCCCACAACAAAAATTTGAGGTCCACCTACCCTAAACAGGCCAAGGCCCAAAAAACTAGCTAAGGCCCAAAAGCCACAAAAGTCCAACAATTGACAAAAAGCCCACAGGCGCGTACGAGCGGCGTAATTCCATTATGTTTGGTGTACTTGGTCCCAAGCATTACGCGTTACATATATCTTAGTGTGCTCGACGTACTGAGTTGTTGAGCACTTTCAGCCATTTAGTGCGTAATCCATGTTGTCACTTAATCCAACTTTCAGATCTCGTTCATTAAAAGGGTCCTAGGGCATAAAGTTTGCAACTTTATGACTTTGCATGTCTTATAGGAGTCCAACATCCAATTTTGTCTATCAAGACTCACTTTAAGGTTCTAAATCCATGCATTGTGTCATAACAACCACCAAGATAACATTTTATGCTTCTAACACATCAAAGGGACTAATATCTAGCATTTCAAGCTTCTAGAGTTGCCCAAACTCACTGAAGAGAATCTAAGAGAACTCATAAACAAACCGTAACTCTAGTTATCAAAAGAAACAACAATGTATGAGCTTTTTACCTTCAAAAGCTTCCTAAGATGACGCAGATTCAAGATCTTGAAGCTCAACAACATCCAATGCTTGCACACCAAGTTCTTCTTCTTGCAAACACACCAAAAAGGCCACCAAAGTTACTTTCAAGCTCAAAGATCACTCTCAAGATCAAACTAGGCTTTTAGGGACGTTAATAAGTAGTGGAGTCTGATAAGGGTGAGGGTCCAAGAGTCATAAGTGAGCTTAAATACGACTCATGCCCTAAAATTATGGTTTTAGCATTGGCCACGTACGCCCTGCGTACGCATCGTATGCCCCCGCGTACGTGGCTCAGGTTCCCGCTTCCAAACACGCCCATGTACGCTAAGCATACATAAACGTATGCTTAACGTATATGGGGACTCCTTCTAAAAATAAATTTGTTTCAAGGGTTAAAAAGGAAAATACCCTGGACCAAGTGTTACTAATCTCCCCAACTTGAATTAGACTTTGTCCTCGAAGTTCGCTGATGCGAATAAATCTGGGTTGTGCTCTTTCATCTCGTCCTCTAGCTCCCATGTCCACTTAGAGCCCTTACGATGTTGTCATTGCACCTTCACTAGGTTCACCACCTTATTACACAAAGTTTTAATTTTCATGTTAAGAATCGTGATCGGCTTCACTACATAACTCAGGCGCTCATCCTCCTGAATCTCATCCAACGAGATCACCGTTGAATCATCGGCTACACATTTCCGTGAGTAGGATACATGGAAAGTGTTATGGATCTGACCGAGCTCATCAGGAAGATCTAATAGGTATGCAACCATGATCACTCGGGCAGTAATCCTGAATGGACCAATGAATCGGGGACCCTACTTACCCCGCTTACGAAATCGGATGAAACCTTTCCAAGGCGACACCTTCAGCAACACAAAGTCTCCCACTTGAAACTTAAGGTCCGAACGACATCAGTCGGTATAACTCTTATGGCGACTCTGCGTAACCCGCAACCTGTCATGCACATGTTGAATCAACTCGGTGGTCTTAAGCACCACCTCGGTGCTTCCTATGACCTGATAACCGACCTACCCCAAACAAATTGGGGTCCTACACCTCCTTCCATGCAACATATCAAAGAGTGTTCGGTCAATACTAGCATTATAACTATTGTTGTAGGAGAACTTTGCTAGTGGAAGGTAAGTGTCCTAACTCCCTCCAAAAGCCAGCACGCAAGCCCGAAGCATATCCTCGAGCGTCTGGATCGTCTGTTCTCTCTGTCCGTCGGTCTAGGGGTGGTATGTTGTACTGAAATGCAGTTGAGTTCCCAACTCCTCGTGGAACTTCTTCCAAAATCGGGAGGTGAAATGAACATCTCGATCCGAGACCACTAACACAGGCACCCCATTCCTGACCACCACCTCCCATATATAAATATTAGCTAGCTTCTATGTGGATATACTCTCGGTAATTAGGATAAAATGTGCACTCTTGTTCAGTATGTCCACAACAACCCAGATCGAATCAACACCCCGCGTCGTCCTGGGCCATTTGGTGATGACATCCATAGTGATCTCCGCCTACTTCCACATAAGGATGGGTAACGGCTGGACCTTGCCATGAGGTCTCTGTTGTTCAGCTTTGACTTTCCTACAATTCAAACACCGCTCAATAAACCAAACAACTTCCCTTTTCATGCAGAGCCACTGGTAACTCAATCTCAAGTCTCGGTACATCTTTGTGGCCCACGGATGGATAAAAAACTTTGATCTATGTGCCTCCTCCAAAATCGTCTGCCTCATCCCACCTGATGCCAGAACCCAGACCCTACCACACCGAGTCAATAACCCCCAACTGTCCCAAACAAGCAAAGGAATCTACCCTCTAATCCGCTCAGTCTTCCAATTTTCCTTCTTTAATCCTTCTACATGAGCCTCCTTGATCAAATCCATCAAAGGTGAAGTAATAATCATCCCCAAACAAATATCTTGGATAGATGAGCATACCGCCTTACGTCTCAAAGCATTGGCCACCACATTGGCCTTCCCGGGGTGGTACAAAATCTCACAATCATAATCTTTTACCACATCCAACCACCTCCGTTGCATCATATTCAAGTTCGGCCGATCCATTAAATACTTCAAACTCTTATGATTGGTGTGAATAGTGCATCGGACTCCGTACAAATAGTGCCTCCAAATGTTGAGAGCAAACACCACCACCCCCAACTCCAAATCATGCGTGGGGTAATTCGCCTCATGAGGCTTCAGCTGCCTCAAGGCATAAGTGTTGGATTAGTGTCTAAGCCCGTAACTATATTTGGTGAGTACTTGAACCGGTTGTGCATGGTCCTTTTGGGTTGCCTTCACCATAGCAACTTGACAGGGTAATTTATGGAGAGAGAGAGAAGATATTATGATATATTAATATATTATAAGAATAATATATTAAAAGAGAAATCATATTATTTGATTAATATTGGCCATGAATTAATTAGGAATTAATTTGGTGACTAAAAGAGATTAATTAAATAAAGGGGCATAAACTGTCAAATGTGTGATAGTTGAGTTTTGGGCTGGGAAACCTAATGGACTAAGGGGGAACGAAATTATGATGAAGGATCATCATATTTTCGTCCAAGGCCCTATTCTAGAAGGTTCCATGGGCTGCTTGGTAATTAAGTTGTCCATAGGATTTTGGCAGAAACCCTAGCAGCCTACTGTATAAATAGGACCCTTGTGCTATGAAATTCGGCTACACTTGATCTCAAGAGAAACCCTAGGGCTGAATTTAGCATTCCCTCCTCTCTCTCATAATTGCCTTCTTGCTAGTTGGTGTTTGTAAGCCATTATAGGAGTTACACTTTTGACTCTAAGCTCCAAGACAAGAATAATCAAGAAGGAATCAAGCAATCAACAAAGGTAATCATCTAGATCTGATTTGTTATGTTATATTTCAAATTCATGCTATTAGATCTAGGGTTTGCAAGTCTTGGATTCATTGCATGTACAATAGAGAAGCCTAGATCCAAGCATTAGGGTTTGCATGAGCACATAGGATGTTTATTTGTGTAAAACCCATCAATAAGCAATCACATGCCCTATCTGCATAAGGACAACTCCTAATCCTGAAAAGGCCAACTGTTGATCCAGACCCCACCAAAAGGTCACATTCTTCTTGGTCAGTCAGATCAGAGGCACCATAATCTTGGTGAAGCCCTAAAAATTGCACCTCATGCAACCAAAACTCACATATTGAGAATTTGGCATAAAGCATCTCCCTCCTCAAGGTCTCCAACACCTCTCATAAATGTTTCTCATGCTGCTCCTTGGTCTTGGAGTAGACCAAAATATCATCAATGAAAACAATCACAAACCGATCCAACATCGCCCTGCAAACCCGGTTCATGAGATCCATGAACGTTGTTAGTGCATTGGTGAGCCAGAAAAGGCATCACCACGAACTTGTAATGACCATAATGAGTTCTAAAGGCCATCTTATATACATCCTCATCCCTAATCCTCATCTGGTGATATCCTGACCGTAGATCAATCTTGGAGAACCAAGATGCACCCTGAAGCTAATCAAATAGATCGTCGATCCTTAGAAGTGGGTAATGGTTCTTCACCGTTAGCTTGTTCAGTTCCTGATAATCGATACACAACATGTGTGATCCGCCCTTCTTTTTCACAAATAGAATTGGTGCTCCCCACGGTGAACTGCTCGTACGGATAAAACCTTTGTCTAGTAGCTCATGCAGCTGCGTACACAACTCCTGCATCTCAGGGGGTGCTAGGCGATATAGCGCCTTGGCTATCAGAGCCGAACCAGGCATCAAATCAATCCAAAACTCAACATGCCTCTCGGGAGGCACTCCCAGCAACTCCTTAGGAAAAACATCAGGAAAATCCCGCATAATGGGTATCTTGATCAACTCTGCCATGACCTCAACCCGTGAATCTGAAACATAAGCCAAAAACCCAGAACAACCCTACTGAAGAAACCTCTTAGCCCTCGAAGCTGAATAGAGAGTTGGTCCATGCAAAGCTCTCTCACTAGGAATGACCAGTTCTCCCCCACTTAAGGTTTGAACTCTCACCAACTGTTGCTCACAATCAATCACGGCCCATTGGGCCCCAATCAGTCCATCCCGATGATCACCTTCAATCCCCTCAAGGGGA
The DNA here is from genome assembly GCF_002870075.4 of Lactuca sativa. Classification (NCBI taxonomy): domain Eukaryota; kingdom Viridiplantae; phylum Streptophyta; class Magnoliopsida; order Asterales; family Asteraceae; genus Lactuca; species Lactuca sativa. Next base: position 230,097,609 of record NC_056624.2, read on the forward strand.
TCGGTACCAAGTCAATAGGAAGCCTTTCACTGAACATGTTCATAACACATACTCGGGATACCCTCGCAGCACTCAAAGTACGATCATCCGTGATCTCCACCTCTAAATAGGAGTCCAAAGTCCCCGGAGTGTCTCGAAACTTCTTGCTGAGTGCAACAGATACAAAGGATCGGGTAGCCCCTAAATCAAATAAAACATGAGTACACAACCTATTGACCAAAAAGGTCCCTATACAAGATCATAATAAACATGAGCATAACAAGAAAACAATAAAAGATAGAGGTAAGTCACATGCCAGTAACTACATCCGACGTTGTACGAGCCTCATCGGTGGTCAACTGAAATGCCCTGCTCTTCACCATAGGAGCCTTCACCTTGCCCTGGCAGCCATCGATAATCCTCAAGGTGGCTGGTGTAGGTGCCACAACTACTCCCCCATACAATCTTGGACAATCGGGCTTTTTATGGATAGTTTGGTTGCAGTGAAAACAAATCAAAGCCCTCTTGGGATAGTCACTTATCACGTGACCTGCGTGGCCACAACCGAAACATTCGGAGCCCGCAGATTGAAAGGCTCCACTGCAAGGCTTTCCGCACTTGGCACATCGGCCCCAGCCATGCTGGCCACTGCTGTGAGCAACAGAGGTTTTGGGCTTCTTGGATTGGCCCATTACTGTCTGCACTTGCTTCGACTTCCGCTTCGTCCGGAGCTATAACTCAATTTCTCGCTCACGGGTCTTCTCAATCATATCATTCAGGGTCTTGAATCCTAAAAAGCTCACGAACTCCCTGATATCATCCCTCAGCATAGCATGATATCTCATCTTCCACATATCCTTATCTCCTACATACTGCAGAACTAGCAATATCGTTTCCTTGAATTTGGCAGTGATCTCCGCTATAGTATATGTAGTCTGGTGAAGGTCCTGGAACTCCCTCACCAACTGTTGCACCTTAATGGCCAGTGTAAACTTCTGATAAAATCTCTTCATGAAATCCTCCTAAGTCATCATTGTTACAGCCGCCATACCAATCACTCGGGTAACCTCCTCCCACCAGTCCTGCACTCGGTCCCTCAGCAAGCAGGACACAAATCTCACCTTTACTGCCTCGGGGAAAAAGCTCATGAACTGAGCATTCTCCATATCAATGATCTAGCTGCAACTAGTGATGGGGTCCTTAACCCCAAAGACTCAGGTGCTCCGCACACCTTGAACTCCCGGAACGAGGGAGTCTGAGCCCCAATCTGTCCTGTGGCAATCTCGACTCAAGATGACCTGAGTCGCTCCTCCATTATCTCCATAATCCCCTCCTTGAAGGTACCAAAAATCACTGGGGTAGCGTCAAGGATGCCGCGAGTAACCTCGACCGCGATATGCTCACGTAGCCTCTCATCAATCGGCTCAACATTTGAACCTGAACCCGAACCAGAGCCCGATCCTGAACCTGAACCTCCCCGCGTAGTCATCACCATCCTCAAACTAAAAATACAACATAGAAAACAATCGATAAAGAGGTTCGAGGGGCTTATCCTCACTGGTCTCCTTGGAGTTTCCAGGTCTGCACTCATCTCGAGTATATGTCATGTGCTTCCAATAGTACGGGCCCAATACTACCTTGCATACCTACATGTACCTTCCTCAAGGTCAGACTTGATTCCTCCAATTCACCATACTATGCTTAGAACATAACTCATACAACACAACACACATATCCTAGACTCTTCTAGAATTTCTCAACCATCACAAAACCAGAAACCTCAATCAACACCGCGGGTTGCCTTATGCATGCAAGTTATATATACAAATAGAATCACATATATTGTCAAATAAAGTTTCTACCCTAAGTCGACAACCAAAAAAGGAATAGGAAATAAGGTAGAATCCATCATTCTAGGGCTATGTAATCCTAAACGTATATAACTTTGAAAGCATACACTTAGCAATTATAGAGTCAACATCGATTCCGAGAAATATATGGCATCCAATTTTGCTAGGCTATAAGGTATCACACAAATCAAGCAAATTTATCATATAATTCCTAAAGTTATCCTTAGCCCTACTCTAGCAAGCAATTTACATATCAAGCATACTAATCGTAATACATAAGCATGAATAATTTGGGAAACACTTACTTGAGCTCGACTGATCGCATGCATTGGACTCTCCCTTTTTACTTAATAACACCTTTTTTAGAAAAATCCAATTCTTTTTCTTTTGAAAAGATTACCATTTCCTTAGTTTGAGTTCTGACACACCCGATAGTGTGCTCGAATCCCTCAAACCAAGGCTCTGATACCAGCTTGTAACAACCCAAAACCCGGATATAATTTTTTTCATTTCAGTTAAGATTTACAATAATAAATTTGTTCCCAAAATCCATTACATAATCATCATATCAAATCATCAGAGCGACAATATCAATAAGTGCGGAAACAGTGGGGAGTGAATGTTGCATCATCACGTCGGTCCCTTCCCTTTAGTATCTAAAGTACCTGAAACCATAATACAAACTATAAGCAAAAGCTTAGTGAGTTTTTCCCAAAGTACCACATACTAAACATACAACTAGGCCTAGCCCTGGGGTATATTCCAACCCAATAAGCAAGTATGATCCTTGCCTTGTGGTATAGTTTAACCCGATCATACGATAGTGGGCCCCGCCCTGGGGTATATTTCCACCCGACATGCCATAATGGGCCCCACCCTAGGGCATATTTCAACCCGATCATGCCATAATTGGCCCCTCCCTAGGGTATATTTCAACCTGATCATACAAGCACAAATATAAATGTCACATAACAACTAGCATTCTACATAACCGAATAATGGGTTGGCATTGGTGCCTTTGACCCATGGATACAGGGAGGAGACTCACCTCGGTCTGCTGATAAATACTAATTGCTTGACTACTGATCCGGAAAATCCCACGCTGAACATATACAAATTATCCTAATTAGGAATGGGTTAACAATCATAACTATCAGCCTAAATTCTAATCCAGCTCCTAAGGTCAGGGCCCCTTTCAACTTACCCAAAATGAACTTAATCAACCCTGACCCATATCACAATAATGGGCCATAAGGCCCAAAAGGTCCAACTCATAACACTTAAGGCCCACAATAAAAATTTGAGTTCCACCTACCCTAAACAGACCAAGGTCCAAAAACTAGCTAAGGCCCAAAAGCCCCAAAAGTCCAACGATTGACCAAAAGCCCACGAGGGAGTACGCACGACGTAAGTCCAGTACGCTTGCCACACTTGGTCCGAAGCAGTACGCGCTACGCACTTCTTAGTATGCTCGACGTATTGAGCTGCTGAGCACTTTCAGCCATTTAGTGCTTAATCCATGCAATCACATAATCCAACTTCTAGATCTCGTGCATTAAAAGGGTCCTAGGGAATAAAGTTGGTAACTTTATGCCTTTGCATGTATTATAGGAGTCCAACATCCAATTTTGTCCATCAAGACTCACTTTAAAGTTCTAAATCCATGCATAGTATCATAACAACAACCAACATAACATTTTTATGCGTCTAACACATCCAAGGGACTAAGATCTAGCATTTCAAGATTCTAGAGTTGCCTAAACTCACAAAAGAGAATTCATAGACCCAAAAGAACTCATAAACAAACCCTAACTCTAGCTATCAAATGAAACAAACAAGGTGTGAGCTTTTTACCTTCAAAAGCTTCCTAAGACGACGCAAATTCAGTATCTTGAAGCGCAGCCACGTCTAATGCTTGCACACTAAGTTCTTCTTCTTGAAAACGCATAAAAAAGGCCACCAAAGTTACTTTTAAGATCAAAAGATCACTCTCAATAGCAAACTAGGGTTATAGGGATGTTAATAAGCAGTGGAGGCTAATACGGGTGAGGGTCCAAGAGTCATAAGTGAGCTTAAATATGGATCATGCCCTAAAATTATGGTTTTAGCATTGGCCACGTACGCCCCGCTGGCTCAGGTTCCCTCTTCCAAACACGCCCATGTATGCTAAGCATACATAAATGTACGCCCAACGTACATGGGGACTCCTTCCGAAAAATAAATTTGTTTCAAGGGTTAAAAAGGAAAATACCCTGGACCAAGTGTTACTAATCTCCCCCACTTGAATTAGACTTTGTCCTCAAAGTTCGCTGATGCGAATAAATCTGGGTTGTGCTCTCTCATCTCGTTCTCTATCTCTCATGTCCACTTAGAGCCCTTACGATGTTGTCATTGCACCTTCACTAGGTTCACCACCTTGTTACACAAAGTTTTAATTTTCCTATCAATATTCTTGATCAACTTCACTACATGAGTTGTGCGCTCATCCACCTAAATATCATCCAACGAGATCACCGCTGAATCATCTGCTACACATTTCCGTAACTGGGACACGTGGAAAGTGTTATGGATCTGACCGAGCTCATCAGGAAGATCCTGCAGGTGTGTAACCCTACCCACTTGGGTAGTAATCCTAAATGGACCAATGAATCGGGGACCCAACTTACCCTACTTTGAAAATTGGATGACACCTTTCCTAGATGACACCTTCGAAAACACAAAGTCTCCCACCTGAAACTCAAGGTATGAACAACGTCGTTCAGCGTAACTCTTCTAGTGACTCTGCACAACTCGCAACCTGTCACACACCTACTGAATCAACGCGATGGTCTTAAGCACCGCCTCGGTGCTCCCCATGACCCGGTGATCGACCTCCCCCAACAAACTGGGGTCCCACACCTCCGTCCATATATCATCTCGAATGGTGGTCCTACACCTCCTTCATTTATAACCCTTAACTCTTTAAGTTGCATTTATGGTCCGTACTTCGTGCGTACTTGGGGTGTACGCATAGTGTACTCATGCATAAAGAACACGGGTCGCCCATGTACATTGGGCGTACTCAACATGTAGGCGGTGCGTACACTGTTCATACCAAAACCCTAATTTGAGGCTTTGTATCCTATATAATCCACTTTATGGACCCATGACCTGCACCCTCATCAGCTTCCACCCAAAAAACGTTCCTCTAGCTAACCATAATCATAGAGAGTGCAACTTGAGCTCATTTATGTGTTTTGGTGGTATTCTTGAAGGAGAAAAAGGTGATGGAAGGACTTTGGAGCTTGGAAGAAGTTTGGATACGGGATTCTCACCTTGCTAGCAACCTTCATGAGGTAAAAAGCTCCTAGCTTGATCATCTTTTCTTATAGATCTTGTTATTCCTTCATTTAGGGCATTTTTGGTCCCAACCTTGGTGATTCTTAAGCATGACATGCTCTTAACCAAATAAGTCGTCCTTTAAGTCCTATTGATGGTCTTGAGACATAAAAATGAGATTTTGATGCTTAGTTCATCCCCATGCATACTCTAGTATGTATTTAGGGATTAAGAAGTTAGGATTCTTGGTATTAAGCACTTAATGGACATGCAAAGTCATAAAGTTGGAAACTTTTATGACTCTCAGTGGTAATTTGGCCTTGGATCTATAATTGGAACGTAAGAGCTTAATCCATTAAGCTCTTATTATGTAAAAAGGGACTTTAGTGCATATGTCATGCGAAGTTCTAAGTACGTCGTGCATACGGGGTCAACGGCTCGATCCCGATCAAGGATCGTGTACACCCAACGTACAAGCTAAGTACGCCTCACGTACTCAACTGAGCTTACTGAGTTGACTCGTTGACTTTAACCTTTAATCGGAGTTTTAAAAAAGTTTGACCTAGGGGTATTTTAGGTATTTTGAGCTGTTAATTATGATTAGGTCCTTGGTATTGGTTAGGTGATCATTGAGCCAGTTTTTGGAGTCGTTCACGGTGTTGTGCATTTTTCTTATTCACGTCTGATTCTGAGGTGAGTTCTTCCTCATTATACTTCGGGGTCGAAGGCACCAATGTTGGATCGATAGATTAGGTATCCTGGTTTAAAGGATATTGATATGCTATAGTGACCTGTTAGATCTATATGATTAACTATATTAGATGTATATATATATATATATATATATATATATATATATATATATATATATATATATATATATGTTCATTGGGTTGAGGTCACTACTTTGTGCGGTAGACAGACAAATCGGGGCAATCAAATCGGGAGATTGTGGGCCAGGACAATCCAACCGGGAGGCTATGGGCCAAGGTAATCCAACCAGGAGTTTGTGGACCCAGTGTTGTGGCAATCCAACCGGGAGGTTGTGGGCCCAACATGCATTGTATATGTCTATTTATCTGTTGTATGTGGTATCTCGGGGAATCTCACTAAGCATTAGGCTTACGGTTTTAGTTTATGTTTCATGTACTCCAGATGATCGGGGCACTGTGAGGGCGTGATCGGGGACATATTCCTTTATTTGATTTGATATGATTTTCTAGGATACTGTAATTTATGATTTTCTACTTTTGAAACAATGAATTGTAAAGAATGATGTTTTGGGTTGTATTTTTAAATGATTTTTTTACTGTGATTTTCAGATGTTACAAGTTGGTATCAGAGCCTTGGTTTGAGAAAATTGGACAAACATTCGTGTGAGTCCATACTCAAAATAAGGATTTGCAAAAGTTTTCAAAATGTTTTTATAAATTGGTTTCCAAAATTAACCAAGGAAGGAAGAGGTGTGAATGATCAGTCAGAGCAAGAAGTGTACCTAAGTTACCTATACTATTGTATGATTATTTTATTGTGTTAGAAATGCATGCTAGATTAGGCTACAAATATTGTCTGATATTGATGCCTTGTAGCCTAGGGATGCTTCTTGTTTGCCTTATGAAATTGACATCATTACTGTAGTTGTTTACTGTATGCATCATAATTGTACATAACTAAGATCTTATAGCTTGAGAATGTTTGATTTAGCCTTATTCCCCGTTCCTTGTTTGGTTGTGGGATTAGGGTAGAATCATGTATTCGACTATCTATGGGGTCTAGAGTTATGTATCATTTGCACGCACTAGCGGCTGTAGGGTTGGTGGAAGTTTCATGAGTATGTAATTTGGTGGGTCGAATGAGGATTGGTAGCCAATCTTAGGAGATTGAGTATAGGGTCTATGTGTATGCGGGTTTGGGTCTGTTTTGGGTTGTCTGTGATGATTCTTGAGACAAATATGGGTAGGTGTGGAAAGTGGTATTGGTTCCGTACAACTGAAAGCACATGACCCGTACGCGTAGCAAGAAAGTCACAAGCCCAAGGGTTTAGCCATTCGTAATGCATTGAGATGATTTGAATTGTGGGATTCTGGTATCTTTTGGTTTATTTTTAATATGGTGCTTACGAGAGGATCTGGATCTGGTTCAAGAGTTGGCGGCTTGGATAGGTCGGGTTTGACGGACGATTAGCTGCAGGAGCTGATTGTTGTTGAGGTAGCTAGTGTTGTCTGGGGTGCCACCCCAAAGTTTTTTGAGTCTATCAAGACCGCCATGATCAAGTTGTTTGGTGAATGGTACGTCGCGGTGTCTGAGGCTGCTGTTACGACAACCACTGTGGCTGTGGTTGATACTGGTGCTTAGGTGAGGGGCTCGTTTCAGTATCGGGACTTCTTCAACACGAAGCCCCCAGAGTTTGATAGGGCTAAGGACCCGATTGTATCCATGAGGTGGATTTCTGATGTGTATGGATGTTTCTTCACCTGCTCGCACCCGGAGGACTGGAAGGTCAAGTGTGCCTTGAACCTTCTCCTTCATGGCGTGAAAGATTGGTGGAAGTTGGTTACATGCTCCTACACTCCAGAACAGAGGAAAACAGTGACTTGGAAGAAGTTTTCTAAAGCAGACGACTGAGACGGTGATTGTACTAAGATGTTTACAGAGAGAGCATTGTTCTGTCCTGAGTATGTAACCATAGAGCAAGCTCAGATGACCCGATACTGAAGCATGCTCAAGACAGATATTCGCCAGATTGTATCCACTAATTGTTATGGTACTCTTCTGGAGATTCTAAAGGTCGCGCGACGATGGGAGATAAAGATTCAGACTCAGGTTAGGGAGCAGTGGCTGACTCCTATTCAGTCACAACCTTCATCTAAGTAATTCAAACCAACTGATTCGAGATCGGGAGGATAGAGGGGTTGCACTTGTGGTAGGTGCAGGAGAGTTCATGAGGGGATGTGCCGATCGTCGTCGGCTTGCTGTAATTATGGCAAAGAGGGGCATTACACGATGGAATGTCGCCACTAGGCTTCGCAGTAGAGTACCATGATTTGTTACAATTATGATCAGGTGGTCCATGTGAAGGCCCAATGCCCACAACCCGCTGCCAAACCGGTCCAGACACCTACCCCTGCTATTTTGAGGATAACTGACGGACGTCAGGGCAGGGCAGATCCCCTGAGGGCTCTAGGTCGCACATTTCAACTTACAACAGAGGTCGCCAGGGCAGCGCTAGACGTCATTACTGGTATGTTTCCATTTATTATTCTACCAATTTATGTTATTTATGCTTATGCTTATTATTATGATAGGTACATTCTAAGTGGATTCTTTGCCTGCTCTTGTGGTTTTGACTCGGGTGTGAGTCAGTCATTTGTATATCAGTCCTTTAGTAGGAGCTTTGATAAGGTTCTCAGAGATTTAGATTGTCTGTTGCGAGTTTCTATCACCAATGAACATGGGATTTCTGTGAGCAGCATCATGGATTTCACCTTGGAGATTTTCAGGGTGTCATACCCGATCAACTTGATCCACATCCCTATGAGGGATGTTTGCATGATTATCGAGATGGATTTGTTAAGCAGGTTTGGCGCTGTCATTGATTGTGAGGGTCAGAGGGTGATAGTTCGAACCTTAAGTGGGAGAGAATTGGTTATTTATGGAGAGGGTACCAGAGTTGGGTCGACTTTCTGTTTTCCGTGGCTAGGGCTCGTTAGTATTTACAACATGGTTGTTTGGGTTATCTTGAATATATGGTTGACACTAGGGAGGAGATCATGGTTACTGTTTTGGACGTTCCTATATCCAGGGAGTTTTCCAACGTGATTCCGGAGGATCTACCAAGAATGCCTCCTGCGAGGCAGGTTGAGTTCAGGATTTATCTGGTTCCTGGTGCTGCTCCGATCGCTAAGGCATGGTTGTTTGGGTTATCTTGCATATGTGGTTGACACTAGGGAGGACAACAAGGTTACTGTGTCAGATGTTCCTATAGTCAGGGAGTTTCCCGACATGATTCCGGAGGATTTACCCAAAGTGCCTCCTGCAAGGCAGGTTGAGTTCAAGATTGATCTGGTTCATGGTGTTGCCCTGATCGCTAAGGCGTCGTATCGCCTAGCACCACCCGAGATGTAGGAGTTGTCCTCTCAGCTCCAGGAGCTGTTGGGCAAACAATTTATTAGGCCGAGAAATTCGCCTTGGGGCGCACCGATTTTATTCCTGAAGAAGAAGGACGGGTCCCATTACATGTGCATTGATTACCGGGAGATGAACAAGTTAACGGTGAAGAACCGCTATCCACTCTCATAGTTTGACGATCTATTTGATCAGCTACAGGGTGCATCTTGGTTCTCCAAGATTGATCTCAGGTCTGGGTATCATCAGAGGAGGGTTAGAGAGGAGGATGTGGAGAAGACAACGTTCCAAACTCATTATGGTCATTACGTGTTCGTGGTTATGTCGTTTGGGCTCACTAACACACCGACATAGTTTATGGACTTGATGAATCGGGTATGTAGATCGATGCTCGATCAATCAATTACTGTATTCATCAATGACACCCTGGTCTACTCCAATACAAGGGAGCAACATGAGGAGCACCTTTAAGAGCTTCTTGGTGTATTGATGATGGAGAGATTGTACGCCAAGCTTTCAAAGTGTGAGTTCTGGTTACGGGAGGTACAGTTCTTAGGATACCTCGTTAATTAGGACGAAATTTTGGTCGATCCGCTTAAGATTGAGGCGGTTATGTAGTGGGAGGTCCTGAAGACTCCTTCAGATATCAAGAGTTTTCTGGGCTTAGCAGGATATTATCGGAGGTTCATTCAAGACTTCTCGAAGATTGTTGTACCACTCACTCGTCTGAAGAGGAAGTGCGTGGATTTCCGTTGAGGGGCTGAGCAATAGATGACGTTTGAGACATTGCGATAGAGGTTATCTGAGGCCCCAATGTTGACCCTTTCGAGGGTTTCTGTAACAACTCAAATTTTCAAACAAATTTTTCATTTTAAAAACATAATTATTTCCATTAAAACAAGACATAAACAGTTTAATCATTCGGTCAATACAATTATTCAAACTCCCAAGATCATGAAACATTCTTCAGTGTGTATCGATCATGCCGGCGCCTTCCCACGGTCCTCGCTAGTACCTGAAATACATACATACACAACAACTGTAAGCATAAATGCTTAGTGAGTTCCCCAATATACAACTTACGCACATACGCCTTCCGGCCCGGACCATTCGGTCCACATAACATTGCCTTCCGGCCCGACCTTCCGGTCCATGTGTCTCAGGGGACTTCCGTCCCTGCTGGGTAAACCTTCCGGCCTTACCCACGCCGACCTTCCGGTCCATCACACATCATATCGCCTTCCGGCCCATAACATATTCGCCTTCCGGCCCATAACATACATAACACATATAACATATAACATACCACATATAGCATACATATCACATATCATATCCGACCTTCCGGTCACACAGTCAAACCCTTCCGGGTACAGTATAGTGAGAAGACTCACCTCGTAAGTGCTGAAAGCTAGCAACTCCTGAAATCACTCGCGCACAAACCAACGAGCTACAACCCTCCTATAACATTATATAACTCATTAACACTCATATCATCTAAGTGTGACTATCCCTAAGAAGTCAGACTTAGGTCAACTCTGGTCAACGGTCAACGGTCAACTCGACTGGACTCGGCGAGTACCATGGCGACTCGGCGAGTCTAGTCGTCCTCACAAAATCCTGAATATTCCCTTTCTACTCGTCGAGTATCCCTCTTGACTCGACGAGGTCCTTGTGGAAGAATCGCGGGGCCACCCCGACTCCACTCGCCGAGTCTGATGAACAACTCGGCGAGTCCCAGTAAATCTTCAAGCTACTCGCCGAGTCTGAAGAACAACTCGGCGAGTCCATGCCATGCAGACGAGTAACTGCTCCCTGAGATAGGTCTCGTCCCGAAGTACACATTCATGGGACCTTCTGGACCTCTAAAGGTCCTAATACAAGACTATAGTCGTGGGATAACAAGGCATTACTTCATTAAATCACTAAATGGGTTCTATAAACCCTAATTTCATAAATACATCAAATAACAGATTTGGTCCGAGTATTACCTGAAAACGCACTCTCTGTGTCCCCCAAATCTCAGGACTCAATCCTCCTTGATATTCCTTTAGCCAAATCCCTCTTCTTCTTGCCTAACCAATTCTTCCAAGTTCCAAAGCTTTCTCCCTTGCTCTAGGCGTCCACAGCGATTAGGGTTCCTCTCAATTGACCAAAAGACTGAAAATGACGGCCTAAGAGGCGTTAAATACGATCCAAACTGAACGGTTAGGGTTTCTGCTGAACAGCGTCGACTCGCCGAGTCCATATCTGGACTCGTCGAGTCCAGTCGCGGACCCGCGACCAAGTCCGCGATCCTACTCGGCGAGTCTAGGCTCCAACTCGCCAAGTCCCCTCTTAAATCACCCCAAAAACATAATTTTAATATTACCTGGGATTCCGGGCTGTTACAGTTTCAAGGATTTCATTGTATATTATGATGCATCCATCACAGGTTTGGGGGCGGTTCTTATGGCGAGGGGGCGAGTGATTGCGTATGATTCTCGGCAGCTGAATCCGCATAAGGTATGATATCCTACTCATGATCTGGAGTTGGGGGCAGTAGTGTTTTCCCACAAGATTTTAAGGCATTATCTCTATAGGGTCCGGTGTACCGTCTACACGGATCACAAGAGTTTGAGGTATCTCATGGACGTGTTGAACCTAAACATGAGGCAACGTAGGTGGATTGACGTGGTCAAGGATTATGACTGCGAGATCCTTTACCATCCAGGTAAATAGAATGTGGTCGCGGATGCTTTCAGCAGCAAGTTGACAGGAACTTCGGCTAGGGGTATGTGTATGAGGATATCCATTAATTCCCCACTTTTGGATTTGATTAGAGGGGCATAGGAAGAAGGAGTCAAGAAGGAGAACTGGAAACATGAGAGGATCAGGGGCGATATCGACATATTTTTCATCGATAGTCGGGGATTGTTGACCCAGTGTGGTCAGGTTTGGGTTCCGGATTCTGGGGGCGTCAGACACACAGTTTTGGAGGAGGCACATATGTCTAGCTTTTCGAAACACTCGGGAGCTACCAAGATGTATTGGGATTTGAGATTGAATTACTGGTGGCCATGTATGAAGAGGGAGATAGATTGGTACGTTGAGAGGTGCTTAACAAGTAGGATGGTCCATGTCGAGCATCAGAGGCCACACGACAAGTTGCAGCATTCGGAGGTTCCCATGTGCAAGTGGGAACACATCACCATAGATTTTATCACCAAGCTACTAAGGATTTGGGTACCCGACTACATTTTAACATCACATACCATCTACAGACAGACAGGAAAAGTGAGCGAACGATTCATACGCTTGGCTGAGTTTTCAAACAACAACAATCATCACTCCAACATTGGGATACCTCCCTTTGAGCTTTTATACGGGAGGAGATGCCAGACTCCTATCTGTTGGAGGGAGGTCGGAAAAGGAGTGATGGGGAGAACCGAGATAGTTCTCAAGACGACAGAGCAAATCCAACAAGTTAGATAGAGGTTGCCGACGGTCCAGAGTCATCAAAAGAGTTACGCAGATCGAAGGCCTTCCGAGCTAGAGTTCCAGGTCGTCGACTTTGTTCTCCTGAAGGTATCCCCATGGAAAGGGGTGATCCGATTTAGGAAGCTAGATTCCTTGGTCCTTTCAGGGTGACTGCTCGGGTGGGCAAGGTAGCTTATCGGTTAGAGTTACCCGAGGAGTTGAGCCTATTCATAACACTTTCCATGTCTCCCAGCTGAGGAAGTGTATAGCCGACGAGAAAACAGTGGTTCCCTTAGAGGACATTCAGTTTGATGATCTCCTGAACTATATTGAGAGGCCGGTAGCAATATTGGATAAGAAAGCAAAGGCCTTAAGGAAAAAGGAGGTACGCCTGGTTAAAGTTCAGTGGCAGCATCGTAAAGGTTTGGAGTGGACTTGGGAGCCAGAGTCCGAGATGCACAAGCAGTACCCAGAGCTGTTTCCAGAGGATGACTTCGAGGGGGAAGTCTGATCCTAGTTGGGGATAATTCTAACATCCTGAGATAAGGTACGCATCAACGACCCTAACTTTTTTTGCATTTGTCAAAACTAGTCCTTAATTGAGAAAAGGTGGCAATTGAGTATGTGGGGCATACGTATGTGTACGCTCAACGTACTCATGTGCGTAGCATGAACGCGGGGCCACCTAGTATGATGGGCGTACCAGAGGGTACGCTGGGCGTACTAGGCTCAAAGTGTATACCCTAATGACTTGTGTGCCCCTATTTAAGGAACATGATGACCTCATTTCCAGCCACCATTTCCAGCCTCCAGCTCCCCTCAAACCCTAAGACCAGTTTCCATAGCTTGTGTGACTATTTGTGGCTTATTGAGTGTTCTTGTAGAGTTCTTTTGTGAAGAAAGAGCCTAGAAGGAAGGAGATTTGGTGTCCAAGCTCTAGGATCTGAGTTATTCAGTGGTTGGTGCATCATCCAGAGGTATCAAGCTCGAAGCTTTCTCATTGTTTTGAATAGTTCATGTTTTGGTCCATTTATAGGGTTTTATGTCCCAAGCTTGAATCTTTATGAGTTTGATGAACTCCAAAACATAACTCTTGTCCTTCTAGGTTTTTTTAGACGTTTGGGTTCATAGAAATGAGATCTTGGTCGTCAAGATCTTTCCCTGCATGAGATATGTGGACCTTTTGTGATTAGAGGATTAGAGTTTATGAGTTTTAGACTTGTCCGGCCTTGCTAAGGCTTAAAGTCACCAACTTTATTGAGTAATGGACCTTATTCAACCCAGATCAGTAGTGGTAGCAATTGTCTTAACGAATTAAGACCAAATGAGTGAAAAGAGGAAGTATGGGGAGTACGACGTGCGTACTTGCAGCTATGCGCTGCGTAGCGCTGAGCCACCCTGATGCATACATGGATAGTTGTACACCCAACGTATAGGGATGTACGCCCAGCGTACCCGTTAGGTGTTGACTTTCTTTGACTTTTAGGGTTTTGGCCAAGATGTGGACTTTTTTAGGGCAAAATGGTCTTTTACCCTCCTGAGATTTAGTAGAGAGACTTGGTCTAACATTTTGAGGGTTGTTAATATTAATTATTAATTAGAGATATGTGTGTCATATGTTAGGCGGAGTCTAGACCGACAAGTCGAGTGCGGGATTTACTTACTTGCTTTGAGAGGAGAGTCTTCTCTCTATACTTACCGGTGTGGTAATGCATGCGAGACCGAAGGGTCTTAATCTTAGACTGACAAGAGGGTCTTATTTTCTTTGTGTGTTATTATGCATTCTGTCTTCGTGACTTATGTTGTATCATTATTCTGTACATATGTTGAGCTACGACCGGATGGTCTATACCAAGATGTGGGACCGTAGGGTCTTCACTGAGACACATGACCAGAGGGTCCTTATCAAGCTATAGCCATGAGAGGTTTATTATTTGTGTATGTGCTATTTTGGGGAACTCACTAAGCTTCGTGTTTATAATGTTTGTGCAAGGCAGATCAGAGTAAAAAAGTTATGAGTGCCTAGATGTTCAGTTTGAGAAGTTGCTAAGAAATTTGTTAAATGTATATGGAGAAGGAGTACTTGTAAATTAGGGTCTTAAGAGGATGACTTGGGACAAATACGTGTTGGTGTGGAAGGTAGTATTGGGCCTGTACTACTGAAAGCACTAGATCCGTACGCGACTGAAATAGGAATCTTAGGATACTAAGGAGTATGCAGGTATGTGTACATGTGTGTACGTCTTAATCATTCTCGGATTATTTTTGTGTTTATGTTTCAGAGAGTATGGTGGTTACCCGAGGTTCAGGCTCCAACAACCCCAAGAGGGTAAGTACCAATGATGATGAGATCCGTAGGATCATTGCTACTGAGGTGGTAACAACTATCTGGGATGCCATTCCAGAGATGTCCGGGTCTATTAAGACCACGTTTATTGGGACTTTTGATGAGCGTTATACCGCCATCACCGAGGCTGCCGCTGCCATAGCCACCGCAGCCCTTGCAGCTGCGAGACCTCGGGGGTGATTCGTTGATGTACCGGGAGTTCAGCAACACGAAGCCCGCAGAGTTTGTTAGGACTCAGGATCCTATTGATGCGATGAGATGGATCTCTGATGTTGATGTGTGCTTTTATACTTGTTTATGCCCTGAGAACCTGAAGGTTCGATTTGTGCTGAACCAACTTCGCTTGGGAGCGAAGGACTGGTGGAAGTTTGTGACGACAGATTTTTCTCCTGCAGAGCATGCTGCAGTGACTTGGGAGAGGTTCACCCAGCTATTTCGAGATGAGTATGTTCCTCAGGTGGAGAGAGAGCGGTTAGCCCAAGAGTTTCTGTCACTCAAGCAGAACACAAAGACGGTGACGGAGATTACGAGGATGTTTTATGAGAGGGCATAATTTTACCCTAAGCACATGTATATGAAGCAGGCACATGTGAGTCGGTACTTAAGCATTCTGATGAGGGATATTCGGGAGTTCGTTGAAAACTCATCGTATCGGACATTGGCTGAGCTGCAGACCAATGCATGAGGAGGGAGATAGAGCTGGAGACCCAGACGAGAGAGGAGAGGGAGCCTCAGGAGAGAGACATGAGGTTAGTACAGTCACAACCTGTGGCTAAGCGGCCCAAGCTCACTAATTCTAGGGCTGGAGGCCAGAAGGGCCACACTTGTGGAAAGTGCGGTAAGAGTCATGAAGGATATTGCCGACCGGGGATTTGTTTCAAATGTCGCAAGGAGGAGCACATGGCGAAGGATTTCCCCATGGGATTTTCGGTTTGCTTTCATTGCATCCAGACTGGACACCGGAAGGCTGAGTGTCCTCAGATCACTCAAGGTTCATCCAAGGCCCCTGCTCCGGCTACCTTGTGTATCGCTGATGGTCGGCTGTGGAAGGCCAAGGCTCCTAGGGTCGTGGGAGAGCTTTTCGGCTGATAGCGGAGGAGGTCCGGGTAGCACCTGATGTTGTTGTTGGTATGTATCTTTTATTTAATTTCTAACTGAATTATTTATGCTTATGTTTTGTTTCATGCTAGGTACCTTCCTTGTGAATTATGTGCCTGCTTTAGTGTTATTTGACTTGGGTGGAGTCAATCCTTTGTGTCTTTATCCTCTAGTCGTTGTTTTAGCATCAAGCGTGAAGCCTTGAGTCGACCATTGAGGGTTTCTATAGACGACGAGCATGCGGTTTTTGCTACTGATGTATTCCGGGATTGTGTTTTGGAGATTTTTGGTGCCGAGTTTCCGATCGATCTGGTGACGATAAAGATGGGGGATGTCTGCGTTATAGTGGGCATGGATTAGTTAAGCCGATTTGGGGATTTGTTTGATTGCGAGCGTCAGATGGTGACGATTCGAGACCTTAGTGGGGGAGTACTTACTATTCATGGCGAGGGTACTAGATCAGGATCAACTTTCCGATCTGCCGCCAGGGCGAGACAGAGTCTGCAGCATGGATGTATAGGCTTCTTTGCTTATGTGGTGGATACTCGGGTTGCCAAGGAGGGGTTGATTTCTGTCTCTGATGTTCCAGTGGTATGGGATTTTCCATATGTTTTCCCCGAGGAATTACCGCACGTGCATCTTGAGAGGTAGGTGGAGTTCCGGATCGATTTGGTTCTAAGGACGACACCTATTGCCAAGCACCATATCGTCTTGCGCAGCCCGAGATGCAGGAGTTATCCTCACAACTTCAAGAATTGTTGGGAAAGGTATTCATTCGGCCGAGTAGCTCGCCGTGGGGAGCCCTGATTCTTTTTGTCAAGAAGAAGGATGGTTCTCACCGGATGTGCATTGATTATTGAGAGTTGAACAAGTTGACAGTTAGGAACCGTTATCCGTTTCCGAGGATCGAGGATCTATTCGAACAGTTGCAGGGGGCGTCTTGGTTTTCCAATCTCAATTTGAGATCCGGATACCATCATATGAGAGTCCGTGAGGAGGATGTTCAGAAGACGGACTTTCAGACTCGTTATGGATATTATGAGTTCATGGTGATGCCTTTCGGGCTCACCAACGCACCGACGACGTTCATGGACATGAATTGGGTGTGTAGGCCCATGTTGGACCGGTCAATGATCGTTTTCATTGAAGATATTTTACTTTATTCAAAGTCTAGGGAACAACATGAGGAGCATCTTCGGGAGATTCTTGGGGTATTGAGGATAGACAGGCTTTATGCCAAATTCTCCAAGTGCGATTTCTGGTTACGAGTGGTGCAGTTCTTGGGGCAGCTCATTAACCAGAATGGGATTCTGGTTGACCCAGCCAATATTGAGATAGTTATGCAGTGGGAGGTGCCGAGACCCCCATCCGAGATTAGAAGTTTTCTTGGCCTGGAAGGTTATTATCGGAGATTTATTAGGGATTTCTCCAAGATTGTTGTTCCCCTCACAAATTTAACTAGAAAGGATGTCGTTTTTACTTGGGGCCTGAGCAACATGCATCATTCGAGACTCTTCGCCAAAGGATGTGTGTGGTTCCAATGCTAGCCTCCCGGAAGGGGTGGAGGACTTTGTGGTCTACTGTGATGCATCTATATCAGGATTGGGTGTTGTGTTGATGCCGAGAGGGCACGTGATAGCATATGCGTCGAGGCAACTAAAGCCTCACGGGACGAGATATCCCACCCATGATTTGGAGTTGGGGGCGGTAGCGTTTGCCCTCAAATTTTGGCGTCATTACCTCTATGGTGTCCGATGTACCATATACACGAACCATAAGAGCTTGAGGTACCTTATGGATCAGCCCAACCTGAATATTAGGCAAAGGAGGTGCTTGGATGTGGTAAAAGACTATGTTTGTGAGATTCTATATCATCCAGGCAAGGCTAATGTGGTAGCTGATGCCCTGATCGTAGAGAAGTGAGTTCCCCGATTCGAGATGTATGTATGAGGATGACAATAATGACTCCAGTCCTAGATGTCATCCAAGAGGCCCAGGCGGTGGCCATGAGATCATAAAACCGCAAGAGGGAGCGGGTGGTCGAGAAGATTTCGGATTTTGAGACGGATAGTAGGGGACTTATGACCTTCTGTGGGCGGATGTGGGTGCCGTATTCGGGTGGGGCTCGACAGATTTTGATGGAGGAGGCCCATAATTCAAGGTTTTTCATCCATCCCGGGGCTACGAAGATGTATTTGGATTTGAAACGTGGTTATTGGTGGCCCTATATGAAGAGGGACGTGGCATAGGTTGCCGAGAGATGTTTGACCTGTCGTAAGGTCAAGGCAGAGCACCAGCGCCCTCATGGCAAGTTGCAACCTATGGAGGTCCCCATATGGAAGTGGAAATAGATCTCCATGGATTTTATTACAAAATTGTCGAGGACTGCGATGGGTGTGGAAACGATCTGGGTGATTGTAGACCGATTGACAAAGAGTGCTCACTTCCTGGCTATAAGTGAGAACTCTTCCGTGGAGAAACTGACTGAGGTATACGTTTGAGAGGTGGTGGCTCGACATGGAGTGCTGACATCTACAATGTCTAATCATCATGCGCGCTTTACTTCCAGATTCTGTAAGAAATTTCATGAGGAGTTGGGTGTGACATCCCCATTTTCACGGCCAGAAAAGACCGATTTTGTTTATGCTTTGTAAAAATCAAAGTACTTCTTTTCATAAAAATGTTGCAGAATTTGTTCCCAGAAAACATGTTAAATACGTTATCAAAACATTTTCAAAGAAATGTATTTTATTCATTTTAAAACGTTTGGGATGTCATCGTCAATACAAAAACATAAGCATAAACAGAACTTACATTTATTTACACTAGTGATCTACATCTCTTTAATCTCTCAGTGTAATGTAACTTCATAACAACACTTGTGATATAAATAAACTGAGGGGGTCAGGTTGGGAAACCTGGTGAGTACATAGGGTTTTTAACCCACAATAATATAATTATTATGTTCAATCATCAAACAATTAACCCAATTACCCATCCCCATTATCTTCTTTATTCCTAAGTACCCTCCCTAAGGATCGTCTCCTACATCATATTTTACCTCTCATCTCCTTACATCGCATCTCCTTTTATGTTTGTTCCTGAGGACTTTCCCTAAGGATCCTCGCCTACATCGCCTAGACAATATTGATTTAGGGATTACTCCCTCAATACGTGCCACCAAGGGTTAGGGTATCATTGCATAAATATGTAGTTACAACATCGCCTGAACTCGTAATTCATAGTAAGGGGGTTAGAGTATCATCGCATGAATACGTAGTTACAACATCGCCTGAACTCGTAATTCATAGTAAGGGGGTTAGAGTATCATCGCTTGAATACGTAGTTACAACATCGCCTGAACTCATAATTCATCACCTACAGGTTATGAGCCTGCTGGTGTTTCCACAGGGTTATCTATAATAGTCCGTGGTCACCATCTATACTTTGGTAGATGACTACATCTCCAAATTGTCGGACAAGGTTGTAGTATCCTACATCACCGATTCATCATCACCTATCTATCCTCACCTAATTATCATCACCTATCTCTCATTATTTTATTTCATCACACACCAACTATTTCATCTACCCATGTTTTATCCCAACATATTAGTAGATATAAATATACAGTTTAAATCATTAAAACATGTATAAAATCATTCATCCATCATAGACAACAAGTATTTAGATAATATGCACACATAGCACGTAATTTATATAAAATACTTCATATCTATGTGTAAGATGAAAGGGACCATGCACTCACTTGATAAGGTGGTGACTCGGTACTTGGACAGCACTTCGTTACTCTTAAAACAATTATCCCTTGACGAAACCTAGTATCATTACCACTAGAGTTTAGTCTAACATTTGACGAGACTAATTTAATAGTCTAGTTATTATTATTATTATATAAGCGTTAAATAATACTTATATAACCCATAATAATAGCCCAAATACTCCTTATAAGGTCCTAATAACATTACTATATTGTAACATAAGCTATACTAAAGATAGGATAGGTACAACTTACTTACAATAGATTTTTCGCAAAACCGGACTTCGTTGGAGCAGCGTTCCGGAGCCGAAAGGCTATTTTCTCAGAACTCCGGGAGCCTCGGGGCTTCCTTCGGGTGCTAGGGGGTTTACCTAGGCCTTAGGGGGATTAAGGGGGGGGGGGGGGCTAGAGAGAGAGAGAGAGTTTAGAGAGAGAAAGTGGAAGAGGAAAGGTGTGAGAATGAATGGAACCCGACACATCTATTTATAGTGTGAAATTATGATGGACTCGTCGAGTAGGAGGACCTACTCGCCGATTTGGTGCCACGTGTCATCATCTGATGGCTTTCCTTGGAGAGAAAGCAATGGCTGTGATCGCGCCACGTCACCCAATATCGCGTATCAGCCTCCTGACTTAGAAAAATCATAACTCTTGCATACAAACTCTGTTTTCAACGTTCTTTATATCCACACGTAGGTAAAATCAAGATCTACAACTTTCATTTAGACTCCGTCGGCTAATTCTCGACCGATCTTAAATTTAACAGTAGGAGGAGATTAGACTGCTAAATGACTGCGAAGAATTCGTAACTCCTTCATACGGACTCTGTTTTCGTCTATCTTTTTACCGTTGAGTTCCTATTAATGAGATCTTCAACTCTCATTTAGGTCACGTAAGCCAAAAACCGCTCGAACTAAAATTCGAGTTTCGGGTCGTGCACTGCTAAGCCGAATCTTAGAAAAATCTTAACTTCCTCATACGAAATCAGATTTGGGCGTTCTTTTTATGGATGTTCTCAGTTTAACGTATACTACAACTTTGGTTTAGATTACTAAGGCTAAAAAGTTCTCTATCTTAAATTCACTATTTACGTCTCCCGGTGTCGTGCCGGTTTTGGCGTAAAACTTCGACGGGCCATAACATCTTCGTTATAACTCGGATTTTGGCGTTCTTTATATGTACGGAAACCTTGTGAAATATTCTACAACTTGGTTAAGATTATTTATTCTAAATAATATTTTATCGAAAAGTCGTTTTCGACCCCTGTTGCCGCTAAATTGACTAGCCCGGATCTGTGGGCGTTACATTGGGTAGCCGACTACATTTTAGCACTGCATACCATCCGAAGACAGAAAAGCAAAGTTAGCAAACGATTCAGATGCTCGATGATATGCTGCGCACTTGTGTTATGGACTTTGGTGGGAGTTGAGATTCCTATCTACCCCGGAATGAGTTTTCATACAACAACAACCATCACTCCAACATTGTGGTGCCTCCCTTTGAGCTTTTATACGGGAGAAGATGCCAGAATCCTTTTTGTTGGGGGGAGATCAGATAGAGAGTGATGGGGAGCACCAAGATAGTGCTCAAGATGACAGAGAAAATCCAAAAGGTTAGAAAGAAGTTGCTGATGACACAGAGTCATCAGAAGAGTTACGCAGATCGAAGGTGTTTCGAGCTAGAGTTCCAGGTCATCGGCTTTGTTCTCTGAAGGTATCCCCATGGAAAGGGGTGATCCGATTCAGGAAGTGGGGAAGTTGGGCCCTAGATTCATTGGTCCTTTCAGAGTGATTGATCGGGTGGGCAAGGTAGCTTATCGGTTAGAGCTGCCCAAGGATTTGAGCCAGATTCATAACACTTTACATGTATCCCAGCTGTGGAAGTGTGTAGCCGACAAGACAACAGTGGTTCCCTTAGAGGACATTCAGGTTGATGATCGCGTGAACTATATTTAGTGGCCGGTAGCAATATTGGATAAGAAAGTAAAGGCCTTGAGGAACAAGGAGGTGCACATGGTTAAAGTTAAGTGGCAGTATCGTAAAGGTTCATAGTGGATTTGGGCGCCGAAGTTCGAGATGCGTGAGCAGTACCTAGAGCTGTTTCCATAGGATGACTTCGAGGGTGAAGTCTGATCCTAGTGGGGGAGAATTGTAACATCCTGAGATAAGGTACGCACTGATGACCCCAACTTTTATTGCATTTGTTAAAACTAGTCCTTAACTGAGAAAAGGTGGCAATTGAGTACGTGGGGCGTACGCATGTGTATGCTCAGCGTACTCATGTGCGTAACATGAATGCGGGGACACCTAGTACGCTGGGCGTACTAGGCTCAGTGTGTAAACCCTAATGACCTATATGCCCCTATTTAAGGAACAGGATGGCCACATTTCCAGCCTCCAACTCCCCTCAAACCCTAAAACCCATTTTTGTAGCTTGTGTGAGTATTTGTGGCTTATTGAGTGTTCTTGTGGAGTTCTTTTATGAAGAAAGATCCTTGAAGAAAGGAGATTTGGTGTCCAAGCTCTCAGATCTGAGTTATTTTGTGATTGGTGCATCATCTAGAGGTATCAAGCTCGAAGCTTTATGAGTTTGATGAACTCCAGAACATAGCTCCTGTCTTTCTAGGTGTTTTTAGACGTTTGGGTTCATAAAAATGAGAGCTTGGTCGTCAAGATCTCTCCATGCATGAGATATGTGGACCTTTGTGATTAGAGGATTAGAGTTTATGAGTTTTAGACTTTTCCAGCCTTGCTAAGGCTTAAAGTCATCAACTTTATGGAATAATGGACCTTATTCAACCCGTATCTTTAGTGGTAACAACTGTCTTAACGGGTTAAGACCAAATGAGTGAAAAGAGGAAGTATGTGGAGTAAGTTGTGCGTACTCCCAGCTACGTGCCATGTAGCTTTGAGCCACCCCGATGCATGCATGGCTAGTTGTACACCCAGTGTAGAGGGATGCACGCCCAATGTACGTGTTGGGTGCTGACTTGCTTTGAATTTTAGGGTTTTGGTCGAGATGTGGACTTTTTTAGGGAAAATGGTCTTTTACCCTCCTGAGATTTAGTATAGAGACTTGGTCTAACATTTTGAGGGTTGTTAATATTAATTATTAATTACAAATATGTGTGCCATATGTTAGGCGGAGTCTAGACCGACAGTTCGGGTGCGAGATTTACTTGCTTGCTTTGAGAGGCGAGTCTTCTCTCTTTACTTACCAGTGTGGTAATGCATGCGAGACCGGAGGGTCTTAATTTTATACTGACCAGAGGGTATTATCTGCTTTATGTGTTATTATGCATTCCATCTTTATGATTTATGTTGTATTATTATTTTGTATATATGTTGAGCTCCGATCGGAGGGTCTATACTGAGACGTGGGACCGAAGGGTATTCACTGAGACACATGATCAGAGGGTCGTTATCGAGCAATAGCCATGATACGCTTATTATTTGTGTATGTGGTATTTTGGGGAACTCACTAAGCTTCGTGCTTATAGTGGTTGTGTAAAATGTGTTTTAGGTACACCTCATGATCGTTGGAAGGCGCCGACATGATTGTACACACTAGCTTGATGATTTGTGTTTATGTGAATTCTGGGATATATGACTTACAATTTCTGATGTTTTGTGTTTGGAAAAATTTCAAATTTGGCATGAGAAATGTTAAACTATGTTTTGTGTGAAACTTTTAAAATGAAATTTTTTTCCTGAAAATTTAGAGTATTACACGCGAGTTCGCGTGCGTATGCTGGGTCATGGGTGTACCCAACATGTATGCGATGTGTATGTTGTTCAGACCAAAACCCTAATTTTGAGGGGTTGCACCACATATAATCCCCTTTATGCCCCCATGACCTTCACCCTCATCAGCCTCCACCTAAAAATCGTCCCTCTAGCTAACCCTAATCATAGAGAGTGCACCTTGAGCTCATTTGTGTGTTTTGGTGGTATTCTTGAAGGGGAAGAAGGTGGTGGAAGGACTTTGGAGCTTGGAAGAAGTTTGGATATGAGATTCTCACGTTGCTAGCAACCTTCAGGAGGTAAAAAGCTCCTAGGTTGACCATATTTTCTTATAGATCTAGTTATTCCTTCATTTACGGCATTTTTGGTCGTAACCTTGGTGAATCTTGAGCATGGCATGCTCTTAACCAAATAAGTCGTCCTTTCGGACCCATTGAGGGGTATTGAGTCATAAAAATGAGTCTTGATGCTTATTTCTTCCCCATGCATGATCTAGAATGTCTTTAGGGATTAAGAAGTTAGGATTTTTGGTATTAATCACTTAATGGACATGTAAAGTCATAAAGTTGGTAACTTTATGACTCTCATTGGTAATGTGGCATTGGATCTATAATTGGAACGTAAGAGCTTAATGCATTAAGCTCTTATTATGGAAAGAAGGACTTCGGTGCGTACGCAATGCGTAGTTTTGAGTACGCCATGCACACAGGGTCAGCGGCTTGATCCCGGTCAAGGATCATGTACTCCCAACGTACAAGCTAAGTACGCCCCACGTACTCAGCTAAGTTGACTGAGTTGACTTATTGACTTTGACCTCTGACCGGAGTTTTAACCTAGGGGTATTTTGGTTATTTTGAGATGTTAATTAAGATTAGGTCCTTGGTATTGGTTAGATGATCGTTGAGCTAGTTTTTGGAGTCGTTCACAATGTTGTGTATTTTTCCTGTTCTCGTCTAATCTTGAGGTGAGTTCTTCCCCACTATACTTGGGGGTCGAAGGCACCAATGCCAACCTGATAGATTAGGTATCCTGGTTTGAAGGATATTAATATGCTATAGTGACTGGTTAGATTTGTATGATTAATTATATTAGATGTTTATCTGTATATATATGTCGACATATGTTCGTTGGGTTGAGGTCACTGCTTTGTGCGGTAGACAGACATACTGGGGCAATCCAACCGAGAGGTTGTGGGCCAAGGTAATCCAACCGAGAGGTTGTAGACCCAGTGTTGTGGCAATCCAACCAGGAGTTTGTGGGCCCAACATGTATTGTATATGCCTATATAGTTGTTGTGTGTGGTATCTTGGTGAATCTAACTAAGCGTTGGGCTTACAATTTTAGTTTATGTTTCAGGTACTCCAGATGATCGGGGCGTTGTGAGGGCATGACCGAGCACATCTTCATTGATTTGATTTGATATGATTTTCTAGGATACTCTGATTTATGATTTTCTACTTTTGAAACATTGAATTGTAAACAATGATGTTTTGGACTGTATTTTTAAATGAAAAAAATTAATGTGATTTTGGGATGTTACAATACCCCCACAATTGAGAGGAGATGATTAAAATGGAATAATAAAAACATAACATAACATAAATGAAGAAGAGGCAGTGATGGTGACATAGCTCTAACGATGACAACTAACAATAATTGCTCGTCGGAGAAGGACAGAGAAATAAGTGTTGGCCAGTAGCGGTTCCTTTATATAAGAACAGTGGAGCAATGACGACAATGGCGATTACGATCATGCAAACGACGACAGAGGAGTCCGGAGAAAGGAAACGAGGAAGAAAGAGGGTCGAGTTGCGGTAGACGGAGCCAATTTCGGCGAGATCGGCGACTGCAATGTTGATAGAGAAAGAGACAAATGTAGATCAAAGACTACTCGGTGGAGAAGGTGCCATCGGAAAGAGGAAACCGCAACATCAGAAGCGGCTAAACCAGGAAAAATATCTGAAGAAGTGGCTAACTGAGGATGAGGCGAAAGGTGAGGACATAGAAGTAGATGAGGCAGTAGAAAAGCCGATGAAAGGGATCTGTTTTGGTTTCGGCCAACTATTTTATTATTTAGCCGGAGAAGATAAGAAACAAAAAATAAGAACATAATGAAGTCACCTCCGACGATTGTTAGAGAACGTCACCGGAGGTGGAGGGTGATGGTTGCGGGTTATTGTCAGCAGTAGGGTTTTTAACCTAGAGCTCTGATATCATGTAAGATAATAGATTGTTTTTATGTGAACCCAAAATTGAGTAGATATAAGATTGGAAAGGTGCAAGAATTTAGCAAAAACCTCAGATTTTTGTTGTATTGATCAAGAAACATAACATAATATTTTAAACCACCATTACTAGAAATAGGAGATGTCCACAAGTCAGAATGAATAATCTGAAAAGGTGTGGAAACACTAGAATCAGACAAATAAAAAGGTAATCTAGTGTGTTTGCCAAGTTGACAAGCATGGAAAGTAACATTATGATTAGGTAAATGACAAGAAATGGAACTACTAGAAGATAAATGCTTCTAGACCAGGTCTTCGGGATAGCCGATTCGTTGATGCCAAGTTGATGAAGATGTGGAAACGAAAGCATGACTTGTGGAGTTTGAAACTGGGTAGAGAGGCCCGAAGTTGTCACAACAGATTAGAGGGTGACGAGTTTGATAATCAAGAACGGTAAAACCATAAGGATCAAAATCAATAGAACAATTATTTTGGGTAGTAAGTTTCCGAATAAATATGAGATTTTTAATAATGTTTGGTGTTATAAGGACATTTTTAAGTGAAGAGGGCGATAAATATTAGAAATAAGAAAGATTGAGTGTCCCGAGGTCATGACAGGTATTACAGGTCCATTATCGACATAAATAGAACTAGGGTAATGATTATTACTAAAGGAATTCAGAATACCTGAATGGGTGTGAACGTGATCAGTTGCTCCAGTATCCATGATCCAACCATCATTTCTGAGGTTGTTTAAAGACATGGTATTAAACATTTATGGGAGTGAAATAGGTTGGTCATTGCCGAGAAATGTCCACAAGGGCTGAACAGTTCCAAAACTTTGAAAATGGGCCTGATTTGAGAAAAAATTGGGTTGTTGTATAGATGAGGGCATGATGCACAACATACCTTGCAAACCAAAGGTAGGCCTGCCCCATTAGGCCGACTGTTGTTGTTGTTGTAATTAATTTGTGCTAGCCCAAGGAGTTTGTTGGACCAAAGATGAAACAGACCAGGCCTGTTGTGTACCGACCTGTGTTGACGGAAAATAGACCCACCCATACAGTGGGTTACAAGGGACGTGCTGAGGGTTACCTCCACCTCTGCGTGGCTGTTATTGATGGCCTCCTCCTCAACAATTGATGCCCGGTAAGAACCACTACTGCCTCCTCGAATGGAAGAGGTGGTTCCAACATGAAGAAAAAAGGGCAACGAGCGATGAGAGTCATGTGATGGAGTGGTGACAGTGGCACTGTTGATGCGGGTTTCTTCCATATCTAACATATACCTCATGTCAGAAAAGGAAGGGAATGGTTTGGTAAATCGGATGATACGTGCAACAACCTCATATCTTCTTAATACTCCATTGATAGCGTGAGTAACAAGGTTCCTTTCTCTGATCGGTTCACCATGGCCATCAATCAAATCACTAAACTATTGACTTTCTCATAGTAGTCATGCATTATGTGGCCCCCCATTGTTATATTTATGAGCTTTTTTCCACTTGTAGGGATGTTGATTCCTTGTTTTCATAGAAAATGGAGTAAATGTTAATCCAGATCTTACATGCATTAGCGTTTATGGAGAGGCTGAAGTGGTGAGGTTCTGAGATATCGATCCAAAGAGCCAAAACTTGACCATGTTATCGAGTCTACCCCATTTTAGATATGTTGGGGGCGTCTTTGGAGGGTCTTAAGTGTCATCAATGTGATCTAGGACGTCGTAGGCAATGTAGTGGGCACGGAACAGGTCACTCCATGGTTGATAATTGTGAGCAGTAAGGTCGAGAATCACTGGGACATAGGTTTTGATATTCTTGATTCCATAGGCTTTGTGGGTCGAAGGAGAGGATCTCGCCTGTCCTTGTGATCAGGAGAGAGAAGAGAGAGGCCAGTGAGTAGAGAAATATCAGAAAGCAGGGAGAAGAAAGAACAACAGTGGAAGTGTTGGGATCGGCCGATTAGGGTTAATGGTCTCCGATACCATGCTATTCTAAGTATTTTCCCATGAAATACTTTCATTAATATCAAACAAATATATACATAACGTACAAGATACAAAGCTATATGGGTCGATACAAAGAGGCTACAATAATTGGGCTAGAAATACAAATATACAATTTTGGGAAAAAGGTAAAGGGGAATCAATGTTTCCATTAGAGATTTGAGAATTTTAAATTTTGAATCAATATCTAGTTTTCAAAATCAAGAAGCGAAATTGAAGGATTGATGTTTCCATCAGAGATTTGAAAATTGAATCAATATCTAGTTTCCAAAATCAAAAAGCGAAACTGAAGAAGACATGATTTTGGAGAATAAACGGATAAGAATTTTGGGGATATTTCATAAGGACATAATCACTAAGAGATAGCATATGACAAAAAATGATTCTTTTATTAAAAAAGGATGATGATGATGATGATGATATCTAGTACTACCATTTGTCAATTTTAAATCTTTTACTCAAAATGTTCACGCATCAATTAAGTCGATTACACAGCAAATTATTGAAAACACAAGTAAATTTTTTATTTTCAGCACATTCCTACATATACATTAATTTGATTGCCAATACAAAAAAATCCTACATTCCATTTAAACGGACCAAAAAGATATGTAATTTAATATATTAGACTTATTTCAAAAATAAGATAAAAAAAAAACTTAATGTAAGATTTTGTTTGAATAACAAAATGAAGAAATATACAATGAATGTTGACTTATTATTGTACTAATTTTTTTGTTACTTTACTATCTGGAGCTTTGACCATTTTATCATTAATAAATTTTCTTATCCAATATTCATAGCATTTATTTCGTGAAATATAATTACTTTTTTTTCTTCCAAATATGCAATTTGTCTTTTAAGGTTACCTTTCAAATATATTTGGTTAAACATTAAGTTTTCAAAAAAAATAAAAATAAATAATAAATAAATAAATTATAGCAAGAAACTCATAAAATAAGTCCTTCCCCTCTCCCCTCCTTCTTCTATAAATGTATCTCCTATTTCCACGCACAACTCATTCAAGAGGTGTTTTTGGTTTTAAAAAAAGTTTCTGGAGTAAGCTAGATCAAAGATCAACTGTATTCTTTAGCTCCCGTGTGTTATTGTAAGTTGATTTTTATATCCAAACCAACCCCTTCAAATACATTATCATGTGTTTTTAAGTTATTCAATTTTTATTGTTGTACGTAGTCCTTCTTTTAAATGCATTTGTTTATCACTAATTGTAGTATCGATTTTGAAGATGCATGCAATCAATCAGTTTTAAATTCAAATCTAATATAAATGATTTATAAGCAAATTAACCTTCTTATTGGATTAAGGTTACAAAAAGTTTCTTATAATATTTCTTGTTGTTCAGAAAAAAAAAAACAATAGCAACTATGAATATACAATTTAAACAAAACTTATGTTGAATTTTAGGCTTCTTGTTTTAAATTGGGATTACAAAATATTTAATTAGAACTCTAGTATATCAACTATATATATAGGTGGTATAAAATACATATATCAAGCCGTACTTTAAATTTGTTTTCATCTTTGACCAAAGGGGCTGAGGGAATTCTTCATATATACTATATAAGTATAACAACATGCTCCCGTTTCCAACTATTTAACTCACCATGTGTACATATATATACACATCCCTTATCCATATTGTTGCCACCTTTTTTGTTTTCGCAATGCTTCTTTTGTTGTTTTTTATGGCTTTTTGTTTGCTTTTAGTGTGTTCGGTTTCATTTATGCTCCTGATGATTCTGCACACAGAAGCCAAACTAAGATGAAGGGATTTGGGGAATTTGGTTTGGCATTGGAAAGCTCTGAAGAACATGATAAACAAATTAGGCCCAGGAAGGAAGTACGTGAAACAAGGTTGTCTGATGCAAACGAGACCTTCGAAGTCACATCAAGCGAAGAACAAGAAATCCATCGTGGTGCTTCTTCGAGTTCACGCAGGAGACAGAAATATCGCCATACTCGTTATCAGATTCAAGAACTCGAAAAGTAATACATAATTTCCATTTTAACTCTTGACCAAATTTTTTGTTTCAAATCTTGAGAGAGTTAATGCATGATATTTTTCTATTCGATAGTTTCTTCAGAGAGACTCCTAACCCTGATGAGAGAGAAAGACTGGAACTTGGAAGGAAGCTGAATCTGGAAGCGAATCAAGTTAAATTCTGGTTCCAAAATAGAAGAACGCATTTAAAGGTAAGATTTGATATAATAGTTTGATTAAATATTAATTAGTCAATATTTGGTTGTTACTAAAAAAATTATATACAATGTACATGGTCAAGACTCAAACGGATCGTCATGAAAACAAGATTTTGAGAGAAGAGAATGACAACCTTCGGCTTGAGAATATAGCCATGAAAGAGGCATTGCGAAAAACAGTCTGCAAGAATTGTGGTGGACCTATACTTCAAGTTGATAGGTCCATTCATGAGGGGAACCTAATGATCGAAAATGCTCGATTGAAAGAGGAGCTTACACGAATCACAAGTCTCATTCGTCAACTATCGGGAAGGAATTCGTCATCATTCGCAACGGAAAGCTCAGCAGGTGTAATTTATAAAATCATTTTCTTTATTTTTTTTTTTATTTAAAATCGTAAAAAGAATTATAAATTAAAGAGTTTTTTCTACATAAAATGCATGAAGCTTCTGTAGGAGAAGCCAGAAACCCAATGGAGATCATCGGATTACAAATGGGAAATGTTGCAGAAAAAAATCTAGTCTCAAACGATTCACCATTAATACTGCCACCTTCTAGATCCGAGGTAGGCGTGGTTAATGCTGACAACATGATCAACGTACCCGAGAAAACAAAGTATCAGGATCTTGCTTCAAGTGCTATGGATGAGCTTATGAAACTTGGGCATGTAGATGCTCCACTCTGGAACCGAAACATGGAAACCGGTGGAGAAACACTTAACTTCAACGAGTATGAAAGGTCTTTTCCTCCTCTCCTTGGCACGAAACCACTTGGATTCGTTTCCGAGGCTTCAAGGGCTACTCGTGTGGTATCTCTCAGAAGCTTAGACCTCGTGGAGGCGTTGCTCGATGCAGTAAGCTTTTAAGATCCTTCATTACACCTATATATGTTACGTACATCGATCCTATATATATATATATATATATATATATATATATATATATATATATATATATATATATATATATATATATATATAGAGAGAGAGAGAGAGAGAGAGAGAGAGAGGTAGGTTCAATGGAAAATGAACAATTAGGGCAACATATGCTAAAACCAATGATCAAGTGACACGTGTCCATTTCTTTTTTCATAAGCAATGTACTATGGAAGTTATTTATGTAGTTATTCCAAAGTGATGTGTTGTTACACTTTCATTGGTTCCAACATGTGTTGCCCTAATTGTTTATTTTCCATATAACCCTTATATATATATATATATATATATATATATATATATATATATATATATATATATATATATAGTATAAAAAAACATTATTGTTATGATTTATAAATTTCTCAGAATCGATGGAGAGAAATGTTTGTGGGGATGATCGGAAGCAGTGCTACACTGGAAGTCATTTCCGATGGTGCCATCGGAGGTTCAAGAAATGGTGTCCTCCAACTTGTAAGCCAGCTTCTTGGAATTTTATATATAATTAATTTAATGCTAAACTCATAAAATGTAAATGGATTAAACGTTATGTAGATGCAAGCGGAGATTCAACTCATTACACCTTCAGTATCAGCTCGTGTGGTGAAGTTTATTCGATTCAGCAGACAGCAAGCGGATGGATTATGGGCGGTGGTTGATTTGTCCGTTGATACTGAAGGGAGGGAAGGACTTATGTGTAGAAGGCTTCCTTCTGGTTGTATTATGCAAGATTTGCCAAATGGTTTCTCAAAGGTCTCTCTCTCTCTCTCTCTCTCTCTCTCTCTCTCTATATATATATATATATATATATATATATATATATATATAACAATCTAGTTAATTATATGCAAAGATGACATAATATTTGAAATATATATATATATATATATATATATATATATATATATATATATATATATATATATATATATATATATATATATATATATGCAGGTGACGTGGGTAGAACATACAGAGTACGATGAAGGTCCAGTCGAGCATAATTACCGTGAGTTAGTTAGGTCAGGTGTAGGGTTTGGTGCACAAAAATGGATTTGTGCACTCCTCCGGCATTATGAGTGGTTAAGAGCATTGTCATCGGCTACTACTGCCAACAACCAACTAGACCAACATACTAGAAGTTGCTTAAAAGGTTTAGCAAGACGCATGACGAGTAACTTTTGTGCCGGAGTTTGTCTGACAGGTGGTCAACGGTGGAACTTGGTTTCTGATGCACCTGCAAGGATCATGACACGGGAGAGCATGAGTTCTCCACCAGGAACCATCCTGTCTGCGACCATCTCAGTCTGGATTCCAATAACACATCGACGTCTATTCGATCTGTTGCTGAATAAAGAGTTGAGATGCATGTGGGACGTGTTATGCAATGCTACCGGGAATGTCGCCCATTTCCCTATGAGCCATGATACCAACAACCCTAACTCCATATCTCTTCTAAGTTCCGAAGTGAGTATACAAACTATTTTTTTTTAATTAGGGTTCCACACAATGAACTATAGACTTAAATAGATTACTACATCATTATTTTATATACTATACAACTTTGTTATTTTTTTTCTACAATGCATTGAAATTTACAAATTTCAATGAAACATATTTAAATATTTATTTAAGAGTTAGAATTCACTCATTTTTCCTTTGAAAAGTTAAACGACCATTTAACTTCAAATTCATTATATTTCAATATGACATCTCATAATAGTAGAGTTCCATCCATTAAATGACAACTAGGTTTGTCACCTTATTTAACTCTTTCATTAAACTTTATTATGGATGCTCTTAAGAATATCCTGAATGCATAGTTTAATGAAAATCATGGAATGTCTACTTGACATTTAATGGTTTAAACTCAACCATAGTGGGATGTCACATTGGCGTTCAATTGACATTGAACTTTATAAAGTTTAATACTAGATGCCCTAAGCAATAATTGACTGTGTATATATATATATTTTTTTTCTAATGTTTGTTGTTGAACATGCAGAACCCAGTAATGATAGTGCAGGAAACCACAAGTGATATGACGGGATCATTGATAGTATACGCACCTGTGGATCTCCCAACAATATCTGTGATGATGAACAATGGCGATACTTCTGGTGTAGGGTTGTTGCCATGTGGGTTATATATTGTTCCTACAGGGTCAGAAGCGGATGGCTCGATGGTGACAGTGGGATTTCAGATGTCGCTGCAAGACTTGGTTACACCTAACCTCATAACAATGGATACCATTAACACGGTTAACAATCTGGTGTCACGAACTGTTCTTGGAATCAAAGAGATCGTTCGCTCCAGTACTACTACGTAGCTAGATAGCGCTTAGCTACGTGGTTCAATCGATGATCATGTACATGTCTCAGATGGGTCTCATGGTCAATTGTGGTTGTCCGGGTGTAATGCATAATGCATAGGGTCAAGAAAGAACGAAAAGCTAAACTATGATGCACCTAATGGTTGAGTATGTACCATTTATGGTTTGGGTATTGATTGACCATATCTTAGTTGCATATGGGCTTGGTTAACTAATTTTCGTTTTGGCATTTTGGTTATTGGTCTTTTACGCTTCATTTACACTATTTAAATGATCTTTGATATCATTTACAAGAGGTGCATTTAATTTTCAATGTATTAGTTTTGATTGAAACCCTTAACCATTTTCAAGTTGCCCATTTTCTACTTTTCTGATGTTCAATCTAAGACCTTTGGTAACCTAAAATTACAATGTTATGTGAAACAACCCAAAAATACGACCCAAAAATTTCAATTTTTATTATAACAAAAACCATGAAACTGAGTATCACATAATAAAACCATACGTTGCGTGTTTCAAAAACCATAATAAAATACTGTGAAAAAAACTGTAACACAACTGTATCCAAACATATCAAGAAACTGAATCAACTCCCAGGACAAAAATTGAAGCTGTGGTGTGTGCGATGCCATCATCCCGAGCTCTTCCCTTTGCTTGCGGAAGTACCTGAAACCAAAACTGAAACTGTAAGCACGAAGCTTAGTGAGCTCCCCCAAACTACCACATACCATACAATACATAAAAAGCACATACTGGGCCTTGCCCACTGACTGGGACCCCGTCCCCTGCATCGGACCGAAGTCCGGACTAACTATCTGGGACCCTGTCCCCTGCATCGGACCGCAGTTCAAAAACTGACTGGGACCCCGTCCCCTACATCGGACCGAAGTCCGAAACTGACTGGGACCCCGTCCCCTGCATCGGACCAAAGTCCGGACTAACTGAACACGGCATAGCATAACATATCATCTAGCATAAACACATAAATCCTGTCTGAGCCACGGAGGCGTCAAACATACTAACTACTGCATTGGACCGAAGTCCAGAAACTACTGCTAACTGAACGGGCCGGCATTGTGGCCTTAGACCCGTTCCTACTGGAAGGAAACTCACCTCGTGAACAGGCTGCTGTGTGTATGGCTCTAGAAGCTAACTGCTGCAGCTCCGGTATCTCCCCGGCTACAAATCCATAAACACACTCAATCAGATGCTAATCACTGCATTGGGTAAAATGACTCTTTTACCCCTGGTCAAAGTCAACTCTCCCAGTCAAAGTCAACCTACAGTTGACCTGACTCGTCGAGTTGGCCGCCAACTCGCCGAGTCCCTAGTCTCACTTCTCAACCCTACTCGTGGCTACTCGTTGAGCATGGCATCGACTCGACGAGTACCCTCTTGATTCAAAAGCTCAGGCAATCTGCATCCGACTCGTCGAGTCATATGAACAACTCGACGAGTTGTTCTTCGATCTAAGAAGATTGTCTTGGACTCGCCGAGTTGCATGAACAACTCGTCGAGTCCCTCCATTACTGAGTCTAACCTCTGACTCACTGAGTCCATCCTACTGCTCACTAGCCTCCACTCGGAATCACTCAAAGGGTAAAGATCGGGGACTCGCGACCTGACTCACCGAGTCACATGCATGCAGATGCTAAAAACTCGATTCTGCTCGAAACCACCGCATACAATTTATAGATCTGAGTTTCTAAGGCTGATTTACCACGTAAAGTTTCCAACTTTACGTGTACATACGCATGAAAAGGGATATAAAGGCTAAAAAGGTACTTAGAAGAGTAGATTTAGGGCTATCATGCAAAATGGCTCTATAAAGGTGATAGATCTACGATTTTGGAACTGAAACATGGCTAGATCCGAAGGCTAATCAATCTAATGTGATCTCTCTACTAAGAACAAGCTAAGAAATGGCTAAAAGAGGCTAAATATGCTTGTGAAAGATAAATAAATCATAGAAACAGAAGGAAATCGGCTGATACCTCAATAAACTCTGAAATGGGTGCAAGACCTTGGATCTTCTTCTTCTCCTATGGATCTAGCCTCCTTCTTCTCTTCAAAACTTCAAGATTCACACAAGAAATACTCAATTACTCAAGGAAACGATTAGGGTTTGCTAAATGATGATCTGAGGGTGAAGGGGACGAGTTTGGGGCTCATAAGGTGGTTTAAATAGGGTGCAAACCCGGGGATTTAGGGTTTCTACCTGGCAGGCAGACTCGCCGAGTCCCGAATATGGACTCGCCGAGTCGCCGACTAACATGTGCTCGAAATCTCGTCCCTACTCGACGAGTCGGGCCATAGACTCGCTGAGTCCCTCTCGAAAACTTCTAAATAAATGCCACGAAAGCAACATACCAGAAATGGGGCGTTACAATTCTCCCCCACTTGTCTCAGACTTCGTCCTCGAAGTCTACTACGGCTGAATCTGCAAATAACTCCGGGTAGTGCTCTCTCATTTCTTCCTCAGCCTCCCACGTCCACTCAGACCCCTTCCGGTGCTGTCACTGCACCTTCACTAACTGAATTGCCTTGTTCCTCAAGGTCTTTGTCTTCCGGTCCAGAATCACGACCGGCCTCTCAATATAATTCAGGCTGCTATCAACCTGAATATCTTCTAAGGGAACAACTGCTGACTCATCCACCAAACACTTCCTCAACTGAGACACATGGAAAGTGTTGTGGATCTGGCTAAGCTCTACTGGAAGATCCAGCCGATAAGCAACCCGACCCACTCGGGCCAAAACCCTGAAAGGACCAATGAATCTGGGGCCCATCTTGCCCCTCTTCCGAAACCTGATGACACCCTTCCAGGGTGAGACCTTCAGAAGGACCATATCGCCCACCCGGAACTCCAAGTCTGAACGCCTCCTGTCAGCGTAGCTCTTCTGCCGACTCTGCGCAGTCTGCAGTCTACTACGGACCTGCTGAATCAACTCGGTCGTCTTGAGCACCACCTCTGTGCTCCCAACGACCCGCTGACCGACCTCGCCCCAACAAATCGGGGTCCTACACTTCCTCCCATAAAGCATCTCAAAGGGAGGTCGATCAATGCTCGCATGATAACTGTTGTTATACGAAAATTCCGCTAACGGAAGATACGTATCCCAACTGCCACCGAACTCTAGAACTCATGCCCTGAGCATGTCCTCGAGAGTCTGAATCGTCCTCTCGCTCTGCCCGTCCGTCTGAGGGTGGAAAGCGGTGCTGAAATGGAGACGAGTACCCATCTCGTCGTGAAACCGCTTCCAGAATCTGGATGTAAAATGGACATCTCGGTCTGACACCACCGATACCGGCACTCCATGACGTGCCACGATCTCACGCACATAGATATCGGCTAACTTTTCTGCCGATATACTCTCCTGGATCGGGATAAAATGAGCACTCTTCGTCAACCGATCCACTACTACCCAAATCGAATCTACCCCTCGTGCGGTCCTGGGAAGCTTGGTGATAAAATCCATGGTGATGTCCTCCCATTTCCACACGGGAATATCTAACGGCTGCATCTTGCCATGAGGCCTCTGGTGCTCCGCCTTGACCTTCCTGCAGGTCAGGCACCTTTCAACATACCAGGCAACATCCCGCTTCATGCAGGGCCACCAATAATCGGGTCGAAGATCTCTATACATCTTCGTCGCCCCTGGGTGGATAGAAAATTGAGACTTATGAGCCTCGTCCATCAACACCTGTCGTACCCGACCCCAGTACGGTACCCACACTCTCCCATGAAGCGTCAGCAATCCCCGACTGTCATAATCAAACGAAGCTACTCGGCCCACTATCCTCTCACACTTTTGCCTCTCCTCCTTGAGGCCCTCAACCTGAGCCTCCCTGATCCGTTCCAACAACGGAGTAATCACTGTCATCCTCAAACACAAATCTCTGATAGGGGCTGCCGACACCTTGCGGCTTAGGGCGTTGGCCACCACGTTGGCCTTCCCTGGATGGTAAAGGATCTCACAATCATAATCCTTCAGCACATCCAACCACCTCCTCTGCCTCATGTTCAGACTCGGCTGATCCATAAGGTACCTCAAACTCTTGTGATCCGTGTAGATAGTACAACGGACCCCATAAAGATAATGTCTCCAAATCTTGAGGGCAAACACAACCGCCCCCAGCTCTAAATCATGGGTAGGATAGTTAGCCTCGTGAGGCTTCAACTGCCTCGAGGCATAAGCTATCACATGGCCTCGCTGCATCAACACTGCTCCCATACCTGTGATTGAGGCATCACAGTAGACTACAAAGTCCTCTACTCCCTCTGGCAAGGTAAGGATCGGAGCCTCTCACAATCTCTGCCTGAGAGTCTCGAACGCTGCCTGCTGCTCAGGCCCCCAACGAAATACCACCGACTTCTTGGTCAGTCGGGTGAGCGGCACTGCTATCTTGGAGAAATCCTGAATGAACCTCCGGTAATACCCTGCCAACCCTAGGAAGCTCTGAATCTCGGATGGTGACTTCGGGACCTCCCACTGCATCACGACCTCTATCTTGGCCGGATCCACCAAAATACCCTTCTGGTTGACGAGGTGACCAAGGAACTGCACCTCACGCAACCAGAACTCGCACTTGGAGAACTTTGCGAAAAGTCTCTCCCTCCTCAAAACTTCCAGCACCTCCCTCAGGTGCTCCTCGTGCTGCTCCTGCGTCTTGGAATACACCAAGATATCATCTATGAATACTATCACTGACCGATCCAACATCGGTCTACACACGTGATTCATGAGATCCATGAACGCGGCTGGAGCATTGGTGAGCCCAAATGGCATCACCACAAACTCATAATGACCATACCTGGTCCTGAAAGCAGTCTTCTGCACATCCTCATCCCTAACCCGCATCTGATGATATCCGGAGCGTAGATCGATCTTGGAGAACCAAGACGCTCCCTGAAGCTGGTCAAACAAATCATCTATCCTCGAAAGTGGGTAACGGTTCTTCACCGTTACCTTATTTAACTCCCAGTAATCTATACACATACGGTGCGACCCATCCTTCTTCCTCACAAACAGGATCGGCGCTCCCCAAGGCGAACTGCTCGGCCGAATGAAACCCTTGTCTAGCAGCTCCTGCAGCTGCGTAGACAACTCCTGCATCTCAGGGGGAGCTAGACGGTACGGTGCCTTGGCTATCGGAGCCGCACCAGGAATCAGGTCGATCCTAAACTCAACCTGCCTCTCAGGAGGTATTCCCGGTAAATCCTCGGGAAATACATCCGGGAAGTCTCGCACTACCGGAACATCATCAACTGTCGTCTTTCCCTTCTCTCGGGCATCCAAGACATAAGCTACATAACCAGCACAACCCTGCTGAAAATAGCGTCTCGCTCTCACGGCGGAACAAAAGGTTGGTCCGCGCTGTGACCTCTCGCCCTGAATCACTAACTCTCCCCCACTGGGAGTACGAACCTTCACTAGCTGCAGCTCACAATCAATCACCGCCCCATTGGGACTCAACCAATCCATGCCTACTATAACCTTATTCCCTCGCAGGGGAATAGGAACCAGGTCCACCGAAAACTGCTCGTCGAACAACTGAAGAGAACACCCTCTATGCACTCTGGCGACCCTCACGGTCCTGTCATCTGCTATCTCAACCTCTAGTGGACAATCCAGCTCCCCTGGAGCTCTACTAAATCTCTTGCTAAGCGCAAGCGATACAAACGATCGGGTAGCCCCCGAATCAAATAATACCATAGAAGAAATGTCGTTCACATGACAAAACAAACATGTTTTCATTCAAAGACATGAGTCTTTGAGTCATTCATATCTGAATCATTTAGAGGTTGTCATACAGCCACTAACAAAAAGTAAATAAAAAATGGTTAAAAAGTTCAATCTCACACACAATCATATAATACTAGCTACTATTTAAATATGAAAATTCTATCTTCAAATGTAATTATTGTTTGTATTGCTAAGTGCTCGCTAGTTTTGTTTTGAATAAAATGATTGGAGGTATTTAGAGATTAATGTAATCAAACACATATTTAGCATGGTTTACTTCAATGTTGTTGTAGTCTGTTTTTGTTTAGTGCACTCTTTGAAACTCGATCCACCATTAAGGGAACTTCTTAGGATAGACCCTAAACCATATGTACTAATGTACATGATTTACTCACTCACAAATTTAACTGTATAAATTATTACATATATGAACACTATTAGAAAATAATTTTAATCCAACCTTTTAAAAGCACTTTTTCAAATTAGTTTCCTTTGATAGTAGGCTACCTTTACAACATAAACATTTCATAAAACAATAACAAAATTAGTTGAAAATGGTAACTATGAAAGGTAATTGTCTAAAGTGACAAACTTTTTTTACTTAAAATTTCTTAAATATTATTGAAAACAAATACATTTTTGAGAAATGTTATATTTGTTAAAAGCAAAATACAACAATATTTTTTTAATTATAGAAAGAAAATTTCCTCAACCCATTACGGAGCTCGACTAATCAGCCCTAAGTTGATCGCTTCATTGGATTTGAATAAAGTACAAAAATGGTTAACAGAGAGATTACGATCCTCCAACTCTATATTAAATGGTACAAAGACTTTTTTCGAAGGCACCCACTAATACGTTGAGAGAAAGAGTATAAAGATCAAATAAGGGGTGGAATAACATATATTTGAAGCCACACAATCTTATCATAACATACAAAGTCGTCTTCTTTCTCTTCTTTCTGAGGTGCAATTTAAAACTAGTTGTTTTATACACATCTTTTTTGTAAATTCATGCCAACATATATTTATATTTATATAGGTGTTGTTTTTGTTTTTTAAAAGGTAAAAATCATGTAATTTTTCCACATCTATAGAGGAATATATGGACCAAAGTTTGTAATCTGCACAAAAAAAAAAAAGATTGTTTGTTTTTAAAGTGTGAATGCATCATCACAAAGTCATGTGCCGGTGTTAGCCTCTTGAAATAATGCAATATCCCTTAATTTCATCAAAAATCATGTATGTATGTTAGCCTGTTGAAATAGTGCAACAAATGTTGCTGATGGAGTCGTAAAGCTTATTGTTTCGAGTATATATATATACACATACTAGGCGAATGCCCGTGCGTTGCGCATAAATACCTATATAGTTGAAGTCTTTACAAATATATGTTTTTTTTTTAAATATAGCAATATCGTTGTTGTTAAATTTGATATAATAATTTTTATACTAAATTGATATAATATATTGATTATTTTGAATTATATGATAATATATACATCTGTTATA
This sequence comes from Lactuca sativa, assembly GCF_002870075.4. Lineage (NCBI taxonomy): Eukaryota > Viridiplantae > Streptophyta > Magnoliopsida > Asterales > Asteraceae > Lactuca > Lactuca sativa. The sequence continues at coordinate 230,138,282 of NC_056624.2, forward strand.
ACCGCATAAACTCAATCATTTGAATGACTTCTATCCGCGAGTTACACATGAATAAAATAAAATATAATATATGGTTTAATGTCATTTATAGTTGTTGTTATTGTTAATTAATTTTTTAAAATTTATTTGCTTAGTGTTTTGATTTCTATCATTATAATTATTTAAAACATCAAACATTGTTTTTATATTTTAAAAGTAACAATATAATCATTTATATAGAGTTATTTTTAACTATTGTTATTGTAAGTTATTTAAAGTACTTATTTGAAAACTTTTAACGATTATAAAAATATCTTCAGGAAATATTTTAGTTAAATTGAGATCACAATTTAGTTTTTGCATTTATCACTATAATTTATCACTTTTAACTATTTACAAAATATTCTTTGGTTTTTTAAGTGGAACTGAAATTTATATTTAAGTTGACATTGTAATGTTATATTTAAATTAACAATTTAAGTATTTTGCCCAAACTGTTCAAAATTTATAGTTTCAAACTGATAATGTTTTACATCCAATAATATATTAAAACTAATAAATTAAGTATACTATGTTAAAAGTTAAAAAACATAACTTTATAAGTAGAAGTAAATATATTATTTTAATATTGAAATTTAGTTTATATATGAATACACTTTTAATATGATATTTATTTAACCTTATTAACCAACTTATAAAAATGCATACAAAGTTTTTTTGAATTTTTTTATCAAAAAATCCTAAAAAACATAAAAATGCATAAAAATAATACCAAGACATCACAAAAAAAAATTTTGAATTTTTTTATCAAAAAACCGCAGCATTTTTTACAATTTCGCTGAAAAAAAAAATAAAAAAATCATTTATTTTTTGTAAAAAAAAAACAATTTTACAAATTTTTTTTCAGCGATTTTGACCTAAAAGCTGCTGTTTTTTTGATAAAAAAAATTCAAAAAAAAGTTTTGTGATCTCTAAGTATTTTTTTTTATGCATTTTAATGATTTTTAGGGTTTTTTGTTTTCCATAGAACGTAAACCTATATATATATATATATATATATATATATATATATATATATATATATATATATATATATATATATATATATATATATATATATATATATATATATATATATATATTGTTTCATTCCATAATAGAATGAAATAAAATATACAATATAACTCTGTGTTTTTGTTGATTCTCTATTATTAATAATAGAAGAAATATTTCAAAATAATTATAACTTCTATTAATTTTTTTTTTCTGGGTTGACTTAATTTTTCAGAAACATATATGATGTGGATTTTTTAATCAAAAGATTGTAAAATAAATCTAAACAAACCTTCACGTGTCAAAAAAATTGAAAAACATTTGTACAAAGTGCAAACAATATAAAAAGATGCGATTCTTAGTTTTGATTTAGAGACCAACATATAAAATAAAAATGGGTTATATTAGTCTTTGATAATTGATGACGGGCTTCATAGTTCAAATAATAACAAACTCTTGTTTCTCGCTAGCTAGTTTCACCATTACCCGTATTTTGCTGTTTTTTTTCTTTTTGCAATGATAATTTTGTTGATGTGGACGGGATTGTGTTTGCTTTTACTTTTTTAGGGTTTCATTAATATTGATTCTAATGATTATGCACACATAAATAAAATATGGAGGCCTAGGAATAAATTTAAGGAATTTAATTTGGTATTGGAAAGCTCTGAAGGAAATGGTAAGCAAATGACCAAAGAAGAAACACCTGAAACCTCATCTCTAGTACAAATTAAATTAACTTTAAAGTCATAATATGCATATAATGTTCAATTTAAAAGAAATCAATCATTGGTAATCAAAAGTCACATCTTGCAACCAAGTACCATGATTGATTTCTTGTTCATTGCCATATATATGTAACTCCAAAGACCTTTTTAATTTGCACTAGACCAGCTATTTAGATACTTCCACATTTGCGCTTTTATTACCATTTCATTCTGACCTTTCCCATACCAAATTAAATTCCCCAAATCCCTCCATCTTTGGCTCATGTATGCAGAATCATAAGAAAAGTAATTAAATCAACATAAAGAAGCCTAAAAGGCGAACAAACCCATAAAACAACAAAATAACAATTACAAAAAGAAAAGGGTGCAAAGATATGGATGGATGTGTGTATACATGAGAGAGAAATATTGGGAGTCGTACATGTTTTTGTATGAAATATCAAACCCCATGTAGTCATCTAAATTAAAGAACATGTTTGGTTTTTATGTCGCTCCAAAAACCTAAAATGAAAAACCTCACCTTTCAAGATTTTTTGGTAGACACAAAAATATATTAATTGTGTTTATATATTATTTGATAGAGAAAATGACAAAATATTGAAGTAATTGGTAGAATAAATGTTTTTTTTATTTAGTTTACAAACTCTAACAAAGAAAACAGATTTGGCGATACAAAATCATTTATGTAGACGTTAGAGATAGAAACGAGTCATCAGTCATGCATGATATGATCAAAGTAATTCGAACTTATATATGAAACTAGTGATCGGCAAATATATAAATCTAAAAGAAATGTTACAAAAACACATATATAGAGTATAAAACCGACTTACAGTAGTACACTGAAGTCCATCAATGAAAATGATGCATCACCTTCTTTCTCCAAAATCCTTTTTAATTAACTAAAAAATCACTCTGCTACCGCTAGATGTGTTGTTGGTTGAATATATAGAGCAAAGCAATGGAATATATATAGATAATAATAAAGGGAATTAATTAAGGGGATATATAGTAAAGGAAACTCTTTTTCCATAAGGATGTAATACAAACATCTAATTAATGTTGATTTTAATTTTATTGAAAAATAATTAGGTTAGAATCTATATATTTTTTCAATCAATATGGAAGTTAATTTATTTTATAAATTATTTGATTATCCACTTTTTTGTGCATATATGTTATTGAGTTACTAAATACTATTAGAAGTTATAATATCACTTCATTTCTTTTAAAGGAATTAAAGAAATTTATATTTCAAAATTTTGCATTTTATTTATTCAATTAATTAGATCAAATCAACTTTTATATTTGTGTATTTCGAAATGAGATTTGTTTTTGCTTGAGAGGGTTAATTAGAACAAAAATTAAAAATACTCAACAGGTAAATTTTTTTGAGCTATTATTCATGGAATGGTGAAATCTTTGAGATTTTGAACATGTATATGTCAACATCATTTTTAAGTTGTTTTGTATAGCAGAGATCTTCTAGCTTTCTCAATTAGTTTTTTCAAGTTTTTAGTTTTTGATTTTATCTAATTTTAGATCTATAAAAGCTAAAAACTATTTTTACAAAATAGTTTTTGTAACACTGTATTTTCGAAAACAATTAACCAGTTATAATTTACGTTATCGATTATTAATTATAAAATTTAGGTAGATCGTAAAATAATATCTAGATATATTTTATAAAATATATTGGATATAACTCGAATTATGACAATACTATATCAAAATAAAGGTAAAAATATATCGATTGTAAATATGCAACTGTATTTTGATTGCACATTATATATTAAAGGTTATGATTGAAAAAGAAAATATTATAAAGTTATTAGTTATTACAAACTAGGGAAGTGTCCCCGCTTTGCGGGGTTAGATTTCAATTCAACCGTTTGTTATGAGATCAAATAAGGAGGCTCAAAATATCAGCACCCCAATACAATTATACAACCACTAATAAGGACACCAGCGCTCAAGCCAGAAATAAAAGTTCAACAACTGAAATTATTCCAAAACAGCAAGAAACTTTCAACGGTAAAATAGATTGGTGAATTGAAAGCACCTACAAAGAATATTTCCTTCTTCTTTATTCTTCCCAGCTGCTTCGACTCTTTCATGAGCATCCATCTCCCATGGACCCTTTTCCTGCCAAATGACCAGGTTACCCTTATATAAATATATGGAATCAACCTTATGGTAAAGTATGAATGATAAGTTGCCTTTTCAAATTGGATCATTACGACTTCAGAAACAAAATTTGAAAATGGATGGTTATTCTAAATGGTCAAAAGAAGAATAGTATTTTAATCACTACATAAAATAGTTAAGTAGTTAAAAACCTAAAATGATAAATAAGAGAGAAAAAGACAAATCATGCTAATCCAGTTATCCACTTCCCAAGATTTTCACAGGTTTTACCTGTGAAAATCAAATTTTACTTGCGAAGAAATTTAAAAAAAAAAATCATGTTTTTTAAAGTTTCGTGTTAGAAATCTTGAAAAACCATTTCCACAGCAAAAGAGCAACAGTTTAGTGGCTAAATTGTTTAAAAAAATAGCACAACAGGTAAACCGATATCAAAACCGCACAACAACAATAAACGGGTTTATTATATACTCAGCAGGGAATATTGGATTAATCACTACAGAAAACAGTTATGAGGCTCAATGGATAAAAAAAAATAATAGTATAGAATAAATCGATAAGAAGAGTAATTCACAATAGGTAGATTGACAAACGGTAAAAGTAAGCTGTGTTTTTTTTCCATTTTGAAATTATATCAAAAAACAAATAGTCCAGAAAATGGTCAAAAAACTATAACGGTTTAATCGTTACAGAAAAAAGAAGTTTCAAGTAACTAAAGCGAAAAAAATAATTGGCTAAACAATCACTGTAGAATGTTGTAATAAGAAAAAGGTTGAAAGTACAATGCTATAATTTGTATATTTTTCACAATACCATGCTTTAGTAACAAAAGCTATAAATGTACTGTGAATTCAGTCACAGAGATGAATGAAAACAAAATGACATAATGCACAAATAAAATAAAAGTACATCGTATTTAATCATTTGAAAGACAACTAACCTTAAAGAGTTGAACAGGGCTGCTACTACCATCCCGCTGGTTCTATAAAAGCTCCCATTGCCAGGACAAAATCCAACATTCAACATGCTAAATAAGCACCCATTCATCATGTCACAGACGCCAGCTCCAATTTCACAGAGCCAATTCATGAACTAAAGAAAGGCAGAAAATATTATAAGTTGACTGATTAGATGTATTTCCACATCACTTGTTAGTTAACAAATTCTTCTTAATATAAAATGGAAAAGAAGAAGTGCAAAAGACTACCTTTAACCTCATCCAAATAATAAATTCACAAACATAAATACCCAGGATAATAAACAAAACGATCAAGTTATCCATATTAATATATGAAAAAAAAATCCTAAATTTGTGAATGGAATTTGATAGAGGGAATAAGAGATACCTGCATTTAACAATGGCACAACCTTTAATTTACCTCATGGCAATAAGAAATTAAAATCAAATGGGAAAACTATACTTTAAGATGGAAATATAATTATGAGCCGTAATGACCTTTAATTATGACACAGCTATAACTTAAGTGACCCTCAGTTGTTGTGCAGGTGATCGAAAAATAGAACATCTTTGGGTGGATCTGATACTTGAAACGGAGGCGGTGGAAGATCCGGCTCACCAGAGACAAACAAATCAATCACAAAATCTGAAAAATAAGCAGCGGGAATCAAAACAGGCGTCAATCGGAAACGTATAGTAAAACAAAAGTAGAATTGAAGAAAAAACGAACCTGTAAAGCGCAATCGGTATCAGTCGAATAAATCGACCTCACCCTCTTCGTCGTCTCTCTCTCTCTCTCTTCGATCGAACCGATCAACCGGTGACCCTTTACGCCGCCACAAAGAAATCCGGTGAAAAAATCGCTCATGCTTACAATCATATCTACGATCTATCAATTACTGGTTTGCGATTTTTCACTGTTTATGGACCTTCGGGTAGACCTGACATGGCATATTTCTTTTTCACCAAAGTAGATTTCTATCTTTCAATCGAAAGTAGATTTCTATCTTTGAAGGGCCTAATCATGGAACTATTGCTAGGGATTTCACCTACATTGATGGGTAAGAATATGAAGGGATAATTTGTTAGACGTCAATGGGAGGCGGAGCAAAGAGAAGCGGTGGGGTGGGAATGCTTGTGAGAAGCAACCGGAGGTTTCTGGAAAGAATGAGAAACTGGAGAAGAAAAGAAGGAAACGATCGGTGGACGAAAGAAATCGAGGCGGTGATGGAAACCCGCCGGTACGGTATTGGATGTTAGAGGCGGTGTAAGACACACGTGGTTGTAGTCGGCGGTTGTATAGATAACATACAAATAAAAATATATGATATGAAAAAGCAAAACAGAAAAAAAAAAAAAAAAAAGAATCTAGCCAATGATGCAACCAATCATAGAGAAGTCCTGTTTATCTGCCCCTTTAGAATTAGTAAGTATATATAATAAAAGAATAATATATATTATTTTGGAATTAAAATGGACACGTAATAATGTAATAATATTAGTCAAAATCAAATGAATATGTTTTTATAAAAGCATATATATATATATATATATATATATATATATATATATATATATATATATATATATATATATATATATATATATATATATATATACACTAGATTATAACCTGTGGAAACCACGGGTTATAAAATTAATTAAACTTTCATAATAAAAATTTATAATTATTAATTAATTATTTCAAATGAATTATTTTAAATAAATTATTAATTAAGAGATATATCAAAATTTTGAATTTATTATAACTTCAAATTTAAAATATAATTAGAAATTGTAAATTTGAATTTTGAAATGAGTTGTCTAATATATCTACATGACACATATATAATATTAATGAGGAGTTGTATTACAATGACACTGGGTAAACGGAGATTAAAACATTCGTTTATTAGAATAATGATATATATATATATATATATATATATATATATATATATATATATATATATATATATATATATATATATATATATATATATATATATATATATATATATATATATGTTCTATTCCATAATAGAATGAAAGAAAATATACAATATAACTTTGTGTTGTTGTTGATTCTCTATTAATGATAATAGCGAAATATTTCAAAATAACAATAACTTCTATTAATTTTTTTTCTGGGTTGACTTAATTTTTCAGAAACAAAAGAAAAAGAACATATATGATGTGGATTTTTTAATCAAAAAATTGCAAAATGAATCTAAACAAACCTTCATGTGTCAAAATTGAAAAACATTTGTGCAAAGTTCAAACAATCCAAAAAATATGATTTTTAGTTTTGATATAGAGACCAACATATAAAATCAAAATGGTTTATATTAGTCTTTGATAATTGATGATGGGCATCATAGTTGAAATAATAACAAGCTCTTGTTTCTCGCTAGCTAGTTTCACTATTACCCGTATTTTGCTGTTTTTTTTTCTTTTTTCAATGGTTCTTTTATTGACGTGTACAGGATTGTGTTCACTTTTTCTTTTGTAGGGTTTCATTAATATTGATCCTAATGATTATGCACACATAAATAAAATATGGAGGCCAAGGAATAAATTTAAGGAATTTAATTTGGTATTGGAAAGCTCTGAAGGAAATGGTAAACAAATGACCAAAGAAGAAACACCTAAAACCTCATCTCTAGCACAAATTAAATCAACTTTAAAGTCACAATATGCATCTAGTGATAAATTTAAAAGAAATCCATCATTGGTAATCAAAAGTCACATCTTGCAACCAAGTACCATGATTGACATCACCATATATATGTGACTCCAAAGACCTTTTTAATTTGCACTAGACCAGATATTTAGATACTTCCTCATTTGCCCTTTTATTACCATTTCATTCAGACCTTTCCCATACCAAGTTAAATTCCTCAAATCCCTACACCTTTGGCTCCTATATGCAGAATCATAAGAAACGTAATTAAATCAACATGAAGAAGCCTAAAAAGCGAACAAACCCATAAAACAACAAAACAACAATTACAAAAAGAAAAGGGTGTAAAGCTATGGATAGATGTGTGTATACATGAGAGAGAAATATTGGGAGTCGTACATGTTTTTGTATGAAGTATCAAACCCCATGTAGTCATTTAAATTATAGAAACCGTTTGGTTTTTGTGTCGCTCCAAGAACCTAAAATGAAAAACCCACTACTAGAAAATAGACCTTTAATGACGCGCTTTTTACGACACGCGCTGATTAATGATACGCAAAAGGACGTGCCCTTAAAATAGTGTCATCTCTTCAAAAAAATTTAGGATTTACGTCACGCATTACTGCGTGCCCTTAATTTAGTGTCTCAAGAAAAAAAATTAAAAACACGGAGGGCGCTTTATCTTAAACACGCGTCGTCTTTACCTGTCGCTTTATAATTTTAATGAAACGCGCTTTTAGTAAACAAGGGGGAAACGAAATCCCCAAAATTTTGAAAACCCGCCTTTTTTTCTATCTTCTATCTATCTTTCATCCTTGCAATCCGCTCTCCTCTCTCTGATACTCTCTCCTCTAGATCTCCCTTCATTCTCTACCTCCCGTCTCTCTGTAAACCCTAAGCCATCGCCACCTCCCTTCTCTCTAGCACGTGCTAGGCCAGGGCTTTAGTAGATACTGGGGAAAATGAAATCCCCAAAATTTTGAAAACCCGCTTCTTTTTTATCCTCCGTTTGTGTGCTTTTCCATGGCGAAGAAAAAAGAACTAAGGTTTGTTTCCCCAATTCAAAATTAACGCTAATTGCTTCTTAAACTGCATGTTATTTTACAGTTTTTTTGGGTGATTTACAGCCGACGAATTCTAACGATTTTCATTTATTGTGCACATGTTTTTGAATTCTAACGATTTTCATTTGTTGTGCAGATGTTGAGCGATTTTATCGACTGTGCGATCCAGGCGTGTATTAGGGTTTCGTTTTTTCCTACCGCTTCCGTGAAATCTCCACTGGGGATCGATCGGCACTTGTTATCTAACAACACACCGACAAACACCACCGAAGATGGCTTCAATTCCTCCGCTTATCGATCCTCTATCTTCTTCCCTACTCTGTTCTACAACCACTTTCGTCCCCGCCACCGCCTTCTTCCACCGTTTGTGTCTAACCTCATCTCCTCCAGTGCTCGCCGCTACGCTTTCTTCTCCTTTCCGCCTTACAGATCCTCGCAGACCATTGCTCATCGTCGCTGCAGCTACCACTTTGATGTCCAATTTCGTTCAGGTACAACTCTTCTCAGTGTAATTTGTGAGTTTAGTTTCAGATAAAGTTCTTTGTAGATCAGTCCGTAATACGTGTTGTTACCCTTTTCGGACATTTGAAAATAGACGTGATCATGAAACAGGAGCTAAATTTGTTGTTACCCTAAGCATCGCCTCGACAGAAATGGAAGAACAAAGTGATTCGCTAAATTTGTTTTTCAGTTCGTATTGATTGCTAATTTTGTCCCAATCCTTCCAATTCGATGTTCCAGATCAGTTTTATATTCGAATTGGTAACTAGTATGGTAAGAATTTTGTCCCAATCCTTCCAATTCGATGTTCTAGATCACCCCTGCTTCTGATTTTTTAGCTTCCTGGTCAGGCCGACTCATAGAATTATTCCCCACAAACCCTTTGACTTCCGAAACATCACCCCCATCCTTGTTCTTTCCCATAACCTTGTTACTTTTCCAACTTTGCCCCTGTTCAATCTTTGAATCATTAGACTTTCCTTTCATTGGCTGAATATTCCCATAATACCACTGCCCATTTTTACCTCCTGTCTTCCCACCTCTATCAAAACTAAATTCCAAATTTTCCTGATTATTCCCATTATACCCCTGATAGCGAATTCCAGCAGAAGCCCCAGAATTTCCAATTTTTGGATAATTCCCTTTTTGCCCCTGCTTGCGGTTTCCAGCAAAAACCCCTGAACCTTCATTTTTCGAGAAATTCCCTTGATGCCCCTGACTCGAAAACTGTTTTTCCCCCCTGTAGCTTCTTTTGAAAAAAAAATTCCATTATTTCCTTTGGTTTTCTTCACCACATCAATGCCTAACTAAATTGGCTATGTTTCTTGTTCTTTTTCTTAACCAAAGTTTATCAACTTTGTGAATATTATTCTGACTTGTTTTGATATTTATTTTTGATATTTTGTTCTTAATGTTGGTTCTAACTTCTATTTTTTTTCTTTTTTTTTTAAACAGTTACAAGGGACCTGAATAGGGGTTTTCTGAATTTGTAGTGATGGCTGCAGACACTGAAGATTTCGAAATGATTTCCCTTATTCCATTCCTTACTAAATATAAGGTATGTTTCTAATATTTTTGTTCCTTCAAAAGAAGAATTGGGGAGAGCATGTGGAGTTAAAAAACCGGTGCTTTCATGTTCGTTGACCAACATTGAAAGAAGTCAACTAAGATCCCAAATCCAGCAACTCAAGGTTTACTTTATTATCTTCTCATAATCCTTAATCTAATTACACACTATCAGATCAATGTTTTTTCTGCAATTTCTTCTTTTACATTGTCTTCTACAAGTTACTGTTTAGCATGATACAACCAAGGATTGTATTATGTTGAAGATTATTCGTGTTCTTCCCCCTGTTGTTCCTAGCCGTCAAGTGAAAGCAAACTCCTCAACATGGGAGGCATCGGGTGAGACATTAAACAACATTGACCATGAAGCAATGGCTGTTGACCCTGCACTTGTATTAACCATCCAGGTTGGCAGTTGTCACTAAAAAGATGATGTTTATTATTGTGGTAAAATGTTTTGGTTTAACTTTACTGAATTATTATTATTCAGGTTATGTTGACTGACTTTGGGGTAGCAAAGCAATTTGATGAAAGCACAAGGTTAAATTCCATGTGTGGGACATTAGAATATATGACACCTGAAATTGTACAAGGAAGGGGCCATGATAAGGCCACTGATTGGTGGAGTGTTGGAATTTTAATGTATGAAATGCTTTCTGGAAAGGTTGGTGTGCTGTTACCCTTAATTACTTTTAATAAATCACTATTAAATTCCCATTACTTTTAGCGTGAGGGTAATAATGTAATTTTGTTCGACATTGTATCTTTGCAGCCTTCGTTTAGAGGTGGAAACAAACAGAAGATTCAGGAGAAAATAGTGAAGGACAAGATAAAGCTTCCAGGATTCTTGTCAAGTGAAGCACATTCGCTTTTGAAAGGGGTAATGTTGTAATTTGTAATACTGTATGCATGTGTTATAGTTGTTGGTTAATATTATATGCATGGGAATACTGCAATTTCTATTTTGAGCTTTTCACCTGATGGAGAGGTACAACCGTTCATGCTATTTTAATACATGATGAAACAGAAACACTAGAAGTTTTTCAATTAATTTTTTTAATATATATATACATACATACATATATATATATATATATATATATATATATATATATATATATATATATATATATATGGCCAGGGGTTGATAGCTTTCTCTTAGCTTGGTTTAATGATAAGATGGTGGTCATTGGGATCCATGTGATCAGAATTTCCCTGGTGCTCCAATATTTTTGCCAGGTAAACCCATCTGGCCAGACCTCTACATTGCCTCCTACAAGGTCTGTTACTTGTTATTATGATTTATGATTCTGAGGGTATTTAGGTCATTTACTTAGAATTTTGCGTTTTCAACTTTACAGCTAGATCACACTTGCTTGGCTAAACGTTATTCTGTATGCTTTCAAACTTGTCTTCTTCCTGAATTCTTTTTCTTTGTAAGTTTAGCCTTATTCTTTTCTTCAATTAAGTGTTGTCTGGAGAGTGTTGTATGAACAACAATAAATCAACATTTTTTTCCTTCTTTTTCTTGTATGAACAATATATAGTCATAGTTTGACTTAATTAGTTGCTTATTTTGTTTATTAGTTGCTTGTTTTCTAGCTTATTATAGTCACTGATTGGTTTCTTGTTATGCTTAAATCTTAACAGCTATCATGGCAACCTTCAACAGTAGTTTTGGACTGGCACCTTCTTGCAAAAGATATCGTGTACGTGTTCTTCTGCTGCTATTGTGGATTCGGGAACATCCTTGCTTACTGGTCGAACTGCATGTATCTCACGTGAAGCTTCTGTTAGAATTATTAATCTTAGAGATTTCAAGTTTTTCATATTTCTTGTATCTAATTAGTTTGTAAATTTCCGTTACAACTTTTATTAATTTGTTTTATCTTTCCACGGAACGATTATTTGTATGACATTATATTTTGTGCAATGGATTGTATTTTTGTATATGATATTTTATTTATTAAGAGACATTAAATGAAAATTTAATTTGAAAATTAATAAATCTATAAATAATATTTTTTTTAAACATATAAAATTATAATACGCAAAATATGTGTCATCTTCATTTATGACATGACCTTTCTTGACAGGGGCTTTTTTGATACGCATTGCGTGTCATTAACACGCGCGTCGTAAGGTTACGACACGCGAATGCGTGTCGTAAATGCGCGTCGTAATTGCGCATCGTAAATGAGCGTCGTAAATGCGCGTCGTCTCTCTTTATGACAGGGCCTTCCTTGACGCGCATTTGCGCGTCGTCTGAGCGTTTTACGACGCGCAATGAACGTCGTAAAAGGCTGTTTTTCTAGTAGTGACCTCACCTTTCAAGATTATTTGGTAGACACAAAAATATATTAATTGTGTCTATATATTATTTGATAGAGAAAATAACAAAATACTGAAGTAATTGGTAGAATAAATGATTTTTTTATTTAATTTACGAACTCTAACAAAGAAAATAGATTTGGGGATACAAAATCAATTATGTAGACGTTATAGATAGAAACGAGCATCAGTCATGCATGATGTGATCAAAGTAATTTGAACTTATATATGAAACTAGTGATTGACAAATATATAAATCTAAAAGAAATGTTACAAAAACACATATATAGAGTATGAAACCGACTTACAGTAGCACACTGAAGTCCATCAATGAAAATGATGCATCACCTTCTTTCTCCAAAATCCTTTTTAATTAACTAAGAATCACTCTTATACTGCTAGATGTGTTGTTGGTTGAATATATAGAGCAAAGTAATGGAATATATATAGATAAAGGGAATTAATTAAGGGGATATATAGTAAAAGAAACTCTTTTTCCATAAGGATGTAATACAAATATCTAATTAATGTTGATTTTAATTTTATTGAAAAACTAGTTAGGTCAGAATTTATATATTTTTTCGATCAATATGGAAGTTAATTTATTTTATAAATTTTCTGGTATAAAAAATTAAAAAAATTTGCTTATCCGTTTTTTTTTTTTGTGCATATATGCTATTGTGTTACTAAATACTATTAGAAGTTATGATATTACTTCATTTCTTTTAAAGGAATTAAAGAAATTTATATTTCAAAATTTTAAATTTTATTTATTCAATTAATTAAATCAAATCAACTTTTATATTTGTGTATTTTGAAATGAGATTTGTTTTTGCATGGTTGAGAGGGTCAATTAGAACAAAAATTAAAAATACTCAAAAGCTAGATTTTTTTTAGCTGCTAGTCATGGAAGTTTGAAATCTTTGAGATTTTGAATATGTATATATCAACTTCATTTTTAAGTTGTTTTGTATAGTAGAGATCTTTTAGCTTTTTCAAATAGTTTTTGTAAGTTTTTAGTTTTTGATTTTTTCTAATTTTAAATTTTTAAAGGCTAAAAATTATTTTTACAGAATAGTTTTTGTAACACCCGTATTTTTGAAAACAATTAACCAATTATATTTTACGTTGTCGCTTATTAATTATAAAATTTAGGTAGACCATAAAACTCGAATTATGACAATACTATATCAAAATAAAGATAAAAATATATCGGTCGTAAAGATGCAATTGTATTTTATTATATATTAAAGGTTATGATCGAAAAAGAAAATATTATAGAGTTATTAGTTATTATAAATAAAAGAATAATATATATTATTTTGGAATTAAAATGGACACGTAATAATGTAATAATATTAGTCAAAATCAATATATATATATATATATATATATATATATATATATATATATATATATATATATATATATATATATATATATATATATATATATATATATATATATATATATATATATATATATATATATATATATATATATAACCCGTGTTCCCATGGGTTTTAAAATTAATTAAACTTCCGTAATAAAAAATTATAATTATTAATCAATTATTTTAAATAAATCATTCTAAATAAATTATTAATTAAGAGATATATCAAAATTTTAAAGTTATTATAACTTCAAATTTAACATATAATTAGAAATTATAAATTTGAATTTTGAAATGAATTGCCTGATATATCTACATAACACATGACATAATATTAATGAAAATTTGTATTAGACTGACACTTGACAAAAGGAGATTAAAATTATTCATTTATTAGAAAATGGATATATATATATATATACACACACACACACACACACACACATACACTAGGCGTAACCTCGTGCGTTGCGCAAGAATGCATTTAAGTGGTTAAAATAATTATAGGAAAAAATAGAAATATGCTGAAATTTACGTTTTTAGTCATGTTTTGGGCATTAACCGAATTATCAAATAACATAAAAATTCATCAACTTATATTCAGATACTATCTAGTATAGTTCATACCTTATAAACTTACTTTTACTTTTATAATATCCAATATATATTATAAGTTTTTATATAACATTAATATAATCTACTTTTCTTATGTCCGATAATATTTTTTTGGATAAAATAAGAAATAAGTTGTTTTGAATGAGCTATTAATAAACAATATTGAACTAATAAACTTTGTATTTCACTATTTGTATTACACAAAAACATTGAAATTAAGAATGAAGTCATACAAAATATATCATTATACATAAATGTCATCAATAGTTTTAAAATAAGTCGATTAGTAAATATGATATTTAATTTTAATTACATATTTTGCAAGGCGTACGTTTGACTTTATGTTGGTGCGCCGAGAATCCTCTTCCTTAATTTGTACCTAAAAAATTAAGGTGAATAGGAATATAAAATAGATATTATTAAGCATTAATATAAATAATTAAAAATGGTATGTGGATCTCCTACCACCGGTTAAAAACAACATATCTCTCTAGTGGTATCGATTCCTAAGTGAAATTGAAGTAGTCATTCTATGCACACCTTGTTTTCTAGTTACATAAACAAATATGAGTAACCAAACATAAAAATGTTATCTTTATGTAGGAAAAATATTTTAGTTAACTAACAAATTAAATAATAGAAGTTTAAGAGTTAGCAGTTTCAAAACATTAATATTTTTATTAATCAATCAATTAAGTAACACATGTTGAAAAATTTACAATCATTATTAAAAAGTATTTGAAATATTAGATTTTAGATGAATTTTAGTTGAAGTGTTTTGACCTCTATTATAATATAATATAGTTATGGGCTTAGACACCAAAAAGGATCATGCTACAATCGGGTCAAGTACATCTCAGTTATATTTATGGGCTTAGACATCAAATCCAACATAATTAAGGCCCAAAGGGCTTACAAGCCCAAAACGAGTCCAAACCCATCTGAGTGTGTACGCCTTGCATACCACCCTTGTACGCACAGCATACTGAGTCCCTGAGTTGTACGCATTGCGTACACTAAATTACGCCCAGCGTACAAACATATTAAGCACCTACTTCCATTAAATGCTTAATACTTGATGTTCTAACGTCCAATATCATATCAGAGTTCATTAAGACGTCCTAGGGCATAAAGTTGGCAACTTTATACCCTTGCATGCTATATGGGACTTTAGAACTTCATTCTTCACATTAGGACTTCATATAAAACTCCACACTCATGCATGGAGTCTAGATACCCTTCAAGCTAGCACCTTTTTTCATCTAGCATGCTCACAAAGCTCAAATCTAACCATTTTAGTCTCTGGAGTTGCTCAAATCTCAAGAGAAGGTCCAAAAACCAACTAAAGGGACAATATGGAAAACCATAACTAGATCTAATGAATAAGATTGCAAGATCAAGACTTTATACCTCCGGAAGCTCTTCAAGGTGATCTAGATGCAAATTCTTGGAACACAATGTCACTCCTAATCTTGCTCACTAACTTCTTCTCAAATAAGCTCCAAAATGGCTACCAACGCACTTCTATGCTCCACAATCACACTCTCAAAGGAAAACTGAGGAAAAGGGACAAAATGAGGCTTACAAGGCGGATTAGTAGCACGCAAAGCAGCAAGAGTGGAGCCGTGGGCTGATCCCCAAACAAGCTGAGGGCACTCGGCCTTTCGATGGCTGGTCTAGTTGCAGTGAAAGCAAACTGCAAACCCTTTGGGGCAATCCTTCCCCATGTGCGGATGTGCCCCTCTTTTCCACATTTGTAGCGAATCCTCGCCCAACAAGATCCCCTGTGACTCTTGTCGCACTTACCACAAGTGCGGCCATTCTGCCCCCAACTCTCGTATCGGCGGGCTTTGCCCACTTCGTCGCCGGTTGCGACTGTACCGATTTCCTGTCTCTCCCCTGCGACTCTCCCTCCTCCTGGCCTCCAACTCAAGGTAGATCTCCCTACGCTTGGCATTGGTCTGAAGCTCAGCCAATGTCCGGTATGACGAGTTCGCCACGAACTCCCGTAAATCCCTCCTCGGTATGCTCAGATATCAGCTCACACATGCCTGCTCGGTAAACACGTGCTCAGGTTAAAACAACGCCCTCTATGGAACATCCTCGAAATCTCAGTCACAGTTTCTGTCTTCTACTTGAGAGATAGAAACTCCTGGGCTAACCGTTCCCTCTCATGGAACATACTCATCTCGGAACAACTACGTAAACCTCTCCCATGTCACTGCAGCATGATCTACAGGGGTAAAGTTGGCTGTCACAAACTTCCACCAGTCCTTCACTCCCAAGCGAAGCTGGTTCAGCGCAAACCGAACTCTCAAATTCTATGGGCATGAACACGTGTAAAAACATCCCTCGATGTTGGAGATCCATCTTATAGCATCAATCGGATCATGTGTCCGATCAAACTCTGGTGGCTTCGTGTTGCTGAACTCCCGGAACAACAACGAGTCACCTCCCTGTGGTCTAGCAACGGAAACAACTGCGGTAGCTGCAACAGCAACCTCAGTAGCAGCGGTGTACCGCTCATCAAATGTCTCGCTCAGGGTGGTCTTAATAGACCCAAACATCTCCGGTATTGCCTCTCGTATATCTGCAACCACCTCCTCATGGATGATCTTGTGGATCTCCTCATCACCAACACTACTGCTCTCGGGGTTGTGGCGTGTGCCCACCATGATGTCTCTGAAACACAACACAAAATCATCAGAGACTCACTTGATCATACTCACACTCGATTCCCGCCCCCTACATGCTCCTTAGTACCCTAAGGATTCTTACTTAGGCTGCATACATATCCGGTGCTTTTAGTAGTACGGGCCCAATACTACCTTCCACACCAACCTGTAGTCACCCTAAGTCCTCCTCCTAGGATTCCAATTCACAAGTACTCTATATCTCATGGATATTAGGCTACTCTCTCAGTAGACTCCTCATATACTCATCTAGATATCTCTCCTAGATTAACCCTCGACGCAGAACTCTTTTTAAGTGATTCCTGCTTGATACCCCTACTCAGCACATACTCAAGGCAACAACATATATCAACAATTCCTAGGCTAAGGCATCACAAATCAGGCAACTCTATCCCTAAATATGAAATACCTAGCCTATCCTCTGGAATGCATCCCTAAAATCTCATAACACAAATAAGTAAGGGTATTTTGGGAAATCACCGTTCGGGCTTTGGCTGATTGTACACACTGCTCCAACTCGTTTTTCTCTTAAAACTCTTGCTTGTTTTAGAAAAATCATTTCTTTTGAAATTTTTTCTCAAATCCTCAGTTTTACTCCAGACACACCCGGAGGTATATCCGAATCCCTCAAACCAAGGCTCTGATACCAACTTGTAACACCGTAAATTTTCAAACAAATTTATCATTTTAAAAATCACGTAATTCTCATAACATAGTTCACCAAAACCCCAAATGACAATGTTTTCAAAAACATATATTGGGAAAATGTTTTAAACACAATCCTGGATCCTCAAAATGTAACTCCGCCTCGTGTGTACAATCAAGCCGGCGTCTTCCCGTGATCCTAAGAAGTACCTAAAACACATAACACAGTAAGTACAAAGCTTAGTGAGTTCCCCAAAATACACACATAACTCATTAGCCTTTCATGGCTATACTCAAATAAGACCCTCCGGTCAATGTGTCTCAGTGGAACCCTCCGGTCCCACAACTCGGGTGGACCCTTCGGTCCTAACTCAATATGCTCAGAATAATACAGAACATAAATCACAAAGACATAATGCAGGATATCAAAATACTCAATATAAACACATAAGACCCTCCGGTCACACACAAAGTTACCACTCTAGGTAAGTATAGTGAGAAGACTCACCTTGTAAGAAATCGGATAACTTTGAACTCAAACCACCGGTCTAGGCTCCACCTAACACTAACAATAATTATCTCTAATTAATAACGGCTCTCAAAGAAGCAAAACTAAACCCTTCTACAAACTCACAGAAGGATAAAAGACCATTTTACCCTTCCATGGCCTTAATAGTCCACAAATTGACCAAACCCTAAAAGTCAACTAAAAGTTAACGGCAGCGCGTACGCTGCGCGTACAAGCCCTCTACATTGGGCGTACTCCTTCTCCATGCATGCATCAGGGATTCTCAACCCTACGTTGCGCGTACTAGGACTACGCTCAATGTACACCCCCTTTTGCTCTTCCTACTCATTTGGTCTTAATCCGTTAAGACCTTATCTCAAATCTTAGATCTGGACTCCCTAAAGGCTCATACTCCATAAAGTCTGTGACTTTAAGCCTTTGCATGGCTGAAAAAGTCACAAATACCAAAACTCTCACTCTCTATTCTCAAGAATGAGCATATCTCATGCATGGGTTGGTTTAAACGTCAAACGTCTCGATTTTTATGACTCTACACCACTAAAAACGCTCAAAGGAGCTGGTAATAAACTTTGGATCTCAATATCTCATAAAGCATCCAACTTTGGGACCAAAACCCTAAAATGAACTAAAATGATGCACAAATCAAAAAGTGGTGAGAAAGCTTTTAGCTTTATACCTCCAACTAAAGCTCCAACCAGAGATAAGCTCAGATCCAAATCCTGGACTCCCACTCCTTCCTCTTCAAAGCTCCTTCTTTACTCCAAAGAAATCACAAGAACACTTAATAGCTCACAAATGGACACACAAGCTCAAGGTACGAGAAATTAGGGTCACACCCTTAATTAGGGTTTTCACTATGGGCCTAGTACACCCAACATACCCTCTGGTACGCCCAACGTAATAGGTGGCTTCCGTGTCAAAAACACGCACATGAGTACGCTGAGCGTACACACGTGTACGCCCCGCGTACTCATTTACCACTTTTTCTCAAATAAAGGGCCAAACATGACAATTACCAAAAGAAAAAGGGTTTATAAGGTATACCTGGTCTTGGGTGCTACAACAACACGGACCAGTACAACCTCAAACCAACACAACATGTCGACATATAACAGATAATAAACATATACACATAATCATGCAGACAAATCACAGGTAGTCCTACAGATCTGCCAGACTAGCATATCAATAACTAGCATAATCAAGCATATCTATTTCATACTCAGCACAGCAGTGAATATCAGGATATCAAACCAATGGGCCGGTCTTGGTGCCTTTGACCCGCGAGTATAGTGAGGACGACTCACCTCACAAACTGGACAAAAGTTGATGAGGTCTCGACTACAAATCTCTACTCTCTAACCAACACCTATTCTAACCAAATGACCAATCTCCATCAAAATCCCAAAATACACTTAAGGTCAAACTTGGTCAAATTTAAAGTTAAACTGGTCAAACCAACTGAATCAACCCAACCGAGTTAACTCAGCCGAATCGACTCAGAGTGAGTACACAGGGCATACTCTGAAGGCATTGACCACCATCGACATGGTTGACCTCCTACGTAGGGTGTACTCCCAGAAGCCTAAAACATACATTAAGAACTTAATGGCTAAAGCTCTTACGTCCATACTTCAGATCCATGCCTAAAATACTCTTAGGAGTTATAAAGTCTCCGACTTTATGACTTAGCATGACTAATAAGTTCTTAAATCAAGGTCTTAATCCATTAAGACTTTCTAAATGTTACACAGAGCAAAACTAACCATTTGGAACCCATTTTATGACTCAAGACCCTTCCAAAGGTCTGAAAGGACGACTTAATGGGTTAAGAACATGCTTTGTTCAACAATCATCATTTTGGGACCAAAAAGGGACTTTAAAGAGCAAAAACCTAGATCTACAAAATGAAGTGGTAAAGATGCAAGCTTTATGCCTTTTGAGGTTGCAAACAAGCTAGGAATCCAAGATCTACAATGCACTACACTCCAAGGTCTTCACACAACCTTCTTTTTCTTCAAAAATCACTCTAAACTCTCTTAAAGGCTCACAATTTGCTCTCTCTTGCTCTAGGGTTGCTTAAGGGTCGAAATCTTTGAAAGAGGTTGGGTAAGAAGAAGGTTAATGTCCATAAAGATGCTTAAATATGAGCCAATACCCTAAACTTAGGGTTTGCATGCCAACTACATACGCCCCGCGTATGAAGTGTACGCCCAACGTACTAAGGCACGCCTTAGTACGCTTAGCGTACACACAGGTACGCATGGGGTACTCAAACTTCCAGATTTTACCAAATTTCCACTATGGCCCTTTCCCACAGTTTTGTACACTTAGGGACCAACCATGCAATATAATTAAATTATAGGGTTTAAATTAGAAGTACCTTATCATCAGGGTGTTACAGAAAACACATATTCACAGCTTAATGACTTACCAAATTTCATTGAGGCATTTCATGAAACACTTTGTGTGCACCACATACATCAGATCAATAATCACCATAAAACATCAGATCTGACCAAATATATAAGATTTTCATCATCTATGAACTCAAGTGATGTTGCTTGTTTATCTGGCCAGGTTTGAAGGTGGTGGTTTGACAGAAATTACAGATCCAGATCTTCATAGGAAAAATAACAACCAATTTTTAGAGGTCTGATATGAAGAACACAAGACAATTTGTGCAACTTGAAGAACATGACACCAGATTTCTTTGGAACTCTATCAAACTCGTCAGACCTCGTAGATCTGGACATCGGTGGTGGCGGAAATTGTAGATCTGGACCGGAGCTTGCAGATCTAGACAACGGTATGGAAGATTTGGTGGCAGATTTAGTGTTTTGGTGACAAAAAGTGTTAGATCTAAAGGTGGAGGTGAAGCGGATGACAGATCAGAAGGTGGAGGTTCTAGATTTGACCACATCTTGAAAGATCTAGACTAGAAACATGATCAGAGATGAGAAAAAACCACTAGAATCATTCAGATCTTGTTAGATCTGAGCAAAAAACACAAAGAATAGCTGTCAGAATTATGTCGTCAGAGATGATAGGCGGTGGTGTAGTGCTAATGTCTTTTTTTGTTGCGTTTCATATATGAAGCAAAAAAAATGTGTAACAACCCAAAAATACGACCCAAAAATTTCATTTTTATAATATAACCAAAACCATAATCTGAGTGTCATATCATAAAAACCATAAGTGATGTATCCCAACCATAATAAAAACAACACTGTGCGGAAACTGTATCATATCCATGTCATATAAAAATCAAAAACTAATCAACTCCCAGGCTAAAAGCTGAAGCTGTGGTGTGTGCGATGCCATCATCCCGAGCTCTTCCCTCTGCTAGCGGAAGTACCTGAAACCAAAACTAAAACTATAAGCACGAAGCTTAGTGAGTTTCCCCCAAACTACCACATACCATACAATACACATAAGCACATACTGGGCCTTGCCCACTGCATCAGACCGAAGTCTGGAACTAGCTGCATCGGACCGAAGTCTGGAACTGGCTGGGACCTTGTCCCCTGCATCGGACCAGAGTCCGGAACTAACTGCATCGGACCGAAGTCCGGAACTAACTGCATCGGACCGAAGTCCGGAACTAACTGCATCGGACCGAAGTCCGGAACTGACTGATCATGGCATAGCATAAAACATAACAACTATTATAAACACATAAACTGCATACTGCATCGGAACAGAGTCCGGAACACATAACACAAACATGCTTGAATCACAAAGACATCAAGCACTCTAGCTACTGCATCAGACCGAAGTCCGGGACTACTGATAATTAAATGGGCCGGCATAGTGACCGTAGACCCGTTCTTACTGAAAAGAAACTCACCTCGTGAACTGGCTGTTGAGTGAATAGCTCTGAGGGCTAACTGCTGCTGCTCCGGTATCTCCCCGGCTGCAAGTCCATAAATACACTCCATCAAATACTAAACACTGCACTGGGTAAAATGACTCTTTTACCCTTGGTCAAAGTCAACTGTCGGTCAAGGTCAACTCTCAGTCAAAGTCAACCCACAGTTGACCTGACTCGCCGAGTTGGGCCGCCAACTCGCCGAGTCCTTATTCTCACTCCTCGACTCTACTCGCTGCTACTCGTCGAGTATGGCATCGACTCGACGAGTACTTTCCTGATCCAAGAATTCAGACAATCTTCATCCGACTCGCCGAGTCCTATGAACAACTCGACGAGTTGTTCTTGAGCTTAAGAAGATTGCCTTGGACTCGCTGAGTTGTATGAACAACTCGCCGAGTCCCTCCATTACTGAGTCTACCCTCAAACTCGCTGAGTCCACTCCACTACTCACTGGTCCCACTCGACACCGCTCAAAAGGAAGAAATCAGGGACTCGCGACTAGACTCGCCGAGTCGTTCTTCCGACTCGCCGAGTCACCGCCATGCAACTATTCTACACTCGATTCTGCTCGAATCCAATACATCCAAATGATAGATCTGAGTCCAATAAGCTGATTTACCATGTAAAGTTTCCAACTTTACGTGTACAAACGCATGAACAAGGGAATAAAGGCTAAAAGATGCTTAAAAGGGGTAGATCTAGGGTTAATATGCAAAATAGCTCCATAAAGGCAATAGATCTGGGCTCTACAACTCCTAAAGGAACAGATCTAAGGTTATCTCGGCCTAAGAGAGCTTCCATATCAACATAAAGCTTTGAGAAAGGCATTAACAAGATCTAGAAAGGGTTTTAAGGCATAAAAGAGAGGGAAAACTGAAGAATACCTCAAAGAGCTCTTGCTTTCCCTTGAATCTCTGTTCTGGAATCCTTCTCCTTGCTCCTTTCTTCTTCTCCTTCTTCAAGCCTTCACAAATGCACACAAGATCACTAAAACAAACACTCAAGATCGAATTAGGGTTTTCTCACAGCTTCAAAGGGTGAAGGAGGCGAGATTGGGGGCTATAAGGTGGCTTAAATAGTGGGCAACCCGGGGATTTAGGGTTTCTCCCAGACGGACAGACTCGCCGAGTCCAGAATATGGACTCGCCGAGTCGCCAGCTAATCACGTGCTCGAAATCCCGACCCTACTCGGCGAGTCAGGCTATGAACTCGCCGAGTCCCTCTTGCAAAACTTCAAAATAAATAACAAGAAATTATCATACCGGAGACGGGTCGTTACAATTCTCCCCCACTTATCTCAGACTTCGTCCTCGAAGTCTGCTACGGCTGAATCTGCAAATATCTTTGGGTAGTGCTCCCTCATCTTCTCCTCCGCCTCCCACGTCCACTCAGACCCCTTCCGGTGCTGCCACTGCACCTTCACTAACTGGATTTCCTTGTTCCTCAAGGTCTTGGTCTTCCGGTCTAGAATCGCGACCGGTCTCTCAATATAATTCAGGCTGCTATCAACCTGAATATCCTCTAGGGGAACGACTGCTGACTCATCCACCAAACACTTCCTCAACTGAGACACATGGAAAGTGTTGTGGATCTGACTAAGCTCCTCAGGAAGATCTAACCGATAAGCAACCCGACCCACCCGGGCCAAAACCCTGAAAGGACCAATAAATCTGGGGCCCAACTTGCCCCTCTTCCGGAACCTGATGACACCCTTCCAAGGTGAGACCTTCAGAAGGACCATATCCCCCACCTGGAACTCCAAGTCCGAACGCCTCCTATCGGCGTAGCTTTTCTGCCGACTCTGAGCAGTCTGCAGTCTACTACGGACTTGCTGGATCAACTCAGTCGTCTTGAGCACCACCTCCGTGCTCCCGATGACCCGCTGACCGACCTCGCCCCAACAAATCGGGGTCCTACACTTCCTCCCATACAGCATCTCAAAGGGAGGTCGATCAATGCTCACATGATAACTGTTGTTATACGAAAATTCCGCCAGCGGAAGATACGTATCCCAACTGCCACCGAAATCAAGAACACATGCCCTAAGCATGTCCTCGAGAGTCTGAATCGTCCTCTCGCTCTGCCCGTCTGTCTGAGGGTGGAAAGCGGTGCTGAAAAGGAGACTAGTACCCATCTCGTCGTGAAACCGCTTCCAGAATCTGGATGTGAAACGGACATCTCGGTCTGACACCACCGATACCGGCACTCCATGACGTGCCACAATCTCTCGTACATAGATATCGGCTAACTTCTCCGCCGATATACTCTCCTGGATCGGGATAAAATGGGCACTCTTCGTCAACCGATCCACTACTACCCATATCGAATCCACTCCTCGTGCGGTCCTGGGAAGCTTGGTGACAAAATCCATGGTGATGTCCTCCCATTTCCACACGGGAATATCTAACGGCTGCATCTTTCCATGAGGCCTCTGGTGCTCCGCCTTGACCTTCCTGCAGGTCAGGCACCTCTCAACATACCAGGCGACATCCTGCTTCATGCAGGGCCACCAATAATCGGGTCGAAGATCTCTATACATCTTCGTCGCCCCTGGGTGGATAGAAAATTGAGACTTATGAGCCTCGTCCATCAACACCTGCCGTACCCCACCCCAGTATGGTACCCACACTCTCCCATAAAGCGTCAGAAATCCCCGACTGTCATAATCAAACGAAGCTACTCGGCCCACTATCCTCTCACACTTTTGCCTCTCCTCCTTGAGGCCATCCACCTGAGCCTCCTTGATCCGCTCCAACAACGGAGTGATCACTGTCATCCTCAAACATAAATCTCTGATAGGGGCCGCCGACACCTTGCGGCTTAGGGCGTCGGCCACCACGTTGGCCTTCCCTGGATGGTAAAGGATCTCATAATCGTAATCCTTTAGCACATCCAACCACCTCCTCTGCCTCATGTTCAGACTCGGCTGATCCATAAGGTACCTCAAACTCTTGTGATCCGTGTAAATAGTACAACGGACCCCATAGAGGTAATGCCTCCAAATCTTGAGGGAAAACACAACTGCCCCCAGCTCCAAATCATGGGTAGGATAATTAGCCTCGTGAGGCTTCAACTGTCTCAAGGCATAAGCTATCACATGGCCTCGCTGCATCAAAACTGCTCCCATACCTGTGATCGAGGCATCACAATAGACTATGAAGTCCTCTACTCCCTCTGGCAAGGTAAGGATCGGAGCCTCGCACAATCTCTGCCTGAGGGTCTCAAATGCTGACTGCTGCTCAGTACCCCAACGAAATACCACTGACTTCCTGGTCAGTCGGGTGAGCGGCACTGCTATCTTGGAGAAATCCTGAATAAATCTCCGATAATACCCTGCCAACCCTAGGAAGCTCCGAATCTCAGATGGAGACTTTGGGACCTCCCACTGCATCACGGCCTCTATCTTGGCCGGATCTACCAAAATACCCTTCTGGTTGACGAGGTGACCAAGGAACTGCACCTCGCGCAACCAGAACTCACATTTGGAGAACTTTGCGAAAAGTCTCTCCCTCCTCAAAACCTCCAGCACCTCCCGCAGGTGCTCCTCGTGCTGCTCCTGCGTCTTGGAATATACCAAGATATCATCTATGAACACTATCACTGACCGATCCAGCATCGGTCTACACACGCGATTCATGAGATCCATGAACGCGGCTGGAGCATTGGTGAGCCCAAATGGCATCACCACAAACTCATAATGACCATACCTGGTCCTGAAAGCAGTCTTCTGTACATCCTCATCTCTAACCCTCATCTGATGATAACCGGAGCGTAGATCGATCTTGGAGAACCAAGACGCTCCCCGAAGCTGGTCAAACAAATCATCTATCCTCGGAAGTGGGTAACGGTTCTTCACCGTTACCTTATTCAACTCCCGATAATCTATACACATACGGTGCGACCCATCCTTCTTCCTCACAAACAGGATCGGCGCTCCCCAAGGCGAACTGCTCGGCCGAATGAAACTCTTGTCTAACAGCTCCTGCAGCTGTATAGACAACTCCTGCATCTCAGGGGGAGCTAGTCGATACGGTGCTTTGGCTATCGGAGCCGCACCAGGAATTAGGTCGATCCTGAACTCGACCTGTCTCTCAGGAGGTATCCCCGGCAAATCCTCGGGAAACACGTCCGGGTAGTCTCGAACAATGGGAACATCATCAACTGTCGCCTTGCCCTTCTCCCGGGCATCCAAAATGTAAGCTACAAAACCGGTGCAACCCTGCTGAACATAGCGCCTCGCCCTTGCGGCGGAACAAAAGGTCGGTCCCCGCTGTGGCATCTCGCCCTGAATCACTAACTCTCCCCCACTGGGAGTGCGGACCCTCACTAGCTGAAGCTCACAATCAATCACTGCCCCATTGGGGCTTAGCCAATCCATGCCCACAATAACCTTATTCCCTTGCAGGGGAATAGGTACCAGGTCCACTGAAAACTGCTCATCAAATAACTGAAGAGAACACCCTCTATGCACTCTGTCGACCCTCACGGTCCTATCATCTGCTATCTCAACCTCTAATGGACAATCCAGCTCCCCTGGAGCTCTACTAAATCTCTTGCTAAGTGCAAGTGATACGAATGATCGGGTAGCCCCCGAATCGAATAATACCAAAGCAGAAATGCCGTTCACAGAGAACAACCCTGAATAAAACATATAATCATAAGCAATACTCAAACGATAATAATAATAAAGAGATGAAGGAAGATACATACCCGTCACCACATCAGGAGTCGCTCGTGCCTCCTCTGCTGTCATCTGAAACGCCCTGCTCTTCGCCACTGGCGTCTCGGCTCGGCCCTGCCGGCCATCTGTAATCCTCAAGGTAGCAGGGGCAGGTGCAACCACCTTCCCTGCTGTAGCTAAACTCAGACACTGGGACTTTTTATGTCCCCTCTGATTGCACTGAAAGCAAATCAGATCTGATGCTGCGACGGCAGTAGCAGGGGCTGTGCAATCCCTACTCAAATGCCCAATCCGACCGCACTTGTAGCAGCCGGAACTCCCTGCCTTGCACGCTCCCTCGTGCAATCTCCCACACTTGCCACATCGACCGTGGCTCTGCTGACTCCTAGATCTGTGATCCGAAACCCTGGGCTTTTTGCCCGAACCGCCTGAACCTGAAACCGCCTCCGGTTTCCTCTTCTTTTCCATCTCGAGATCAATCTCCCTCTCCCGAGCCCTAGCAATCATATCTTCCAGCGTTTTACAGCTGGACCGGCTTACAAACTGACGGATATCGCTCCGCAACATCTCATGATAACGGGCCTTCTTCATTTCCTCATCAGCCACGTACTGAGGAACGAGAAGAGCCCTCTCCCTGAACTTGGCGGTGATCTCCACCACTGTCTCTGGAGTCTGGGTGAGGTCCTGAAACTACCTAGCTAACTGCTGCACCTCAATGACCGGTGCAAACTCCGCCCTGAACCTGGTAGAGAAATCAGCCCAGGTCATGGCGTCCAATGCTGCATCATCCCCAATGGCATGTCCGACCTCCTCCCACCAATCCCGTGCCCTGTCCTTCAGAAGACAGGACGCCAATCTGACCTTGTCCCCCTCGGGACATCTGCTAGTGCGGAAAGCATTGGCCACATCCGCCAACCATCTGGTGCTCGCTATGGGGTCTCGCGCCCCATGATAGTCCGGAGCTCCACATGCCCTGAACTCCCTGAAAGTAAGGGTGCGCGACCCCATCATGGCCGCCACCTCGGCACGGAAGGTGCCCAATCTCTCATCCATCAGCTCTAGAATCCCCTCCTTGATCGAACCGAAGATCACAGGAGTCTGCTCTAAAATGATACGAGTAATCTCTGAAGAAAGAAACTCTCTGGTCTGCTCATCCATGTGCTCGCTCCCCGAGCCTGATCCTGATCCCTCCCCGGCACCACCACTGCCGGCTGCTGTCCTCGGACGCAAAACCACCATTCTGAAACACATCTTAACAATATCAGAAAACTGAAATATCTCAAGGGATCACTGATACTACTACTAGCTTCCTGGCCTTGTCTCGGCCTTCCTTGATTCGAGTATGGATCCTCTGCTTTCAGTAGTACGGGCCCATATTACCTTCCACATCTATCCGTACTTTCCTCAAGAACCGCCTTGACTCCACCAAGTCACTTCTACTACTGCTAATCTCTGCTACTCTCATCCTAGGCTTGCCCTAGGGAAACCTCAAACTCAACTCAACTAGTCCTCAGCTGCTGAAGGTCTCCTTATAATGCTAATTAGCCACCACCTGAACACCATCACATGTGACGAGGATCAGATAATCCTTCAAGTAAAAGACCCGTCCCTATAACGGTTGGACTCAAACAAGAGCTGCGCAATAGGGCCAGTTCCAGCACTCTGGGATTATTCAACCCTGATCACATGTGGTGTGACGTGTTCACCTAATGGCTAACTTCCATCATTCAGAGTCCCACAAAGCACAAAGCAAGCAGCATTCGGATAAGGGAAACATACTCAGGCAAAACTACCCTCATAACGCGAAACTGTACTAGCATACAGTGCTAAGCTCATACTATCAGGTATAACCTAAACATGCTATCCTACTGCTGTCTGGTCAATACTAGCATGCAATACTCATAAAGCTGTAACACATAAAGCAGGCACATAAGGCATCCTCCTAGATCCTTAGTCCTATACTAGCATGCTGTTCTACTGAAGCTGGAACAATTAATAATAATAAAACTCGTATTGGTAATTTGGGAGTACTTACTTGAGCTCGGCTGATCGCATGCACCACACCCTTATCTTGTTTTAAAAAAAATTTCTTTCTTTCTAAGTGCTTTCAAAATTCTTTTAGACAACATTTCCTTTTTAGAAAATCTTTTACTTTCCTTAGTTTGAGTTCAGATACACCCGGAAGTGCATCCGAATCCCTCAAACCAGGGCTCTGATACCAACTTGTAACAACCCAAAAATACGACCCAAAAATTTCATTTTTATAATATAACCAAAACCATAATCTGAGTGTCATATCATAAAAACCATAAGTGATGTATCCCAACCATAATAAAAACAACACTGTGCGGAAACTGTATCATATCCATGTCATATAAAAATCAAAAACTAATCAACTCCCAGGCTAAAAGCTGAAGCTGTGGTGTGTGCAATGCCATCATCCCGAGCTCTTCCCTCTGCTAGCGGAAGTACCTGAAACCAAAACTAAAACTGTAAGCACGAAGCTTAGTGAGTTTCCCCCAAACTACCACATACCATACAATACACATAAGCACATATTGGGCCTTGCCCACTGCATCAGACCGAAGTCTGGAACTAGCTGCATCGGACCGAAGTTTGGAACTGACTGGGACCTTGTCCCCTGCATTGGACCAGAGTCCGGAACTAACTGCATCGGACCGAAGTCCGGAACTGACTGATCATGGCATAGCATAAAACATAACAACTATTATAAACACATAAACTGCATACTGCATCGGAACAGAGTCCGGAACACATAACACAAACATGCTTGAATCACAAAGACATCAAGCACTCTAGCTACTGCATCAGACTGAAGTCCGGGACTACTGATAATTAAACGGGCCGGCATAGCGACCGTAGACCCGTTCCTACTGAAAAGAAACTCACCTCGTGAACTGGCTGCTGAGTGAATAGCTCTGAGGGCTAACTGCTGCTGCTCCGGTATCTCCCCGGCTGCAAGTCCATAAATACACTCCATCAAATACTAAACACTGCACTGGGTAAAATGACTCTTTTACCCTTGGTCAAAGTCAACTGTCGGTCAAGGTCAACTCTCAGTCAAAGTCAACCCACAGTTGACCTGACTCGCCGAGTTGGGCCGCCAACTCGCCGAGTCCTTATTCTCACTCCTCGACTCTACTCGCTGCTACTCGTCGAGTATGGCATCGACTCGACGAGTACTCTCCTGATCCAAGAATTCAGACAATCTTCATCCGACTCGCCGAGTCCTATGAACAACTCGACGAGTTGTTCTTGAGCTTAAGAAGATTGCTTTGGACTCGCCGAGTTGTATGAACAACTCGCCGAGTCCCTCCATTACTGAGTCTACCCTCAAACTCGCTGAGTCCACTCCACTACTCATGGGTCCCACTCGACACCGCTCAAAAGGAAGAAATCAGGGACTCGCGACTAGACTCGCCGAGTCACCGCCATGCAACTATTCTACACTCGATTCTGCTCGAATCCAATACATCCAAATGATAGATCTGAGTCCAATAAGCTGATTTACCACGTAAAGTTTCCAACTTTACGTGTACAAACGCATGAACAAGGGAATAAAGGCTAAAAGATGATTAAAAGGGGTAGATCTAGGGTTAATATGCAAAATAGCTCCATAAAGGCAATAGATCTGGGCTCTACAACTCCTAAAGGAACAGATCTAAGGTTATCTCGGCCTAAGAGAGCTTCCATATCAACATAAAGCTTTGAGAAAGGCATTAACAAGATCTAGAAAGGGTTTTAAGGCATAAAAGAGAGGGAAAACTGAAGAATACCTCAAAGAGCTCTTGCTTTCCCTTGAATCTCTGTTCTGGAATCCTTCTCCTTGCTCCTTTCTTCTTCTCCTTCTTCAAGCCTTCACAAATGCACACAAGATCACTAAAACAAACACTCAAGATCGAATTAGGGTTTTCTCACAGCTTCAGAGGGTGAAGGAGGCGAGATTGGGGGCTATAAGGTGGCTTAAATAGTGGGCAACCCGGGGATTTAGGGTTTTTCCCAGACGGACAGACTCGCCGAGTCCAGAATATGGACTCGCCGAGTCGCCAGCTAATCACGTGCTCGAAATCCCGACCCTACTCGGCGAGTCAGGCTATGAACTCGCCGAGTCCCTCTTGCAAAACTTCAAAATAAATACCAAGAAATTATCATACCGGAGACGGGTCGTTACAAAATGACTGACTCGACATTCTGGCAAAGGTTAAGTGGTCGGCGGCGACGTTGGTGGCGGTGTTGTACAGTCACCGAAGGTAGGTGGTGATGGTGGTGGTTGTAGAAGAATGAAGTCTTTGAAAGTTAAGATCATTTGAAAATTAGAGAGAAATATTGAAAGTATGAGCCTTGTAAGAATGTTCAGATATAATTTTGTATATGGACTGATCTTAAATCTAATTTTAACTATAAGAAAAATGTATGTTGACCAAAATACCCTTAATGAAAAGGGTTCTTAACCTTTAGAGATTCTCATTTAATCTTCTCTCTCTCTCTCTCTCTCTCTCTATATATATATATATATATATATATATATATATATATATATATATATATATATATATATATATTTGAGAAAAAGAAAAGAGATGATAATCATATTGCGTCTTAAGGTAAATAGAATGACAAGTCTTGTAAAAGATAAGTAGGGAAAATGACTCTTGAGGGTAACTAAGTATTGCGTTTGTTCTCATTTGGTCCCTTTCCTTTTTTTGTACTCAATATATCATCGAACTTGTTGTTTGTGTTCACCATAACCCTTTTGACCGGTGATAGCTGGTCAAAGGGTTATGGTGATCACAAACAACAAGTTCGATGGTATATTAAGTACAAAAAAATGAAAGGAACCAAATGAGAACAAACTCAACAGTTGGTTACCCTCATGAGTCATTTTCCCCAAAAAGTTAAATGAAATTAAATTTGCAAATTATTAAAGACTGCAACCTTCTTTGGCCATAACATATATTAAGAGCGTTCCGGAGGGATAACTTCGTTAAAACATGGTATATGCTATGCTTACTGTGGTTAGTTGTCAACACCTCTCTGCAAAAGGATATGACTGTGTATGAGAGGTATATTTATCAGCACAAACGTTTATCTCAAGGTATATTATGGTGACGTGTCTGCAAAAGTTGCATGATATTGTACATATTGATGTTGTATCTTATTCCATGAATTCAATCTTAAAGCTAAGTAAACTCAAAAATCACAGCACTTGCGATTCCACTCGTTTGTAGACTTCTCTAGACTCCATGATACGATAAATCATTTGAGTGGAAATGTAAATATAGTCATAAAATGCACCTTCTTAGTCAAGATTCCCCTAATAAATATTCAAGTGCATTACAAAGTTGTATATGTATAAATAATATTCTTTCGTGGGTTATGTTTTGAAGCGAAGCAAGAATGAATCTCATAAAGTCATTAATATCAATAGGAGATGACATGGGATTTGTTGTAAATGAGTAAAGGGAAAATGAATCAGGAGGGTAACCAACTATTGCATTTGTTCTCATTTGGTCCATTTCCATTTTTTGTACTCAATATATCATCGAACTTGTTGTTTGTATTCACCATAACCCTTTGACCGGCTATCATAGGTCCAAAGTCGGTCAAAAGGGTTATGGTGAACACAAACAACAAGTTCGATGGTATATTAAGTACAAAGAAAAGGAAAAGAATCAAATGAGAACAAACACATCAGTTAGTTACCCTCAAGAGTCATTTTTCCAGATAAGTAAGTATAGTCATACTACGGATTAGATCAAAGAAAGAATAGTACAAAGGTGTCAATATTTTGAGATGACTAAGATTCTTATTATTGTACGAACCATCTAATGTTGATCTAAAATCATAGTATAAATAGGAGTATTCACATTATGTTTAATTCATACCATTCAGCTACAACTTTTAGAAATAATATAAGGAATTTCTAAAGTTGCATTTTCAGATTAAAGAGGTATGATTTTTATATTACGAAGTTTTTACGTTGTTATAATAATAAACCTTAAACATTAGGCAATTTTTATAAATGTATTGATATTATATTTTTAGTCACATCATTTTAACCGTTTAAACTTATTTTAAAATACATTATTACATAACTAAAAGGGAAATCTTCAAAAAAGTCCCAATATTTACGGAAAAGATACACTTTAGTCCCAAGATTTTTTTTTGAGTGAAAAAGTCCAAAAAATCGGCAAAAATTTGCAGTTTGACCCCTTTTTGATCGGTTGAAACCGGTACCAAATTAATTTGGGACTATTTCGTAAACTAATCCAAAATATTGGGACTTTTCTGTAAACAAAAAATATTAGGACTTTCTGTAAACAAAAATATTATGACTTTTCTACAAACAAAACCCTTATTATTATTATTATTATTATTATTAAAAATATAAATAAGAATACTTTTTTTTGAACTTGTTATTATTAATATTGTTACTAATACATATAAATGCATATAAATGAAAAAAATAATAATATTAATGACATTGACTAAGGGTGGAGGTGAAGGAGATGTTGATACTTTTAGCATTGAAATCATGAATGTTTGCTTGTATATTTTTACTTTGTATATGGTCATTTCACATTTGTTGTTATTGTTTTCAATTCAGAATAATAATACTTAACAATTTAAAAGAAGTTGCATATTTGTAAAATTGTTTATAAATAGTTTAAGCTAGAAGTATTTCTCACTTTGTATATAAAAATGTTTAAGGTAGAAGGATTATTTTCCAAATCCAACAGATCCACTACAAACATCTACATAGGTAGCCCATATCAAAATTCGAAAATATTAATTAAAATATCTTGTTTAATAAAAAGTAATAGGACATATTTTTTGGATTAATACTTTTAAATTTGATTAATACTTTTGAATTATTCCTATTATCTATGCAGATGTTTGTAGTGGATTTGTTAGATTTAGAAAGTAATTCTTCTACCTTAAACAATTTTATATACAAAGTGAGAAACCCTACAACCTTAAACTATTAATATGCAACTTTTTTCAAATTGTTAAGTATTAATATTCTGAATTGAAAAAAATAATAACAAATATGAAATGACCATATACAAAGTAAAAATATACAAGCAGACATTCACAATTTCAATACTAAAAGCATCACCATCTCCTCCACCTCCACCCTAAACAATGTCATTAATATTATTTTTTTCATTTAATGCATTTATATGTATTAGTAAGAATATTAATAATAACAAGTTCAAAAAATAGTATTCTTATTTATATTTTTAATAATAATAAGACAAAATTGCAAAAATGATCCTTATGGTATGCATTTTTTGGGGGTTTCAGTCCAAACCTCGACTCTTTTGTATTCATCGTTCTTTTGGCCTAGTTTGTACGCAAAATTGGTCCCCCGACTTAACCGCCGTTCAATTTTTGCTGTTAACCACCTGTCCTCCGCTAGTGACCCATAAGAGATCAACAACTTGGGGAAATCTTTCAGCTTCGAATCTACATAGTGTTCTGGGGAAGAAGCCATTAAAGATTCATTGTGAAGGAATGAAAAAAGAAAGGGCTTTTACGGTGGAGAGAGAGAGAGAGAGAGAGAGAGAGAGAGATCTTTTATTTTTTCATTATTAAAATAAATAAAAAGGTATTACTTTTTAAATATATATATATATATATATATATATATATATATATATAGGTGCAAAAATGGTCCTTTAGAAGTGAAAAGACAAATATACCCTCATGTGAGATGCACATGAGGAGGTTAACAGCAAAAACTTAACGGCAGTTAAGTCAGGGGACCAATTTTGCATACAAACTATGTCAAAAGGACCATGAATCCAAAAAAGTCGAGGTTTGGACTGAAACCCAAAAAATATGCATACCACAGGGACCATTTTTGCAATTTTGTCTAATAATAATAATAATAATAATAATAATAATAATAATAATAAGGGTTTTGTTTGTAGAAAAGTCATAATATTTTTGTTTATAGAAAAGCCCTAATATTTTTTGTTTACAGAAACGTCCCAATATTTTGGATTAGTTTATGAAATAGTCCCAAATTAATTTGGTACCAGTTTCAACC
Source organism: Lactuca sativa (assembly GCF_002870075.4). Lineage (NCBI taxonomy): Eukaryota > Viridiplantae > Streptophyta > Magnoliopsida > Asterales > Asteraceae > Lactuca > Lactuca sativa. The sequence goes on from NC_056624.2 coordinate 230,173,293, forward strand.
GGTCAAAAAGGGTCAAACTGCAAATTTTTGCCGGTTTTTGGGACTTTTTCGTTCAAAAAAAAAATCTTGGGACTAAAGTGTAACTTTCCCGTAAATATTGGGACTTTTCTGAAGATTTCCCTAACTAAAATATTATTAGTTATATTATAACGTATACTTATTTAATTGATAACTATTTTCTTATTAGACACACAAGATATAAGAAGTAATTTAACTAAAATATTATTATTAGTTATATTATAGCCTACGATTATTAGGTTGGTAACCTTAGATACAATTTTTAACCGTTTAGATCAAGCAATCATTTTGGGAGCTATTGGGAAGTGAGACATACATTTGCTGCTTAAGATGAGTTATCTCACTAAACTATGTATTACAATATATATCCATGTATGTTATAATATGCGATATACTAGAGTAGAGTCAAAAAGTATAGTTTCTATGTGCTTAAATGTTATTGTACTTGAATTATTCCTTATTGTTAAGTGAGGGGTTGATGGCGGAACGACGAAAGGTCGGGAGCCTATAGACTCGTGTTGACGACGAAATGGCAGGCATGTCATAAGTCTAGATACACATTTTCTTGGTGGATCGGCGAAAGGTTGTTAGCCATTGATTGTATGTATGTATATGTATTTTGAAATATGGTATCTTGGGAAAACTCATTAAGCGTTGGTTTACAGTTGTTGAATAACTATTTTTCAGGTTGTTCTTTGATCATGGAAAGGCTCCAGCATGACTTTACTCACATCGAATAAATTAATAATGTTTTTAGACTTCCCGCTAAAACTCTTTTTTATGTTTAATAAATATATGACAATGATCTTTCAACAAAAATGGGATTTTGAGTATGTATATATATATATATATATATATATATATATATATATATATATATATATATATATATATATATATATATATATATGTCAAAGGTGCAAGATCGGAAAATAAATAAATAGGGGTGCATAATAGCAAAACCCATAGAAGGAACAAAAGTGCCAAGCTCAACAAAATCTAGTGACCATTTATGCAAGGGAACTCTTGGAGCATGAAAATGCTCTACAAATTATGAGTGATAAGTTAAGTTATTTTATTATGTTTTATTCTTTGTAAGGTATCTCTCTTTATAAATAGAGAGGGATGATCATTTTATTTGTGTACACCTAAAATGTAGTCTTTTGTTTTAGTTAGAGAGAAACTATCGGTTGGAACTTCTCCCACCGAAGTGTTCTTCAAAGTTTTAACCTCTCTTTCTATTAATATCATCAGATTACTCATCTTAGCGTGCTCTTCATATTTTTGTTATCATCGAATCACAAGATCCTTTTATTTTGCACTTATTCGATCATGTTCAAATGAGTTCCTACAATTAGTATCAAAGTCGTACCTTGAAGATCTAAGTGATTATTTCAAGGTAACGACTCCCGATCGACTACGTTTTTCGATTTTCATACAAGAATTTTTGGGTTCGCAGCCGAAAATTTTTTTATTGATGATTTTTCGACTTTTGAAGTGTTGATTCAAAGCTTTTTCAAGCTTTCAAGAATAAATGTTGCTGCTATCATGTTCAATTTTCTACTGAAATCCGTTTTTACAAAGATTTTATCTTGCTATTGAAGAAAAAGAAGAAGAAAGATCATATTTATTGTCTAGCACACTTGAAGATTCTGCGACAAGCATCATCTTATTCTTTTGAATACATTATATTCACATGAGAAATCACCAAATGTATGATGTTCTTGTTGTTTCTTTGAAGCCAGTTAAAGCTTGGTAGATATCTTGAAGGACTTTAAAAATCATACGTCCTTTTACTCTTTTTTAATGAAAGAATACTCCACCACTTTCTTTACCCATACTTTCCTAACAATTCTCATGTGACAAGCAACCTACACCCATACCTAATCCTTACTTTTTCTCTTTCTCTCTCGTACTTTATGTCACTTCTTCCTCTTCCCAACACCCCACCTTATCCCTACAGGCTATAGAAATCATTTCCATGAATTAACACAAAGTTATACCCTTTCGGTATCAAATTTCATGAAAAAATGACATTTTTCGTTATCAGCCCTCTCATCCTTAATGCTCTGCACCGAAGACCTAAAGTCTGACAGAAGACATTGCCTTACCGAGAAGATAAACAACACTGAAGTCTGTTGTTGGGAGCTTCATTTAGAGGTATAAAGCTCAAAGCTTTCTCACTCTTTTTTTTTTCTGCATCATGTTAGACCATTTTAGGGTTTTGGTCCTAAAGTAGCATGCTTTCTAAGAAAATGAGCTTCAGAGATAATGAGCAACTCCTTTGAGTGTCTTTAAGGGTATAGTTTCAACAAATCGAGACTTGGACGTTTGAATAAACTCATGCATGAGATATGAGCATTTTGGGATAAGAGAATGAGAGTTTTGGGTGTCTGTGACTTTATCAGCCATGCAAAGGCTTAAAGTCATAGACTTTACGGAGTAAGAGTCTCTAGGGAGTCCAGATCTGTGATATGAGCTAACGTCTAAAAGAGTTAATACCAAGAAAGTGAGAAAAGCCATAGTGGACGTACGCCGAGCGTAATCCTAGTACGCCCCGCGTACTGGGTTGGTGTGCCCGATCAGATTTCGTGCATGCTTGTGTACGTTGAGCGTACCAACGGAGGTATTCCCCGTGTAACCTCGTTGTGGGCTTTTTGGGCTAAATCTTATAATGAGCCTTAAGGGTTGGGCCTAGATCTTTGGGCTTGTGTACTAGAGATTTTGAGCAGAGAAATATTATATATATGCCTTGGGCCCTTGTGTTGGACTTGTCACTTGGACTTGAGAGTTGGGCCTCGGGATAGCCCATTCATTATTGGGCCTTGGTGGGCCCAATGAGTTTTAGGTTATTGATGGGCTAGTTATTGGACTACCTTTAGACCTAAAGAGTGAGGATTTGGACTTAGATCTTAATTGGGTAATTTTGGATTTTGGTCCAGTGTTAGAGGTCGGTGCAGCAACAGCATCTATAGGAGTTGTTCATCATCCGAGGTGAGTCTTCTACTTATATTTTACCTAGAGTTGTAACCCTTGTGTGACCGAAGGGTCTTATGTTCTTATATTGAGTATTGGGATATCCTACATTATGTCTTTGTGATTTATGTTGTGTATTATTCTGAGCTTACTGAGTTAGGACCGGAGGGTCCACCCGAGTTTTGGGACCGGAGGGTCCCACTGAGATGAAAGTAACTATGCACTTATTTGTTAAATTGACAATTTGAAATTTGGGCAGTGCTTCGCTTCTAGTAACTGTCTTTTCCTTTGACGAAACCTAATATTATTATCACTAAGTTTTAGTCTAATATTTATTACAACTAATTATTAGTCTAGATTTATAATTAACTTAAAGTCTACTTTCATGATCTATCAATTAAGGAACAACCAGGCATGATCATATCAGAGGTAGAGTCTGTTTGGTATACGAAGTATACTGTTTGAAAATCCCACTTTAAACACCTCACTAAATCACAGCCTAGACATCATCCCCGTAAGTAGATCAATCAGTATAATGACTTGGAATCACTAATAAATCTCGTTCATGGGTTCATAATAACGATAATGAACTTAAACATAAGTTATACTTAAAGTATGGTAATCATAACTCAATTACGAGGGGGTTTAGCGAGGAATCGGGCTCTGCACGGGCAGAACTTCTGAGCTGAAAGCTCTTCTTATCGGGACCTTCTGGCGCTCCGGGACTCGCTACTAACACCTACGAGGTGTTAGGGAAAAGAATAGATGCTTTGGGGGTGTTTGGGAGAGAGTTGGTTGAAGAGATGCGAGAAAAAGAGTGAAAAAACGCCTTCTATTTATAGGTTGTCGCTACCCCCCCCCCCCCCCCCCCCCCTTTTTTTTAATACCGCAATCTTTTTTAGCCAATTTTTTTAGCCTTTTTTTAATCAACACTCATTTTTTTTTAAATCTCATTTTTTTTAATACTCATTTTTTACACCTATTTTTTTCAGCCAATTTTTTTTCTTTCTATTTCATCCCAGTTTTTTAACACTCGTTTATTTTATTTTTTCACCAATTATTTTTTAATATTTTTATGCTAGCTTTTTTTTTCTCTTGCTAAAAACCAAACCCTAATAATTTTTTTCACTAATTTTTATTTTAAACACCAATTTGTTTTTATTTTTTAAAACCAATTATTTTTATTAATACCAATTTTTACCACTGCAACCCATGATCGAAAACACTTTTGTGAAAAAACAATTTTTACAAGGCTCGATTTATTGTCTTCGCAAAAGAGATTATTAGGAGATTTATTCGTGCTTCGATCGTCACGATGGATTACTTCTTGTTGATTATATTGGAAGAATTTTATTATTCTTTCTATGAAGATTGCCATTTAATCAAGGTCCGTCGACCAGCATTCCTTAGATCAGTGTCTTAGAACCAATGATCATCCATATCGCAGTCGGACATCATATTCCTCTTCGCAATGATTGCACCGCAGTTGCTTCTGATCAACAAAATTGTTTCGCAATCTTCGCTCTACGAGACTTTTTATGACTTTGTAGCTCTTGATCTTCGGTTGACGAGCCATGGGTCTTGAGCAAGTGGACTTTGTTTATTGAAGACGGATTCAGGAGTTTCGGCACCGCAGTTTGGGTACATTAGCATTTTTCAGCAGAGCAGAGATTTTTCACACAAAGTTCTTATTGTTACTTCAGTACGTGTTCAGACAGTTTTCGACGATAGAATTGACATGCTACTTATGACCTTGCAATCTACAAGAGAAAGAGCCTTTTACGACGCGCAAATCACGACACTCATTAATTTATGTTACGCAAAAAAGAGTAACATTAAAAAATTGTCATCTCTTCAAAAAATTTAAGGATTTATGTCACGCATTATCGCGTGCCATTAAATTAGTGTCTCATTTAAAAAAATAAAAAACACGGAGGGCACTTTATGTAAGATGTACGTCCTCTGTCAATGTCGTTTTATATTTTTTTAAGAAACGCGTGTCTCCGAGGGAAAATGAAATCCCTAGATATTTTAAACCCCATCCTTCTTCTCCCTCGTCTCCACCCCGTCCTTCACCCACATCCACCGCCTCCAATCATCGTTGCCTCCTCTAGCCTCAGACTGCGCGTACTGTTCATCTTATAACAAAATTGTAAGGGATCTAGGGTTTTTTCAAAAGGATGCTCTCTGTGAAGCTCGTTGCATCTACTCACTTCTGCTCACCTCTTACCTCCAGAGACCTCCGCTCAACTCTTCTGATTGGCGACCTCGAGCTCATCTCACCTCACCGAGACTGTGACTGATCAATTTTACAAGCCTTCGTTTAACAGCCAACCATTTACGACTCCTCACGCTCACAAGAATATGATTTAGGGATCGTTACATTATGCCTATGCCAAACTTACAAGGAGATTAAGGTTTTGCGACTTATCCCTGTCGCCATCTACAAACTAGTGAAGCCCTATATAGGTCTGATTCAAGCATCATTTAAGGTATAGGTAACCTTTCTTCCACCACAAATCAACGTGCAAGTTGTCTTCGTTGTTCCTCCCATCAGGTATGTTGATGGTCGCTCATTCCCGACCATTTTGTATTCTCTCTCTCTCTCTCTCTCAATATTTCTTCTCCATTCTCCATTTTCTGTTGATGATGTTTCTCTGTTGAGAAAACTTCAATTGATTCCATAAATTAGAGGTCCACTGGAAGTCGATCTTATTTCCAAGAGATATGATGACAGGTTTCAAGAAAAAAGATGGGACGAAACAACCAACATCTGATGTTGAAAGGTTGTTTTTAGTTTTTGATGTTGCATTAGAGAAGAATTTGCTATCTCTAATATGCAATTGTATCATTTTACTCCCATGAAATAGACAACATTTCTCTATTAAAAACTAGTGTAACCTTTTAATTTCAAGTTCTGTTCTTCTTAACAGTCTCCCAACAGATATTACAAATGTTAGTATGGGAACATCAAGGAAAGATGTTGCAATAATTCTTCTTAACAGTCTCCCAACATATATTATTGGTTGATCAACTGAAAAAAGGAACTGGCATAGTAATCCTTCTTCCCCCACAACTGTCAAAACTAAACACAAGAGGCCAGCTTCACCTCACCTCACCTACTAATTTTTTATTTGTTTTACTATGTAAGAAAACCATATATGTTTTTTTTGTGAAAATTAATTCCAGGTGAAAATAGGAAATGGTATGTTGTGTTAGAAAATGACAAACATACCCCTGGTCACAGCAGTCTGATATCATTATTTCCATTCTCACCTTCACTCCAATGCCCATTATTAGAAGAAATCAATGAGCTCCTTGCCAGCTGTTGCTGCTGGAAGTTGGTCTGATAATTAGATGAAAGATGATTGTTGCTAGGGGTGTCAATTTATGACACGGCACGACAAAAATACACGACACAAAACGAAATTGGGATGAAATCAAAATTCGAATTCGTTTTCGTGTCGTGTTCGTGTCAAGTATAAAAAACACGATGTCATGTCGTGTCGTGTTCGTGTTTACAAATCCATACGAAATTGACACGATTGAGCATGTGTTTGTCGTGTTTTTCGTGTTTGTCGTTTTTATCGTGTTATATATGATTAAATACGAATTAAATAAAATAACAGTTATGTAATATTATCTTTGTCGTGTCGTGTCGTGTTGTCGTTTTTTAATTGGTTCGTTTTCGTGTTAGTGAAAAAAAACACGACATCGTGTCGGGTCGTGTTCGTGTTACAAAAAATATTGTCGTGTCGTGTCGTGTCAGACAAAAACACGACATGACGGCCCGATTTGACAGGCCTAATTGTTGCCAACCATCCTTGAAGGGTTTGCAGCATAAAGTTTCTCTTGGTCATGCCATACACTGTTATATAGACTATAGTTCATGGTTCTGCATAAAGTGAAAACTTTTGCTTCTAGGTCATCCAAATGTACAATGTGATTTTTCATAACATCAGGTACAAATGTACAATGTGATTTTTCATAACATCAGTGAAAACCTTAATCAGGTGAATGTGTGTTTCATAACATCAGGTACAAATGTACAATGTGATTTTTTTATTCAATTACAGGGTAATCTTATTCCGAAAGGCCATAAAGTTCTTATCTTTTCCTAGAGTTGCATAATGCTTGATATTATTCAGGTTTGTTTCAATGCCTTGTGCTATATCTAAGAAGTAGCATGCTCACTGATACAAACAAGCCCATTCATAAGCCCATTTGTGTGTATTCCCGTAGAAAGAAGGCCCAACCAACTGGTTTGCTGCATTTAATGGGAAACCCACGTGACCCATATGCCCCTGTATAGTTGGAATTTGTGGATTAATGAATGAGCTATTTTGGTGTAGCAGTTACCTATTCAATTTAATTTCCTACTTTTATCACTCACATAGGTTGCATCATCTATGTCTTTCATCCATTTCCTCAAGTGTGATGTCAGTTATTCAAATATTTTTTAAATGGCATTTGGCCATTCACCAGACAACACTTAATTAGAAAAGAAAACAAATAGTTCCTAACTTCTTATTAGAAACTCTATAAATCCCATAAGCATGCTATATATCAAATCCAATGATATTATTGTTTCTTGATAATTATTTCAGTACTGATAATCAAAGTGTTGATAGAGCATATCATATTGGACAGAAAAAATGATGGCATACTTAGAGAAATGGAAGTAAAAAATAAACGAGGGCATAATTTAAAAAAAAGTTTGGACTTGAGTCAAAAAGAAACATGCATATATAGCTAACCAGATAAAGTCCTGTCCCCACTAAGTCCATTAAGTAAAAAAGAAACTAATTCTAATTAGTTACTTATGATCATCTCATTATTAGATAAACATGATACCTGGCTTTCAGTCAATGTTAAATTAACCATTTTATTGATATTTGTTATCTTAGGGATTCATCTCTTGAAGCTCACATAAAGTTTTTAGAATCTCTTTGTATTGCTGGTATTAGTCACCATAGTTTGATGTTCTCCAAAATTGCTCCAGTGCCAGTCATGCAAGATTTTGAACTGAGAAGGTGAGACCCCTAACAGCTTTCAAGGGCATTTTGGGGCTTCCAGATTCAAGGGCATTAAGGGATTTTCTAATATGTGCCCTAGGGCACATATAAGAAAATGTAATTGTGGAAACTATTTGTATTTGAACTAACCTTATTAATTCTCTAGACTTCCTGCTGGTAAGGATGAATTTATCAGCGCTCAAATATTGTGACATAATTAGTTACTCTAATCACATGGATATCTTCGTTCTGACGATGAAATTAATAGATACATGGATTTGGGAACTTTTGACCTAATTGATACTTGATAGGACTTAGGAGTATCAACTATTATATGCTAAAGATTATACATTTATGAGTATTTTTTTTCATGGCTAAAGCTAACTAAATTGGCTATGTTTCTTGTTCTTTTTCTTAACCAAAGTTTATCAACTTCGTGAATATTATTCTGACTTGTTTTGATATTTATTTTTGATATTTTGTTCTTAATGTTGGTTCTAACTTCTAATTTTTTTTTAAACAGTTACAAGGGACTTGAATAGGGGTTTTTCTGAATTTGTAGTGATGGCTACAGACACTGAAGATTTTGAAATGATTTCCCATATTCCATTCCTTGCTGAATATAAGGTATGTTTCTAATATTTTTGTATTTGTATTTTTACACTTAACAATGCTGATAAAAGTTATAAAAACCAATAATGTACTAAAAATATACTAAGGAAGAGTACAAGTCAAGTAGGTAGCCATTAAGGGGCTAAGTTGATAAATAAATCATAAATCAATGAGTTTGATGTTACTTTTTTATATATAAATTATAAACATATAATTGCAGAATGTAGCATATGTTTTTGTTCCTTCAAAAGAAGAATTGGGGAGACCATGTGGAGTTAAAAACCCAGTGCTTTCATGTTCGTTGACCAGCATTGAAAGAAGTCAACTAAGATCCCAAATACAGCAACTCAAGGTTTACTTTATTATCTTCTCATAATCTTTAATCTAATTACACACTATCAGATCAATGTTTTTTCTGCAATTGCTTCTTTTGCATTGTCTTCTACAAGTTACCGTTGTGCTACTATTTAGCATGATACAACCAAGGATTGTATTATGTTGAGGATTATTCGTGTTCTTCCTCCTGTTGTTCCTAGCAGTCAAGTGAAAGCAAACTCCTCAACATGGGAGGCATCGGGTGAGACGTTAAACAACATTGACCACGAAGCAATGGCTGTTGACCCTGCACTTGTATTAACCATCCAGGTTGGCAGTTGTCATTAAAATGATGATGTTTATTATTGTGGTAAAATGTTTTGGTTTAATTTTATTGAATTATTATTATTCAGGTTATGTTGACTGACTTTGGGGTAGCAAAGCAATTTGATGAAAGCACAAGGTCAAATTCCATGTGTGGGACATTAGAATATATGTCACCTGAAATTGTACAAGGGAGGGGCCATGATAAGGCCGCTGATTGGTGAAGTGTTGGAATTTTAATGTATGAAATGCTTACTGGAAAGGTTGGTGTGCTGTCACCCTTAATTACTTTTAATAAATTGCTATTAAATTCCCCTTACTTTTAGCGTGAGGGTAATAATGTAATTTTGTTCGACATTGTGTCTTTGCAGCCTCCGTTTAGAGGTGGAAACAGACAAAAGATTCAGGAGAAAATAGTGAAGGACAAGATAAAGCTTCCAGGATTCTTGTCAAGTGAAGCACATTCGCTTTTGAAAGGGGTAATGTTGTAATTTGTAATACTGTATGCATGTGTTATAGTTGTTGGTTAATATTATATGCATGGGAATACTGCAATTTCTGTTTTGAGCTTTTCACCTGATGGAGAGGTACAACCGTTCATGCTATTTTAATACATGATGAAACAGAAACACTAGAAGTTTTTCAATTAATTTTTTTAATATATATATATATATATATATATATATATATATATGGCCAGGGGTTGATAGCTTTCTCTTAGCTTGGTTTAATGATAAGATGGTGGTCATTGGGATCCATGTGATCAGAATTTCCCTGGTGCTCCAACATTTTTGCCAGGTAAACCCAAGGGCTATTTGGTCATTAAAAAAAATGTTAAATTTTTATGGTGTCTAATCTGTTATTAAATTTGCAGTTGTGCAATTTGCGGGGCAGCCTGGTGGGCTTGGAGTTCCTGCTGTTGGCATGGCGTTCCCTGGCTATGTTACTCAGCCCAATGGAATGGGGAATTCAAAAATGGCATGGTACTTTAAATATATATATATATAAATAAATAAATATTTAAGATAATAATAGTTAGGTGAGTAAATAGTTAAAATTGTGAAATTTTGTTGTAGGCTACCTGTTTTGGCTGGTGCTGCTGGGGCTTTTAGCTGCTTCACCTTATATCACAATGGATGGTGCTTATCATGCTACGCCATCTGGCCAGACCTCTGCATTGCCTCCTACAAGGTCTGTTACTTGTTATTATGATTTACGATTCTGAGGGTATTTAGGTCATTTACTCAGAATTTTGTGTTTTCAAGTTTACAGGTAGATCACACTTGCTTGGCTAAACGTTATTCTGTATGCTTTCAAACTTGTCTTCTTCCCGAATTCTTTTTCTTTGTAAGTTTAGCCTTATTCTTTTCTTCAATTAAGTGTTGTCTGTAGAGTGTTGTATGAACAACAATAAATCAACATTTTTTTCCTTCTTTTTCTTGTATGAACAATACATAGTCATAGTTTGACTTAATTAGTTGCTTATTTTGTTTATTAGTTGCTTGTTTTCTAGCTTATTATAGTCACTTATTGGTTTCTTGTTATGCTTAAATCTTAACAGCTATCATGGCAACCTTCAACAATAGTTTTGGACCGGCACCTTCTTGCAAAAGATATCGTGTACATGTTCTTATGTTGCTATTGTGTATTTGGGAACATCCTTGCTTACTGGTCCAACTGTATATATTTCACGTGAAGCTTCTGTTAGAATTATTAATCTTAGAGATTTCAAGTTTTTCATATTTCTTGTATCTAATTAGTTTGTAAATTTCCGTTACAACTTTTATTGATTTGTTTATCTTTCCATGGAATGATTATTTGTATGACATTATATTTTGTGCAATGGATTGTATTTTTGTATATGATATTTTATTTATTAAGAGGCATTAAATGCAAATTTAATTTAAAAATTAGTAAATATATAAATAATATATTTTTTTAAACATATAAAATTACAATACGCAAAAATGTGTGTCATCTTCATTTATGACATGGCCTTTCTTGACAGGGGCTTTCTTGATACGCATTGCGTGTCCTTAACACGCGCGTCGTAAGGTTACAACACACGAATGCGTGTCATCTTCCTTTATGACAGCGCCTTCCTTGATACACATTGCGTGTCGTAAACGCACGCCGTAATTGTGCGTCGTAACTGAGCGTCGTAAAAGCGTGTCGTCTATAGACGACGCGCAAAAGTGCGTCATCTCTCTTTATGACAGGGCCTTTCTTGACGCGCATTTGCGCGTCGTCTGAGCCTTTTACGACGCGCAATGAGCGTCGTAAAATGCTGTTTTTATAGTAGTGAATATACTTTTTGTCTTGTGTTTTATCGAGACACTTCATACATATAGGGAGAGTGTGCGAAGCTCTTGGTATCCGACACTCACCATCCTGATTGATTTATTTATTTTTGATATCCAAGCATTGGTTATCAAAAATAGGGAGACAATATTATGAGCATCTGGATTATTGGTTATGTTTTTCAGAGTGTGGATTTTGAAGATATCTGGGAAAAGGAGATCATTTAGTATTTGGCGTGCTAATTGATCTTGACTTATCATCTAACTTGTTTAGTCAAACCAACGCCATGATGATAGTTCTGATTGAAGTTTGAAGTCCGATCCTTGCCTGCGGATCACTGCGTCTTCTATTCCTGGATCCAGATATGTTTGTTATTCCAGCTCTACCATATGATTTTTTCATGTTTTTAGCTGGTTATTCTTTTGAAGAATTTTGGGTATATTATAATTCGAGAACTAGAGATGTTTCAGACTTTTGAAGCCGAAGTATGAGTTGATTCTGGGACGTTCAGTTGAAGAGTTATTGGTACACTTTTGAAGTTGATCAGCTTGGTTTATTGATCACAGCTATAGATTGGAATCTCACTCTTCAACACTGGAGTTGCTTGATCCTTGGTTCTTAGAAGACTTTGACTATATAGTTTTCAGACAACAGTGCCTTTAAAGGTCCAATTGGGAGCTCGGATTCTTAGCAGAGTATCTCAAGTATTTTCTGTTTCTTTTTTCATTTAGGCTACATATGTTAATTAGGAGGAGGAGTAGGAGGAGGGCATTCACGTCTTTTTCCCATACAAAAAGTTGCAATTGTTGTCCCATTAACATCGGTCTAAGTCTTAGTTCAATGTACGCCAAACATAATATCATGTCATGTCCTGTCAATTATAGGACAAATAATGCTAAAATATTGAATTTAATTTTAAAATAAAGGTTTCATAATAATGATTTGTTTCTCTTTCTTCCAAAATGTTTCAGTTGGTGGCAACTTTCTTGAATTGTTGGTGTAACATAGTTGTTGTATATATGGTGTAGGAGAGAGAATGGAGTGTTGTTATTGAATCTGATGAACATAGTGACGGGGGTTTCATATTTTTGTCCAAGGAAAAGGAAACAACATGTCTTAATTATTTTAGGTCATTGTATTTGATTTAATTAATAAAAATATTATTTAGAATCATGTGTTATGAGTTTAACTTGTGATGAGATGTAGGAAGTTATCTCATGTCTTTTTAATAAGTTACCCTTTTATTTTATTCTGATGTAATTTCATGCGGATGGTGAGAGTACAAAGGAAGAAAACCAAAAAAATAAATAAATAAATAAATAATAACTACTATATTTTGTTCCTAAAAGTGACAAACGCACCCCCATAACAACCTGATGCTTTTAAAGTTTTAGGAAACCAAGAATGTCAATTGCTTATGAAACACGATTGTCCAAAATAGTTGTTCCTTTTATTAAATCTTCTACATTTGATAAACCAGTTTAACTAATCTTTTTTATGAAATATAACCAAAATATCAAATCCCCAACTTCCTACTCCAATTTATATTAAAGTACACAAGGAATACAAAGGACCAAATTCCATATTTTATTAAATATAAACTCATGTTTTATAAAAAAAAATTGTACTTTACCTTTTTTTAACCCCAATAGGACCATAATACCCTTTAAAATTTCATACATTTGTATATTATAATATCTTATTTTTTCATTGTATCTTGAAACATTTTACCAATAATAATCAAACATTTTTAATAAAGTTATATATGCAAAGTGCAAACATCCAATTTCGGTAAAAAGCGTAAGTACATTGTTATTATAGGTTAAAGCTTTCAAATATAAGTTATGTTATTGTAGCCCATACATGTGATTGTTACAAACTGACCGACAAATCTAGAGTGAAGTTCACTCAAAACTCTGAAAATTTTCAAAAATAGTCATTGTTTTGAGACATTTGATCGGTTTAAATCTCTCTTTCTCTCTCTCTCAACTTATCACTTTTTTTAGGTTTGCTAAATTTTTTTTATTTGGAGATACCTACAACACTACTTCAAAAAAAATTTATGAATATCACAATACCACTAACAATTTCACATTATATGAAGAACGATTTCATATTAAGTATTTGTTTAATTTAGAAAAAAAATGTTTTAATGCTTATAAAAGAAAAATAAATTTCATAAGTATAAACTTATTTTTGCAGTTAGCCTGTTGCAAAAATATGATTGTGTGTAAAAGTTAAAAAATAATTGTGCTAAAAGCTTTCCTCATTTTGACTGATTGTTATTTTCTTTAAATCTTTCCTCATTTTACTAATTTTGTTACAATTTCACATAAAAAAAAGTTTAATTATTAATTTTAGATTATAGGAAGGTGCATTCTACGTGAGCATACCAGAAATATGAGTCATTTATAGTTAACTAGTTTATAACTTATGAGAACCACGATTACAAAATTAATTAAATTTTCATAGGAAAAACTCAAAATTATTAATCAATTACTTTAAATAAATTATTAATTAATGACAAAACTGCACAAATGGTCACTGTGATTAGCTGAAAATTACCATTTTGGTCCAAAAAGGTTTGGACTAGCACCAGAGGTCCAAACTTTTCATTTTGTTACGAGTTTGGTCCAGTTTTCTATAAACTTTTACATAATGACTATTTTACCCTTGGTACTTTCTTTTTCTATTTTTTTTATTTATTTAAAAGTTTTTTCTGATTAAAAGAAAATTAAAAAAGAATATATATATATATATATATATATATATATATATATATATATATATATATATATATATATATATATATATATATATATATATATCCTTATACTAATAAAAGAGTAGTCTTTTGCCATGTGTCATCATATTAGACATCTTAATTAATGTTTTGCCACTTGTCAATTTATTAGTTCTCCATTTTAAGTTTATTACACCTCCTCATTAATGTGATGCTATTTGTTAATGTATTTATTCTCTATTTTAAATTTAAATTTGAATTTTATATTATTATTTTCATTAATTCACAAATAAAAAATGCCTAATATATATTAAAATTTAATTTTACATATTTATTTGAATCAACGATTATAATTTCACATAACTAATAAAAATATCTTTTAAATTAATAATTTATTTAAAATAACTGATTAATAATTTTGAGTTTTTTACTATAAAAGTTTAATTAATTTTATAACCGTGGTTCCCACGAGTTATAAACTAGTGTATATATATATATATATATATATATATATATATATATATATATATATATATATATATATATATATATATATATATGGAAAAGTGAATATACCCTTAAGGGTATATAAGCTTAGGTACCCAAACCCACCATAATACAATGTTTTGTTTGATATATTCATTATAATTTTCTTAAACATCAACCCCTAACTTGATTTAATTTTAACATTTCCAAAATTTCACCATTATCTTCCTCTTACATCACATCTTTTTATCGAATACTACTAGGCTATATATATTATAGTTAAAAGTGAAAATTATGTAAGAGGACAATAAATGTAAAATTTATAAAAATCTTCGAAGCAAATCAAGTTAGAAGTTGAGTTATAAGAACATTGAACAATTACAATGTATATATATGATACAAAACGACGTAATATAGTGAGTTTGGGTACCTAAGCTTATATACCCTTAAGGGTATATTCACTTTTCCTATATATTATTTTATTGGTACTTTCTTTTTCTTCTGGTTTTTACATAAACAGTCATGGAGGGCAGTTTTGACATTGGCGTATCAAAGTTTGTGTGTTGTTTGGGGGGTGATTTTCTAATTGAAGTTGATTTAAGCTTTTTAATCTCCCTTTCTCTCCTTCTCCCTCTCATTTTCTTCTTCTGGATTTTACAGAAACATCATTCTTAATTTGGGGATCTTTCTAGGTCTTGATCTAGATCACTCTATGCTTTTCTAATTGAAGTGTGTATTGGGTGGATTATGTGTATTGTTTAAGTTGTAGATGAAATGAAAAGTGACAAGGAAGAAGAGAATGGGGGTGTTTGAGGGTGATTTTCTTCTCACATGTCCCGTAAGAGAGAGAGAGTGAGAGAGAGAGAGAGATTTTTATTTTCTATTTTTTCAGTTATAAAAATTATATAAATTAAATAGAAAAGGAAATTTTTCTTTTTTCTTTTTTTCTTTTAATCTAAAAAAATCTTTAAATAATAAAAAAAATGAAAAAGAAAAAAGTAAGGGCAAAATCGTCATTAAGAAGAAGTTAATAGTAAATTGGACCAAACTCGCAAAAAAAATGAAAAGTTTGGACCTCTGGTGTTAGCCCAAACCTTTTTGGACCAAAGTGATAATTTTGACAAAGCACAGGGACCATTTGTGCATTTTGTCTTAATTAAGATATTCTTTTTAGTTATATAAATTTATAATCGTTGATTTAAATAAATATCTTATAATTTGTATTAACTTTATTTTAATTTTTATTCTAAGGTAACTAATTTAATCTAATTAGAGTGGGAAAAATTTAAATTTTGAAATTTATAATGGAGAATCAATAGGTTTGTTAAATTGCATGACATTAATTATGAGGCATAATAGGGTGAAACGTGTCAAAAGAAGACTAAGGGTGTGTTTGAAACCCATTTGACTGGGTCGAGTCAGACAATTGGGCTTACTCGGTCAGACAATTTTTGTTTGATTTGTGGCTTTCTCGGTAAGATAGCTGGCTCAAGTTGCTTACCCAATCAGATTAATACACATTGCTGACTGAAAATAAGACAATTTTACCCTTAAAAGTGCAGTGCACAAAAAAAAAAAAAAAAAAAAAAAAAAAAAAGAAAAAAAAAAAAGAAAGAGAGAGAGAGAGAGAGAAAGTAGGCCACAAGGATTGAACTAACGACCTTACATTCAAAGACCCATATCTTTTCCACTATGCTAGAAGGCTATTTTTGTTATATTTGCTCAAATGGTTTATATAATGTGTAGTGGTTATTATTATTATTTTTATTATTATTGTTGTTATTATTATCTTCATCTTTATTATTATTATTATTATATCTATTATTATTATTATTATTAAATTGCATAAAAACGAATAGCGTGTCAGCATCAGAGTAAAATGGTCATTTTACATCAGTCAGCACGTTCATTCAGACGTACAATCAAATAACATGATTTCTTACTCAGCCAGAATTTCTTACTCATACAGATATTTCTTAGTCAGCACTTTCTCAGTTAGCAACTATCAAACGGGGCCTAAAGTTATTTTTTTATTAGAATAGAGAGAAGAGATTTAGAGGCTAATTTATCTATAGGCTTGTATTTCTCTTGATATAAATGGAAATATGTTTCTTTAATGAATAGTAATCGGTTCTCATTTTTTAACAGGTCGTGATTTGGATCAACCAACAAATAGTTTCATTTCCTTTTACTTTTATGCTAAAATAATTAATAATTATTATCATATATTTCTTATTTGGCTTTTGAAAGGTGGCCTCGAGATATAGAAGCAATTGACGGTTTTAGTGTTTAGGTTATAACACAGGTTTAAAGTTTATGGTATAATGAACAAAAAATAAGTTTGTATGTATTTGTATAATTGGAACAAATGAATGATATAAATACAAAAAATAATGAATTTAATAGTACAATGCTATAATTGGAACAAATGAAGTACGGTGTTATACAAGAAAATAAAATCGATCTATTGTTGTAGAGTTTTGCAAATTCCTCCCACCTGTCAAAGTTATATATATATATATATATATATATATATATATATATATATATATATATATATATATATATATATATATATATATATATATATATATTGCCATTCTCTTACCTATACTAGAAAAATAATAACATTTGTTTACCTATAATGACAATCTATTTACGATTTTCTTACAAGTAATAAAGAATTTCATCTCCTATATTGGAAGATTGGGTAAAGTAAGTTGTTATTCTTTGCTATTTGCCCAAAAAAGATGCAGTCATATTATTGGACGATATTACCCCTGTGAGCCATATTATTGTGTTTTTTCATCAAACTTAATTTGCTTGTAAGATAATTGGATAGCTTTCAAGTAAAGTTGATGAAAGTTAACTAAATTTAAAGAGAATTAGTTTAACATTCTGATTCCATTTTTTCTCATTAGGTCGTTATACTTTGTAAAATCGCCTTATTTTAGTTGTGAAACATGTTTTGTATATGGATTGCATTGTATGGTAATCGATTGCTATTCTTTTTATTTTATTGTGCTTTAATGCTTTTTTTTCATTCATATGTTGTTTATTTGGGTAGAATTATAAGTAGAAATATATGTATATAGATTATCAAAAAGCAAATGTAAAAACAAAAAGATATGATAGGGACCACTAGAATTCATGAAAAATAAGAAAACCAAACAAGCAAAACAATCAAGCAAGTAAAGTATATGGAGTATGGAGTGAAAGCAGAGTTGGAAGGTGAGAGAGCAAATATAGATAGCATATCATGGTACATGACGAGAGAGTAAAAAAAAAAAAATAGCTCAAAAATCAAAGACAAGGCCAAAAAGACTTGCTCTATAATCTATATATAGACAGACAACTTGAAACCAAACCAAATCAAATCAAATCAATGCTCCCATTTTTTCAATTCCATGCCGTCTGGAGGGGTTCCTTCCACCATCTTTGATCCCACCTCTTTCCAGTTTGTTGACAACACTGTCCCATTCGACTCAACCTGTTGTTTCATTTTCACTTTCATTTATATCCTCTTTTCATTATATATCTATCTCTATAGAATATAATATAATATATACCACTATAAAGAATTAAATGATCTTACAAAAGATTTTCTCATGGCCCTTCTTGTATCATCATCTGCATCTTTGTAAATATCACGGAAAAACTTATTAAGAGCTGCATCCCCATCCAGTTTTTCATCTTTTTCCTGAAAACACAAAACCAAAAAACACAAAAGTTGAGAGAGGTATTGAGTGTGTGTGTGTGTGTGTGTGTGTGTTTGTGATCAAAGTGTATACCTCCTTTTTCACTTGGGCTTCAAGCTTATCCCAGTCTTTGGTTGGTTTGGAGGAAGGATATGTAGGTCTTTGATTACCTACACAACACAACACAAAAATTAACCTCTTTTTTTTTTCCTTTATTGAATTATCGACACCTATAAATTAAATGCCTTAATCCATTCAGCCAAAAAAAGATAAACCCCAACTTACATTTTACACATTCAGCAACACTACCTACAAACAACTTTATGTGGTTTTTTTTTTTTTTCAAAAAAAGAAGAGACAACATATTTATCTCCGAAGGCTATATATGGGTGTTTCTTTTTTACTTAATGCAGAAAAATCATTTATCCAGACAGCAATTTTACCTGAAGAGACATTGCTCCTTTGTGCAACCACATTGTTATTACCATATTCAAGAGATGTCCACTGAATAGGTTCAACTTTTGCAAGCCGGATTTCAACTTTGGTTGACAGAACTTCATATCTACACCTTGCAGGGACTATCTGTGAATTATCACAACAAAACATGCATATTAGTTATTATAGTTAAGAAAAAAGAAACAAACAGTGTTTTTTAATAAAAAAAAAAAAAAAAAAAAAAAAAAACAACAACAACAACAACAACAACAACAACTTTATGTGCATCACCTTCCCAAACAAGCGAGGCTGGAAAATGTAAGCATCTTCGCCAGGGACATCAATAGTTACACTTATCTGGAGAAAGCAGCAAGGAGTCAATTTAGTCAAATATCAGACCCACTTTTTTCTTTATGAAAGTTGTAGAAAAAAAAATCATGACAAATATATAGGAATAAAAAAGAGAAGTAAAATGGCAACATACTATTTGCTCTCCATAATTGATATACACACGGTTAGCTGCAATTCCCTTGGCAAATATGGTCACAACAACCTCCTCTGGCTTCTGATAAAATTCATGCCTGCAGAAAATTGAAGCACAGATATAAATCTGCAAGAAAACAAACACTGAAGGATGTTTTGAAACAAGTGAGGAAGATTTTGAGAAATAGATTCAGACCTGTATTTGGGTTTTGGTGGTGTTGTTGTGATGACCTGGCTAGATATATTCTTTTCTTCCTCAGCATCTTTTGTATTTGCATCGGTTTTTTCTGGTTGATGAGAATTAGAAGTCACAGAGGTTACATCTGATGACTGTGTTGTTAGCTCACCATTTTCCTCTGTTGAAAAAGTGAAACACAAATCAGAAAGGCAACAGCATGTAGATGTACACTTAAAGCTTAATAAGTTATGATGTAATCTTGTACCAACAAAACAATGTCCCTTTTATTGATGATATCAAAAATCAGATTCTATCAATGTTAGCATGCCTATGAAATTATGAATATTAAATTACCTGCAATGCACTTGTCACACTTTTTAATCCAATCTGTGAATCTTGTATCTTCTGGGGCAAATGTAGAGCCAGCTTCAAAGGCTGATTTTGCAGTCTGATATTCTTCAAGACTGAAACATGATGTCCTGTAAAACAGGAAAGAAAAAGTTACCACACGTTCAAAGATACAAAAACAGGCATGGGTTAGCAGCAGGGGCAGCATTGTGGAGAATGCAGTTAAATCCTTCTATTTAACCAATACAAGTGAAATACAAATACAATAAACATAAATGTCGTGTTTGAGAAACTAGATAGGAATTAACATCAGCTGTTCAAGCAAACTCACCCTTTGCGTAAATATGCCTTAGAATTTGAGGAATCCAGTTCAATTGCTTTGTTTGCATCAGCAACAGCTTCTGCTCCCTCGAAGAAAAAGAAGAAAAAAGTAATTTGTTATTAGGTAAACACCAAATACATACAAGTTAAACCTATTGCAAACCAACCCATGGTTCATATAATATTCCAATCAATTGCATATCCGAGCAAGTCAGCATACCATAAGATGAAGTTTCACAATAATATTAGTATGTGCCTATAAAGGGCGCCCAATATCGTAATGAACTACCAATCAATTGCATATCCGAGCAAATCAACATATCATAAGATGATGGTTCACAATAATATTTAAGAGCGCCCAATGTCGTAATGAACTACATACAAAATGCATCAAGTGAACCTAATCTGCTATCTCACATGCTTATAAAGCAAACACGAACACGAAGAAAATTAAAAGCAAGCGCACTCAAGTGATAAGCAAAAACGGAATTCAAAGGCATTATCTGAATTAGAAATCAAACTATAGACGATTACGAAAATCTCAGATTAGGTTAGAATTAACCGTAACATGTGATATCAGTGTGCTCTTCTCAATAGGATCATAAAAGAGTAGAGATATACCGGTGAAGTTTTTGAGTTTGATATTAGCCTGAGAACGATCGGAGAAAAGCTCGGAGTTCTTAGGATCGATGAGGATGGCTTGAGAATAGAGTTCAACGGCTAGTTCGAAATGGTCGTCGATGAATGCCTCCTTCGCCTTAGCCGCAAGATCGGACGCCATCGGAGTAGTAGCAGAAGCCTCTGGAAGATGATGGTTACTGGTTTGTAGGGGCAAAAAGCGAATGAATGAACGATGCTTGACTTGAATCGTTAACCAAAGAATGATTGGGGTATATTATTGAGAAAAGGGAACCCGAGGCCTTGATCTAAATATCTATGGCTTCGTTCACACAAGAATAACCAAGTCTACGTCAACGCTTAAATTATAGTAAATTTTAAGGGTTATCACTTATGAGTTATGGCCATTATCAAAAGAATATTCACAATAAACAAAACATAATCTAAATCGATATTTATTATAGAGATTTGAGATTTCTCTTATATATTAGATTTGAAATAGGTTTTCTTTCAATTATACATTTTGGAAACGTGATATCTTGATTTCACTTACATTATCCTAATTCAAACTTCTAGAACCATCTATTCTAAACTTCTAATTTAATCTAAACTTGTTTAAAAAAAAATAGTTGATTTTATACTTAAAAATAGCGAATGTAAACACCTAAATTTATTACTATTTTAAATGGTTTAGATTTCATAATTAGCACGACACCATATCTTTCTTTTTAATTAATGTTTACACACACAATATATTACAATTTTAAATGATTTTATAACTTAAATATTTTCTTTTATAGACATCATCATAGTATTAAACATTTGCTTATGAATAAATACAAAATCAATTCTCGTGCGTTCGTTTAGCGATAAAAATAGGAAAACTCATTAATTTTAAAACCAAAATCAATTTTCTTGTTTTGAAACATCGTTTTTTTCATATTGGTTGTGAAATAAATAAGTATTTGTCAACGAGTTTTTATATATATATTTTTTTTAAAAAAAAAATTGAAGAGTTTTTACCTTCAAGTTCTTTAAAAAAAAAAAAAAAAAAAAAAAAAAAAAAAAAAAAAAAAAAAAAAAAAAACTGAACAAAAGAAATGTTTTGGACACCCTTGATCATGAAATATCGATTGCTTGTTGAACACTGTAAACTGTGTGAAAGTAAGATACTCCAAATTTGGGAGTCAAACCCGACAGACTCATCATATAGATTTCGGCCCCACTAGCGAATAAAACCCTCGCAGCAAAACCAATCAAAAAAATAATAAAACCGGAACACCCTACTTTAAGTAAGAGTAGCGAGAGAGATTCGAACCAATACAAGCTTAAATATTTTACTTAAAACCAAACTATTCTAATCAAAAAGTTATTTTAAATAGCTTGCAAAGGTTTTAGGTTATTTTCCATGTAATTTACAACTAACTATTTTTATCAAACATACCATAATACAAAAATAGAAAATAACATTTACCTTTTTAAAACAATACAAAAAGAAAACGATGGATACATCAAAAAGACTTGGTCCGTTTTAGTCAAGTTGGCAACTTGTCTTCAATAGAAGGTAGGTAACTAGGTACCAAACAAAAAAAAAAAGAATGAAGGTTCGACGTAATCCCCCCTGTTCCTATGTAGTTTCGTTTTATCATCATCATCATCGAAATATTGTCTGCATTTCTTCTAAATCCTTTTAGTCACCTTAGGGGATGTTTGAAGGCCCGCCCCTAATATTTCTAATATTTCCGATGAGGTCAGAGATCTTTTACAAAAATTAAATTGAAACCCCATAATTTATTTTTTTGTAAACTCTTATTAAATAAATTCTATACCGTCATTTTGAAGGCCCGGTATGAAATATAAAAATCAGCTCTAAATATAATTTTTTAATATATAAGAAAAATCTGTTAATACTATGATAAGTCGATAAATAAGAATTAGTTTAGAGAAAAGACATATCTGCATTTACGACTTGCTGACAAAAAAAATAGAAATTAAGTTTCTGTATACGACTTTCTTTACAAAATACAAAAACACAAAAGTACCAAAAATAAAAATAAAAAGCTTGATGGACTCGTAATTGAGTTTAATGGGAATTATGTTAAAAGAGAATAAAAAAAAACATCATGGTTAATGGGACATGAATTAACAAAGAGGGTAGAAGTGAAACTTATTAGCAAAAAAATAAAGCATATGATGGACACAGATAGATTCGATCATTGGTGACATGAATTGGGTTAATGAAATTAACAAAGAGGTAGAAGTGAAACTTAATGACATAAAAAATAAAGGATATGGTGGACACGGATAGATTCCATCATTGGTCTACTGGACTTTAAAAATATAGTAGATTACAAATAAGATTTTAAAAGTTTCAGTTTTGAAATACTTCATTGTGCTGAAGCAATGGTAACGAGAACAATCAACAAAATTTTGTACGGTAGACAATAAACTAAACAAGTTTGTATCCTTATACGAAATTTATCATTCTGTTAATTGTATTATCTTCAATTGGCAAATTTTTATAACAAATTCAAGTTGGTGAATAAGTTATCATCGCCAACATCTAAGATATAACCATTTTGTAACTTTTCTTAAAGATTTTTATAGTTTGTCTTTAATTCGTTTGTATTCAATGTCCAATGAATGCAACTAATATGTTGTAAATAAGAACCCGAAAATGTTTTCATACTAATTGTATTGGTCAAACGTCCACTCTAATAAACCAATAGTTTGATCAAAAATATTAAATTTGCATTATTCTTGAAGTGAAAGTTTATGTACTAATTCCAGTAACTTAATGTCGCTCTTGACAAAAATGTTTTTCTCTCGAAAGTTTTCTTTATTTCTAAACAAATATTACATCAATTTCTTAGTCAGAAGCTATAACTTTTGCATAATTTAAAATCTTTTCAAACTCATGTTTTCGATAGTGGCATGGATATGAAAATCTATTTATATTGGTATCTAAATTCTAATTGATATCAATAATATAAACAAATTAATTTTTATCGTTAACCAAACATGAATTAGATTAGTCGAATGCAACTATTCTTGTAACGAATGTATTATTGTTTTGTCTTCTATTTTCTTTTTTGTAACATGGTATTAAAAGAAATTTTCAATTGGATGTCTCTTACAATGGAGGCTACGTGCGATCGCACCACCTACACTCCCTCCCCGAGGGGCCGCCACCAACTGTTTAGTAGCTTTTTAATTGAAAATTTAAGAGACACTCATAAATTTTCAGATTCAATGTGTTTGGTGCATTGTTGCAAAACTAGGCCTAGACGGCCGATTAATTAGAATCGAGTAGGGGCCGAAGCGCCTAATTAGGAGTCATCTAAAAAACTCGGAAATGGACAAACTCAGTCAAATTCGGTTAAAATCGGCTCCAACTCATCAAATCAGAAAAAACCAGAATGGGTAAAAATCAGTAAAAGTCGGAAAAAATCAGAAAAACTCTGAAATTTCGACTTCTTTTTAAAAAAATCCAAGATTGTGAAAATCGTTCGACGGTTGACTGTTGTCAAGCAATTAATCGGATTGGACGGCGATTAATCGATGATTAATTAGGGACCCTAATTATTAATAAAATTATTTAAAAAATTAATACATTCTAAAAAGTAAGTGTTTGAAAATTTAAAAGTTTAAAATTTTGAAATTTTGAAAATTTAGTATAACATTTTAAAATTTTGAAAACATAAAATTTTAAAATTTTGGTGTAATATTTGACCAATTTCCACCAAACACCTTAATTGTAATCGGTTCAAAGTTGATTAATTGTCGTTTTGGTTTATATATATATATATATATATATATATATATATATATATATATATATATATATATATATATATATATATATATATATATATATATATATATATATATATATATATATAATTTTCTATAATTAATTTTATATAATTCGTCAAATTCGAGTACTTCTCGAATACTCCCCGCCTAGACCGAATACTCGCTAGGCGCTAGTCGGCCACATTGAGAACGCTTAACGTGTTTTGCAACATTGGCTTGGTATTAATTTATTAAAAAAAGTTAAAAATTCAGATGTAAAACTATATGTGAAATTAAAAAATAATAATAAATAATTTTTTCTTGATAAATAAAGATCTTTTTGCCACATGTTACATTCTCATTTATTCTGTCACATGTAATTTTGTGGTTATTTTAAATTTATTTTTATTCCACATATCATTTTATGTTTTTTTTTTCATTTCATTAAATTATAGATAGTATTTGTATTCAATAATTAATGCATATCAATTTCATCAATTAATTTTCCTTCTAATTTCCAAATTACAAAATTAAAGATTCATTACTTTTCTTTATTTATTTATTTAAATTATTTGTTTAAATTATTATTAAAAAAAAAACACTTTAAGTTTTATAATTCAATATTTTCTCATTTTTCTTAGAAATTCATATTTTTCAAATGTTTAGAATTTTATATTTAATTTTTTTTAATAAGCTCATATAATAAATGGGTCTCATACCTAATAAATAATAAATTCATGTTTCTTTTGGGTGATAGATGACTATAAATAAATACATGGATTTTATGCTTAATTTGTCTTTCCCTCCCCTTTTTTGTTTAATTACAACGCTTTGTCAAACAAATACTCCATCACTTATAGTTTCTTTGCCCTCGTATAAGTTGAAACCAAACATTTTTTTTAAATTGTTTTGCTCTACACAAAGCAAACTAAAAACATGTAGTAACCTTGCTACAAAATTAATTACTTTATAAAAAATTAAACACAACAGAAGAGGTGAAAAATAATAAACAAAATGACAAAATTTAAAGAGAATTAATCGATCATTCAACATTTGGATGTGTAGGTGGGTTTTATGTATTAATTAATTTATTTCTTTTAAATCAAAAAAATATAAAATAAATAAATAATGATACAAAAATCATTTTACATGCATTAAGGACGAGTCATGCAAGAAATTAAAACAACATGGACCAAATGCATAACATTTTTGATCGTTGTCATTATCATACGACTTTTTGTAAAGAGACCAATTGTGAAATTGACTTAATTTAATAAAATGTAGTACCCATTTAATCTTATAATTTTGAATCATTCTTCCTTTTATTGTACATTTCGCTAGCAACTAGCTTTTATCTATGGCTAGTTAATCTCTCAAACATAGCCTAAGCCTAGTTTGTGATTTCTAGGAGCAAATCAACAAAACAAATGCAAGACTATTCTATAAAAGTAAATATGCCTTACTTAATTTTAGTTGATCGTTATTGTAAAGGGAAGCTCTAGGTTACTTTATTTATATATATGTTTTTTGCGTTAATAGAATTTTGGGTTTTCAGGATATAAATAAAATAATCCTCTAATCAACAATGTTTCAAAGTAAATTGTATTCTAGCAATTAGTAAATCCATTTGTTCAGTCAACAGGGTCAAACCATGGCGGGACAAAATTTTCAGTCTCAATCCAATAAGGAATATATAACTATATAAGATAAATTAACTGCCCGTAAAAGTACACTAAGTTTTTATTTGCTACAACAAACACAAGAAAATAGCCCATGAACAAATAACAGTAAGCCAAATGGCTGGAAAGCCAGAATGAATGTTGGGCTTATTTTAACTCTTATAACGAGTGTGTAATTGGCAGATAAAATCATGCAAAATGTCAAAAAAAAAAAAAAAAAATGATTATTCATAGTACATGGTGTCATTGTGAACCTGAGGAGGGGATTGCTGGTTCATCTTTTTTAGCCATGACAGCTTCAAGCGTCTTGTAGAACTCTTCAGGAAGAGGACCAGGCCGGTGTAGTGGCACGTGTTTTGGAACCGGGGCATCGTTTTCCACTACTTCACATTCATACTCATCAGGTACACCCCAAGGGTCCCACTCTAAAATCCAACACAAACAAACAAACATCTCAAATTGGTAAATTTGTTTGAAACATCTCACAAAATATACAAAACTAGAACTTGCATCCATTTTTAATACACAGACACATACTCCTAATCCCTGATTATCCAACAACCAATCACTTGATGTACTATGTACAACAGAATTGAAGGAAATTGAGTCAATATATTGAACTAAAAAAGCTTCGATTCCACTTCGAAACCCTGAATTTTATGATCCAAACACTACCTCTCACTCACTTGATGTTAGGGGATTTGTAATCTCGGTCTAATAGTTCTTCGGAGTTCGGGAGGTGAATCTGTAAGTGGAAGTGTTACACTTGCTGTGTTTATACTCTATACCTTTAAAAACTCCGAAATCAACAACCTAATTATTTCAATTCCAACTCGTCCAAGCTAATATGTGACTGAAAGATCCAGATTGACAACAAAAACGGAAGAGAGAGTAAGAGGTGGGGCGAACCGATCATTTTGTCGATGAGTTTGAGCTCATCCTGAGCCTCTTCGATGAGTTCTTCAACTTGCCCACAACCGAGTCGTTTCTCGATAGCTTCCCAATCCTCTTCCTCTTTGCAGACCTTGAGACGGTGGCGCGTGAAACTCTCAACGGCTTTTCGGTAACCTTCGTCTTCAGGTACACGCTGGATCTCCTTTAGGGTTTTATCATAAAGACCAATTAGTACCTCCCTAGCGTTTGGGACCACCTCGAGACCGACGATCCCCGTTGTTTCCTTCACTTTGGCCATCATCATCATCAGTGGCGACGGCCGTGCAAACCTCCGAAGAAACATCTCTCCCCGGCGCTCTCTCCGACCACTTCCGTTTGGTATATGTGGGACTGGGAGTCTGGGAGTAGTCTCTTTTCAGGAAACCCGTTGCCGTTAAGTCAGTTCAATAATCTATAGACTATAAATGATTAAATGAAGACAAAACTGCACAAATGGTCCCTATGGTTTGCTGAAAATCGACACTTTGGTTCAAAAAGTTTTAGACTAGCATCACAGATCCAAAGTTTTTATTTTGTTGTGAGTTTGGTCCAATTTACTTTAAAAAAATTTGTAATGACGACTCTACCCTTCTTTTTTGTTTGTTTTTCTTCAGTTTTTTAATTTTTTTATTTGTTTAAATATTTTCATAATTAAAAGAAAATAATTCACTCCCTCTCTCTTCTCTCTCATCTGAATTTTTCCTTTCACAATCTAAAATGAACTTAGGGCTTTTAATGGCATTTCCGTGTTTAATGTATGATCGGGCAATGGATAAACGCGTATGAACACAAGACAATAGAAGGAACGGAAACGTCATTACAAGTAAAGGAGAAATCGAACACCAACTTCGATTTTGGGGGGTTCGATCCTTGGTTCCTTGCTCGTCGCAGGCCAGAAAGGGGACCAAGGGAGGTATCGGTGATTGCAGATCGTGAGGAGAGAGAAGTCTTCGGATTAATGAGAGCGAAGCGACGTAGGTGGAAAGAAGCAGCGACCGGCTGTGATTTCGGGGCTGCTGGGTCGTGGATGAGTAAAGGGAAACACCTCGTTGTTTGAGTGACCCGAAGAAAGGAAGAAGAACGGAGCAGTAAGGTTGTCGTCGAACTTGGTGGGTTCAGCAAGGGCTGCTAAAGCAACTCTTGGTTGCTTGTTTCTGCTCCAGCTGTGGATCTCGAGGGGGAGGAGGCAAGGAACAATGAAACATCGGTGTAGGTGGGGAGGCTCGTGGGTTGGTCGAATGCTCACATGTCGTTTACTTCTTCTTCTTCTTCTTCTTTTGATAAAAATTGCTAGGTTTAAACAGGTGTTTGGGATTGATTCTTGACAAAATTTTATGTATGCAAAGGATTTTTGGGGTTAATGTTTTACAGGGGATCTATGGGAGTTTGTTTGTTTTGCTTGATAGAATTCAATGGGTTTAAATCAATAGCTTTAGGTTGGTGTTTTGCTTTGCTTGATAGAAATCGATGGGTTTAAATCAAATTTTGGTGTTTGGGAATGTATGAAGTTTGAAGAACAGCATCTGAGTTTCCAAGAAGCAAAGAGAGGGAAGGGTGAATGTTGGAAGTCTGGAACCCTTGATCGAGAGAGAGAGAGAGAGAGAGAGAGAGAAAGTGTGTGTGTGTGTGTGTGTGTGTGTGTGTGAAATGTATTTTCTTTTAATCATAAAAATATTTAAATAAATAAATAAAATTGAAAAAACAAAAAAGAAAGGTGAAATCATCATTATAAAAAAGTTTAAAGTAAATTGGATCAAACTCGCAACAAAATAAAAACTTTGGACTTGAGGTGCTAGTCTAAAACTTTTTGGACCAAAATGACAATTTTCAGAAAACCACAGGGACCATTTGTGCAGTTTTGTCTTAAATGAATAAGATGAGTAGATCACCCGTCAAAAGTTGCAAGCCCAAATCCAGCCCGATTCATTATGTGAAAATTTTAAAGTTAGTTTTAAGCCCATTTGCTTTCACTTATTTAATTATATGGTTAATGAATTGTAATGATTTTTTTTTGTCTATATTTAGTTATGTAAGTTTTTTTTAAAACATATTTTTACCATTAAACAGTCATTTTTATTTATGAAACATCATTTTGATCAAGTATTATAGAACTATGACATTTTTTGTCACATAGATTTTCTAACGACTCATCCAACCTGAAAAATTCACTTCTCTTTCTCTTTCTCTCTCTCTCTCTCTCTCTCAAAAATCACTTTACATGTTTTCTTCATTCTCAATACCACAAATCTCGATTTTTTTCTCTATATCCCTCTCTCTCTCTCTCCCAATACAAGAACTTGACTAATGTGTCAAGAATGATTTTTTAGGTTCATCATATGTGTATGAAGAGGGTTTCACTCAAGAACGTAAATTTGATTGGAACCTAGAAATATGATGTGTGTTTATATGTGTGGTTTCACTCAAAAACAAAAATGTGATTAGATGCAAGAAAATATGATGTGTGTGTTGTCATAAGTGTGTGAAGAGGGTTTCACCAAGAACACAAATATGATTGGAACCTATAAAACTAATTTGTGTGTATGTGTTCATGTGTTTGTGTGAAGAGGGTTTCACTCAAGATCTTAAGTACGAAAGATTTCTTGAGTTCTTAAGAAAATTTACGAGATTTGAGATTTAAATAAAACACACATACATTTGAACCTCAATTCTTTTTTAGTTCTTAACAAACCCGCCATAAATTTGGGTTTATTATGGAACACACCAAGAAGATTACTAGATTCTTGATAGAGATATCAAGGTAGTCGGAGATGCCAACCAAATAAGCATTAACTTAAAATACCCAGTCATATTAGTATAAATATGTATACAATGAAAAGTTTATTACCCTTACAAATCATTAACCGTTTATTGTAAGTTCATTTAATTTAGGTCCTCGTTTTTATGAAAAAAACATTCATCAAAAAGCAAGGAATTTTGTTGATCAACTACTTAAATAATGTCATTTTGTCTAAAACTCATTATATCATATATGTGAGGGATAACTTAGGGCGCAACACTCCTTGGCTAATTGCTCTCAATTCTAATCATTACACTCATTGTATAGTCACTTTGAAAAAGCAAGAAACTTTTTTTTAACAGCACATTTAGTATATGTCTGAAATTGAACACATAACCTCTTAGTTAGAAACTTATATATTGTGATATCATGTGTTATATTGATGTTATCTCATCAGTCATCACCCTTCTTTAATCAGTGAGTCAACGATTATGTTTATCGGCTTCTATTGGGAAATGATGCTATTAATTAATCACGTTAATAATACGATTAAGCATAGAATCTATATCAAGAGTGCCAGAGATTCTCATACAAGAGTGACAGATCTAATTGTGATTACTTAACCTTACTAATATTTTACATATATATTTAGACTACAAAATGTTACAGAATGTTGCAAAGTCGGTGAAAAAAAGCATTCATTACATAAATTGAAAAAAGTGAAGTATGAATAAAGAAATTTGCGTTTTAACCCTTTCTAAAATCCTTGTTGTTTGTAAGAAAATAAAATCTCTTCAAAAGTTATTTTTTAAATATGATAAAAGTAAACTATTATTTAATAGGACCTTTTTAAGTTGAAAGTCAATTTTCCAAATACTCAGTCGTCACCCTCCTCCATCGAACCTGGTGGTAGAGGATTAGATTAAAAGTTACCACCGCCTCCACTGCTACCGCCGCCGCCGCTCAGATCTCGGAACCTTTTTAATATTTCGTCATTCATAACAGTATTCGGAATGAGGATGTCTTCGTCGTATTCGTTTTCCTCGTTGATTTCACATTCGTCTTCCTTAGAAGACGTTGTAGGAGAAAAGTTTGAAGCATACGCCGGAGAAGAGGAAGAGCAGGGAGGGTGTTCAAGAACAGCTGAGGAAGTGTTGCCAGAGACAGGCGGTTTGTCTGTATTGAATTTGTTGCTCCTGGTACTGCCGGCGAGAGAACTCCGGTGAGTGGGTCTAGGGTGAATGTGTTCGCCGGAGTATGAAACTATAAAGATGGTTGCGTCCACAGGGCTCCGCTCCACTTGTTTCTTTGCCCCACATGCTTTCGTTGTGCTACACCTGTAATAATTTCTTTATTTTCCAAAACACAAATTAAACAATTAATAAAAATCCGTCGAAATTGTGTATTTGTTCATATAAATGGAACATTAAAAAATCGATAACGAAAATAGTAATAGATGAAGAGAACCTGGGAAAGGGGGAGCCTTTGATGGGTTTTTGACCATATTTCCTCCATGCCCACGCATCATTGCTCAACTCCTCTTGCGTCAACTGAAACACCCTCTTCTCCTGGTTCTTCCTACAAACGTAAATTTTGTTGCAACATTTAATTACAAAAATTATATCCCATTGTTTAACTAAATAATATATAAACCATAGATTTTAATACTATTTGTCTTCATATATATGACATCGATCTCATGTTTAAATCGAGCATCACTCTCCTTATGCTAGTTGTAAAACTTTGTGATTTACTAATAATTACCACCTCTAAAAATAACTAATATCATGGTTAAAATTAAGTTAAACCTAATTTACAATAAGAATGGAAATAAAAATGATGTAAATAAGGAATACAAGTAGAATATAATAAAAATGGAATAACTAGAGTGATCATTTTCAGTATGTAAATAACTACCTTTTTCGGGTGCGCGTGGACTGAGAACTCATGGTGTGCATGGAAAAGGAATGAGAATCTGTCAACATCGGGAGTTGTTCGTGAACAAATCCTTCTACAATATCGAGATCAATGGCTGCGGAGGTCGCTGGTTTTGCGCCGGCCGGCTGACCACAGCCTGCCTTGTAAACATCCTCCAATCCTCCGGAAACGTTAGCAAAACTCGGATATACAAAAGTGTTTCTCTCCTCGTTCCCAGAAGCTAAACTTTCCAAGTTATAAGAACCGTCATCGTAATCCTCGACGGTGGTATTCTTCACGTCTGCCGTGGTTGTGGTGGCGCAGCTCCTCACCACCGCATGCAAATCCCACTCGCCATCCATATAAACAAAAGAATTAATAGAAATGAGAATTAACAACTAGAACTAGTTATTCAACTCACGTATATATATAATACAACAGTTTCTCCGGCAAAGGAGGAGAGAGTCCACCGGCCGATGGTGGCGCTGACTTAAGTTGTAGAGAGAGAAAGGGTGGGTGACGGTGTATGAGTTAATTTGTATGTGGGTTATATATATAGAGAGACGTATGGTGGTGTGTCGGGACTAATGGAATCACAGTGTAACAAACAGTTTATGCTGATTTAGGGTTGACTTTTTTATATAATAGAAAAAAAAGTCAAAAGAGGGGCCGCTTTCTGCTTTGCTTTCACCAAGCCAACAATGCGAATTGATTGTATTTGTATGTATGTGTTGGTGGGTCTGGACCATATCCCACCAATTACACCATTAACCTAATAAATAAGGAGAGCCTGATTTGTGACTACATGTATTTATTTGATTCATGTCATCATGTGAATAATAATGCTATAAAGTTATTAGTGATTTAATTATTAGCATCAATAAGAAATGAGCTTTTTCAACAACCTTGTTGTTGCCACCTCATACTTAATCTACAAACCTAAATATGTAACAAACATATTACGAGATTTTCTAAAAACTTATTTATGGACCTAATGGTCCTAATCACAAAAATTTATAAAGAAAACTAACTTATATATATATATATATATATATATATATATATATATATATATATATATATATATATATATATATATATATATATATACACTATGATTTTAAAATCCATTCACTTCGGACAGTAATAGTAACTTTGCTAGATGATTATCTTTAAGTAATTGATAAATTGATATTTTTATCTTTTTTGTTATTTATATATTTATATTTTGTTTTTTATTTAATTTAATAGTTTATATAATCTTTTCTCACACCACCACCACAACCACCCAAAAGTTTCGTTCAACACCACCATCTAAAACTGCCATGCACCACCACCATATTCAAATGATATGAGCCTAGATTTAAATTTAATCATAATTCATGAATTTTCTTATTGTTTTCAGAAATGCTAATCAAGGTTACGAAGGAAGTATGGAAAGCATGTACGAACAAATTACATCATTGGGCGACCGTGAGTAGGGGTGAAGCTTTTTGAGGGAGCTGCTAGTAGAGATGCGGGTTTTATTAGTGAGTTAGTCATGAAGAGGGTTGTCAATGTTGTTGATTTGATGCACCTTCTACCACAGTTACATGACCTCCAGAGTGAACTCATTTTGCTTCGATCTTGCATGGGCATCGCCAAAATTTTCTTTGGCCTGAGAACGTGTCAATTCGTTCACATGGATGAGGCTTCTTTGTGTTTTGATAAAGGTTACATGAGTTGATTGAGGACATTGTGGTTTACGGGGTTCGTCGTTTGGAGACCTTCAATGGCAACTGGCTTTGTTACCAATTAGGCTCGGTGGTTTGGGGTTGTACTCAGCAGTAGAGGCTTCCTATGCTTTTGTGGCCTCACGAGCTCAATCGTGGGTGTTACAAGACCACATCTTACAAAATAGCGACATATGTGGTATGGATTCAGATTATGTTTGAGCTTTGGCTTGTCTTCGTGATACGATTCCAGGCTTTGATTTCAGTGGTTTCACTAATAAAGACACCGCCCCTCCAAAAGCCCAACATTCATTGGCGAGTGCCTTTTTTAGTAAAATTGTCCAAGACATGGAAATTCACTTCGACATGACGATTAGGCAGAAAGCAAGTGTCTAAAGGCCCCACATGCTCTGGATTTTCTTATAATTATTCCTATTTACGACCTGGGTCAGCATATGTCGCTAGCGGAGTATCGTGTCATCCTCAAGTATCGTCTTATAATCCATTTATTTCTGGTTGACGAGACTCGTCATGTTTGTCGCAAGGCATGCTTGGACTCCTTATGGGAGCATGCAGTTCATTGCAAAGAGCTCCCAGGTTTCAAATACCGACACGATCTGGTTAGCGATGTTCTTTTCGACATATTTAGGCGCTGGGGTTTCTGCCAATAAAGAGACACCTATGAATTTTCTAACTGACTCGTTGGAATGAATATTGACACTTATGTCAGCTGATGTTTCAGTATTTGGATGGGCTGGAGGAAAACATGCATGTGTGGATCTAACATGGGTTTTCCCTCTTATAGGCTTGGGGAGTGGGGTTTTCACTGTGGGACAAGCTGCTTTAAAAGTTGCATCAAGCAAAGTGGCAAAACATGAGAACCCATACATGAAAAATCAACACACGTTTATACCATTTGCATTTGATACTTTTAGTTTCCTTGCGCCAGAAGTTGTGGAGCTACTCAATAGGGTTTAACGGATCATGTATAGTAATGTTATGACTCTCAAGTCTATAGATATTTTTAAAAGAATTAATTTTGTCATCCAAAAAGGGATTGCGGCATAGTTTGTTGCTCGTTTACCCGCTAAGTTTATGTAAAACTTTCTTTATTTAATATTTTTCATCATTCACACAAAAAAAAAATTACATCATTTTACAAGATAATTCACAAAAGAATAAACCGATTGATTTTAGTTTCAAATGCTTGGCACAACACTAAAGATGAGATGGAGGATTTGTTATGGGTACAGGTGCGACCATGATATTTGATAGTAGTGTCCTTTTTTTTCTTTAAATTGGTTTGTTTAAAAATTTAGTATACTTAAAGTTAAATGAATTAAGCATTTGCAATGCTTTATCTTGGCTATTACTTAGTAATATATTGTCTTTCTACTGACTTCTGCTAACTATTATAATATTCAGCCGTTCAAAAAGAAATAATTAATATTTTCTGAAAAAAAAACTCAAACTAAATATAACAAGATACACAAAAACATTTTCAAAGTTTAATCTTATAATTGTGCATATATAAACTCTCTCTTTTTGTATAAACATTAAACAAGCTTTTCATTACTTTTGTGAATGGCCCAGTAGGATTTTCTGTGTAATGGTCCCACTTTATAGGTGCTCCCAACTTTTGTAGATTTTTCCGGAAGTGAATCCCACCCCATTTTCGGGAATCATTTCCTTTCTCTCTCACTCATTAATAACACATGCATAAATCTATGAATTAAATATGTTTTTAAACCTTTTCTTTCCGTTTCACGAAAATACCAAAAAGAAACAACCTAAATTAAAATGAATAGAATGGCCCTCCAAAATAATAATAGAAAATTGTAACAGGAAAAGAAAAACGTCGAAAACATCTAAAATAAGAATAGAAAAGTGTAGTAACTTTCAAATATAATAATAAATAGAATACATGAATGTCGCAAAAGAGGTTACACAACTTGGTTGACTCTTTAGTCTCAAAGGTTGTTAGTGTTGTGAAACATTGGTGGGATAAGATGGGGTTGGGTTGGGCCACGTTTAGTGGTAATGGGGTTGGGTTGGGTTTGAGACCACATCATGGGCACTTGCCTTGAAATAAATAAGTTGTAAATATTAATGAAAAATACAAAGATATATTTTAGTTAATTTATTTTATAAGATATAAAAAATAAACTTCTATATATAAAACATACTTGCACACTAAATTTTTTAATTTTGATTTTTTTTCTAATTCTGCCCAATATGGTTGTAGCATGCTAAGGATCACCCCCAAAAGTACATGTAATTCTTTTACAAAAAATATAATAGTTGTAATGGATCTACTATAATTTGGCACAACTATATATCTTATTATGTTACAAAAAATAGTAATTAATCGAAAATATGTTACCAGTAATATGTACTTTTAACCCATAAACTACTTAGCAATCTTCACATTCCTTTTCTTGAAATTCTATACTCCACTTACAGAAAGAGAAAAAAAACCAAATCTTTCCCCATTCAAATAAAATATAGGTTTGGGATAACCATCGACACCATATTCTTCTACCCAACTATAAAAAGGTACAATCAAACAATTTTTAATATGTTATAACAAAACTAGAAAGTAAATCAATAAATATCATCAAATTTATCCCTTTAAATTAATGAGTTACATAAGTACAATAAGATTTTATTCTATGTATATTATATAAAAAAAGATAAACATGTCTAGATTTTCTTTTATCATAGTAGTAAGAGCGTGTTTGACAAAAGTAACTGTTAGCTGGAAGTGGGTAGCGGTTAGCTGCTAGCGGGTAGTTGGTAGCGTGTAGCAGATAGCTGGTAGCGGAAAGCTGTACCTTTTATTTGTTATATAAATGTTTGGAAAAAGTAGCTGGAAGCTTTTGAAATATATAAAATTACATAAAAGGACAATTGATTAAAAATAAATAAATATATAAATATATTTTTAAAGGTAATTATGGAAATTGATTTCAAAAATTCAGGAGCGTTTTGTTAAACGTTATATGAAGTAGCTTTTAGAATCGGAGCATTTTGTTAAAACTAAAAGCTAAACGCTCGTACTACCAAACGAAGCTTTTTGTTTAAAATAGAGCGTTTTATCAACAGTTAAAAGCTAGAAGCTCCCAAACGCTTCCAAAAAATTTGTGCCAAACACACCGTAAATCTTCATCAAGTGCTGGATGTGTTGCTAAGATTAACTCTTTATTGATTTTCTTTTAATCACCATAATTTTAGTAAGAAAAAACTAACAATGAGTTAGCATATGAACATTACAAAAATATAATACAAATATACATATTTTGCAACCAACCTATCCGGTTACATTTTTTTGATCATATTGACAATCTAGAAACATTATCGTCAAAACTATATGTTTTCTTTGGATCGAGCGTTCTAAGAAAAGAGTTGTTGTGACACTTCCATAATAACTAAAAACCGATAATGATCACCGCATTAAAGCACTTGGCCTAGCATTCAAGTTAGAATTATCGATCAAAGCTACATATTATCAATAGAGTAAGTAGTGGGGCAAAGAAGATCCCACAAAACATACTTGAGAGTAAAGTTGAGCCTTCTAAGCATACTTGAGAGTAAAGTTGGAAACTTTACGTGTGTTTGCAGCCTTTAAGGACCATATATGTATTTTGGGGCCTTGTTTTAGTGAATAAGTGCTTATTGTTTAAGCCTTAACCTTTTAAGCTTAGGGTTTGGGTTATGTACCCATTAGGATGGTTCTTAAGGTAAAGTTGGAAACTTTACCCTTCTAGTCGAAATTTTGGTTCAGATCTGAGTGGTGGACCTTTTAGTTTTAAGATTGGTAACTTAATAGATTAAGAGGTGTGATTCCTGAAGAAACTCGGTGAGTTCATGGGTGAAATTGGCAAGTTGGATCGATTTTTCCCGATTCTGCTGATTAAAGGGGAAACTCGACGAGTTCATGGGTAAACTCAACGAGTTGGATCGACTTTTTGCGATTCTGTGGATTAATGGGGAAACTCGACGAGTTGAGTCAACTCGAAACGTTGACTTTGACTTTGACCACGTTTGACCTTTAAGGGGTTTTGAATTATTGATCGATATCTAAGGGATTGTTTCTGTTTAGGGGTTGAGTAGAGCTGATTTCTGGGGTCGGGACTTATCCAGTTATCATTCAACATTCGAGGTGAGTTTTCTTACCGGGTTTAGTGGGTCGAAGGCACCAATGCCAACCCATGTTTATGTTATGTTGATAGAATGCTAGCTATCTTTGTGACTCTTGTATGTACTTGAGTTTATATGCTTTTGGACTAAGGTCCGAGGTCAGGGGAAGCCCGATGACTATTTGTATGATGTGTATATTACATGTGTATGTGTTTATATGCTTTCCTAGCTCAGCTCGATAACCGAGCAGGGCCCGATGACCGGACGGAGTCCCATGACCAGGCGGGGCCTGCTATATGTTTATTGTATGTTTGGTATGTGGTATTTTGGGTGAACCCACTAAGCTTTGTGCTTACGGTTTTCAGTTTATGTTTTAAGTACTTTTGGTTCCAAGGGGAAGAGCTCCGGATGACTTCATTGCATACACCATTGGGATTTTGTTATGATGTTTTACTCTGATTTATGACAAATTGATACACTGGTTTATTTCAAATGTTTGGATGATATGGAAAGTTACTATTTTATCTATTATTTAAATTCAAAATTTTGGGACCATATTTTTGGATGTTACACTAACATTATGGGGAGTTCTTCAGCAACTGATGACAGGGTGAGGTCAGAAACCTAGGAAAGCCTAGGAAGTGTTTCAGTGGGTTTAGTTACGTTGTTTAGCGAGTACTTGGAGAATCAGTTTGAGAATGTGACTTAGAGGATTCGTGATGATTCTTAAGGAAAGTATGGATATGTGTGGAAGGTAGTATTGGGCCCGTACTACTGAAATCATAGGATCCATCCTTAAATTGGGGATTAAGGAATCTGTATGTTGGGTTATCAGTTGGAAGGTTTAGGGTTAAAAGGTTGTTTTCAGTTCTGATGGTAGAAAGGAGACCCTTATGATTGTGTTTTGGAATGGTTCTACCTGTGTGGAGGTCAGGCAAGTTATGGGGCTTCGAAATTATAGAAGTAACGTATTGGATCGACAATTATGGGATCAGTGATTTGTTTATCACTATAAGGTTTTGTTCAGAGCGTTGGTTTCCAGGAGGGCGGTGTGGAGTGATTTCAAGGACGAAATCTAATTTAAGTGGGGGAGAGTTGTAACACCCTGTTCTGAATCGTTTCCTAATTCGGGGTTGTGGCTCAAAGATCGGTTATCATTAGGCATAGGGCCTTTACAGAAAGATATATTTAGAACCATTTGGATGTGGTTAATGTAATTTAGATGATCTGGTTGTTTGGTTTGGGTTTTGGATCCAAGGAGTACATTGATAAAGTGGCAGTTCGTGCTTTTAAGGATCGTCAGAAACGGATTTATAACGAATAAGTTATGGCCTTCGGAAGTTGGTAGTGTTTAAGGCTAACCCTAGTACATGGGGCATACATATGGAGTACGCTGGGCGTACTAGGGAGAAGGATTGCAAGCATCAGTGAGAGTACGTTGAACGTACTAAGAGTACATAAGGCGTACTGCAGTTTCATGCAAACCCTAATTTAGGGTCTTGGACCCTATTTAAGCTCCTTAGCTCAACATCAAACCCTATTATCCTCATGCTCCATCCCTTTAAACCCGTGATCAAAACCCTAAGAGCTTGTGGTGATTTTTGAGCTTGAAAAGTGAATTGTAGGTGTTTTGTGGTAAAGAAGAAGAAGAGGAGGAACACTTGGAGGAGGGCTTGAGCTTGAAGATCTAGGAGTATCTTCTCATTTGCAAGCTTTTTAAGGTAAAAAGCTCATACCTTGATGATTATCTATGTTAGATCTATTTTATGGTGTTCTTGGGCATTTTTGAGTCTTTTGATGTAAAGATGAGCTTTTGATCTACTCTAGAAGTAATAGATGCTAGATCTAAGCTCCAATAAGGTCCACTGTTCATAAAAATACAAACTTTATGGAAGATTTTGGTTCATGTAAGTATTAAGACCCTATTTAACATTCTTTTTAAGTGTTGAGTCCCATTAATGCATGTAATAGAGTAAAGTTGGCAACTTTATTGGTTAAGACCTTGCCTACGGATCAAATCTATGTTTTGGACAACTTGACTTAACCCATTAAGAGCTTTTTGGGACTTTTGGCTTTCTGCTGAGTACAAGAAACAAAAAAATGAGACCCATTATCAGTGGTGAAGTGATAGCAACCAGACATCGAGGCGTATGCCACTTAAATCTTGATTTTTTTTAAGTTGTCGATTAAGGTTTTCAAGTTCTCTCCATTGTAAAAAAAGTAAAAATAAAGAAAATTATTGCTACGTATTATTTTTCAAATTAAGGGGGTGTTTGGATTAGATTTTTAGCTTATTGCTTATAGCTTATTTGTGGTGGGAATAAGCAATAAGCAATAAGCATGGGGAGATATGCTTATTAAAATTAGCTTATTTAGCCTAATAAGTTGGATTTTATCCAAACACTAAAATTAGCTTATTGTGGGAATAAGCAATAAGCACTCTTTTTTTTCCTATCCAAACACCCCCTAAATCTTTGCAACTTTCAGTATCTTCAAGATTAAAAAAAAAAAAAAAAAAAAAAAAAATCTTTTTGCTTTTGTATCTTCAACAATTCTGGTTTTCACTTACTCCCTAATATCAATATTTATTTTTTGTCATTCACGTAAACACATTGACCAAATGACTTTATTTGGGTTTTTTTTTTCATTACATTTTGTTTATGTTACTATAATTTTTTGTGTAAGGGTTGGTTTATTTCTATCCTTTCATGGTTATGTAATTTTAGTGGGTTTTTGAAAATTTAGTGTAGTTTTGTATTTACATGTATATGTATATATTTTTTATGTTTATTTTTAGGTTTATAAGATTAGTTATCTAACCCTTCATCTCTCATGATTAATAATTTTTTTTGTATTTTTTTTTAATCATTACAATTTAAAATTATGAAAAATGTTTTTTTTTCTCAACCGGTGGTTTCCACGGGTTTAAACCTAATATATATATATACATACAACAAAATATACTTATACTCTTACATTAAACCCATTAAAACCCCGACTCCAAATTATAGGTCCCTGTTTAATGTTTTCTCTATATTGGATCAACTAGTTTTATTTTTGCAGAAGAATCATTTTGGCAATATTTTGCTGTAGCTTTAGTTCATGTCCAAATTGAAATGAGTATTTGTTAGACACTGACAATTCAATACACAACACACGTTTTTCATATATGAGTTTTGAAAACTTATGTTCTGTGTTTATTCGTGTCGACACGTATTTCAAATTCATTTTTCATATCTTATACGGTCAAA
Organism: Lactuca sativa; assembly: GCF_002870075.4. NCBI lineage: Eukaryota > Viridiplantae > Streptophyta > Magnoliopsida > Asterales > Asteraceae > Lactuca > Lactuca sativa. The sequence continues at coordinate 230,214,328 of NC_056624.2, forward strand.
CACAAATTTGTCTGTTTAAACACATACAAGACATAGATAAAATTTGTCAAACACACAACCCATATAAACGGTAAAAGACACGAATTAATATCTTTTAAGAAGTTAGTTTTTCATGTACTATACTTTAATATAAACTCATGTAAATTTGTTTTTTTATATAATATAGCTACAGACGTGTTATTATTCGTGTCGTGTTAGCATCAAGTGTAATATATATGATCAGTTATGAGCATGAGAAGACAACCACACAACTATTTACTAACATATTTTGAAGTTCTATTACCAAACAACACATGATACAACAACTGTATGCCCCTACTCTCACCAAACAAACTACACCAGAGTTAAAGAGTACCAAAATATCATCTTTAATCACGATTCTGAAGGAGATATTTCTGATTCATCAAGTTCATCATCATCAACTTCTGAGACCTCACTTGCATCCAATTGAGATTCATCTGAATTCGACTCTGTAGTTTCATCCACCTCCTTCTTATAATTCTCGGGGGGTTCTCTAAGATTTTGTGACCGAATTTTAACACGTTTTCCTTTAATATATCTGTACTCCCATTTTGGTGGCGGGTATTTCTTCTTCAGCTTTTGGTACTTGTCCATCATCCCTAGTTTTTGGAACACCTCTCCCACCATATTAACTATCGATACAGTTGGTCGGATTCCAAGCTCTTCCATGTCAGCAAAAACCTAATGCCAAATTAATGTAAAAGAAAAAAAAATAGTCATATGATTTATTCATAGTTTAAACACTACCTTAGTATGTTCCAAATTAATGATTACAGAGAACAAAATTACCTCAAACATCTTGTCATGCAAATGCCGCCGAAAATAAATAGAAATCATTCTATCAAAGAATATTCGAGGCATACTTTCTAAATTATCAGAAAATAACCGTGTCCATAGCTCTTCAGCTTCATCAATTCTTCCATCTTCTGCTAAAGCATATAGTAACAAATAATAGCTCCCCATTGTTCTTCCTTGACCTTTACTCAGCATCCACTTGGTCACCTTTAACCCAAGGAAAGGATTTAACAAATTACTTAAAAGGAAACAACATTATAAAAACAATTTTTTTTTTTTTTGAAGTTATAACTTTGTACCTGAATTATTCTTTTCCATTCCTTCTCGCGTTCGAGTGTTTTTAAAGCCTTTTTCACTGTGATTAAAGGAAATTCCAAATCCCATGCAATGAAAGAATCAAGAGCCCCATAGACTTCCTCTTTGACATTTGATAATTCCTTTATCTGGTACACAATGGTGTTGATATTATACAAGTATTTATTGTAAAACTAACAATCAGATTGAGAAAAATAACTTACACATTCAACAAGTTTCAATGATTTGGAAACAGTTCCTATTTTTGGTTTGACTTTCCAGACTCGTGGATATCTTGGTCGAGGGCCTTTAGCTGCACATACCTGAAATTTGTGACAAATTTTGTGAAAAAGAAGACAAGAGCATGAAGTAGTTAAAAGTACCAACTGTAAAAATTCATACTCAATTCAAATTGATTTAACATCGATCTTCTATTGGTAACCCCTAACCTTACTTAGGTGGCCAAACACAGGGAATTAATGGCAATTCATAAAGAAAGACTGCATATTTTTGAGATGAAGTTAAATAATTGTAGCTAAAAAAACCTAATTTTTAGGGTAAATATAAATTACCAACCTAACTTTATATTTGTTCTATCTGATCACTGATTTTGATTTTAAGCGTTACAATGATCAATTCTAGAACGCACGTCCAAATAGCCCTATAATTCCATGCCAAAGTAATGGATAGGAATGAGGCTTACCACACAGTTGCTAACTGTCTTTGGGAATTTAAGGAATGGCAATCTTCCGATGAAATCCGGTGGAGAATAATACCTCAACATAAGCATCCTATCAAGAAAACTGAAAGAAAAAGTAATTACAACTCCATATCCGGGCAAAGTTGAAAGCAAGGATATGCATAATTTAGATTCCCGAGTTCAATTCAAAAATAAATTATACAGAAACATTGAGAGTAAACTCGTAGGCAAAATACCAAACACCTTATGTGCATACATATATAAAGCACATCAGACGCTCTAATACTCTGTTATCAGGCGAAGACTCAAATTGAGTCCTAAAATTCTAGAATACTGGAAGTACTTGAATTGTACGTAGATATACCTCCGAACGGTGGGAGGCAGAGTTTCACAAGACAAGCATTGAAGTAGTGACCAGAACAGATTTATTGCGATGTGGTTGATGAGTTCTGTAGTCGTATATTTTAGAGGATAAACGGCGAACGCGCGCGCGAGAAAGAAAGCTAAGATTTCCCCTGGTTTCGCTGGAGATTGTATAGTATAGGGTTCCTTGGAATTGGGAAGTTATTTTCTTTTTGGGTAGGGTGTTTGATTATAGGCAAATCGCCAAGGATAGAAATTTATTTATGTATAAATGGTAACCATATTTATCAAAACTAGCTTACAGCTAAAAGTTAGAATTTGTAGTTTTTGTAATGAAATTATTAAGTAATTGTATATTTTGAAATATATACATAATAAAAATTTCCAAAAGTTTTTAAAATTCATTTAAAATAGTTTTTGGATTATGAGTTTTTCATATCCTTTCTAATAAATGAATGTTTTTTTTGCCATTTATCATATTCTCATTAAATTTGTTAAATTTTATTTCGTGGTTATTTTAATTTTTTTTTCATATGTCATTTTCTGAGTTTTTTTTTTCTATTTTATTAAATTTCACATAGTATTTTAATGTAATAATTGCAAAAAATATAGTAATAAATAGATATTATTTTCACTAATAAACTTACTTTTAATTTCAAAATTCTCAAAATTAAAGCTAATTAGTTTCTTTTCTTTATTTAAATTATTTGTTTAAATTTAAAAGATAAACAATTACATTATAATAAATCATTATTTTTTTATAAATTCAAAGTTTTCAGATATTTTGACATTTATATTTAATTTTTTTTAATTAACACATGTAATATATGAGTCTCAAAACTAGTATAATAAAAACTTTAAGTTCGTACTGACAAAAAAACCACAAGGTGAAGTGTACACAAATTTTTATTTAGTTCTAGCAAAAAAACCTCAAGTTGAAGCTCAAATTTTTTTATTTCGTTCTAGCAAAGAAACCACATGATGGATCGTAAATCTATGAGATTTAGCTTTTGTTTGTGATGATTAAGGGTTCAATGGAGATGAAGTTTTTGGCATAGTAGTATCAGATCTATTAGAAAAGTGTTGTTAAACCAAGAAGTTGGAGGTTAAATTCCTATGATGGACAAATGTTTAGATTTAAGAATATGAGAAAGATTGTGGACAAATGTTTAGATTTAAGAATATGATTAGGATTGTGTCTTATAGCCATTATAAAATCAAATGAGAAGTCGGTAGATATAATCATAATTGTTAGAAATATATATAATCTCACAAAATTCAAAAGGTATAATTAAGTTGTATAAATTTTCAAACCATTAGCTTTTAGAAATGATTTGATTTTTGTGCTTCCTTTTTAAATTTCAATTTTCCTGTGTCGCGGTAGGTTTTATGGTCTTTTTGCATCCCCAAATAGAATATTCGTAAACAAAAGACACCCATCCTCCTTACGGAAAAAGAACTCTTTTATATATAATCGGATAAAACTGAACCACAATAAAAGAACTCTCCGGTCGACAACGACGATTACGGAATCTTTCTTTCACCGATCTCCAATCGAACACGGAAATGCTGGCAATTGAACCGGCAATCTCCTTCCGTATCCCCGCCGGCCGTTTTGCTCGTGATTGCCGCCTCCTCTCTCACTCCCGCAGCTTCGTCATTCCTTGGTATTGATTTCGTACAAATTAAGCTTTTTTGCTTTATCTTTTGCTGGAAGTAAATTATTTTATTGTCTCTTATAAGCTTTTAAATCTATCTGAATTTGATTATCAGCTGGTAAATGTTGAACATGAGCTTAGCTTGAGCTCATAAATGAACGAGCTTACTAAATTAACGAAAGCTAGAGGATTTTGGGGATAACAGTATTGAAAAGTGTGTTTTGCATTGGTTTTTTTGTCAGCAACAAGATTACGAGAAGGAACAATTTTACGAAGAACATAATTAGAGCTTCGGCGGAGGAGCTTTCAGGTCCAGTGAAACAAGCGAAGCCACAACGGTATCATCCGTCTGAGGACATTTCGGATTCTGAAGAATCGGATGAGAATGGAGACGCTATACTTGGACCTGCTGAAACTAGCAGGACTGTTATTGAGGTAATTCTACCAATATTTTGTTGAAATTTGAAAAGCAGCTTAATTTGGAAATTTCATTGTAGTTAGATCTTTATTAGAGAAATTCAAATGTTAGGATCAAAAATCCCATCCGCCTCCATCTAGAAACATGTGTGGTAACTGGTAAAATAGAACATTTTTTTGATCATCCCTGCACTGAAGATGTCCCATCACATATGAATGTATGATATTGATTGCAAACATGTCATTTTGTCAGGTAAACAGCAAAGCAATGCTTATGTTCTCAGGTCTGATAGGTGATGGAGGCCATGAGAATATCTTCTGGCCAGATTTGCCTTATGTAACTGATGAACATGGAAGTAAGTCACACTGTCAATATCCCCCTATCATATTTGATAATGTTAACCAATCTTTGTACTAAATTACTTGTTATAAATGCCTCTCAGATATATATTTCCGAGTGAAAAACGATGAAGACATTCTTCAAACTCTTACTTCCGAGGATACCCTTGTAGTAAGGAACTTGAATTTAAGGGTTTAGATTTCAGTTAAGACCGTTGAATTGAATCCAATTTCAAGTTAATTAATGAATCAAACTCAATGCAGCAAGTCATAATAGGCTTAGATACAACTGAAATGGTGAGTGAGATGGAGTTGATAGGTCAATTAGAGTCAGATTTCGATATGGAGGAAATTGATGATGAAGATAGTGGATCTGATGATGATGATGATGATGACAACGATGAGGATGAAGACGATGACAGTGGTGGATATGAAAATGTGATGGTTTCATTTCTTTATTTGTTTTTCTCTCACATCAAAAACGGTTACTATAATCGTTATTTATCATGCCTACATTTCATAGGAATGGGTTTCGCTTCTAGAAGATGAGGAAGATGATGAGGATTCTGATGGATCCCTTGGTGACTGGGCAAAATTGGAAACCATGCGGTCTTCCCATCCAATGCATTTTGCCAAACAGATGGCAGAGGTAAGAAGGGGTTGTTTTGTTTGTACTTTAAAAGGCTTTATATGGGTTAAGCACTTAATCTGGACGATTATATTTAATAAAATTTGATGTTTTTGGGTAAAATCCTTTCTCAGTTTGTATCCGATGATCCGGTTGATTACATGGACCAGCCTCCAGCTGGTCTTGCGATTCAAGGGCTTCTAAGATCTGCATTTGTTGAAGATAATTCTGTAATCAACAAACAGATTTTTGATGACCAATCTAACAATGAAGAAGAAAATCAAATCTCAGAAGAAGAAGAAGAAGAAGATTTAGGTGTTGTGAATGGCCATAGGCATTCATCTCAAGATGATTTGAATGCAGAACAGGAACTACAGAAAGATCAAGTCTCAGGAAATGGGACTTCATACTATAAGCTAGAGATGGTCAAAATCCATTTGATCTCAGCACATGGGAATCAGGTATTTTGGGATATTGATATTACATATTTGGTCCTTGAGTATAGATCTCTTAAAGTTGTCTTGCAATGTTGGTCCTTATTTGAGGTTTTTATGACATTTTTAGTCCCTATTCCAAGTAAGATGACAGTTTGCGAAAATTCGGGGACCGAAAATCTCCAAATAACTTGAAACAGGGACCAAAAACATAGTATAAGAGAACCTCAATAAGGACCAAAATTGCAAAAAACAGCTATACTTAGGGCCAAAAATATAAAATATGTTTTACAGACTTTTGTTGAAGTGGAAGATTTTAGAAGGGCACGACCCGATGCTATTGCGCATTCAGCTGCAAAAATCATATCTCGTCTCAAATCTGGTGGAGAAAAGACAACAATAGCCCTTAAATCGTTGTGTTGGCGATGTAAGGGTATTCAAGTGGAGGTAACACATATTTGCTTCATCTTTAAACATTCTAGAAGATTCTTTATAATAATTGTTGTGTGTGAGGAAGATGATAATGTGTGCAACTAATGACAGGAGGTAGCTGTTATTGGCGTTGACAGTTTGGGATTCGATGTAAGAGTTTGTTCTGGAAGACAAGTTCAAACATTGCGCTTTGCATTTAAAAAGAAGGTAAATTACCAACTTCTCCTAAATTTAAGTTATACTAAAAAAGACATGTAACAACATCACTTTTTGGGTTATGCAGGCCTCTTCGGAGTACAGTGCAGAGAGACAGTTGAATAATCTACTATTTCCAAGAATCCCAGGCAAGCAACAGAAGCAGAAAGAAGCACATCAAACAGAACTCTAATAAAAATCGTAGGCAAACCTTTGTGCTTATTGTGTACATAGCAAGCCATTTTTTGCTGCTTGTTTTCATCATTCTTTATAATCTACAAAGATTGTAAGCCAACACTTTAACAATCATCTAATTTTATTGTATTGTTGTTGTATCATGTCATTAATTACTCCGTTTGGTTGTTATGGTCTCGTATACTAATTGAGCACTCAACAGATCTACAACGGCTGACCCAACTGATACAAACACAGTATTCTCGATTTCCTCTTTTCTCCCAATCTTCTCCCCTTTAATCAACCCTACCAGATCACCTGCAACTTCATCTTCCTTCATCACGCCTCTCTCAAACGCTCCCACCAACTCTCCGGCCTCCACCAACGCCGCTTCATTGTCCACAAAAACCCTACCTCTCTTCACAGCTTCATCATCACATTCCATCATCGACGGCTTATACGATCCAACCAGATCCAAATGCGCTCCTGCCTTCAACCACTTCCCCAAAACCAGCGGCGTCTCGGAATTCGTCGCACAGCTCACTATATCCGCCATTGCCGCCGCCGGAGCTATATCTTCACAAACTTCAAACCGTACGCCTTCCATTCCGCTTTCCTTACCGATTTCTTCCACCAGTTTTTTCGATTTTTGTGAAGTTCGGTTCCAGATCATGACATGATTGATGCCCGGGCGTGTTGTTAGGTGAGCTTTGATCAAGTGCGGAGCTAACGATCCGGCGCCGACAGATAGCAAAACTCGAGAGTTTTTGTTGGAGAGATAGTGTGAGGCGACGGCGGAGACACATGCTGTACGGCGGAGAGTGAGTTCGGTTCCGTCCATTGATGCTAGGGTTTCGCCGGTGACGGAGTTGAAGAGGACGTAACTGGCATGGACTCCAGGTAGGTTTAGGGCGGAGTTGTTGGGATGGGTTGTGACTAGTTTGACGCCGATGTAGGGGAGGGTCGTTGAGGAGAGAGACCATGAGGGCATGAGGAGGAGGGTGGATGACGAGGACGTTTGGTGCGAATGGCGAATCGGGGATTGGATTACGGAGGAGGCAGCAGCGAGAGATGTTTGGAGGTGGTTAATTAGGGATCGGTAGGGGAGAACTGACCGGATTGTCGGTGCGTCGATGAAGATCGGCGATCTGCCGGCGGAGGGACTGATATTGCCGATCATGGTCGCCATTGACGATAGAGCCAACAACTAACACAGCATTCGTATTTGTAGAGAAAGTACCCATACCGTAGCTTGACTTGTGGATTATTTCGTAGTCAATAGTCGCCGTCCATTTCCATGCATAGGAGAAACAAAAATAGTAAATGATAAAGAGACATTAATTTTAGCCTTTTTAGGGCTAAGTAAAATGAATATTTATCATAACGAAAACAAATCTACCTTTAAAAACTTATATTATGGTTTTGAAAAATAAATGGCCTATCGACATTTCTTAATTAAATTAAATTTAGATAATATAATTCCTTTTTGAGCTCTAGTTGGAGTCCCAACTGTAATCGAGCAATTAATTTTTTATCTTAATTATTAAGTTTGAGTTTGTGTACAAATATGAGAAACCTGTAACGAATCGAATCGAGTTCTAACTTTAAAAAAAAAAAAGCTGCCTTCGATTCTTATTCCTTTTTTCAAACACTATACATGCTTCTGTTGATGGAGCTTGAATTCAACTTGAATTATTGAATATATATTTTATAGATGATTTCAAAGTATTTGAATTATTTCTATTGATCATTAGTTATTGTCTTTTTTTTAGAATGAGATTTTTATTAAAAATGGATAATACACTCAAAGGGTAACATAGTTTAAATTATATACATATTTAGGCATTTATGTTTTTTATTTTGTATATATATGATCATTAAGTTTGATGACCATATGTGTATAAAGACAAAAATACAAGTGGCTAAACGTGTATAAAAAACATAAATGACTAAATATGTACACAATCTAAACTATGTTATCCTTTGAGTGTATTATCCCTATTAAAAAAGAAAGAACATGAATATCAAGAAACTAGCCAAAACAAATAGGCATCAAATAATAGCTAAAAGGTTTTAAAGTCACCCAATCCGGTTAATATATTTTTTTAGGCCTAGCATTACACCAAAAGATAGTTTGAGTAACAAATTTATCGAATAAGTTTGCAACCCTCTGATTAGAAGAAATTTTTTTTGAGCAATTCTAAAGTTCTAAATGTGCCACCAAAGAGAAAATAAAACACCTTCCAACTAAGTTTTCACCACTCCAAAGTAATATAGAGAAGAGAACCAAAGGAACCAATCTTCATAATAAGAAATGTGATCATCAAGGCTCCACAATCTAAATAGCTGCACCCGAAGCTCCATAGAAAACTAACAAGAAAAAAACAGATGGTTGTTGTTTTCAATATACGTATCACATAAAGGGCATTGCAGGGAAGGAACATCCAAACCCCTAAAATCAAGGTTATACCGAGTGGGAAGCTTATCCAGAGAAAAAATACCACAAAAACACATTAACCTTGATAGGCACCAAGTTACACCAACTAGTCGAGGACGTAGAAATCGGGAGAGAATTCTCATCCAATACCTTGTCGACGCCACAAAAAACTCCCTCACTCCAGACCAGACCCACCTATCACAAGCAACCAATAAGAAAATCGAACCAAGAAACTCTAAAAAACACTCCCATTGGAGGCTCTCCGCTCCCCCCCAAAGAGACTCACGAAACGAATCAAGCAAAGAACCTTGCTCCATTTTAGCTTGAATTGCCACTTGCTTGTCTAACTCTAGATTAAAAAGTCTTGGGAATTGACTTTTTAAATAAGACCCTCCTATCCAAGATGTCGTCCCATAAAGAAGTTAAGGAGCCATTTCCAATCTTCTTATTACAAAACTATAACAAATTAAAGCCTTTATCTCTCAACTGAAACACAGATCTCAAAATATCAATCCAAATAGAACTCCTCCTCGAGGGCAAAAGATTACCAATATAAGCCTTATCACCATGAATAGGCTTAACAACTTCTGCCCAAAAAGAAAAAGGATTAATAAAAACCGTCAAACCCACATGAACAGAAGAGCTCTATTTAAAACAAAAATATTACTAACACCCAAACATCCATGTTTTTTCTAAGCTAACAATTTTTTTCCAACTAGTCCAAGCCATCTTTTATTCTTCCGACTCAACACCAAGGAAGAATTTGTTACGCATAGCTTCAAAAGTGTTCAAGATACCAATAAGAGCATTATACAAAAACATAGAAAAAGTAGGAAGAGAACCCAACATTGACTTAATCAAAGTCAATCTACCAGTCACATAAAGGGTTTTAACTTTGTATTTGGAAAGTTTAGCCATCGCTTTCAAAATAATCCCATCTAACCCGAGAGTTTATTCATATTACCTCCCACTATAAAAAATAAGGTGAGGAAAAGGAGTGAAACACCCATTGCCAGATACTTTTTTCCATCCCTTCATGTTGTTTTAATTGAGGTTTGGCCATTCACTTTAGGCGTACTAGCCTTGTACATCGGGCGTAAGTCATCAAATGAGACAAGGAGGAGGAAGGAGTACGTTGAGTGTACATGTGAGTACGCCAGGCGTACTCGTATAGTTCCTAAACCCTAAATTTTAGGGTTGTTGCCCATATTTAATCACATTTATGCCCCCTTGGATATCCTCTCATCCAGCCTCCATTCCCACTAAACCCTAAAACCAAACCCTAGCTTGTGTATGAGATATTTGAGGCTTGGAAAGTGATTATGGAGTGTTTGGTGCTAGAAGGAAGATCATTCAAGAGTTGGTGGTGCATTCTAGCTTGTAGATCCGGAAACTTCATCTTCTTGTGCACCTTTTCAAGGTATAAAGTTCAAACCTTGGGACTTATGTTGTTAGATCTTGTTTTGTATAGTATTATGTTTCGTTTTGTCCCAAAGCTTTGACCTTTGTGAGTATGGAGTACTATAGAGCTATTAAGTCGTTCTTTTGGCATTCTAAGACGTCTAAAGTCATAAAAGTGTTAGCTTGGCCATTTCCTTTATTCCATGCAAGAGATATGGGTCTTTAATGAAGTAAAAAGTTAGGATTTTAGGTTTTAGCTCCTTGTAGCCATTCAAAGGCTTAAAGTCAGAGACTTTATGGATTAAGACATTTTTAGGGCTAGATCTGAGTTTAGAATGAATGTATTAATAATTATTGATTAAGACGTTTAAGGAGATTTTGATATCTGCTTACGTCCGCTGAACGTACACCTGGCTACGCCCCAGCGTAACCAAATTCGAGCTTGTCCATCCTGCCTTGCGTTTTACACCCCGTGTAGAGTGGGTACGTCAAGCGTACTTGTCATGGGTTGACCGCTGACTTCCGTTGACTTTGACCACTTGTATCGTAGATGGATTGTGAGGGGTTTGTAGGGGCAAAATGGTCTTTTACTCTAAGTATAGGCTAGACTTGTCTTAGGCTTAGTAGTGTGTGGGGGAAATACTTTAATTATTAATTAAGGTTAACTAGTGTATTTAATTGGGTGGAGTCTAGTTTTGACAGTTCGGGTGTGAGTTATGTAACGTCCGGGTTTCAGGGCTAAGCATTTTTGACAATGTAATAGTCTAGGTCAACTCTTGTAACTCTTTTTGAAGTAATAAAGATCAAATATTTGAGTATTATGTTAATTATGTGTATTTATGTGCTTATTATTTAATTATAAATGTATAACTAATAAAGAATAAAAATAAGCGTCAAAATTAAAGTGTGAGATAAGCCCGATATCTTTATATAAAGTTGCAGTGGTCGAAACAAAGATTTCGGGGTTATAAAGAACGCCGAAATCCGAGTTATAACGAAGAAGTTATGACCCGTCGAAGTTTCGCGACAGAATCGGCACGATACCGGGAAGCGTAAATAGTGAATTTACGATAGAGCGAGATTTAGCTTTAGCGCTCTAAACAAAATTCGTAGAATATGTTAAACTAAGAGCGTCGATAAAAAGAACGCCCAAATCTGACTTCGTATGAAGAAGTTATGATTTTTCGAAGTTTCGGATTAACACTGTACAGCCCGAAATTCGAATATTAGATCGAGCGGTTTTTAGCCAACCCGACCTGAACGAGAATTGAAGATCTCGTTAAGAGTAGCGTAACAAGAAAAAGATGGGCGAAAACGGACGTCGGATGAAGAAGTTATGAGAATTTAACGGACCAATCTTGTCCCGGCCTATTAATAATATAACTTCTAAAATAGAGTCAAAATTAGCCGACGGAGTCTAAACGAAAGTTGTATAGTACGTTCCCACCTTCCCGTGGATATAAAGAACGTCGAAAACAGAGCTCGTATGTGAATGTTATGATTTTTAGAAGTCGGAGTATGAATTTGCGAAATCTGTTGCGAGATGGTGACGTGGCTCAATTAGGGTCGTCGCTTGCTGAACAGGGAGTTTCTTTGGATGATGACACGTCACCCTCGCTTACGCCCCGCGTCCGAAGTCAGTACGCTCCGCGTACCCTCGCCCTTATCCGTTCGAGACCGAGTGCGAGCCAGCTGGATCCACCTGTAACCTTATCCGAACTACGCCCCGCGTAGCCGAGGACTACGCCCAGCGTACGTCCGAGGCCTCGCAGCTATAAAAGGGGGTCGAGGGCAGCCTCATTTTTCACTCCAAAATTCTCTCTCTCTCTCTGATTTCTTTCTCTCTCTAGGGCTCTTAACCTCCCCTAAACCCTAAATAAACCCCTAGCTCCCGAGGGAAGCCCCGAGGCTCCCGGAGTCCCGAGAAAAAGTGTCTTTCGGTTTCGAAACGCTGCTCCAAATAAAGTTATGGTTTTCTTTAAAATCCGTTGTAAGTGAGCTACGCATACGCAATTTTTAATATAGCTTTCAAATAATTATAGTAATGTTATTAGGTCTTTAAAATAATTATTTGGGCTATTATTATAAGTTATATTGAGTGTTATTTAATGCTTATATAATAATAATAATAGCGAGACTATTAATTAGTCGCGGTTAACGTTATACTAAACCCTAGTGGTATTGATACTAGGTTTTATCGAAGGAAAATTGTTTTAAGAGTATCGAAGCGTTGTCCGAGTGCTGAGTCATCACCTTTCAAGTGAGTGCATAGTTACTTTCAGCTTACACATAGATATGAAGTATTTTATATAAATTACGTGTTATGTGTGCATATTATCTGAATACTTGCTATCTATGTTGGATGAACGTTTTCAATGATTTAAACTGTATATGTATTTTATATCTACAAAAATGTTGGGGTAAAACATGGGTAGATGTAATAGGTGATGTGTGATAAAACGATGAGAGGCCTCGATGTTGATGTTGTTGATTCCGTCATCTAGCGGAGTATGGATGACGACCACAAACTCTTCTAGACAATCCAGTGGAACACTAGCAGGCTCGCAACCTGTAGGTGTTTGTGAACGATGTGTTCACCGGTGTACTCCATCCCCCACATGGTTGCCTTTAGGACATTTATTGCTAAGGAATCCCCTTAGCAGTAGTGTCCATCTCGATGATGATCCTTAGGCTAGGTCCCTTATGATAGGTGTTTAGGGACGTAAAGTGAGGATAACGGGAATGGGTAATCGGGTTATTGTTGATTGATGAAATTAATAAACTTATTTATTGTGGGTTGAAAACCCTATGTGCTCACCAGGCTCCCCAGCCTGACCCACACAGTTTCTTGTATTACAAGTAGTGGCGCATGAGCATAGATGTGATGTTTGGATGAGGGATTACGAATATAGGCCTGTAGATATGAAATAATGTAGTAAGGCTTATATTGTATTGTTTATGCTTATGATCTGTATCGATGTAACGACCTGTTTCCGGTATGTTAATTAATTTTGTTTTGGGCTAAGTTTTCAAGAGGGACTCGGCGAGTTATAGCCTGACTCGCCGAGTCGGGTCGCGCATCTTGTGCACGCGGGAGCCGGCGACTCGGCGAGTCCATATCCTGGACTCGGCGAGTCCATCCGTCTGGGTGAAACCCTAACTCCCCGGGTTTTGCTCACTATTTAAACCCCATTATAGCCTCCATCTCGTCACTTTCCCCTGAGAGCACTGTGAGAAACCCTAAACCTTCCTCTTGTGAGCTTATAAGTGATCTTGTTCCATTTTGTGAAGGGGTGAAGAAGGAGAAGAAGAAGGAAGAAAGGAAACGAGTTCTAGTGCCAAGATCCAAGATCAAGTGTGAACTTATTGAGGTATTTTCGGAGTTCTCTTCTGGTTTCATGCTTAAACTTCCATTTGAGCTCTTTTAAGGGCTATTTGAGGCTTGTTCCAAGCTTTATGCTTGCTTGATTGTGTTATTGAGCCGAAATACCTTTGGATCTGAGTGTTGGGGTGTTGAAGAGTCCAGATCCACTGTCTTTTTGGAGTTACATTGCTTATTAGCCATGGATCTACCCTTTTTGTGCATATTTTAGTCTTATTTCCCTCATTCATGTGGTTGTGCACGTAAAGTTGGAAACTTTACGTGGTAAAACAGCTTAATGGACCTAGATCTATCATTTGCATGTGTTGGATTCAAGAGAAATCGAGTAAAAATATGTTGCATGGCGGCGACTCGGCGAGTCGGAAGAACGACTCGACGAGTCAGGTCGCGAGTCCCGAGTTCTTCAGTTTCTTCAGTGTCGAGTGTCCAAGGTGAGTTAGGGAGTGGGCTCAGCGAGTTAAGAGTAGACTCAGTAATGGAGGGACTCGGCGAGTTTGTTCATACAACTCGGCGAGTCCAAGGCAATCTCCTTGAGGATTAAGAACAACTCGTCGAGTCTGTTCATCTGACTCGGCGAGTCGGATGAAGATCATCTGAGTTTTTGGATCCAGAGGATACTCGTCGAGTCGATGCCACACTCGACGAGTAACAGCTGGTAAGAGTTGGACGGAGAGTCTAGGACTCGGCGAGTCGGGTATCCCGACTCGGCGAGTCAGCCCTGAGTAAGTCAACTTTGACCAAGGGTAAAAGAGTCATTTTACCCTGAGTATAGTGCTAGTGATTGATTGAGTATGTTTATGGATTTGTAGCCGAGGAGATTCAGGAGCAGCAGCCGTTAGCTTTCCGAGCCGCACCCTCATCCGCTAGCTTACGAGGTGAGTTTCCTTCCCGTAGGGGCGGGTCTAAGGCCACAATGCCGACCCGTCCAGTTAATAGTAGTTTCCGGACTTCGGTCCGATGTAGTAGTTAGTATGTTTGATGCCTTCGTGGTACAGACATGTCCTATGTGCTATGTGTATGTGTTTATGTTCCGGGCCACGGCCCGATGCAGTATGCAGTATAAATTGTTATGATATGCTATGCTATGCGCAGTCAGTCCCGGACCTCGGTCCGATGCAGGGGACACGGTCCCAGTTAGTTCCGGACTTCGGTCCGATGCAGTCAGTTCCGGACTTCGGTCCGATGCAGTTAGTTCCGGACTTCGGTCCGATGCAGGGGACAAGGTCCCAGTCAGTTCCGGACTTCGGTCCGATGCAGTTTTCCGGGTCCCGACCCGATGCAGTGGGCAAGGCCCAATATGTGTTTATATGTTGTTGTATGGTATGTGGTAAGTTGGGGGAGCTCACTAAGCTTCGTGCTTACAGTTTCAGTTTTGGTTTCAGGTACTTCCGCAAGCAAAGGGAAGAGCTCTGGATGACGGCATCGCACACACCACCGTTTCAGCTTTAGTTGGATTTGATTTAGTTGTTGTTTTGGATATAGCATGTTACATTTTCCGCACAGTACTTTATTATCTTTTGGGACATATCACGCATGGTTTATCTATATGATACTCTAATTATAGTTTTGATGGTATTAAAAACGAAATTTTTGGGTCGTATTTTTGGGTCGTTACAAGTTGGTATCAGAGCCCTGGTTTGAGGGATTCGGATACACTCTCGGGTGTATCTGAACTCAAACTAAAGGGAAATAAAAGATTTTTAATAAAACGTTTTTACAAAAGAATTTTGAAAACACTTAGAAGGAAAAGAATTGTTTTAAGAAAAAGGTGTGTGCATGCGGTCAACCGAGCTCAAGTAAGTACTCCCAAATTATCCATACAAGTTATTTGTTCAGTTTCAGTTTCAGTTGAATAGCATGCTAGTATAGGACTAAGGATCTAGGAGGATGCCTTATGTGTTACAGCTTTATGAGTATTGCATGCTAGTATTGAGTAGACAGCAGTAGGATAGCCTGTTTAGGTTATGCCTGATAGTGTGAGCTTAGCATCCTATGCTAGTGCAATTTCTTGTTATAAGAATAGCTTGCGTGAGTCTGTTTCCCTTGTCCGAATGCTGCTTGCTTTGTGCTTAGTGGGATTCCGAGTAATGGGAGTTAGCCATTAGGTGGACACGTCACACCACATGTAATCAGGTTTGAATAATCCCAGAGTGCTGGAACTGGCCCTACTGCACAGCTCTTGTTTGAGTCCAACCGTTGTAGGGACGGATCTTTTACTTGAAGGATTATCCGATCCTCATCACATGTGATGGTGTTCAGGTGATGGCTAACTGGCAGTGCAAGGAGACCTACAGCAGCTGAGGACCAGTCGTATTGAGCTCGAGTTTTCTCTAGGGCAAGCCTAGGGAGAGAGTAGCAGAAAATAGCAGCGGTAGAAGTGACTTGGGGAAGTCGAGGCAGTTCTTGAGGAAAGTACGGATAGATGTGGAAGGTAGTAGGGGCCCATACTACTGGAAACAGAGGATCCGTACTCGAATCAAGGAAGGCCAAGATTAGACCAGGAAGCTAGTAGTCGTATTATGATCCCTTGAAATATTCTGATGTTGTTATGATATGTTTCAGAATGGTAGTTTTGCGTCCGAGGCCAGCAGCCGGCAGTTCAGATGCCGGAGGAGGATCAGGATCGGGATCCGACCCGGAGGTCGGACAGATGGATGAGCAGACCAGAGAGTTCCTTTCTTCTGAGATTACTCGCATCATACTTGAGCAGACTCCTGTGATCTTCGGTTCGATTAAGGAGGGCATTTTGGAGATGATGGATGAGAGACTGAGTACCTTCCGTACTGAGATGGCGGCCGTGATGGGGTCGCGCACACTCACTTTCAGGGAGTTCAGGGCGTGCGGGGCTCCTGACTACCACAGGGCACGGGACCCCATAGCGAGTACCAGGTGGTTGGCGGATGTGGCCAACGCATTCCGCACTAGCAAATGTCCCGAGGGGGACAAGGTCAGATTGGCGTCCTGTCTCCTGAAGGACAGGGCACGTGACTGGTGGGAGGAGGTAGGACATACCATCGGGGATGATGCGGCATTGGATGCCATGACCTGGGCTGATTTTTCTACCAGGTTCAGAGCGGAGTTCGCACCGGTCATTGAGGTGCAACAGTTAGCCAGGGAGTTCCAGGATCTTACCCAGACTACCGAGACAGTGGCGGAGATCACCGCCAAGTTCAGGGAGCGGGCCCTTCTTGTTCCTCAGTATGCAGCAGACGAGGAGATGAAGAAGGCCCGTTATCACGAGATGTTGCGGAGCGACATTCGTATGTTTGTGAGCCGGTCCAGTTGCAAAACACTGGACGACATGATTGCTAGAGCCAGAGAGAGGGAGATTGATCTCGAGATGGAGAGGAAGAGGAAACCGGAGGCGGTTTCGGGTGCAGGCAGTGTGGGCAAAAAGCCCAAGGTTTCAGATCACAGGTCCAGGGGTCAGCAGAGCCACGGTCGATGTGGCAAGTGTTGGAGGTTGCACGAGGGGGCGTGCAAGGCAGGGAGTTCCGGCTGCTACAAGTGCGGTCGGACCGGGCATATGAGTAGGGATTGTACGGCCCCTGCCACTACGGTTACAGCATCGGATCTGATTTGCTTTCAGTGCAATCAGAGGGGACACAAAAGGTCCCAGTGTCCCAGATTAGCTGCAGCAGGGAAGGTGCATGCACCCGCCCCTGCTACTTTGAGGATCACAGATGGCCGTCAGGGCCGAGCTGATGCGCCGGTGGCGAAGAGCAGGGCATTTCAGATGACAGCAGAGGAGGCGCGAGCGACTCCTGATGTGGTGACGGGTATGTATATTTCTTTCATCTCTTAATTATTAATATATCGTTTGAATATTATTTGATGGTACGCTTTATTTAGGGTCGTTCTCGGTGAACGGCATCCCTGCTTTGGTATTGTTTGACTCGGGGGCCACCCGATCATTTGTATCGCTTGCGCTTAGCAAGAGATTTAGCAGAGCTCCGGGGGAACTGGATTGTCCGTTAGAGGTTGAGATAGCAGATGATAGGACCGTGAGGGTCGACAAAGTATATAGAGGGTGTTCCCTTCAGATATTTGAGGAGCAGTTTTTAGTGGATTTGGTTCCGATTCCCCTGCGCGGGAATAAAGTTCTTGTGGGAATGGATTGGCTAAGCCCCAATGGGGCGGTGATTGATTGTGAGCTTCAGCTAGTGAGGGTTCGCACTCCCAGTGGGGGAGAGATAGTGGTTCAGGGCGAGAGGCCCCAGCGAGGATTGACCTTCTGCTCTGCCGCTAGGGCGAGGCGCTACGTTCAGCAGGGCTGCGCCGGTTATGTAGCCTACGTCTTGGATGCCCGGGATAAGGGCAAGACGACGATCGATGATGTTCCTATTGTTCGAGATTACCCGGATGTGTTTCCCGAGGATTTGCCGGGGATACCTCCTGAGAGGCAGGTTGAGTTCAGGATCGATCTGGTTCCTGGTGCGGCTCCGATAGCCAAAGCACCATATCGACTTGCTCCCCCTGAGATGCAGGAGTTGTCTACACAGCTTCAGGAGCTGTTAGACAAGGGTTTCATTCGACCGAGCAGTTCGCCTTGGGGAGCGCCGATCTTATTTGTGAGGAAGAAAGACGGGTCGCATCGGATGTGTATTGATTACCGGGAGTTGAACAAGGTAACGGTGAAGAACCGTTACCCACTTCCGAGGATAGATGACTTGTTTGATCAGCTCCAGGGAGCGTCTTGGTTCTCCAAGATCGACCTACGCTCCGGTTACCACCAGATGAGGGTCAGGGATGAGGATGTACAGAAGACTGCTTTCAGGACCCGGTATGGTCATTATGAGTTTGTGGTGATGCCATTTGGGCTCACCAATGCCCCAGCCGCGTTCATGGATCTCATGAACCGCGTGTGTAGACCGATGCTGGATCGGTCAGTGATAGTGTTCATCGATGACATCTTGGTGTATTCCAAAACGCAGGGACAGCACGAGGAGCACCTGCGGGAGGTGTTGGAGACTTTGAGGAGGGAGAGACTGTTCGCTAAGTTCTCCAAGTGCGAGTTCTGGTTACGCGAGGTGCAGTTTCTTGGGCATCTCGTTAATCAGAAGGGTATTTTGGTTGACCCGGCCAAGATTGAGGCCGTGATGCAGTGGGAGGTCCCGAGGTCTCCATCTGAGATTCGGAGCTTCCTAGGATTGGCAGGGTATTATCGGAGGTTTATTCAGGATTTCTCCAAGATAGCAGTGTCGCTCACCCGATTAACCAAGAAGTCGGTGGTTTTTCGTTGGGGGCCTGAGCAGCAGGCGGCGTTCGAGACTCTCAGGCAGAGATTGTGCGAGGCTCCGATCCTTACCTTGCCAGAGGGTGTTGAGGATTTCGTGGTCTATTGTGATGCTTCGATCACAGGTATGGGAGCAGTGTTGATGCAGCGAGGCCATGTGGTGGCTTATGCTTCGAGACAGTTGAAGCCTCACGAGGCTAATTATCCTACCCACGACTTGGAGCTGGGGGCAGTTGTATTTGCCCTCAAGATTTGGAGGCATTACCTGTATGGGGTCCGCTGTACCATCTACACGGACCACAAGAGTTTACGATACCTTATGGATCAGCCGAGTTTGAATATGAGACAAAGGAGATGGTTGGACGTGCTGAAGGACTATGACTGTGAGATCCTGTATCATCCAGGGAAGGCCAACGTGGTGGCCGATGCCCTGAGCCGCAAGGTGTCGGCGGCCCCTATCAGGGATTTGTGTATGAGGATGACGGTAATCACTCCTTTGTTGGAGCGGATCAAGGAGGCTCAGATGGAGGGTCTCAAGGAGGAGAGGCAGAAGTGCGAGAGGATAGTGGGTCGAGTAGCTTCGTTCGACTACGACAGTCGGGGTTTGATGACGCTTCATGGTAGGGTGTGGGTACCGTACTGGGGTGGGGTACGGCAGGTATTGATGGACGAGGCTCATAAGTCTCGGTTTTCTATCCATCCAGGGGCGACGAAGATGTATCGAGATCTCCGACCTGATTATTGGTGGCCCTGCATGAAGCGGGACGTCGCTTGGTACGTTGAGAGGTGCCTGACCTGCCGAAAGGTCAAGGCGGAGCACCAGAGACCTCACGGCAAGATGCAGCCGTTGGATATCCCCGTGTGGAAATGGGAGGACATCACCATGGATTTTATCACCAAACTTCCCAGGACCGCACGTGGAGTAGATTCGATATGGGTAGTGGTGGATCGGTTGACGAAGAGTGCCCATTTTATCCCGATCCAGGAGAGTATATCGGCGGAAAGGTTAGCCGATATCTATATGCGAGAGATTGTGGCACGTCATGGAGTGCCGGTATCGGTAGTGTCGGACCGAGATGTTCGCTTCACGTCCAGATTCTGGAAGCGGTTTCACGACGAGATGGGTACTCGTCTCCATTTCAGCACCGCTTTTCATCCTCAGACTGACGGGCAGAGCGAGAGGACGATTCAGACTCTCGAGGACATGCTTAGGGCATGCGTCCTGGATTTTGGGGGCTGTTGGGATACGTATCTTCCCTTAGCGGAATTCTCATATAACAACAGCTATCATGCGAGCATTGATCGACCTCCTTTTGAGATGTTATATGGCAGGAAGTGCAGGACCCCGATTTGTTGGGGCGAGGTCGGTCAGCGGTTCATGGGGAGCACCGAAGTGGTGCTCAAGACGACGGAACTGATCCAGCAGGTCCGTAGTAGACTGCAGACTGCGCAGAGTCGGCAGAAGAGCTACGCCGACAGGAGGCGTTCAGACTTGGAGTTCCAGGTGGGAGACATGGTTCTTCTGAAAGTCTCACCTTGGAAAGGTGTCATCAGGTTCCGGAAGAGGGGCAAATTGGGCCCCAGATTTATTGGTCCTTTCAGGGTTTTGGCCCGGGTGGGTCGGGTTGCTTACCGGTTAGATCTTCCTGAGGAGCTCAGTTTGATACACAACACCTTCCACGTGTCGCAGTTGAGGAAGTGTCTAGTGGACGAGACAGCGGTCGTTCCCTTGGAGGATATCCAGGTCGATAGCGGCTTGAATTATATCGAGAAGCCGATAGCAATTTTGGAACGGAAGACCAAGACCTTGAGGAACAAGGTAATTCAGCTGGTAAAGGTGCAGTGGCAGCATCGGAAGGGGTCTGAGTGGACATGGGAGGCTGAAGAAGAAATGAGAACGCACTACCCGGAGTTATTCGTAGATCCAGCCGTAGCAGACTTCGAGGACGAAGTCTGAAACAAGTGGGGGAGAATTGTAACGACCTGTTTCCGGTATGTTAATTAATTTTGTTTTGGGCTAAGTTTTCAAGAGGGACTCGGCGAGTTATAGCCTGACTCGCCGAGTCGGGTCGCGCATCTTGTGCACGCGGGAGCCGGCGACTCGGCGAGTCCATATCCTGGACTCGGCGAGTCCATCCGTCTGGGTGAAACCCTAACTCCCCGGGTTTTGCTCACTATTTAAACCCCATTATAGCCTCCATCTCGTCACTTTCCCCTGAGAGCACTGTGAGAAACCCTAAACCTTCCTCTTGTGAGCTTATAAGTGATCTTGTTCCATTTTGTGAAGGGGTGAAGAAGGAGAAGAAGAAGGAAGCAAGGAAACGAGTTCTAGTGCCAAGATCCAAGATCAAGTGTGAACTTATTGAGGTATTTTCGGAGTTCTCTTCTGGTTTCATGCTTAAACTTCCATTAGAGCTCTTTTAAGGGCTATTTGATGCTTGTTCCAAGCTTTATGCTTGCTTGATTGTGTTATTGAGCCGAAATACCTTTGGATCTGAGTGTTGGGGTGTTGAAGAGTCCAGATCCACTGTCTTTTTGGAGTTACATTGCTTATTAGCCATGGATCTACCCTTTTTGTGCATATTTTAGTCTTATTTCCCTCATTCATGTGGTTGTGCACGTAAAGTTGGAAACTTTACGTGGTAAAACAGCTTAATGGACCTAGATCTATCATTTGCATGTGTTGGATTCAAGAGAAATCGAGTAAAAATATGTTGCATGGCGGCGACTCGGCGAGTCGGAAGAACGACTCGACGAGTCAGATCGCGAGTCCCGAGTTCTTCAGTTTCTTCAGTGTCGAGTGTCCAAGGTGAGTTAGGGAGTGGGCTCAGCGAGTTAAGAGTAGACTCAGTAATGGAGGGACTCGGCGAGTTTGTTCATACAACTCGGCGAGTCCAAGGCAATCTCCTTGAGGATTAAGAACAACTCGTCGAGTCTGTTCATCTGACTCGGCGAGTCGGATGAAGATCATCTGAGTTTTTGGATCCAGAGGATACTCGTCGAGTCGATGCCACACTCGACGAGTAACAGCTGGTAAGAGTTGGACGGAGAGTCTAGGACTCGGCGAGTCGGGTATCCCGACTCGGCGAGTCAGCCCTGAGTAAGTCAACTTTGACCAAGGGTAAAAGAGTCATTTTACCCTGAGTATAGTGCTAGTGATTGATTGAGTATGTTTATGGATTTGTAGCCGAGGAGATTCAGGAGCAGCAGCCGTTAGCTTTCCGAGCCGCACCCTCATCCGCTAGCTTACGAGGTGAGTTTCCTTCCCGTAGGGGCGGGTCTAAGGCCACAATGCCGACCCGTCCAGTTAATAGTAGTTTCCGGACTTCGGTCCGATGTAGTAGTTAGTATGTTTGATGCCTTCGTGGTACAGACATGTCCTATGTGCTATGTGTATGTGTTTATGTTCCGGGCCACGGCCCGATGCAGTATGCAGTATAAATTGTTATGATATGCTATGCTATGCGCAGTCAGTCCCGGACCTCGGTCCGATGCAGGGGACACGGTCCCAGTTAGTTCCGGACTTCGGTCCGATGCAGTCAGTTCCGGACTTCGGTCCGATGCAGTTAGTTCCGGACTTCGGTCCGATGCAGGGGACAAGGTCCCAGTCAGTTCCGGACTTCGGTCCGATGCAGTTTTCCGGGTCCCGACCCGATGCAGTGGGCAAGGCCCAATATGTGTTTATATGTTGTTGTATGGTATGTGGTAAGTTGGGGGAGCTCACTAAGCTTCGTGCTTACAGTTTCAGTTTTGGTTTCAGGTACTTCCGCAAGCAAAGGGAAGAGCTCTGGATGACGGCATTGCACACACCACCGTTTCAGCTTTAGTTGGATTTGATTTAGTTGTTGTTTTGGATATAGCATGTTACATTTTCCGCACAGTACTTTATTATCTTTTGGGACATATCACGCATGGTTTATCTATATGATACTCTAATTATAGTTTTGATGGTATTAAAAACGAAATTTTTGGGTCGTATTTTTGGGTCGTTACAATCGAACATGACATCCCGAGTCTTTTTTAATGAAATACATTTCTACGGAAATGCTTTTTAGAAATCTTTATCATATTTTGTTTTGGGACAAATTTCGTAACACTTTTATTTAAAATATTACTCTGATTTTTAAACAAAGCATAAACAAAATCGTTCTTTCCTGGCCGTGAAAATGAGGATGTCACAAGTTATACCAGTCATTAGTACCAGATGAGTATCCTCACTTATTCTTACATGTGTGGTATAATATATATATATATATATATGTGTGTGTGTGTGTGTGTGTGTGTGTGTGTGTGTGTGTGTGTGTGTGTGATCAGTTGGGTCTGAGTGTTATTACTGTTTTTGTGTTGCTTTATATCTGTCGAGACTTCGGGTAGTTCTAGGGTTGCTAATAACCCATATGGTGTGCTGGTTGCCCACTGAGACTTCGGTTAGTCTCCAAGGTTGCTGATAACTCAGTTGTTTATTTTGTACTGTGTTGTATGTGATATTTTGGGGGGCTATGTAACACCTCAAATTTTAAACCAATTTTTTTCATTTTTAATTTCCCAAAATAAAGTTTCACAAACTAATTCATCCAAAAACATAAGTGTCTAAGACAAACATCATCACAAAATATCAGAGTATGTCAAATTGTCCCAGTAACAAATCTCTCAGCGAGTGTGTACAATCAAACCTTCATCTTCCCACGAATCATGATCCTTATAAGTACCTAAAGCACATAAATCAACAACTGTAAGCACGAATCTTACTGATTTCCCCAAGATAGCATATACAACACACATAAATACACAACTATGGGTTATCAGCAACCACGAGGACTATCAACAGTCCCGGTGGGCAATAACACGCCATATGGGTTATCAGCAGCCCTGGAGACTATCCACAGTCTCAGTCACACATAGACAACATAATACAAAATACTACCTCCGTCCCAAATTGATAGTCCACTTTTGATTTTTGAGGTCTTTTTTCTTCAACTTTGACCTTATATATTTTTGTTTTTGATAGATAATAATTCATGCAAAATATATGAATGGATTGTATTTTAAATGTTTTTTCATTTTTATAAGTTTTATCAAGTAATATATAATACAAATAAAAATATTTAATGTTAAAGTTGAAGAAAAAAGACTTTAAAAGTCAAAAATTGACTATCATTTTGGGACGGAGGGAGTAACAGTTAGACCCAGTTGTTCCTCACAAATACAACTATTCTACCACATATGTAAGAATAAGTGAGGAGACTCACCTGATACTAACAACAAGTAAATCCCACACCCAAACTAGACTCCGCCTAATCAACGAAATAATTAACCATAATTAATAATTAAGGTCTAAAACTCAACCCGCGAGTCCAAATCCCACAACTAAGTCCTTTAAGGGAAAAAAATACAATTTTTCCCTTCTCATGGTCCAAAACCCTAAATCTTGACCAAAAGTCAAAAGTCAATTGCCCAACGCGTACGTTAGGCGTACTCTTTCTTACACGGGGCATACTACTCGAACAATAACCAATCGAGGATGGAACCGGCTATGCGGGGCGTAGCCAGGAGTATGCCCGACGTACTCCACCGATTCAGTTTTCACCAACTTTTATGTCTTGATCCGTTAAGACATCTAACCCAACTTCAGATCTGACCATCCTATGATGTCTTAATCCATAAAGTCGTCGACTTTAAGCATTTGCATGGCTAGAATGGACCCAATGCAACAAACTCTAACTTCCATCACGCTCAAAGTCACTTTACTCATGCATGGACTATAGGAAATGATCAAGCAACCATTTTTATAAATCTACAAGTCCTAAAATGCATTAAAGGACAACTAATAATATCTAGAGTGCTCTAAACTCATAAAGGTCCAAACTCAACCCAACCCATACAATGTGTCGACATATAACATATAATATCATATACAAATAAACAGACAATATCACAGGTAGTCATACAGATATACCAGACTAGCATATCAAAACTAGCATGCATATCTATATCATACTCAGTATATCAACAATGTTGGGTTATCAAACCAATGGGCAGGCCTTGGTACCTTTGACCCGAAAGTACAGTGAGGAAAACTCACCTCACAAGTAGTGTTGAACTAATAAGATTTAAATATGAATCTTATCAGTATGTAGGGTGTACCAACCTAGTACACGAGGCGTACTCCTGGATAGCTCATTATGGGCCTTGGGTATTTTGGGGGGTGGGTCGTGAGATGTTGGGTCAGATATGGGAAGGGTAAAATAGTCTTTTACCCATTAGAAGGATATGATATGTTTTGGGCATCGGATTTTAGGAAATTGTCTTAATTATTGACTAGGGGTGATTTGATTATGTTCAGTGTGAGGATATCAGGTGCAACAACGTGCGTGTTTCAGTTATTTTGGACTGAGGTGAGTCTCCTGACTGTACCAGTGGGTCGAAGGAACCAATGTCGGCCCAATAAGATCTGTTATGCTAGTTGTAACGCACGGGTTTCAGGGCTAAGCATTTTTGTCAATGTAATAGTCTAGGTCAACTCTTGTAACTCTTTTTGAAGTAATAAAGATGAAATATTTGAGTATTATGTAAATTATGTGTGTTTATGTGTTTATTATTTAATTATAAATGTATAAATTAATAAAAAAATAAAAATGAACGTCAAAATTAAAGTGTGAGATAACCCCGATATCTCTACATAAAGTTGTAGAATATGTATCAAGGTTTCCGTGCATATAAGGAACGCCGAAATCCGAGTTATAACGAAGAAGTTATGACCCGTCGAAGTTTCGCGACAGAACCGACACGATACTGGGAAGCGTAAATAGTGAATTTACGATAGAGCGAGATTTAGCCTTAGCGCTCTAAACGAAAGTCGTAGAATATGTTAAACTAAGAACATTGATAAAAAGAATGCCCAAATCTGACTTCGTATGAGGAAGTTATGGTTTTTCTAAGATTTAGCATAGCAGTGCACAACCCGAAATCTGAATTTTAGATCGGTCGATTTTTAGCCGACGGGATCTAAATGAAAGTTGTAGTACTCATAAATACCAACGCGTGGATATAAAGAACGTCGATAATAGAGCTCGTATGCGAAAGATATGGACGAAGCTTAGTCCCTACTTTTCGAGCGCGACGAATTCGATACAGTTTTGTAAATCCGAGATAGAATGAGAATTAGCCAACGAGGTCTAAATGAGAGTTGAAGATCTCATTAATAGGAACTCAACGGTAAAAATACAGACAAAAACGAAACTCGTATGCGAAAGTTATGGACGAAGCTTAGTCTCTACTTTTCGAGCGCGGCGAATTCGATACAGTTTTGTAAATCCGAGATAAAATGAGAATTAGCTAACGAGGTCTAAATGAAAGTTGAAGATCTCATTAATAGGAACTCAACGGTAAAAAAGACAGACAAAAACGGAGCTCGTATGCAGAAGTTACGGACGAAGCTTAGAGACTACTTTACTATAAAACTCCTATAAATACAAGGGTGAACTCCTCATATTTTCTTCACACCATAAGCCTCTCTTTCTCTCTCTAACTTCTCTCTAGCCTCCCTAAACCCCTCCCAAGTCTAGGGAACCTCCCTATCACGAGAAGAAAGCCCCGGAGCGCCCGACGGCTCCGAGAAGAAAAGCTTTCGGCTCGGAAACGCTGCTCGAACGAAGCCCGGTTTTTAATAAAAACCCATTGTAAGTGAGTTACGCCTATAATATATTTAATATAGCTTTTATTTAATTATAGTAACATTATTAGGACCTTAAAATAATTATTTGGGCTATTATTATGAGTTATATTGAGTGTTATTTAACGTTTATATAATAGTAATAATAACTAGACTATTAATTAGTCGCGATTAACGTTAAAACTAAACTCTAGTGGTATTAATACAAGGTTTTGGTCAAGGAAAAATTGTTTTAAGAAGTAACGAAGAGTTGTCCGAGTGCCGAGTCACCACCTTACAAGGTGAGTGCATAGTTACTTTCAACTTACACATAAATATGAAGTATTTATATATATTACGTGTTGTGAGTGCATAGTTACTTTCAGCTTACACATAGATATGAAGTATTTTATATAAATTACGTGCTATGTGTGCATATTACCTGAATACTTGCTATCTATGCCAGATGAACATTTTTATACATGTTTTCAAAGATTTAAACTGTATATTTATTTTATATCTACGAAAATGTTGGGGTAAAACATGGGTAGATGTATTAGTTGTTGTGTGATAAAATGAAATAATGAGAGGCCTCGTTATAGATGTTATTGATGATCTAGTCATCTAGCGGAGTATAGATGACGACCACGGACTATTCTAGACAGTCCAGTGGAACACTAGCAGGCTCGCAACCTGTAGGTGTTTATTCGAACTGTGTGTTTATTTGGACTGTGTGCTCACCAGATGTACTCCATCCCCCACATGGTTGCCTTAAGGACATTTATTGTTGAGGAATCCCCTTAGCAGTAGTGTCCGTCCCGATGATAATCCTTATGATAGGTCCCTTATGATAGATGCTTAGGGACGTAGTGTGAGGATAACGGGAACGGGTAATCGGGTTTGTTTAATTTAATGAAGTTAATAAACTTATTTATTGTGGGTTGAAACCCTATGTGCTCACCAGGCTCCCAAGCCTGACCCACTCAGTTTTATGTATTACAGGTAGTGGCGCTTGAGCATAGATATGATGTTGGACGGGGGATTACGGATATAGGCCTGTAGATACGAAATAATGTAGTAAGGCTTATATTGTACTGTTTATGCTTTTGATCTGTACGAACATGACATCCCAAGTCTTTTAATGAAATACATTTCTACGGAAATGCTTTTGATAAATCTTTATCATATTTTGTTTTGGGACAAATTCCGCAACACTTTCATTTAAAATGTTACTCTGATTTTTAAACAAAGCATAAACAAACCGGTCTTTTCTGGCCGTGATTTTGGGGATGTCACACTAGTTGTCTTTGTGACTCTTGCATGACATGTTGGGCTAGGCACACTATATAACGGGCTAGGCCCATTTGTATGTTAGGCTCATTGTATGTTATGTAGGATGCTATCTATCTATGTGACTCTTGCATTTGTATGTCGGGTTGGGCCTATTGGTTTGGCAGGGTTAGACCTATTATGGTGGGCTAGGCCCAAGATATGTATGGTTTGTGATATTTTGGGGAACTCACTAAGCTTTGTGCTTATGGTTTTATGGTTTTGGTTTCAGGTACGTCCGGTTCAAAAGGGAATCGCAGCACATCCACCCATGTTTCTGCAACTTTATGATTTTAGGATTCTACTAACTGTTTTGTTACTATATACTTTTGAATAACTGGAAAAAGGATAATTGGTGTTTCTGGCTGAATTAAAAATTAAAATTTTATCTTATATGTAACACCCAAGATTTTGAAAGCCAAGAAAGTAAAGGAAACCCTAAATTTAGGAGGGACTCGGCGAGTCCAAGGAAGGACTCGGCGAGTCGGAGCGGGATCTGGGTCGAGGAGTAAGTGACTAACTCGGCGAGTCGGCCAAGTGGACTCGGCGAGTCTGGTCTGTGCGAGGAAAACCTTAAATCCGGGGCTTGGAGCCTATTTAAACGTCTCAATCTTCTTCCTAGGGCTCCTTTACTGCCTCTCACACCCAGAACGCCGCACCATAAGCCTCCATTGTGATGATTTATTCTTTTGGCCATTTTTGAGTGATTTAGAAGAAGAAGAAGAAGTGAGAATCTTTGAAGCATCAAGGAGTGGCTTTGGATCTGAAGTTTGGGGAACATTTCAGAGCATTTGAACGTATCAATTCGTTTCCCTCCTTTAGATCTTATTTGGTTATGAGTTTTGGGGCTTTTAAGCCATGCCTAAGATCAATTTCAAGCTTGAGGTCCAGATCTGAGGTTGCTACCATGCTTGTGTTGGTTTAGAATCCCGTAAAGTACCAGCCATTGGGTGGATTTTGGAGCCTCTTGGTCTTAAACCCTAGTTATTGGTGCATTTTGCCTAGATCTCCCTCTCTACACGTAAAGTTTGCAACTTTACGTGAGGAATAGGCTTGGGAAGGGTAGATCTACAGTTTGGAGTTCATGCATGACTCGGAAGTCCTCTGCATGTAAGTGGATCTTATTGGACTCGGCGAGTCCTTCGAGTGGACTCGGCGAGTAGCTTGAAGATGAGGAGGAACTCGACGAGTGGGATGAACAGCTCGTCGAGTCGGATGAAGATGAGCATGAACTCGGCGAGTTGGATGAAGATTGTCGTGTGCTCGGCGAGTCTGTTCTTAGACTCGGCGAGTCAGGTCGCGTGGTCCCAAACCCTTCGAGTTAAGTCTCGAATCAGCGAGTCGAGCCAGGACTCAGTGAGTTGGTCAGGACAGGAATCGAGAATCAGTAGACTCGGCAAGTCAGGGCTGACTCGGCGAGTAGAGTCGTGAGTCAGGGGCTGACTCGACGAGTAGGGTTGACCTGGAAGGTTGACTTTGCCCAGGACGTTGACTTTGACCAGAGTTGACTTGGTTGACCTTTGAAGGTCAGTTAGACTAAGTGTTATGTTGACATTGGTAGCTCGGGGAACTAGCGGAGCAGCAGTTCGGAGTCAGTGGTCAGGTAGCGGTCAAAGGGGTTAGCAGCAGCAGTTCAGCAGTATCAGGTGAGTTTCCCTTTGTATGAATGGGTCTACGGCCACAATGCCGGCCCATGTAGTTATGAGTAGAAGACCCGGGGGTTAGCCCTAGGCACAGTATGCTAGTATGATATTCGGACGAGGTCCAATGATAGAGGGCGGGTGCCCAAGGAGAGGTTTATGTGATAGTTTATACTTGTTGCCTCTGTGTGATACTTGTATGTGCCTGGTAGGTAGGTGAGTGTGGGCGAGGTCCCATATCTCACCAATAGCATAATGTGGATGGTGTTCCACATCTCAGTAGCAGCAGAGCAGGGGCGAGGCCCAAGTTAGGAAAGGAGTGAGGGTGGGCTGGGCCCTTATCTCACTATCAGCAGGAGTATGGACGAGGTTCCATGACTCATCAA
This sequence comes from Lactuca sativa, assembly GCF_002870075.4. Lineage (NCBI taxonomy): Eukaryota > Viridiplantae > Streptophyta > Magnoliopsida > Asterales > Asteraceae > Lactuca > Lactuca sativa. Next base: position 230,244,240 of record NC_056624.2, read on the forward strand.
TAGCAGGACACGGGCGGGGTCCAAAGATAGGCGAGGCCTTAGAGCAAGAGTTGTTAGTATATGTTAGCTTATGTGATGTTATGTGATATGTTTATGTGCTATTATATGTTAGTGGGCGGGGCCCTGTGACAGGCGAGGCCTAAGTGAAACAGATTTGTATCCGAGCGGGGCTCGAAGCCAGGCGAGGCCTGGAGCGGCGGGGCCGTTGTAGCGGGCGAGGCCCGAGGTAGAGGGCGGGGCCCAAGATAGCGGGCGTGGCCAAGTATTTTCAGTGTGTGTTAGCTGCAGCTAGTTAGAGGGCTTGGCCCAGTATGTGCAGTGCGCAGTTATGCGCATGGTATGTGGTAGGGTGGGGAACTCACTAAGCTTCGTGCTTATGGTTTTCAGTTTTGTTTTCAGGTACTTCCGGTAGCGGAGGGAGGAGCTCGGGGTGATCGCATGACACACACCATAGATTAGTCAGCCTGGTAATGTTTACTCTGATAATAAACATGTGTTTGAAAACTTATACTCAGATTATGTTTTGGAATGTTGTCTTTGGTTAAAGTAATGTTTTATTAAAAAGAAATTTTTGGTCTTGAATTTTGGGATGTTACATTATAATTTTTGGGACATTACAACTGGACTACTAAGTGTTGCTTTTCCAGTTAGGTTTTTTCTTACATTTAATGCTACATCTTCCCTTCATACAAATCGAAGAAACAAATATAATAAATCTAAGTTTAGTGCCAGGGGTCTTGATCTTATTTGAAAAAGGAGTATGTGTGAATTATTTATTTCAAGAATAGATTGGATCTAACATTCTAACCAGATGTACCTTTTCTCCCGAGCAGCTTACATTAGTTATCCTTCAAACAATTCCTTATGGGGGAGTAAGAACGTTTCCATTAATGCATATAGAACCATTCTCAAAATCTATGTGAGACATCATTTCCTTATTTGTTGGGTTGGTTCACTCGCGTGCAAACAAGCATCGGCTGCAACAGTAAGAAACTATGACCAATAGAGTAAGACAATTGGCTACATTTGCACAGATTAGGAATATGATTATGGTTAGCTCAATCTCTCAGTCTCGAAGTTAATTGTCTATATAGTAGTCACTCCCTGCTTTGATGAGTATCTTGCCTTATATTATAGTTGTGGCCATGGACCATGACTAGCAACGATGGGTGGTGGTAATTCTTAACCGGTAACGAAAGAGTGAGCTGGGAAATGAATAGGATTTGTGGGAGGAGAGTGGTGGTGGGAGGAAGAAAGGATAATAAAAAGGTGGACGAGTTATTTTGTAATATTTAAAATGTTAATTTAATTCTTTATATACTAATAACAAAGTAATTGTTTTGTCATGTGTTACCATATTAGACATCTTAATTAATGTCATGCCACTTGTCAACCTAATGATTATCAATTTCAAATTTTAAATATTTTAATTACATTAAATTAATAACATCAGAATAAAAAATAAAATAAAATTAATGTAGATTATAAAGTGATATAATTTCACGTATTTATTTGAATCAACTATTATATTTTATAACTAAAAAATATCTATTAATTAATAATTTATTTAAAATAATTGATTAATAATTTTGAGTTTTTGTTATGAATGTTTAATTAATTTTGTAACTGTGGTTTCTAAAGGTTATAAACTAGTTACAATAAGAAAAAAAAATCCAACAAATTTAGATAAATCACGAAACAAAATAAAACAACAGTCATATAAACTATCGAAATCATAACAACCAAAAATATAACGATTATGATAATTGTCATCATAAAATTCAATTATGTAATTTGTTTACGTAATTTGTTCTAAGATTTATTTAATATAAGATAAGATGATACTTTAAAATATGCAAAAAAAAAAAAAAAAAAAAAAAAATTCGGATTCCATTAAAGTCCGGCCCGCATACTCTACGGGCCATGCAAACGGGCTTTAAACTTGGCAACAAGTCTATCCACAAAAACGCTTACTATCTATTCTAGGGTTTTATCGACAAACACAAGAACCCTCCCTCCCGTCTACCAATCTCGAAGTGAAGCAGCAGCCATGGTAAATCTCCGCACTGTGTTTTTAATCTTGTAAAGCTGTAATGTTCTCAAAAATATTATGTGGATTCAGAGATTCTGATATCCGTTGGGTTTTGACTTTTTCAGATTATCCCTGAGAAGAATCGTAGAGCGATATCCAAATACCTCTTCCAAGGTCTCACTTACTCCGTTTGTATGCATAATAAAGCTTCGTATATGTCTAACGGCATTGATGATACTAATTGTTATGGGGATTTATTGTCTATGCAGAGGGAGTATGCTATGCAAAGAAGGATTACAATTTGGCTAAGCATCCAGATATCGATGTGCCAAATTTGCAGGTGATTAAGCTAATGCAAAGCTTCAAATCGAAGGAATACGTGCGTGAGACATTTGCCTGGATGCATTACTATTGGTATCTCACTAATGACGGGATCGAGTTCTTGAGGACTTACCTGAACCTTCCATCTGATATTGTACCTGCTACTCTCAAGAAGTCAGCCAAGCCCCTCGGCCGTCCCATGGGCGGACCTCCCGGCGATCGTCCACGGTAAATTAACATTTACATCTTCATTTGGGGTTTTGTTTCGATGGATTTTTGATTTTTGTGTTGTAATTTTGTAGTGGGCCACCGAGATTTGAAGGGGACAGACCGAGATTCGGTGATAGGGATGGATACCGTGGTGGTCCTAGAGGACCTCCTGGGGAATTTGGCGGCGAGAAGGGTGGAGCTCCGGCGGATTACCAGCCTGCTTTTAACAGGGTAATGTTTTCACTGCTTTTATGCTTGCATTTCTTGACGAAGGGTGTGTTATGATTGAAAACAGAAATGCATTTAGTTTTAAAGCTGAAATTGAATTTAGATCAACCCTTTCAAGTTGTTCTTTTTGCCATGGTCTATGGTGTTTCGTATAAGAAGTACATGATCTAAGTTCATATTTAATGTTGTTTGTTTCAAACATTCTTTAAGTATTCATTGATTGTTTGAGCCATGGAAAGTTTGGATTATGGATCTACATTCGTAACAAAAAAGTAAGCAGTCATTTATATTGGAAGGCTGTGATTGATTTGTTATGAACTGAATTTGCAGGGTGATGGTGGGAGACCCAGCTTTGGTCGTGGAGGTGGTGGTTATGGTGGTGGTGCTGGTGCACCACCAAGCTCAAGTTTCTCCTAAACCTTTTATTAGTTCCAGACTCTTATTTAAATTTGAGGTTTTCTGTTTTATGGTTTTTTCTTTGTGATATTATTGGAATATTGTTACTACCTTTTTGTCTAGATATGAATGCCATTTTGCTTTCATGATACATTTGGATTCGGATGCTGCTTTCATGTTTTTAGTACTCCCATATCATGTCTTCGAAATGATCAACAATCTTTAAAAGCCTCTATGCTGATGACCATTAGTCATTTATTACTTAAGTTTTATTTTGAGTAGATTATTATTCTAAAACATTTACACATGCTCATTAATAGTTTAACGATGATTTTCGTTAGTGAGCATTTCAATAAAGGATCACTTTGACGCCTAACATTATTCTTGTGCAGCTCATCGTCATGTTATGTGTTTGTTGCACATTAGTGTTTGGTTGACTCCTAAAGCAGCTAATAAAATAGCTTCTAAGTTAGGTTTTTAGTAAACCCATTTGAGATAGGTTTTTTGATAAACTAGTTTATGGTAGCATGTTGATTTTGAGTTGATGTGACTGTTTGATACGTTGTTAGTGACAACTTAGGTTATAATCTATTTATAAGACCAAAGGGTGTGGCAGCTATTTGGCCGTGGGTTTGCCACATTGGCAATGGGGAACATGGCTCCCACCATGCGGTTTCCTGCGCAGTTTGACTGCATATTTCTGGTTTTGGCCTCACCCTCTCTTGCTTTTTCTTTTCCCAACAATAAATGATCATTTTTAAAATTTGAATTTATTTATTTTTTCTTTTTTATAAAACCTTACAACCCTTAATTTACCAAACTTCGATCCAATTGTTCTATCTTTCAGTATTTTTTTTTTCAAAAACTCTCAACATGTTTTTTTTTCAACAACTCAAACAACCAAAAAACACCGATTAGAAACATCCTAAGACCTTATAATCAACCGATTTATTCGTCTTCACTTTATCACTATGGGGGTATGTTACCGTATTATTCACATCAATTCCTACAAACAGGACAAACACAAATACAAACCATAACCGACATGATTTTAATCTGTTTGATTTTTTGTTTCAACTAGAATTCGTTCAAGAAACTCAAGCACCAATTTCTGATTCCGAACCTGAAATCGTTTGACAAACTCAACCCACAAAAGCACCAAGTAAAAGAAAAGAGAAGACGGCAACCAAATGATGGGAATCCAAAGAAAAGTATTGGCACAATCATGAATCGATATTTCAAAAGATGCAAAGATAAAAAAAAAAACGAAAAACATAATCATTTTTGAAGGCGAGTTACAAAAAAAGGTTCTATAAAGAGTATCATTTTTTGAAGAAAGCTCTATAAATGTTTTGGAATATCGTAAAAGATAACAAAAAATAGGAAATGAGAAAAACATCCGACAAGTATATCGATACTGGTTCAAAGTGCTCAAGAACATTTGAATCAGACCATACTACATCAGATGCTCATGTTGGGTTCGACCTCAACAATGATGAACCCGTTCAAGTTACACCACCTTCCCGACCAATGGGAAGGGACAAAACAAAACGCAAAAACAAAGACAAAGCGGTAAATTTGGATGACATGAAAAGAATGGAGAACGATGTGAACGGTATAAAAGAAAGAATAGATATATCACATATGATCAGGGAGGAGCTTAAAATTGTTTTACTGATGAAAACTAATCTTAAATTCAGTCTTCACTGATAGATAGAAAGATAAATTCTGTAAAGCAACGAAAAGAGAAGGCTTGAAATCAAATCCACCTTAATACAAAATTTTGAAATAAAAAATCTTCCTTTTCCACTTCATGACCAGGAATTATAGGTCGACATTTCTTTCAAGAAAGGCACCTCTAGACGTCTGCTTCAACTTCAAGCCGGGGACCATGGATCAAGATTTCTGGTTCAACTTCGCAGTCTGCCACTATTAGAAGCTACTATTAGAGGTTTCTTTCCACCGGATATCGATTTATCGGGAGTGCTGCTCTTTCCATCAAAGCAATCACATCCTTAATTCACACTCATTCTTCAAATTCTTGTGTATTTTTTTATGCCTGTAGGTTTAAAGTTATTTTCTAAGTAGACTTTTTTAATGTCATGCTATTTTATTTTTTTAATTTTTAAACAATAAAATGTTTTTTTTTTGAAGTAATTTATTTAAATGCAGAATCAGTGATTCATCATTGCACAAAGTTGTCTTCACGGATAAAAATTGATAGATCGCAATCAAGTTTTCTTCGGCTTAAAAGAAAAAGCTCAAAAAAATGTCAATTTTTGCTAAAAGAACATGAATGCTTTAAACATATTGCAAAAAATGAAAAATCAGGTTTTTTAATTAATGGAAACAAGTTGGAGTTGCTCTTTTGTGTTAGCGAAAAGTCTGATTCAGCTCTTATCACTATAATCAAAGCTAAATGGCGCACCACAACATAAAATAATTTGACCCGTTTTTTTGTTTGGCAAGTAAGTATCATGATATATGATGATGTTATACGATATGAGATTTTAAAAAATGAATAATGAGAGCAGAAAGAAGAACAGGTCACCCAACAAAAATTGACAACGTTCAAGATCTTATATGAACCAGAATATGCACTTAGTACTCAAAAGACTCTTCATAACAAGTACAAGTAGAGAGACTCAAAAGACACTCCATCACAGGTACAAGTTGAAGTGAAAAAAGTAAAAGAAAAAGAATAAAACTGACCCACTGTAGACAACCATTTAAACAATTCAGACGCAGCACAAACCAACAACAATCTAATCGACTTCCTCCATCTTACTTTCCTCAGCAGCTTCTTCCTCCAAAACAGGCATCTCAGCATCATCCCCAGCTTCTTCCTCGTCAATGCTGAGCCCCAATTTCAACATCCTGTGGATCCTCCCTCCAAACATATTAGGATCCTCCAAGCTAAACCCAGAAGTCAACAGAGCAGTCTCAAACAAAAGCAAAACCAAATCTTTAACCGACTTATCATTCTTATCCGCCTCAGCCCTCTTCCTCAACTCCTCCATAATTGGATTATCAGGGTTTATCTCCATAGTCTTCTTGCTAGACATGTAAGACCCCATGCTACTATCCCTCAGTGCCTGTGCCTTCATAATCCTCTCCATATTAGCAGTCCATCCGTACTCCCCAGTCACCAAACAGCAAGGCGAGTCCACAATCCTATCAGACACCACAACCTTCTCCACTTTGTCTCCCAAAATATCCTTGATCGTCTTGCACAGATTCTCAAACGACTTCTTCTTTTCTTCCTTCTTCTGCTTCTCTTCCTCTGTTTCATCCTCAAGCTTCAATCCTTCCTTTGTAGCAGACACAAGCTTCTTCCCATCATACTCCTTCAGCTGTCCAACCGCATACTCATCAATAGCATCCACCATGAACAACACTTCATACCCTTTCTTCTTCAGTCTCTCCAAAAACGGTGAATTTTCAACAGCCTTCTTGCTTTCACCGGTTATGTAGTAAATATCCTTCTGCCCTTCTTTCATACGTGTCACATAGTCTTTCAAGCTGGTCAACTCATCTCCACTTTTTGTTGAATGGTATCGAAGCAAATCTGCCAGTTTAGGCCTGTTTTGGCTGTCTTCATGGATACCCAACTTCAGATTCTTGGAGAATGCTTCATAGAATTTGTTGTAGTCCTCTTTGTTTTCAGCAATCTCGTTGAACATCTCAATGCATTTCTTCACCAAATTCTTCCTGATAACTTTGAGAATCTTGTTCTGCTGAAGCATTTCACGGGAGATGTTGAGTGGTAGGTCATCAGAATCAACAACACCCTTCACAAACCCAAGCCACTCAGGGATCAACTCCTCACAGTTGTCCATGATGAAAACTCTCCTCACGTATAGCTTGATGTTGTTCATTTTCTTACGTGTGTCGAACAGATCAAACGGGGCTCTTTTGGGAACAAATAAAATCGCCTTGAATTCGAGCTGTCCTTCAACTGAGAAGTGTTTTACTGCAAGATGATCTTCCCAGTCGTTAGTAATGCTTTTGTAGAAGGAAGCGTACTCTTCTTTGGTGATTTCTTCCGGTTTGCGTAGCCAGATTGGTTTCTGCTTGTTGATGAGCTCCCATTCATGAGAAACCTCTTTGATCTTCTTCTTCTTGCCCTTTTCCTTCTCTTTCTCTTCGTCAACCTCTTCAATGTCACCTTCCTCTTCTTTTTTAGAAGACTCCTCATCTTCGTCATCACTGATCTCTTTCTCTGTTGTTTTTTCAGTCCATAGATAGATCGGATAGCTGATAAACTCGGAATGCTTCTTCACCAGATCCTTAATTCTCCTTTCCTCTAGGTACTCCAACTACACAAAGTAGAACATCAAACCTCGGTTTAGAAACTAATTCTACTATGAATCTCACTAACTGATAACTAAGAAGAATGTCAACTGAATTGTGCAATTACCTGATCTTCTTTGAGGAAGAGAGTGATCTTGGTTCCTCTACCGAGTGGCTCACCGTCAGCATCCCTGGTGACGGTGAATGAACCACCGGCTTGGGACTCCCAGATGTATTGCTCGTCATCGTTGTGTTTGGTGGTGACAATGACTTTTTCAGCAACTAGATACGCGGAATAGAAACCTACACCGAACTGTCCAATCATGCTTACATCAGCACCAGCCTGAAGTGCTTCCATGAATTCCTTGGTTCCAGATCTAGCAATTGTTCCCAAATTGTTCACCAAATCTGCATAGATCAAAGCACCACTTAGACTCTGTTTTTTGAATTTTGAGCAAAACGCCGGAGATTTTATTATTATAAGAAGCATAGTATCATCGAATGATGTAAATCATGTTAGTTCTGCTTAACTAGTGACTAGTGTTTAACCAAACGACCTATAGTTGGCCTTATCTCTGACCAGTTCGTCAGATAATAACAGCAGATGACACAGTACATTATTTACACGAACAAAGAAGAAAGTTTGAGAAAATATAATATACACTATAAACTTATCACCAAGTGCAAAACCTAAGTTTACTCCGCATAACCTCTGTAACTAGTTAGTTAAATCATAACTGATCCTTAATTATATGTTAGGTATAAGCTACATGCAAATCGTGGTATCATTTTAGACTATCCACAGGAAATTATGAACAGAAACAGAGCGGAGTTATAAACTTTAACGATAAAATTACGAATCGACGTAATAGAGGACCTAAATCTACGAATTAACACTATAAATTACGGAATGCACGATGTACAATATAAGGTGACAACAGAATCCATCGATTGAAGACGTAAAAACGAATACGATAATTTACCTGCTTTTGTCATTCCGACACCGCTATCAATGATCGACAAGGTCTTGTTAACCTTATCAGGAACGAGCCGGATGAAAAGCTCGGGTTGCGCATCCAGTTTGCTCTTATCAGTCAAGCTCTCGAATCGGATTTTATCCAACGCATCAGAAGAATTGCTAATGAGTTCTCGGAGGAAGATCTCCTTGTTGCTGTAGAAAGTGTTGATGATCAAACTCAGCAACTGGTTGATTTCAGCCTGGAAAGCGAACGTCTCTGCATCGGCCATCTGTACCTCCGCCATTGCAGTCTTATCAGAAAACGAAAACGGTGAAAATTAGTTGGAGAATTTGAGAGTGATTGATATAAGTAGTGAGAGATATTGCACAGAATCAGTTATGTGGAAGAGGGATGCGTATGAGGGATTTTATATGAAGGTGGTGGTTCTAGGTGCTTCTACGATACCTGAGGTTTTGAGTGAGGTTCGGGTCTGTTCTGGATGCTTCCACGCTTCCTCCAGTTCTTTCTACGACCTGGTAATACCTTCTCTGTTGTACAAGTTCATGACACGATGTCGTTTCCCTATCTTCTAGGCTCTAGCTAGAGACCGATCCAAACTTCATACAAGTTCTCATCCCCAGCCGGCCCAGCCCAAAAGGCTCTTAAGTCTTAAGTTTAACCACGATAATCCAATTCCATCTTTTACACTAATCCAAACTATTTTTTTTTAAATAAACATATATTATATATTATGATTAACTTTTACACAATTAAAAATTATAAAAAAAATATTATTTTATTTCAAAATAAATAAATTATTTATTTTTAATATAAAATTAGATGAAAAATATTGGACATTCAATAATCAGATTTAACAGAAAATATAAACCAAATTTAGCAGACTACTCAAAAAGTTATCAATATTTCAGTAATTAAAAAACAAAGAACTTTTATAGTTTTTAACATGTGAATAATCTATAGAGTCTTTAGCCGTGATCAAAACCATTGTCAAGTCGTGATGACAATGCCTTTACGTCGTGACAGAGTCCATCCAAAATAATCGGGAAAACTCATCGTCACGCCGTGACCCCCACATGGTCACGTCTTAACTACATCAAATTAGGACAAATTACTGCATTAATTCCTTAATCCTTTGAGTCTTCCATTCCAACTTTCTAAATGACATTCATACTCTAATACCATTCTAAAAATCGATGTTTTATAGACATGCATGTTTTTTATCACATATTAAGTCAAAATGATGAAGAAATGGAACCACACTCACATGATTGTTTTCAAAACTTAGCCAAACTTCATATCCATCATAAATAACACTCAAGGGACCTCAAATACCCATAAAGTTGCCAACTTTATAGAATCTATCCATCCAAACTTCCACAATCATTAAGAAAAAGGGACAAGAAGCCTAGATCTAGAAGCTAGCAACATAATGTTTTGATCTTGAACACTTACAATGGTCCATAAATGGCTTAAATACAAACTCCGATCTTACCAAGAGTTTCTCTACACCACAAGGGTGTTCTTCTTCCTTCCAAGAGTACTAAAACAACATGAATAAACTCACAGATAAATAGGAGGGTATTAGGGATTACTTCAAGGTTCTAGATGGTGATGGAGCTTGGAATTGAAGCCCTAAATCCGAGATTAGAGGTATAAATACGAAGGAAACCCTAAAAGATCATGGACTTAGGCTACAACCATCTTCACGTCGAGACCATATTGTTGGTGATTTTAGTGTCACCAGACATTTTATGTAACATGGCCTAACATGTAAGCTAAGGGGATTATCATTTGTACTCTATATTATATGTTTGGAGAATGCGTAATGCATGCATATATAAGATCGATTTATAAGCTGGTACGACATAATGGTGGGGGTCAATGGGGCGCGCCCCCTTGCAGGGTCTTATGAGCAGCGCCCCTAGCAAGGTCCAAGGGACAAAGCCCCTGACGGTGATCCCGATTGTCTTTGGGGCAACGCCCCCGTGGGATTCGAGGCAGCGCCCTAAAAGGTCTTCGGAAATTTGGATTAGTTACATTATGGAAAATCCGAATTCTAATGGGTGATTATGGTAAAATTGATAAATCTTATAAATTTTGGTGACCATTGATTATGTCATTAAATTCGTGATTCTCCTAACTAATTTAGAAGACGAAAACTCTAATCATTTTAGTATAAAATACGACTCCTTAATTGAGTCGTAATATATCCTTCTCAAATCTTCTTCTTCTACATGAATTCAAAACCTTCTAGCGATTTGGCTTGTTTTTTTTGTGCCTAGATACACAAGTGTTCTTTTGGATTATCCTAGACTGAATTTCATATAACCTAAGCATAAGGTGTAAATATTAGTTTGGAAAGTGAACCTACACAATCCAAGAGAAAATTGTTTCTCCACTATCATCCTACTCAAATATCCTTTAACACATACTCTCGTCACGTCGTGAGAGCCATCCGAAAACGCATTCTCATATCTGGTATGTCACGCCGTGACAACCTTCTTGTTACGTCGTAACATATGGTTTTCCTCAAAAACCATGCCTTTGACTCCTTTATGCCATACATTAATCTATTCTGGGAGACGTGTATTACAACTCCCCCCCCCCACTTAAATTAGATTTCGTCCTCGAAATCTGGCTCAGTTAGAATTTTAACTGCACTAACTCAATCCATATGATACTGCTAACCACTTCATATAATCAACGTATCTATATCAAACTCAGGAGACCATCCACTATGCAGTTGATTCCAACAAACAACCCAGTCGCTTGAAACACTTAATTGCATTAATTACCTCTCTTTCCAACTCTAAGACCTAACTCATAGCGAAAACCACTAAACAAGATTTCCCAAAACTGGATCTACTTGCCAACCCTATGAATGTACTACACAGAACAAGAAGCCCAATCAATTTTGTAAAGGCTTTGGGCCTTAATGAGGTGATGTTTAGACCTCTTGGAAGGAGGCAATGATGGTTGCGAGATCTTAACCTTTGAATTGTGTTTTGGGCCGAAAGGGTAGAAAATGGAAAGTCATAGGCCGGGGTCTTGCATGAAATATGGATTTTTGTTTGAGAAGTTTTAAGTCCAAGATACCTAGATAATATTGTAGGGCTCTTCAATACCTTTCCGTGGATATAAAGATTGTCAAAATGGAGTTGGAACGAAGAAGTTATGACTGTTAGAAGTGAGGGAGGCTTTGGGTTTAGCCTAGTACATCGGCATACATGGTGTACGTTGGGGATACTAGGCATGGATGATCATGAAGATTCAACTTGGTACGTTGGGCGTACCAAGAGTACGTTGTGCATATACAAGGCTGATGTAAACCCTAATATTTGGGTTTTGGGCCCTATTTAAAGACCTTAACTCATTCCAAACCCTTATTTCCTTCAACACCCATCCTCTCTAACCCTAACTTCGAACCCTAGTCCCATTTGTGAGATCCTTGAGTTTTTGAGTTCTTTGTAGTGTTCTTAGTGCATCTTGGAGAAGAAGGAGCTCAATGGATAAGTGTTGGTTGCTTTGGAGTTTGTAGATCCAGACGTTATTCACCTGATCTTTCCTCTATAGTGGATTCGCAGGTGCAAGTAGTGCAAAAAAGGGATCGTATCGTCGTGTCTTAGAGTTCTTCGATTTAGGTGAGTTTTCCTCATTGTACATGTAGGTCGAAGGCACCAATGCTGACCCATTAGGTTATGTATCTTGGTATATAGGATGTTGTTATGTAACGATGATCTGTTAGATGTGTATCCTGACATATAGGATATTGTTGTAATGCAGTGATCTCCTAGATCGGTGTATCTATCCTTATATGATAGAATGTTGTAGTAGTGGTATGCTGGTTATGTTGGATTAGTGTCTAAGTCCATAACTATATTTGGTATGTACTTGACCTGGTTGTAGCATGTTCCTTTTCGGTTGCCTTCATCAAAGCAACTTGAATGGATGATTAATGGAGAGAAAGGATATTATGGTTTAATTAAGATTGGTCAAGAACTAATTAAGAATTAATTGTGTGGCTAAAAGAGATTAATTAAACAAAGGGGACTGGTATTGTCAAGAACTTCGATGATCACGACCAAGATGAGGGATAAAGAGTCTGTCACTGCTCATCTGTAGAAAATTCAGAGATATGTCGTCCACCTGCTGAAGTTAAATGTTAACTTCGATGAAGAGCTGGCGATTGATATCATTCTTCACTCCTTGCCACCTAGTTTCAACCAGTTCCGCATGACCTACCACATGAACAAGGAGGAGGTCAACTTGAGCAAGCTTCAAGGCTTGTTGAGGACTGCTGAGAGCAACCTCAAGGACAAATCTGTTGCATCAACTCCCGCTACTGCTGCCCCCGTCTTGGCTATTGGGCAGGGGAAGGGTAAGAAGAGGAAGGCTCCTTCAAAGAGTCACCATAAAGGAAAGTCCCATGATGGTACCTCTTCTAGTGGAACCAAGGCTGGTCCCGCTGCACCCTCCTCCAACCCGAAGGATACAGAGTGCTACTGCTGCCATGAGAAGGGGCATTGGAAACGAAGTTGCCTGAAATATCTGCAAGATATCAAGGATAGGAAGATCAAGTCGTCCTTCGCATGTATTTATACTATTCAATTTAATAACTCGTCGCATGCTATTTCTTGCGTTCTTGATACAGAATGTGGTTTTCACATTTGTTCTGATTTGCAGGGCCTAAGAAGAAATAAGGATGTGGAGCATGGAAAGATAAACTTGATTATGGGGAACAGAATATCATCGCCTGTCACCAAGATTGGAATTTACTCTTTAGTGCTTAGTAGTGGGTTAGGACTAGAGTTGAATAATTGTTGCTATTCGCTAGAAATGGCAAGAAACATCATTTCTTTTCATGGTTTATATAAACAAGGATTTAGATTTTCGTTTGATAATGAAAAAGGTTCCATTAATGCTTTCCTTAATGGTGTTTTTTATTTTGAAGCATTGCCTTGTAATGGAATATATGAAACTATGATGGTTGTAGACAACTTAGGAAATAATGTGTTGTAAATCGACTCTTCCAATAGTTTGGACAAAGCATGTTTGTGGCATTGTCGTCTTGGACATGTCAATAAGAAACGCATAGCCCAACTCCAAAAGGATGGAGTTTTGGAGTCATTCGACCTTAGGGACGATGACGTGTGCGAGTCTTGTTTACTTGGAAAGATGACCAAGTGACCCTTCACTGGTTCTTGTGAAAGGGGTGAGGGTTTATTGGATCTCATACACACCGATGTGTGTGGGCCCTTTAGACCCACCACAAGGGATGAAATCCGCTTCTATGTGACTTTCACCGATGATTATAACAGATATGGGTATATCTACTTAATCAAGCACAAGTCAAAAACCTTTGAAAAGTTCAAAGAGTTTAAGCAAGAAGTGGAGAATCAGCTGGGCAGGAAAATCAAGATGCTTCGATCCGATCGAGGTGGAGAGTACCTTAGTCTTGAATTTCACGACTACCTCAAGGAATGCGGGATCGTTTCGCAATTGGCGCCGCTTAGGACACCGCGGTTGAACGGTGTGGCTGAGAGGCGTAATCGAACCTTGCTAGACATGGTTCGTTCCATGATGAGTCAGGATTCGTTACCTATCTTATTATGGGGGTATGCCTTAGTGACTGCCGCCCATATTCTTAACTTAGTCCTTGTAAAGAAGGTTGCCAAAATACCTCACGAGATGTGGACATGGAAAGCTCCCTCATTGGCACACATCAAGGTTTGGGGTTGCGAGGCTTTCGTAAGACGAGAGACTCACGACAAGCTCGAACCTCGTAGTGAGCGGTGTAGTTTCATCGGCTACCCATATAAGTCCTTTGGATATCTCTTCTATAGACCGAGTGACAATGTTGTCTTCATTGCGAGGAGAGGAGTTTTCCGAGAGCGAGAACTCATAAGCAAAGGGGACAGTGGGAGGCAATTTGATCTTGAAGAGCTTCAAGAATTAAGTGATGAAGGAACCTCTAACACTGGCGCTCAACTTGAGGAGGAAACTCCTGTTGAACCGGTTGATTAGTCCCTACCTCTTAGACGTTCCAGTAGAGTTAGTGTTCCACCGAAGTTTCATGGTTTTCATATTACTACCAAAGGTGATACGTTTATTAGTGATAATACACTAGTAAACTTGGATGAACCTAACAGCTACAAGAAAGCCATGAAAGGCCCGGAGTCTGCAAAGTGGAAAGAGGCTATGGACAGTGAGACCCACTCCATGTATGACAACCAAGTTTGGAATTTGGTTGACAATGTGTCGGGTCGTAAGACGGTCAGGTGCAAGTGGATCTTCAAGAAGAAGACCGATATGGATGGGAAAGTGCACACTTATAAGGCGCGATTGGTTGCGAAAGGCTTTACTCAAACTCCTGGAGTTGACTATGATGAGACTTTCTCACCAGTTGCGAAGATAAAGTTTACAAGGGTTATGCTAGCCATAGCTGCGTTTCTGTAACACCCGGTTCCTTGTACGTATTTAATTCCAAGTATTATTGTATTTTACCCTAGGACTCGGCGAGTTGAAGGCCCAACTCATCGAGTAGACTCGACATTACACGCAAATTTTAAGTGACCTACTCGACGAGTCGGGAGACCGACTCGACGAGTAGGAGTTGTCTGGACAAAACCCTGATATTTAGGGTTTGCAACCTATTTGAACACCTTAAGTGGTTCCCTTTGCAGCCTCTAACACCCCCAGACTATCCCCACGAAACCCTAGCCGTTTTTGAGTGATTTTGAGCTCTTTGTGCCATTTTGTGCAAGTTAGAAGGTTGAAGAGAAGAAGAAGGAGCTTAGGATTTCAGAAGGAGCAAGGAGATCCAGAGGTTTTGCTTCGTTTCCTGTTTATTGGAGGTAAAAAGTCTAGACCTTACTTCTCCTTTCATTAGATACTCTTTTGGAGTAACTTAGGGTTTTTAGAAGCCATTTTGGAGCCATTCTTGGACGCAACCACGATTTTGGGATAAGGACTTTAGATCTGGAACCATTGAGGGTTCCGATGGCATAAATGTGCCAACTTTATGGCCATGGGAGACCCATGTATCATATAAACCCCTTTTTTTATGGATTTTTGAGCCAAAAGCCCCATGCATGGACACCAAGTTTGTAGCTTTACGTGAAAAAGGGACCCTAGAAGGCCAAATCTATGGTATTGATGTGACATCCCCAAAATCTCGGCCAGAAAAGACCGATTTTCATTTATGCTTTTAAAATAATTTCAGAGTAAATCCTTTTGATTTGAAAGAGTTGCGGAATTTGTTCTAAAAAACAAAACGTGATAAAACAATGTTTACCAAAGCATTTCATAAAAGAACTGTATTTTCATTATATAATGAAAACTCGGGATGTCATGTTCCGATACAGACCATAAAGCATAAACGATAACATTACAAGTCATTCAACAAATATATACATATACAGACTTGTAAACAAAACAACTTGATGGTTCATATCTTCTTCATACGAACTCCGTTTGCAACGATCTTTATATCCACGCGTAGGTGAGACTACGCTCTACAACTTTCGTTTAGACTCCGTTGGCTAATTTTGACTTTATTTTTATTAATGATTTTTAGTAGGCCGGGACAGAAAAACTTCGTTATAAATTCATAATTTATTCGTTTGACGTCTGTTCTCGCCTAACCTTTCATCGCTTCGATACCAACAACGAGATCTTCGATTCTCGTTTAGATTGATTCGACTAAAAACCGCTCGATCTCAAAGCGAGTATTTCGGGCTGCATACCGCTAAGTCGAAACTTCAGAAAATCATAACTTCCTCATATGAAGTCAGATTTGGGCGTTCTTTATATATTCGGAAACCTCGTTTCAACTACTACAACATTATCCAAAGATATCAAGTTTATTTTACACTTAAATTTTGACGCTCATTTTATTCTTAATTAATCAAATCACATAATACTCAAATAATATACTTCTATTATTTCAAAACGGGTTACAAAGGTTAACCTAGACTATTACATCAACGAAAATGCCTAGCCTGGAAACGCGGGCGTTACAATTCTCTCCCCCTTAGGATGATTCCGTCCCCGGAATCACACATCAACAAACAAATGCGGATAGCGACTCAACATGTCACTCTCTGTTTCCCAGCTGAGATTTGGCCCATTCGAATGTTTCCAACGAACAAGCACTAATTCGACCATCTTGCGTCGAAGCTTCTTAGTCTTTCGGTCAACAATTTCCTCTGGTTCTTCAATTAACCTCTTGTTTCCATCAATTCTCAATTCAGAAATTGGAATTATATCAGGAACTTCTCCCGTGAACTTCCTCAAATAACACATATGAAAAGTGTTGTGAATTCCATTCAGTTCCTATGGTAGTTCAAGCTTGTAAGCTTGGTTCCCAATCCTCTGAAGAACTTTAAACGGTCCAACTAACCTTGGACCTAACTTTCCCCTTTTACCAAATCTTATAAGTCCCTTCCACGGCGAGACTTTAAGCAAAACCAAATCTCCAACTTCGAAGGTCATTGGCCTTCGCTTCTTGTTAGCATAGCTCTTTTGACGATCTTGAGCTGCTAACATTCTTTCTCTAATTATTTTCAACTTTTCAGCGGTTTGATGGACCATCTCGGGACCCATAAACTGCTTTTCTCCAGCCTCAAGCCAACAAGACGGCGTACGACACTTATGTCCGTACAAAGCTTGATAAGGTGCCATCTTTATGCTCAAGTGGAAACTATTATTGTAGGAAAATTCTACCAAAGGTAAATGTTCCTCCCAGTTACCTAGGAATTCCAGGGTACATGCTCTCAGCATATCTTCAAGTGTTTGTATTGTTCTTTCACTCCGGCCATTAGTCTGCGGATGGTAAGCTGTACTTAAACACAACTTGGTACCCAATTCCTCTTGTAGACTTTTCCAAAACCTCGAGGTGAAACGGCTATCACGATCTGACACAATCGTTAATGGAACACCGTGAAGCCTCACAATTTCCCTCACGTAAGAATTTGCAAGCTTCTCCATAGACCATTTCTCCTTGGCTGCTATGAAATGCGCACTCTTAGTGAATCGATCAACGACCACCGAAATCATGTCGTGACCATTCTTTGTTCGGGGCATTTTAGTGACAAAATCCATATCAATGCCTTCCTACTTACCCATAGGCACATGCAATGGTTCTAAACTCCCGTACGGTTTCTGATGTTGTGTCTTTACTCTCGCACAAGTCACACACTCAGCCACATACTTTGCAACATCAAGCTTCATCGTCGGCCACCAGTAGTAGGGTTTTAGGTCCCTATACATTTTAGTGCTACCGGGATGAATCGAGTACATGGTTTTGTGAGCTTCTTCCATCAGAAGATCTCTGACTCCTCCTGTCTTAGGTATCCAAATCCGATCTTGGAACACCTTCAGTCCATGACTGTTTACACCGAACACCAACGTTTTGCCCAAATGTTCCTCCTTTCGGTCATTCTTCTCCGAAGCTTCGCTTTGAGCTTTCTTTATACTTTCCAAAATAGTCGAGACAACTTCAGTTCTCAACTCTCTTGGCCTTTTCCTTTCAAGATTGACTTTCCGACTGAGAGCATCAGCAACAACATTAGCTTTACCGGGATGCTAAAGTATCTCATAGTCGTAGTCCTTGAGTAACTCTAGCCAGCGTCGTTGCTTCATATTCAATTCTTTCTGATTAAAGAGATATTGGAGACTCTTATGATCAGTGAAAAGTTTTCACTTCGTGCCATAGAGGTAATGCCTCCATATTTTTAGAGCGAAAACTACCGCTGCCAACTCCAAATCATGAGTCGGGTAATTCTTTTCATGCTCCTTTAGCTGTCGAGACGCATATGCTATCACCTTTTCTCTTTGGGTCAGAACACAACCCAATCCAACCCCAGACACGTCGCTATAAACAGCGAAGTCTTCAACTCCATCGGGTAAAGAAAGTATCGGTGCCTCGCATAGCTTCTTCTTTAGCTTCTCGAATGCTTCTTTATGCTTATCACTCCAAGCATAAGTAGCTCCTTTGTGGGTCAAAGCTGTTAATGGAGTAGCAATCGAAGAAAAGCCTTGGATAAACCTTCGGTAATATCCGACTAATCCTAAAAAGCTTCGGATCTCCGTGGGACTTTTCGGTTGCTCCCACTTCATTACAGCTTCTATCTTTGCTGGATCAACCATTATCCCTTCTTGGTTGACCACGTGACCCAAGAATTGGACTTTACGAATCCAAAAATCACACTTAGAGAACTTTGCATAAAGCTTCTCCTTCTTCAAGACTTCTAACACTTCTCGTAAGTGTCTGCCATGCTCCTCTTGGCTTTTCGAGTAAATCAGAATGTCGTCTATGAACACTATCACAAATTTATCAAGGAACGGATTACAAACCCTATTCATCAAATCCATGAACGCTGCTGGAGCATTGGTTAGTCCAAACGACATAACAAAGAACTCGTAGTGTCCATATCTAGTTCTGAATGCAGTTTTCTCGATATCTTGCTCTCTTATTTTTAGCTGATGATATCCTGACCTAAGATCGATCTTCGAGAAATAGCTCGAACCTTGCAATTGATCAAATAGGTCATCAATCCTCGGCAACGGATATCTATTCTTTATTGTTGCCTTGTTCAGCTCTCTGTAATCGATGCACATTCTCATACTTCCATCTTTCTTCTTCACAAATAACACCGGAGCTCCCCAGGGCGATGAACTAGGTCTAATGAAACCTTTGTCCAATAACTCCTGAAGTTGCATCATCAGCTCCTTCACTCCGTCGGTGCTAATCGATAAGGTGCTTTTGCTATTGGCGTGGTCCCTGGTAACAAGTCTATTCTGAACTCCAATTGTCTATCAGGTGGTAATCCAGGAAGATCTTCGGGAAATACTTCCGGATAATCACACACCACTGGAATACTCTGCATCACCTTCTTTTCCTTCTTAGCATCGATCACGAATGCTAAATATGATGTACATCACTTGGTCAAACACTTCCTAGCTTTCATTAGGGAAATGATTCCAGAATTTACTCGCCGTTTGTCCCCGTACACCATAAATGAATCTTTCCCAGGCAGGTTTACTTTAACTATCTTCTTTTTGCACAATATTTCGGCATCATTGGCGCTAAGCCAATCCATTCCCAACACGATGTCGAAACCATTAAGTTCGATAGGCAATAATTCCTCGTGAAACTTATTCCCATTTAGGTCGATTAAGATGTTTTTCTTACGATGGCTAACGGGTACAAACTTGCCACTAGCAACTTCGACTAATAAAGCATTATCTAGTCTATCAATAGGCAAAGCTAGTTTTCTACCAAACTCATGCGAAATAAAGGAGTAGTTGGCTCCAGAATCAAACAAAACTTGAGTAGGTAATTCGTTAACGAGAAAGGTACCTGAAGCGACATCAGCTTCATCTTTCGCAGCTTCGAGTGTCATCTGGAAGGCTCTCGCCTTCGGCTTTGGTGGAATGTTGGGATTAGCTGCCTCCTTCCTCTTCGGACAGTCTTTCAAAATGTGCCCCTCTTCATTGCAACCAAAACACATCCTTTTGTTGTTCGGACACTCATTGGCAAAATGCCCAATTTTTCCGCACTTGTAGCAGGTTACATCCTCACTACATTTCCCAAAGTGCTTCTTCTTGCACTTATCACACCACTTCGCTTCTCCTCCTTTTCCTCCACCAAACTTTTTCGAATAAGATTTCGAAAATTTGCTTTTCTTACCGGAACCAGATGTTCCCTTAAACTTTCTCTTCTCACCAACCTCAACCTTGTCGGTGGTTCTCCCCTTAATCATGTTTTCAACAGACTTGGCAGCCCAGATAGCTGCCTCTAGAGTATGTGCCTGACGTACTGGCACCTCGTACTCCCATGGGAGTCCCTTCGCATACCGGTCCACCTTTGTCAACTCGTCTGGGACGATACGCAAGGCAAACTCCATCTTATCGGTGAAATTATTGGTGTATTCATCAACTAACATGCTGCCTTTCGTCAATGCCAAAAACTTATTCTCCAACTCCAACAAATTTTGAGCCGAGCAGAACTTACGCTTGAACTGCACCAAGAACTCTGCCCATGTCAATTGCAGTGGCTCATTAGGGCTTAACGTCTTCCCTAGAGTGTTCCACCAACGAACGGCTCCACCTCGGAACTGACGCACTGCATAGATAGTCTGCAACTTGCCTTTGCAGCCATAAGTCATGAAGGCTAACTCCATTTCGGAGATCCAATCCATAACTCCAATCGGATCCTCCTTTCCATTGAAGGTCGATGGTTTGCAAGTTAGAAAGTCCTTGTACTTGCATCCCATTCCATCATTCCTTCCATCATGGTTGTTTTGCCTAACTATCGGTGGGTTGGCTTGACCAACAGACCCACTGAAGTTTCCACCTTCCGAGTGCCCTTCATTTAATTCGGGCTCTTCCACACGAATTGGCAGTTCTTCACGATTATGTTGAAGCAACCGCCTAGTTTCATCCATCTGACGATCCAACATTGTTTGAATCATCATTTGCACCCCAGCCATGGTTATTGGCCCAGGTGCTGCTGCTACGACAGGTATTTGCTCAATCACTGGTGGTTGATTCCTGTTTTCATCAGCATTTCCAACTCCACTTCTTGTTCTCACCATTTTTGATCTATACACCGAATAAGGTGAAATTAGATCCTCAATCACGATAGATATTCAAATCATCCTTATCACTCCGAAACATTTACATGCTAGTTCTAATATCGTAGACGTACGCTTAGAATCCTACACACATAAGGTTTCTAGATCCGGTCAGCAACAGACCATAGATCCGAACAAATAATATCATATATGGCAACATATAACATTTAGCACATAAAGTATTTTAGGCAACTTTCCTAAAATAAACTAGTGCTTGTGTCTAAAACATAACAAACACACATCTCAAAATTTCACTTAGCATTTTAAGTTTAAGTCTAGAAATCCTACAAATTCCTAGTTCGCTTAAACTAATGCTCTGATACCAACTGTGACATCCCCAATATCTCGGCCAGAAAAGACTGATTTTCATTTATGCTTTTAAAATAATTTAAGAGTAAATCCTTTTGATTTGTAAGAGTTGCGGAATTTGTTCCCAAAAAAAAAAACGTGATAAAACAATGTTTACCAAAGCATTTCATAAAAGAACTGTATTTTCATTATATAATCAAAACTCGGGATGTCATGTTCCGGTACAGACCATAAAGTATAAATGATAACATTACAAGTCATTCAAAAAATATATACATATACAGACTTGTAAACAAAACAACTTGATGGTTCATCCATCTTATGCCCTTGCGCCACTTCCTGTAATACAAATAAAACTGAGTGGGTCAGGCTTGGGAGCCTGGTGAGCATATAGGGTTTTCAACCCACAATAAATAATTAAATTAATTTTCATCAACCAACAATCACCCAATTACCCATTCCCGTTATTCTCACTTTATGTCCCTAAAATAACTAACACAAGGGACCTAGTCTAAGAATATTTCATCGGGGCGACAACACATGCTTCGGGGGTTCCTCAGCAATATAAGTCAAATAAGGCAACCATGAGGGGGGATGGAGTACAGCGAATGAACACCCAAGTTCATTAACACCTATAGGTGGCGAACCTGCTAGCGTTCCACAGGACTGTCTAAAAAAGTCTGTGGTCGTCATCTAAACTCCGCTAGATGACTGAATCAAAACAACAACGAGGCCTCTCATCTGTTTATTACGCACCAACTATCTACCCATGTTCTACCCAACATATTAGTAGATAAAAATATACATTTTTATACATAGTTCAAAAACCTGTATAGCATGCTTTAATCAATACATATTCCACATAACAGATGAGGCACACACACATAACACGTATTTCATAGAGAATAAATCAGATCTATGAGATAGAAGAGAGTGAATATACATTCACACATATAACACAAAATATACACGTAACACGTATTTCGTATAAAATACTTTATAATTATGCGTTAGAAGAAAGTAACCACATACTCATTTGATCAGAAGATGATCGGACAGCACTACGGCTTATAGAAGTAGTATTCTTCGGCAGATCTGGAAGATCTTCACAAAAATCGAACTTCTCGCGGGCAGAGCTTCGGCTCGGGAATCTTACTTCTCGGGATCTTCAGGACCTCGGGACTTGCTTCGGGGCTCGGGAATGATACCGGGGCTTCGGGGTACTTCTGGCACGCAAAACGATGCAAAACGGGAGAGAGAAGAGAGAAAAAGAGCAAATGAGCCGGCTGCCCTTGCATCCTATTTATAGGAGGCTGGAGACTCGGAGTACGCTGGGCGTACGCGTCCGAATCGTCATGGCATGCGTCATCCGAAGAACTCGAGTGCGAGGGACGTCACGCTTCGCTGTATGCTGGGCGTACAACAGTACGCTGGGCGTACTTCGGATGAGTCCGATGACTCCCCTTCGGATAATACCGGATTTTATAATTAATTTTAAATATTAATTATTTAATAAACTTCGGAAATTCATATCTTCTTCATACGAACTCCGTTTTCAACGTTCTTTATATCCACGCGTAGGTGAGACTACGCTCTACAACTTTCGTTTAGACTCCGTCGGCTAATTTTGACTTTATTTTTATTAATTATTTTTAGTAGGCCGGGACAGAAAAACTTCGTTATAAATTCATAACTTCTTCGTTTGACGTCCGTTCTCGCCTAACCTTTCATCGCTTCGATACCAACAACGAGATCTTCGACTCTCGTTTAGATTGATTCGACTAAAAACCGCTCGATCTCAAAGCGAGTATTTCGGGCTGCATACCGCTAAGTCAAAACTTCAGAAAATCATAACTTCCTCATACGAAGTCAGATTTGGGCGTTCTTTATATATTCGGAAACCTCGTTTCAACTACTACAACATTATCCAAAGATATCAAGTTTATTTTACACTTAATTTTGACGCTCCTTTTATTCTTAATTAATCAAATCACATAATACTCAAATAATATACTTCTATTATTTCAAAACGGGTTACAAAGGTTAACCTAGACTATTACATCAACGAAAATGCCTAGCCTGGAAACGCGGGCGTTACAATTGATGTGTTAAGACCCATTATAATCAACTGTATAGTTTTGGACAAAGAAGGACTCAGTGAGTCTGGTTGCTTTTCCCCCAAAAACGTCTTCTGGAAATGGTTTTGGTTGAGTGGTAGTGGGACAACCCAAAATTTTTTGCCTTCTAGCTTTGTTAAGGGCCATTCTATTGGGTTTTAAGCCTGGTACACTTAAGAAATGAGTGTTAGAATGTACCTGCTAGAGACACTGGGCAACATTTCATGCCTTAAGACCACCAAAAAGAGTTCACGGCCACAATACTTGAGTTTACGGCCGTAAACTCAAGGTTGGCCGTAAACCCCCCCTTAAAGTCTCAATTCCTTCACTTCTCCTTCATTCTTACACTTTCACCTCAAGAATACTTCCATTCTCTCTCAAGTATCATCGAGATTTTCATTCCTGATCTTCCAAAAGTAAGTGATTCTTCCCTCTAGTTGTTGATTGTCCTTCTTACTCATGAATCACCCTTTGATTTCATCCATGGAAATCAACTTTTGGCTAGATCTACAACTTTCACCAAGAACACACACTTGTTCTTGGTGACCGAAAACTCCTCAAAGGCCCTCAAAAGTGTGAGTACTCCATCTATCATCTAGTTAGGCATGTTAATCACTAGATCCTAGCCTTGAAACATCATCAAACTCAACATCAAAGAGAGTTTACGGCCATGAGTATCTCCCTTGGCCGTAAACCCTTGTTTTGGTCTTAACATGAGCCTTAAACACTTCTAGACACTTGCTATCCATAAAGGACTTTTGAACCCCTTTGATTTAAGACCCAAATGGAACCATTTAGAGAGTTTATGGCCATACACTCTTGGTGTGGCCGTAAACACCTCAAAAGTCTTCTAAAGTGTTTGTTTTGCTCACGCTCTTGATGAACAACAGTCCTACAATTTTCCCTAGCATTCAAACACCCTCTTATACACCTTTTACCATGAGTTTACGACCGTAAACTCCATGGCCATAAATCCATGTCCGTAAACACCTAATAGTGGCCTTAAACATCCCTTAGATGAATCACATGTGATTCTAACACTTGGTCCAAGTGTTTCCTTGCATGTTAGTTGCTTTTAAACACTTTATTCATGCAAATACTTGCCATATATGTCATTTAGGACTCGTTCTTGTTTCGAGACTTCATTCGTGGAACTTCTCATCCTTACACGCATATTCGTTTGAATCACCCACATAAGGTGAGTTCATACCCATATAAGGAATCTTTTAACTGTTTTAAATGCTTTTAAGGGGGGAATACAAGTTGAGCACAATGATAATTGTGTAAGTGTTTGTTATAAACACCTTTCAAAAGATTGCTTATGTCTTTTATAAGTTATCAAAATATTTCAAAAACTCTTTTAAAGTTATGTTACTTTATAGTTTAACAAAACTCCGTTTTTAAAGTACAAGCATAACTTAGTAGTAAAATGAGTCTTTTCAATAACAGTTCAAGTAAAACACTAGTAAACTATAATGGGTATATTTTAGAGGTTCAGTTCATACTAGATGCTAGAAAATACTATGAAGAGAAACAGGGAGGTAGATACAATACAACAGAGAGACATACTATATGCTATACAAAGAGAACATACTAATATACTATAACTGAAGAACAAATCATGATTTAATTTAATTATACTAAGGATTCTCGTTAACCTAGGAAGGGAACGAATCACTAACTCATTGTTCTAAACAAAAGGTGATAATAAAAGTAGTATAATGGTTATATATATATATATATATATATATATATATATATATATATATATATATATATATGGTGCATCTACATATATATATATATATATATATATATATATATATATATATATACGGGGTATATCTACAAAGTACCAGATATTAATAAATAAAACAACTGAATATATACTAAGCTCATACATACTAATAACATGAACAAGTACTTCAATATGTCAATTTAAAAGACATCTGTATACTTTCATTTTTCCCATTAATTTCATATTGTGCCAGTTCCACTTGAAAGTTAATGAAACTATTAGTTAAGATAGTTATAAATTAGGGAAAACTTACATTTTACAAACGACAAATAGAACAGTCAAGTCTAGTACATTCAGTAAAAGGGGGGGCTATAATGCTAACTACATGATTCCTTAGTTTATACATCAGGAATGTACATTAATCAGATCTGACGGGTAGTAGGATGTGTGCCTTCTGCTTCAATTCCTGTTCCTTGTTTGGTTGTGGGCTTAGAGCAGATTCATCCAGTCTACTATCTATTTGATCTTAGCTTTATATATATTCCTTATACACCAAGTAGTCATAAGGAGTACCAGGTATGTGCCAGGTCATAGTATACAAATTCAATACACCGTTTTCTAGTACAAAACATACTTTTCAAATCAGAACATTTGATATACAAAATATGAAACTTACCGGTGAAGGGTTTAATCCATTTTATAAAACCAATATAAACTTAAAGGACCTTAGGTGGTTAACTCTGTAATACCTTAGTTTATACATTAGGGTTATATATAATTAATACCTGATAGGTAATGGGATGTGTGCCTTCCGCCTCATTTCTTGTTGCTCTTTTGGTTGTGGGCTTAGGGCAGATTCACACAATTAACTATCTATTCGATATTAGATTATATATAGCTAGTATAAACTAAGTAATTATAGAAGGAACCATTGTTGTTACCATTTTTACTAAAAGAAATAGGGTTTTCTTAAAGAATATTTTCATCAAATATAAAGGAACTATTACAGTTAACTCTATGAGTACTAAGTGAATACGTCAGGGTTATATACAACAATGATATAACAAACAATGGGATGTGTGCTTTCTGCCTTACTTCCCGTTCCTTGTTTTGTTGTGGGCTTAGGGCAGATACACACAATTGTTTGTTTACTCTGGGTTTTTATATAACTTGTATCCATTTAGTACTCATAGAAAGGATTGTAGAGTCATTTCTACTTATCTTTCATCAAAGCAGGAAATATAGGATTTTCTAGAGGAACGGACGAACTTTTCTAAACAGAACTTACAACTTACTACAACTTTCTACAACTTACTTATATCACTAAAATCTTATGAACTCACCAACTTAAATGTTGATCTACTCTTTCAAAATAACTTGCACTCTCAGGAGACCAGTAGACAGGTACGCGAACTGGGATTCAGAAGATGGAGCAGTATAGCTTCATGTATTATTTTGTTATTTACTTTGTAGTCTATGTTATGTGACCACATACTTTGTAAACACTTTCTTTCTAATGAAATGGTTGTTCATTACTTTGATTACTATGATGCATGTCTTGTGATACTAAACATGACGTCCTCCACCCCCGAACATTTCTGCTGTTCCGGTTTTGAGGTGTGGCAGGTAGGAACACTCAGCCTGCTAGGGGTTTGTTTTGGACCTAGAAATCATAGGACTCAATGAGTGTATGAACAGACTCGGCGAGTTCAAGGCAATGTCCCAACCTTATGAAGACGGACTTGACGAATTCATGGAGAGCTTGGCGAGTCAGAGGCTAGACTCATTCATTCGGATGAAGATGAACTCGGCGAGTCGGTTGAAGATAGTCAAAAGGTGTTGTTGAAGATGAACTCGTCGAGCTCTTGCTAGACTCGAAGAGTAAGGACGAGATTATGGCAGTAAGTGGACAACGGGACTCGGCGAGTTGATGGACCAACTCGGCGAGTCGAGTCAATCAGAAGTTGACCTTGACCAGGGTTTGACCTTGAGTTTGACTTGGATTTGGTTTGACCATAGTAAGGGTTATGAGTATGTAATAGTAAATGAGAAAGGTCGTGGTGTAGGGATTGCGAAGTAGAACGAGTTGATTTCCGTGCCGAGGGCTTTGCAGATACTACACGACATCGAGATTAGTTAGCTTCCAGTAGAAGTGGGTCTAAGGCACCAAGGCCGGCCTACTAGTAGTTGATTATAGTTGAGATGATTGTCTTTGTGATAATTGTCTAGTTTGCTACTACATGATATGTTTATGTGCTAGCATGATTATGTCATACGTGATAGTGGTAGAAGGAGGGGACTAGTCCCTAAGTTCGGTTGTTAGGACCGAAGGGTAGGTCGGGCACCCCAGATATGTGTGACAACATGTTTATGCTATGATATATGTGGTAGTAGTAGGGGTGAAATAGTCCCCGGAGTTTGGTTGTTAGGACCGAAGGGTAGGTCAGCACCCCATAATGGCTTGACATGGGTAGGTCAGCACCTCAGAACGACTTGACATGGGTAGGTCGGCACCCCAGAATGGCCGGACTAGGTAGGACGGGCACCCCAAAATTGCCCAACAGTATGTATGCTATGTGATTGTATGGTATGTGGTATGATGGGGGAACTCACTAAGCTTCGTGCTTACAGTTTTTAGTTTTGTTTCAGGTACATCTTCAGTGAAGGGAAGGAGCCGACGCGGTAGCTGCACATCACACGCATATCAGATTTCCGCACTATGTGATTCATGGGATTGTACTTTGATTTTATTACTGTTCGATGTTTTGATTTTGAGACATGTTCATGATGGGTTATGGATTGATATGATATCGACAATGTTTTCAGTAAACGATTTTATAAATTACTTAATTAAAAACGAAATTTTTGGACTCGAAATTTGGGATGTTACAAGTTGGTATCGAGCCTTGGTTTGAGGGATTTGGACACACCTTTGGGGGTGTCTGGACTCAAATCGAGGACTTGATAGATTTTTCATGAGAAAAATGTTTTTTTTTCAAACGATAAAGTGAGAAGTTTTGAGTAAGAACGAGGTGTGTGATGTGCGCGACCGGCCGAGCTCAAGTAAGTTTTCCCTAAGATACCCATACATGTTATGTTATGATATGATACGATTTTGAGAACTACATGCTAGATTAGGGCTAAGGATCTAGGAAGGATGCCTTATATGCTTATTGCATATGTATGAGAACTACATGCTAGATTAGGGCTAATGATCTAAGAAGATGCCTGATATGCCTGTTATATGTGTTTTTGAGCTGCAAGATGTTACTGATTAGTCAGTTATATGATAGCTTGGATAGAGTATGTCTGATTGGGTTACTCAATACCCGAATGTTGTTGCTTCGTGCTAATAGGAGTTCTAACTATCTTTACTTAACTAATGAATAAATACATCATGTTACATATTATGAGGATTGAATTATTTCAGAAGGTTAGGTTTATCCCTATTCGCAGCTCTTGTCTGAGTCCAACCGTTGTAGGGTAGAACATCTCATTCGAAGAGTTAAGTAAAGATAGTTAGAACTCCTATTAGCACGAAGCAACGACATTCGGGTATTGAGTAACCCAATCAGACATACTCTATCCAAGCTATCATATAACTGACTAATCAGTAACATCTTGCAGCTCAAAAACACATATAACAGGCATATCAGGCATCTTCTTAGATCATTAGCCCTAATCTAGCATGTAGTTCTCATACATAGGCAATAAGCATATAAGGCATCCTTCCTAGATCCTTAGCCCTAATCTAGCATGTAGTTCTCAAAATCGTATCATATCATAACATAACATGTATGGGTATCTTGGGGAAAACTTACTTGAGCTCGGCCGGTCGCGCACATCACACACCTCGTTCTTACTCAAAACTTCTCACTTTATCGTTTGAAAAAAAAACATTTTTCTCGTGAAAAATCTATCAAGTCCTCGATTTGAGTCCAGACACCCCCGAAGGTGTGTCCGAATCCCTCAAACCAAGGCTCGATACCAACTTGTAACATCCCAAATTTCGAGTCCAAAAATTTCGTTTTTAATTAAGTAATTTATAAAATCGTTTACTGAAAACATTGTCGATATCATATCAATCCATACCCATCATGAACATGTCTCAAAATCAAAACACCGAACAGTAATAAAATCAGAGTACAATCCCATGAATCACATAGTGCGGAAATCTGATAGTAGGAACTTCTTATATGGCTGATGGCAGAGAGTAGATTAGAGAGTTACCATAGGGTAAGCCTAGGATGAGACTAGTAAATAGTGCAGCAATAGTAGAAGGGACTTGGTGAAGTCAAAGAAATCCTTGAGGAAAGTACGGATAGATGTGGAAGGTAGTATGGGCCCGTACTACTGAAAGCATAGGATCCGTACTCGAGTCAAGGAGGGCTAAGATGGAACCAAGGAACTTATAGAGTGTGTAAGACCTCTAGAGATGTTGTATGGCCCTGACATTTATGTGTTTTGTTTCAGAATGGTGATGATTACGCATCACAGAGCAAGAGGATCAAGATCAGGGTCAGGACCAGGATCAGGTTTGGGTTTTGTAGTGGCTTCAACCTTTGGACCACAAAGCTTCAACCTTTGGACCAAAATGGTCCAAAAACTCAATCTAAGAGATCTAAGGAGATAATCACCAAGTTTAGATCTTTATACCTTGGAACAGTCTGAAATGGAACCACAATCTCATATATGCAACCTCTCTTTGAACCACCACCTTGCCTTACTCCATTCTTGTTTGGAATATGGGTCCACAACACCAAGATGCTTCTCTAGTGGCCTTCTAAGCTCCAAGAACACTCAAATAAGGATCAGGGTTTTGTAGTGGCTCTTTTAGGGTGGACATGGAGGCTGGACTTCGAGACATAAGGTTCTTTATATAGAGATTAACCCGAAAATTAGGGTTTGGGAACGCTGAGCGTACGCTGGGCGTACTTCTCGTACGCTGGGCATACACCCCTCTGCACCCATGATCATTCTCCTTTATATGTTGGGCGTAACCCAACTTATGTTGGGTGTACACTCATGTCTACCATCTTGCATGCATGGTCCTTTCTTGCCGTCTTTCTCCATGAAGGACCAATATTGCTAATAAGTTCAAAGTGCTATAACTCCTTCATTCTAAGTCCGTTTCTGACGAACTTTATACCCACGAAAAGGTGGCGAGAAGCCCTATGCTCCTAACTACACACCCAAGTCTAAAACCTTCCGAATAAAACCCAAGACCCTATAAAAGACTGAATCGCCCCTACCCTTGGCCTCCGAAACCAAAATCAAATGCTTCCAAAACTAGGTGTTACAACTCTCCCCCACTTAAACTAGACTTCGTCCTCGAAGTCTGTTACAGCCAACTACCTCGCAACCTCTTACGACGTTCCTGTACGATGCAGACTCTGTCTGCTCGGTCCAATCCCAAAGGACCGCTTCTATTGGCCCTTCGTCCGATCTTCCTGGGCGAAAAGCTATTCCTTGAAGGTATCCTCGTGAGAACCATCCAATCACTATAAAGAACATCACTCTTACCCAATAGACAATCATTCCGGTACTCCCCAAGCACTTACGCTGGACATCCAAGGGGGTTCACCCCTTTCTCACTACGCGATAACTGGCCTTCATAAGGAAACTTTCCATAAGAAACAACCTTCTCTATCTCTATTTGGGTCAATCCTTCGCTGTAACTAAATCTCCAGTCACTCCCAGTGTTGTCTCTTCGCTGCTAATCATTTAATACTTCCTTTTATCACGCCTCAATGCTGTACGCCCAACCCAACGAATGGATCAGATAATCCTTCGAGTAAAAGATTCATCCCTACAACGGTTAGACTCATACAAGAGTTGCGTAACAGAGTCAGACCCTCTACTTTGAGATTATTTAATCCTGTTGTGAGTGGCTTCGCACCTCTCGGTCAACTTGACTGCTCCATACAAGAATTCCCTTATCGCTACCCCTGCCCTAAGATCCTGCTATCTCCTATTCGCTTTCCGGATGAACCGAGACCACCCTGGTCCCAACTAATCTGCCATTATCTGGGATACCGGACTCCTACCGGTTACTTAACCCAAGATCAAACTCTCATTCGCTCCCAACGACTTTTGAAGAAACTTCGGCTATCTAAAACTGCTCTATCTACGTTGCCACTCTGGCTCCCTTAGTCTTGGGATCCTCGATCCACTATCTTGACCCTAAGGTCTCTACCAGGTCCCACCTGCGCTGCTATAATCACACGGGCCTCGCCCACGGGTCTCACCCAAACTATATCTTGGAGTGGCCTCCCCCACAGGTATCACATATCTAGAGCTATGCAGGACCAACTCCATCTTGAAACTCAACGAACTATCCTTTATCGATCTCTATCAAGATAACTAGGAGATACGGGCCTCACCCACACTCTGCTAACTAGGAGATATGCCCCCCGCCCATACTTCTCTAACTAAATGCTAATGAATGCTACGACTATGCCGCAATCTTACACACCTTCCCACACTGTCTAACTGGTGGCTATCAGCCTGAGAACATCCAACAACATGCGCTCCACAGTTTATCAATCTGACTAACTCGCGAGCTCCCATGAGAAACCCCAACCTGATTTCCAAAATCAATCAACAACTACTGTGAATACGTGAATCCAACGTTGGGAAGTTTTCCAAACTCCCGACTTCCGCGTTGCTTTATCCAGATAGCTACCCAGGCTGCTTTCCTTCTCAGCAAGGATGTGAACACATCCAACTTGTGCTCTTACTTCAGTTCATGACTATTAGGTGGTTCTTCCCCACTTCGATTCAACTAGATCACTACAGCTCCCAGCTTGGAAAGGATTCTCAATCCTTTTCTCTATCTAATGGTCGATCTGATGACAACCAACGCTTACCACCACTAGTCCTCCCGAGCCCCACTCACACTTGCTATGGTGACTGCATCCTGAGATCCTCCTTTAAAGGGAAACATCTTCGAACTACTACTCTAACATTCATGGTATGCAGATGGCCTATAACTTAATCATAAGCAGGAAACATAATATCCTGAACTACACTTGCTAACATCGATGCAGTACCATAACAATAAAATCATAAACAGAAGCTAAAATTGAAATACATACCAGCGGTCTATTGCGACTCGATCTTGACTTCCTGCGGAACCATGGGTGCTGGAGCCTGAACTCTCCCCACCTCCAAAATAGGACAACGAGACTTGAAATGACCTAACTGGTGACAATGAAACATACTCTACTGCACTCCTGTTCTAAGGCCTCGCCTAACTTGGGCCCCGCCCTCGGTCTACTACTGATGAGCTATGGACCCCGTCCACACTCTTGATGTCAATAAGATACGGGCCCCCGCCCACACTCACTACTCTCGGGCCTCGCCCCTACTTTGCTAATGTTGAGATATGGAACCCCATCCATACTCAGCTAGTGATGAGATACGAGACCTCGCCTACACTCACCTCCCTACCAGGCACATACAAGTATCACAAAGACATGCACATATAAATCTTCCTCGGGCTTGCCCCGACATCGGACCCTAGTCCGGAACATACTACCATATAAACATACTTTGGGCTTGTCCTGACATCATACCTTGGTCTAGACCAATCGTACGAACACATGCAAGAATCACAAAGACCTCTAGCATACTACCATTGCTCGGACCTCGCCCGACATCGAATCGTGATCTGGAACATATAACATACAGTGCCTAGGGCTAACCCCCAGGCCTTCCTACTACACACAAACATAATGGGCCGATATTGTGGCCTTAGACCCATGCACACAGTGAGGAGACTCAACTTGCACTGCTGGAGTCCTGCTGATACCCCTCTGGCTGCTATCTGGCAATTCCTGAGATGCTGATCCTTCGGCTCCCCGAGCTACCAACCCGAGCTACCAATACCAAAATATCACTTAGTCCAAATCAATAATCCTTCTTAGGGTAAAATGACCGTTTTACCCCTAGTCCAACTTGATCCCTTTCTAAGGCCCAAACCATGATCTACAAAGGCCCAACACTAGGTAGGCTTCCCAAGCCCACTAGTGGCTCACTAATGGCCTAATTTGCTAAATTGGGCCCAAACCCTCTAATGGGCCTTACCTAAAGCCCAAACATCTTCATGGACCACATTATCTGACTTTTGATGGCCCATTAAGTCCCAAAGAACCAAAATCCTTTGCGTATCCCAAAACGAGGCCCAAAACAAGCCAAACCCATATCTGATGAGTACGTTGGGCATACTCCTATGTACGCTAAGCGTACAAGCTAAATGGTGTGTACGCTGGGCGTACCTGCATGTACGCTCAACATACTCCCCTATTAAGTCACCTTCCCATTAAGTGCTTAATATTTTACTCCAGAAGCTACAAACACAGATCCAAGTCCTTTTCAACGTCTTAAACCATAAATCCCCTCACTTGGTGGCTTGCAACCCACTAAAAGAGCCCAAACTTGAAATGTAATAACTAACTTCCATGGAAATGCTCTTAACTCATAATGAACCCACTAGGACATCCAAGATGGCAACTTTCTGCCTTAGGGACTCATTTAGAATTGAGAGTAGCAACTCCAAGTCCTAGAAATCGGATTGGACCACAAAGCTTCAACCTTTGGACTAAAATGGTCCAAAAACTCAATCTAAGAGATCTAAGGAGATAATCACCAAGTTTAGATCTTTATACCTTGAAATGGTTTGAAATGGAACCACAATCTCAGATATGCAACCTCTCCTTTGAACCACCACTTTGCCTTGCTCCTTTCTTGTTTGGAAAATGGATCCACAACACCAAGATGCTTCTCCGGTGGCCTTCTAAGCTCCAAGAATACTCAAATATGGATTAGGGTTTTGGAGTGGCTCTTTTATGGTGGAAATGGAGGCTGGACTTCGAGACATAAGGTTCTTTATATAGGGCTTAACCATAAAATTAGGGTTTGGGAACTCTGAGCGTACGCTGGGCGTACACTCGCGTCTACCAACTTACATGCATGGTCCTTTATTGCCATATTTCTCCATTAAGGGCCAATATTGCCAATAACTCCTTCATTCTAATTCTGTTTCCGACGAACTTTATACCCACGAAAAGGTTGCGAGATGTGACATCCCCATTTTCACGGCCAGAAAAGACCGATTTTGTTTATGCTTTATAAAAATAAGAGTACTTCTTTTCATAAAAATGTTGCGGAATTTGTTCCCAGAAAAACATGATAAATACGTTATCAAAACATTTTCGAAGAAACGTATTTTATTTATTTTAAAACGCTTGGGATGTCATCGTCAATATAGAAACATAAGCATAAACAGAACTTACTAGTGATCTACATCTCTTTAATCTCTCAGTGTAATGTGACTTCATAACAACACCTGTGACATAAATAAACTGAGTGGGTCAGGTTGGGAAACCTGGTGAGTACATATGGTTTTCAACCTATGCAGTTATCGCGGTCAAAATTTCGATAGCGGTCACATGCCGCTATTTGAAATCGCGGTTTTCGCGGTGGTATAGCGGTGCTATAGCGGCTTTTTTAATATTACATATAATTTAATATTTTTATATTATATTTAGAATTAATATCATAAAATCTAATAAGTCTATATAGAATTAATATCATAAAACCTAAAAATTCATAGAAAAATAACATAATATTCAAAATTCTAATATAGTAATATACAAACTACGTAGTGAAGGATGAAGAGTGAAGACCAAATTCTTCATGATCGAGTAATTAAGAAGTCAGTTCCTCCGAACTCGGAAGAAGCAGCCTCGCAGTCGCACCTGTGTTCTTCGTCTTTGTCTGTTCGTCATAGCTCAAATCGTCTTCAAGTCTTCAAGTCACGTTCACGTTTTTGGATCAGATACTTTGAATAATGTTAATTAGGTTTTTCAATGGGCTTTTTAAAATGCAAGTAACGGGCTCATTAAAAATTGTTTTTTGTTGACAACTTAATCAAATGGGCCAAATGTAATAAAAATAATTGAAATATGCAAGAAAATAAAAAAGCGGCCATAGCGCCGCTATCGCGGTCATGAGAATAGCGGTGAATTGCGGCGCAAATTGCGGTACCGCGATTTGAAAACGATAACTTGAAAATAGCGGTTGGTGATCACCGCGAAACGCTATAGCGGCGCTATAGCACCGCTATAGCGCGCAATTGATAGCATAGTTTTCAACCCACAATAATATAATTATTATGTTCATACAATCAAACAATCAACCTAATTACCCATCCCCATTATCTTCTTTACTCTTAAGGATCTACCCTAAGAATCAACCATTCCTCGTTCATACATTCCTAAGGATCATCCTAAGGAATCAGCATGAAGTCCATCGTCACCGGGGTTTAGGCACTAAGTCTGCATAGTCGCCAGAATTTATACAACAGGCACTAAGTCTGCATAGTCGCCAGGGTTTTGGCACCAAGTCTGCATGATCA
This sequence comes from Lactuca sativa, assembly GCF_002870075.4. Classification (NCBI taxonomy): domain Eukaryota; kingdom Viridiplantae; phylum Streptophyta; class Magnoliopsida; order Asterales; family Asteraceae; genus Lactuca; species Lactuca sativa. The sequence continues at coordinate 230,279,922 of NC_056624.2, forward strand.
CCAGGGTTTAGGCATCAAGTCTACATGATCGCCAGGGTTTAGGCATCAAGTCTACATGATCGCCAGGGTTTAGGCATCAAGTCTGCATGATCACCAAGGTTCAGAGTACACCGAGTGAACACATCGTTCACAACACTTACAGGTTGCGAGCTTGCTAGTGTTCCACTGGACTGTGTAGAATAGTACGTGGTTGTCATCCATAATCTGCTGAATGACGAGGCCATCGTTTGGGAAAAGGCTTCTCACATCGTTCACCTATCACCCTCACCTCGTGGTCTATAACACCTCTCAACTCATCTTCCAACTTATATTCCATCTATTACATCTACCCATGTTTTACCCCAACATTTTTGTAGATATAAAATACATATACAGTTCAAATACTTTAAAGCGTGTATAAAATCGTTCAACTAGCATAGCCAGCAAGTACTCAGATAATACGCACACATAACACATAATTTATATAGAATACTTCATATGTATGCGTAAGACGAAAGCGACCATGCACTCACTTAAAAGGTGGTGACTCAGCACTCGGACAGCGCTTCGATACTCTCAAAACAATTTCCTTTGATAAAACCTAGTATCAATATCCCTAGGGTTTAGTCTAACGATAACCGCGACAAATTAATAGTCTGACTATTATTATTATTATATAAGTGTTAAATAACACTCAATATAACTCATAATAATAGCCCAAATAATTACTTTAAGGACCTAATAACATTACTATAATTATTTGGAAGCTATATTAAAAATTGCGTAAGCGTAGCTCACTTACAGCGGATTTTAAAGAAAACCAGACTTTGCTCGGAGCAGTGTTTCCGAAACCGAAAGACCCCTTTTTCTCGGGACTCCGGGAGCCTTGGGGCTTCCCTCGGGTGCTAGGGGTTCACCTAGACTTTAGGGGACTCAGAAGGGGCTAGAGAGAGAAAGTTCTTAGAGAGAGAGTGAGAAAATGTGTGAAAAAGTTGGAGACCCTCGCCCCCCTTTTATACCCAGCGAGACCTCGGATTACGTTGGGAGTAGTCCTTGGCTACGCTGGGCGTTCCTTGGATAAGGGCGCCATCTGGATCCAACTGTCTCGCATTCATCGGAAGAGATAAGGCCGAAGGTACGCTGCGCGTACTTGACCTTGGACGCTGGGTGTAGCGAAGCGAGGTGTGTCCGAATCTGAAGCGTTCACTGATCAGCGATGGATGGCCCACAACGCGCCACGTCATCAAGTTCTTTTTAGCCATCGCAAATTCGATCATAAACTTTGAAAATTCGTAACTTTCGTGTACGAGCTCCGTTTTCGACTTTCTTTATATCCACGCGAAGGTGGGAACGTACTCTACAACTTTCGTTTAGACTCCGTCGGCTAATTTTGAATTTATTTTAAAATTTATACTATTAACAGGCCGGGACATGATTGGTCCGTTAAAAATTCATAACTTCTTCATCCGACGTCCGTTTTCGCCCATCTTTTTCTCGTTACGCTATTCTTAACGAGATCTTCGATTCTTGTTTAGGTTGTGTCGGCTAAAAACCGCTCGATCTAATATTCGAATTTCGGGTTGTACACAGCTAAGCTGAAACTTCGAAAAATCATAACTTCCTCATACGAAGTCAAATTTGGGCGTTCTTTTTATGGGCGCTCTCGGTTTAACGTATTCTACGACTATTGTTTAGATTCCTAAGGCTAAATCTCACTCTATCGTAAATTCACTATTTACACTTCCCGGTATCATGTCGGTTCCGTCGCGAAACTTCGACGGGTCATAACTTCTTCGTTATAACTCGGATTTCGGCGTTCTTTATATGTACGGAAACCTTGAGACATATTCTACAACTTGGTTAAGATTATTTAATCTAAATAATCTTTTGTCAAAAAGTCATTTTCGACCCCTATTATCTCTAAATTGACTAGCCTGGATCTATGGGCGTTACACGAGAAGCCCTACGCTCCTAGCTACACACCCAAGCCTAAAACCTTCTGGATAAAACCAGAGACCCCATAAAAGACCGAATCACCCCTAAATTTGGCCTCCGAGATCAAAATGAAATGCTTCCAAAACTGGGTGTTACACGCCTCGTGTACTCAGCTAAGCTTGAAAACCCAAAACTTCTGAAGGCCATAACTTCTTCGTTATAAGCCCGATTTCGACGATCCTTGTATTAATGGAAAGGTAACGAGAAACCCTAAACTTCTATCAAATCATATCTTTCTTAAGATATTCCAAACAAAAATCCATTTTTCCACAAAAGCCCAACCGACACTTTACCGAAATACCCCTAGGCTCCAAAACACGAACCGAACACTCGGATCACTTCTAATACATCACCCGCACCCAAATGGGCCTAGATCCTACTTTTTTAAAAGATCTAATCATTATGATGACCGATCTTCGGGCCATAGCTTCAGACTGGGAATCGATTCAGAACAGGATGTTATAGGTATGCTCGTTCAGAAGTATGAAATTGAACCCAAATTCCATCCTCATCTGTCGGAGGCCACCGATGCCAATTTCGATGCCTCTGAAGGCTTTGTGGGGGTTTACTGGGTGTTCTTCAAATCCGGGTTGTGGCTTCCTTCATTTGATTTTCTAGAGATTGTTACGGATTATTATGGTCGACACATCGCCCAAATAACCCCTAACGACTTTCGCAAGATCCTTTAATTCACCCTGTTATGCGTTTCTCTGGATGTGTCACCGACCATCAACCTGTTTAGCCATTTCTACATTTCGATGTCCAACGGGGATTGGGTTTCTTTCTCCCATCACCATGGTTTGGTGGAAATTTGTGACGGTCTTCCAACCTCCATAAAGTACTGGAAGGAGGAGTTCTTTTTCGTTCATGCCTCTGCTTTCTCAGGCTCCATGGCGTACGACGCTACCACTGACAGGTCCGCAGACCCTGTCCCCGAGCTAACGTTCGACGAGCAACTGATAACGAAGATGTTATCGGATAATTTTGTTCGATGGATGGATCCCGACGAAGCGATATTGGGTATGGCTGGCATGAGTCCCCATTGGAATTGTTTGGGTAAGAAGCCAATGGAGATGTTAGAGGGAAAATATGTAACCCTTCTTGACCGACTTCATCGGAGACGGATTTTGAACTCCGCCTTAGTGACGGAGGATGTGATAGCACCAGATTCCCGACTAGACGTTTCTCGAGCAGAGGGTTCTAGACGTATTTCTCCTACCTTTCGCTCGAAGGGCTCGAAATTGGACTCCAATTTTGGGAAGCCTCCCACGGTGTTTATGAGGGCTACATCAAAAGGGTTCATCCTAAAAAAGCGTTCAGAGAGTGCTCAAGACGATCAACTGATCAGGATGTCCCCTCCTAAACGGAAGCGTTCTGGTTGTGAATTAAAAAGCCAAAGCCTGAATGACTTACCTGATCCTCCGGTTTCCGATGTTGAAAGCTCCAAGCGTGCCTTGAAAGATCTTGTTTCTGCTGTTTTTCACGAATGTCTAATTGAGTCGGACAGCGAGATGAAGTACGTGGAAGATGATGCGAAGGTGTCTTAATTGGGCAATCCGGAATCGGAGACCGTTGCTGGAGGCCTCCTGGAGAAGATCCATGAGGATCCTCCTTTGGAGAAACAAAACCCCAAGGGTCTGTCTGCTGCAGCTGTGTTTCAACAAAAGCTCTTTGGGTCCGGACTTGATCGCTTTATGTCATCAACCACCGACTCCGCGGTAGTTATTCCTATTCCTATTCCCTCGTATACCACAACTGGGAATGAAGAGCCTTTGGAAACAAAATTTGTAGATATGGAAGTTAGTATCTCGAATCCCCCCCCCCACCGACAACCCGTATGTTCCCTTTCTCCCTTTGTCGATTTTTGCTTTTTTTGTATGTTTAAGATTCTTTTTGTGATTCACTTTCTTATTTATTGCGCAACTAATGTATAGGAAAAGAGGCCACGATGCCAACAATGGTCACTCTTGCTGCTTCACTTCCCCAATTCCAACATCATTGTGCTATGACAAGTGTTCTCAAGAGCCCTTTTGAGACGCAGATTGCGTCTAATGAAGAAGCGTTAGATAAGACCCGATCGTGTTTGATGGAGGGAATGCACCTGTTGAACAAAGTGACTGTACACACAAGGGCACGTACAGATCAGCTTTCTAAATGTCAAATCGTGTTTGAGGAAGATTTGGAAGTGTCAAAGCAACTTCGGACCCTTCACGAGAAAACTGAAGAAGAAGCTAAGGAGTTGAGGGAAGAGGTAGCCAATATTTTAGGGAGCAACCAAACTTTGGTGAGAGATTTGAGTCAAGCCATCGGTTAGCAAGGGGAGTTGAAAAAAGTTGAATCAAGATCTATAACTAAAATTTGATGATGTTGTGATCCGTCGCGTATTTGTTGTCAAAGAACTTGAGGGTATCTCTCAATAATACCATTCACTAAAGTCGCAATATACTAAGAAGGTTTCTCAGTTGGAAATCGCCTGCTCTAGCAAAGATGTAGTATTAAATTGCTAGAGGAGGAATTAGCCGCGACTAAGCTCCTGATGTTGGAGAAAGATACTCGAATTGCCACCTTGAGCGACTTACAACTTCTGATGGAGCATAATACAACAAGTTTCAAGACGAGAGCATATCAAAAGGATGAGGAGCTGTGATGGGTCATAAAGGAAGGAATCCCCACATTTGTTCGGATTTTGTTTGATTCACGAGACTTTGGTGTCGTGAATGCCGCCTTGCATACATCCGTTATCCAACTTGTCCTCCATCAAGCCTGTGTGGAAATGAAAGAAAAGTACCCAGAGGAGCAGAAAGGTAATTCATCAGCCTAATTCCCTTTGGCTTTTCTAAGCCTCTTCTTAATCCCTTTAAATAAAGTGTGATTTGTCACTTTTACCTGACCGTTAGCCTGTGGGTGAGCTACTGAGGTGAAATTCAGCTGAATCCCCTTTTCTTGAATGGATTATAAGTGAACTGTTTGCCATTGTTGATTATGATGGTGCGGGGTAGACCGAAATGAAAAACAATCTGTCTCCATACGAATTTGATAATCATTTCTCCGATTATGACTGCAACTGCTTTAGCTTCAACCCATCTGGTAAAGTAATCTATTGCCACGATAACGAATTTAAGCTTTCCCGTTGCTTCAGGGTAAGGAGCAACAATATCAACTCCCCATTAGAGGAATAGCCATGGGTTTGTGATGTTGATCATATCTTGTGGTGGCAATACTGGTATATTTGCATGTATCTAGCAGTCATGACACCTCTTGATGAACGCTTCTGTGGCGTAAGTCATGGAAGGCCAGGAATATCCTGTCCGAAGGATCCTCTAGGTGGTTTCTCGTGACCCTCCATGCGCTCAGAAGACTCCCGAGTGTACTTCTTGCATTACTACTTCCGTTTCTTTACTTGTGACACATTTCAGCCATGGGGTAGAATAACCTCTCCTATACAACTGACCGTCATACATGGTATAATTTGGTGCATTAATTTGTATCTTCCTTGGTTCTTTCACATCCTCTGGCAACATGTCTCTTTTCAAAAAAGGCGTAGGGTGTCATCCACGAGGCTTCCTCATCTAACGCCATTGCTTCCCTTTGCGGCTTATCTATGCTTTTTTGGCAACACCTCTACTAGAACGGTCTTTGATAGGTTCCTGAATGCTATTGAGGCGATTTTGCTTAATGCGTCTGCTTCTTTTTTCTTTGATCGTGGAACTAGTGTGATTTCAAATGTTTGAAACTTCGCGATCCATGTCTGTGTTTGAGCCATGTACTTTTGGATGTGCATTTCTTTCGCTTCGTAAGTTCCTTTAATTTGGTTGACCACCAACATCGAGTCACCGAACTCTTCAAGATGTGAGATGTTCATGCTCCTTGCCAACCATAACCCCGCTAGCAGAGCCTCGTATTCTGCCTCATTGTTCGAGCACTTGAATTTGAATCATAGGGCATAAGTTTACTTGTCCCCAGATGGGCTAGTGAGAGCAATGCCTGCTCCTGATCCGTCTTTGCTTGATGCCCCAACAGTATGTAGCACCCACGTTTCTTTAGTTGATTGGGTCAGGGCTTTTGGAAGTTCGTCAGCATCTTTAGGAGTAGTCATCATTGATGACAACGGGTCGTCTGGCATTTCTCTCAAGAAGTCATAGAGCTTGCCCTTCTATGCTAATTCGGGGTTTATATGTGATGTCATGTTATTTTAATTCTATCTCTCACTTCGTCATTCTTCCCGAATGCTCGAGTTGTAGTAGAATCTACTTCAATGGTTGGTCGGTTAATACTTCGATGGGATTTTCCTGGAAGTATCTACGTAATCACCTGGCTGTGTATACCAAAGATAAGACCAAATTTTCTACTTTAGAGTAATTTTGTTTCGCCCCTTGCAGTACCCTACTAATGAAGTATATTGGTACTTGCTTTGTTCCTCTTCCCGCGACCAACGTTGCACTGATCGCCTCATGACTCACCGATAGGTATACTGTTAACACTTCCTCCTTTAAAGGACTTGCCAGGGTCGGCAGTTGTGTGAGGCATCACTTTAATTTCTAGAGTGCTTCTTCCGCCTCATCATACCATAGTATATCTTTCTTCCCTGTGAATGTTTTCAATGTTTGGAAAAAAGGTATCGCCTGGTCTGCTGACTTAGCCAGGAATCACCCCAATGCCGCTACCTTGCCATTAAGGCTCTGTACCTCCTTCGCTGTTCGTGGTGTTTCCGTTTTCAAGAAACTTTCAACCTTTTCAGGGTTTATCTCTATCCATGTTTCTATTACAATACGACCCAATAATTTCCCTCTTAGCACTCCAAAGATGCATTTCTTTGGGTTGAGCTTCATGTTGGTCTGTCATATCCTCTTAAGAGTCTCTTCCACATCCGCCAGCAAATCATAATCATCCTTGCACTTGATCACCATATCATCTATGTATACCTCAACGTTTCTTCCCACTTGTTGCGCGTATACTTTGTCTACCAATCTTTGGTAGGTCACCCCCGCATTCCGTAATCCGAAAGGCATCTTTGTGTAGCAAAAAGTCCCATTCTCACTATGGAAAGCTATTTTGTCTTCATCAGTCATGGCCATCCTCACTTGATGATACCCTGTGTATGCATCCAAGAAAGATTTCCATCTGTATCCTCCTAACGACTCGATCTTCTGCTCTATTTCCGGAAGGGGATAACTGTCTTTCGTGCAAGCTTTATTGAGGTCGATGAAATCTGTTGGAATAGTGTCTAAGGCTGCAACTATATTAGGCAAGTATTTGACCCGGTTGTGCATGGTCCTTTTGGGTTGCCTTCACCATAGCAACTTGATGGGATGATTTATTAAGAGAGAGTAAATATTATTAATATATTATGGGAATAATATAAAGAATAATATATTGTTATTTGATTAATATAAGTCATAGAATTAATTGGAATTAATTTGGTGACTTAAAGAGATTAATTAAATAAAGGGGTATAAACTGTCAATTGTTTGATAGTTAAGCTTTAGATTGTAAATCCTTATAGATATACTAGGGACGGATTCTAGAAGCTAGGATAGCTTCAAAATCGTCCATGACTTATCTAAGGAAAGGATTTGGATAGCCTTAAGAGAAGATTATCCAATTAGGGTTTAGGTTGTAACCCTTAAGGAGTCTACAAGTATAAATAGATCCCATGGGCAAGGAAAATCGGCACCTCACCTAAAGTAAGAGAACCCTGGCCGATTTCCTCCCCTCTCCTCTCTCCTAAATCATCTTTCTTGCTATTGGTGTTTGTAAGCCATTAGAGGAGTGACATTTGTGACTCTAGAAGCTCCAAGACCACAAGATCAACAAGGAACTCAAAGGTATGGTTCTAGATCTGTTTCAATGTTGTTATTTAACCTAATTAGCCATTAGAAGTCTTGGATTCAAAGCATGTTTAATTAGAAAGCCTAGATCCAAGCATTAGGGTTTTGCATGCACACATAGGAAAGTTCTTATGGCTAAAACCCATCAGTGGTATCAGAGCCTAGCTTGGTTTTCTTTAAATTGTTGCTTGATTAACTGAAACAAACCTGCAAAATTCGATTTTTTGGTTTCTGAGTCATGGACTCGGCGAGTCTCAAAGTGGACTCGGCGAGTAGGCCTGACTCGGCGAGTCCTTTTGTGCACTCGGCGAGTCCAGGCGTCAGGAATGGCCAGATTCGGGATTTTTTCATAATTATCTTATGGAAACTTACCTTAATCATAATAGATCAACCTAAATCCGATTTTTTGATATATATGACTATTATCTTGATCTAGTTAAAGGTATTTATCAACTAATAAAATATTTAATTTCCTTATATGATAATTAATTAATTATTTTAATTATTTTGGTAATTATCTTTCAAAGAAATCTTGAATAAAATCAAATATAGATAATTAGGATATTAATTGTTAATTGGAATTATTTGTTATTTGATCCTCTATGTTTTAAATGTTTAAAACTTGCCCTCAAGTTTTGAAATTTATAATTTGTGATTAAAAGTTTAATTTAGACAACTTAAATTTCAAAACCCTAGATTTTAAAAAGTTTAAAATACAACCCTATACTAATATGATATTACTAGAATAATATATATATATATATATATATATATATATATATATATATATATATATAACAAAATGCTAGTCTTACCGTTAGTAGGCCTCATTCACGAAGCCGATCTATAAGGTGGGTATAAGGTTGCGGCCTATAAAATGGCGCTTAATGGGTGTACACTCACATCAACCGCTTGCTTGATTGGTGGAGGGTCGTTAGCCGAACGGGTAGGATAGGGTAATCTCATCCTCTCATTAAAAGTATAATAAGTAATACAAAGTAACTACACACATTTTTTAAAAATTTCCCAATCTTAGTTACTTTAGGAGAAGTGAATTGATGCAATCCCATGAAATTACACTTTGCACCCTTGCTAAGAAGTTAGTGGAGCGTGTGTGGTTTACCGACACACTAATTGGTTCTAAGCAAAGGTGGCAAAGGGTGATTCATTGTTTATCATAGTTTGATGGAGCGTGTGTGGTTTACCGGCATATCGAATAGGTGATCGTTACAATGAAGGCACCATGTGAATTTGCATGGTAATTCACACCCGCTTTGTGATCCTCGGTATCCCAGTCACAAACAAGAGGGGCATATTGAGATTTAAACATTCCATTCAATAGTTTCAATGAATCTCATTCAAACCTAGGAATTCTTAATACATTTAGGACTAATAGTTAAGTTTTGTGAGAATTAGTGAATCGTCATTCACTTACCTTCAATTTATTTGCATGTTAGATTACGGCATCCCTTTTCTAGTATGTAAATGTTATTGTTGGATCCTAGCCCTAATTTTTCTTATTGGGTGATAATTAGGGATTCTTATTCTAATCTACCTTTGTCCTTTCTATTTGTAGATGTCGAACGCTAACAACGCTGCTGCTAGTTCTTTCACGTTGATGAGCCTTTGCCAAAAGGTCACCTTCGATGGAACGAACTTTAGCGAATGGATAAGATACATTCGCACCATTGCTCGCTATGAGGATAAGGGGTATGCCCTCGATGAGAAGCTCGAGAAGATCAACCCCGAAATCGCTACTCCGGCCGAAATCACTGCTTTTGAGACTCATGAGCGAGATGCAACGAAGGTACATTGCATCATGATTGCCACCATGAACTCCGAATTCCAAAAGTCCTACGAGGACATGTACCCGTACGAGATGCACCAAGACTTATTAGAGAGATACCACCAAAACGCGAGACAAGAGCGTTATGAGATTTTCACTAACATGATTTCCGCTAAGATGGGTCATGGAGAATCTCTTACCGTGCACTTGCAAAAGATGCAAAGGTATGTCGACCGCCTTCGTAAGTTAAATGTTGACTTTGGAGAAGACTTGGCGATCGACATGGTGCTTCACTCTCTGCCTCCGATGTACAACCAATTTAGGATGACCTACCACATGAACAAAGAAGAGGTCACCCTAAGCAAACTCCAAGGTCTCTTGAGGGTTGCTGAGAGCAACTTCAAAGACAAGTCTGTTGCACCTACTCCCAATCCGACTACTGCTCCTGTCTTGGCTATTGGTCAAGGAAAGGGAAAGAAGAGGAAGGCTTCATCGAAGAACTATCGCAAGGTCAAAGCCCGAGATGGTGCCTCTTCTAGTGGGACCAAAGTTGATCCCGCTAAGCCCTGCCCTAACCCGAAGGAGGCAGAGTGCCACCACTGCCACAAGATAGGACATTGGAAGAGAAGCTGCCCAGAGTACCTGCAAGCAATCAAAGAAGGAAAGATCAAGCCATCTTTCGCAGGTATATACATAATTAAATCTAACGATTCTAATCATGCTATTTCTTGGGTTCTTGATACCGGTTGTGGTTACCACATTTGTTCTAATGTGCAGGGACTAAGAAGAAGTATGGATGTGGAGCAAGGAAGAATCAATCTAATCATGGGGAACAGAAGATCGTCGCCTGTGACCAAGATTGGAGTGTATTCTTTAGTGCTTAGGAATAATTTGTGTTTAGATTTGAACAATTGTTGCTATTCGCCAGAAATGGCTAGAAACATCATTTCATTTCATGGTTTGTTTAGACAAGGTTTTAGATTTTCTTTTAATAATGAGAATGGTTCTTTTTTGGCTTATCTAAATGGTGTTTTTTACTTTGAAGCTATACCATGTAATGGAATATATGAGACTGTTATGATTGTTGATAACTTAGGAAATGATGTTTTGAATATAGATTCTTCCACTAGTATGGATAAAGCATCCTTGTGGCATTGTCGTCTTGGACATGTCAACAAGAAACGCATAGCCCAACTCCAAAAGGATGGAGTGTTGGAGTCATTCGACCTTAGGGAAGATGACACATGCGAGTCTTGTTTACTTGGAAAGATGACTAAGTCACCCTTCACGAGTACGTGTGAAAGGGGTGAGGGTCTATTGGACCTAATACATACCGATGTATGTGGACCGTTTAGATCAACCACGAAGGATGGGAACCGCTTCTAGGTGACTTTTACCGATGATTATAGTAGATATGGGCATATCTACTTAATCAAGCAAAAGTCAGAGACCTTTGAAAAGTTCAAAGAGTTCAAGAATGAAGTGGAGAATCAATTGGGCAGGAAAATCAAGATGCTTCGATCCGATCGAGGAGGAGAGTACCTAAGTCTTGAATTCCACGATTATATCAAGGAGTGTGGAATAGTTTCGCAATTGACGCCTCCTAGGACACCGCAGTTGAATGGTGTGGCAGAAAGGCGTAATCGAACCTTATTGGATATGGTTCGCTCTATGATGAGTCGTGCTTCACTACCTATCTCTTTCCGGGGGTATGCCTTAGAGACTGCCGCCCATATCCTTAACCGAGTCCCTACCAAGAAGGTTGCCAAAACACCTCACAAGATGTGGACAGGGAAAGCTCCCTCGTTGGCACATATCAAGGTTTGGGGTTGCGAGGCTTTCGTAAGACGAGATACTCACGACAAGCTTGAACCTCGAAGTGAGAGATGTATTTTCATCGGCTACCCGCAGACATCGTTTGGATATCTCTTCTATAGACCGAAGGACAATGTTGTCTTCGTTGTGAGGAGAGGAGTTTTCCAAGAGCGAGAACTCATAAGCCAAGGAGACAGTGGGAGGCAAATAAACTTGAAGAGATTCAAGAGTCGATAGATGAAGGAACCTCTACCGCTGGCACTCAACCCGAGGAGGAAACTCCGGTTGAACCGATTGACGAATCCTTACCTCTTAGACGTTCCGATAGAGTTAGAGTTCATCCCCAATTTTATGGTTTTCATATTACTACCGAAGGGGACACGTATATTAGTGATGGTACACTAGTAAATCTTGATGAACCTAATAGCTATAAGGAAGCCATGGCAGGCCCGGAGTCTGCCAAATGGAAAGAGGCAATGGATAGCGAGATCCAATCCATGTATGATAACCAAGTTTGGAATTTGGTTGATTATGTGCCCGGACGTAAGACCGTTGGGTGCAAGTGGATCTTCAAGAAGAAGACCGACGTGGATGGAAACGTGCACACATATAAAGCACGATTGGTTGCGAAGGGCTTTACTCAAACTCCCGGAGTTGACTATGATGAGACCTTCTCACCAGTTGCGAAGATAAAATCTATTAGAGTGATGCTAGCAATTGCCGCATTTCATGATTATGAGATTTGGCAAATGGATGTCAAGACCGCTTTCCTTAACGGAAAGTTGGCTGAGGATGTTTACATGGCTCAGCCCGAGGGGTTTGTGGATCCGAAGCATCCAAATAGAGTGTGTAAGCTTGAGAAGTCCATTTATGGACTTAAGCAAGCGTCTCGCAGATGGAATCTTTGCTTCGATGAGAAAGTCAAAGAGTTTGGATTTGTACGAAGCGAAGACGAATCTTGTGTATATGTCAAAGCCAGTGGGAGTATAGTAAGCTTCCTCGTTCTATATGTCGATGACATATTACTCATAGGAAACGACATCCCGACTCTGCAGGAGGTTAAGTCCTGGCTCAGGAAGTGCTTCGCTATGAAGGACCTCGGAGAGGCTTCTTACATTTTGGGAATAAGGATAGTAAGAGAAAGAAGTAAGAGACTAATTGGACTTAGTCAGAATACTTACTTGGAGAAGGTACTAAAACGTTTTAGTATGGAAAACTCGAAGAAGGGAGAATTACCGATACAAAGTAATGCCAAATTGAGTAAGACTCAAAGTCCGAGTACCGAAGCTGAAATAGCAGAAATGAGCCGAGTACCATACGCTTCCGCAGTTGGCTCAATCATGTACGATATGACTTGTACTCGCCCTGATGTAGCCTTCGCTTTGAGCATGGTTAGCAGATATCAGGGGAATCCTGGCAGAGCACATTGGATTGCGGTGAAGAATATCCTTAAGTACCTTCGGAGGACGAAGGAATGGTTCTTAGTCCTCGGAGGGAGTGATGACTTGAAGGTGCAAGGGTATAGTGATGCTAGTTTTCAGACCAACAGGGACAACTACCGTTCGTAGTCGGGCTGGGTCTTTACCTTAAATGGAGGAGCAGTGACATGGAAGAGTTCCAAGCAGGAGACCGTAGCTGATTCAACGTGCGAATCAGAGTACATTGCAGCGAGCGAAGCGTCGAAGGAGGCAATATGGCTAAAGAACTTCATCGGTGATCTTGGAGTTGTACCTGCCATAAAGGAGCCCATGGAGATTTTCTGTGATAATTGACCAAGGAACCGAGGGATCATGGTAGATCAAGACATATCGACAGAAAATATCACTTCATTAGACATCGTGTAGAAGAAGGACAACTCGTAGTGAAGAGGATATCATCAGAAGATAACCCGGCAGATCCGCTTACGAAGGGACTGAGTAGGGTTAAGCACTTGCAGCATGCTAGGAGTATTGGGCTGAAGGATGATATTAGCATAGATTAGATAGTATTAGAAACGTGTAATAGATAAATGTAATTAACATTTGATGATTAAATAAAGGAATTTTATTTATGAGTAATGTTACTATCTTATGTTAATTGTTTAGCTATTGTTTCACTTTGCATGTTTTGACTTCCAAAATAATTGAAATTATTAGGAATAATAGAATTGTTCAAATTGTCCACAATCGTTCATATGTTGGAAGTAGATATGAATGAAGATTGTCATGAATTGGTGTGTAGATTGTCTAAATGGTTTTAGACATAGCAAAGGGTTGCTTCAACGTTCATGAGTGCTTATGAACTAGTTTTGAGCATTGGAACAAACCCACGCTTGCTGGAATCACCTTATGGAATATGATATAATAAGGTGATCGCAAGACGATAATATCATATAGTCTTAAAACCTAGATATATGGTTTGTTATTTGTTAATTGGTCGTACATTGATAATGCGAAAACGCATCAGTAACTCGGTGTTATAAAACGCATTGTTGTGTATAGTTGGTTAATGAATAAGTAAATGCATATAAGTCGAAGTTTATCTGTAACTTTTATCTAAGAAGGTGAAAGTGATATCTCGGCCGCTCGATGATTTGATTTGACTTATGTGCCGGGCCCGGTCAGAACTGAATTGATGTGTTCGATTAAGTTCTATGTCGAATAAATCAGAGATCGAGAAACCTAAATGCTTGACTAACTATTCCATAGGATTGTCAGCATGATATCTAACAGAGGACTATACGATCCCTTATCTAAAGGACAAGATTGATTAGATCAGAGTTTGACAGCGTCTTTGAGAGCTACGATTGCAAACCGAATTGTACTTGTGCATATAGTTACTAGACTTATCCAAGTGGGAGACTGTTGGAATAGTGTCTAAGGCTGCAACTATATTAGGCAAGTATTTGACCCGGTTGTGCATGGTCCTTTTGGGTTGCCTTCACCATAGCAACTTGATGGGATGATTTATTAAGAGAGAGTAAATATTATTAATATATTATGGGAATAATATAAAGAATAATATATTGTTATTTGATTAATATAAGTCATAGAATTAATTGGAATTAATTTGGTGACTTAAAGAGATTAATTAAATAAAGGGGTATAAACAGTCAATTGTTTGATAGTTAAGCTTTAGACTGTAAATCCTTATAGATATACTAGGGACGGATTCTAGAAGCTAGGATAGCTTCAAAATCGTCCATGACTTATCTAAGGAAAGGATTTGGATAGCCTTAAGAGAAGATTATCCAATTAGGGTTTAGGTTGTAACCCTTAAGGAGTCTACAAGTATAAATAGATCCCATGGGCAAGGAAAATCGGCACCTCACCTAAAGTAAGAGAACCCTGGCCGATTTCCTCCCCTCTCCTCTCTCCTAAATCATCTTTCTTGCTATTGGTGTTTGTAAGCCATTAGAGGAGTGACATTTGTGACTCTAGAAGCTCCAAGACCACAAGATCAACAAGGAACTCAAAGGTATGGTTCTAGATCTGTTTCAATGTTGTTATTTAACCTAATTAGCCATTAGAAGTCTTGGATTCAAAGCATGTTTAATTAGAAAGCCTAGATCCAAGCATTAGGGTTTTGAATGCGCACATAGGAAAGTTCTTATGGCTAAAACCCATCAAAATCAAACCACATTCTCATCGTTCCATCTGCTTTTTTACTAGCACCGGATTGGCAATCCATTTTGGGAATTGCGTGGCCCTCATGACTCCGAATTTTACTAAAGCTTTGCCTTCCTTGTTGACGATTTCGTTTCTTTCTATAACCATAATACGCTTATTTTGCTTCACTGGTACGCACGAGGAATTGATGTTCAAGTGATGTTCTATTATTGACCTTGGAATACTTGTCATATATACGGGTGCCCATGCAAACATATTTTGATATTTTCTCAATATCGTCATCAAACCCTCTCGCAACACTCTAAGGAGCTTGATCCCTATTTTAATTGTATGATCCTTGTGGTTTTTGTTAACAACTACCTCCTCTGTATCCACCAAAGAAATTCCTTTTTCCATGGGCTCAGCTTGCTCTGGCTGTACAACATGGCTACACTCAGGAGGTCCTGTGGTGGTGTTTTGAACTATCGTCACTCCTTCCTTAGTAGGAAATTTGAGTAAACCATGCACTGTGGATGAGACGGCTTGCAGCTTCCACAAGCCAGTTCTTCCCAAAAGTATGTTATAGGGAGAGGGTGCTTGTACTACTACAAATTCTGTTAATATGGTTTTTCGAATGTTATCTCGATAGTCTTCCAATGTGAAGGGCAGAAAGATTTTTCCTCTTGGCCACACAGACTGGCCTGGAATCCTACCACTGCAGCTATGGCAGGCTTGAGGTATCTTTGGATGTCTGAAGGCGGTCCTTTCATGCAATGTTCGTACATTATGTTGACGGAACTTCCGTTATCAACGTAAACTCTACTAATCAACGTTATTCCTATTGTCTCCTTTATTATCAATGGTTTCGTCCCTTTATGACCAAAAGGTATTGGATCATGAAGACTAAACTCAATGCTAGTTATTTTCCGCTTCCGGGTTACCTTGTCACTGGGATTTTCTTCTCCTTGTACCTTGGCAATTTTAGCAACATACTTTGGCGTACCGTCTTTCTTTGCCACTCGCTCGTCGACTCTTAATGATCGCTTTTTCTCTTTTTCTCTTTTTAAACTTTCACAATCCTCCATCGCGTGACCTAGCTTTTTATGAAAGTCATGGTACTTGTTCGGGTCTCGAGGATATTTTTAGTTTTTATCTATGTTGTACCTATTTGGGCTTCGTAAAGTATAAGCTTCATATGCTTCCTGTCGATATGGTTGGTAACGACCACTTCGCCTTCCTTTCTCGCTTTGGTGTGACCTTCTACTGTAGTTATGGCGGGGCTGTCCACTGGGTTGAGACGGGTATGCTTTAATTCGTTATTCCTTTTTCCCTCTTCCCCGCCATGGCCTTTCCTTCCATCCTTGCTTTTTCAACGTTCTCAGCTTCTTGCCTCAGGAATCGGTTAACTTTTCGTATCATTTCTTCTGCATTAGCCCATTCTCGCCCTACCAGCTTTCGGAATAGCTACCCTTCTAGGAGTCTGTAAGTGAACGCCACCATGATCATAGGGTCATCCATGGTTGACATTTTCCTCATATGATGTTTGATTTAAATGTTCTTTATATCCACGGGATTGTCATCCTAAATAATCTTTTATTTTTATATTTTATTTTATCGCTTCAAAGATAAATTTTTATAATAAGATTTTTAGGGGTGGCAAATCAAGTCATCGTGTCGTGTTTTGTCTGACACGACACGACATGACAAAGATTCATGTAACACGAACACGACACGACACAATCTCGTGTTTTTTAACTAACACGAAAACAAACCGATTAAAAAACGACAAACACGACACGACACGACAAAGATAACATGAAATAAAAATTAATGTATTTAATTAATATTTATTCATACATAACATGAAAAACACGACAAAAAATGTTAAATCGTGTCAATTTCGTGTCAAATTTTGAACATGAACACGACGTCGTGTTTTTTTACACCTGACACGAACACGACACGAATACGAATTCGAATTTCAATTTCGTCTCAATTTTGTTTCGTTTCGTGTATTTTTGTCGTGTCGTGTCATCAACTGCCACCCGTAAAGATTTTCTACAAATATTATATAATCTTAATATATGTTCATATAACGTGTATATAATAAATATTTATTAGCTCGTAACGTGTAAGAAGAACAATTACCCTATTTAATGATTTTAATTGTTCGATAAAATATATAATAATAATAATTATACCTTAGATGTCTAAACCGAATTTACGGGCGTTACAATATTTATTCCATTTTGTACGCTCTTGGATGTTGTTATTTCCGATGCTAGTCTTTGTGATATTTGCATTGGCCAAAATAAAGTTTGATAAGCATTTTGGCGACATAGGAAAAATGAATTTATTGTTTTACTTTGCCTTGATTATTGATCCTAGGAACAACGTAAAATATTTGGTTATACTACTTGATGACCGTTATGCAGAAAAAGGGGTGGATGCCAAAAAGAAATATATTATGAATTTTATATATGAATTATATAATGATTATATTATAATTCATTCTTCAAGTTCTTCTTCTAGTACTACCGAGTCTATCACTTCATCATCGATATTAGGGAAATACCAAAACCCGGATGTTATGATACCAAACCCCCCATAGAGAAATAAATTAAGAGAAAAGATGAAGACCAACATAGTTAAATCAATTGGGGAGTTAGTAAAGTATTTGCAAGAAAGTGTTGAAGATAAATCGGAAATGTTTAATATTTTAGATTGTTGGAAAGTGAATAGTCCAAGATTTTTGATTCTATCATTGGTGGTTAGAGATGTGTTCATCATTCTCGTATTAACGGTGACGTCGGAATTCGTTTTTAACACCAGTGGGAGGGTTTTAGATCCCTTTAGGAGTTCTTTGACTCCTAAAATTATTGAAAGTTTAATTTATATCAAAGATTGGCTTCGTGTAGCATAAGTGACTTAATTGATTACAAACAATATTGAGAAAAAAAATCAAGAAATTGACAAAGGTGATTGTTTGCCGATTATTATTTTAATGTTTGTAAATGTTATATCTTTTGCTCTTAATACTAACATTATTTGATCTTTTTTTTATATAGAATTGAGGAAGATGAAGTTGTGATTTGTAAAAGTGCAAGAAGAATGAATATATTTGTGAAGGTCTTTTGGAACTTGATACATTTCTATTTTAAAGATATTTTGTGGTTTGTTGTGTTTTTTAAATTTATGACGTAGTTTTTTTGTGATTGCAAAATACATTGTTTCGGTTGTGGTTTGAAACTTGGTTTTGATTTGAATTAGTATCATTTGATTTTGATTAAACTTTTTATTATGTTTTCATGTGTGTAACATTGCAATCTTCCATTCATATTTGTTGGAGTCAATTTATGCTAAACACAGATTAGGAAGCGACTTTAATATGTACAAGAAAAGAGTAACAATTTTATTATTACCCCTCTTTCATGCATGTATGTCAAGAACTAGAAGTGCATGAATAAAAAAAATTGACGCACGAAAATATTATGTAGTTAAATCCACCGTGGGCATGCTATCACAAATTCTCAATATTACTTGCATAGACCTACTGTATTAAAATTACATATTTACGTATACATTGTCCTTACTCATAGGGGCGTGGAGGGGAGCAAAATGGGTAGCCGTACATGCCTAATCTTTTTTATTATATATTTTTATTTAAAAGTAAAAACTTATAATAACAATAATGGTCTGTTTTTTTTGCTCGTCCAGGGCCTTTGATGATATTTGATTCCTTAGGATCGGTCTTGTCCTTAGTTATAAGCAACTTGCTACAAAATTAATACATAATATTTCATTTAAATAATCATTTATAATTAATGAATTAAATAAATAGGGCAAAAAATTCAAGTATCTATTTATTTACACGATTTAACCCGAAACCCAAATATCCGAAGTTTAATTTGGTTTAGGTATTGATTATACTTTTAGTCAAGGTTCTAAAAAGTTCGTTATGATTCTGTCATGGCGCTCTATGACTCTAAGGGTTGTATTTGTCGTCACACTTTAACAAAATATCGTCTTAAGTCAAATATGTATATAAAAATGAATTATAGTAGAAAACATATATATATATATATATATATATATATATATATATATATTAATTATTTATAAAATTATCGCCTTAAGTCACGTTCTATAAACAACATAACTCATCATGGCTCGTAAAAACTTAAGTTTTGACATTGCCACCAAGTAATGCTTAACGTTATTTTAAACCTTGCTTTTAGTCGATAATTACCCGGAAAACCTACAACCCAATACAAATAGCTGAACAACAAGCCATTATTTTGTGATAATTGAATTCTGTTTTTTAGAACTCGAGTTAACAACTCTATTTTATATAACTTTCCTTTATTTCACTACAAATTTATAAATTATGTAAACATTATACTATATATTAAATATAAATGACTTATGAATAGTTTATATTACAATTTTTTGTGAGAAATATTTTTAATATTGATATATTTAGTCTCTATAGTTTTGTAATTTAAAGAAAATGTCATTATTGGTATTTTTTTAACAAAAAAAAAAGTTTTTATGTTTAACATTTTTATATGTCAACACATTTGGCCTCTATTTAGAAATTAAATTACGAAAATTATTCTGTAATTTACAGAAAAGCTCACCGTTCATTTTTTTTGTCCATCTCTCTACTTTTTTGTCTTCACATTTTGCCAAATGAGTTTTGTATATTTGTAAGTTTCTTCCCTGTAATTTCATAGTTAGGAAATTGCAACTCCGCTTGAATCCCCGTGAAACGGAAACGAGACAATTTCTGGTTACATATATACGGGCAATGTTTTAAAACCGGTTTGAACCAGCCGGTTGGACCGGAACCGGAGGAGGAAACGATTCAACTATCACCGGTTTTACGTCGATTTCTGAACCGTATTGAACCGGCCGGTTTTTAGAAAAATCCGGTTGAACCAGTTAAACCTAATAAAAACACATAGAAAAATAACTAATTTTATAATAAACTTTGGTGATTTTTTCAAATCTATTTAGTTTTCTCTAAATAAAAACATGTTGTAATGTTTTAAAAGTTTTTTAATGTGTTTGTATTTATCTAAAACTATATTTTATTTTGGTATTATAGTTTATTTTTTTTTACATATCTTGATCAATGTAAAACTGTAAAACTTATGGTTATGTGTTATTTTAATGTATTGGATTGATCTACAACTTATTTTTATGTCTATTTTTAATGTTTAAACTTGAAAACGTTAAATTCATGATTTATATATGGATTTTGTATTAGAAAATAGAAAAAAAAAATTATAGAAACCGGTTGACCCGACGATCAAACCAGTTAAACCAATTGAACCGAAAACTGACCGGTATACCGGTTTAACTAAAAAACCGGTTTTTAAACATCGTATATGTGTTAAAAAAAAATATCAGCGAAAGTGATTTCTTTTCCAACATAACTTCTCAATACCATATAAAAATGTATATGAAACCATTGGACTAATTTAACCCAGCACGGCAGAAGTTGACTTTAACGGATTCAGTATTTGTTTTAGATCGCAGCCGTTAACTTTGCATACATCCAACGGCTACAAACCCATCCAACCGCCTACTTTTCGACGACGTGATCTTGACGCTTGTTTTGCTTTCTAATCTACACACGCACTCCAATTACCGTTTTACCCTTTTCATTTCCAATTTGTCGATCTATCGATCATGTGATCGTGTTTATATCATCTACCTCGCTCTTTCTTCCTTCCTTCTTTCTCTCGCTTTGGTTTCATCATCAGATCCAACCACCAACGATAACGACCCCCCAATTCAATTTCTTATCACAAGGTTTGAGTTTGATCTGAATTTGTTTATTCAATTCAGCTTTGCTTTGTTCTCTTGATTATAGATCATGTCGGTTTCCTGTTGAGGTTTACAGGTTTGCAATCGGTATGACTTTATTATAATTAATTCAGTTGTGTTTTTCTTTTTTGGAGCTCGTTTTATTGAGGGGAAGATTGATTCCGTAGTTGCTTTGATTTTACGGATCTTTGGCTTGATTCGTTGCGTAGTTGGATTACAGTTTGTGTATTCGGTAATAATTGAAAATTGTGACAACCCTAATTTTTCGTCTATAGATGGAATAATCGATTGATTTCTTAGTGAATTCCAGTAATCAATGGATAGATTTTTCTCAATCAGTTTCATCGTATTAAACGGAAATCGGAACACCGAGAAGCTTACAAATTACTTGAGTATTTTTTGTAAAGTAAATCGTATCTTTCCTCATCTAGAATAATCCTAATTCGGATCCTTAAAGTCGTCGATTTGATTTGTGTGCAGGTGGATTTGCCATGTGAATTTGAGCAAGAGTAAGATCTGTATTGAATTACTTGATCGTTTGATTTGTTCTACACGAGACGAAGACGAAGACTGTGAGAAATCAAGAAGAATGATGCGGAGGGGTGGTTTAATCGGTAGCCAATATTCTCTTATGCTGTGTCCAGTTCTATCCGTTTGGGAATGTATCGTTCGTAAAATGAGGTATTCGTTTAGACCTGAGTGGGTGTAGTGGCAGGGGTTCGTACTTTGTAGATCTAGATCAAAAACGATCATAGCGATAGTGATGATTTATAGTGTTTAGAAAGAAAGAAAGAAAGAAATTTTAGTAATTAAGAAAGTGTTAGTTTTCTGTTTCTATATAGAATTAAGATATGGAGTGTGGTAAATCAGCAGCATCTGTTGTTAGAAAAGTTAAGAAGAAGCAAGTGAAGGACGAACTGGATCGAA
Source organism: Lactuca sativa (assembly GCF_002870075.4). Lineage (NCBI taxonomy): Eukaryota > Viridiplantae > Streptophyta > Magnoliopsida > Asterales > Asteraceae > Lactuca > Lactuca sativa. The sequence continues at coordinate 230,301,674 of NC_056624.2, forward strand.
TCAAACAAGCAGAGAAGAAGAAACGCCGATTGGAAAAAGCCCTGGCAGCTTCAGCCGCCATTATTTCGGAGCTGGAGAAGAAGAACCAGAAGAAGAGAGAAGAACAACAAAGGCTAGACGAAGAGTGTGCCGCCATAGCCGAGGCGGTTGCTTTGCAGGTCCTAATCGGTGAAGAATCCGACCAGAACCAGAAGGATGAGGAATGGTATCCTTCATGGGGATGCTATGACTCCGGTCAAGTTTGGGGGAGTCCGAATGGGGAAACGGGTTGGGTTTCGAGTGGTTATGGAGGACCCAGATGTGAAGGGAACGGGTATGGATACGGGTACGGGCTGGGTAATGTTCATGTTGTGGAGGAGAGAGAGTGGGAAGGTGTAGGGGAGGTGTCAGAGGGTGCTTTAATGGCGGCACAGGCTATCTCTTCTCTCCAGATTGCAGACGATACTGTCAATGTCAATGCCTTTGTTTTTAATAGAATGGTGAGAGGGTGAAGTGAAGCGTTTTATTTTGTGTGTATTTGATTGAGTGAGAATATGTGAGATGTGGGGTTTGTGTTCTTTTGATCATGTTTCTTCTTGAAATCATATTGTTCCCTAAGGAAACTACATTATTGCAGTCTGATGATGATGTTATTAATAATATTTACATAACCGACTCTATACTCTATAGTTGTTCAGTTATGTGGCTTGTTGCTTTTGATTCGTGCCAACAATTCTGCGTATATTCTTATTGTATTTCTTCAAGCCTTCATTTTTACATTCAACACGACAAGAATACATGTTAGCGTTATTTGTTACGTAGAACACGACATGACAACACGTTGTACTATGGTTAACATGTATTAACCTTGACCGTATTCAACCAAATTTATGTAGAACACGACGAGACAACATGTACTCTTAAAATGGACTTTATTAGACAAAATTGGATTTTTTTGTCTTATCCAAAGTGGAAAATAAAAGGATGTCTTGTAACTTTTGGGAGTATTTTTGAATGTGCATTTAAATTATGATTCAACTAAACTGACTTTTTGTAAGAGTTTTTAGGCCATTGGGTATGTCCGCATAAAGATGATGTGGCATCCAACCTACCCTACCGTACGTGATTTGGCTACATGCATAATCGTAGCGTGATCTTGTACCCTACCCTATGTGATCTTGGCTACATGCATAATCGTGGCGTGATCTTGGCTACATACGTAAATAAAGGAGAGAGAAGATAGATATGGTCATATTTAAATTTTGAAACATCGCCTCATATATCCGTAATCGTGTCGTAATTTTGGCTACATACGTAAATAAAGGAAAGAGAAGAGAATAACGGTCATGTGATCCTTTTAATAAATAGAAAAAAAAGTTATTATTTTTTTATCTATAAATATTTACATATTTTATACATATTTACGTTTACAACAACCAATTATATCTTTCTAAACTACCAACTATTTATCATTCAGCAAACTTCAAAAAATAAATCAACATCCAAACACTTCACATGCCCCAAACACACCCAATTTCAATTCACTCACGACTCATAAAGCCTTTAACATAGCACCTCGCCAATACCCACTACAAATCACCCGCCCAAGAGTTCATAAACATGCTATAATCATGCCCTATTTAACAACAATCAATGTTCTAACAACCATTCCAATAAAATTACTTCCACCAACCAAACATCAAACCAGTTTAAAAATACTTATTGACGGTAGTAAGCTAACATAAACTAACAAACAGTTTAAGTAAACAATCACAAATGTCCCCTTTGTCTCACTAAAACTGTGGAAAATATGGTAAGTACCAGCATTCAATCTTGTTTCAAAGACATAAATACATCCCTCGTGCTTATCATTGTAACTCTTTTTTGCACAAACAAAAGATCACTAGTCTATGTTCCATCTAGTTTCATCTTTTTTGGTTTAATGCCAAAAATTGCAATTGTGCCCCCATCAACATCGGTCACAAACAAACTGAAACAATACAATATCTTATATGTTTTGTCCTATGCAACAAATGGGACCTGAGTGAGCTTAGCTTAACCGAAGCACAAATATCGTATTATAAACCTTCAACAACACAATTCAAGTATATATAACATATGCACTTCACAAACGACGAATCTAAGAGTTCTAGTTATCAAAGAAAAGGAAAGAAAGAGAACGATGAAATAGAGTCCCTTTTGTGCATGAATGGGAAAAAAAAAACACAGATAAATGGAACAAACATAGGATAGGATTTACCCTGTCTATAAAACTAGTACACAAACAAAGCAAGAAGGAAGAAATGTCCTTCTAGACCTGAGACTCTTGTTTTTGCAGCAGTTGTGGTTTCTCATTTTCAAGTGTAGTTGTAGTACTGGTTGATGGTTTTGCTCCAGCAGCCACAAGGTTTTTAAACCAGGAAGGTTGTTGAAATCTAGGGCTGTTGTTGCTTCTATTCCCAGGGGAATCCAGAGCAATATTACTGTTATTATTATTGTTTGAAGTGATTCCAGCAAGAAACCGATATGCCACTTTGCTAGCTGTCACTATCTCTGTTTTAGCTTGTCTGAACTGTATTTTTCATTTCAAATAATAAAACCAAGTTCAATTACATATTTTATTAATAAGACAATCAAACAAACAGTAAAGTAATGCTCACCCGAACAGCTGTGGTTTCCGCTATTTCTACAGCTGTGTCACCCGCATTAGCAAACCTGTTCACCCAACCTGTAAAATACCACTCTATAAATACTAAATCATCTCATACACCCTCAATATATTATTTTGGTTAATGGTGTTTGACTTACAGGGGACAAAATATATATTGAAAATTTACACAAATTACAATGGGAAGTGAGTGTAGGGTAACCTGGAAGTTTAGGGACACCGAGTCTTTCACAAAACTCGTTGCAGAAGTGATTGCAGTTTTTTGACAGCAAGTCATAACAGTTTCCAGGCCACTCTCGGCTAAGTTCTCTCAGGATCTGGTTGACTTTAAACTTGGATAGGTTTGTTTTTCCAAGAACAATGCATTCACGATATGTGTACATTGGGTTCTTTCTAGCAGGGCAACTAAAAACTCCAGTTCCTTGCTCACAGAACCCAAATGACCATTCGTCTTCTCCATAAACCTGTTGTTAAGATAAAATTAAATATATAAGAACAAGATAACAGCCTTTGGTGCCTAAGTTTCAAGAAATATGTAATGGTCCTTGCTTTTTTATCAGAATATATGAAGTCTAGAACAACCAACCACACTTGATTATGTTTTCTTTAATAAGCAAGAAAATATCAAGCATTCTAAAAGTTAGCACTTGGACCAGAATATAACATATTCATCAACCAATACTTGATGTTTCCACTAACTGATTCTACAAATCTAGCATATACTCTAATACTCCCAAAAAGAGCAATTATATGTGTAAAATGACCTAAGCGAATCAGCTATGCCACTTACAATCACATATTTCATTAAGATTGACAGATGTTAGTGTTTAAAACTCGTTGTTGAATGGAAGGAACAACTTATGTGGACAACAAAACCAGATTCTGGCATTCTGCATGAAGAATGATTGTCAAAAGTGGCATCTTTAAGTTGCTTCATCTGACATGGTGTGGAGTTTCACGGGGACATCCCTTGTAGCAGTTCGGTCAAGTGATAACTAAGTTGTAAGTTCAATATTCCTCCATGCAACTGGACTTAGATCTATGGCAACGATAAACTTCCAAAATTACTACACATTACTACAGTGATTTATCAACTCTCTGATTTGATAAACCTAGAAAAACAAATGAATCTACAAACCTAAAAGTCATACAAGCAAAAATCGATAAATGATATCAAACCAAAGTTTAACAACAAGAGCATAAATTGGAACCCTAGATCGTGTCGAGATTTACTTAACGAGAGAGATAGAGAGAGAGAGAGAGAGAGAGAGACCTGAACGGCGCTGTGGAAAATGCCGCCGAGACCGATGCCGTCTTTGAAGATCTTGTTGATCTGAACAATAGTGTTGTTAGTATTATCCGAGCCACTATTCGTCACATCATATATATGGAGCATAACCTCCGTCATCTCCAGCACTTCTCTCTGAACTCGATTGACAAACCCTAACCCCTTTCCTCCCCCTTGATCTCAAATCAATACTCCCGTTTCAAATTTGAGATTTGAAAAGAACAAATTCATATTAAAGTAAAACAACATTAATCAGAAACTTCATCATCATCATGATGACGACCAGTAGCTTCTATCGAGGGTTTCCTTTTTGCTGTTGCAGCCTCACGAGTAAAAACGTGGCTCAATTATGAGTAAAAGGCAACGACTGCTGCATCAGTTTCTTGATTTCCGATATCTATTATTTATTTTGTTTTTTATGTTATATTTCATTTTTTTAAAGATATTTTATGTAATTTTCGAAGACAACCGACCCGAATGTGCGGCTGCCGTAAACGAAAGGAAATATTACGAAAGGAAATATTCTATAATTTGTTTCTTATGGGCTCTGTGAACTAGTAATTACAATTTTCTCCTTTTACTTCTATGCAATGCATTTCAGATTCCTAACTGAACAACCGAGTAACCGTTCTCCTAGGGTTTTATTAGGGTTCTAAAAAGACATGCACCAAGGCCGGCGTGTAGGGGTGGACCTAGGGTGATCCACGGTGGCACCGGCAACCCCTAACTTTTCCGGCCGCAGTGGAAAAACTTTCGAAAATTTTTAAAATTTTTATTTTTCCTACTACCGTGCAACCCCTAACTCTCCCATGCAACCCTTACTCTCCCGTGCAACCCCTACTGTAAATTCCTACGTCCCCCCCTGCCGGCGTGAGGTGTGACTCTGTCGTTTCAAAAAGTTTTATGAGGCATGACACATGGTAAGACGTGTTATGGTGCGAGTTTTTCTTTCAATACATGGTTTTCTTGTTTTTTATTATGCATTTTCTGATCGGACATACAACCATTGTTTTTATGTTAAAATTTTACTATTAAACACTTCTAAAAACTTTATATATTTGATATAAATTTATATTTATATGGTAATATAATTATAAATGAATACAAACAATTCATGTTACATCATGTCTTGAAAAACGTCATGATCTAGACATAACTCATTGACATTGATGCCACACAATACATCACGCTTTTTAGAACCTTGGGTTTATACATGTTTTTATGGGATGAGGCTATTGTTTCATGTTTGAGATACATTTGGATTGTTAAGGTAACCCTTTGGATCCACGAGAGGATTACCATCAAGCGATATAAGAGCTTCTTGATTTCATTGGAGGGCATATGGACTTTCCTTATTTTTAGGATTTGTTATTTATAAGACGTACGCCAAATGTTTGATAAAATGTTAGACTCTTTTGAGAGCAATATTTTGGATAGTGGATTGTGATCTTTGTATGTTGAGTACTTTGATAGTGTTGGTGTGGAGAAGAGGACATCGAGAGTGAATCACGACTGTGATCAAAAAAATAAATGGGAAACGGAATTACTAGGGTTGTTGTGGTGATTAACAGGCACCTCACACGATCAAGTTTGATACCATGTGTGATATTGTGGAAAAACTCCATTAGGGTTTGCATTGCATTAGCTTCTATAAATAATTATAAAATTTACATAAAGGGTCCTACGCTACATAACATGTAAAATAACAAAATAGTGAATCAATTCTTGTTTGATGATAATACTGTAGTCTTGTCCGTGAGAAAATCGGAAGAAAACAAAAAAAAAACCATGACATCACCCATATTTATTAGAGAAACGATACTGCAAACTACACGGTTAGAAAACCGGTAAAAAAAAGAGAACAAGTGAGAAAATCAAATAATGTCTAGTGAATAAAAGTTGGATGTGTATGACGATTTACGTAATTTGTTGGAATTTGCTTGTCCCATACAGGGAAAGCATGAAAGTTATTCATGCTTAGAAGGCTTTATCTTAAATTGTTTATGGGAAAATGACTTAAAAGCCCAACGAAGTTTTCAAACCGTTCAAAAAACCCCAATCATGTTTTATATGTTCAAAAAAACCCAACAAACTTAACATTTTGTCTAAAAAGCCCAACTAAGTTACACTTTCCTGAAAGTCAAATAAGAGAAACATATGACGTGGCTTATTACTGTATCGATAAAATGACTTGTTAGACCAACAAAGTTTCCAAAACGTTTAAAAAACTCCAATCATGTTTTGACTGTTCAAAAAAAACCCAACGAACTTAAACAAAACAAAATTGGAATTTTCTGAACGGTTTGGAACTTTGTTGGACTTTTTAGACAAAAGGTTAAGTTCGTTGGGTTTTTTTGAACAGACAAAACATGATTGGGGTTTTTTGAATGGTTTGGAAACTTCGTTGGGCTTTTAAGTCATTTTCCCATTGTTTATCAATATGGACAATATGCATAATGTGGTCTAACTATTAAGAGTAAATTACACGAATGGTCCCTATGGTTTAGTGTAATTTGCGTATTTGGTCTCTAACTTCTTTTTTTAACTCGGAAGGTCTCTATTGTTTGTTTTTGTTACGCGTTTGGTCCCCATCTTACCTAAAAAGACTATTTTGGCCTTGATTTTGTAATTTATATTAAATAAGCACACCCCCAAACCCACCCCGTCACCTTACCTTACCTATCCCATCATTTTTTCCTATTTAAATAATAGTTTTTTTTAGGTAACACAGGGACCAAACGCGTAACAAAAACAAATAGTATGGACCAAGCGTGTAACAAAAACAAACAGTAGGGACCTTCCGAGTTAAAAAAAATAAGTTAGGGATCAAACGTGCAAATTACCCCAAACAATAGGGACTATTCATGTAATTTACTCAACTATTAAAGAGTAAGCATGGAGTCTAATGAAATCTGAAAATCAAATTTACATTTAATACTGATATCAGTTTTATACCAATTCTATTTAAGGGAATGTAAATCTGATTTTTGGGGCATCTCCTAGAAAATCTATTTGGGGAATGTAAATCTTAGAACATTGCAATGTGTAAGCCTTTATCTTAATTGATTATATGTGATTCTTCATGGGTAAATAGCAAAAAAAAAAACATTATGTTTACATCAAAATTCTAATTTGACATTATGTTTTTTTTTTGTCTCAAATTTGACAGTGTTTTCCAATTTGTTATAAACAAAAAAATATATTTATACAGTTTAAAATGTAATAAAAAAATATATTTATACGGTTTCAAATAGAAAATTATTAAAATTAAACAGAATTTGATAAATGATGATCGATTTGGAACAAAAAAAACATATGTGTCAAAATTGAAAAAAAAATTAAACTTAGTGTCAAAATAGAAAAAAGTGAAAAACTTAGGGTTTTTTATGGAAAAAAATTCAATTTTGACACGTCAGCATATCATGTCATCAAAACTAACACGTCAGCATGTAACTTGGTTGATCGGTCCAGTGGTCAGAATTATAACAAATTAAAAAGCACAGTGTCAAATTTGAGACAAAAAAATAATGACTAATTAGATTTTTGGTGTAAACAGAATGTTTTTTTTGTTATTTACCCATTCTTCATCAAGTAAGTTTTTTTGGTATGTTTGTTGTTTTTCATCTAAATTAAGTCCTTAATTAAAATTTATACTCTTTGGTTAACACAAGTTCTAATAGGATGTAGAAGATGTTTTAATCGCCTTTCCTAGAATTTTGTTGGGGATGATCTTTGCTGGTAGAGTGGGGAGGAGAGAAGTGTCCAATGTCCATGATGCAGTGGAGATGGTTAGGGATGAGCATAGGCAGGTACCCGCCTCATTTGGCGTGAACCGGAACCGGTGGTTCCTAGAAAGTTAGAATCGGAACCGGAACCGCTCTAGGCAGTTCTTAAATGTTTAGAACCAGTCCCGGAACCAGCGGTTCCGGTTCCGGGAGTGGGTAACCCGGTCGCATTAATTTTGTTAACTTTTTTCGACAAAACCGCAATTTAGTTCGATCCATATCAAATCAATTTGGACCAAAGACGGACAAAATCGGTCTAAGTAACACACACACACACACACACATATATATATATATATATATATATATATATATATATATATATATATATATATATAAACCGGTTCCAGCGGGTAGCGGTTCCGAAAAAATGAGAACCGGAACCAGAACCGCTTAAGACGGTTCCATAACTTTAGGAACCGGAACCGGAACCGCTTAAGGCGGTTCCCGTTCCAAAACCGGCAGTTCTTAGGCGGTTCAGGTTCCAAAAGTGGGTACCCGGATCTGATGCTCATCCCTGGAGATGGTGGTTTGTAAACATGGATTTGCAAAATTTGATGGGTTTGAAAAAACCACCCATCCCAACGTTTTATATTCCACTATAAAAAGTATTAAATGTATTGATTAGGGTTTGAAAATTACTTCCAAGTATATCAACAAATGACAAATTTGTAACTGAAAACATATTTTACCAAATCAATTGATTGAATTCCATCTTTATCTTTTTCAACTAATGATATTAATTTTAATTTGTTCAAATTCTAATTCCAATTTCAACTTCATCCCCTGTGTATTACTAAACATAAGCCGGGGTCAACCAAGCTGCTGTAAAATTCAGAAGTTAGTGAGTTACAAATTTAAAACGATATCTCTTTCCAACTAAAATAATAATAATAATAAAATTAATATATAACCGGTTTGTCAATAATTTGAAAACCAGTAGTTATTACATTAAGCATCAACAGTAGCTTCGGATATATTCAAGAGTTGTACAATGTGAATTCCCATCGACATTTATGTCACAAGGCTTTCTAGCATCGCTGGTATCACTATCATCATTCACTACCAAACAAAAACACACACTAAAAAGTCATTTTAACCCTTCATTATCTAGGCCCACTGCCCATTTCTTCCCTCACCTACCATCATTGGTCACCAACTGGGAAAACACTTGGCTTGTTCTTATGCCCGAAAGCGAACCATCACCATTGCTAGACCCCACACCCACACCCACACCGGCTACAATTTCCGGTGCACCGGTCTGACCCACATCCGATGGGTTCACGGTTTCGGTTATGGCTTCGGTTTGTTGAAGCTGAAGTGCATACTCCAAGTTCCACAACACATCACCCATAGTCGGTCTATCAACACCATAATCCGCCAAACATTTTTCCGCAGTGTCCCCATACTTTTTCAATGACTCCGGTTTTATCTCATCTACGATCCGACGGTCCACAATCCGTTTAAGCAAACCCTTTTTCTGCCATTGAACCGCCCACTCCCCCAAATTCACCTCGTCCCGGCCCACCAACGGGTCAACCGCGGGTCGGGCACAAAGCACTTCAAAAAGCACAACCCCAAAAGAATAAACATCCGATTTATCCGTAAGTTGTTGTCTCCGAAAATACTCCGGGTCCAAATACCCGAAACTACCCTTCACGCCCGTGCTCACATGAGTCTCACTCAAACACGGGCCGGATCTGGAAAGCCCGAAATCTGCTACTTTTGCGAGGAAATTATCGTCTAACAATATATTTGTCGACTTCACGTCACGATGAATAATCCCTTGGGCCGAACCCGTGTGAAGATAATGAAGCCCGCGGGCCGCCCCAATACATATTTCAAGCCTTTTCTTCCATGATAATGGAGGCAAATTCGACCCGTATAAGTGATTCTTTAACGGGCCGTTTTCCATATACTCGTAGACAAGGATCATCTCTGATTGTTCTTCACAAAACCCGACTAGGGACACGAGGTGGCGGTGTCGGATCTTGGACAAAATTGTAATTTCCGTGTGAAACTCCGGGAGACCTTGTCGGGAACCAGGGACACCTCGTTTGACCGCAACTTTAAAGTTGTCGCGAAGAATTGCTTTGTAAACAATACCAAATCCGCCCGAACCTATTATTAGATCTTTGTCGAAATTGTTGGTGCTTGATTGTAGATCGACAAATGGGATCTTTAATTTGGTGGTAATATTATGTGTTCCTTCTGAGAATTTACTATGTGTGCTACCTCCTTGAACACGTAATGGAGTCCAACCGTTACTTTCCGAACGTCTTGTTTTCTTTTTAATTTTCTTCCTTAATTTCAAAAGAATGAAGATTGCGAGAATTGCAGAAGACAAAAGAATTAAGATTCCCACGATCAAACGTATCAAAATCCAAATGTGCTTCTTTTTCGATCTGAATTCCCGACTTACGGGATTCACAATCTTCATAACTTCAACCCCGTTTAAGATTGCGTTTTTTCTCAAACTTGTACTCAAATCAGACGGGCCAACGCTGATTGCAAGAACCCCGGAATGATCCGACTCGATAACAAAATCAGCATAAAATGGAGATGCTAACACATGAAACGAAAGTAATGAAAGGTCAAGATCTTTATAAGCAAGGAAGCCGTTGATGAATACATTGAAATAGAGCTGATTGACTGAAAGACTAACGATATCACAGAAATGTAATCGAACGAAATGGCGAACACCAATTGTCGAATCGATTGGGAAACCCCATGTGAGATTGAAGATGGAATTCATGGGTAGGTTTCCCCTGTTCATTTCTTGAGCAGTCATATAAACATTTTCTGGAGCGACTTCTTTTGAGGCGCCCCCCTTTTGATAATTTGGGAGCTGTGTGGTGGTGACGATTTTGGCAGATGACTTTATAGCTAAAAATTGTTCGTCTGGAACCCAATTCCTCCAAAGGGTATCGTTAAATGGTGTTAATTTTGAGCCTCCTACGTTGATTCTATGAACAGTTTCTAAAATCTGCGATGACAGATTTTTGAATTCTTGAACTCCATCGGCATTAATCGACTTTGCTCCACCATCAACGATAAGATCGATTGGAGCAGAGAACACTTCGATTGCATTAACAAACGCAAACCCGGTTTTCCCCAAAGGATCAAACATTATATCGAGGTGAGTTTCATCTACCATGAGGATAAACTCCTTTACAATAGTGAATTCAGTACGAAAATTGTTCAAAATCAAAGACCCATGTAATGAAACACTGAAATTTGAACTGCTGAGTTTAAAATTCTGAGAATTAAACGGAGAAAAATGGAGACGTACCAAATGCGTTCCGGGTTTACTGATCCCAAAACCATAAGTCGACGGACTAGTGAAAACCCTCGCAGTACTGTAGAGCTCGGATAAATTTCGGTTCGGGTTTGATAGAGTGATTGATTTGTCTGAAGACAGAAAATCCGACCCGGGTTTGTTTGAATCACCCAAAAACTCTCTGCCGTCGACCATGGCGTTTGTGGTTGAACCGCAGTTGATGAGGAAGTTGTCTTGAGGTGTGAAAGCCATGGAAAACACAAAGACGAGAGACAAAAACAGAGTTAGAGAGAGAATGTAAGAACTGACGAACTTTGTAGCCATTTTTGTTGGAAAAGTTTGTGGGTTTCTTAAGGTAGGGGAACGATTAGACAAAGAATGGGAAGATTTGAAGCGTATTCATTTGAGTATGGGAGAGAATTTAGAAAGGGAAGTGGAAGTTTGTGCTGATACAGATTGAAAAAAAAAAGGATGGTGGGTGAAAAGGTGGGTTTTGACAATTGAGTGTGATGATGCACATGGGGTTTATGAAGAAATAAGAGATACCAATAGAAACGATGGTTAATGTGGATAATGATTTTGGAGTAGTTTCAACAAAAAAAAAAAAATATATATATATATATATATATATATATATATATATATATATATATATATATATATATATATATATATATATATATATATATATATATATATATAATGGTTAATGTGGATAATGATTTTGAAGTAGTTTCAACAATATATATATATATATATATATATATATATATATATATATATATATATATATATATATATATATATATATAGAGAGAGAGAGAGAGAGAGAGGTTCAAATGAGAACCAAAAAAGGTTAACAACCGTAAGAACCTCTAACTTTATATGTTTATAAAAAGTTTAGGGTAACCCTAAACCCTAAACTCTTTATAAACATCTAAAATTAGAGGCTCTTACGGTTCTTAACATTTTTTGGTTCTCATTTTAACCTTTATATATATATATATATATATATATATATATATATATATATATATATATATATATATATATATATATATATATATATTTGAGAGATAATGATTTAAATAGTTAATGTTTTTTTTCTTTTTTATACATAAAATAATCGATTACCTTTTAAATTTGTTATTTTGTACACAATTAATCTTTATGATCGGTGGGTGTGAATAACTCTAACGAGCCTGAAGTTTTTTTTTTTTTTTAATATGCTATTGTTTTTGTTTAGAGGTGAAGAAACAAAAATCCCTAAAACGAAATTTCAAGAATTGGGTTCAAAACCCTGGAGTTTGTGAGCTTCAAATAGACCGAACGTCTGTATATGTGTGTTCATTGCGTGTGTGTATTCATCTTCATTTGTGTTCGATTTATGAAAAATAACTTACCCCCAGGTCCAAGTTTGTAAGCTTAATCCGGAAAGAATTCGACTTTCAGCTGGATTCTTCTGAAATAAACTCAAAATCTAAGGTTTATTTGATGAGTCTATTCATCGTGTTATTGAGATCTTTATCTGGTTCATTAGGGTTGTTCATCGTGTTCTTGAGAGCTTCTTTATATTTGTGTGTGTGTGTGTGTGTTAGATCAGAACACAAACCCATATTTGCATGTGTGTATGATTTTGTTTTTTTGCTAGATTTGCCATGGATGATTTATTTTATTCAAAACCCTTCGATATCCTTTCTATAAATTAAGTTTGCTCTTCAAAAATCAAACATGAAATCGTTTCTAAGGTTTTATTCTTCAAAAAACTAAAGTTTGCTCAAGAAATCGTTTTAGATTTGCTTAAGAACACAATGGTCGGAGGTTGAAGATGATGAACGGTGATCTGATGTGTATGTATGTGTGTGTCCATCACAAATTTGATGCATGTATTGGAGTTCTTGAGTTCATGAGAAAACAGAAGAAAGGCACAGAAGGAGATAATAAACAGGAGTTCTTAAGTTCGTCGGAAAAATCATGAACGTTGAAGACTTTCCGGAGAAGATGATCGGAGCATCGGCGGAACTGTCAAATACGTCGAAAACTGGATAAACGTATGATTGCATGTCATAAGGGTGTTTTTTTGAACAGTTCAAATAAGTTCAACGGGAAAATATGAACAAAAAAATCTCAATGACTAAATGTGTATAAATCAAAAAATAGGTTACCCTTTTAAGTTGTTATCCATATTTTTTATTCGAGATTTTGTTTTGTTAAAGCATAATGTTTTTATAACAAACCTTACAATTTAAAGCTTGCTTATGTAATATATATATATATATATATATATATATATATATATATATATATATATATATATATATATATATATATAAAAGGAACGGTGAAATTTTATAAAAACTAGAAGAAGTTAGAAAAGAAACATTACATCAAAATTGTTGCAGAAATAGGATTATAAAGCCAAGAGCTCCAACTAATCTTGAATTTTGTGCACCTATTAGAAATCCAAAAAACCCTATAAACAACATCATCAAAAAGCATGAATATCCTAAGGGAAGGTCGCTCCAAAAATCACAGGATTTCTGAAATTCCAAATGCACCAAAAAGAAGTCAAGACCACTGCATTAAAGGCCTTTAGTTGGCCGACTCTCAAAGAAGTAGAATTTGACCACTGGATAAGAGACTCCACGGAAAGTTGAGAAGGAATTTGTAAAGCCCACCAAACAACAATCTGTGACTATAAAACAATCAGCTCGGTAACCCTGCAAAAATATGGTCAATTCTCCACAGTAGAAGAACAATTGGGATAGGGAATCGAATCCACCATAATACCCTTATGAGATAACCGTTCTCTAGTAGGGATGTTGAATAGCCCTATCCTCCTTATTCAATTATCTATTCTTGTGTTTATTTTTGCATGTTTATACTTCTTGATTAATTTGAATGATTCAAACTTCCACAGTCATTTATACTTTTAGAAGTAAGTATGTAACGCCTGGATCCTGGTATGTAATTAATTTACTATTTATTCAAATTATAAGAGCAACTCGACGAGTTGGAGTCCCCAAACTCATCAAGTAGAGATCATATAGGCTGCGTGATTTAAGTAACCTACTCGACAAGTTGAGAGGCATGAACTCGACGAGTAGGCTAGCAGAGGGGAAACCCTAATTTCTAGTGTTATGCACTCTATTTAACGGACTTAATCTTTCCACCAGCCCCTCATCATCTTCCCTAAAACCCTAAATCGTATTGTGAGCTCCTTGTTGAGATACTAGAGGTTTTGAGTGGATTTTTGTGTGTTCTTGTGCTTGGTGAAGGACTTGGAAGAAATAGAAGGTCATTGAGCTTGAGGAGAAGTGCTAGATCTGGGACCTCGTCCGTCTTTGGAAACGTTCTAAGGTAAAAAGTCTCAAACTTGATGCTTAATGGCTTGGATCTCTCTTAGTCTTGTTTTTTGGGTCTTTTTTATCCCAGTTTTGGAGCATGATAAACCTTCATAGTCCTGATGTTAAAGACTTCCGTTCTCAGTGCTATTTGATCCTTAGATTCATAAAAAGGGTCTTAAACCCGTTCATGCCCAAGAAAAGACCATATCCATAGAAGTAGGTTCCTATATCTCAAGATTAGGTCCATTTGAGGCATGTAAAACCATCAAGTTGTCGACTTTACAGATGTATACCATAGAAACATTGTAGATCTATATTTTGGAACCTTAGATCTGCGGAAAGGGCTTAATAGAATAGAACTATGAGGAACTCGGCGAGTTCATAGAGGAACTCGATGAGTTGGTTTGAACAGTCCTGATAATGTTAAAGGGAAGAAATCGACAAGTTGGAGGAAAACTCAACGAGCTGCAACATGTTTTTGCGATTTTGTGATTCATGGGAACTCGGTGAGTTGAAGTGTAGCACCTGGTTCCTGGTATGTACTCCTTATGATTAATATTTTTAATTTTATGCATTTTTGCCTTGGACTCGAAGAGTTCAAGGACCAACTCGCCGAGTAGGAACAGGATAAGACGCAAGGGTTGAACTTTGGACTCGGCGAGTCGGTCCCCGGACTCGACGAGTAGACCCTGTTAAGACAAAAACCCTAATCCGGGTGTTTACACCCTATTTAAACGCTCTAACTTGGCCTCCTTTGTCCCTAACACTTCCAGAGAGCTGTAGAAAGAAACCCTAGCCCCATATTGTTCTTGAGAGTGATTTTGGCTTTGTGAGAAGGTGTGGAGCTTAGAGGAAGGAAGAGGAGGTTGAAGTGTGCAAGGAGGGGAGGTAGATCCAGAATCTACACTGTGAGAAGCTTCCATTCAGGTAGAAAGCTTCTTACCTTGATCACTAGTTCATTAGATCCCCTTTTTGTCCCAAATTAGTGGTTTTCAAGCCCTAAAACCTCAAACTCCGTGTATTTATGCTCTAAGTTCTGAAAGGACTTCAGATTGGGATCTTGTGGACATCTTAGAAGTATAAAGTCTCTATGGTTGGAGTTATTGAGGTCCCTATTGAGTGTATGACCTCTTAACGAGCTTGGATTTGCCTTCTTGAGCTTATAGGGCCATGCATGCACGTAAAGTTTGCAACTTTACGTGATAAGCATGCCCTAGGAGCATAGATCTATGGTTTAGAAGTGTTGCATGTCTCAGATTTGGTCTGTATGGGAAGTGGGTCGAAGGGACTTGGCGAGTCCAAAAGTGGAACTCGGCGAGTTCTATGAAGATGGTCTTAGACTCGGCGAGTCCTATGAAGATTGCCTGGAACTCGCCGAGTTGCTCTTCAAACTCGGCGAGTCATATGAAGTTTCACTGAGTAAGAGGGGTTTAAGTGTTGAAGGTCCAACCCTTCGTATCTGCATGCGGAATTAGCAGTTTAACGTAGTCCCAAAACCCCAAATCCTCTTACGGGATGCTCTGGTGAGGATTTGGAAGCGAGTAGGAGATCTGCTCGTGGAACTCGGTGAGTTGCTCTCGGACTCGGTGAGTCGGATCATGAGTCGGTTCTATAGTCCCGAGTAGTGAGTTAACGGTGACTCAGTGAGTGGAAAGAAGGACTTGGCGAGTAGGACCGGGTTAGTAGGAGAAGGACTCGGCGAGTCTGTGCCACAACTCGGCGAGTCCAGTCAACTGGAAGTTGACTTTGACCAAGGATTTGACCTTGGACCAGGGATGGGTCAGTCAATTGACCTAAGGGTATTTATGAGTGGCTAATCTATGTTTATGGATTTGTAGCCGGAGGATTACCGGTGCAGCAGCCAGACGTCTAGCAGTCAGACTTTCGGTAGCTACTTTTCGAGGTGAGTTTCCTTCCAGTAGTAACGGGTCTAAGGCACCAAGGCCGGCCTGTATAGACGATATGTTAGTGTCGGAGTGTGGGCAGAGCCCGTATCTCATGGTTGATTTTGATTATGACATATGCCAGTATGATAGAATTGTTTATACTCGTTGTCTGTGTGATACTTGTATGTTACGGTTTAGTAGTTTAGTGTGGGCGAGGCCCATATCTCTCTGATAATGGAGTGTGGGTGAGGCCCGTATCTCTCAAATAGCAGAGTGTGGGCGAGGCCCGTATCTCTCGGATGAGGGAGTGTGGGAGAGGCTCGTATCTCCCAGATAGCGGAGTGTGGGCGAGGCCCGTATCTCCTAGCTGTTCTTTGTATGTTTGTATGGTATGAGGTATTATGGGGGAAATCACTAAGCTTCGTGCTTACGGTTTACAGTTTTGTTTTCAGGTACCTCTTCTTCAAGGGGGAAGGAGCTGGCGCGGTAGCGGCACATCATACACGCACCTTGTTTTCCGCACCATGAGTCATTCTGGGATTTTGTACTCTGATAATTGATTGTTTCCATGTTTCGGTTTTCCAGACACGATGTATGTTATGAAATGGTTAGACCAAACAGTGTTTTTAATTACAATCGTTTTCTAAAAGTTTTGATTTGAAAAGAAATTTTTTGGACGTGAAATTTGGGTTGTTACAAGTTGGTATCAGAGCCCTGGTTTGAGGGATTCGGACACACCTTCGGGGGTGTCTGAACTCAAATCGAGGGATTAAAAGATTTTAAAGAAGAAAATGTTTTCTAAAAGCTAAGTAAAGAGTTTTAAGAAGGAACAAAGTGTGTGATGTGCGCGACCGGCCGAGCTCAAGTAAGTATTCCCCAAAGTACCCATACATGCTTATGTTATGTTTATCAGTTTCAGTAGAACAGCATGCTAGAATAGGACTAAGGGTCTAGGAGTGATGCCTTATGTGCCTGCTTTATGTGCCTCGGTGTATGAAAAACTGCATGCTAGAATTGAGTAGACAGCAGTAGGATAGCCTGACTAGGTTATGCATGATAGTATGAGCTTAGCATTGTATGCTAGTGCAGTTCCTGTTATGAGGATAGAGTTGCTTGAGATTGTTTCCTTTTTATCCGAATGTTGTTTGCTTTGTGCTATGAGGGCTTTGAGTGATGGGAGTTAGTTGTTAGGTGAATACGTTAAAGTCACATGTGATCAGGGTTGAATAATCTCATAGTGCTGGATTTGACCCTATTGCGTAGCTCTTGTTTGATTCCTAACCGTTGTAGGGATGAGTCCCTTACTCGAAGGATTATCCGAGCCTCGTTGCATGTGATTGTATTCAGGTAATGGCTAATTGGCATTACAAAGAGACCTTCAGCAGCCGAGGACTGGGTTGGGTGGAGTCAGAGGTTTCCTAGGGTAAGACTAGGATGAGTATAGCAGTGATCAGCGGTAGTGAGAGGGACCTGGTGGAGTCAAGGCAGTCCTTGGAGAAGGTACGGATAGATGTGGAAGGTAGTATGGGCCCGTACTACTGAAAGCAGAGGATCCGTACCCGAACTAAGGAAGGATGAGACAAGACTAGGGAACTTGAAATAGATGTGATCCCTTTAGGGGTATCAGTATCACTAATGGTTGTCTGTGTGTATTGCAGAATGGTGGTACTACGCCAGAGGCCAGCTGGTGGCAGTTCTGGAGAGGGATCGGGTTCAGGATCAGGTTCCGAGCCAGTAGACGAGAGGCTATGCGAGTTCATCGCGTCAGATATCACCAGAGGCATCCTTGAGTTGACCCCCATCATTTTCAGGTCGATCAAGGAAGGGATAGTTGAGCTGATGGAGGACCGCCTCAGGGCGTTCAGGAGTGACATGGCATCTGGCCAATCAGGATCTCGCACACTGTCCTTTAAGGACTTCAGGGGCAGTAGTGCGCCGGATTTCCATGGGGCGAAGGACCCCATTGCTGCCAGACGATGGATTGCGGACATTGAGTCTGCACAGCTGACCAGCTTCTGCCCCGAGGGGTCGAAGGTGAGATATCCAGCAGGATGTTTACGAGACCGAGCTAGAGATTTGTGGGAGTCCGTCGGTGACTCATTGGGAGCCTCGGCTGTTGAGGCTATGACCTGGTCGGACTTTGTGACCAGGTTCAGGGCAGAGTTTGCGCCAGCTGTCGAGCTTCAACAGCTGGCCAGAGAGTTTTTAGACATGAGACAGACTACGGAGACTGTGGCGGAGATCACCGCCAAGTTCCGGGAGAGGGCATTGTCGGTGCCCCAGTATGCGGGAGATGAGGATATGAGGAGGACCCGCTATCATGACATGCTACGGTCTGACATCCGGGAGCATGTTAGCTTTTCATCTTGCCGTACCCTGGAGTCTATGATTGCCAGGGCGAGGGAAAGGGAGATTGATTTGGAGCACATTCGAAAGAGAAAGGCAGAGACGGGGCAGGTGGTTGGGGCTTCAGGGAAGAAGCCCAAGGGATCAGATGGTAGGCCGAAAGGCCAAGGAGGGTCGGGCCGCTGCGGGAAATGCGGCAGGTCGCATGAGGGAGCATGTAGATTGGGATCATCAGGCTGCTACAAGTGCGGCAAGGCAGAGCACTTTAGCATGGATTGTACTGCCCCTGTCTCGGTTGTTCAGACATTTGAGTTGCTGTGTTTACACTGCAACCGGAGGGGCCACAAGAGGGCCAATTGCCCCCAGTTGACAGCAACAT
Organism: Lactuca sativa; assembly: GCF_002870075.4. Classification (NCBI taxonomy): domain Eukaryota; kingdom Viridiplantae; phylum Streptophyta; class Magnoliopsida; order Asterales; family Asteraceae; genus Lactuca; species Lactuca sativa. Next base: position 230,320,632 of record NC_056624.2, read on the forward strand.
CAGCGCTAGTGAAGGCGCTAGCTCCAGCGACTCTGAGGATCACAGATGGCTGGCAGGGCAAGTCAGAGACTCTAGTGGTGAGGAGCCAGGCCTTTCAGCTAACTACAGAGGAGACACGCGCCACGCCCGATGTGGTGACGAGTATGATTTTTTTATTTATGCTTTATGTTATGCTGCTGCAATTTTGATATGCTATATATATATATGTGCTCTGTTTAGGATCGTTCCATGTGAACGGTATTCCAGTTCAGGTGTTGTTTGATTCGGGGGCTACTCGATCATTTGTTTCTCTTATGCTTAGCAAGAAGATTCCTGAGTCTTCGGGCACGTTGGATTACCCTTTAGAGGTGGAGATTGCCGATGATCGATCAGTGCGAGCATCGGCAGTGTTCAGGGATTGTGTTCTAAGGTTGTTTGAGGAGCACTACTTGGTGGATTTGGTTCCCATTCCGTTGCGTGGGAACAAGGTGATTATAGGAATGGATTGGTTGAGCCCTAATGGGGCGGTGATAGATTGCGCACAACAGCTGGTGCGGATCAGGACCCCGAGTGGGGGAGAGTTGGTGATCCACGGCAAGAGGCCACAACGTGGACCCACAGTATGTTCAGCAGCAAGGGCTAGGCGCTACCTTCAGCAGGGTTGCGCGGGATATGTCGCGTACGTTATGGATACCCGGGAGGCAGGTAAGGTGACGATGAACGAGGTTACAGTGGTGCGAGACTACACTGATGTGTTCCCGGAGGAGCTTCCTGGAATACCTCCGGAGCGTCAGGTAGAGTTCAGGATCGACCTAGTTCCTGGTGCGGCTCCAATAGCCAAGGCACCCTATTGGTTGGCTCCTCCCGAGATGCAGGAGTTGTCTACGCAGCTGCAGGAGCTGCTAGACAAGGGATTTATTCGACCGAGCAGTTCACCCTGGGGAGCCCCGATCCTATTTGTGAAGAAGAAGGACGGGTCGCATCGGATGCGTATTGATTACCGGGAGCTGAATAAGGTAACAGTGAAGAACCGTTACCCACTCCCGAGGATTGACGACCTTTTTGATCAGTTACAGGGAGCATCTTGGTTCTCCAAGATCGATTTGCGTTCAGGTTATCATCAAATGAGGGTCAGAGAGGAGGATGTACAGAAGACTGTGTTTCGGACGCGTTACGCCCATTATGAGTTCGTGGTGATGCCGTCCGGGCTCACCAATGCTCCTACCGCGTTCATGGACCTCATGAACCGCGTATGTAGACCGATGTTGGATCGGTCTGTGATAGTTTTCATTGATGACATCTTGGTTTATTCCAAGACGCAGGAGGAGCACGAGGAGCATCTGAAAGAGGTTTTAGAGACCTTGAGGAGGGAGAGCTTGTACGCCAAGTTCTCCAAATGTGAGTTTTGTTTGCACGAAGTGCAGTTTCTTGGGCACTTTGTCAACCAGAACGGGATTTCAGTAGACCCGGCCAAGGTGGAGGCCGTGATAAGATGGGAGGTTTCGAAGTCTCCATCCGAGATTCAGAGTTTCCTAGGATTAGCAGGCTACTATCGGAGATTCATTCAAGATTTCTCCAAGATAGTCGTACCCTTGACACGGTTGACTAGGAAAGTCGTGGTCTTTCGATGGGGGCCTGAGCAGCAGGTAGCATTCGAGATTCTGAGGCAGAGATTGTGCGAGGCGCCAATCTTAGCCCTGCCCGAGGGCGTAGAGGATTTTGTGGTTTACTGTGATTCGTCTATCTCGGGCTTAGGCGCAGTATTGATGCAGAGGGTACATGTCATTGCTTATGCCTCGAGGCAGCTGAAGCCTCACAAGGCGAACTACCCAACGCATTATTTAGAGTTGGGGGCGGTGGTCTTCGCCCTCAAGATTTGGTGGCATTACCTCTATGGGGTTCGATGTACCATTTACACGGATCACAAGAGTTTGAGGTACCTCATGGATCAGCCGAATCTGAACATGAGGCAGCGTTGGTGGTTGGACGTGGTGAAGGATTATGATTGCGAGATCCTTTATCACCAGGGGAAGGCCAATGTGGTGGGTGATGCGCTTAGCCGAAAGGCGGCACCGATCAGGGATGTGTGTATGAGGATGACCGTGGTGACTCCACTGTTAGAGCAGATTCAGGAAGCTCAACAGGAGGCTATGAAGGAGGAACATCGGAAGAGTGAGCAAATAGTGGGTCAAGTCACCTCCTTCGATTATGATAGCCGAGGATTATTGACACTACATCGTAGGGTAGGGATGTCAAAAAGTCCCGTGGGACCCCGTCTAGTTTGGGGGATTTTTTTTTAAAAAATCGGGGGCGGGTACGGGGGCGGGGGTAAGGTTAACCCCCATTTTAATTTCGGGGGCGGGGGCGGGGGTAGGCAATCCCGTCCCGAAACCCCCACGGGGAACCCGTTAATAAATTAAACATATATTTACATATATTAATTATGTAAACATAATATACAATAACATGATTTTGATCTTCCAAAATTCATCAAAAAATATGTTTTTAAGTTGTTAGTATAATGTTTTTAAGATGCCATAACTTTTTTATTTTTAACATGTAAGATTCGGCTATAAATAATTATTTGTTACCTAAAAAATAGCTTCTTTTAACCTAGATAACAACTTTTTTTAGCAAAAAAAAAAGGCAGCTCAAAATCAATCGGGGGCGGGGGAACGGGGGAGGGGGCGGGGATAATAAAGGGGATTCGGGGGCGGGGGCGGGGGTAGGAAGGCTGAACATTTTGGGGGCGTGGGCGGGGACGGGGGAACCGGGAAATTTCGGGGGCGGGGGCGGGGAATGCACTCCCCGTCCCGTTTGCCCCCGTTGACATCCCTACCGTAGGGTGTGAGTGTTGTATGACGGAGGCATGCGCCAGAACTTGATGGAGGAGGCGCACAAATCCCGATTCTCTATTCATACAGGGGCGATGAAGATGTATAGGGATCTTCTTCTAGACTATTGGTGGCCCTTTATGAAGCGGGATGTGGCGTGGTACGTCGAGTGGTGTTTGACCTGCAAGAAGGTCAAGGACGAGCGTCAGAGACCACACGACAAGATGCAGCCGTTGGATATCCCGTTGTGGAAATGGGAAGATATTACGATGGATTTTATCACAAAGCTTCCCCGGACTGCGTGAGGAGTAGATTCGATTTGGGTCATCGTGGATCGATTGACCAAGAGCGCCCATTTTATTCCGATCCAGGAGAGTATCTCGGCCGAAAAGTTGGCCGATATCTATATCAGGGAGATAGTGGCGCGGCACAGGGTGCCAGTGTCAGTGATATCAGACCGAGATGTGCGGTTCACTTCCAGGTTTTGGAAGAAGTTTCATGATGAGTTGGGCACTCGTCTGCATTTTAGCACCTCCTTTCACCCGCAGACGGATGGTCAGAGCGAGCGGACCTTCCAGACGTTAGAGGATATGTTGCGGGCATGTGTTCTGGATTTCGGAGGTAGTTGGGATACCTAACTCCCGTTGGCGGAGTTCTCATTTAATAATAGCTATCATGTGAGCATCGACCGTCCTCCCTTCGAGATGTTGTATGGAAGGAGGTGCAGGACCCCAATATGTTGGGGAGAGGTTGGCCAGAGGGTCATGGGAAGCACTGAAGTGGTGCTCCAGACGAAATAGAAGATCCAGCAGGTCCGAAGTAGGCTCCAGACTGCCCAGAGTCGGCAGAAAAGTTATGCCGACAAGCGTCGTTCAAACTTGGAATTCCAAGTCGGGGATATGGTTCTCCTGAAGGTGTCGTCGTGGAAAGGCGTCATCCGATTCAGGAAGCGAGGCAAGTTGGGCCCAAGGTTCATTGGGCCATTCAGGGTCGTAGCCCGGGTGGGCAAGGTGGCGTATAGGTTGGATCTACCAGCCGAACTCAGCCAGATCCACAACACTTTCACGTCTCTTAATTGCGGAAGTGTTTGGTAGACAACTTGACAGTGGTGCCTTTGGAGGATATTCAGGTCGATGACAACCTGAATTACATCGAGCGGCCTATGGCAATCCTTGATAGGAAGTCGAAGGATCTAAGGAACAAGAGGGTGGAACTCGTAAAGGTGCAATGGCAGCACCGGAAGGGATAGGAGTGGACTTGGGAGCCGGTGGAAGAGATGATGGAGCACTACCCCGAGCTGTTTCAGGATCGAACAAATGACTTTGAGGATGAAGTCTAAAATAAGTGGGGGAGATTTGTAGCACCTGGTTCCTGGTACGTACTCCTTATGATTAATATTTTTAATTTTATGCATTTTTGCCTTGGACTCGGCGAGTTGAAGGACCAACTCGCCGAGTAGGAACGGGATAAGGCGCGGGGTTTGAACTTTGGACTCGGCGAGTAGACCCTATTTGGACAAAAACCCTAATCCTGGTGTTTGCACCCTATTTAAACGCTCTAACTTGGCCTCCTTTGTCCCTAACACTTTCCAGAGAGCTGTAGAAAGAAACCCTAGCCCCCATATTGTTCTTGAGAGTGATTTTGGCTTTGTGGAAAAGGTTTGGAGCTTAGAGGAAGGAAGAGGAGGTTGAATTGTGCAAGGAGGGGAGGTAGATCCAGAATCTACACTGTGAGAAGCTTCCATTCAGGTAGAAAGGTTCTTACCTTGATCACTAGCTCATTAGATCCCCTTTTTGTCCCAAATTAGTGGTTTTCAAGCCCTAAAACCTCAAACTCAATGTATTTATGCTTTAATTTATGAAAGGACTTCAGATTGGAATCTTGTGGACATCTTAGAAGTATAAAGTCTATGTGGTTGGAGTTATTAAGGTCCCTATTGAGTGTCTGACCTCTTAAAGAGCTTGGATTTGCCTTCTTGAGCTTATAGGGCCATGCATGCACGTAAAGTTTGCAACTTTACGTGATAAGCATGCCCTAGGAGCATAGATCTATGATTTAGAAGCGTTACATGTCTCAGAATTGGTCTGTATGGGAAGTGGGTCGAAGGAACTCGGCGAGTCCCAAAGTGGAACTCGGCGAGTTCTATGAAGATGGTCTTAGACTCGGCGAATTGGATGAACAACTCGGCGAGTCCTATGAAGATTGCCTGGAACTCGTCGAGTTGTTCTTGAAACTCAGCGAGTCATATGAACTTTCACTGAGTAAGAGGGGTTTAAGTGTTGAAGGTCCAACCCTTCGTATCTGCACGCGGAATTAGCAGTTTAACGTAGTCCCAAAACCCCAAATCCTCTTACGGGATGCTCTGGTGAGGATTTGGAAGCGAGTAGGAGATCTGCTCGTGGAACTCGGCGAGTTGCTCTCGGACTCGGCGAGTCGGATCACGAGTCGGTTCTATAGTCCCGAGTAGTTAGTTAAGGGTGACTCAGTGAGTGGAAAGAGGGACTTGGCGAGTAGGACCGGGTTAGTAGGAGAAGGACTCGGCGAGTCCAGTCAACTGGAAGTTGACTTTGACCAAGGAGTTGACCTTGGACCAGGGATGGGTCAGTCAATTGACCTAAGGGTATTTATGAGTGGCTAATCTATGTTTATGGATTTGTAGCCGGAGGATTACCGGTGCAGCAGCCAGACGTCTAGCAGTCAAACTTTCGGTAGCTACTTTTCGAGGTGAGTTTCCTTCCAGTAGTAACGGGTCTAAGGCACCAAGGCCGGCCCGTATAGACGATATGTTAGTGTCGGAGTGTGGGCAGAGCCCGTATCTCATGGTTGAGTTTGATTATGATATATGCCAGTATGATAGAATTGTTTATACTCGTTGTCTGTGTGATACTTGTATGTTATGGTTTAGCAGCTGAGTGTGGGTGAGGCCCATATCTCTCTGATAATGGAGTGTGGGCGAGGCCCGTATCTCTCAGATAGCAGAGTGTGGGCGAGGCCCGTATCTCCCAGATAGCGGAGTGTGGGCGAGGCCCGTATCTCCCAGCTAGCGGAGTGTAGGCGAGGCCTGTATCTTCACGAGTGTGGGCGAGGCCCGTATCTCCTAGCTGTTCTTTGTATGTTTGTATGGTATGAGGTATTATGGGGGAAATCACTAAGCTTCATGCTTACGGTTTACAGTTTTGTTTTCAGGTACCTCTTCTTCAAGGGGGAAAGAGCTGGCGTGGTAGCAGCACATCATACACGCACCTTGTTTTCCGCACCATGAGTCATTCTGGGATTTTGTACTCTGATAATTGATTGTTTCCATGTTTCGGTTTCCAGACACGATGTATGTGATGAAATGGTTTGACCAGACAGTGTTTTTAATTACAATCGTTTTCTAAAAGTTTTGATTTAAAAAGAAAATTTTTGAACGTGAAATTTGGGTTGTTACATGAAGGGTAAACTCGATGAGTTGAGTCAACTCGAAACATTGACTTTGACTTTGACTTGACCAGAGTTAACCCTTAAAGGTTATGAGTATGGAATGGTATCTAAGTGGTTGTTTTGGTTTAGGGAGTGAGTAGAGTTGATTCCGGGCAGAGACGTTTCATCTATCATTCAACAGTAAGGTGAGTTTCCTCCTGGTTTGAACGGGTTGAAGGCACCAATGTCGGCCCGTGTATGTTATGTAAATAGATTAGTAGCTAAGTGTGGGCAGGGCCCGTATCTTAACATTATTTGAGTATGGATATGGAAGATTGATAGACTTGGTTATACTTGTTGTCTGTGTGATACTTGTATGTGTGCTTAGTAGCTGAGTGTGGGCGAGGCCCGTATCTCATGGGTAGCTTAGTGTGGTCGAGGCTCGTATCTCATAAATAACTGAGTGTTGGTGAGACCCGTATCTCATAGATAGCAGAATGTGGGCGATACCCGTATCTCATAGATAGTTGAGTGTGGTGAGGCCCATATATCATATTTAGTGGAGTATGGGCGAGGCTCGTATCTCCTAGTTAGCCGACTGTAGATGGGGTCCATATCTCGTTGAGTGTGGGCGGGGCCCGTTTCTCATAGTAGCATGATTATGTGTATGGTATATGGTAGTTTGGTGGAAATTCACTAAGTTTCGCGCTTACAATTTTCAGTTTTGGTTTCAGGTACTTCCGATAGCAAAGGGAAAAGCTTGAAATGAGTGCATTGCACACATCATGATGTTTAGCCTGGGATGTTTACTTTGATGTTTTGATATGATACTATGATTTATGTTTTTGGATGGAATGATTTTGATAACTATGGATTATTTGATAAATAAAAATGAAATTTTTGGTCATGATTTTTGGGATGTTACAAAGTAGTGAATTACGACTAGCATGAATTGATTGTAGATTTTCTATTGAGGTTAAGATGTTGCAATTGGAATTGCTACGATATTCATGAGTACTTTGAAAATAGAGATTTTGAGTATCGGATAAACTCACGCTTAGATATTACTTCATGGATCTTGTCACGAGTAATTATGAGACAGTAATATTTTCTATTCTTCAAATAGAGAAATATAAGTTATAATTTATGAATCGGTTGTGTATTGGTATTACGTAAACACATTAGTAATTTGATGTTATAAAACGTAGTATCATATATAATTTGGTGAGTAAGGTTTACAATTATTTAGTCAAAGTTTATTCGTTCATCTTTCCCTAACAGGAAAAGCGATATCATTAGGCCCATCGATGATTTAATGTTGAAATTATAAGTGTTGGGCCCAACCAGGACTAATTGGTATACTTAATTTGAAGTCCAATCAAATCTTTACAAATCGGGAAATCGAGAAACAAAATCTTAGACAATGAGATTGATTCCGACCCATGTCTCGTGTCCATAGGATATCTTGAAGAACGAAGGGATAGTTGATCACTTATCTTAGGGACGACGGCTGATTTGAATCAAAGTTTAGCAGTGGATTAGGAAAACACACTTCGTTGTTTACTCCAAGGTCTATAATTGCAATTGTAGTTACAATCTTATCCAATTGGGAGACTGTTGGATTGGGTGTCTAATCAAATAACTAAATTTGTATATTCTTGAATTAGAAGCAAGTTTATTTTAGGTTGCCCTCAGAACTAACAACTAAGAACGATTGCATTTGGAGAGAGAGGATAATTTGTTAGTTTATTATGTTAATAATAAATTAATTGAAAGTTGAAATAAATGATTTATTAATATATTATATGATCAATATATTAATTGGAAATTGTAATTATTACTTTAGAGTTAATAAAAAATTAATTGGAATTAATTTTTAGATTAATTAACGTGTGACGGTTGTAGCTAATAATGTTAAAAAGCTGAACAAGGGAAGAGTTCCAAAACCTTTCCTTGTAGACAGTTTTGGAGTACCCTTATAGGGTATTCTAGAAGCCTCCGTGATATAAGGAAACTGGATAACTACGACTTCCGTTTAGACTGTTTAGGCTAATAAGCAACATATCTAAAATCCACTTTTTACGACGCACTCTTTCGTGTCAGGTTGAACGCGAAACTTCAAGCGATCATAAATTCTCCATACGAAGTCAGATTTAAGCATTCCTTATATCCCCAAAATAATCATCACGACCACTTTCTCTTTCTTCAAGGCTTTTCATCCTAATTATTATTCTATTTAAGGTGCATATTTTGTTCTTATTTTATTATATTGTTTTAAGCATGTATACTACATATATCTACACATAAATGACATAATACTCATTAATTATCTTTATTTATTAGATAAAGGGTTATAAATTGATGACCATCACAATTATATCATCTTACTAATGCCTAGCGAGAAACACGGGAGTTACACGTCACCCATCCACACATCCTCCCAAAATGACGTGGAAACCCCATCACCAACTTTGATATGACAGAAAGACTGAAGGTCAATATCTTTCTCTCATCTGGGTGAACTTACGAATAACCTCATACAAAGGGCCTTGCCCTGTTCTAGGATAGGACAAAGATCTGCACCCACCATCAACAGTTCAACACCATAAAGAGATTTTATAACACGAACCCACAAAAGCTCAGGGATGTGAAAAAAAATCTCCACCACCAACGAAAATTCATAACTTTGTTGAAAGGAAAAAGGTTGTCGATCCCCAAACCTCCTTCATCTTTGGAAGCTAAGACTTTGTTCTATCTAATCTCATGTATACGCCTCTCATCCACGTCTGCACCGCAAAATAATCTAGCCCTCCAACCATGTAATGATTTCAGAACTGAGAGATGGGTAAGAAAAATGGACATCATGTAGCTCCCTAACGACCCCAAAATAGAAAAATGGATAACATATAAAAAGGTTTTTTATAATTGTATTAAATATTACTTTAATACTAAAACTATTTAGCTTTCAACTATAACTCAAGAGTTTTTGTAAATCATGATATCTTAATTGGTTAGTTTATTTTATATATATATATATATATATATATATATATATATATATATATATATATATATATATATATATATATATATATATATATATATATATATTGTTTATGGATGTATATTAGATTGTTAGGATTTTAAGAATAAGATTAAGAGAAAAAAACATAAAAAACACAAACTTCTAAAATTAAGAGATAGAATATGACAACAATTTGGTTGTTTGATATATATTTTTAGTCGAATAGATTGTTATTATGCTTTTCATTTGATTTCTTTCTTTAATATAAACTTTCTTTTTGTTTTTTTACCTATTTTTTCTATTATTAGAGTTTATGTGTTTGTTTGTTATATTAATATTTTTTATTGATTCTCTAATTTTCATTTGAAACTTATATTTCGTTATTGTTTCTATTATTAGACTTTAAGCTTTTGTTTGGCCTTTTAATAATATTTATTGATTGTGTAGTTTTCATTTTAAACTCATATTTTGTTGTTTCTATTATAATTTTTTATTTTCATTCGAAACTTATATTTTTATGAAACTCATCAACAAAACTAACATGTATAAAGATTCTTTTATGATTTTTATTTTCTAAAATATTTGATGTTATTTTGATAGACTTAAAAAGCTACTTTTCATTTAACCTATTTTATACAATTATTGATTTGTATATTGTATATTTAATATATTTTACACTTAGTCAAACTAATAATAATATAAGTTAAAATATAATTAAGGGAATAAATTGATAATGTTGTAATCTATGTATGTACTATAAAAAAGCCAAAATACTTCAACCATATTCATATAAAACTTACAACTCTTCAATTTATCATCTAATTACTATATATCAAAAGGATTTTTATAATTATATTAATTATTAATTTAATATTAAAAGTATTTAGCTTTCAACTAATTAACTAATATGACTTACATGTTTTTATAACTTATGGTATCTTAATTGGCCGATCCAGTTTATTCACATTGAATTTCGTTAAGAATCGGAAACGTAAGGTCTTTATCGGAATTGTCACCTGTATAAAAAATGCCATACACATGGCGTTATGTTTGTTATGTATTCATGAATGTACTTCTATAATGTAACACCTTAAAATCACAATAAATTTAAACTTTTAAAATCAACCCAAAATCATAAATTGTTTACAAATCATGGTTTTCAAAATGTTTTCCAAACATTAGAGTCTCCAAAAATCATAAGCCATAAATAAGAGGATGTTTACTGTCACAACTAGCACTTTTGGCTAGGAAATTCCGCCCTCAGGTAAGCAAGAACTCTTGTGAGACTTGTGCTAACACACCTAAGTGTTCAATATGAGTTCCTAAGGAGCCATAAAGCGTTAGAATGCAAATCTCTCCAAGTATAGTGAATCTCTCCCAAATCTCTCCAAGAATTGTGAATCTCTCCCAAATCTCTCCAAGAATAGTGAATCACTCCCAAATCTCTTTAAGTATTCAAAATCTCTCCAAGAATAGTGAATCTCTCCCAAATCTCTCCAAGAATAGTGAATCTCTCCCAAATCTCTCTAATTATGCAAAATCTCTCCAAGAATAGTGAATATCTCCCAAATCTCTCCAAGAATAGTGAATCTCTCCCAAATCTCCCTAAGTATGCGAAATCTCTCAAAGTATAGTGACTCTATCCCAAATCTCTCCAAGTATAGTGAATCTCCCCCAAATCTCTCCAAGTATGTGAAATCTCTCCCAAATCTCCCTAAGTATGCGAAATCTCTCCAAGTATAGTGAATCTCTCCCAAATTTCTCCATGTATGTGAAATCTCTCCCAAATCTCCCTAAGTATGCGAAATCTCACCAAGTATAGTGAATCTCTCCCAAATCTCTCCAAGTACGGTGAATCTCTCCACGGATCTCCAATCTCTCTCAAATTTCCCTAAATACCTTCCTTAGTCGAAAACAGATCAAACCCGGAAGAGGAAACCCCAAAAGGACCCCTCTTGGTCCGGACTCCTCTTGGTCCTGAACCTCTTGGTCCGAAACCCTCTTAGCCCCGGAACCCTCTTAGTCCGAACACCCTTCTAAGGAATCAGAAGGTTCTCACCCTCGGAACACCCTTGCTTCGGACCTCCCCACTGCTTCGAAAGGCTTGACTCCGGAAGGAATGACTCCGGAGGGTAGCGCGTGACCTGCTTCGGAAATACTAATTGCCTCACATCCTCGGTCCGGACTTACCTGATCTCGCACCCGACTCCGGAAGTGAGCATGGGCTTCGGAACTTGTCCAGCGCCTTCGGAACCTACCCAGCAGCTTTGGAATTGACCCAAATGACTCCGGAATCCTTCTTATGCATCTCAGACCCTCGCAGGAACCAACCCCCACTCCGGATTTTCATTGTTTTCGGACTTTTTCACCATTTTAAGACATTTTGACGTCGGAAATTACACCAAACTTGTATTTTTCCTATCCTAAAGCCCTTAAACCCCTATTTTATGCTAAAATTAATTATTTTAAGCATATTCTTCATAAAAACAAATGGTTGGGATTTAGGAAAACCTTATCCTAAATCAAGAAAATGACAAAAGGATTGACTTTGTGATTTGATGAAATTCCTCATTTCCCATGCAAATCACAGTACTCCATGCTTTACCCACCAAATATCCATGCATGGACCACCAGATACCCATGTATCAAAGATTCCTTTCCCTTTTCCTTATACTCCAAAACAACGACAGTGAGGGAGTTTAGACTCCACTTTTTCTCTCACTTTTCCCATTTTCTCTCAAAAACTCATCTTCAAGCAAGAACAAGGGATCTTGCTGAAAGGAAACTTCTCAATTTCTTCCTGAGAAATTTTAAGGTAAAGTCCTCCACATATCTAATATTTTCTAATATTTCAATGATGAATCCATATTATTTTATTCATAATATGTGATGATCACCCTTAGGAAAGCATCCCTCCCAGGGAAGTTCCTCATCTCAGCAAGAGTTTAAGTTTGAGATCTTCACTCCATAACTCCAGACAACTCCTCAACTAACTCAAGGTGAGCTTCATACCCCACCTTTTTCCATGTTTTAATGTTTTTGGGGGAGAGTACAAGTCAAATCTTGCCTAAACTCTTAAATGATTACATATATACGTATGTTTGTATGTGTATGAAATATTATTAAATTATTATTTAGTAATATACTCATGAACGAAGGATTTCTAAATTTCACAAAGAACAGAGGATACTTTGAACAAAAGAGCCTCCCAACTATTGAGTGTGTCCAACTTAACCCCTTTATCTATGCTTCCATGTTTAAAGATAAAAGGTTATAAAAGGGATCTTACTAAGTGGACACCATTTCTAGTGATATTTCGAAAATAGAAACTTTATGACTATTTTGCAAATTATCAGGGAGTATTTTATAAATATTCAACATAAAAGTTTGCGTCAAGAAAATATACAAATAGAGCCTTTATGACAGAAACATTTGCATGTCATAAGCTGCTGTCATAAAACTTCCAAGAACATAAGTAATGTTATATATGTCATAAAACAAAAAATGTGTGTCATAACCGGCAGTCATAAATTTATATAAATTATAACTTGACACTTTTTCTATTGACTAAAATGACTTATTTTTCAATAAACGAAAAGGAACGACCACGAGCACCTAGTTAACGAGCACAATCAACGATATGGAACGAGAAAGATATTTCTATTCGATAAGTACGAGTTTCATTATTAATCTAACAAATAATGAATCTCTAACGATTGCTCAAAAGATTGTTACTATTCTAGTCGGACAAATCTCAAAAGTACCTAAATATAAAAATATTAGTGTACGTCTAAGTCTTGTAAGGAGTTATAGCTAGAGTCTCCTGGAGGGAGAGCGGGAATTTGTGTATAGATCTATACGGGGTTGACACCCTACACCTTCGCTGTTCGCTACAGCTAGACAGACCAGTCTAGGGTGACAAATGTCTTTTCCAAACCGAGGGCGCTTGAGAAACGCCAAAACAGGCACTCCGTTATGATTAGTATAGTTATAACGACTCACTAGAATATGTTATATTAACTAAAAATTTATGTAAGGAAAACCTCATAAATAAATTTTAGCACGTTGTTTTGACTGTCCTGCACGTGATAAGTGATGGTATGCATTTGTTGTGTTGACTGTCTTTCTTCATCACGTAGAATGTCCACAATAGCCATGTTGATTCTTTCTCCTAACAAGTATAGAGTCATAATACTGCTATTTACAAATTAAAAAGCATAGGACTCTATAGAAAGCGATTTTCTATGATTTCGATAACGATAAACTAGAACTTACGAATATTTTATAGCAGAAAATATAGGATTTTCTGGAGAAAACGATTTTCTACGATTTCGATAACGATAAACCAGAACTTACGAATATTTTATAGCAGAAAATATAGGATTTTCTGGAGAAAACGATTTTTCTACGATCTCGATAACGATAAACTAAAGCGCACACTCAATTTTACTCGATAAGAGGAATAAGGTTTTCAACCATATTTCATTTTTGAAAATAAGGGATTTTTCTTGATACGGTTGATTGTTACTATTCAAAAGAACTATTCTCGGACACAACTCTCTTTTATACTACTTTTCAAAATCACTCCTTATAAGGATGAACAAAAGTAATGACATGCACACATATATCCATGATTTTCAAGGCAAGACTTCAAACAATTTCATAGAAAATATCTGATTTTCTGAAAGTACAACGAGAACAATTCTAAACAAGTGTAAACAATGTTATACAAAAATGCTTATGAACTCACCAACTTTTTAGTTGACGCTTTTCAAAACAACTTGTATTTTCAGGGATCTAGTAAGCAGGAAACAAGGGGCACTGATGCAGGATCATTTAGCTGTAGTTTGGATTCTTTTCTACTTATGTATCTTTTGTGTAAGTCGAAGAACAAATATAATATGTAAACAATGTAAGTTTGTCATCTCAATGTATGATGTTTGGATTGCTCTGTTTCATTTATATTCGATTGTTATGATACTACACAATGAAGTCACCCGCCTCCGGACGTTTCCGCCGTCTTGTCCGAGGGTGTGACATTTACGGTTACGCCTTCGTCTTCCCGCGATCATCCAAAGTACCTGAAACAATAACCCAAAATTGTAATCCAACGCTTAGTGAGTTCCCCCAAAGTACCACAACATCAACAAAACAACAAACAACATGCATACAGAGCCTTCAGTCTGACTGGACTTCCGCGTTGGCCTACATACTATTTGGACCGTTCACAGAACCTTCAGCATGACTGGACCGCCTCACTAGGCCTTCAGCCTATCTGGACCGTTCTTTGGGACTTCGTCCTGACTGGTCTGCCTCACATGCATTTAGTCTATCTGGGTCGTGCTAGGTCTATTGGCCTTCAATCTCCACTGTTCCGCTTCAACCCAACCACACATAACATGTCAACATATACATAACAAATAAACATATAACCAGACAGCAGACAACAAACATATCTAACAAATCACTACAGCATAGGAACATCCTATATACCAGAATATAGATCTAGCAAATCACTACATCATAGCAACATCCTATATACCAGGATACAAATGTAATACATAACTACAGCATAGCAACATACGGTAAACCAATATATCAATCTAATGGTCCGGGCTTGGTGTCTTCGACCCATAAGTACAATGAGGAAAACTTACATCTACTGATGATGACTGAAACAACACTCGATCCGCGGCGAACACTGCTCCTCGCGCTAAACCAAAACTAGAAACAAACCTAATCAATAACTACGGTTTAACCCAAACTCATGGTCTAGTCCATTCCTCATCATGTTGAGGGCAAAATATCATTTTGCCCTTTAATTATATGCAAGCCCAACTAAACAAAGCCCAAAACCCCTAATGGCCCAAGGCTTCAAACTCTCATACACACTTAAGGTTTTCGAAATGAGGAAGGAGGCTGGAGTGGTGAATGGTTTTGAGGCCATAATGTTCTTTAAATAGGGTGCAAACCCTAAAAATTAGGATTTGGTCTTTACGCGTAAACACCTGACGTTCATCATAGAACGCATGGCGTTTGGACCAAAGAGCCAATAATTAACATAACAAGGTTAAACGTGTAAATACCTGGAAACCATGGTGTTGCATATAATCTTTTTGCTCTTCGATTAATATTCATATGAAGAAAAACATATTTATTTATCATTTTTAAATCATTTAATCATTTATGAATGCTATTTATCAAGTTTAACCAACCTACTTCCAACAATCATTTGCTTAGTTTCAGCAAAACATCATAAAAACAAAAGTATTTAGTCGTGTCATAGGAATCATTTTGTAACAACGTAAATTTTCATTTTCAAAACAATCATTTTTCACAAAATAACACCAACATATTGTTTCAAATGTATTTATCACAAAGTCATCTCTCCAGAATCCAAAACATAAACTCCTCAAGTGTGTATGGATCATGCTGGCGCCTTCCCGCGCTCATCACTGGTACCTGAAACACATCACACAACAACTGTAAGCATAAATGCTTAGTGAGTTCCCCATATACCACATACAACACATACGTCACTCAAGGCTATAATACGACCCTCCGGTCGATATGTCTCAGCGGAACCCTCCAGTCCCGTAGCTCGTTGGACCCTCTGGTCCGGTCATAGCTCGTTGGTCCCTCTGGCCAGGTCTGTATCGTTGGACCCTTCGGTCTGGTCTATAACAACATACAACATACACATAACACATAGCACGTAATCTCATACATAACACATAAGACCCTCTGGTCTACACAATATACCACTCTAGGTAAGTATAGTGAGAAGACTCACCTCGATGTCTCGGTAGATATCTATCTCGAAATAAATGTGATCTAGCCTCCGCCTAATTACACAAAGTAATACACTCATAAATACAACTGCACTCAACCCTAAAAGTCAACAAGGTCAACGGTCAACTTTGACCGGACTCGGCGAGTGCACTAGGGCGACTCGGCGAGTCTATACGTGTCCACTGACTCTCTTGGATCCTCTCTTGACACGCCGAGTACCTCCCTGACTTGACGAGTTGCACCTGGCATGAATCGTGGGGCCACCACGACTCAACTCGCCGAGTCTCAAGAACAACTCGGCGAGTTCCGGCTTGACTCAGTTCCCCCAACTCACCCTGACTCACTGCGTCGTTCCCTCAACTCGACAAGACCACTCACAGAGTGGTTACGGGCAAAATTCATACTACCCGCCGAGTCTGTTCTTCAGACTCGGTGAGTTCATGCCATGAATAAAATCAAACCCACTTCTGAGGTCAGATCTGTTCCATACAATCATAGATCTGGCCTCCCCAAGCATGATAATCACGTAAAGTCCAAACCTTGATGCTCAAACAACATCTATTTGCTCCTATATGATGTTTTAGCCCCATATCTCATAACCCTTGGTCAAAACTCCCATGAACCCTCATAAAGCTTAAGGAATAAAGCTTCTCTGGACCTCTATGGATCCCATTTCAAGCCTCATCACAAATAGGGACGAAATGGACATCAAATCTAACCAACAAAGGGGTCAAGAAACCCTTAACCCCCATGTTCATCATAACAACAGAAAGGGAGCCAAAATATTACCTCCAAAGTGATGCTCTGAGCTCCAAATTCGAAGGATGTCCACCTCCCTTGCCTCCTCTTTAGCTAGAACCTCCTTTGCCTTGCCAAACAATGCTTCAATGGTTAACAATGGCCTCCTCTCTCTCCCAAAACGCTCAAGATCTCTTTAGGGTTTCTCTTTGGGTTGGTGGACGCAAATGACGGCCATAAGCCCCTTTAAATAGGTCTCAAACCCTGGAAATTAGGGTTTTATTAAACAACGTAGACTCGCCGAGTGCAGACACGAACCCGCGTGCAAAACCGCGATCCTACTCGGCGAGTTTAGACTCTAACTCGCCGAGTCTCCTCACATCACCCAAAAATATAAGAATAAAAATAATACTTGGGAATCCGGCTGTTACAATTCTCCCCCACTAGAATCAGACTTCGCCCTCGAAGTCTCACTCTGCAAATAACTCCGGATGCTGCTCACGCATCTCACGCTCCGGCTCCCAAGTTAACTCTGACCCTTTTCGATGCTGCCACTGGACTTACACCAGTGGCACCTCTTTATTCCTCAGGACCTTGATCTTCCGATCTCTGATCGCCACTGGTCTCTCAGCATAATTCAGGCTCGCATCCACTTGAATATCTTCTAGTGGCACTACTGCCGACTCATCGGCTATGCACTTTCGCAACTGCGACACGTGGAAAGTGTCGTGAATCTGACCCAACTCTGCTGGAAACTCCAAACGATAGGCTACCCTTCCTACCCTCGCGACCACCCTGAAAGGACCATTATATCAGGGCCCCAACTTGCCCCTCTTCCTGAATCGAATCATTCCTTTCCTAGGAGAGACCTTCAGGAGCACAAAGTCGCCGACCTGAAACTCAAGCTCGGACTGGCGTCTGTCCGCATAACTCTTCTGACGACTCTGAGTGGTCAACAACCTCTGTCTGACCTGCTGGATCTGCTCTATCGTCTGAAGCACGATCTCGGTACTACCCATCACGCGTTTCCCTACTTCTCCCCAGCAGATAGGGTTCCGACACCTCCTCCCATACAACAGCTCAAAGGGCGGCATGCCAATGCTCGAATGGCTGTTGTTGTATGAGAACTCTGCCAAGGGCAAATACGTGTCCCAACTTCCGCCGAAATCCAACACACATGCTAGAAGCATGTCCTCGAGCGTCTGAATCGTCCGCTCACTCTGCCCGTCGGTCTGGGGGTGGTACGCATTACTAAAATGCAGTTTCGTACCAAATTCCTAATGAAACTTCTTCCAGAATCTGGAAGTGAAACGTACATCTCGATCTGAGACAATCGAAATCGGCACTCTATGCCGCAATACCACCTCTCTCATGTACATCTCCGCCAACTTCTCCGCGGAAGAGCTCTCACTGATGGCCAGGAAGTGAGCACTCTTTTTCAACCTATCCACAATCACCCAAATTGCATCGACACCCCTCGCGGTTCTTGGCATTTTGGTGATGAAGTCCATGGTAATCTGTTCTCATTTCCACTCGGGAATCTCTAATGGCTGCAACTTACCATGTGGACGCTGATGCTTAGCCTTAACCCTGCGACAGGTCAAGCATCTCTCTACAAACCATGCGACATCCCTCTTCATATAGGGCCACCAATAATCTTTTTTCAGGTCCAAAAACATCTTAGTGGCCCCGAGATTGATCGATAATTTCAATCGATGAGCCTCCTCCATCAAAATGGTACGCATCCCGCCCACGGACGGTACCCAAATCCGACCCTAAAATGTCATAAGCCCCCAGCTATCGGTAACGAACTCCGATACCAACCCGACAACTCGTTCCCTCTTCTGGCTCTCAGGCTGCACAGCCTCAGCCTGGTCCTCTCGAATAGCATCCAAAACCGGGGTCATCACCATCAATCTCAAACATACATCTCGCAATGGGGCGCTCTCTGCCCTACGGCTCAGTGCATCGGCTACAACATTAGCCTTGCCCGGGTGGTACAGCATCTCAAAATCATAATCCTTGACCACGTCCAACCACCTCCTCTGTCACATATTTAGGTTGGGCTGATCCATCAAATACTTCAAGCTCTTGTGGTCTGGGTATATCGTACATCGAACCCCGTACAGGTAGTGTCGCCAGATCTTGAGAGCGAACACTACCGCTCCCAGCTCCAAATCATGAGTGGGATATCTCGACTCATGAGGCTTAAGTTGCCTCGATGCATATGCTATCACATGCCCCCTCTGCATAAGCACCGCTCCCAATCCGGATATCGATGCGTCACAATAAACCACAAAATCCTCCATCCCTTCCGGAAGGGCTAACACTGGGGCTTCGCATAACTTCCTGCGAAGTGTCTCGAACGAGGTCTGCTGCTCCGGATCCCAAGAAAACGCAGCACCCTTTCGGGTCAACTTGGTGAGGGGCACAACGATCTTGGAGAAATCCTCAATAAATCTCCGATAATAGCCGGCCAATCCCAGAAAACTCCTGATCTCGGTGGGTGATCTCGGCACCTCCCACCTCATAATCGCCTCAATCTTGGCCGGGTCGACTAAAGTCCCCTTCTGGTTAACGAGATGCCCCAAAAACTGGACCTCTCGTAACCAGATTTCACATTTAGAGAACTTGGCATAAAGCCTCTCCGATCTCAGAACTCCGAGGATCTCCCTCAAATGCTCCTCATGTTGCTATCTGGATCTTGAATACACCAGAATGTCGTCGATGAACATGATCACCGAGTGATCCAACATTGGTCTGCACACCCTGTTCATGAGATCCATGAACACCGCTGGTGCGTTGGTGAGTCTGAAAGGCATCACCACGAATTTGTAATGCCCATAACGAGTCCGGAAGGCTGTCTTCTGTATGTCCTCCTCCCGCACCCTCACCTGATGATACCCAGACCTCAAATCGATCTTGGAGAACCAAGATGCTCCCTGCAGCTGATCAAACAAATCATCGATCGTTGGCAACGGGTAACGGTTCTTGACCGTTAGCTTATTCAGCTCACGATAATTGATGCACATCCGGAGCGAGCCATCCTTCTTCTTGACAAAAAGGATAGGCGCTCCCCAAGGCGAACTGCTCGGCCTGATAAACCCCTTCCCCAACAGTTTTTGAAGCTGCAAGGACAACTCCTGCATCTCTGGAGGCACAAGGCGATACGGCGCCTTAGCGGTAGGCGCAGCTCCTGGAACCAACTCAATACCGAACTCTACCTGCCTCTCCGGAGGCACACCCGGCAATTCCTCTGGAAACACATCCGGAAACTCACGCACTATCGGGACCTCATCAACTGACTTCGGTCTCTCAATATCAGCCCTCGCATCCATCACATATGCCACAAAACCCCTACAGCCCTGCTGTAGACTCTGTCTCGCTCTGGCGGCCGAACAAAATGCTGACCCCGAATGCGTACCCTCGCCGTGCACCGTAAGAACTCCTCCACTAGGGTCTCGAATCGACACCAATTGACGCTTGCAGTCTATCACAGCTCCATAACGGCTCAGCTAATCCATACCCACTATCACACACACGTCCCCCATCGCGATCGGGACCAGATCTATCGGAAACTCCACACCGAAGATCTCAAGAACACATCCTCGAATCACATCCGAAGCATACACAGCTCGCTCATCAACTATGGAAACTCGCAGAGGCCAATTCAATGCCTCTCGACGGGTACTAATATGTTGACTAAATGCTATGGAAACAAACGACCGACTCGCACCCGAGTCAAATAACACCAATGCAGGCACAGAATTCACAAGAAAAGTACCTACGCATATGATCATATAATCATAAAATCTCAACTCAAATAAAAGATGAAAAGAAAACACATACCAGCCACAACATCGGGCGCTGCGCGGACCTCCTTCGCGGTCAACTGAAACGCTCTCCCACGAGCCCTCGGGGCCTCGGCCTTCTCTGGCCGAGCCTCGGTAACCCTAGCAGCAGGCGTAGATCCCTGAAGAAGCTGCAGGCATTCGGCCTTCTGATGGCCGGTTTGGTTGCAATGAGAGCAAACCGAGAATCCCTTGGGGCATTCCCTCGTGATATGCCCCTCCTACCTACACTTGTAACATACCCCAGCCCTGCACGACCCCTCATGGCTCTTCCCGCACTTCCCACAAGTGTGGCCCTTCGCGCCCCCAGATCTCGAATCAACGGGTCTAGCCCGCTTGGCTGCCGGTTGAGACTGGGCCGGCCGCCGATCCATCCTCTGAGACTCGGCCTCCTCCCTGGCCTGAGTCTCCAGCTCGATCTCCCTCTTCCGGGCATTTGCCTGGAGCTCAGCAAATGTCTGGTAAGTCGAGTTTGCCACGAACTCCCGAATATCTCTCCTCAGAACACCCAGATAACGGCTCATACGAGCCTGCTCTGTCGACACCTGCTTAACGCAAAACATCGCCCTCTCATGGAACTTCCTGGTGATGACTGTCACTGAATCAGTACCCTACTTGAGGGTCAAGAACTCCTGGATCAACCGTTCCCTCTCTACCATGGGAACATACTCCTCTCGGAACATAGCGGTGAACCTCTCCCAGGTCACCTCAGAAATCTCAGCCAAAGTAAAGTTCGCCGTCACAAACTTCCACCAATCCTTCGCTCCCAGGCGGAGCTGGTTCAAGGCGAACCAAACCCTCAAGTGCTCTGGACAAGAGCACGTATAGAAACATCCCTCGATGTCAGAGATCCACCTCATAGCGGCAATCAGGTTCTGCGTCCCGTCGAACTCTGGTGGCTTCGTGTTGCTTAACTCCCGGAACAACAACGAGTCACCTCTCTGAGGTCTGGCAGTAGCAACAGCAACAGTAGCTGCAGTTGCAGCAGCCTCAGTCAACGCTGTGTACCACTCATCAAAAGTCTCGATCAATGTGTTCTTGATGTCTCCAAACATCTCAGGAATCTCAGCCCGGATGGTAGCAGCCACCTCCTCATGAATCATCCGACGGATCTCCTCGTCGCTGACACCACTGGTCTCAGGCGTGTGTCAAGTCCCAACCATGATGTCTCTGAAATACAACAAAAATTATCAGAGATTCGATCGAACATGCTCATACTCGATGACGCAACCCTACTTGTCCTCCGTCGTCCAAAAGATTCTTACTTGAAATGCCCACTAATCCAGTGTCTTCAGTAGTACGAGCCCAATACTACTGACCACACCGCACCAGCATTCACTTCAAGTCCTCCTCCTTGGCTCTTGGATTACAAGTACTCTATTATCATGAGCTCCTAACCACTATCACTCGCCCTCAAAGCATCTCAGCAGCAGAAAACTCCTAGGCTAAGGCATCACAAAGAGTAAGGGTACTTTTGGGGAATTCGTCGTTCGGGCGCTGGCTGATCGTACACACGGCTCTGCTCTGTTTGTCTCAAAACTCTGTTACTCTTTTCAAAAAATTTATTTTGTTATAAAAATTCTCCTCAATTCCTCAGTTTGAGTTCAGATATGCCTGAAGATGCATCCGAATCCCTCAAACCAAGGCTCTGATACCAACTTGTAACAACGTAAATTTTCAAAACAAAATTTTCATTTTCAAAACAATCATTTTTCACAAAATAACACCAAAATATTGTTTCAAATGTATTTATCACAAATTCATCTCCCCAGAATCCAAAACATAAACTCCTCAAGTGTGTACGGATCATGCTGGCGCCTTCCCGCGCTCATCACTGGTACCTGAAACACACCACACAACAACTGTAAGCATAAATGCTTAGTGAGTTCCCCATATACCACATACAACACATACGCCACTCAAGGCTATAATACGACCCTCCGGTCGATATGTCTCAGCGAGACCCTCCAGTCCCGTAGCTCGTTGGACCCTCTGGTCCGGTCACAGCTTGTTGGACCCTCTGGCCAGGTCTGTATCGTTGGACCCTTCGGTCCGGTCTATAACAACATACAACATACACATAACACATAGCACGTAATCTCATACATAACACATAAGACCCTCTGGTCTACACAATATACCACTCTAGGTAAGTATAGTGAGAAGACTCACCTCGATGTCTCGGTAGATATCTATCTCAGAATAAATGTGATCTATTCTCTGCCTAATCACACAAAGTAATACACTCATAAATACAACTACACTCAACCCTAAAAGTCAACAAGGTCAACGGTCAACTTTGACCGGACTCGGCGAGTGCACTAGGGCGACTCGGCGAGTCTATACGTGTCCACTGACTCTCTTGGATCCTCTCTTGACACGCCGAGTACCTCCCTGACTTGACGAGTTGCACCTGGCATGAATCGTGGGGCCACCACGACTCAACTCGCCGAGTCTCAAGAACAACTCGGCGAGTTCCGGCTTGACTCAGTTCCCCCGACTCACCCTGACTCACTACGTCGTTCCCTCAACTCGACAAGACCACTCACTGAGTGGTTACGAGCAAAATTCATACTACCCGCCGAGTCTGTTCTTCAGACTCGGTGAGTTCATGCCATGAATAAAATCAAACCCACTTCTGAGGTCAGATCTGTTCCATACAATCATAGATCTGGCCTCCCCAAGCATGATAATCACGTAAAGTCCAAACCTTGATGCTCAAACAACATCTATTTGCTCCTATATGATGTTTTAGCCCCATATCTCATAACCCTTGGTCAAAACTCCCATGAACCCTCATAAAGCTTAAGGAATAAAGCTTCTCTGGACCTCTATGGATCCCATTTCAAGCCTCATCACAAATAGGGACGAAATGGACATCAAATCTAACCAACAAAGGGGTCAAGAAACCCTTAACCCTCATGTTCATCATAACAACAGAAAGGGAGCCAAAATATTACCTCCAAAGTGATGCTCTGAGCTCCAAATTCGAAGGATGTCCACCTCCCTTGCCTCCTCTTTAGCTAGAACCTCCTTTGCCTTGCCAAACAATGCTTCAATGGTTAACAATGGCCTCCTCTCTCTCCTAAAACTCTCAAGATCTCTTTAGGGTTTTTCTCTGGGGTTGGTGGCCGCAAATGACGGCCATAAGCCCCTTTAAATAGGTCTCAAACCCTGGAAATTAGGGTTTCATTAAACAGTGTGGACTCGCCGAGTCCACTTTTGGACTTGCCGAGTCCAGACGTGAACCCGCGTGCAAAACCGCGATCCTACTCGGCGAGTTTAGACTCCAACTCGCCGAGTCTCCTCACATCACCCAAAAATAAAATAATAAAAATAATATCTAGGAATCCGAGTGTTACACATTTACTTAGTTTTTTTTTAATTACTCAATGTTTAGATAGTTTCTTGTCATTTTCAACTATAAACTTAGCAGAATCTATATGACTCAAATTCCACATATACATACATACTGAAAATTAAAAACACACGCTTTAAGCAAAAACCCATGTTGATTGATCCTATAGCAGTATGAGCTTTTTAAACCTCGAGTATTCTTGTAGATGTATCCGGTTTGGTGATAACTATCGGTTATGCTCTGGCATCACCGTCATAATCATCCGTTCAAGGGAAAGCTAGAAGGGGTAACAACGAGCAACCAAAATTAGTAACAAAACTCAAAAATGCTTCCAGAAAATCAAAGTGGTGGCTTCGATGAAATCCAAGGAATGAAGAAATAGGAACAAGATCGGGAAACGAATTGGAGTTTGCATCCAGTGATGGTTGACGATTCGATGACATGGAGGTGGTAACTTAAACCTGTGTGCATCTTCAACTTTTATACATCCGTTGTGAATTGATCCAGTGAAAAATAGGGATTTTCACATGTGGGTTTTGGGGAATGAGGTGGGTGATGAAGCCTAACATCATTCATCATCGTAGAAGACCACCGAGAAGTACGTTTGGAAGAAAGTCGAGGGGTAAGGGATGGTTAGGTTTTTCAAAAGGTGTATAACGTTGGCGACAAAGGAAGAAGTATGGCCAACGGTGGTGGGATCGTGAACCGGTGGAGATTAGAGGAGATGGAAGGAAACATTGAGAGTTGGGGGAGGGAGAGTAAATGTTTTTCTTGTTGACTATGTATGTGCGTGTGTGTGTGAGAGAGAGACCTCCAAATTTGAATTTAATAAAACTTTAAATTAAAAAGATAAAACCATAAGAAAAATATGAAGAGGACAATTTAGTCTCTTTAGTTTTTCAAATGACCAAATACACAACGGAAGATGATCAAAAGCACCATCAATCCAAAATTTTAAAGATTTAGACGCCTTTTTAAAAAATACATATCAAAAGAATCATTTTAAAGTATTATCTTAAAATAAAATAAAATAAAATAAAATGACATCTCTAAATATATCAATGCAAAGGGCATTTGACCTAGCAGTAAAGAGTATGGTGGATAACCTATTGACCCATGTTCAAATCCTGACACTACTAAGCCCTTGTGGCCATGGAGGTTCGCCTGCAGTGACTCCAGGGCATGAGGCAAAGCCTCATGTTTGCAGCGGAGGATTAGTCGGTGCGCGAAAGCTGGCCTGGAAACCCTCATTAAGGAAGTTCCCTTTCCAAAAAAAAGAGTAACACTATTAAATAAAAGGTTATAAGTTCAAGTAATAAACATGATTTTAAAAGAAGATTATTTTGCGGGTTAAAGAAAAAATCAATCATTTTTTTGAGGGAACCCGGACCCATGATCGAAGTATTTTGATAACTCGAAAGAAAAGTCAAGCGAAGATAGGTAGACTTACAAAAATCACTCCACTTTTATACATATTGCCATCTGCCAAACCCCACTCAACCACAGTACAACACCAATACACCACACCATAAACACATATCACATCAATAATTGTATATTATATCTTTTCATTTTTGAATCCAGCTATCTCACATATGCTGTATTAACTAAAAACAAAACTTAATAAAAATAAATAACTACTTTTTTGTGTTTTAGAAAAACACACATTTTTGTTTAGAATCGGTTATTTCGGATATGACCAAACAAAAGTATTCTGAAATAATATTTTGGATTTTAATTTTTTTTTCAAAACAAATGTGTATGTAGAATGTAGATGGATCAATTTATTAAATTCACTAGGTTATAACCCATGTACGACACGGTTTGTAAAGTAGAACATCCTTAAAACTTAATAAGCTTAATAATAACTAAGAAGATGACATTTGCTTTGTAGTTAGCTAAAAATAATATTATTAATTATAGATTTATAAGCAATTATTTAAAAAAATGGTTAGATGTTTTGTCTGTAACTATATAATCATAAAATTAAACTAATATGTAACGTAGAATGGTTTAACGATGAACAACCATTACATATATAATTAATATATTAACTTGATAATTTGTGTAATATATTGTCTTGATTATTTATAACGATTTTAATATATTCATTTTTATTTTCATAACTTTTAGTTTATATTTAGTGAATAGTATTTCTAACTCATTATTTAAGTAAACCACGATGGAAAAGGGTATTTAAGAACACTTTTATTTATATCCATTGTATTTATATGAAAGTTTAAGGTACATTTGGTTCTTTATGAGAGATTATCAAACAAACTTTATTTATCACATAGAAAAAACACCCATAATATTCATCATTAATATCATTTTCAATCTGTATGTGAGATCTTTTTAGCAACATAATTTATAATATTAAGTACATATTATTTAGTTTTTTAAACAATAAACTTAAATCCAAGTTTGAATTTTAAATTATAAATAATATGTTTTATATAGGCATTGATTGTTCTGGAGGTAAGATTAATACATAACTTTCTTTCATAATAACCATCACAACAATATAATTACAAAACAATGTTGAACATTGTAAACAAAGATCAAAACAAAAAAGTGGCTATAAATACAAATATGACCAATTTATTAAATTTATTAAATTCATATTTAACAAACTAACAAAAAAGTTAGTTGATCTATGATAAACTAAAATATGAATTAATAAAATTAATATTATTTGGTAAAAAATAACCCATAAGTTAGATTGCAAATATAAAATATCATATTAATATTATTTGGTAAAAGATATAAGTTAGATTGCAAATATAAAATAACATGTATGAATAGACATTTACATATAACTAAAATATAACATCAAATATAATGAAAGACATATTTGGAATATTGTTGAAAAAATTCTATAAATTTCTCAAAAGTTATTTCTATGGTCGTTGCCGTATATTTTGCCCCCTCTTAATCCCTTTCACAATTCTATTATAATATATATAATTTATAAATCCATGAATAACTTGAAGCCCACATCAACTATCCGTATTACTAAGCTCTTCCCCAAATCTTTTTAAGTTCTATTATTATATCAAAAAATAAGGGATATATACAGTAAAGTCCCAATATTTTCATCGATTTGACAAGAAAGTCCTAAACTTTATTTTTTTACAGTAAAGTCCAAATTACCGGCAGTTTTTGACACTTTTAACCTTTTTTCCCGGTTAGCCGGTAATTAGGACTTTTTTATCAACAAAATAAAGTTTAGGACTGTAACATCCCAAAATTTAAGACCAATTTTTTTTTTTTTTATAAAACATTACTTTAAACAAAACATCATTCCAAACATAATCTGAGTATAAGTTTTCAAAACACATGTTTATTATCAGAGTAAACATTCCCAGGCTGACTACTCTATGGTGTGTGCCATGCGATCACCCCGAGCTCCTCCCTCCGCTACCGGAAGTACCTGAAAGCAAAACTGAAAACCGTAAGCACAAAGCTTAGTGAGTTCCCCACCTTACCACATACCACGCAAAATCACATGCTGCACATACTGGGCCACGCCTGCTATCCTGGGCCTCGCCCTTCTACTTCGGGCCTCGCCCGCTATAACGACCCCGCCGCTCCAGGCCCCGCCTGGCTTCGAACCCCGCTCGGATACAGATCTGTTTCACTTAGGCCTCGCCTGTCACAGGGCCTCGCCCACTAACATATAATAGCACATAAACATATCACATAATATTACATAAGCTAAACATATACTAACAACTCTTGCTCTAAGGCCTCGCCTATCTCTGGGCCCCGCCCGAGTCCTGCTACTGATGAGTCATGGAACCTCGTCCATACTCCTGCTGATAGTGAGGTTCGGGCCCAGCCCACCCTCACTCCTTTCCTAACTTGGGCCTTGCCCCTGCTCTGCTGCTACTGAGATGTGGAACACCATCCACACTTTGCTATTGGTGAGATACGGGACCTCGCCCTCACTCACCTCCCTACCAGGCACATACAAGTATCACACAGACAACAAGTATAAACTATCACATAAACCGCTCCTTGGGCACCCGCCCTCTGTCATTGGACCTCGTCCAAGTATCATACTAGCATACTGTGCCTAGGGCTAACCCCCGAGTCTTCTACTCATAACTACATGGGCCAACATTGTGGCCGTAGACCCATTCATACAAAGGGAAACTCACCTGATACTGCTGAACTGTTGCTGCTAACCCCTTTGACCGCTACCTGACCGCTAACTCCGAACTGCTGCTCCGCTAGCTCCCCGAGCTACCAATAACAACCCAACACTTAGTCTAACTGACCTCCAAAGGTCAACCAAGTCAACTCTGGTCAAAGTCAATGTCCTGGTCAAAGTCAACCTTCCAGGTCAACCCTACTCGCCGAGTCACCCTACTGACTCGCCGAGTTCATAAATTCAGAGTCCTTCCATTCGCGACTCTACTCGCCGAGTCAGCCCCTGACTCGCCGAGTTTACTGATTCCCGATTCCTGTCCTGACCAACTCACTGAGTCCTGGCTCGACTCGCTGACTCGAGTCTTAACTCGGAGGGTTTGGGACCACTTGACCTGACTCGCCGAGTCTAAGAACAGACTCGCCGAGCACATGGCAATCTTCATCCAACTCGCCGAGTTCATGCCCATCTTCATCCGACTCGACGAGTTGTTCATCCCACTCGTCGAGTTCCTCCTCATCTTCAAGCTACTCGCCGAGTCCATTCGAAGGACTCGTCGAGTCCACTAAGATCCACTTACATGCGGAGGACTTCCGAGTCATGCATGAGCTCCAAACTGTAGATCTACCCTCCCCAAGCCTATTTCCCACGTAAAGTTGCAAACTTTACGTGTAGAGGGTGAGATCTAGGCAAAATACACCCATAGCTAGGGCTTAGGACCAAGAGACTCCAATTTCCACCCAATGGCTGATACTTTATGGGATTCCATACCAAAACAAGCATGGATCTGAGGTAGCAACCTCAGATCTAGACCTCAAGCTCAAGATTGGTCTTAAACATGGCTTAAAAGCCCCAAAACTCATAACCAAGGAAAATCTGGAGAAGAGAAACGACTTAATACCTTCCAATGCTCTGAAATGCTTCCCAAACTTCGGATCCAAGACCACTCCTTGATGCTTCAAAGATTCCCACTCCTTCTTCTTCCTTAAAACCACTCAAAAATGGCTAAAAGCTTGAATAAACACAATGGGGGCTTAAGGTGCGGCGTTCTGGGTGTGAGAGGCTGTAAAGGAGCCCTAGGAAGAAGATTGGGACGCTTAAATAGGCTCCAAGCCCCGGATTTAGGGTTTTCCTCGCACAGACCAGACTCGCCGAGTCCACTTGGCCGACTCGTCGAGTCGGTCACTTTCTTATCGACCCGGATCCCGCTCCGACTCGCCGAGTCCTTCCTTGGACTCGTCGAGTCCCTCTTAAATTTAGGGTTTCCTTTACTTTCTTGGCTTTCAAAATCCTGGGCGTTACAAGGACTTTCTTGTCAAATCGTCAACTAGGACTTTACTGTCAAAAAAATAAAGTTTAGGACTTTTTTGTCAAATCGTTGAAAATATTGGGACTTTAGTGTATATATAATTTTTTTGGTTAGAAATTTAATGGTATGATACTCTTTAAGCATAAGAGTTATTGAAACCTTCTCTAATCAGCTAGATCCTATTGAAATCTTTTACGTTTGCTTCTTGATATATCGTTTTTTTAATCTCAACAAACAGACATTGAAAAAAATTGAGATAATCAAGAAAGAAAGAAAGAACCAGGGTTGTGTTGGCTTTTTGCAGTCTCAAAAATGGAGAAATTAAAAACCTAAAAAAACGAAATTGCCCTGGCTTTATACAAACACAAACAACACATGTCTAGTCAAAAGGGTGTGAATGTGGAGAAAGGAAAGAATGGCAATTTCGTTTTTTTTTTGGTTTCTTATTTCTCCATTTTTGGAGTTGCAAAAAGTCAACACTACCCTGATTCTTTCTTTCTTTCTTTATTGATTATCTCAATTTTTTTCAATGTCGGTTTCTTGAGATTAAAAAAACGATTTAACAAGAAGCAAAACGTTAAGGATTTCAATACGATCTAGCAGATTAGTGAAGGTTTCAATAACTCTTTTGCTTAAAGAGTATCATACCATTAAATTTCTAACCAAAAAAAGTTATATATACACTAAAGTCCCAATATTTTCAACGATTTGACAAAAAAATCCTAAACTTTATTTTCTTGACAGTGTCATTAAAAGTGAGGCCCACAATCTTATCTATTTAACGTAATCGCCTATTCCATGTACTCATTTATTTTAATTCATGTTAATATTTTTTTAATCGCAGATTAATAGGTACATTTTCTTCTTAAATTTCTATTTAATTGACGATTACCCCGTATATAATTAGTAGCTTTTTATTATCCACATATAAAAGTATAGATGATTTCTCTTCTTTAAAATAAAGACGTCTCAACGTAAAACGAGTAAAATACCACTTATAATCATATAAAATTTATTTAGTTCTATTTTCTCTAAAATTGATCCTAATATAATATATATCTATGTTCTAATTAGTTTTTTAAATACTAGTAAAATAATGATGAGAATTGGTGTTTATAAACGGCTATTTTATCAATTTTTATAGACTCAATTATGTTATTAAAAAAAAAAAAATTTGCTACGATGTAAGCCCTCTTATCTTAAAATCCTCGCTCCATCCCTGGTTATGTCAAATTAGTTTATCAAAAACTAACTTATAAAGTAGCTTATAAGCTACTTTATATCTTAAAATCCTCGCTCCATCCCTGGTTATGTCAAATTAGTTTATCAAAAACTAACTTATAAAGTAGCTTATAAGCTACTTTATAAACTACTTTATAACCTAGAGTAAATTACACGAATGGTCCCTATGGTTTAAGTAATTTGCACGTTTGGTTCCTAACTTTTTTTTTAACTCGAAAGGTCCCTACTATTTATTATTGTTACACGCTTGATCTCTATTGTTTGTTTTTGTTACGCATTTGGTCCCTATCTTATGTAAAAAGACAATTATTTAAAAAGAAAAAAATGATAGGGTAGTTAAGGTAAGGTGAGGGGGTATGGTTGGGGTGTTTTTATTTAAATAAATTAAAAAATCAAGGGAAAATGGACTTTTTATGTAATATAGGGACCAAACGTGTAACAAAAACAAACATTAGGGACTTTCCGAGTTAGAAAAATAAATTAAGGACCAAACATGCAATTTACCCTAAACCATAGGGACCATTCATGTAATTTACCCTATAACCTATAATAAACTATTTTTATGGATTTACAATACATCAAATTACAATAAGCTAGAGCAGAGCCTAAGTTGAAAAGCATGCACCTATCATACACATGAGATGATTCTTCACTTAAAGAAATTGATTCACTCACATAATATACAACACACTTGCAACTATGGTACATGCCAATAAAACATATATTTTACGCGGATGAATCTGCCAAAACCCGTAGTGGCATTTTGTGTGTTCTTAAGGTGTTCCTCGTCAAGTGGTTGATAGATCAAGTCTATAATGGACAAAGATGTAGTTTAGATATAGGATTTAGGGGGTGTTTGGCTTAGCTTTTGAGAAACCAAAAGATCTTTTAGAAAAAGATAGAAGCCAAAAGATGTTTGGCAAAACAATTTTAAAACCTACTTTTGGATCTTTGATAGAAGGAAAATTAACTTTTTAGAAAAGTTAGGAAAACTTGACTTTTTGTAATTTTTTCAAAAATGACTTTTGGCCTTTAAAAAGCTAAGCCAAACACCCCTTAGAGTGTATGCTTACTGATCAAAAAAAGTTTATATCCCCTCATATATCTATTTATGTTATTTGTTGTTTAATTTTTTTGGAAAACCTTTAGAATAGTCTCAAAATTTTGATATTATTTATAAAAAAGTCATGATTTTAATTTTTCTGGATGGAGAAGAATAAACATTTGGAAATTTTCTACACTTTTGAAATTTAAGCCGGTAAAAAAACTTTAACCTGGTTGCAGGATTTTTTTCACTAAAAAAAATAAAAATAATTTTTTTTTCAATTGTTTGAGCTTTCAAAGGTTTTTACCAAAACACAAGTTTTGATTAAAAAGATAACAGGGTAAAATAATATGTTTTGTTGATATTATGCATTAACATGATTTTGGTCAAGTATAATGAATACATCAATATTACAGTAAATATAATTTATATCTAATATGGGTTATCTCGATTACTTTAAAAAAATATCTATTAATAATATAGAGTACAAAATATTACAATATGAATAAATTATATTAAAATATTACGTTCAATCGGATCCAAATAATATAGATCATATATAAAAATTACAATAACAATATAACAATATTATTGTAGGAGATATAGTAAGATAATACACTCTAGCCGGGTATTAATTATCTGAATCCTATATATCCTCCTTAATAAAAGTTTTTTTTACCATATGTAAATCTCTCATTAGTTTTAACATTTGTCATTTTATGGTATTTTAAAAATAAATATTATCCATTTGTCAATTTTTGGTTTGTTTCATTTTAAAATTAAATTCATATACTTATATATATAAAATATTAAATATCATATATATGATATTAAATTGCAATAAATACGTTTTTTTTTTCTTATTTTAAAGTTGTACATTAAAAAATATTTTTTTGTTTACACTTTAATATTTAATCTTTTTTAAATCAACTCGTATAATACACGAGTTTCACACCTAGTCCTTCTTAATAAATGAATGTTTTTTTGCCACATGTCAATCTCTCATTAATTTTGACACTTATCATTTTGTGGTATTTTTTAAATAAATATTATCTACTTGTCAATTTTTGGTTTGTTTCAATTTTTAAAATTAAAGTGATATACTTATATATGTAAAGTATTAAATATGATATATATGATATAATATTAAATTGCAATAAATATGTATCTTCCTTAATTTAAAGTTATATATTAAAAAATATTTTATGTTTACACTTTAATTTTTAATTTTTTTTAAATCAACCCGTGTAATACACGAGTTTCACACCTAGTAATATACCATAAGATTATCGAGATCATATAGAATGCCATAATTTGAAAAAGTTGAAAATATAAGGATAAAATTAGTCACTCGATGAAGTGGAAGTTAGACTTTTATGGAATTTGACATTATTACGAGAATTTTTGTTATTATGTACGTATTCGGCAATGAGTTTTTGGAAGCGTTTGAGAATTGAGAGCTTCTACTTTTTAATGTTTGACAAAACATTCCATTTTTGAATAGAAAACTTTTTTTGACACTACAAGCTTCTAACGATTAGTTTAAATAAAACGCTATAAACCAAATGTTACTTCACGTAGCGTTAACAAAACGTTACCGGTTAGAAGCTATCCGCTTTCCGCTACAAGCTACACGCTACCAACTATTTTTGCCGAACACAAAGTAAGAAAATGAGCAACATGTTATAAAACCCACTAATTTTCAAGTCATCATTTTTTTTCGATTTATTTTTTTTTCTATTTTCCGGATTTTTTTAATTTATGTTATAATATTTATAAAAAATATAAATTAATAAGACATGCAGTTTAATTAAATCATAAATTAAACATAACATTAAAAAACTAAAAATAACATTACTCAAAAAAATAATATTGAACTAAAAAAAATACGATAGTCCTAATTTAAAAACATAAAAAGCTACGATAGTTTAGTCCAAATATTTCTTCTCGGTCTTTTCTTTCATCTTTCGGAGCACTTACACTTCTCATGGTGTCATATGATCTTCCTTACATGTGCAAAGAATTGTCAAATCCTTCGCCATTTGATCTTCCTTTGCTTGACGATGAAGAAATTTCAAGTGTTGGCGTCCAACTTCGACCTTTTCTTTTTCTATTAAATTGTGTTGGTCGAACTTTTCTTTCATTTCCGCCAATTATTGTGCCCTTCTTTCAACTTCATCCCCATGTCGTTGAGCCCGCTTCGCTTTGTCTCTCCCCGACCGATCATCGTGGGGAGGGGGGAGGAGATCTTTTGGATGTTGTTGGGGATGTCATTAGTGTCGGCATTGAGGTCGATGTTAGTTTCTGCGTCGGAAACATCAAACGAACTAGAAATGCGAGACCTCTTTGATTGTACCTCTGACAATGTTGGCGTTTTAATCCATTTTGGATTTGTTCTCACAATCTCCCATATTTTTCATACTCGAAAGCATGCCCCATTTCGACGTGATATTGTTCCCTCGTGACTTTGAACACATCGAAATTACTCGCACCACTTTGCTTCTGCGAAGAAAGTTTGTTGAAAACCCCATTAAACTTGGTGCACATATGAGTGATTGGAATCCACTTGCTACTAAGCATATCGATATTGCGATATGGAGGTTTCTTCATAAGCTTGTGAAATTTTCTGAGTACGGATTCCCAAAAACCAACTCTCCTCATATCATTTCCTATAGTTGGATTTTTTGACGTCCCGCACCATGCCACCGCCAACACGTACTCCTCCCCCGATGTCCACCATAGTGGAGCTTCTTATTCAATTTCCGCGATTACTTTCCCTTTCTTTTTCTCTTTCCCTCTAACTTTCCGACTACCTCATGTGATAACCGAGAAGTTTCCGTCACTTATCACCATTAGGAAAGAGTAGGAAGATAGATGTAGTAGCTTAGTATTGCAGTATTTGATCTTGAGATAATAAAAATCAAATGTGTCATTACATTTATTGGTTAAAACGTCCATTGGGCTCAAAAAATTGGCGTCCAAAAAGTTATACCGTTTCCAAAGCTGGTTAATATAACTGGAAAGTACTCGTTAACGTGATCTTAATGATATAAGATTCGTAAAAATCCAACTCCTAAAAAAATTATGGATTTAATAAAAATAGAGATTAACCGCGTAATTAAAATTAATTACGGTAAAACGGTACTTAGAGATTGATTGAGTTTTGACTAAAAGTGCAAAAAGGAGTTTCGTTGTACTCCTTAAGATATAAACTTTAGGAGAAAGTTTGTCGAAAATAGGATCCATATGAGAGAAATATGATTTTTGTAAAATCATTTATTTTACCCTCGTTAGGCATGAACATAAAAATAGAGAGGGCTTAGAACAGAGCTCTCACGAAGAATTTATGAGCGAATCATTGCGGGTGACAAGCTTCAACGCAAATACCAATGACGAAGAGCGACGCCAGGATCTGGACACACTCCATGAGAAACGGGAAGCTGCCCAGCTTCGGCAAGCGGCATACAAGGCTCGTGTCGAAAACTTCTACAACAAGTGGGTACGAACAAAAAATTTCAAGATCGAAGAATGGGTCCTAAGGAAGAATTAATCAAGTCGCTCGGAGCCACAGGGCAAGCTAAGAGTTTCCTGGGAAGGAGCTTACATGGTCACTGACATACACTGGAACATATCCTATTCCTTGGAAGCCCAAGATGAAAGATCAATTTTCCGGACCTGGAATGTAACACCCATAAAAATCATGCCAAATTTAAACTTTTAAAAACATTTCAAAACCATTAATCATTACAAAACTTGTTTCAAAATGTATAATATCATAGTATCCCAGAAACATAAACATAAATATAAGGAGCTGTACGATCACACATTTGCCTTTCCGCGATTCCCTGATATCATTTATTAACATTAGCAAGAAGAGTGATTGGGGATTCAATTTCATCAACAATAAGGGTGATTAGGACTTTAATATCATTTATTAACATTTTTATATAATTTTGCAAATGTCACCTTCCAACTAACACCTACATCAGTAAGAAAATGAAAAATCTCTATTAGGGAACTCTAATTCCATGATCTGAATTTTAAAGTGAAGGAAAATAACTTAAAAACACTCATGGAAATTTTAATAATCACAATATAGGGATCTTATATAAATTGGTCAACCTCATATGTTTTTAGTTAGAATAAACCAATGATCTAATCTTTTTGTGTTAGGATATGGTGAATTCAAGATTTTCATCAACATCTTTGAGTTTCAGGACACGATGTTTCTCCTGAAATATGTTGCAGAAGAAAAAAATTAGGTAAACCTAAGAATCAATCATTGGATGATGCAATTTTGTTAACCTGGTAACTGGTAAGTTGTGATTTTATTTATATGATCATGAACTAAATTGGGATCCCAGGTTCATGAAAGGGGGTATGCCAAGAGTTTTCTCTGATAAAGATCAAGCCTATAAATCTAATGAAAAAATGCTGCGACCACAAAATCAAAGCCTATAAATCGAATGAAAAAACGGAACAACAATATCCAAAACCTGTAAATATAAAATAAATATGTTGAAGATGGTTTTGAGGGTACCTGTGGTGGTTGAGGGAGGTTACGAAGGTGGTGGTAGGCAGGGGCGACTGATGTGATAAGCTTTCTATGATGGTGGTGGTAAGTGAATTGATGAAGATGCGTTTCCCATTATGTATGTGTTTGTATGAGATTGTAAAACCATAAAGAAAGAGAAATAGAGACCTCATATATGATTTTACCTACAGATTTAACAACATAGTAAAAGTGGTGGTGGCGTGTAGGTGATTGCGCATCATGGTGGTGGCAGCAGCTAGGTGTAGACATAGTGGCTTGATTATTGTGGACGTCAACTGTAGGGTAGTTGTGAGATATGAGAGCATAATCCAGTTCAAATCTTGAAATGGAGAAAAACGAAGGTGGAGTATACAATGGTTGAAGAAGATTAAAAGAGATGTAGTCATAAAAGGTGCGGAAGATAGGGCGACATAGGAGAAGAAAGGGTTGAGGTAGTCATACAAGCCTGAAAGAGTGTGGAGATGATATTACCAGAACCCTATAAACATTTGGCGGTTGCTGATCGTAACAGGTGCTGCAGATTTTAGGCGGCGGTGATGACTACGAACGGGGCTGTGAATTTTAGGCAATGGTGGTTGACGGAGGTTGGAGATAACATTAGTGGTTTTGATGGTGAAGATCTCTTGTTCTGCCGGTTGTTAAAGGGAGTGAGACGGAAGAAGAGGCTGATGAAATATGAAAGGATGTTAGGGTATTTAGAAAGATTGGGATGTTGGCCTTCTTGTCCCCACTGCGCTAATGTGATATAATGTGTAGTTCCTCTTTGACCGCTTCAATTGGCCTAACTTTGAGGAATATTGGTATATCTTTTGACCGATTCAATGAGAAGATGAGGGGTATCCGAATAACTTGTTGACCAAATAAGATTCAGTAACGTTTAACGCATAAATTAATTGTACATATCGCAATAATGTTTGTACGACTTAAAATTCAGCGTTTGACCAAAGATGCTTTATAAGGTAATATATATATATATATATATATATATATATATATATATATATATATATATATATATATATATATATATATATATATATATATGTTTCCTTCTCTAAAAAAAAGAGGAAAGATAATGATAAGGGTCCTCTTTCCCAAAGCTTGATATACGTTAAAAAAAGAAGGTTGTGCATATTTACCAAACGTCAACAAGGACTGATCATCCATGTCGTTCGAGCGAAACTGTTGCAAGAACACGAACATAGGTTTCAAAGGCTCATAACCTTCACCTAAAAATATGTAAGTAAAATCGAAAGAGCCATGGCTTCTAAACAAAACTAAATAGAGGCATCAAAGGGTCATAACCTTTCCCTCAAAACATATAATACCTAAGTCCCCAGACCTTGAGGTGACAATCTCGACCTGTCTTTGATGACTGAGGTTGGAGTACGACCCTCCTAGGCCCAAGACTTAAAGCAAAACGCCGCAAAGCGGACCAACTAAAAGCTCGTGTCCAAGGCCAGGCCGATGGCTTAACCCTACAAAGGCAAACTCGCGACTCAAACAGGAGCCACACTTTAGCCACTCCCAATACAAAGCCAAAAAACGAAGAACAGACGCACCACAAAGGCCAACATTAACCTTTGATGTAAACTGCCCAGGACGACAGGAAAAAGCACGATAAACCAGAAATAACCAAGGCACCCAAAGTTAAAATTGGTAAATTATCTAACGGACATGCTCGGATTTCAAGGCCACATAGGGCCATAAACAAAATAATGCTAGCCAGAAGATAAGAAAGTTCAAATATCATGAGCAGAGGAGAATAAGGCATGGTCATCTGAGTCGGAGTCACAACAAAAATGGCAAAGTCCGGAAAGATCCAATTCACCCAAGCGAAGATATGTGTAACAACCCAAAAAATCATGACTAAAAATTTTGTTTGAAAAACATTACTTAAACCACGATTGTCAGTCCATAACATAAGTTATAGCATAAAATCATAGTGTTAATTCAAAACATATTCTTATCATCAAAGTAAAACATCCAAGGCTGACTAACTATGGTGTGTGCCATGCGATCAACCCGAGCTCTTACCTTCGCTACCGGAAGTACCTGAAACCAAAGTCCGGACTAACTGGGGCCTTGCCCCCTGCATCAGACCGAAATCTGGACTAACTGGGGCCTTGCCCCCTGTATCGGATCGAGGTCCGGACTAACTGGGGCCTTGCCCCCTGCATCGGACCAAAGTCCGGACTAACTGGGGCCTTTCCCCCTGCATCGGACCGAAGTACGGACTAACTGGGGCCTTGCCCCCTGCATCAGACCGAAGTCCGGACTAATTGAACATAGCATACCATGATCATAGCATATAACATAAGCACATATACTGAATATTGCATCGGACCGAGGTCCGGACTAACTAACACATAAACATGCCTGAATCACAAAGACATCAAGCATACTGAACTACTGCATCGTACTAAAGTCTGGAACTACTGCTATCTAAACAGGCCGACATTGTGGCCTTAGACCTGTTCCTACTGGAAGGAAAACTCACCTGAACTGCTCAACTCTGCTGATAATCCTCTAGCTGCTAATCAACTATTCTCTGAAGCGCTGCTCTCCTAGCTCACCGAGCTACCAACACCAAATAATAGAACTTAGCCTAAACTATCCTTCAGAGGTCAACTAAGTCAACTCTGGTCAAGGTCCTGGTCAAAGTCAACCTTCCAGTTGACTCGACTCGCCGAGTCCATGCTCCTCAAATCCTAAACAACCCCGACTCCACTCATCGAGTCTAGTGAGAACTCGACGAGTTCTCCTTCATTTAACACTTCAGGACTATCTTCAATCGACTCGCCGAGTTGTTCTACAACTCGCCAAGTCCATCTTTATCGGCTAAGGAGATTGCCATGGACTCACCGAGTTCCTCCTTGAACTCGTCGAGCACCATGATCTTCATGTCCCTCATGGGCACAAACTGGTTGAGTCCTTCTTTAACCCCACTCACTGATCCGAATCATAAACAGAAGGGTTTGGGTTATGTGACCCGACTCGTCGAGTCCATGAGCTGACTCGCCGAGTCCTCCTAGTGACAACTCTATTCTGTCGATTTAAGTCTATTCCAACACTTCCAACTCATAGATCTGGACTCCTTATGCTAGCATTGCACGTAAAGTTGTTAACTTTACATGCATGCAAGGTGTTATGAGGCTAGAACACCCTATTCTAAACTACAATGGAGGTCTAAGTCATGAAAGGAAGCCATAGCTGAGTAAAGCTTCTCACTCAGAGCTTCTAGAGCTTAGAAATGCTTAGATCTAATCTCTATTCGTCCTCAAAGGCTCAATACTCGGGTTGGCCTTGGAAATGGTCCCAAAAGTGACAAGATACTAGCAAAGAAGGGGATCTAGATGATTAATATCCAAGGTATGAGCTTCATACCTTCAAATGATCTGAGATGACACCCAAACTCTGAATCTACACTCCTTTCCTTGCTCCTTTCTCATTCAACCTTCAAGATTCACTTAAAAGGGATCTTAATCTTCTCACATAAACTCAAGAATGAAGTTGGGTGGCTAGGGTTTCGTCTCTGGACAATGGAGGCTGCAAATGAAACCCTAGAAATGAGAATGAGATGCTTAAATAGGGTGCCAAGTCCCGAAATTAGGGTTTCCCAACCCATACTAGACTCGCCGAGTCAGTCTCCCCGACTCGCCGATTCGGTCACTTAATCCGCGACACGGGTCACGCTCCGACTCGTTGAGTTCCTCCTTGGACTCGACGAGTTGACTCCTTTGACTTAGGGCTTTTCTTTCCTTCCCTGGTCTTCCTGATTCTGGGTGTTACAACTCTCCCCCACTTAAACTAGAATTCGTCCTCGAAGTCCGCTACGGCCAACTGTCATGCAATCCGCTCGCATCACCCTTTCCTTATGAATATAACTCCGGCCGACCACTTCCATGGACCTTCCGCCCGGTCACTCAGAATAAAATTAGTTCTTGTAGCTAATCACCTTGAGTGCACTCTAATTCTCAACAATCCTAAGAACACATCTTACCCAACTAGCCATCTATCTAGTACTCCCCGAGTACTTATGATGAACATCCTAGGGGCTCACCCTCTTTTCCTTGCGCGTTTTCTGGCTTCCCCAAGGCAACTCCCCATAACTAACCATCTCCCCTGCCACTACGAAGAACATACCTTTCACGCTTTCCATTACTCCAGCCATTTAAATTAGATTTCATCCTCGAAATCATTCCTTACCATTCCTTACAAGCTAACTACTCCAGATTCCCACTAGAACAACATAATTCACAGATCCACTTATCCCTGCGATCCCACTTATACTTGGTCATAACTCAGATAATCGCGCTATGAGTGACTTGCCACTCCCCAAGCTATCCATGAAAATCCAAAATACCATTACCGTTGGAGACCCAACACTGTCTGAAACACTGATCTGCCTGGAAACACTGAACTGCCTGAACACTGATTGCCTGAAATACTGAACTGCCTGAACACTGAACTACCGGAAACACTGATTGCCTGAAACACTGAACTGCCTGAACACTGAACTACCTGAAACAACATGCTACTACATGGCTGCTTTTCCAACATCTCTCGAGACCTTCCCGGTCTCAATTCATTCGTCATCCATCTGAAATATCGGGTTCCAACCCGACTGCGGAGCCAAGGGACTCCCTATTTTAGTCGCCTTACATGACCTCCAAACAAAAACCTTCCCTGGAACTAGTTGCCACTAGTTATCATGTTACCGAGGCTCTAACAACCTCTTGATCCAACCGATCAGGTCCGAGCGTCGAATCTTGATGTTACCAACCCACGGCTAAACGTGATTGCTACATGACCAATTGTAGCCTTATATAACAAGTAACCTGAAGCAATCCATTGCTTCCTCGACCTCAAAACTGCAGTGGAATTCCTACAGGCGTATCACTGGCTCAACTAGGTCTAATCCATCCAGATAATTCCGAAATCCACTTCGTGGAATTCCACATCCTTACTGCTACGCCGGAACTGGGGGCTAATGTTCCTTTCGTGTCCTAACAACGCACTCATGCTGTCTACCAGCCAAGTGTATTCCACGGCTACACCCACAGTCTCACGACACTCTAGCACTACCTAACTGCTAGTGAATGCTACAGCTACACCCGCAGACTTACAACACTCAGACACTATCTAACTGCTAGTGAATGCTACGGCTACACCCGCAGACTTAGAACACTCTAACACTATCTGGCTGCTAGTGAATGCTACGGCTACACCCGCAGACTTACAACATTCTAATACTATCTGGCTTCTAGTGAATGCTACGGCTAGACCCACAGACTTACAACACTCTAACACTATCTGACTGCTAGTGAATGCTACGGCTACACCCGCAGACTTACAACACTCTGACACTATCTAATTCACTGGTTACTGATCCGAACACATCCGACGACGGGTATACATATGACCTATCATTCAAGACTGAACCCAGGTCCTGATTGGAATCCCTAACCTGATTCCCTAAGGCTTGCTGGCAAACATTATGGGAATGCGACCTCCTTACTGGCAAGTTTTTCCAAACTTCCATCTCACACTATCCTCAAACCATACAGCTGCCTAGGCTGTCTTCCTTTCTGATAAGGATGCTAAACTTATCCAAGTTTCATAACTGCTCCTACTTCTGAATCCATGGATGATTCTCCCCCACATTGATTCAACTAACGTCTTACAACACACAATGCTGAAAGGATCCTCAATCCTTTTTACCATTCTATGCCCAATCTGCTGAAAACCATGTTTGCCACTGCTAGTGTGTCACTACTAACCAATCTAAAAGATCACACCACTTCGAAGAATCTGAATACATCTCCAGTGATAACCTGCCAGACCCAGGAATCTCCGAATCTCAATTGGAGACCTCGGAAACTCCCACTGCATCACGACCTCTAACTTAGACGGAATGACTAGAATACCCTTCTGATTGACAAGGTACCCAAGAAATTGCACCTCGCACAACCAGAACTCACATTTGGAGTACCTTGCAAAAAGTCTCTCCCTTCTAAAAATCTCCAGCATCTCCCTCAGGTGCTCCTCGTGCTGGAATATAACCGATCTATACCCGAACGACACCTTCCCGAAGGTAGTGAGATACTACCGAGTCTTACTCATACTTGCTACAGTTACTGCATCCGTAGTAAACTGCTCTACAGGGGACGACCTCCAACTATCATTCCAAATCCAAGATATGCAGATGGCATATGACTCACTTGCAAGTAGGTAATATAATATTCCAATATATGTATCTAATAAATCGGTGCAGTAACTTAACAACATCATAAATAATAATTGACAGGAAGGTAAAAGATACGTACCTCCAACATCCCGTGCTGCTCGAATCCTTGCTGAAATCAACCGGAATGCTCTGCTTCGAGCCGTGGGCGCCCTTGCCCGACCCTGACGTCGGCTGGCGATTCTCGAAGTCACGGGGGCAGGAGCTGCCACCTGCCCTGCTGAACACAAACTCGGACAGTGGGCTTTCTTGTGGCCCCTCCAACTGCAATGGAAACATATTGGGTCAAGTCCCTGGGCGATGGTAGCAGTACAATCTCTGCTAAAATGACCAGTCCGGCCGCACTTGAAACAACCAGGATCACCACCTCTACTACTCCTACACGCAACCCCGTGAGTTCTGCCATACTTACCGCATCGGCTGCGGCCCTGGAAGTCTTTCGATCTCGAACTCGGCCCTTTGGTTCTTTTACTCGAACTTGTGGGCCACTGAACCTCATCCAGTTTCCTCTTCCTTTCTGACTCCCGGTCAATCTCTCGCTCCTGCGCTACCCCATCAATCGTCTGAACAACCGTTGTCTGATCCTGGAGCTTCTCGGTCAACGTATCAGTGACCCTCTCGACGATGTCGGGTAACTCCTCGCGAATGACTCGTGAAACCTCCGCAGCAACCCAATCATGCAGAGAACACTCCTGGGGACAAGGTGCGCCACTCACTCCCGACCCCTGATGGAGATAGCTAAAAATGGGATTCCCCACCCTGATGGATCCCTGGGATCCATAAGAGTCGAGCTCTAAACAAGTCCCAAACTGCCCTGAAACTATCCCAGCCCTAAAGGGCTCAAGATGATTGTCCAAAAGCTCCATGATGGCCTCCCTAACCGAACCGAATATCACAGGAGTCTGATCAATGATGTTGCGCATAATTTCTGTAGAAATGACATCTCTTATCTGATCATCAAGTTTTCCGGATCTAGAGCGTGAGCTAGATCCCTCCCCAGCACCTGAACTGCCAACTGGTATCTCGTGCAACGTCACCATGCTGAAAACATATCGCAATAACTGTCAAGTATATCACTATAACTATCAAAATACACTTCACTGCTGAGGGATTACACATACACACTACAAGTTCCCTGGCTTTGTCTTGGCCCCTCTTGAGTCGAGTACGGATCCTCTGCTTTCAGTAGTACGGGAACATACTACCTTCCACATATATCCGTACTTTCTTCAAGAACTGCCTGGACTCTACCAAGTCCGTTCTACCGCTACTGATCTCTGCTACTCTCATCCTAGGTTTGCCCTAGGGAAAATCTCTAACTCCAACCAAACCAATCCTCAGCTGCTGACGGCCTCCTTGTAATGCCAATTAGCCCTCACCTGAATACCATCACATGTGACGAGGCTCAGATAATCCTTTGAGTAAAAGAATCGTCTCTACAACGGTTAGACTCAGACGAGAGCTGCGCAATAGGGCCAATTCTAACACTCTGAGATTGTTCAACCCTGATCACATGTGACGTGATGTATTCACCTGATGGCTAACTCCCATCACTCACAGTCCTACAAAGCATAAAGCAAGCAACATTCAGACACAGGAAACTACTCAAGAAAATCTATTCTCATAACGAGAAACTGTACTAGCATACAATGCTAAGCTCATACTATCAGGCATAACCTAAACAGGTTATCCTACTACTGTCTACTAGCATGCAATTTTCATAAAGCTGAAACACATATAGCAGGCACATAAGGCATCCTCCTAGATCCTTAGTCCTATTCTAGCATGTTGTTCTACTGAAATTGAAACTAATAATCATAACATAAACTTGTATGGGTAATTTGGGAGTACTTACTTGAGCTCGGCTGATTGCATGCACCACACTCTTTTCTCTTTTCAAAATTCTTTTCGCTTTTTCTAGAACTCTTTTCTTTATACTTTTTCTAAAATTGTTTTCTTTTCTCAAAATCCTTTTGTAAACATGGTTTTTCTCTTGAAAATTTTATACCACTTCCTTAGTTTGAGTTTAGACACACCCAAAAGTGTGTCCGAATCCCTCAAACCAAGGCTCTGATACCAACTTGTAACAACCAAAAAATCATGACTAAAAATTTCGTTTGAAAAATATTAGTTAAACCACGATT
Source organism: Lactuca sativa (assembly GCF_002870075.4). Taxonomy (NCBI): domain Eukaryota; kingdom Viridiplantae; phylum Streptophyta; class Magnoliopsida; order Asterales; family Asteraceae; genus Lactuca; species Lactuca sativa. The sequence continues at coordinate 230,365,306 of NC_056624.2, forward strand.
ATCAATCCATAACATAAGTTATAGCATAAAATCAGAGTGGTAATTCAAAACATATTCTTATCATCAGAGTAAAACATCCAAGACTGACTAACTATGGTGTGTGCCATGTGATCATCCCGAGCTTTTCCCTCCGCTACCGGAAGTACCTAAAACCAAAACTGAAAACTGTAAGCACGAAGCTTAGTGAGCTCCCCCCAAACTACCACATACCATAAAATAACATATAAGGCACATACTGGGCCTTGCCCACTGCATCGGACCGAAGTACGGACTAACTGGGGCCTTGCCCCCTGCATCGGACCGAAATTCGGACTAACTGGGGGCTTGCCCCCTGCATTGGACCAAAGTCCGGACTAACTGGGGCCTTGCCCCTGCATCAGACCGAAGTCCAGACTAACTGGGGCCTTGCCCCTTGCATCGGACCGAAGTCCAGACTAACTAAACATAGCATATAACATAAGCACATATATTGAATATTGCATCGGACCGAGGTCCGGACTAACACATAAACATGCTGAATCACAAAGACATCAAGCATATTGAACTACTGTATCGGACCAAAGTCCAGAACTACTTCTATCTAAACGGGTCGGCATTGTGGCCGTAGAACCGTTCCTACTGGAAGGAAAACTCACCTGAACTGTTGAACTCTGCTGATAATCCTCTGCTGCTAATTGACTATTCTCTGAAGCGCTGCTCTCCTAGCTCACCGAGCTACCAACACCAAATAATAGAACTTAGCCTAAACTGTCCTCCATAGGTCAACTAAGTCAACTCTGGTCAAGGTCCTGGTCAAATTCAACCTTCTAGTTGACTCGACTCGCCGAATTGTTCTACCAACTCGCCGAGTCCATGCTCCTCAAATCCTAAACAACCCCGACTCCACTCGTCGAGTCTAGCGAGAACTTGACGAGTTCTCCTTCATCTAACACTTCGGGGCTATCTTCAATCGACTTGTCGAGTTGTTCTACAACTCGCCGAGTCCATCTTCATCAGCTAAGGAGATTGCCTTGGACTCGCCGAGTTCATTCTTGAACTCGTCGAGTACCATGATCTTCATGTCCCTCACAGGCACAGACTGGCTGAGTCCTTCTCTAACCCCACTCACTGATCCGACTCATAAACAGAAAGGTTTGGGTTTTGCGACCCGACTCGTCGAGTCCATGATCTGACTCACCGAGTCCTCCTAGTGACAACTCTATTCTTTCGATTTCATTCTATTCCAACACTTCCAACTCATAGATCTGGACTCCTTATGCTAGCATTGCACGTAAACTTGCTAATTTTACGTGCATGCAAGGTGTTGTGAGGCTAGAACACCCTATTCTAAACTACAATGGAGGTCTAAGTAATGAAAGGAAGCCATAGCTGAGTAACGCTTCTCACTCAGAGCTTCTAGAGCTCAGAAATGCTCAGATCTAATCTATATTCGTCCTCAAAGGCTCAATACTCAGGTTGGCCTTGGAAATGGTCCCAAAAGTGACAAGATACTAGCAAAGAAGGGGATCTAGATGATTAATAGCCAAGGTATGAGCTTCATACCTTCAAATGATCTGAGATGACACCCAAACTCTGGATCTACACTCCTTTCCTTGCTGCTTTATCCTTCAACCTTCAAGATGCACTCAAAAGGGACCTTAATCTTCTCACATAAACTCAAGAATGAAGTTGGGGTGGAAAGGGTTTCTTCTTTGGACAATGGAGGTTGTAAATGAAACCCTAGAAATGAGAATGAGATGCTTAAATAGGGTGCCAAGTCCCGAAATTAGGGTTTCCCAACCCAGACCAGACTCGTCGAGTCAGAGTCCCCGACTCGCTGAGCCGGTCACTTAATCTACGACGTGGGTCATGCTCCGACTCGTCGAGTTCCTCTTGGACTCGACCAGTTGAGTCCTTTAACTTAGGGCTTTTCTTTCCTTCCCTGGTCTTCCTAATTCTGGGTGTTACAATATGAGGCAAAATCCATCTCGGTGAAGGCCTTCACAGATGCATGCATGGCATCGGTAGACTGCACCATGTAACTCAGCTCTGATAGATCATACTAACCAGCGGCACCTGCTTCTGCACCAACTCCTTACCACTCTACACACTGACGGCCATACATGCAACCTTCTTACACCGAACTCCAAGGGAAAACTCACCACATTTTCCACAACACAGTCCACAACATGAACCACACCCTTCTAAAGGACCCAAACCATATCCTCTTCCAAAAATTTCCTCTTCAACACCTCAACCTCTAGCTCCCCGTCATGTTGCTTCATACGCTCCTCCAAAGTACATTTTTCCACCTCCAAGCTCTGCACCTGCTGAGACAAGCGACCCACCTCCCAGTCCACTGGTCCTTGACGGAGGACTTCTCCCCCGATAGCACAACATAACGTTCATCGAGTTTACGCCTTTCCTATTCCAAGAGTGACGACCTCTCCTTGATCTCGTTGCGCTCAGCCTCGACAACAACTGACTCTGCCAGATTGGCCTTGATATAACGAAGATGACCAACTGCAACCACTAAGTAAGGAGTGACCTAGGCTGCTACGTATTGAAGCTCGTTTGCCGGATAGGAATAAGACAAAAGGTGAAGTGACTCCAATGTAGTTGGAGGAAACGCGTGTCAATACAACTCGTGGGCGTCAGCCTAATCCGAAAAAAAAGACCCATGTGCAAGGATCCAGCCTGGAAGATACAATCTAGAGGAACCTGACAGTGGTAACCAATCTCAGAGGACGGACTCACCGTGCCTCCCGATGGACGAGGCAATCCTGTTGTTCCCGGTCTCACCCCTTCTAATGGTCGAGGGACATCATCGTCAACAATATAATCACCTAGGGAGACTCTACAAGCAAAGAATCAATATGGCGTCGCTTACATAGTTGTTTTCCAATCAAATCAACATCACTACCATCTGATAGGGAAAACTCCTCCAGCACAGTCTGTCGTTTAGAGATTACTCGGCCCCCACTGACGGGTGGCTCCCCAAACACATGTAGCCCATCAAAATAAAACAATTGAATATGGCTAAAAGAAGGTGTAGACCTCCTTCCCCCGACAGCAGACGGAACGATGAATTCTTCCACCAGAGATCCACGAGTTGGAGCCGGAAGTGCATCCACCAAAGGCACCTCGTTGTACTGCAGCTCGCCCTTGAACTGACCACACAACATCCTCTTAAGGGACAAAATCTCCTCAGAACCTGCGATAAGAGGAACAACACAAACTGATTGCTCTCATAAGCAAAAGAACCACAAAAAAGGAAGAAAAAGGGGAGCAGAGAAATGATACTTACCATCCTTCTCCACATAAAATCGGGGCATCATCCCTTGGGCTCGCCAAGCAGCACTCATCCCTGCCACCGCCAATATGCAGTCCGACCATTCTTCCTAGTTAAAACAAATCCTCTTTAACGCTTGAGCGGTGTACAAACTGGCGCCCGACAGTTGAGGGGCCTGTTCCAAAGAGATCGACACACGAGGATAACCAGGACCAACTAGGTCACTGTTAACCCACAACTACCATCCTTTTGGTTAATGATGAACGCATGCATATTGTGACACTGAGAAAAAAGTATGGATGTCGGATTGGGTGGAGGAGTTGAAAAAGGCATGTAAGGCCCAAAAATGGGGAAGCACACCCAAGGTTCAACACGCTAACTAAAAGCTGACAATTTTATTAACAACATTAGGCCTAAGATCGTGGATGGAGAAACCATACTCCGTCATAAATTCATCAAAAGAATTCAAGATCGGAAGATGGAGCCCAAACTCGAAAACCGACACAGGTATCCTAACCTTCCCCGTAGACGGCTGGTAAAACACAACCCTTTCCTTCGAAAACTACACTCCATGATCAGTCATAAATCCAAAACGAAACTGCAGAGACTCAAACTCCTCTGGAATTGGGTCATTCCCTGATCAAGTGGACGCCATAACAAAAAAAGGATGAGAACACAACAGAAGAAAGTGGACAAGAGAGATAAGCCAAAGATGCGAAGAAGCATGACAGATACAGGAGAATCCAACCGCTCTTAAATAAGGGAAGATCAAAATGTGAAGCGGGAGAATTGAATAGTTTCCACAGTAAAAACTACCTACACAGGGCGGCCCCGCCATGTCAGCTGATGAGTTTTGGACATAAGAACTTTACCTATGTGCACATACAACCCTATAGCTTGGATCTAAGTTTCACTAATTGAACATGCAATAATTCCAAGACTTTCATGGCTAGATCTAAGAACAAAACATCTGAAAAGAGATCTAGAATAATACCTTGAGTTACTTGCTTGAAACCTTCTTCTTCTTGGAGCTAAGAGTCACAAATGTCACTCCTCTAATGGCTTACAAACACCAACTAGCAAGAAGGTGACTTGAGATAGATGAGGGATAGGGAAGTCGACTCTAGGGTTTCTCCAATCACAATGGTGGCCGATTTCCTCAACCCTATGGGTCTATTTATACTGTGAGCTCCTAGGGTTTCACCCTTAAACCCTAATTGGATAACTTAGCCTCAAAGCAATCCAAATCCCTTCCTAGATTAGGCCTTGGACGATTTCCAGGTGATCCATATCCCTAAAATCGTCCAACCCTATATCCATAAGGATTATCAGCTCAAAATACAACTTTCATACATTTGATAGTTTATACCCCTTTATTCAATTAATCTCTTTAAGTCACCAAATTAATTCCTAATTAATTTATGACTTATATTAATCAAACAATATTATTATTTCTATAACGTATTATTCTTATAATACATTAATAATAATATCTATTTTCTCTAAATCACCCTGTCAAGTTGCTATGGTGAAGGCAACCCAAAAGGACTATGCACAATCGGGTCAAGTACTTACCAAATATAGTTACAGCCTTAGACACTAATCCAACAGTCAGCAGCTGTCAGGACCATCCCACTCTAAATACATGTCCAGGTCTAATCTAGAACAACAATGCGTTTTATGACATCAATTTACTGATGCAGTTTCACATTATCAACGTACAACCAATTAGTAAATAATAAACCATATATCTAGGTTTTAAGACCATATGATATTATCGTCTTGCGATCACTCCAAAGTGATTCCAGTAAACGTAGGTTTATTCCAATGCTCAAAAGTTGTTCATAAGCACTCATGAATGTTGCAGCAACCCTTTGCTATGTCTAATACCATTTAGACAATCTACACACCAATTCATGACAATCTTCATTCATACCTACTTCCAACATATGAACGATTATGGACTGTTTGAATAATTCGATTATTCTTAATAAATTTAATTATTCTGGAAGTCAAAACATGCAAAGTGAAACAATAGCTAAACAATTAACATAAGACAGTAACAATACTTATAAATAATACTCATTTATTTAATCATCAAACGTCAATTACATTTATCTATTACACGTTTCTAATACTATCTAATCTAAACTAATATCGTCCCTCAGCCCAATACTCCTAGCATGCTGCAAGTGCTTAACCCTGCTCAGTCCCTTCGTAAGCGGATCTGCTGGGTTATCTTCTGATGATATCCTCTTAACCATGAGGTGTCCTTCTACTCGATGCCTAATAAAGTGATATTTTCTGTCGATATTCCGAGATCTACCATAATCCCTCGGTTCCTTGGTCAAGGCAACCGCTCCTTCATTATCACATAAAATTTCCATGGGCTCCTTTATGGCAGGCACAACTCCAAGGTCGCCAATGAAGTTCTTCAACCATATTGCCTCCTTTGACGCTTCGCTCGCTGCAATGTACTCTGATTCGCACGTTGAATCAGCTACAATTTCCTGTTTGGAACTTTTCCAAGTTACCGCTCCTCCATTAAGGGTAAAGACCCATCCTGATTGCGAACGGTAGTTGTCCCTATCAGTCTGGAAACTGGTGTCACTGTAACCTCGCACCTTTAAGTCATCACTCCCTCCGAGGACTAGAAACCATTCCTTGGTTCTCCGAAGGTACTTAAGAATGTTCTTGACCACAATCCAATGCGCTCTACCATGATTCCCTTGATATTTACTGACCATGCTCAAAGCGAAGGCCACATCAGGTCGAGTACAAGTCATAGCATACATGATCGAGCCAACTGCGGAAGCGTAAGGTACTCGGCTAATCTCAGCTATCTCAGCTTCGGTACTCGGACTTTGAGTCTTACTCAACTTGGTATTACTCTGTATCGGTAGTTCTCCCTTCTTTGAGTTTTCCATACTAAAACGTTTTAGTACTTTATCTAAGTAAGTATTTTGACTAAGTCCTATTAGTCTCTTATTTCTTTCTCTCACTATCCTTATTCCCAAAATATAGGAAGCCTCTCTGAGGTCCTTCATAGCGAAACACTTCTCGAGCCAGGACTTAACCTCCTGTAGAGTCGGGACGTCGTTTCCTATGAGAAGCATGTCATCGACATACAAAACGAGAAAGCTAACTATGCTCCCACTGGCTTTGACATATACACATGATTCATCTTCGCTTCGTACAAATCCAACTCCTTGAATTTCTCATCAAAGCAAAGATTCCATCTACGAGACGCTTGCTTAAGTCCATAGATGGACTTCTCAAGCTTGCACACTCTATTCGGATGCTTCGGATCGACAAAACCCTCTGGCTGAGACATGTAAACATCCTCAGCCAACTTCCCATTAAGGAAAGCAGTTTTGACATCCATTTGCCATATCTCATAATCATGGAATGCGGCAATAGCTAGCATCACTCTAATAGACTTTATCTTCGCAACTGGTGAGAAGGTCTCATCATAGTCAACTCCGGGAGTTTGAGTAAAGCCCTTCGCAACCAATCGCGCCTTGTACGTGTGCACATTTCCATCCATGTCGGTCTTCTTCTTGAAGATCCATTTGCACCCAACCATCTTACGCCCGGGCACATTGTCAACCAAATTCCAAACTTGGTTGTCATACATGGACTGAATCTCGCTGTCCACTGCCTCTTTCCATTTTTCAGACTTTGGGCCTGCCATGGCTTCCTTATAGCTATTAGGTTCATCTAGATTTATTAGTGTACCATCACTAATATACGTGTCCCCTTCAGTAGTAATATGAAAACCATAAAACTAGGGTTGAACTCTAACTCTTTCGGAACGTCTAAGAAGTAATGATTCGCCAATGGGTTCAACCAGATTTTTCCTCCTCGGGTTGAGCGCCAGCGGTGGCGGTTCGTTCATCATTCGACTCTTGAATCTCTTCAAGATCGATTTGCCTCCCACTGTCTCCTTGGCTTATGAGTTCTCTCTCTCGGAAAACCCCTCTCCTCGCAATGAAGACCACATTGTCGCTCGGTCTATAGAAGAGATATCCAAAGGATTTTTATGGGTAGCCGATGAAAATACATCTCTCACTATGGGGTTAGAGCTTGTCATGAGTTTCTCGTCTTACGAAAACTTCACAACCCCAAACCTTGATATGTGCCAAAGAGGGAGCTTTCCCTGTCTACATATCGTGAGGTGTTTTGGCAACCTTCTTAGTAGGGACTCGATTAAGGATATGGTCCGCAGTCTCTAAGGCACACCCCCAAAATGAGATAGGTAGTGAAGCACGACTCATCATAAAACGAACCATGTCCAAAAAAGTTCGATTGCACCTTTCTGCCACACCATTTAACTGCGGTGTCCTAGGTGGCGTCAATTGCGAAACTATTCCACATTCCTTGAGATAGTCATGGAATTAAAGACTTAGGTACTCTCCTCCTCGTTCGGATCGAAGCATCTTGATTTTCCTGCCCAATTGATTCTCCACTTCTTTCTTGAACTCTTTGAACTTTTCAAATGTTTCAGACTTGTGCTTGATTAGGTAAATATGCCCATATCTACTATAATCATCGGTAAAAGTCACGTAGAAGCGGTTTCCATCCTTTGTGGTGGATCTAAAGGGCCCACATACATCGGTATGTATGAGATCCAATAAACCCTCACCCCTCTCACAAGTGCCAATGAAGGGTGACTTGGTCATCTTTCCAAGTAAACAAGATTTGCATGTGTCATCTTCCCTAAGGTCGAATGACTCCAACACTCCATCCTTTTGGAGTTGGGCTATGCGCTTCTTGTTGACATGTCCAAGACGACAATGCCACAAAGATGCCTAATCCATACTATTGGAAGAATCTATACACAACACATCATTTCCTAGGTTATCTACAACCATAACAGTCTCATAAATTCCATTACAAGGCATTGCTTCAAAGTATAAAACACCATTTAGATAAGCATAAATAGAACCATTCATATTATTAAACGAATATCTAAATCCTTGTCTAAACAAACCATGAAATGAAATGATGTTTCTTGCCATATCAGGCGAGTAGCAACAATTATTTAAATCTAGACCTAATCCATTACTAAGCACTAAAGAATACACTCCAATCTTGGTGACAGGCGACGATCTTCTGTTTCCCATGATTAGATTTATTCTTCCTTGCTCCACATCTCTATTTCTTCTTAGTCTCTGCAAATCAGAACAAATGTGGTAACCACATCCTGTATCAAGAACCCAAGAAATAGTGTGAGATGAATTACTAGATTTAATTGTGTATATACCTGCAAAATATGGCTTGATCTTTCCTTCCTTGATGGCTTTTAGGTATTCCGGACAACTTCTCTTCCAATGCCCTATCTTGTGGCAATGATGGCACTCTGCCTCCTTCGGGTTAGGGTTGGGCTTAGCGGGATCAACTTTGGTCCCACTAGAAGAGGAACCATCTTGGGACTTTCCTTTGTAGTGGCTCTTTGACGGAGCCTTCCTCTTCTTTCCCCTTCCCTGCCCTATAGCCAAAACAGGGGCAGCAGTTGGTGCAACAGACATGTCCTTTAGGTTGCTCTCAGCAGTCCTTAGGAGTCCTTGGAGTTTGCTTTGGGTGACCTCTTCCTTGTTCATGTGGTAGGTCATCCTAAATTGGTTGTAGCATGAAGGCAAGGAATGAAGAACAATGTCGATGGCCAAATCCTCCCCAAAGTTAACATTTAACTTGCGAAGACGATCAACATATCGTTGCATCTTTTGCAAGTGCACAGTCAACGATTCTCCATTTCCCATCTTAGCGGTGATCATATTAGTGATGATCTCGTAGCGCTCTTGCCTCGCGCTTTGGTGGTACCTCTCCATCAAGTCTTGATGCATTTCATACGGATACATGTCCTCATAGGACTTTTGGAATTCTTGGTTCATAGTGGCTATCATGATGCAATGTACTTTCGTTGCATCACGTTCGTGTGTCTCAAAGACAGCCATCTCTTCGGGAGTAGCGATTTTCGGGTTGACCTTCCCGAGCTTTTCGTCGAGGACATACTCTTTGTCCTCATCGCGTGCAATGTTGCGAATGTATCTTATCCATTCGCTAAAGTTGGTACCATCGAAGGTCACCTTTTGGCAAAGACTCATTAAGGTGAATGAGTTGGCAGCAGCGTTGTTTGCGTTCGACATCTACAAATAGAAAGGACAAAGTTTAATTAGAATTTGGATCCCTAATTAAACACCCAATATGAAAAATTAGGGCTAGGACCCAACAAAATTATTCACATATTAGAAAAGGGATGCCGTAATCCAATCATGCAAATAATTTGGAGGTAAGTGAATGACGACTCACTAATTCTTCACCACGAAAACATAACTTTAAGTTTTATTGAGAATTACTAGATTTTAGAGATTCATTGAACCTTTCAATGGCATGTTTAAATCTCGATATGCCCCTCTAGTTTGTGACTGGGATACCGAGAATCACAAAGCGGGTGTGAATTACCATGCAAATCTACATGGTGCCTTCATTGTTACAATCATCTATTCGATGTGCCGGTAAACCACACACGCTCCATCGAACTATGATAAACAATGAATCACCCTTTGCCACCTTTGCTTAGAACCAATTAGTGTGCCAGTAAACCACACACGCTCCACTAAACTCTTAGCAAGGGTGCAAAGTGCAATTTCATGGGATTGCATCAATTCACTTTTCCTAAAGTAACTAAGATTGGGAATTTTATAAAATAGTTTAGTTACTTTATAGATTCATTATACTTATTAATGAGGAGAGAGAGTTGCCCTATCCTACCCGTTCGGCTAACGACCCTCCACCGATCAAGCAAGCGGTAGGTGTGAGTGTACACCCATTAAGCGCTATTTTATAGGCAGCAACCTTATACCCACCTTATAGACCGGCTTCGTGAATGAGGCCTACTAACGGTAAGACTAACATTTTAATCTTACTTATATATTTATTAAGCTTTTAATAATATAATAGTATAGGGTTGAATTTTAAACTTGTAAAACTCTAGGGGTTGAAATTTAAGTTCTTCTAAATTAAACTATTAATCACAAAATTCAAATTTCAAAACTTCGGGATAGAAATTGAACTTTTCAAACAATAGGGATCAAATAACAAATAATTCAAATTAAACAATTAATTTCATAATTATCTATATTTGACCTAATCCAATTTTAGTCATTAGATAATTACCAAATAATCTTAAATAGTCCAATATTTATCATATAAATAATCAATATTTAAAAGATTTGAAATTATCTTTATTTATGTCAAGGATAATCATTAAATTAAGTTAAAATTCGGATTTTTACATAATAAAACGATTTAGGTATCAATCCAAGACAAAACAGCAACAAAATCCCGAATTATCCTCTATCTGACGCTCGGACTCGCCGAGTCCAACTTTGGGACTCGCCGAGTAGGGCCAACTCGCCGAGTCCAAAAACTGACTCGCCGAGTTGAGTCGAAAGAGGGTAAGAAAAACGATTTTCAGCAAGTAAAACAGCTAAGCATCATATTCAATTGAAACCAATCATGGCTCTGATACCACTGATGGGTTTTGGACATAAGAACTTTACCTATGTGCACATACAACCCTATAGCTTTGATCTAGGTTTCACTAATTGAACATGCAATAATTCCAAGACTTTCATGGCTAGATCTAAAAACAAAACATCTGAAAAGAGATCTAGAATAATACCTTGAGTTACTTGCTTGAAACCTTCTTCTTCTTGGAGCTAAGAGTCACAAATGTCACTCCTCTAATGGCTTACAAACACCAACTAGCAAGAAGGTGACTTGAGATAGATGAGGGAGAGGGAAGTCGACTCTAGGGTTCCTCCAATCACAATGGTGGCCGATTTCCTCAACCCTATGGGTCTATTTATACTGTGAGCTCCTAGGGTTTCACCCTTAAACCCTAATTGGATAACTTAGCCTCAAAGCAATCCAAATCCCTTCCTAGATTAGGCCTTGGACGATTTCCAGGTGATCCATATCCCTAAAATCGTCCAACCCTATATCCATAAGGATTATCAGCTCAAAATACAACTTTCATACATTTGATAGTTTATACCCCTTTATTCAATTAATCTCTTTAAGTCACCAAATTAATTCCTAATTAATTTATGACTTATATTAATCAAACAATATTATTATTTCTATAACGTATTATTCTTATAATACATTAATAATAATATCTTTTTTCTCTAAATCACCCTGTCAAGTTGCTATGGTGAAGGCAACCCAAAAGGACTATGCACAATCGGGTCAAGTACTTACCAAATATAGTTATAGCCTTAGACACTAATCCAACAGTCAGCAGCTGTCAGGACCATCCCACTCTAAATACATGTCCAGGTCTAAGCTAGAAGAACTCAGTTATCCCAAGCAAACATTGACATCTACTAGCCTAGGGGACTTGTAAACGTATCCCACTAAGAATACATCAAACATAACGGGACCCACGTCTGATAAGCGTGGTAGTCAAGGATCGACATACACCTAGCGCCAAGACTACGCCCCCGCCCTCGCGATCCCATGATTATCCCTTGGCGCCTAAGAATTGAAGCCCACTTAGAGACAAAACAATACCAATTGTCTCTTAGAGCGACAGGTGTAGTAATCATGGCCACGCAAACTAAGAGTTCTGCACCAACGACAACTAACCACTAATGGAGCATGATCCCCCAATGAGACGTCTGCACGTCCTGTCGACCCAGCAGAGACCAAAAAGTATCGTCAGGACATTGTCCCCGCCATGACAAGTATAAATAGAACCCTTATCTTGAAGGAAAAGGGGGACCTCTCAATCACTCTTTTGCTAAACCTATAATGTATCAAATAGACACTGACTTCACCGTCGGAGCTTCGTTTCAGGAGCCCCTCCCGGACGACGACTAACGGCCTTGTTCTGTGCATTGTGATTCTCAAACTTAACTCCATTGGGACAACAAGAGGCGACATTAAGTTCGGGGAACATATCACATCAGGTACCATCAGAAGCAAGTAACTGAGTAAAATCATTATAGGTATATTCACCCCCTAAGTCATACCTGAAGCACTTTGTCACAAACTGAATGTTGAGTTTTAACAAGAGCTCTAAAATTATTGTAAATACCAAGGAACTCAGATATGCGTTTCATAAGATAAACCTAGGTATAGCGAGTATAATCATCTATAAAAGATACATAATAGGTTGAACCACCTTTTGTGGATACTGGCGCAGGACCCCACACATCAAAATGAATAATATCAAAAGGAGCAATAAACTAAACATAATTTTATTGAAAGGTAAAATAGAGTTTTATTCTAGTTTACATCCACTTCAATCATAAATGTCACAAGTGTTCAAATCACCCAAACCACCACTAGAAGCTAGAAAACTCAACCGTGATACAGATACATGTCCCAAACGAGAATGCCAAAGATAAAGTTGAGACGACAAAGGACTCAAACAAAAAGAAGACAAATCAATGTCGGAGGCAGAAACAACAGACTCTTTGAGAACCTCCATGACATATAGTTCTCCCACCCTACGACCAATCCCAATCACCTTCTGAGTGTGTTGGTCCTGTATAACACAAATAGAATCATAAAAAAACCAATTACCAGACTTACACAACTGGCTGACCGAAACAAAATTCAAAGTGAGTTTGGGAATGTAATAAACATCAGGGAGAGACATATGAGGAATAGGAAGACCTAACACCCTCAACTATCATAGATATATCACTAGAAGACATAACAAAGATAGATGACATGCGTGATGAGAGAACCCCTCTCTATAACTACATCATATTACTCCAAAACATGCTACATGCATATTCATGAACAATATTTTACATTGATGGTTTCATTACAAAAGACTGGATACAAACCGACTAAGTTTTAGTATATTACATAACTACACAGGAAATTATAATTTTATACATACACGATCACTAAATACAAAAGTAATGTTATTAACTATTCTAAATCTTCCACCAATATGTGTCTATACTGGATGCATATTACCTACAATAGTTAAACACTGAGAGGGATAAGCGGTGACGCTTAGTGAGTTAAAAAATAGATACAATATAACGTTATGCCATATATATACCAATACGACAGAAGCAAAGAGGAACAAAGAACAACAAATGAATATGTGAATCATGTGACAAGCTTTCCATATCAACAAATGATCTGATTCAAAGATTTACAGTCAATGAGATACAACAATTTTAACTTGATATACATCAATAAGACTTCAGCCCAAGTGGCACAGAAAATAAACGATTTATAAATTAACATTTTGCTAGAATTTACAGGCTTTCAGCCCTATCTAGCATTCTGCCAATGCCAAAGTGATGCTTACTCATTCACTTCATGGTCAAAGGCTACATACCAATACCAAAGTGATGCACACGTGTCTCGCTTCGGATGCCTCCACCGCGATGACACGCATCGGATCCGGACTGGGCCGCGCCTTCAGATGAGTCACTAGCTTGGACACGGGGCAGCTTCGCGGGCAAGGGTGATGTGGCCGAACCAGGACCTTGCATATGCGAAGGTTCTCGGTTTTTGTGTCACGAACTTCAAAAATTCATAACTTTTGCATACGAGCTCCGTTTTCGACGTTCTTTATATCCACGCGTATGTGAAATTATACTTTACAAGTTTCCCTTAGACTCTGTTGGCTAATTTTGACTTATTTTTAATATTATTATTTTTAACAGACCAGGACAAGAAAGACCGTTAAAAATTCATAACTTCTTCATCCGACGTCCGTTTTCGTCTGTCTTTTTACCGTTGTACTACTATTGATGAGACCTCCAATTCTCGTTTAGGTTGTTTCGGCTAAAAATTACTCGATCTTTATTTCGAGTTTTTAGTTGTATACTAATATACCGAATCTTAGAAAAATCATAACTTTCTCATACGAAGTTAGATTTTGACGTTCTTTTTATGAAAATTCTCAGTTTAATGAATACTACAAATTTCATTTAGATCACTAAAGCTAAAAAGTAGTTTATTGAAAACTCACTTTTTACGCTAAATAGTGTTTTACCGGTTTTGTCGCGGATCTTCGATTTGTCATAACTCTTTCGTTATAACTCGGTATTCGATGAGGTTTTCGCCTAAATGTTTCTAACGAGATAATATACAACTTTAAATAACATTATTTTTATTTATTTCCAACTTTATATTTTCGTTAATTTCGATAGTTGACTTTTGATCGGAATCTCATAAGACTTCCAATACTTTCCGAATGATCTAAACATAGTTTTACTTCAATTCTTCATAAAGCTATCTTGTTAGAACTCAACACTCAAAATGATATATTAAATAATATTCATTTTTAAACAAAACACGATAATTGAACGTGTATGTTACACGTGATAAGGAAGTAAACAATGACAGATAAGGAGGCATGTGATGGATTGCACCCGAGTCTAAAATCCACAAAGATGAAGGTATACCTGAGTTACCGGATGAAGTAGGACCAAAATGAGACATAGATGCAGACATATGAGTAGGTATATCAATGTTTATTAACAATGGTCACTAAGCTTTCAAGTGATTTTTCTGTCTGCAGAAGGTACACTCATCATACACAACCCTTGAAGTTTGTCGAGACTGATTAGAGGAAAAAATAAGCACAACAGGAGTGGGAGGAGTAGTGGAGATTGCTTTAGACCTTTTATCCGCATGAGAATTGATACAAGTTTCTTCAACAATCAGCTCATGAATAACAGAATCCACCAAGGAAGTGGGGAACGATGAAGAATTGTTCCATGTAGGCCTTCAAAATCAGAACATAACACCATCAAAAACTGAACCAAACGTTGTTCTTCCCTCCTAACAATAAAAGGCTCAAAATCGTTTAACTTCTAGATTTAGTAAGATCCAACCGATCCCATAAATTAGACATAGAAACATAGAAATCTTGAATACTCATATCATTTTGTTGAAGGGAACGAATGCCATACTCTAACAAATACTGTTTAGCAAAATTAGACTAAGTATACAGTCTCTCCAAATGGTTCCACACTTCCTTTGTTGTGTCATATTTAGCCAATTGCATACCAGTAGATGATAGCTTCATTTTATTTACTTCTTTTTATAGTTTATTTTAGTACATTTCATTCGCATTTTAGTTAACTTCCATGCATATTTTCCCTTTTGTTATTTTTATGACCATTTCGGGGTACTTTCTAGTTTCTTGAGCATTATTGCAGATTTTCTTGGAAACTAGCGGGGCGGCACTCTTAGGAGGCGATTGGGCTTGAAAGGAATTGGGGATTTCGTGCTTGATGGCTATGAAGGTGACTCATGGGGTGGACCTGTCAATTGCTTGAAGACTTGGAAGAATTGAGCTTTAAATTTGAAAGACGTGGGAGAATTCTTGAGTGTGCAAGATCAATATTTGGGAGTTTGCGGAAGTTTAGAGTGATGTGGATAAGCAAATTGGGCTTTAATTGAAGAAATATTGAAGAAAAATGGACTAGGAGTTGATTGGATTCGAACTGGGCCAATGGATTAGCTGTGGGGGCCCAAAACTTGAAGAAGCCCAAAAATACCCGTCAGACCCCGCGGCCCGCGTAGGATTCCCCGCGGCCCGCGTGGGTTTCTGACTAGGGCAATTTCGGGATTTTGCTTAGAGCTCTATTTTGGGAAGTTTGGTGTGCCTCATTAGCCTTATCTTGAAGGTCCGATTTTGAGACTTTCTCTCTGGAGTTTGGAGCATTTTTGGAGGCCAAGAACACTTGAAGAATATCTTCTTTTCATCTCTTGAATCTTGTCAAATGTTTGGTACAATCTCATCTAACTTTGTTCATTTGAGTTTAGCCATGTTTGGCTAAAAAAATCTTGGTTGACTTTTTGTTGAATCTTTTGAACTTTTGTTGGATGTTGAAGAATCCATGAACTTGTTCTTAAATCTTTATGGAATTGTTTTGTGTTTTATCATATTATCACTACTAGTATGTTTTTATTCATGAGTTTAAATATGTTTGTGGTGATTAGTTGGCTAATTTCTTGATTAAGTAAATGATCCTCAAATTAGCAAGCAACAAATGATTTTTGTGTTGTTTTTGCTTCACACAATCATAAAAACATTTCCTCCAACATGGTGGTGAAAGCATTTGACCCCTCTTGGATTTGGTGACTTTTTGGTTCTTAATGCTAGTTGACTTTCACTAATTACATGCTATTTGGAATTAGAGACTTTGACTAAGGAAATTGTTATGAGCTTCTCTAGCCATTTCAACAATTAAGAAAAGTCTAGGTAATCTCAAGCTCCTTGGATTGCTATAGCCAAATTAAGGATTTAAATCAAAGTATTGCACCATTGGATTCTAATGATATGTTCATCAAAAGTCAAAGTGAGGAAACCTTAAGTCAACCATCTCTCCTTTATTGATTTACATCAAACTCTTATTTTTGTTGCATTTGTCTATTTAAATCATAGTTAATTCTAGTTCGTTTCAAGTATTTCAAAACACCAAAACCCCCTATTTTATTTTTATTGTCATTTTACAAGTATTTTTACAAAGAGATTTTTCATAGAGTTATAAATTGAACCAATCTCCATGGATTCGATCCCTTTACCACTATACACTATTTTGGTGTGTAATATTTAGGGTTATTATTTGTGTTGGCCTCGACAACCACCAGTAGACTGAGTAACAAAATTGTTAATCCAAGTAATGACCTTGGAGTTATAAGTCTCCTAAGTATCAACCAACAAATCGAAAATTTCAGCTTGAGGCATTGATGGTTTGGCTTTAGTCCTAGTGACATAGCCCCACATATTCTTCCCACGAAGGAACTTCTTCATAACGTAGCTCCAATATGTGTAATTCTTTCCATCAAATCGAGTACTAAATGACTGAAGGGAATCATCCTTTTGTATTCATGATTGCAATAGGTAAATAACCACAACAATAACAATAACATCAATAGACAAGTAAATAGAGACTGAGAACAACAACAAACCAGCAGAATCAACAAATCAAATCAAACAAAAGGCAAATGACATAAATTAAACCATTAGAAAACGAGCCAGCGGAAGCAGCAAACGAACCAATAATGACAAATGAACCATATAGTAAACCTAGAAATTTGCGATTGGGGCTCCGCCCCGAACCCCGAACGGGGGCGTGATGCCCCTCGTAACCCCTAAGCAAACTTACTTCGGAGTTTGATTTGCGCCACAGGTAACTGCTACAAAACCTTCTAACAAATCAAAACATCTGCTCTGATACCAAGATAATTGAGCCATATGATTATTGAAAGAGAAAAAGTACAAGTGTTTTAGATGAAAGCTAAGAACAAGAAAGAGGAGAATAAATACTAGCTAAAACACCAAACCCTAATGGGCTAAAGGCTAAAGAGCCCATAAACATGTGGTCTAACAACATATAGACTAATATATCCCACATCGATGCACCGTTTTATAAGTGGTTATATATGTTGAAGCCCCATTTTTTCCACAAGGTCTCTTTGGAGAGTTAATATGGGGTATGCGACGGGGTTTAAATGCAAATCAATCAGTTATCCACTACACCTTACCAATCTGTCACCACTCTTGTGGTTTAACTAAGTTTTTTTTCTTATTTTTAATAAAAAGTTCTAAATAAATAAGATCCTAATAACTTATTTAAGTGAATAATTTTGTATATCATATAACACTAAAAAAACTTATTATTAGATGTAATAGGAGTGACATTCATCTTGTATTCGGGTTGACGGGTCATAAAAGTTAAATCAAGACACGACCCATCACCTATATAAATCCATGTTGTCGTGATTAACTCTAACCCGAATTTTTGTAGAACCAAATTCCTCTTCATCTTTTTCCTCAAAAACCTCCTCTACACCTCTTGATCTTTAAAGCTTTCAGGACTATCTTTACATGCATCTCCCTCGTTGGAAAAACGATCTACTGCTACACAGCATGCTCAGATACCTCGTTGGTAAAACATGTTGAGTTTGAATTAATGGGTGCTCGTACCCAAATCATATCACCCATCCGAAATCGTTTCTAGATGGGTGACGTGCTAAATGAACTGGGTCAATAGAGACGTCGAGGGACTTTAAATTCAAATTGAATTTCCTACCGGACATGGAGCCTTCGGTGGTGGGTTTTTGATAATGACTTTAGATCCAGATGTAGGTTTTCGATAAATGTATATACATTAAGTATGGGGTCCTCTTGTCTTGTTCTCATTGTACTGTGTGTTCGATGTTGAAGGTTTTGCCATAATCGACTTGCTCACCTATTTTCCTTCTTCTTTCCTCTGTCGGTGTAATAACAAGATGTAACAGTCCAATTTTCAGAAAAAATTTAAACTTTTAATTTCATAAACATCATCCATAGGAAGTACAAAAATCCCAATACATATCCATATTATTTTTGAATTCAGAGTACAAAAAGCTAAATGTGAAAACATTGGAGGATGCACGCCACGTCATCAAGTCGGACCCTTGCCCTTATCAATAGAAGTACCTGAAACATTCAATAAAACTCTAAGCACAAGCTTAGTGAGTTTCCCAATCACACAAATCATATAATCACATAATTTGATGCTCATACATATACATATAAGTTTTCCATGGACTGCCTCCATGATCTTCAATGGAATGCCATTGGCTACCCCCATGGTCTTATATCCTCATGCCATGGGCTCTTCCCATGGTCTTCACATAAACCCATATACAAATCAGATAGAAAACCATTAACCATTCCAATACTAATCATCTCATATCAGTTAATGGGTCGACCTTGGTGCCTTCGACCCATGAGTGTGGTGAGAAGACTCACCTTAATACTGCACAGAAGTTGACTAGGTCGGGACTCCAATATCCGCTCTACACCACCCTATAACAGAAACAATTTCTTAAATACAACTCAAAATGCCCCAAAACCCCTTAAAGGTCAAGCTTGGTCAAAGACTAAGGTCAAAGGTTAAAGTCAACGTCTTGAGTTAATCCAAGTCGCCGAGTTGTCCCTCAACTCGTCGAGTTTCTCTATCATCCGCACAGATTGGGAAAAATCCCATCAATTCGTCGAGTTGGCTAGAAATCCAACCTCTTAATGCATTAAGCTGATACCATCGAATCTAAGGACTCCAAATCTCAGATCTCATCCAAAATGATGTCTAGAAGGGTAAAGTTTCCAACTTTACCCTTAAGAACCATCCAAAAAGAAGCAAACCCAAACCCTAGGCTCTTTAGAGTGAGTCTTAGTCCATTAAGCCCTTGAACTCTCCTAATGTAGTACCAAAACACAGATCTAGAGTCCAAAGGTCGGTAATCACGTAAAGTTTCCAACTTTACGTCCATGCAAACTAGAAATACACTCTAGAGTTTAATAAGGACTTAATGAGGGACTTATTGCATTAATTAATAAAGTATAACATCCGGATTCCCAGGTATTATATTCTATTCTTTTATTTTTTGAAGTTGTGGGGAGACTCGGCGAGTTGGTGTCTAAACTCGCCGAGTATGGTCACAGATTCGTGTACGAGTTCACAGCTGGACTCGGCGAGTCCACGCTGTTTAATGAAACCCTAATTTCCAGGGTTTGAGACCTATTTAAAGGCCCTCAGGGCCGTCATTTGCGACCACCAACCCCCAGGGAGAAACCCTAAGAGATATAGAGCAATTGTGAGGAAGGAGAGGCCATTCTTGATCCTTTTGTGGGTGGTTTTGCAAGAAGGAGGTGACCAAGGCAAGAGGAGGCTGAAGGAGGAGAGATTGTGGTGATTTCTGAGTTCTTAGAGATCATATTGAGGTATTTTGCTCGGACCTTCTTCAGTTTTGATGTTGATTCTTAGTGTTAGGGTTTTCTAACCCTTTTAGAGGATGAATAAGTGGAGCATTTGGTCCCTTCTCGAGTCTATGTTCTGGATCTGGACCCAAAGAGGTCCAGAGACCTTAACCCTTGGAGCTTTATGAGTCATTTTGGGAGCCATGAGCTTGGGATGTCATTTTTGGGGCTAAATCACCTAGTCAGACCATTTAGATGTTATATGAGTGTCAAGTTCTGAACTTTACGTGATTATCATGCTTGGGAAGGCCAGATCTATGAATGTATGGAACAGATATGAACTTAGGAGGCCTATGGAGTTTGTGCATGGTATGAACTCGCCGAGTCCGAAGAACAGACTCGGTGAGTAGGATGAGGGTTTCCCGTAAATCACTCAGTGAGTAGACTTACCGAGTTGGGGAATAACTCGGTGAGTCAGGGAGAGTTAGGGGACTGGAGTTCAAGGCAGAACTCGCCGAGTTGTTCTTGAGACTCGGCGAGTTGAGTCGAGGTGGCCCCGCGATTCATGCCAGGTGTGACTCGTCGAGTCAGGAGAAGTACTCGACGTGCCAAGAGAGAGACTAAGAGAGTCAGTGGACACGTGTAGACTCACCAAGTCGCCCTAGTGCACTCGACGAGTCGAGTCAAAGTTGACCGTTGACTTTTGTTGACTTTTAGGGTTGAGTATAGTGGTATTTATGGGAGTATTTACTTTGTGTGACTAAGCGGAGGCTAGATCACATTTCTACCGAGTCAGAGACTTACCGAGACACTGAGGTGAGTCTTCTCACTATACGTTACCTAGAGTGGTATTATGCGATGACCAGAGGGTCTTATGTGTTATGTATGAGATTATGTACTATGTGATATATGTATGTTGTATGATGATATAGACCGGACCGGAGGGTCCAACGAGCTATGATCGGACCAGAGGGTCCAACGAGCTACGGGACTGGAGGGTCCCGCTGAGACACATCGACCGGAGGGTCGTACTATAGCCTCGAGTGGCGTATGTGTTGTATGCGGTATTTTGGGGAACTCACTAAGCATTTATGCTTACAGTTGTTGTGTTATGTGTTTCAGGTACCAGTGATGAGCGCGGGAAGGCGTTGGCATGATTCGTACACACGCACATTGGAGTTTATATATTATGATCTTGGGGTTTGTACTGATACAATGTTGATACAATGTTTTTGAAATGATTGTGAATGATACTTTATGGTTTTTCAAAAGTGAAAAATTGTTCAAATTTTTACGGTGTTACATAAAGTTTGCAACTTTCAGCCATGAAAAGTCATGAAGGGATTAGATCCAACCAAACTCCCAAAATCATGCTAAAACTTCCATTAAAGAGATCTAAATGATAACAAAGCAAGATGTCGACTTTATACCTCAAGAAGACTGCTACTGGTTAAGAGTTTCTGGATATATACTCCTAATTCTAAGCTAGATGCTTCCAACTTCCAAGCTCCTTCCAAAGAACCACCAAAATCAATTCATAAAGCTCACACACTCAATCTTGAAAGGTGATATACGAATCTAGGGTTTATGGACAAGGGTGGCTGGTAAGGAGGCTAACCAAGGGGGTTTAAGTCCTTTAAATAACGTGCAACACCCTAAAATTAGGGTTTCATCTTCAGCCGCCAACTTGTCGAGTTGGGTCATTAAAACCTGCGACCATAAAATTCTCGGCACGACGAATTGGAGCTCTCCAACTCGTCGTGTTCGCATAAAACTCCAATATGTTTGAGAAATGTATAATACCTGGACCAAAAGTTACACAAGAGAGGGATAATAGATATCGGGAACAACATCAACAACCGAAAAAAGGTGATGGGGTGGTGCTACCCGACGGTAGGAAGGTGGAGGCGGGATGAGGATGTTGTGGCAGCCTCTAGCTTGTAGGTTATGCGCGCGCTCGCTCGCTCGCTCGCTCGCTCGCTCGCGAGAGAGAGATAGAGAGGGCCCACTTATTTTTTATTTTTTTAAATAAATAAATGAATATAAGGTTTTAAAAAATGAAAGAAAAATTGAAAATAAATACCCCAAGGGTATTACAGGCATTTCAGTTTACCGAGGGACCAATAACACAACGAAACTACCTCAAAAGGACTACCAATCCAAAAAAACCGTGGTTTAGACTAAAATACCAAAAAAATACATACCATAGGGACCACTTTTGCAATTTTATCTATATGATACCGCCCCAATAAGTTGATGAAGCTTGTTAAACATATTTTTTTAAATGACTAAATAATATAGAATACGCTAACAAGAATCAAGACAAACATTATAATTTACAATTTACAAGCTATCATAAATGAAATACACCACCCTAACCCGCATAGGTATGGTCAGTTTTAGTTTTAACCTAATTAAACAGAACAATTTAACATTATCTTTTTTTTTTGAACTGGCAAATACAATATTATAATCTACTTCTAAACTAACACCTAATTTCACATATGTCCACCACGGGACTTGAACCCTCGACCTCAAGGAGGGAAGACACCACCTGATATCGTTGGGCTAGCACACATGTTAATTTAACATTATCTATAACTAGTAAAATGAACACAAATTTCTCAGCCTTCAAATAAATATATATTTTTTTGAACGGCGGAATACATTAAAACAATCTAACAAGACGCTAGAACATTATAAAATAAACTTGAAAAATTGGAACTACAACATCAATCAAACTTATCAAAATAAAAACACTTAGATCTATATTTTATCTATTATCTATTATGTGCCTTCCAGATCCACCAAAACATTCTCCAACCTAAGCCCCCTTTTATCCGGCTTCAAATTCCCAAATCCAGATAAAATCTCTGATCTACATATGTGAAAACGGAAACAAACAGGTCCACATGCGTAACCATCTCCACACTTCGGTCGCAAAAGGCACAATAAAAAAAAGAAGAGATTCACCGTAAATAAGGTGTTGTTTGTTTTTTCTAAGGAAAAATGTTTGCAGTCTGCGGACCATATCTGTAAACCTCTGCAACAGAAGAGGTGGACCAAACGTCTGTAGTCTGAAAAAAGAAGACTGTTTGTTTTTTTAAAATCTACAAGCTACTAAACAATTTCAACGACCATTATTATAATAAAATTTTATTTATAAATTTGTTAAAAATATCATGTTTGTGTCGTCGAACTTTTTTTTAAAGTATTGTAACTTTTTTTTTTCCAAATTGTTTATCACTACTAAAGTTGGAATAAATATAAATTCAAAAAAACTAGAAAAAAAAGTATATGTGTTTTTTTAGGCTAAAAGATGTCTGAAGATGTTAGTAGACTCTGCTCCACATCTACGCCAAGAAGAGGGCGCGCAAACATTTTTAGGTCTGCAGTCTTCAAAAAAACAAACAGTCTGCGAAGGCTAATATCTGCGTGTGGTCTGCGCCACACAGACAAAAGAGACCTAGAAGATCCGCGGACAAAAAACAAACACTTCCTAAGGAGTTTTTAACCATATTACCCAATGGGTATACTTTAAAACATATTTACTATAATGAGTTTTTTTTGGTAATTCAGTAAAAAAAGAAAAAACCACCGTGCCCTAACTCATTCTTTCAGAACGTCATTTTTACCCGTAGGAAGAGATGCCCTCTTCGTTCAGACCTTCTTCTCTGGCTAGACCTTCTTCTCCGACAAATCCGACGACTCCACTGCAGCCGATGACTCGAAGGTAGTCGGAGGTTGCGACTACACAGGTAAGAAGCACTCTTCAATTAGTTCAATTTTTTGAACTTTAATCTTCCTTCACAGGTTCAATAATCAGTTAAAGAAATGATTCTATTGCACCTTAATGTTCAATTTCTGTACTTTTTTCGTTTTCCATCATAGGTTCGATTATTTGAAACTTAATCTTCAATAGCCGATTGTTTCTCTGTTTTGTTGTTGTTACTGAAACTTTTGATTCCAAATGTAATAGCTTCCACCATAGTTAGGATTTATTGTCTACATTTGTGAGTATTTGAGATTTTTTGTGAATGCAATTAGATTCCATTCCATCACAGTGAACAAAATTTCAGTGAATGAAATTAGATTTGCTTGAATTAAATTAGATTTGCTTGAAAATTTGAGTTTTCATTTATGTTCTGATTGTTTGTTATGTTATATTTTTTGGTAGATGGATGTTAATGTCATATCAAACATTGTTCAAAATGAGAATTTCTATACAATCTCTCAAGTTGTCGTGGCGAGCAATGCAATGACAAATGATAATGAAGCTGATGCAAATGAAGCCTTTGAAGAAGATGGCATAGGAGAAGAAGATGATGAACACGCTTTTGACAACAACTTTCAAGTTCCTTCAACTTTTACTATTATAGAAGAAACGAATATAACCACCGACAACAATTGGATTGTGACACAATTAGCGAGAAAAAATGATTTTACACAAGAGTTAGGGAAAGATTTTTTCAAGGATAAGGAAGAACTTATTAGGGCTATCAAGCTTTATAGTATTAGGACACATAAACAGTTTGAAGTTGTTGTGACACGTCCAACTCTATGGACCATAAGATGCAAGTTACATTTACAATCCGGTCGCAAATAGCAAGTTCGTGCAATCAAACGAAAACGAAGTGGATATTTTGAAATTGCAAAGTACACGAGTCCACATACTTGTTTACACAACAATATTTCGCAAGACCATCCAAATCTAGATGGAAGCTTGATAGCCCAAGAAATCAAACATCTTATTAAAGAGCAACCTTCAATTACTATTCCTGCTTTAAGAGCCGAAATAGTTGATAAATTAGGTTATATTCCTTCATACAAAAAGGTTTGGACCGGAAAACAGAAATCAATTGAACAAGTGTTTGGCAATTGGGAAGAATCTTATTCTGCTTTACCCAAATTTCTATGCGTAGTTCAAAAGTTCAATCCGGGGACTATAGTTGAGTGGTTAGTTTCGAGCTCAACCAATGAAGAACCCATGGAATTTAGACGTGTTTTTTGGGCTTTTGCCCCTTCTATTAAGGGGTTTGTACATTGTCGGCTGGTGATTAGCATTGATGGCGCACATTTGTATGGTAAGTACAAGGGAACGATGATGATTGCAATGGGAGTTGATGGTAATAATCAGATTTTGCCACTAGCATTTGTAATTGTAGAAAATGAATCATATGATAGTTGGAATTGGTTTCTTTCTTATATCAAGATTCATGTGGTAAAAGAACGTGAAGGTATTTGTTTAATTTCTGATCGTCATCTTGGAATCCTAAAGGCAGTCAATCAACATGGATCGCCATGGTTAGAGCCACGTGGTTTTCATAGGTATTGCTTATAACACACATTATGTTTATTTTTTTAGCCTTTATAACTCACATTATTGCTGTTTATTTCATAGGTATTGTTTACATCATTTTATCAACAACTTTTATGAGAAGTTTCGTAATTCAGAATTGAAAGGTCTAGCTTATCGTGCCGGGAGTCAAAATCAAGTTCGAAAATTTAACTTGACCATGGAAGAAATTAGGAAGCTAAATCCACAAGCTAGACAATGGCTAGAAAGTCATCCACTTGATATATGGACACTTGCACATGATGGTGGGAGGAGATATGGGTTGCTCACAACAAATTTATCGGAAATTTTTAATAGTGTCCTTAAAGGTGCCCGTTTTTTACCAATCACGGCTTGTGTCCAACTTACTTTTTATAGATTGGTGCATTACTTTGAGGTGAGACGCCCTTTAGGAAATAGTTCACGGGCTAATGGAGATGCATATACCCCTCATGTTCTTCTCAAACAAGTAGCTTTAATGTCAAAAGCAAGTGCACATTCCTTGAGATCTTTTAATCGAGAGAAATGTATATTTGAGTTGATAACTCAAAGAAGAAGAAATGTGCAAGTAGTTAATTTGGAGCAAAAAACTTGCACATGCGGTAAGTGGGAAGTGTTTAAATATCCTTGTTCTCATGTCTTGAGTGCATGTGCCACACTTTCTTTGAATAGGTGGCAATATGTTGATAAATGTTACTCAATTGTAAAATATTGTGATACTTGGGCTTCCGAATTTTCCCCACTTCCTCATGAAGCGTATTGGCCACAATCTTTGTTTAAAGAATTATTTCCAAATTTTGAGCTCTTACAGAATGAAAAAGGTCATCCCCGCTCAACAAGACTTCGAAATGAAATGGACATTAAAGAAGGAAGAAAAGCGAACCTTTGTGGAATTTGTAAGCAAAGTGGTCACAAAAAAAATGTTTATTTAATCCAAGGTAAATTAAGACATTCAATATTTTTTCATTCGTATAACTTTATATCCTATTTTTTATATCTTATTATTATTATTATTATTATTATTATTATTATTATTATTATTATTATTATTATTATTTTTGCAATAGTAGTTATCGAATCAAAGTTATTTGGAATGTTTCTTATTTTCTTTTGTCTTTTGTAACAAATGATTGTTGGGTTTGTACTTAAAATATTTTAGTGTTAGATGATGTTTGTGGGTTTAAATTTAAAAAGTTGTTGGTTGATCTAAATTTTAATAGTTGTTTCTTGGTTTTTAATTTTTTATAAGAAGATTTGTTAGTTATAGTGATTTGTAAAAATCAATTAATAAACATTAAAAGCAAAGAAAAGTAAAAAAAAAAATATATTAAATAAATAAAAAATTTGTTATAGTAAAGTATAGAATACATATAAAGTGGCTTTAATTTGTGGGAGAAGAAAAGGATCACATGTTTTAAAAAATAAAATAAAATAGTAAATAACAAATATGTTTAAAAGTATACGTACATAAGGTTGGAGGGAGTGGTGACATCGAAAACGCACTTTCTCTCCCGCCACATAAGCGTCATGTCAATTTATACCACACAAGTGTGGTTTCTTGCCACACACCAAAAGAGTGGTGCCACACTTTTATTTTATTTTATTTTATTTTTTTTTGTTAACTATTTTAATTTAATAAAACTTATTTTTTAATGAAAAAACATAATTTTAAAAAGAAAATATTTCATTAATTAAAAATACAAATACCATACATTACTTGATTTAAAAAAAAAAACTAAAAATTTAGAAAAACACAGTAGAAACATAAAACGTACAACTTAAAAAAAAACACACACACGAAACGATTAAAAACTTGAAAAAAAACTAGAAATTAGCCACGATTGATGTAACAGTTTTTCACTTCTCCTTCATCGCCAAAACCACTTCAAGCTCGGCCCCGGTCATATTCGACGTGTCTATCGCTAGTATTCGCAGGTCGCTCTCCCTTTGTTTCCGAAACTCTCTTTCAGAAGCAATTTTAAAAATCTTGTCAATTCTGTCTTTTATATCATTCATGTCAGATCCCATTTCTTTCAAATAATCTAAATCTGACGCTTTGCCTTTGCCTTTGCTTTTTGATTTGTCTCTTCCCATTGGTCGGGAAGGTGGTGAAACTGGAACAGGTTCATCTTCGTTCAGATCAAATTGAACACAAGCATCTAATGTAGTGTGGCCGGACTCAGATGTTCTGCTGCGTTTTGACCCACTGTCGATATGCTCGTCTGATGTTTTGCTACTCAACCATTTCCTGTTATCTTTCAAAAAATTCCAAACTTCAAGAAACTTGAAAGCCTTCAGATTTTCTTTTTGATACACTTTCAACGCTTTCTTCAAAATCACTTCATCGCTTTCTCCACTTTTCCATTGACGTTTCATGTTGTTCCACAAGTCATTAAACAACATGACTTCCTTGTTCATCTTCCCCCATTTGGAGTACACTTGATGTTTTGAACGGTATTCTCCACAATTCATTCCTTTATGGAACCTGTGTAAAACGCGAATCCAAAAGCGGTCATGCTTTTGGTCTTTTTCAACCGTCGCATCTTCTGAAATATCGATCCAAGATTGTGCCAACACTAACGCTTCCAAAGGTTCCCAACATCTAGCCTCCGCCTTCTCTTTTCTTTTAGTTGCTGCTCGAGTGGGCTGAGTTTCTGTAACGAATTCCGGTTTAAAATCAGAAACAACCGTTTCTGTTTGTGTTTGTTGAACAAACTCGGGTTGAGACAAAAAATCAAATTGATTAAAATCCGGGTCGGGTTGTGGTAGTGGTGGTGTTTGTGGTTGTGGTTACGCTAGTCGTTGTGGAAAATACAGAAACATACCGTCGTAATGGTAATACGGAGATGAGAAAATCGGTTGATCAAATGAAGGTATTGGGGTGTTGGTATTTCTGACTGGTGTTTTTTTTGTTGGGTCGTTTGAAAGATAACATTTAAAAAAAAAAGAGAAAAGGAGTAGAGATATGGTTAAAGGTTGTGTAAAAATGTTGTGTAAAATGGTAATATATATATATATATATATATATATATATATATATATATATATATATATATATATATATATATATATATATATATATATATATATATATATATATATATATATATTAACCACAAAGACCATTCAATGGTAAAAAAAAAATAGTCAAAACCCAAGGACCAATCAAACAACGCGGTATTTTCTAGCCGCAGTACGACTAAGACTGCATTCTTGGCTGACGTGGCTTGAACCGCGGTCACAAACCGCGCCCCAACCTAATTTTTTCAGAAACATATGGTCAAAAACTCCTTCCTAAGTATGTCCAAAATCGAGTAAATTCAGATTCACCGAATTTAGTATTTACATTTGATACCTTCAATAAAGGTCGTACTTCCTTACTATATATTTACTAATCCCGGACTTGATGCCACGGCGGCGACTGAAGTACTTCCTGATCTGATGCGGCGGCTGTAGAAGAATCCGAGCAAAGAAGCAGTGTTGAAATTGTATGCTTTTAGGTTTAATCGGACTCGGCTATTGGCAATCAGTTAATCACTTTTATCAGTTGAGAGAATGTCGTCACATCTTCTCTATCTTCAGCTGCCGTCTCTGTGTCCGACTTTACAGCGGCGGTGGCAATTATCTTCCCGCCGAAACCAAAACATACTGACTTGTCATTCGACGAATAATTGTGATTTGAGACCTCGTCATTCGCTATCACGAAATCATAGTTCTGATGCCTGCAAAGATAAAGTCATATTATCTTCGCCACTTGTGGTTGATCCGAATAATGGCAATTCAAGTCGTCGATGTGTAAAGGTCAGAGCAAACTTGAATTTCCCGCTAATCTCACCCTCAGATCAATGGGGAAACTGGACTGCTCTCTTTTCCATCGGCGCTATTGGTAGCTGGTAATCTCTCTCCCCTAGAATCTATACTTAATTCTTCCCAACTGTCTAATTTACATAGAAAACGATCTTCGTAAACTCATGAGAAGACGATACTGATTTTACCTGTAAGGTCAGAGAATACAAAGATTGGAAACATGTTAAGCGGGGCATTGGTGAGCACATTGATTGGACTTGCTGCTAGTAATTTAGGGGTTATTTCATGTGAAGCGAAGGCTTATCCAATTGTCCTCGAGTATCTGTTGCCATTAGCTGTCCCCCTATTGTTGTTTAGAGCAGATCTTTTTCGAGTTGTTAGGTCAACAGGGAAGCTCCTTTTGGCTTTCTTGATTGGATCAGGTAATATTGTAACAGATAAGTTACAATTTCACAGACTGCTAATAACTATGATTGATCCCACTCTAACTTTAATCTTTGCTTTGCCCATTCATTTAGTGGCAACAACAATTGGAACAGTTGTGGCTTATTGGATGGTTCCAATGCGACCACTTGGCCAAGAAGGCTGGAAAATTGCTGCTGCTTTAATGGGTAGACATATTGGTGGAGGTAATGAACATTGTAATTAGTTTGTTAAAGAATCCTTCTATAATTATATATATATATATATATATATATATATATATATATATATATATATATATATATATATATATATATATATATATATATATATATATATATATATATATATATATATATATAACTAATGACTGCTTTTTGTTTATGTTACTTTGTAGCTGTCAATTATGTTGCCATTGCTGAAGCTCTAGAGATTACTCCTTCAGTTTTAGCTGCTGGATTAGCTGCAGATAATGTTATTTGTGCAGTATATTTTACCACATTGTTTGCACTAGCTGCTAAAATCCCTCCCGAGAGTTCAACATCAACCACTGGTTGGTTTTGAATCCTGTTATTAATATTATACTATGTTGAATTGTAAATAAACGTGGAAGTTTGACAGATGTTGAAGAAGATGTGAAATCAGAATCCAAGAGCAAACTTCCATTGCTGCAGTCTGCTACAGCCCTTGCTGTATCCTTTGGCATCTGCAAAATCGGAAGTTTTATAACAAAATATTTTGGCATTCCAGGAGGAAGCCTTCCAGCCATTACTGCTGTGGTTGTTGTTTTGGCAACAACATTCCCAAAGCAGTTTACTCACCTTGCACCTGCTGGCGAGGTTATGGCCATAATCCTAATGCAGGTGAACCTCCGTTGCAACATATTCATCTTCCCAATATTTGTTATTAATTTTTTTAATTTTTTTTGTCAGATATTTTTCACTGTGATTGGGGCAAGTGGGAACATATGGAATGTGGTGACAACAGCACCTAGTATATTTTTGTTTGCTCTTGTCCAGCTGGCAGTTCATCTAGCAGTTATTCTAGGTTTGGGAAAGGTGTTTGGTTTGGAGCTCAAGTTATTGCTGTTGGCATCAAATGCGAATGTAGGAGGCCCCACAACAGCTTGTGGAATGGCCACAGCTAAAGAGTGGACTTCCTTGATTGTTCCAGCAGTTCTTGCTGGCATTTTTGGCATTGCCATTGCTACCTTTCTGGGAGTTGCTTTTGGAAATTATGTGCTTCAATACATGTAATTATGTAAACAGCTTTTGTTTTCGTTTGTAACATCATCATACAAATAATGTTTAGTGCCGTGTATTTTTTTTGTTTACTGAAACCGAGATGTTAATTTCAGAGATCTATTTGTTAATAGTAGACTTACTAGAATTAGTCTAACTTACTTAAGGTAGCAAAATGGACAAAATGTTTTCCGGTTTTCATATACACCACCACACCATGTATGCAATATGCCATCTGCATATTTTGATGATTAAATGATAACTAGATGGGAATCCTGGGCGCTGAGTCATTTTATTTTTTCTTATTTCAAGTTGTATATGTAGTGCAATAATTACAAAATCAGCCAAAAAAAAATTCCTTTATTCAAAGCAAATAAATTTCACCAAAAAAACTGCAAGACCACCGCATGTTTAACAACTTCTTTCTAGTATTTTCCTGACCCAGAGCGAGACATTGTTGCATCATTTTCAAAGGCTATAAAAAAATTAAACACAATATTACTTTCTAAAACAAAAAATAAAATTAATGTAAAAGAAAAAATAAAAAAGGGTACTTTAAAAGTACAATGCTATAACTTAATTCAAAATCTTTCCAAAATTCAAATTTTAGAACCAACCATTATAAAATGACAAAATTCTTTCCAAGCATTGAATTTATTCTTTGCTGATATTTTTTTTTAATTGTTTACATCTCAACATGTTCCAAGTTTGTATGCAACATGCCAATTCTGGTCTTCTTTTAGTTCCCTTTAATATATGTTGCATAAGCCTGCAATTTGGAAGTCTGGAACATCCATATCAATAATCAGAGTAGAATCTGAAACCTGTCACAAATCTAACACAAATAAAATAGAAAAGAGAGAGAGGGTTTTATAGAAAGAGACCTTATGCCACACCTATTTTCTTGTGGGGTTCTTCTTTGGAAATCACATTCAGGTACAACAGCTGAAAATAATTTCAAAAATGGGTAAATCAACACCATCAAAAATTAAATAGCATGTTCTTTGCAACTTATCTGTTTTCCATTTCAATATTTGTAATAGGAAAAATGGTTTAACTTAGGAGTGACCCTCATACCTAGTCATAAAAATATATTAAATAAAATCAGCTTTAAAATTGAAGTTGATATTAGCCTTCAAACAGATAAAAAAACGGAAGAGGTGGAGGGATAGAGCAGAGAAAGGATTCTCTACTTTGTCAATCATTTTATAAAAAAACAACATAATATGAACAAAATTTGCCAACATGGATGCCACATACGACAACCGACTTGTTCGACTTGCAATAGCAGGTAAAAATGGTGCAACAGAAATGTAAATTGTGGTTTAGTAACTTAGAGAACAAATTTAACATTATTAAAAAGAATTTTTTAAAAAAATTGCATTTTTTGCACATGTCTTCATCGGTTCTCTTGACCAAAGTTCCAGAATCTTCTAAAGGTTTGAAAATTTGTCTTATTCCAGGAAGATCATCTACCTTTCCCATTCTGGTACCTTCATAAAGATCACTAAGAAATACAAAAATAAATATATCAACCTTAAATCTAATGTTTTATGTGTAGATATATTAGGTTTATATACACATATAACATACCTAGCCACCATAATCCCTACTCCATCTCTTTGAAAGAGCTCCTTCAGTAGCACTCCAGATATACTCCCATCTAGCAAATGAACTCTCTGGACACCTCCCTAATGTAAATTAAAAAAAAAAACCACAATTAGTAATGTTCATTAAGTTAATTTATACAAAATTAATAATTATTTTAACAACTGACTCTACAAACAAAGGCTGCAGCTGCCAACTCTGATAAATACCCATTTGATCTACTCAACCTTTCTTGTCCTCCAATAGCAAACCGTTGTTCATTGACCATAAACCATTTCCATTATCAAATCCAACACCATTCTGGAATTTTGCAGTATACCTGTTACTCGATGCCATTCCATTCATGGTGCTAAAATCAATGGAATTACTTTCATCATATTCAACCCCCTTTCATGTTAATCACTCTTTCCTTTATCTGTACAGCATAATGAAATTCAGATTGTGCAACCTTGTAGCAATTGGTATAGCATTAAATCAAGAAAATTACACGCCTTAAATACCTATTTTGTTGCACGCCTAAAAATGTAGGCAGTTCATCTAAGCATGTCCATTTTTATCCATTGCCCTGAAGATCTTCTGTTTCTGGCAGGAAAATTGATAGTTTGTATACAAACAAAAAATTTCCAATTATTAAAGCTCAAGAACTATTAACTAAAATGCGCAAATTATTATTAAACATTTTTTTGTGGCGTGTTGATTGCCAAATAACAAAAGATTAACCTATTTTAAAGCAATGACTAATTATCATTTTTTTTCATTCGAAACTAATAACTAAATTCCAATTATATAAATTATTTGTTAGTTCAGCAAGTAACAAAGATTTTAGATTGTTGATAATCTATTAAGATATCTATAAAATTGAAAGCTTTTGTTTATGTTAGATATGAGAACAGTATTTGTTGTATGAAAAACATCATGAATCATACTTGGATGTACCTGAATTAGTGTAGAAGGCAACATTATTTAAAAAATATAATCCAAATTAATGATTTTAAATTATCATACAAATGCAATACTTAAAAAAAACATACCTACGACACCAAGTGTTGTACGTAATGCACCAATTTACAAATCTTAGGATGCTGTGAAAAGACGTAATTGCCCATAAGAAATATTTAAGTGAATAACAAAATTTCCCCCCTTACACGTTAGTTAGGTTGCAACATTTGTAAAGACTAAAAAGCACAACAAATCCAAACCTTAAAAAGTCAAAGAAAAAAAAAACAGATATAGAAACAAAGAAGTAACCTTGTTTTTCAGTCCATTCAAAGGTCAAGACTTGTCATTCTAACACATCTCCAGTAGCAAATACATGAAAATGTTTCTGGTGGAAGGCCAATCTGATAAAAAAAAGGTGTATTGGAAGATAAATCTGCAACAAAAGAGAAATAGAAGATCATAAGTACTAATCAACGAAACAAATGACAACCTACATCAACTAAACTAAAACACACAAGAAAACCACGAACAATAACATATAGATTCTCAAATTATCCAAAACGTATAAATCAGATAAATAATTAAAACAACTCAAAAAAATAATAAAATTCTTACAATTCAAAAACGAAAACCAAGATGTATTAAACACTATAATCATAGTCAAGTTTTGAAATATATTGAATTAACTTGAACCAATATTCTGCATATTGGGTATTAGGCATAGACTCCTGCAAAAAATCATGTAAAAGAAAATCAGAAATTGTGAATAAAACAAACAACTAACCATAAATCTGGTTAGAAATAGTGTGTGCTGGTCTCATCAAGGAACCCTAAAATTGATAGAAAGAAGAAGGGAAGGCGGTGATGGTATAGGCATCAGCAAGGAAATGAACAAAGATTGAAAATCGGAAAAAATAGATAAGGAGATGAAGTGACTGACCCGTTTCCCGTCTTCTCTCTCCGATATGGGATTCCATTTCAATCACCAACAACATCATTGTCAGGCTTTGACTACGTCCCAGTCGATGTGTTGATGAAATCCAAACAATCAATTTGGTGCAAACATATGCTTCACAATCGAAGATCTAGGGGTGAGAAAGGCGGAATCGGATTAGTAGGGTAGAAACTCCTCCTGTGTTCATCTTCGTCCAAGAAAAAAAACGGAGATGAGGCGGTGGAGGGAAGGTTCGCCAAATATTTTACTGTGAAGTTACGGATGGACTAAGTTGCAAGAGAGAAGCATCTGATACGTTGTCCAGTTGACGTTTTGTGTTGAAGGAGGATACATTTAATTGTGATTTCTTACTTTGAAGCCCCATCAATGTCTGAGTCGGAGTTTGGTTACCGCCCCTTTTCTTCTCCACGCAGAAATCGTAGGCTTCAACGATTAATCCCATCTGTGTTATCTGTAACATAAATTCGATGATTAAATGACCAAAAAAGAATCTGAGTAAACTTGTTAACCGATTGACAGGAAAGCATATGAGAATAGGCGAACAGAAGTGAGGATTTGATGTTTTCGGATCAAAATCCGATCCGGGTCTTGGTTGTCGGAGCTACCCATGTAGACGACATACACCTGAAACAAAATGAAGATTGTAAGGTGTGCGAGAGACAAATATACGAAAAAACCCCAAAAAATGGTGTTAGAAGAAGAAGAAGAAGCAGCCATTTTGCTTCAGCAAGGGTGGCAAGGCGTCGACCAAAAGGGATAAGAAGGAAAGAAAGAAAAGAGAGATGATTAGATAGGAAACCCTAATGAAGGTAGGCGACGGTGGAGGTGGGAGAATATTATTGTACACCGATTGGGAAATCGAAGTATATCGTTGGCGGTCGCGGTGGCCTTTGTGTTCGCGAGAGAGAAGGCGGAGAGGGACGTAAGCAGAAAGAAAGAGGAAATAAAGAAAAGCAAACGAATTTGATTAGACGAGGAGGGCGGCAAGGCGGTGACCCAAACGGATAAGAAGGAAAAGGAGGAAGTGAAGAATTGGGGCTTTTTCATGAAAAGGTAAACTTTAGTGGCAACAGAAGAAAGAGAAAAAAGAGTACTGTTTCTCATCTTTTTAACGATTAATAATAGTATATACAATAGTATACTTATTTTAACGGAATATTAAAGTTACATGCTTTTGAGAATAAAAGTTTCAAAGAAATATGCAATCAAACTATACCCACAAGACGTACACGAATTACCAAAGAGCCCTAATCTTTGGGCTGTTGACTTTGAGAATGTCTCATACCAAAATCGAGTCGAGACTAGACTATTTTAACCGGTTTAAATTTCAGTTTTATTATTTTATATTTTCGGTTTTGTTTTTGGGCCTGTGTTAATCCGTGCCAACACACGGCAACCCTGTTTATTTATTACTGGATAAAATTGATATCGGAAAGCTCCAATTGACAAAACACAGGTGCCGGCAATCTACATAAAACACACATAAAAATCCAAGGACAGGAAAAGCTAAATTGATGAAGCAAGTATTTCGGAAGGCTCATCTCACCATTAATGGCGTCGTCGTCGCCGTTCATGACGGCCGCTGCGTCGTCATTTCGGTTACCGTCGCTCTCTTACCGCCAATATTGTACTCATTCATTAATCTCATCCAACAGTTCAAAATCCGAACCGAAACTGTGTACGTTCACTTTGAGACGTTTCTCGCTCGAAACATCTCGCTTCTCATCGTCGGAAAACATACCTACACTCAATCGAAGTGTAGTGGCTAGCTCTAATTTGAGATTCCCTCTGATATCGCCTAATGACCATTGGGGCATATGGACTGCTCTCTTCGCCACTGGTGCTTTTGGTCTATGGTAATCAATTTCTCTATTCTCATTGCTTATTGTGAATTTGAGATTATCTGTTCATTCTTTTGATCAATTATAAGATTGAAACTGTATTATTTCCTTTGCTCCTTAAATAAACTGTCACCTAAAATCATTCACTAGCGTTTTCAGAATATAGATCCTGACTTTTAAGAGTCAGTTCCTAAAATCTGAAGGTTAATGATTGGTACGGATCCATTGACTTTTTGGGTACAGTAGATGTGCTATTGCTTGCAATCTTAAAGTTGTATATGCTGCAATCAATTAGATTTGTTTCCTTTTTTGAATTTCATGATTTTGGTAATTAAGTGTATGTGGATTTTGAGGTGTTTGAATATCCAATTAAAGGTCAGAGAGAACCAAGATTGGGGGGATGATTAGTGCTGCACTTGTGAGCATCTTGTTGGGCCTTGCAGCCAGTAACATGGGGATTATTCCTCACGAAGCACATGCTTACTCTATTGTGATGGAATTCATTCTTCCTTTGACAATCCCATTGATGCTGTTCAGAGCTGATATGCGCAATGTGATAAAATCAACTGGGAAGCTCCTCTTGGCCTTTTTGATTGGATCAGGTCATATTTGTTATACAAACAGTTATCAGTTTAAGCATGCTTTAATAGATGCTTCTTTGAAAATATCATTCTTGTAACACTAAGAAAAACTTACATTTTATTTATTATAATGTGGCAGTTGCAACCACATTTGGAACACTAGTAGCATTCTTGATTGTTCCTATGCGATCACTAGGTCAAGATAGTTGGAAGATTGCTTCTGCTCTCATGGCCAGTTATATAGGAGGAGGTAATTAATGATATTGCTAACCAAAGATGTGGTATTTTTCATTTACTGCATTTTTAACCTAAAACTAAAGCTACGTTTTTTTTTTTGTCTATTTTGTAGCTATAAACTATGTTGCAGTATCAGATGCACTTGGTGTTTCTCCATCTGTTGTTGCTGCAGGTGTAGCTGCAGACAATGTTATATGTGCGATTTACTTCATGGTGTTGTTTACATTAGGCTCTAAAATTCCTTCAGAGGCTTTACCACCAACCAAAGGTGAGTTTAAAATAATAAATAACCTCATTTTTTTTTTTTAAATTGCCACCTCCCTTTATTTGAATGTCTATCTATGCACCTTTAACTTATGTCAAATGGCAGATCCGAGAAATAATTTGGAAGGCAATGTGGCCACAATACAAACAGCTACTGCACTTGCTGTTTCTTTTGCAATCTGCAAAGTTTCAACACATATCATTCAAGTTTTAAAATTGCCAGGTGGCACTCTTCCAGCAATTACTGCAACTGTTGTGATTTTGGCAACTTTACTTCCAAGACAAATTGGTTACCTGGCACCTGCTGGTGATGTTGTTGCTGCAATTTCAATTCAGGTATTTCAAGAAAATCTTTTTGTTTTTTCTTAACCAAACTTAAGGTTTACAAAGTTCATAACATTAACTATTTGATGTTGATGATATAGGTATTTTTTGCTGTATTGGGTGTGAGTGGGAGCATATGGAATGTTATCATGGTTGCTCCAAGTGTGTTTGTGTTTGCCTTTATTCAAGTCACAGTGCATCTTATTGTGATTCTTGGACTGGGAAAGTTACTCAGATTAGACCTAAAGTTACTACTTTTAGCATCAAATGCTAACATTGGAGGTCCTACAACAGCATCTGGGATGGCAACAGCCAAAGGTTGGGGCTCTTTGGTAATTCCTGGAATTCTTGTGGGTATATTTGGAATTTCAACCGCAACATACCTTTCCTATTTCTTTGGAACTTTTGTTCTCAAAAGCATGTCAGGGTTTCTGTAACATTTTGGCTATCAACTGTCTGCGATTTCTTGTTCCTAAACTTCTAATTATGCTCTCGATAGGTGACTAAGCATCTAGAAATTTCATACAGTATTATTATCAAACAAGTGGAGGACTTTCACATAGGATTATCATCAAATAGATGGTGTGCTTCAGAAGTCTCGTAAATTAAAACGTACAGAACTGCTATACTTCTGATATTAGTCAAATATTCTAGAAAGGGTAGGTAAGCTGGAAAATCAGAAAAATATAAAGCATCTTATTAGTGGGAGGGGTATTTTGGGTATTTATGCTATTTAGTTTGTTACAACAGTGGCTTATAAAAGATAATAGCGATGAGAGTAGCATCATCTTATCTTTATGTGAACTCGAGGAATCTTACCATTGGAAGAGGCTTGGCTCTTGAACCACTAAAATCATTAGGGTTACAATTTGTTTATTTGGTATTGTGAGTGTTTCAATCAATACAAGATGCTTTTGAATTCATTTTCTTGTTTTTGATTTTATTTTAGAAGTTAGTTCATAGCAAATTGGTATGAGAGTAATGGCCTAATGGCCATTATGGATATACTATATATGGCTCAAAAGGGTGGAAACAATAGGAGAAAATGTGGAAACAATAGGAGGAGTGAAGGAAATACATTCCGTCTCACCCGATGGAGATATCAACAAAGACGGTGTTCAAGTATACAACTCTCCATTCATCAAGTTTAGATTCCGACCAAGGCAACAACTCCACACCACCGCCACCTTCTCCATCACCACCACCATTATAACAACCCTTGTTTTTTAAAATGTCATGTTCTGGTATAAACATAAGTTTTAAGTGTGTGTGTGTGTGTATATATATATATATATATATATATATATATATATATATATAGAGAGAGAGAGAGAGAGAGAGAGAGGGAGAGAGAGAGAGAAAGTTACAAGTAGCTAGTTTCAATGATAAATCATACCTAAATACCATGGAATGTGAGTTGTAGAAAGAGATCTTGCTGTCTAGATTTGTAGCCACATTAAATGTACTACAAAACTAAGCTAAATGTAATTACAAAGCAAAGCAAGGAGAGGAGGACTAGATGCATGACATGTCAAGAAATCCTAAAGGATAACTAGATAAAGATGCGAAGGTATATGTGTCATATCACTAGAGATTTACAAGTTAAAAAGCCAAAGGAACAATGAACTTAGTGCAATACACTATCACTGTTTATAGGAACCTAAATAATCCATTTTTTTATTCCAAATAATGATTTATTATCAAGAGCATAAGTAGCAAAGGTTAAGAAGAAAGTTAGGAATTCCTAAACAAGAATTAAACAAGGTGAGTATGCTAATGACAGTTATGAAACATTTTCAGATTAAAGTATTTCGAAGGAGCACTCAAAATCTCTAATCGGATGAAATTCACTGTTTTCTAGAATGCAGAATAAAGAAGATGTTATGAAATTTGTACCCAAAAATGATTTCGAAATTAATCATATAATAGGAACTAACTTTCTGTCTTCAAACTGACATATGGTAGTTGTAGGAAAACAACTTCTTGTCAAAAAACTATCACATTACCTGTCATAAACTAACATAAAATTGGGTTTATAAATGGATCACAAAACCGGGTGTATTTAAAGAAAATACGGATTTCTGAGGCATTTACCTGTCACAAACTAGCATAAAACCGGGTCTATAAATCGATCCCAGCCAGGGGCTCTGCCCCTTGGACCCCACTCCCAGGGGCGCTGTCCCCGGACCTCCGTTAGTTCAGGGGCTTCGCCCATAAATAGCAGTATACTTTCAACAAAGACAAACTTAAACAAATGTGCACTCCGCACCATACCGATTTGTTCAATAATTGTCAAAGTGACATTGATCAACAAATTAATCTCATTACACTTAAATAATATTAGGGATATAAAATCACCAACAAAACCTCCCTTATTTAAGTGTAATCTTGATTAACTTAAAATTAAAATCATAACAACAACAAACTGATGCATAAATGAAATATCGTGACGATTGAATTTCACATTAGTATATTACTCATTCCAAATATTCGGATATCAGGGTGTCACTAAAGATTGAATCATTTCTATTCTAAGTGAATACATGAAGATAATATACACAACAATTTACATTCTCAAAGTTTTAACTTAACACTATATTTTAGTAGCTTGTGTCTCATCCTTCAATAAGCATATCAAAGTCAAGTCCCAACTTCTTGAAGCAGCTAAACTTCGTGCTTATATAGGTAATTCTTTTGTTCTAGCACCTGCAAATGCAATTTTTCAAAGAACTATTAAAAATAAAATTTGCACCTCCTTAACTTGCAGTACTAAACACATACATTGGGATGATGATAGTAATATATTCCAATCTTCAATTATCAAGCTTTCCACATTGAATTCAGCATCTAATATTGCATTAGATAGGAATTGGGTATCTTAATATAAAAGATTTTAGGTGGACTTTAAACCCATCCCTACAACCGTCTTGTGCACAAGATCTCTAGCTAGCCCTTTTGTTAAATAACCGGCTAAGTTCAACTGAGTCTTACAAACTCCACATATATAACACCAATCATGATGAGCTAACAAATCATGCTATGCATAACACCTAAATGTCTAGACCTCCCATTATACACTTGACAATAAGCTTTAGCCAATGTTGCAACACTATCACATCTGATAGAAATGGTAGATATTGGTTTTGGCCATAGTGGAATTTCATAAATCAAATTCGTTAGCCACTCAGCTTCTTTACCAACAGCAGACAATGCAACAAACTCATATTCCATGGTTTAGTTAGTAAAACAAGTTTGTTTCTTATATGCCCAAGAAATGACACCTCTTCCAAGAAGAAACACACAATCATTTGTAGAGGAGTGATCCTCTAAGTTGTTAATCCAGCTGACATGAGAATAACCTTCCAAAACAGAAGGATACCCACTATAAGTTAAACCATAATTCACGGTCCTTTTCAAGTACTTGAATACCATACTCACAACTTACCAATGATATGTAAGCCTTCCCACAACATATAATATATCAGGCCTAGTATTGATCATGTCATACATTAGATAACCAATAGTTCTTGATTATTCAAGTTAGACACTGGAGATCCTTTATTAGGTAGAAGCTTGAGACTAGGATCTATAAGAGTGCTAACAGGAGAACAATTTTCAAAGTTAAACCTTTTCAATATCTTCTGAATATAATGAGATTGAGAAATTGAAATCCCATTGTTTCCTTGTTTAATTCTTATACCAAGAATTACCTCAGTCTCCCCTAGGTCTTTCATTTCAAAATTAGATGATAAGAATTTCTTGGTTTTATCAACTTTTTCTAAATCAGTATCAAAAATCAACATATCATCCACATATAGACAAATCATAACTCCTTTACCAAAAGTATCAAATTTGTTATATACACACTTGTCAGCTTGGTTTAATGCAAAACCATTAGACAAGACAACATCATCAAACTTTCGATGCCATTGTTTTGGTGCTTGTTTCAAACCATATAATGATTTCTTCAACTTGCACACTTTGTGTTCATTTCCATGCATCACAAACCCTTCAAGTTGTTTCATGTATATTTCCCCATCGAAGTCACCATTCAAGAATGTAGTTTTCACATATTTGGTGAATCACAAGATTATGTATAGCTGCAAGAGCTAATAATAATCTAATAGTGGAAATTTTGGCAATAGAGCATAAGTATCAAAGAAATCCATGCCTTCCTTTTGTATAAAGCCTTGGATAACCAATCTTGCTTTATACTTATCAATTGTGCCATCCAACTTCATTTTTCTTTTGAGGATCCATTACATCCTAATGCCTTGCAAAAGGAGGTAAATCAGACAATACCCAAGTATTGTTATGCATTATAGAATCAATCTCATCTTGAATTGCCTCTTTCCAGAAATGAACATCCCTCGAAGCCATAGCTTCACTGAAAGTCTTTGGATCCTCTTCAATATTAAAACAATGTTGATGTTGAGACACAATCTCATCCCTTGTTGCTTTTCTGGATCCTTGGATCCACTTGGTCCATCACCATCCTTGTTCACTTTACGAAAACGAAAATCTTTCTTGAAGTGGCCCGGTTTGTTACAATTCCAACAAACCAACTTAGCCTTCTTTTTGGAAGACTTGTCATCCTATCCTTTAAACTTCCTTTTTCCATTATACTTCTCGGGATTCTTTGAACTTTCTCCTTCCACCATGTTCATAGAAGATGAACCAACTTGGTTCTTGCCTTAAGGATTGTTATCAAGTTCTTGAGTCCTTAAGGACTCTTCAATCCGTAAATGGCTTCGAAATTGAGTCAAAGTTAATTCTTCTTTGTTATGTTTCAGATTATGTTTAAAATCTTTCCAGAAAGGAGGCGGTTTATCAATGATCATAGCCACAAAAATGGTTTCATCCATTTTCAGATTTTGTTGAGTAAACTGTCCCAAGATCCTTAACATTTCATGAAATTGTTCCATAACAGGCCTGAAGTCAGTCATCCTGTAACCCATAAAGTTACTTACAAGAAACTTCTTGCTTGAAGCATCTTCAGTCATGTACTTGGATTCAAGAAAATCCCACAATTCTTTTGCAGTTTCAACATTTTTATAGTTATCAAATAGAGAACCAGACATACCATTGAGAATATGACCACGATAGATGTAGTCATCATTATCCCACTTTGACCTTCTTCTTGTTGCCTCCAAAGTTTCATCTTCAATAAATCCTAGCATGGGTGTACTCAGAACATACACCATTTTCAGAGTAGCGAGGAGAAAATGCATCTTCTTCTGCCATGTACGAAAATCTTGCCCTCCAAACTTGTTCAGTTTGTCAAACTTGTTTGTCATGTCCTTCACAGATTCGCTACTTGCCATGATCACAGAATGCTTTAATCTTTGTTAGAAAATCGGGGTATAGATATACTTGGATCAATGAGAGTTGTGAAACACTTTCAAATTAAAACATATCGAGGATACACTCAAAATCTCTAATCGGATGAAACTCACTATTTTCTGGAATGGATAATGAAGAAGATGTTATGAAATCTGTAGCCAAAAAATGATTTCGAAATTGATCATATAACAGGAACTAACTTGTTGTCTTCAAACTGTCATATGGTAGTTGCAGGAAAACAACTTCCTGTCCAAAATTGTCACATTACTTGTCACAAACTAACATAAAATCGGGTCTATAAATGGATCACAAAACTGGGTGTATTTAAAGAAAATACGGATTTCTGAGGCATTTACCTGTCACAAACTAACATAAAACCGAGTCTATAAATCGACTCCAGCCAGGGGCTCTCCCCTTGGAACCTACCAGGGGCTGCTGCCCCTTAGACCCCGCTCCCAGGGACGCTGTTCCCTGACCCCCGTTAGTTCAGCGGCTTCGCCTCTAAATAGTAGTATACTTTCAACAAAGACAAAATTAAAGAAATATGTACTCCGCAACATACCGAATTGTTCAATAATTGTCAAAGTGACATTGATCAACAAATTAACTTCATTACACTTAAATAATATTAGTGATATAAAATCACCAATATATATATAAGTGTGTATGTATTTAGGAGTATAGGTATATTTTTTAAGTATAAACACATTTTTATATGTTTTTTTAAAATCATAAATATATTTTTTTAAATATTATTATGTTTTTTTCGAAATATAAATATGTGCTTTTACATATTGTATTTTAAATTTTTGAAATTGGTGTTTAATTATCAGTATGCATATTTGATAGCTATTTAATTAAGAAAGAAAAAGAAGTTACTATTAAAAGTTATCAGAAAAGTAGTGTTTATTACTGTAAAAAATAAGATGATCTATTGTTATATAATATAAACTTTTATAAATTGATTAGTTTGCAAGCTGACTAAACAATTTAACCCTTAAAAGTATGTATACATAATAAACGGTGCAAAATTAAAAAATAAACAATAATATTTCTATGGTTTTTATTAAATAATAATAATAATAATAATAATAATAATAATAATAATAATAATAATAATAATAATAATTTAACCTATATGTTTAGATGTTTATTTGAGTATAAAAATCTAAATTATCACATAATTTGATACAACATTATATAAATTCATTGTTGAGTATCCAATTTTAAATTACGACTACCAAGGAGTATTTTTAATTAGAAATGGGGGTCAATGTGGTTACATACGAAGTACAAGTACTTCACATTGCAAGTACATTTCATCTTGTATCTTCCATACTTCTCAATTAGGGTTTTTAAGTGTACTGCACTTTTAGGTTTTGCACTGTACTACAAATTATATTTTTATATAGTTTTGTTGCGAATTTAAAAATATATAATACATTATTTATTATGGTATGAAAATAACATGATATATTTTGCAAAATTATTCGGTTCTCGGGTGACGAATGTATAATTAGAAGTCAACGGTAGTTGATTATTCGTAGTTACAATTAATAAAGGAAATGTAACGTCAGACTCGAAAGATTTATACCTTAGAAATGAATTATCATGTTCTCTTTTTTTTGTTTTCTAAACTTTACAGGAATAATAAGCGATGTACTTGAAAAACAATTGCTGAAAAAATACGATCGAATGTCAATGGTTTGCTACGATAATAAGTTAAGGCTAATTCACTTGGCTGACAACTAACAAGGAAATCATGAGTTCTATTCCAGACATATATTAACCCGTCATTCTAAAAAAATGGTTTGCTATGATTGTTTAGTTACAACGTAATCAAGAATCATGATATTGGACTTTTAAAATTATATCTTAGGAACAATAATTCGCTATTTATTATGGTATTAAAATAACATGACATATTTTGCAAAATTATTCGGTTTTGAGATAAGAACGTATAATTAGAAGTCAACGGTAGCTAATTATTTGCAGTTACAATTAATAAAGAAAATCTAAC
Source organism: Lactuca sativa (assembly GCF_002870075.4). Lineage (NCBI taxonomy): Eukaryota > Viridiplantae > Streptophyta > Magnoliopsida > Asterales > Asteraceae > Lactuca > Lactuca sativa. The sequence goes on from NC_056624.2 coordinate 230,410,239, forward strand.
ATTAGATCTCATGGGTTTATACCTTAGAAATGAATTACTTGCTCTCTTCTTTTTGTTTTCAAAACTTTGAAAGAGATAATCAGCGAATGTGAACAGTGTATTAAGATTGTTTGGTTACAACGTAATCAAGAATTGTGATATTAGACTTGTAGAATTTATATCCTAGCAGATATTATTTCTATATCAAATTCTCTAATGTATTCATTTTGTTTCACATTTGAAATGAATTAATACGTCACCTGTTAGGAACAATAATTCATTATTAATTATGGTACTAGGTGTAAAACATGTGTATTACATGAGTTGATTAAAAAAAATAAAATATTAAAATATAAATAATAAGTATTTTTTAAAATAAAATTTTGAAATGAGGAATGACATTTTAAAATAAGAAACATATTAATTACAATTTAGTATAATATTTATTACATTTGATAGTTTACTTATATAACTATATGTATTATCTGACTTTTTAATCTTAAAAATTAAAAAAAAAAAAAAAAAAAAAAAAAAAAAAAAAACTAGAAATTGACATGTGGATATTATTTATTTCAAAAATATCACAAAATTACAAGTGTCAAAATTTATGAGAGATTGACATATGGCAAAATGAATTTTCATTTATTAGGATATATTAAAATACCATGAAATATTTTGCAAAATTATTTAGTTTGGGATAAAAATGTTTAATTAGAAGTCAAAGATAGCTAACTATTCACAAAGCAATCAATAAAAGAAATTTAACATTAGACTTAACGGGTTTATACCTTGTAAATGAATTATTGGCTTTTTTTTCTTTTTGTTTTCAAAACTTTGTAGAAATAATAAGCAAATGTCAATGGTTTGCTTCGATTGTAGTGTTACAACGTAATCAAGTATCATGCTATCATAGTTTTAGAATTTATATCCTAAAAGATATTATTCTATATCAAATTCTTTAATATATTCATTTTGTTTCGAGTTTTAAATGAATTAATATGTCATCTGCCGTTTAGAAAAAATGACACACTATTTGTTATGGTAAATGACATATTTTGCAAAATTATTCGGTTTTGGGATCAAGAATGTATAATTAGTAGTCAATAGTAGCCGCCTATTCACACTTGTAATTAACAATGGACATATGATGTTAGATTTTTAGAAATGAATTATTCATTCTCTTCTTTTGGTTTTCAAAAGTTTAAATAAATAATAAGCAATCTTGATGTGCTTGAAAAACAATTGCTAAGAAATATGCAATTGAATGTCTACGGTTTGCTACGATTGTTTGTGTACATTGTACAACGTAATCACGAATATCAACATTACACTTTTAGACTTTATAACGTAGGAAATGAATTCTATGCCTATTAATTTTCTTATGTATTCATTTTGTTTCAAGTTTTAAATGAGCTAATACATCATCGACTGTTCAAAAAAGTAAATAATAAACGACTTTTGTAATATAAAAACTTCAAATATTTGTGTATTTTTTTAGAACAAAAGAAAGCGAGAGCAGAGAAGATGGAAAACTCATGAAGTGAGAGCAAAACTTATATATTGATTATAATTAGGATTTTATTTTCCGCACGTTACAGTAACAGTAATGGATTTAAGAACTAGTAGAAACTAAGTTGTTACATGTTGAAAATAGATGAAAATGTCGTTTTTATTTCCAAAGATAACTAAAAATAAGCGCGAAAATGTAATAAAAATTTATATCTAAACATAGATAAACTTGAATTTATACTGGTACGTATATAAAAAAAAAACAAGTAAGTTTTGTTTTTTCTTAAATTAACGAACGAAAGTTTTAAATATATGTCAAAGTGTTGACTACCTCGAATTTATATCGACACACATACATAAAAATAAGCATGTACATGAAACTTATTACGGAAAATGTCATTTTACAATGTAGAGGGGTGCAAATTGTTGATGAGAAAATTCTATGAGGTCAAACTTACATTTAAAAAAGTACAGGGGTGAAAATTATTATTTTCCAAAGTAAAAAGGTACATACATCGAAACACCCACGAACATTAGTTAATTTCCAAAAATTACCAATTACTAGGGTAAAAACTCAAAAATTACTCATATGCGGTTTTTTAGCCCTAATCTTTGATCACATTTATGAAAAAAAAAAAAAGCACCCATATTCGATTGGTGACCGGTTACCAAGATAAAAAACCAAAAATCATTCATTATCAGGGTAAAAAACTCATGTTGCATGCTTTTGGAACTTAATTGTAAACAACTAACAATATTTTGGGCTTAATTGTAAGAAAAAAAGGACTTAATCGATTATAATGTCAAAATGTAAGAACTTTGTGGGTGCTTTTCCTTTTTCTAATGCCTGGACTCTTGAAAATCACTTTGTGAAAATTGGTCCAACCAAATTATAATTCTGTTGATCCGGATCGTATCTTAATTTAATTTGGACTATTTAGATCAATATTTTGAAAATTAAAATCAATTTGGATTAACTTGATTGCATCGGATCAAACTTATATATTCAAACGAACACCCTTAGGTTCATTACCAACTTGGCTCTAGGGTTTGTTAATTGTTAATATTAAACTACTGTTAAAGTTTGTTAATCATTGGTAGTAAAATATATTAGGTTTTGTTAATTAATTGGAATTTTTGTTAAGGTTTGTTGATTGATAATTTGGTTTTTTGTTAGGAATCTTAATTAAGTGAGGCACTAGCTAGGTTTTAGTTACATATCCGCCAAAAGCATATGGATGGTCAGATGTCAATTACAAAAGACCTTGCAGCTTGGGTCAACATCAGATGAGGATCATTTTCCACTTTCATTCTCGATGGTATTTAAGTGAAACTCATAGAAGGAAGGGACACACCACAATACCTCCATTTCTTTAAAAAAGAAGCTCCGAGTTCTAGGATTATGGAAGACAGTGCAGTAGTAAGAATGGTGATGCTTCTTGTTTTCGTTGGGTGGCTCATGATGTGGGTTATGCTGCCAACGGAAACCTACAAATTTTCATGGAAACCTACCCTCGCAAATCGACTAGACTCAACTTATTTTCGTGAACAAGGTTTCCTTATATATATACACGTTTATCTTTGTGTTTGCATGTTTGTCTTGTCAGTTGTCAGGATTCTTTTGTTGTGAAAATTAACTGTTTCGATTCATAAATGATTTACCAAAGAAGTATGTTGTATTTTCTTTCAGGGACAAATCTTGTGCTTTTCTCATTTCCCATAATGTTCTTGGCATCGTTGGGCTGTATTTATCTCCATTTTCAGAAGAAAACTCGTTCTGAAAGGTTAGTATATATATTACATATATCTCTCGAATGCAATACAAAGATAGTATTAATTTCACAACCCCGGAGTACTGCATCCCAACAGTTCTTGCTAGCTAGTATCTATGTTGTTGTTTTTCGTTTAAGAAGTGCATATACTGAAATACTGATCAAACAAGTAATATATATTTGCTGCAGTAATCTGACTAGAAGAAGATGGTTGGACGTATGGAAACGTCCATTAATTGTGACGAATCTTCTAGGGATTGTGAGCGTGATGGAGCTGGTGTTTGCAGCCATGTTCATCGCTCTACTAGGATGGTCTCTATACAATTACTTGCACGTCAGCTTCACCCATCCTCATATGCATCATGGAGTTGTGCAGAAAGAGTAAGTTGTCGATTTTCGCCATGATTGGCCAGATTACTTTTATCAGGATTTAGGAATAATTAAGTAGTGTACTTGATTAGGGTGTATATATATATTGTGGGCCTTCAAATTGAAAAAGCTCTTTTGCATCGGGTAAAAGAAACGGTTGATCTAATTAGTAGCTAGCTAGCTAGCTAGAACAAATTAAAGTTGTACTGTTCTGTGAACAACGATTATATTACATGCAGGTGGCTAACCAAGTTCCGTAGTGTATCGTTGAGACTTGGGTATATCGGGAACATAACGTGGGCGTTTCTGTTCTTTCCGGTGACACGTGGATCATCGATCTTAAGACTCGTTGGGCTTACATCTGAGTCAAGTGTCAGGTATCACATATGGCTTGGCCATTTATCCATGGTTCTCTTTACTGCACATAGCGTTGGGTTTATTATCTACTGGGCTTTCACTCATGAAATGGCTTTGGTACGTACTTCCATCTCTTTCAATTCCTTTCGCTTCTTAATTAATTTGTTTTCAAGTGAATTAGTTCATAGATTATATATTATCTATATAGATTGATTTAGATTATATTTTTACATCAACCACAGTGAACATTTTAAATTAAAAACTGCTTTATTCGTAGTTCAAGAGAGACAAGGGGGGGGGGGGGGGGGGGGGGGGGGGGGGGGGGAATGCCTTAGTTAAAAGAAGCTAGCTGATGTCCACTTTGCATCAATAATTTTTGGACGGGTTTTAGTTTTGGACCTCTGAAAACCTATCCATATATTGGGTGCTCTAATTATTGTGAAGTGGTCGTTTGGAATTATATAAATGTCTAGAGAATATCGTTTTTTGTTTTTTTCTTTTACAAAATTTCATTTCTGCATGTGTTATGATAACCACCGAATGATTTATAGTGACATTTTATATCAACTAGAGACCAATAGTTAAAGTGAAAAATGTAATTATGTTAAGACAATGCATTGAAATTAGAGAAGATATCATTGATCGTAAATAAAACTACTAAATAACATGACTATATATAATTATAATACTTTATAATATTCACTAAAACTTACGGACATAATGACATGATTTACACAAACACACCAAAATAAAAACTATATTATTATAAACCCTGCTTGCATGCAACCAAATTTTTAAATATTTGCTGATTTTTGTTTTGAACAGAAAATATTTTATGAACTTAGAACCTTTACGATTTTATGATCACGGGCGGAGATAGTAGAGGGTTGCCGGATGCTTTGCCCCCCTCAATCTCTATAGAAACTTTAAAATATATTAATATACTATATTAATACCCGCACGTTACGCGAAAAACACCTATATAGTTGAAGTCTTTATCAATATATGTTTTTTTTTTAAATATAATAATAATGTTGTTGTCAAATTTGATATCATAATTTCGTATACTAAATTAATATATTATATTGATTATTTTGAATTATATGATAATATATATATATATATATATATATATATATATATATATTATAACTGCATTATCTTAATAGTTTGAATAACTTCTACACACGAATTATACGTGAATAAAATTGAATATAATTATGGTTCAATGTTATTTATAGTTGTTATTATTATTGATTAATTTTTTAAAATTAGTTTGCTTAATGTTTTAATTTTTATTATTATAACTATTTAAAACATCAAAAATTGTTTTTTGATTTTAAATGTAACAATATAATCATTTATATAGAATTATTTTTAACTATTGTTAATGTAAGTTATTTTAAGCTACTTATTTGAAAACTTTTAACAATTATAAAAATATCTTTGAGAAATATTTTAGTTAAATTGATATTACAGTTTAGTTTTTGTATTTATCACTACAATTTATTACTTTTAACTATTTACAAAATATTCTTTGGTTTTTTTAAGTGAAAATGAAATTTATATTTAAATTGACACTGTAATGTTATATTTAAATCAACAATTTAAGTATTTTTGTCCAAACTGTTCAAAAGTTGTAACTTTAAACTGATGATGGTTTACATACAACAACAGTTTAAATCTAATAAATTAAGTATAATATGTTAAAAGTTAAAAACATAACATTATAAGTAGAAGTAAAGATATTATTTTAATATTGAAATTTAGTTTATTTATGATTACACTTTAGCTTTGATATTTATTTAACCTTATTAACCAATTTAAAATCATTATTAGAAAGATAATACAATTTATCACTTTTAAATATTTACAAAATATTATTTATGGTTGTTTAAGGTAAACTAAAGTTTATATTTAAGCTGAACCTGTAATGTTATATTTAAATTAATAATTTAAGTATTTTATACAAATTGTTCCAAAATTATATCTTTAAAATGATAATTGTTTACATCCAACAATATATTAACACTAATAAATTAAGTATAATATGTTAAAAGTTAAAGAACATAACTTTATAAGAAGAAGTAAAGATATTATTTTAATATTGAAATTTAGTTTATATATGATTACACTTTAGGTTTGATATTTATTTAACTTTATTAACCAATTATAATTATTATTAAAAAGAAATTGAAAAGTCATGGGAGTTTCAAATGAATGTGGTGAAAGAAAAAAAATGCATGGGAGTTTCAAATGCATGAGGTTCAAGGAAAAATGCTAGCTTTATAAGATACTAGGAAAATCCCCACGCAACATAGTTAAAATAATATCTTTTACCAAATTAAATAGTCAAAATGGAATAAATTATATAGTTAAAATAATATCTTTTACCAAATTATTATTTAATATTTCTACTTTGAAACAAAATGTTAGTAGTAAAGCAAAAATAGTTAACATATTAGTTTTATTAAACATTATAGTTTAATTTTTAAGTCATTGTGATATATACAATTATTTGATAATTTTATAAACCGTTTAAAATTGTGTAAATTATATATCAAATGAATGATAATATAACGGGTAACAAAACGTATGAACAAAAATATGAACTGAAACTTTTAGTAACACAAAAATAGAAAAACATCTATTATAACATTTGTATTAAAAAAGATATATATACAACAAATAATAAAGAATATGAAAAATAAACACTATAACTTTTAATAACAAAAAAACACTAAAACATCGATTATAATATTTATATTAACTCTTCATATTTAAATAACAGATCTCTTCAAATACATTAATGTTTTTAATGAGGAAAACTTTACAACCTTATAAAATAAAGGAAAATAAAAAGTTATTAGTGATTACTAATTAATAGTCATGAGTTAAAAACTCTTGAGTTGTAACTAATAAATATACATAAATTAGAAAACTCTTGAGTTGTAATGTGAGTTTCAAATGAATATGGTACTTGGAAATGTATTATTATTATTATTATTATTATTATTATTATTATTATTATTATTATTATATTCGTCTAAATAATTGGTTTTGATGCATCATTTTAATCCCTTCAATTATTAAACATAAAGATATTTAATTATAAATTTATATCATACATAGGTGCATATACATGTTAAACCATTCACATATAATATATATATATATATATATATATATATATATATATATATATATTCTTAAACGGCATATGTAATTCTTGTCGTAGTAATATGGATAGATTACTTTCATATGAAGAACATATCATGATAAGTCTATCATAATTACATATCAAATGTTCAAAATTATGTTATCTTTTAAATATTGTCTTTTAAATATGTTGTGTAGGATAACCCAACAAAAAATAATAGAAAATAAACATAATCAAAATAGAAAAATTACAATCAAATAAATAAGAGCATTCGGTGGTTGAATATATAAATAAAGATGTTACATAAACATACATTTAAATCAAAAGAAAAAACTAACATTCATCAACTTTGCTCAAACAAAAAAACCTATATCCATTTTATGAATCTTCTTTTTTCATTTAACACCATTCAACTATAGAAACTTGATGACAATTCTTCACTAACCTACAATCAAAATATTTTTCTTGAAAAAAAAATCAGAAAGATATTCCAAGCAAAACATTGATGTTTGGATAATCAAAATATGTCCACCTCCATCTGTTATCCATAATTATGTGCAAGTGGATAATAGCGCTCGAAGTTCCGCCACTTTTGGCTGCCGATCTAGTGCGTCCGATGCTACCATCCGCTCCATGTAACGCAACAATAACCTCTTTCCCATGTGCCTCCTTTCTCGGTTCCAAAAACTCCACCACCATTTTGATAATAAAGAAATATTGTAATTGTAAGCATTAAGGCTTTCAATACCAAGCCCACTCTTGTCCTTAGAGTTTAAGACTTTCTTCTATGCAATCCAAGAAATATTTTTGTTGTCGCTAATTAAAGCCACCCCAAAAGAAACACATGCTCTCACTAGTATTTGAAAAACTCAATAAGGGCTATTTATTGACTCATCAATACGCATAGTTTCAGATTGTAGTTGTATGTTAGGTTATTTACTTTAACCAATAATTAAATATGTACAAAATCATACATTCATTAACCTCACAAGTAATTATCTCTTAATTATACACAAAATCATATGATTTACTGCTAATTAACATCACTTATATAATTAAGCATTCCAATCGATCTTCAAAGATATCATTTGAAATTGGAGGTGGGTTTATATAACAAACGAAAATGTATAAAAACATAAGTCGAAAGAATCCATATATCATTTTTTCATAGTTGAATAAAATCAAAGAACAAGACAAAACAAAACTGACTGTTTGGTTTTTCAAAATGAAAAACCGAAATATTTCATTTAGTTTCGATTTTAGTTAAAAATCCATAACAAAATACTCAACTCTTAAACTCTTGAGGTGTCTTTTCTAATTAATTACACATAAAAATACATCTTTTTCAATATTCACAAAAATATGGTTATCATTTTTAGCCTTAGTTTTTTTTAATCTAAATAGTTAATTATTTGATTTTTAGTTTTTAACTAAATAGTTATTTGACCACATGTCCTTTGCGTTCTTTTTTAACAAAGCTAAAAGTGTATTCGAGTTGCATAACTAATTATTTGGATCGAAAATAAGTTTAAAATTTGAAGACTTGCTTGGACAATACTTGTAGCATGTTAACATAGTTGTCATTTCAGTCTTTAATAGGATTACGATCAAAGCTTTAAACTTGCAATTTTTTGGCCATATATGCAGATGCTAGAATGGAGTAGAACTTACATTTCAAATGTAGCTGGAGAGATTGCTTTTGTACTTGCTTTGATTATGTGGGTGACAAGCATGACTCGGGTAAGGCGAAAGATGTTCGAGCTTTTCTTCTACACACACCAAACCTACGTTCTCTACCTCTTCTTCTACATCATCCATGTCGGGGTAGCCTATTTCTGCTTGATTCTTCCCGGAATTTTCCTCTTCCTTATCGATAGGTACTTGAGATTCTTGCAATCACGGACAAATGTAAGGCTTATCGCTGCCCGCCTCTTGCCTTGTGACACACTCGAACTTAACTTCTCCAAGATTGCTGGTAAGATTGATTGTGCCCAAAATCTTAATTAGGGTAATTAGTTGGTCTACAAATGGGAAAGTACTTTTGTTTATGTTCGATAAAAAGCTGATAAATTATGTCAAATATGTTGCAGGATTAGAGTATCATCCAGCAAGCTTCTTGTTCGTAAATGTGCCATTAATCTCCAAGTTGCAGTGGCATTCATATACAGTGACTTCCAATGCTAACATGGAGCCTGAAATGCTCAGCATTGTGATCAAGTGTCAAGGAACGTGGTCTCACAAACTTTACCAAGAGCTTTCTGGTTCTGCTATCCAACGTCTTCAAGTCTCTGTTGAAGGACCCTATGGACCTACTTCACCACATTTTCTAAGGTTATATATATATATATATATATATATATATATATATATATATATATATATATATATATATATATATATATATATATATATATATATATATATATATATATATATATATATATACTAGTTGTGAGACCGTATATTATACGGATTGATTAAAACAAAATGTTAAGTACGAACGATTAAATAGAAATTTTATTTGAATTTGAAATTGAAATAAGTGAAAATTATAAAAAACATGCAAAAAATAAATTAATTAAAATTATGTGTTTAGTGTGTACTAAACGAGTTACTTATAACAAAATATTAAACATAAAGGTTTAAACTGTAAATTTATTTGAAATTGAATTTAAAATTTAAAATTTAAAATTAATAGTTATTATGGTAGGTTTAATTTATGGAAACTAAATTAATAATATATTGAAAATGAAAATTAAAGTAATGACAAGTGGAAAATAAATATATCTCAATTTATGACAAAATGTCATGTGGTTAGTTTTATGAGAGAAGGACATGAGGCAAAGTCATTTTCATTTATTAGGGTATATATATATATATATATATATATATATATATATATATATATATATATATATATATATATATATATATATATATATATATATATATATATATATATATATATATATATATATACACACACACTCCATTTTAAATTGTTTGACCTACTAATTAATTTTAACCAGAATTTTGATTTTAATGTTAAATTGATTGAAAGTCTAATGCTTGCTTGTAGTGTTTTAATTTGGTGTTAGAATCTTGACATTCAAACATTTCGGTTAATTTGTAGTTATGAGAATTTGGTATTGATCAGTGGAGGCAGCGGCATCACCCCGTTCATCTCTATAATTCGCGAGCTTACTTTCCAAAAGGCACGACAAGAACAACAACCTGATAAAAATCACAAGATCCCAACAAGTGTTCTCCTGATTTGTGTCTTCAAAAACTCTGCAGAACTCTCGATGCTTGACCTCTTGATTCCATTAACATCAACCAGTACGCCTTCAGATCTTTCCCAAATAAACCTTCAAATACACGCCTACATCACTAGAGAAGTCGAGCAGCCACAGACCCTTGAAAACATCAAGACACCTCTTCAAACCAAATGGTTCAAACCAAATGTCTCCGACTCTCCTGTTTCACCACAACTTGGACCTGACAGTTGGTTATGGCTATGTGCGATTATCTCATCCTCTTTTATCATGTTTTTGATTTTATTGGGGTTTGTCACCAGATACCACATCTACCCTAAAGATGACATTGAAGGTGATAAGGTCTACAATTACACGTTCAAAACGTTATGGGACATGTTCTTCGTCTGTGTTAGTGTTTTTTTGGCTACTAGTTTCATGTATCTGTGGCAAAAGAAGGAGAACGACAAAAAGGAAGGGATGAAAGTTCAAAACTTTGAGGTCGGTGAAGTTGGTGAGATCGAAAGGTTTGATCGTCAGTCTGTTGTTGGAACTACTGAGGTTCATTTTGGCCATAGGCCTGATTTAAAGAGTATGTTATTGATTACCTTAATTTACGCTGATTAAACAAATAAATTAATAGAGAAAATAATTGTTGTTGTTAGTCTTAAAGATTGATGTTTCCGTTGATGATTTGCAGGGATGCTAATGGAGAAGAACAAGAAAGAGGCGGATGTGGGCGTTTTGGTCAGTGGACCAGGAAAATTGAGACGTGAAGTTGCCAAGATATGTTCATCAAAGATGGCTAAGAATCTTCATATGGAGTCCATGAGCTTTAACTGGTGATGATAAAGAAGAATGTGAATTATAACAATAAATAAATAAGAAAGTGTGAGAGTGGATTGATCAAGAAAAGGGTCTTTTCGGCTCTTTATGATTCCTGTAATATATATATATCTAATGCCATGTGTTACTTACTTTGTTTGATTTCATTGGTTTTGATTCGATATTAATGCCAAGTTGAAGGAATATGCTTATTTTTGTCCATATTAATGTAGTTGTTGATGTGAAAGCTTAAAACAAAACATACATGAGTTATATCCCTATCTGCATGGGTGATATGGACCTTCATGAGGAACGGGGTTGTTTTTCACCGCAAAACGAAGAATACCACTATTCTTGTTAGCGAGGTTAAGGCTCACGCCTTCCATTTGCTTAAAATTAGAGCTAGGTGAGGTATAGCTGTAAATTTAATCCATAAAATATGCATCTCAATTTCAAAATTTAAAGTTTCAAGTTTCTTCATTCATGGTTTGAGACATTCGCTGTTCTGTTTCTACTCATCTTATTTCTTTTCAATTTGCTATATTTCTACACGTTGGTTTGCCAGACGCCCTTGGCATTAGAAAAGAAATTCCTTAACTAGAGGACACCATAAACTTTCTAATCTCAACATAAAGTATGTTTCCTTCTCTTCTAATTCCCTATTTTATGTGTGTTCTGATCAACCTATGTTGTGGATTTTAAAGGTGAATTCCTGATTTTATCACAGTAGTTTGAGACTGGAAAGATTAAACAAGGAAGTAGCTTTTGTGTTAAACCAGACTATTGCTTCCAAATACATGCTTAAGGACATTTCTACACAAGAAAAAATGAGTCATAATTTGATGGATTGCAAACTCATTACCCTATGGATTGTTTTGTCTGTAATTTTGATAAAATCATGTTATAATACCATGTTCTTATTAAAGAATCGATGATGTAAGCATGAATGTAAGTAGCTCTTTCTGCATTGAAAAACTAGTTTCTTTTCTTATCTAAAAAAAAGAGGGGACACGGCCAAAGAGAGAACCAAACCAATGAATGGTATTTGACCCAACAAAAAAACAATGTCCTAAATACCCCTCTCGTGAAAGGAGAAAATGAAGATTTAAAACCAAAAAAATAAATAAAATAAAATAAGTAAACAAAGTGATTGGTTATTACTTTCGGGTACAAGTATAACCATTCTTGTCCTTGTAATTGTGATGATCATCTGAGTGTCTCTTGTCTGTATATCTGGAAGAAGAAGAAGAATGAGGTCGAGGTTGATCAAATTCAAGGCTCCTCTGTCTCTGTCTCTGTCTCTGTGTTACAACATCCAAATTCTTTGGCTTCTGAAAATGCCATGCGATTGGAGATCCTGATCGGGATCTTGAATAGCAACCTACTTTTCTTTCTCTTTCTAAATAATTATAATGATAATGATAATGATGTTCTTCTCGTGAATGAAATCTGTATCTATTCGGTGCCCTGTGATTGTAACTATCATCGCCATTGTTTCTTTCAGATGATGATGATGATGATGATGGTCTTCTTCTGTTGTGGGCCCTATAACCACTATCCCTTGGACTATAAGAATAGTAATCTCTACCAACATTTCTGGGTCTATTGTGCTCATGACTACTGCTCTTGTTTGTATCCCACCATGATCTACAATTACTACTATTATAATTTCTACCGACATTCTTCCTACTTTCTTCCACACTCACACTGTCAGCCAACAATAATGAGCTTTCACCTTCACCATTGTGGTCAACTTCTTCTGACAAAGGGTTTTCAATACTCCCAAGCTCATCCTTGTCTTTGTCTTTGTCTTTGTATGTATTATCAGACTCATAATACACCCTCTCTCTCAACTCCCCATCTTCAAATGGAGAATCATAACCAACTTCTTCAGCTTTCTCCATCTCAACCTCATGTTCATCTTCAGTAACATTTGAATTTGAACCACAAGGATCTTCTGAACCACCTTTCTTCTCACAATAACTTTTCAACACTTTTGGGGATTCACAACCACCTTCAATAATTACTTCTTCACAAACAGCCTGCTGCTGATCTGAATCTGAATCTGAACCCTTCACATTGGTTTCTTCTTGTGTATCTGATTTACTTACAGAGCTTTCACAATCTGATGTCTTGCTGGTAATCGTCTTTATGCCCAAATCTTCAATCGATTCATGTGTTTTCTCAAAAGAATCATCGTTACAGCTTTCAATTAAAGGCAATTGATTCACAGATACACCTTCGGTGCATCTACTTTCATACCCTTCTTCTAACTTCATCTTTACATCTTCTGAACAATTTTCCTGAGGCTGAGATTTAACCAGCAACCCATCACAAGGCTCCTCCCACTCATCCATTACAGTATTTAAGTCCCAATGTAACCTTAATGCAACCTTATTCTCTGCCTCATCTGACTCCGTTGATATCAAAGTTTCTTTTATATCAACAGCACACGAATCAGCTCCTGGTGTTGTGTCTTCTTTCAACACTTTTTGATCATCAACATAATCTGCATTATCTTGAATGAAGCTACTGCATGCAGCAGCAGCAAGAAGCTCAATACCTGAAAAGTCAACTTTTTTTGTGGGATTTGATTTATTACTGTTTCTCAATCGAGTCCTGGACTTTGTTTTCAGGTTCTGAGATAGTGAAGAATGATACCGCTGACTAGGATCTTCATAATGGACACAAGGAGTCTGAGGTCCAGGTGGAAGAACCCCATTGCCATGGAGACATGAAATTTGAGGAGGTGTAGATGGGGATTCATGCACAAGTCTTCTTCTCTTCAAAGGAGTGTCAGCTACCTGTCAGGAAGACAAGAGTAAAAAGTAAAACTTCATGCCACATAGAAGATAAAACACATCTGAAATATACTATATATAGAATAATAATAAATACCTTCTTTGTTTCAAAAGCAGTTGGATCTTGTTTTTTGTTACCCAATTCAAAAGTGTCTGCCCCTGTCTTCCTCGGGCGTCTAGCCATGCTCCTTCGACCTTTTTTCAGTATGTTCCATTTTAAGTCCACATTGATATGGTTCAAAAGTTCTAAATCCATTCTGGTATGCTTTAGTTTACACTGGTTCTAAACAATCAACTTATAGCTTGCAAGGTAGAAGTAGTTCAGAGTAACCTGCAAACTCAAGTAGCAAAACATCAAAGAAGGTTATTATTGAGAAACCAAAGATGAGTTGGGAAAATAAATGCAACATATATAAACTTATAGGATTTTAAAAACCAAAATTCATCTTTTAGCCCATCGTTGACCACATATCTAACCTGCTTTATGTCTCTATACAAACAAGAAAGTTATAAGATAAAGGTTCAAGTCTTCAAGACAAGATTTACAAGTATGCCAAATATTTAATACATGCTGATTTTGAAGGTAGCACTGTAACAATGGACATTAGGTTTGGGAAAAGGCATGTGATTAATATTTATTAGTTATGCAAACGAAGCTCTGGCCAAAATCTAAAAAACACTCCGTACATTAATTTATAAATCTGGACTTATGAGGGCTATTTCCTTTGAAGAAATCTTGAAAAGATCTTAATGTATCACAGTCTGATGAGATCTGACAAGGTGTAAAGAATTGAAGGCCATATGAGCTGTTAAGAGAAACAGTACTTGCATATAAATAGCATAACTGTAACCATTTATTCATTAGTTTGTAGATTAATCAATGCAGAACTCAAATCCAGATGAAGAACGAAAAAAGTAGTCTATATCATCAACACCTACAATTTGCCCTAATCCAGTTTTTCGACAAGCACTCAATTTGAGTGTTTGTTCCTTGATTATTAGGAAGATTGTTTCCCCGCATCGTGGTGATAAGAGGAGATTTAGATTAGTAACAACGTAACAAGATTTATTATCCGCGGACCCCAATGACGCGAATGACGTCTCCATTCGAGAAATCCTTAGAGCACAGAGATAAATAATGTCTGCATCGATTTAAATGTGAAACCTCAGAAGAGATGAAAAATCAATTTCAAGATGGAAGCTCAACTAAAGATGTAGATACATCAGTCGAACGAATAATCGAAGAATTTCTGTTTGTGGCATCGGTTCGCATATTCGGTATGTTTCGGGACTAATTCAGGTAAAATTCTGGAGATTCGCATAGTCTGATAGCCGAGAAATCTTTATCGTTTGATTGGAAAAAAAAGGATAAAATCAAAAAACTTATGGTTTCTCGTACCTGTGCTCCATATTTGACTGGACATATATCATACGAATAACGAAAAGCCGCCGATTCTCTGGCGATCCAAACAATAATCACGTTTCCTCCTTTGAGTAGAATGCATAAACATCAAGTCTTCTTTGTTTGATTCACATCAATCATACACGCCAGAATGAACCAATCGTCGAACGTATAGCTTCGAATGATGAAACATGCGATGCTCTTGAAGATTTAACACCTCATAATCCAGTTTTTTTCCTTCAAAAGAGCCTCAAAAATCATATGGCAACGGATCGCAGATTCGAAGGAGTTGAGGAGGGATGAATTTATAGTTGGATGTTGTCTGAATGACCCGAACGATAAGAAGCCCTAGGTCAAAGGTGGAGATTTGGCAGCTAGTTTAAACGAGAAGGATGCGGCGATGATGGAGGATGTAATCGTGTGGCTGTGATTTTGACCTAAAGATCCAACGGTCAGTATGCCAAATCTTTCCACATCTAATGTTGTTTCGCACCACATTTAATTTTTTCTTTAGTTAAAAATTAATCCATCGATAAAAAGGAAATTAAACGATCTAACTATTTTTTAAAATTTATTGAAAAAAATTACCAATTTATTTTAGAAAAATAACCACTTCGACCGGAATGGTTATTCCGGACCAAAAAAAAACATGTTTCAGATTTAAAAAAAAAATCGAAATTTCAAGAATAATTCCGAAATTTCGAAAAAACAATTTGGTTTTTACTTAAATTAACAAAAAGTTAAACAAATATAGTAATATTAATTATATATCATATTAATTTAAAACAGTGATATTAAACACTTAGAAATTGATATTTCGTACGCAATAGGATAATTTTCAAAAATATATAAAAAAAAAAAAAACCAAAAAATAATCTTAAAGTTCTAAGATCAAACCCGGAATTAAGCATTCTTTGAAAAAAAAAATGAAAAGTGGTTTGGAATGTGAATGGTAGTACGAAACGAGACATTTAGAGCATTTTTAATCCATTCTCATTTTTCATTATTTCTCCCATTTTGTCCTTTATTCATCTCCAACCTTGTCCATTTCGGAAGAAATGAAAACTATAACCTCAAATGTGGTGTTATACTATTTATTTCTCTTAAATTTGGATAAACTTTGAGTTGTCGGTTTTAGTCTATCTTTTTATATATTTATACATTTCTAGTTTATTTTTATCTATTAATTATAATTTAAATGTAATATTTAATACTTATAATATTTTTGTTATATATTAACTTATATTAAATAATTATAAATATAAAGTTTGTTTTTTGTTTAACAAATTCATATAAGAATTTAAATACATTTCGAAATTTTAAAACACGATAACGTATTTAATATTATTGTAATGAAAAAAATATAGAGTATACATTTCTTAAAATCAAATTAGTAGAATAGGTGTATTTGACAATCTATATAAGCTGGAAGAATGAAATATATTTTTTGAGGTAAAAACTAAAAAATTGATTAGGGTTGGAGATGAAACACTGTTTATCTTATTTTTTATTCCATTTTTAGGGGGAATGAAAATGATTTGAAGATGGTCTTAAGAGAGTGTGATCATTTTTCAAAAATTAAACAAAAAATGGTTATTTTCTTCAAAATTTTATATGGGTAAGAGTACTTAATTCCCCATAGATAAAATATAAATTAAAAGTTATGTGAGTGATAAATATAATTGGATATAGTCTCAAAATAATAGATATTTAAGTTTTTTTATTTAATCTTTTGTTTAACTTTTAAAACAATATTATAAAAATTGTCTAAAAATTGTCCTATTTTGAATTAAAAGAAAGAAAAAAAACATTTTAAATGAAAATTATGGTCGACCCTTAGAGCATCTTCATTCCACCCCAAATGCCATTTTTTCTTCCATTTTTCCCTGATTCTGTAACATATCAATGACGGGGTACTTCTAATTTTGACCCTATAATTGAATTATTTTGCATTTTGGCCCCTAAGTAAAAGAAATAGTTCAAAAGGGCCTTTAGTGGCATTTTGGTAGTTTGGACTTTGGGGAGTACGTTGAGCGTACGTGTATACGCTAAGCGTACTAGGGCGTGCCTTAGTACGCTGAGCGTATACCTCGTACGCATGGCATACGTGAAGATCATGCAAACCCTAATTTTTAGCGTTTAGCTCATATTTAAACCTCCTTATAGCCTCACATCTCATTCTTATTCAGCCTCTTTATGTGAAATCAACCCCCAAGCAAACCCTAAGAGACAGAGAGTATTTTTGGAGCTTTTGGAGTGTTTGGAAGTGTACTTGAAGAAGATGGGAGTGGTGTGGAGAGCTTGCAGTTTGGGAAGCACTTTGGATCTGAAAATTTCTCCTTATTTGCAACCTCCAGGAGGTATAAAGCTTGCAACTTTATCACTCCATCTTGTAGATCTAGACTTACGTTCTTTTAAGACACTTTTTGGTCCCAAAATGGCGATTTTTGAGCATGACATGTTCTTGACCCAATAAGTCGTCCTTTCAAACCTTAGGGAGGGTCTTAAGTCATAAAAAGGTGGTTTTGATGGTTAGTTTTGCTCCATGCTTTCTTTAGAAGGTCTTAATGCATTAAGATGTTGTATTTTGGGGTATTGGGCACTTAATGCACATGCAAAGTCATCAAGTTGGAAACTTTATTGACTCTTTTTGATATTTTAGCCTTACATATGGAAGTTAGACGTGAGAGCTTAATGCGTTAAACTCTTAATGTGTTTTTGGGAAGACTGAGCGTACACCCAGCGTAACCTGAGTACGCAGCGCGTACGTAGTCAACTCTCCCATCTGCAGTCAAGATTTGAGTATGGCCCACGTACCTTTGGAGTACGCCTCGCGTATGCATTCTGTGTTGACTCAGTTGACTTGTTGATTTTGACCAGTTTGACTTTGACCAAGGGGTATTTTGGGCATTTTGAATGGTGTTTGAGAATTGGTCATTTGGATGAATAGGTGACGGTTAGAGCTGAGATTCGGAGTCGGGACCTCATCAACTATTGTTCAGACCGTGAGGTGAGTTTTCCTCACTGTACTAACGGGTCGAAGGCACTAAGGCCGACTCATTAGATTGATATCATGTTATACATTGATATGTTGAGTATGTGATATATCTGTATGATTAGATGCTAGTTGTTGATATGTATAAACTGGTAGGACTACCTATAATTTTTGTCTTCATGATTCTCAGTCTGTTGCTTATGTTTGTTATTTGTTATATGTTGACATATTGTGTTAGGTTGAGGTTGTACTGCTTTGTGTTGTGGCCAACAAACCCGAGAGCATTCCAGATATGAGTTAATGGTCGGTTGGCATGCCAAACTCATACTGAGGGCTCAGGAGCATTCCAGATACGAGTTAAAGGCATGTTAGTATGCCAGACTCGTACTGAGGGCCTCAGGATATTCCAGTCTTGTAAGTCCCTAATCTACCCGTGTATCAATCAGATCCATTTGATGGTGCGGAATCCCAATCAAACAGATGATGTCAGATCAAATAGAAGAGAAGGAGAAGAAGAATAATATGAATCTCTGTATGAATTGATTAGAATTAAAGATCCAGATACAAAAGATTCACACAAAATGCTCTCTGGTTGTAAACTCTCTTCTCTCTTAGCCGTAAACTCCTTAGGGTTCATCAATCAATATTCCTCACCCTAACACCTATATTTATACTTGGAGAACATGGACCGGATAACATGAGCCGTAAATGGGTTTACGTCCGTAAGGTGTTTACGGCCGTAAACCCAACCGTAAACTCCAAAAATATTACAGAAAAATATAATTGTCCAGAAAAGTAAAGTATAAACCATATTTTTGACCCAACAATTTCCCCCCTTGGTTTATAACTTTCTTTTCTTAATTGACCCAACAAGCTCCCCCTAAAAAGTAGTTGGCTTTTTTTGTTAATCTTCATTGAGAGCTTGGCTTCAAAATTAATCTTCAAATTCTTCACGACTTCAAGATGAACTTGATGAATCTTCAATGAATGACCTCATCTTGAGCACTTGAGCTTTTCTGTAGAATTTGACATTGAACACCCATTGGGTGAGGAGGCTTCTTGTAACACCCAGGATTTTGAAAGCCAAGAAAGTAAAGGAAACCCTAAATTTAAGAGGGACTCGACGAGTCAAAGGAAGGACTCGGCGAGTCGGAGCGGGATCCGGGTCGATAAGAAAGTGACCAACTCGACGAGTCGGCCAAGTGGACTCGGCGAGTCTGGTCTGTGCGAGGAAAACCCTAAATCCGGGGCTTGGAGCCTATTTAAGCATCTTAACCTTCTTCCTAGGGCTCCTTTACAGTCTCTTGCACCCAGAACGCCGCACCTTAAGCCCCCATTGTGTTTATTCAAGCTTCTAGCCATTTTTGAGTGGGTTTAAGGAAGAAGAAGGAGTGGGAATCCTGGAAGCATCAGGGAGTGGCTTTGGATCTGAAGTTTGGGAAGCATTTCAGAGCATTGGAAGGTATCAATTCGTTTCTCTCCTCCATATTTTTCCTTGGTTATGAGTTTTGGGGCTTTTAAGCCATGTTTAAGACCAATCTTGAGCTCGAGGTCCAGATCTGAGGTTGCTACCTCAGATCCATGTTTATTTTGGTATGAAATCCTATAAAGTATCAGCCATTGGGTGGAAATTGGAGTCTCTTGGTCCTAAACCCTAGCTATGGATGTATTTTGCCTAGATCTCACTCTCTACACGTAAAGGTTGCAACTTTACGTGGGAAATAGGCTTGGGGAGGGTGGATATATAGTTTGAAGCTCATGCATGACTCGGAAGTCCTCTGCATGTAAGTGGATCTTAGTGGACTCGACGAGTCCTTCGAGTGGACTCGACGAGTAGCTTGGAGATGAGGAGGAACTCGACGAGTGGGATGAACAGCTCGTCGAGTCGGATGAAGATGGGCATGAACTCGGCGAGTTGGATGAACAACTCGTCGAGTTGGATGAAGTTTGTCGTGTGCTCGGCGAGTCTGTTCTTAGACTCGGCGAGTCAGGTCGAGTGGTCCTAAACCCTTCGAGTTAAGACTCGAGTCAGCGAGTGGAGCCAGGACTCAGTGAGTTGGTCAGGACAGGAATCGAGGATCAGTAAACTCGGCGAGTCAGGGGATGACTCGGCGAGTAGAGTCGCGAGTGGAAGGACTCCGGATTTATGGACTCGGCGAGTCAGCAGGGTGACTCGGCGAGTAGGGTTGACCTGGAGGGTTGACTTTGACCAGGACATCGACTTTGACCAGAGTTGACTTGGTTAACCTTTGGAGGTCAGTTAGACTAAGTGTTGGGTTGTTGTTGGTAGCTCAGGGAGCTAGCGGAGCGGCAGTTCGGAGTTAGCGGTCAGGTAGCGGTCGAAGGGGTTAGCAGCGGCAGTTCGGCAATATCAGGTGAGTTACCTTCCAGTAGCGGTGGGTCTAAGGCCACAATGCCGACCCACCAGTAGGAGTTGTATGATAGATGATTGTCTTTGTGATATCATCTAAGTTCGCTAGTACCTGATATGTTATATGCTAGCATGATATGTTGTATGTGTTAGTAGCCGAGTGTTCGGTTGTTAGGACCGAAGGGTAGTCAGACACCCCAGATACGTCTGACAGTATGTGATGATATGTTTGCATGCTGGCTTGTTATGTTATATGCGATAGAGGTAGTATGAGGGGACCAGTCCCCGTGTTCGGTTGTTAGGACCGAAGAGTAGTTCAGGCACTCCATATATGTCTGATAGTATGATTATGTTATGATATATGTGATAGTAGCAGTAGGGGGTGGAATAGTCCCCGAGAGTCGGTTGTTAGGACCGACGGGTTGGTCAGCACCCCAGAATGGCTTGACATGGGTCGGTCAGCACCCCAGAATGGCTTGACACGGGTAGGTCGGGCACCCCAGAATTGCCCGACAGTATGTATGCTATGTGGTTGTATGGTATATGGTATGATGGGGGAACTCACTAAGCTTCGTGCTTACGGTTTTCAGTTTTGGTTAAGTGGATTAGATCTGATCCCACATCGGCTTGGAAGGAGAACGAAACATTTCCTTATAAAGGGGTGTGGATACCTTCCTTGTCACAACGCGTTTTAAAGCCGTGAGGGCAGCAGATCCCATAAGAACTCTGCAGTTAAGCGTGCTCGGGCGGGAGTAGTACCAGGATGGGTGACCCCCTGGGAAGTCCTCGTGCCGAGTGGCCCAAAGCGGACAATATTGTGATACGTGCCAGAGGGGGATGTTACAAGTTGGTATCAGAGCCTTGGTTTGAGGGATTCGGGCATACTCTCGGGTGTGCCTGAACTCAAACTGAGGGGTCGGATAAAAAAAAAAAAAAAAAAAAAAAAAAAAAAAAAAGAAAAAAGGGTTTTCAAAATGTGAAAAGACAGTTTTTGTAAAAAGAATTTTGGAGAATGAAAAACAGTTTTAGAAAAGCAAAAAGAATCCAGAAAGAAAAGAACTTTGAAAAGAGAAAAAGGGTGTGGTGCATGCAATCAACCGAGCTCAAGTGAGTACTCCCAATTTACCCATACAAGTTATGTTATTATTTTCAATATCAGTTTCAGTTTCAGTTCAGTTTCAGTTCCAGCTCCAGTAGAACAGCATGCTAGAATAGGACTAAGGATCTAGGATGATGCCTTATGTGCCTGCTTTATGTGTTCCAGCTTGATGAGAATTGCATGCTAGTAATGAGTAGACGGTAATAGGATAGCCTGTGTAGGTTATGCCTGATAGTATGAGCTTAGCATTATGTGTTAGTGCAGTTTCTTGTTATAAGAATAGTTTTGCCTGAGTATGTTTCCTTTATCCGAATGTTGCTTGCTTTGTGCTTTGTGGGACTCTGAGTGATGGGAGTTAGCCATTAGGTGAATACGTCACATCACATATGATCAGGGTTGAATAATCTCAGAGTGCTGGATTTGGCCCTACTGCGCAGCTCTCGTCTGAGTCTAACCGTTGTAGGGACGAGACTTTTACTCGAAGGATTATCCGAGCCTCATTGCATGTGATGGTATTCAGGTGGTGGCTAATTGGCATTACAAGGAGGCCTTCAGCAGCTGAGGACTGGGTTGGGTGGAGTCAGAAGTTCCCTAGGGCAAGCCTAGGATGAGAGTAGCAGAGATCAGTAGTAGAGAAAAGGGGATTTGGTGGAGTTGAGGTAACTCTTGAGGAAAGTACGGATAGATGTGGAAGGTAGTAGGGGCCCATACTACTGAAAGCAGAGGATCCGTACTCGATTCAAGAGGGGCCAAGACGAAACCAGGAAATGGTAGAGTGTGGGAGAGGTCCCTCAGCAGTAGTATGTAAATTGATCAGGATTTTGTTATATTTTCAGCATGGTGACGTTGCGCGAGATACCAGTTAGCAGTTCAGGTGTCAAGGAGGGGTCTGGCTCGGGCTTCAGAGTCGGGCAGCTTGATGATCAGATGAGGGATTTCATTTCCGCAGAGATTACGCGCAACATCATTGATCAGACTCCAGTGATTTTCGGTTCGGTTAGAGAGGCCATTGTGGAGCTCATGGACAGTCATCTTGAGGCCTTTAAGGCCGGGTTAGTTTCAGGACAGATTGGGGCTCGTCTAGGTCCCGAATCTTATGGAGTTCAGGGATCCATCAGGGAGGGAGATCTCATTTCTAGTTCCTGCCATCAGGGGGCAGGGGTGAGTGGGGAATTCTGTCTCCAAGAGAGACCATTGCATGATTGGATAGTTGAGGAAGTTTCGCGAGCCATTCGCGAGGTTCTGCCCGACATGGTCGTGAGGATCACTGATAGATTGATAGCGAGGCTTCAGGATCAGACATCTGTTGTTCGGTTAGCAGGCGTTGCCGTTGGGGTAACGCAGGAGCGAGAGTCGGGCAGGGAGTCAGAAGGGAAAAGGGAAAATTGATGAGACTCAGGTAGCCACAGGTTCGGGTAAGAGGCCCAAGAGTTCGGATTTGAGGACGAGGAACTATCAGAGCCGCAGTCGATGCGGGAAGTGCGGAAGGACGCACATGGGTGTGTGTAGGCGTAGAAGTGGTGGCGATGCTGGGTGTTTCAAGTGCGGCCAGATTGGTCATTTTAGCAGAGACTGTGTTGTTACCATCGCCCAGGGGCTTGATCCGTTATGTTTCCATTGCAGTCATAGGGGCCACAAGAAGGCCCACTGTCCGAGTTTGTATCCAGCAGGGCAGGTGCCAGCTCCTGCCCTTGGGACTTCGAGTACCGCCAGCAGTTGTCGAGGCCGGGCAAGGGTGCCTACGGCTCAGAGCCGAGTTTTCCGGTAGATTTCAGCAGGGATTCGAGCAACATTGAGTAATGAAGGTACGTAACTTTTGTTTTTCTGTCAGCTGATGTCATGATTATATTGTTATGGTTCTGCATCAAATTGTGGTATAAGTGTTGTGTTATAGTGTGGCTTGCTTGTGATTATGTTATATGTCATTTGCATACCTCGGATAATTGGTTGGTAGTTAGGGGATGTGCTCTTATGGAGAAGGTTTCGGAGGATGCAGTAACTGTAGCATGGATGAGAGAGATTTGGTTCGTTTCACTAGTTCGGAGTGGTTAGTGATTGGGATGGATTGGTTAAATTCCTACCTGGCAGGCTTGGGTTCCCTAGTAGATGTTCCGGAATGGTAGTGAAGATCAGGATCTCTTTTGAGTGTGAATCAGCAAGGGGTAAGCAGGATCGAAGTGGGGGAGAACCCTCCGAGTATTCATGGATAAGAGACACGTAGACCCAGAATGAGTGCGCAGCCTCCGAGAAGAAATGGTAGTAGCATAGTGATGGATGGATTGAGAAGTTCAGAATTGGGAGTTCGAGAACTTTTCCTAGCAGCTAGTTCATGTAATCGAGATGGTTAGAAGCTGGTTGGGAACCAAGCCGAAGAATTCCTCGACGAAGCGCTAAGTATATCAAGGATATAAGATGTCGAGGATGATGCAGAATTCAAAGACTGAGGGCTGGTTTGAAAGATCGGGATGAGGAATCACTAGCGGAACTAGGGATAGTCAGGATGTCCTCGGGATAGAGTAGTAGTGGTGGTGTTGTAAGTCCGCGAGCGTAGTCGCAGCCTTTATCAGATTGGTAGGTGGCATGAGCGCGTGTTGGACGCGGAAAAGCAGTTGTACCCACCAGTTCGGGTGCAGCAGTGAGGATATGGGAATCCACGGGTTAGCTTTCGGATTTCCCAAAGGGATCAGTTATGGCTAAGTCAGCGATTTGGGCTATAGATCGTCACATCAGTTATGAGATCAGAGTCGCAGTGGACCGTTGGGGTTCGGGTATGTTGTGGGCTACCATCAGTCTGGAAGCCACCATGTGGTTAGTCGTGGAACTGATGATGTCAGGATGTGACATATGAACCCGATCGGTTGGATCGGAAGGTTGCTAGAGCCACAGTGACAGGATAACTAGTGGAAACTAGTCCTAAAGGAAGATTTCGTTCAGGAGTCGTGGAAGCGACTAAGTGAGGAGTCCCTTGACTCCACAGTTGGGTTGGAGTTCAGTGTTTCAGGCAGCTCAGTGTTTCAGCCAGTTCAGTGTTTCAGGCAGCTCAGTGTTTCAGCCAGTTCAGTGTTTCAGGCAGCTCAGTGTTTCAGTCAGTTCAGTGTTTCAGGCCGTTCAGCGTTTCAGGCAGTTTAGTGTTTCAGGCATGTTCATTATTGCAGGCAGTTCAGTGTTTGGAAGGTTTCAGGGTTTTGGGTCAGTATTAGTTTTGTGTTGGAATGCAAGTGCTGTCGGTATAGTTGGTTGATTTGGAAATGGCAAGTCTCTCTCAGCAGGATCAGTTGAACCTTCTGCCAAGTGTAAGTGATCTGTAAGGATAGCTAGGCAGGTAGCCTTTCTTTCAGGATGGAAGGCTCGAGTTAGTAGAAGTTGAGTAATCAGATGGGATATAAGCAAGCTGTTCCAGCAGCATCGTTTCAGTATGAGCGGCATAATAGATATAACAGCTATAGATAGTCGAAGTATCTTCAGGAGTCGCGGGAAGAGACTAGGAGTTTGCGATGGAGTGTAGTGACCGGTGGGAGTCCGGTAACTCAGATATAGGGAGATTGGTTAGACCAGAGTAGTCTCAGTGCATCCGGTAGGCAAATGGGAGGCGGCAGGATTTTCAGTCGGAGGAAGTAACGTTGAGGAAATTATGGAAAAGAGAGGGATTCGGTATGTTCAAATGGTAATGATCGGCATGGTGAGTGGCAGGAGTGTCGGACAAAAGGGTGTTAGTTTTCCAGACAGAGAATTGGGGGCAGTTCGCAGGCAGTTGATCATAGCAAACTTCGAGGACGAAGTTTAGTTTAAGTGGGGGAGAGTTGTAACACCCAGGATTTTGAAAGCCAAGAAAGTAAAGGAAACCCTAAATTTAAGAGGGACTCGACGAGTCAAAGGAAGGACTCGGCGAGTCGGAGCGGGATCCGGGTCGATAAGAAAGTGACCAACTCGACGAGTCGGCCAAGTGGACTCGGCGAGTCTGGTCTGTGCGAGGAAAACCCTAAATCCGGGGCTTGGAGCCTATTTAAGCATCTTAACCTTCTTCCTAGGGCTCCTTTACAGTCTCTTGCACCCAGAACGCCGCACCTTAAGCCCCCATTGTGTTTATTCAAGCTTCTAGCCATTTTTGAGTGGGTTTAAGGAAGAAGAAGGAGTGGAAATCCTGGAAGCATCAGGGAGTGGCTTTGGATCTGAAGTTTGGGAAGCATTTCAGAGCATTGGAAGGTATCAATTCGTTTCTCTCCTCCATATTTTTCCTTGGTTATGAGTTTTGGGGCTTTTAAGCCATGTTTAAGACCAATCTTGAGCTCGAGGTCCAGATCTGAGGTTGCTACCTCAGATCCATGTTTATTTTGGTATGAAATCCTATAAAGTATCAGCCATTGGGTGGAAATTGGAGTCTCTTGGTCCTAAACCCTAGCTATGGATGTATTTTGCCTAGATCTCACTCTCTACACGTAAAGGTTGCAACTTTACGTGGGAAATAGGCTTGGGGAGGGTGGATATATAGTTTGAAGCTCATGCATGACTCGGAAGTCCTCTGCATGTAAGTGGATCTTAGTGGACTCGACGAGTCCTTCGAGTGGACTCGACGAGTAGCTTGGAGATGAGGAGGAACTCGACGAGTGGGATGAACAGCTCGTCGAGTCGGATGAAGATGGGCATGAACTCGGCGAGTTGGATGAACAACTCGTCGAGTTGGATGAAGTTTGTCGTGTGCTCGGCGAGTCTGTTCTTAGACTCGGCGAGTCAGGTCGAGTGGTCCTAAACCCTTCGAGTTAAGACTCGAGTCAGCGAGTCGAGCCAGGACTCAGTGAGTTGGTCAGGACAGGAATCGAGGATCAGTAAACTCGGCGAGTCAGGGGATGACTCGGCGAGTAGAGTCGCGAGTGGAAGGACTCCGGATTTATGGACTCGGCGAGTCAGCAGGGTGACTCGGCGAGTAGGGTTGACCTGGAGGGTTGACTTTGACCAGGACATCGACTTTGACCAGAGTTGACTTGGTTAACCTTTGGAGGTCAGTTAGACTAAGTGTTGGGTTGTTGTTGGTAGCTCAGGGAGCTAGCGGAGCAGCAGTTCGGAGTTAGCGGTCAGGTAGCGGTCGAAGGGGTTAGCAGCGGCAGTTCGGCAATATCAGGTGAGTTACCTTCCAGTAGCGGTGGGTCTAAGGCCACAATGCCGACCCACCAGTAGGAGTTGTATGATAGATGATTGTCTTTGTGATATCATCTAAGTTCGCTAGTACCTGATATGTTATATGCTAGCATGATATGTTGTATGTGTTAGTAGCCGAGTGTTCGGTTGTTAGGACCGAAGGGTAGTCAGACACCCCAGATACGTCTGACAGTATGTGATGATATGTTTGCATGCTGGCTTGTTATGTTATATGCGATAGAGGTAGTATGAGGGGACCAGTCCCCGTGTTCGGTTGTTAGGACCGAAGAGTAGTTCAGGCACTCCATATATGTCTGATAGTATGATTATGTTATGATATATGTGATAGTAGCAGTAGGGGGTGGAATAGTCCCCGAGAGTCGGTTGTTAGGACCGACGGGTTGGTCAGCACCCCAGAATGGCTTGACATGGGTCGGTCAGCACCCCAGAATGGCTTGACACGGGTAGGTCAGCACCCCAGAATGGCTTGACACGGGTAGGTCGGGCACCCCAGAATTGCCCGACAGTATGTATGCTATGTGGTTGTATGGTATATGGTATGATGGGGGAACTCACTAAGCTTCGTGCTTACGGTTTTCAGTTTTGGTTTCAGGTACTTCCGGTAGCGGAGGGAGGAGCTCGGGGTGATCGCATGGCACACACCATAGAGTAGTCAGCCTGGGAACGTTTACTCTGATAATAAACATGTGTTTTTGAAAACTTATGCTCAAATTATGTTTTGGAATGATGCTTTGTTTAAAGCAATGTTTTATTAAAAAGAAATTTTGGTCTTAAATTTTGGGATGTTACACTTCTTGTACTGATTCTTGAAAATTGGTGCTTTCAGCTTGAGAATCTTCAGAGAGAACAACGGAGAGAACAAATCTTCTGGATCACTTCAGCAGGTTTAAGATAACGGCAGACTGATTGAGGAGGCTTTAATGCAATCCATCACATAATCTTCAATTTCAGCTTCACCTTGCTTCTGGGGTTGAAAGATTGAATTTCAAAGAATAATCTTCATTTCTTGCTCCTTCGAATGAGAATTCTTCGATGCTCACAGACGAGGCTTTGGCTCAGAAATCTTCAACACAAACTCCATGAGTTTCATCTTCACCTGAAATCACTTTTCAAGACAAAAACAAAACTAAGAGAAAACTTAGAACAAAAAGTAAAACAGAAATAACACTATTTTTTATTTTGAATTATTTTGAATTTTTTTATTTTTAATTCTCCCTTTTATTTAAATTAGAAGAACACTATGAACAAACTTAACAAAAATCAAAGTAATAGCTAACTTTAAGAGTGATTTGAGATCAAAGTTGTTGGACAACCTTATTCCACTTGTCGGTACCCTTATCTTCACATCTTCGTCTGATCGATCGCCAATAGTGTGGTCCAATTAAACACGAAAAATTTGTGACAATTTTGGACAATTTACCAATGACATGATACATGCATATATCTAATTGTAACATTACTATCATGATTGGCTGTAATTCTTAAATACATTTTTCTTAAGACCATTTAACTGACTACAACCAGGGATATTGTTGTCCACCTAAATCGAGCAGCGAGATCTACAGACAATTTGTATGTGTTCAATTTTTAGTGTACTAGAACATGTTTCCCGCTTCCTGATATGCCCCAGCCATCAAGAACTTCCAGAGTACTCCTTACACCGGGTGAGCTGACAACCATTTAGAGAGAGGATAGATTCAGAATTCTATTACTTATTGTTTCAGAGGGGTTGAGAAGTAGAAGGTTGCATATGCTGTGTACCAGGTCGGATTGGAAGTCACGCAAAGGAGACAACATATGGCTAACAAATGAGAGGAATTTCATATATATAGCCTGCAGAGAAATAGAGTTACATATGTTATGTACCAGGTCGGATTTGAAGTCACGCAAAGGAGACAACATATGACTAACAGACAGAAAGAAAGAAAATGATATTCTACAGACCTAATTTATCGGAATTTACCAGTCGCCCCATCCAACCGGAATTAAGGACATAATCCGCACATCAAGGAAAAGTGAATCCACAGTTCTAGATACGGGTTATTTAATGTGACCGGTAGATTCTCATGTATATCTCCCTGCTCAACCTATCCGAGCGTCGTGAAATCAGGTTAAACGAATCTAACTAGGTCAAAATTTGTCAAGTCCTTAAATTCATCAGGTTCAACTCTCCCTAGTCAAGCCCATTTAAAATCTTTCGTGTCTACCAACGCATCGAGCACAGAGCGTAGACGATTCAACTTAGGTACGTTACGCCGATTCAGATTGCCCGTTCTCACTTGCTAATTTCATTTCCCAAAACATCTCCTGCAAGTACATTACATTAACACCATATTTTTGATTTTCTAATGTTTTTGGATTTTTTTTTTAAATTTTTAAAACTTTTTTTTGTTTTTATTTCTCCCCCTAAATTTGTTCATAGGAGAGAAACGAAAGTAAATGCGCAAATTTAAACTATCCTAAAACAAAAAATAGTCTTTAAAGCGAATCAGCTTAAGAAAAACTCAGGAATATAGAGAAGAAAATGCAAACCGTAATTCACCGATTGAATCTGCATTCTGAAGGTCTGAGAATAGCACACGCATAATCTCATAATAGATCCAAAAATTATTCACATCGTTAAGCACTAACCCTATGAGTGATCCCTTCCCGCATAAGGACACATACTCTCAAGCAAGGTCAAAATGTTGCACAGTTGAGAGATGTCTCCTATCATGTGCCTGGAATAGCCACTATCAACAAACCGAAGTCTGATGATATGCCTCCATAGCTGCTCCAGCACAAAGCGGGATTAGTTGGTCTTTGGAACCCAGTCCATTTTGAAACTGGGTCGACCTTTGTCATCAACGCACGATACTCTCTCCCATGACATATCCTGCTTATCACAAACAGAAGATGTAACAATATTAGAGTCATTAGGTGATTTGGGAGTTTGAGACTTCGGAACCCATCTATAGTCGGGTTTAACCCATTTCTTGTTTGAGCGGATGGGTGCCTTAATACTTGCTTTGGAACTTGAAGCCGACTGCCGAGATGACTTTGACCTAACCAGTCTTGGCTTCATTGGAGCATCTCTTGGATTGGGCTTCTTGGCCGGCATTCCCTTCTTGCCTTTGGGATTTGGATTTTTGGCCTTCTGCGTGTTCCAGTCACCATTGTCTGAACGTGACCTGGAATGGTTTCTTTTGAAGTATCTCCCACTTGGCGCGTTTTGCCATCCTTGTGCATAGTAGGGAACGTATGCACGATTAGGACAATTTCTGGCAATGTGTCCAGGTGTTCCACAGTGAAAACAAGTCTTTTTCTTCACTGTGAAGTTATTTATTCCGGCCCCTGGTGGCGTATCCTTGTCTTCTCTCTTATTTTTCCCACACGCACAGTCAGGGCCGGTCCAGACGGTGGGCAACCCGGGCGACCGCCCAGGGCCCACGTCTCCAGGGGCCCAAAATTTTTGGGCTATGTAGTCCAAATATATTAAAAAATTATTACCTAAATGATTTTTAGGGACTAAAGTTGGTTCAAACTTAAACTAGCTCAAAAGATAAACAATTTGACTTGCTTGTTATTGCTAATTGAATGCGTTTATAGTGAATAATAAATAATATTTTTTGAATCTTTATTATATCTGTCTTTAAGGGGCCATTTTTTTCTTTTCGCCCCGGGCCCCATATACGTTTAGACCGGCCCTGCGCACAGTTGCAACATGCACTATGTTTAGCTTGAAATGGTGGCCTATATTTACCAACGGCAGGTTGATTAGAAGCAACAGATTTAGAGTTCAAGGGGTCGTTTGTTTGTTCAGAAGAACTCTCCTTGTTCTCATCCTCTGCTACTTTACCTGCACATGTAACAGAAATATCAGTATTCTCAACATTAATAACTCCTCCTGACACAAATCCAGCTCGTTTGCCATATCGAAGATGTGGCTCCCTGTCAGTTTCGTCCTGTGTCATAGGGATGGATGTGTAGTTATGATTATAAGGAGGAGGTACACTATCATACCCTAGACCCTTGTTTTGATTTTCTTTGAATTTTAATTGGGTTTCATATAAGGACTCGACTGTCTGACTTGACGCATTATAATTTTTGAAACTAACATTAGTTTTTCCACACTTAATTTTTAAAGCGTCAAGTTCTTCAGTTACAGCAGCAAGTTGTCCCTTAACATAATCATAATTTTCACACTTGTTGCTATACTCTTCCTGAAGTTTCCTAAAGTCCTTGGTTTTTGCTTCTAATTCAGCCTTCAGGGGTTTCTGTCGTTTCCTAAGTTGATATCCTTCATATCTCAGGTCCTGAACTTCTCTTTTAAATAAATCAATTTGTTCCCGAAAAAATTTAATCGTGGCTTCACAAGCTGGAGTACATGTAACTTCAGTGACCGGAATGTTTTTCAGAACTCATTGTTTCTCTACACTTCAAAGTATCAAGTTCTTAAATTACATCAACAAGACTAAGATGATTGAGATCTTTTGTCTTCTTGATGATAGCCACGTTCATATCCCACCATTTCGGAAGTGAATTCAATAGCTTTTTGTTTATCTCAGATTTGGACAAGAAGATCCCAACTATATTCATCTCAGTAGTGAGTGTAGTAAATCGCTGCAACTAAGTTTCGAGGGTTTCTCTAGAGATATAATCGAAAATGTTGAAATTTTGTCTTAACATATCGTGACGACTCTCTTTCATGTTTTCAACTCCCTCGTAGACCTTAAAACCAATTAAAAAGTACAACTAGAAGCCAATTAAAAAATACAACTAGAAGCCAAAATCAAATTTAAAAGTCAAACCCTTTGATTATAAACCTCAAAAGTCAACCTTAAAAGTCAAATTTAAAAGGTTAAACTCAAAAGTCAAACTTGAAAAAGCCAAACTTAAAAGTCAAACCGAAAAACTAAATTTGAAAATTTGAAAATTAAATGAAAAAGTCAAAGTTTAAAGTCAAAGGTCAAACTTGGAAGTCAAAATCAAAATTTAAGGTCAAAAGTTAAAAAAATAAAAGTCAAAAATTAAAATATAATTTTATTTACTAATTTTAATTTTAATTTATTTTTTTATGTATTATTATTATTATTATTATTTATTATTATTATTATTATTATTATTATTATTATTTTTAAATTTTGGATGAAAAAAGAATTTAGAATTAAAAGAAATTGAGTTTTGGGGTTAAAAGTGTAAAAAATGAGAAATTTGAACCGAGAAAGTCGCTTTATGAATTAAATTCGGAAGGAGTTTATCATCAAGCTAGCTAGATGAGTTGGTAAAGCGCTGAAGGGAGGAACCAGGGGTCGTGTGTTCGATCCTCTACAGCCCCAAATCAGTTCCCCCTTTTTTTAATATGCGAAGCGAAGCTGGTTGCGAGGCCGAGGAGCTATGCGAGGACGAGGCTGCTGAGCGAGGTTGTAAACCACCGAGGCCGAGTCCGACGCCGTAAACTCCAAGCCGCAAGCTCGGACCGTGAACTCCGAAACCCTAGCCGCCGGCCGCAAACTCCGATCAAAAACACCGATTTTTCGACTTTGAAGCTCCAAAACTCGATCAAAAACCATTTTTTATGAAAAAACACGAAGACACAAACCCCCCTTAATTTTCAAAGATCTATCCAAAAACGCAAGAATATTTCGAAAATAAGATCAAATAATGCTCCAAATCTGACAAAATTGACTGATACAACTTGGCTCTGATACCAATTGTAAGTCCCTAATATGCCCGTATCTGAAGAGAATTGTTATCGAGATTATGAAAGCAATAATGATTTGAGTGATTGAAAAGTAAGAACACGAAGAGTAAATATTAATCAGATCTTATATTGATAAAGACTGATTACAAGAATAAGCAGAAAGGATATTTGAGTTCCAAAAGTTATCCTCTACTTCTATCATCAGTCCCTATTTATAGGGAACCTGAGTGTACAAAAAATATACTAAGTCTATTACAACACGCTTCGCATAAAACTGACTTAGTAAAATAACTAAAAATGCAAAACTAAACAAACACACAATTCAACTTTTACAATTTAACCTCTACAATATCAATAAGATCCGTTTGATGGTGCGGAATCCCAATCAAACGGATGATGTCAGATCAAATAGAAGAGAAGGAGAAGAAGAATAATATAAAACTCTGTATGAACTGATTAGAATTAAAGTTCCAGATACAAAAGATTCACACAAAATGCTCTTTGGCCGTAAACTCTCTTCTCTCTTAGCCGTAAACTCCTCAGGGTTCATCAATCAATACTCCTCACCCTAACACCTATATTTATACTTGGAGAACATGGGCCGGATAACATGGGCCGTAAATGAGTTTACGACCGTAAACTCCAAAAATATTACAGAAAAATATAATTGCCCAAAAAAGTAAAGTATAAACCATATTTTTGACCCAACAAGTCTGACGACTGAGTGAATCCGATGTACATTGGCATTCCACTCTGATGATTAATTGGGCCAGGCGTAATCCAGACCGGTGGTTGTGGACCCGCGGGTATTCCAGTATGATGACTGATCTGACCCAACATGTTTGTTCATTTATGTTATGTGTGCTATGTGGTGGTACTTTTTTTTTTTGGGGGGGGGGGGGGGGGTCACTAAGCTTTGGCTTACGGTTTTTTAGTTTTTGTTTCAAGTATTTCTAATGATCGCAGGAAGGCGAAGGCGTAACCGTACACATCCTCTATTTTTAGCTTTATGATTTTGGGACGCTCTGATTTGGCAAAACAATTTGGAAACAATGATTTTGTAAATATTTTATAACTATGGGTTTTTTTTTTACAAGTTTAAATTTGTTGTGATTTTCGAGTCGTTACACATTCTTCTCAAACCACACTTCATTTCTTCTCGCATATTTGGAGATATGAATAATATTACCCCATATATGGAACTATTCATTTCTCCAAATATGAGGATGAAGTTTCAGTTGTCGGGTTTAATCCATCGCTTTATATAGTTATACATTTCTAATTTATTTTATCTATTAGTTTTAATTTAAATATAATATTTAATATTGATAATCTTTTGTTATATAATAAATTATATTAATTAATCATAAATATAAAATTTATTTTTATTAAGCGAATTTTATATAAAATTTTAAATACATATTAAAATCATGAAACACGATAATGTATTTACAAAAGCATGTATAATATTTATTTTTATAAATGCATATATAATATTTATTTATAAGTGTATTATAAATGTAGTCTTGTTTATTTAATATTATTGTAATGAAAAAAATATAAATTATATATTTGTTAAAACTAAAAATTTAATATTATTGTTTGACAATCTATGTAAGCTGGAAGAATGAAATATATTAGAAATATATATTTTGAGGTTAAAAACAAGATAAAAATAGATTATGGTTAGAGATTGAACATTATGTAAAAAGTATAGTTAAACTATTATGTATCATGTAGAAAATCCAAAATAATTAGCTTGATTAAAATTTAATTGCATACAACAAAGACAAGCACGAAGCGTGTTGTAGAACTTAAAATCAATAAAGTCGCCACTCCTCTTTACTCATGATGATATGCAACCATACTAATTAATGATGGAAACTTAATCGATTCAAATACATATAACACTATCATGACTTACCTTCAAAAATCAAAATTACATCGGTATTAATCTTTCAAAAGTTAAAATTGCTTTAATTAGATAAACTTACCTTCGGATTCCTAAAATCAACTTTAGTCTTGTTGCAACCAACATTGCTCCACTTTTAGTTTTTTTAAATCAATTTTAGTTTTGTTTGACATATTTAAACGTGTTGGGATTTCCGTTAACAAAAAGGCTTCTGCAAATTTTTTGATTGACCCAGCAGAAGAAACGTCAACTTTTAGATCGGCTGACGTTCTGATTTTTAGATGAGTTAGAGGGAAACACGCATGTGTGGACCTTATAGTGGCATCCTCTCTCGTGGGCTTGAGGGATGAGGGTTTCACAATGGGACAAATTGCTTTAAAAACTGTTACAGGCAAGATCACCAAACATGAAAAATCATACATGGAAAATCAACACGTGTTTATATCATTTACATTTGATATGTTTGGTTTCCTCGTGTCGGATGCGTTGAAACTTCTTAAGAGAGTACAAGGGATCATGCATAACAATGTTATATCCCCTGGATTTATATATGTAGTTTTCAAAAGAATTGATTTTACCATATAAAAAATCTAGCGGCCCAACTTGTTACTCGTTGTACGATAATATCTAAGTTTTATTGTTAAATCGAGTAATGCTTCAGTTTTAGTCTTTCACTAGACGAATTCCCACGCATTGCGCGGCGCAGGTTAAAAATATATTGTTAGAATATATTATTATTATATTTAATGTTTTCCTTTTAACTATGTTAAAAAAATATATATATTGCATTTTTTTAAACATTATTTGATATTTTACTTTAGGTTTTAAATTTTACACTAATTTTTTAAGCTTATTTGATATATTAATGTAAGTTATTTATTTAACTATATATTGAAGTTAACAAATTAAGCATATCATATTGATAAATCACAACTTCTTCCATTTATGATATTGTTTACAGCTAAAAGCATATTTAAGTTAACAAATTAAGCATATTGTATGAAAATATGAAAAGTTGGAAGTTTCAAATGAATGTGGTGAAAAAAAAAATGTTTCCTTTATAATATAGTATGATATGATATGATATGTTTTGTTTCTCTAGTTTTGTTTTGTTTTTACAGTTTTGGATTTTCTGGTTTTGTTTCATGATTTTAGTTTTTTAGATTTTGTTTAGTTAGTTATTTCATAATTTGTTTCAACTTAGTAGTTTATTGCATAACTAAGAAAGTGATATGCAAATCAACAAGGGAAGTGGAATTCTACAAACGTATGGATTAGGAAGACTCTAAACTTTTTGTCATGTTTTTTTTTGTTTTTTTGTTTTTGAAGTGCAAATTCAAGTTTGAAGGAAGTAATCACAAAGAATCTCATTGTCTGTTACGAAGACAGATGGAACCGAAGCCCAAGACATCTTCTGATTGGAGAAAACTAAGGCTTCAACATTATATTGACTGATTCATTTATTAGGTTACTGATATAAGTGAGGGACGAGCCACATATAGGAACACATTATTATTGATTGTCACACGTTGGATGTCGTGAGCAACACTTGAATAAAATAAGTCATAACGGAAGAATGTGTACAAAACCACTATGAACTAAATTTGTACAAACTGAAAATTATTTTACCTTATTAAGTTAATTTTCCGGTCTAATGTAGACTAGCCGATTATAAAGACTGAACTTATAGAGAAACAAATTAAATTGTTATACACACACACACACACACACACACACACACACATATATATATATATATATATATATATATATATATATATATATATATATATATATATATATATATATATATATATATATATATATATATATATATGGTTGAAATCGGTTGAGAACTTAAAGTTTCCCGAAAGCTCGAGAACTAAAAGTGGAGCATTGGATAAAAAATAATTCGTTAAGGATATGATCGTCATCTTACCAATCTCATTTAATGTTTAATTTTTTTGTGTTATTTAATATATTAATATAACTGTTTAAAAATTAACAAAATAACTCAAAATTTCGGATTTATTTTTAAAAAAAATCATTTTTTTTTAAATGGAGATCTTTTAATTTTTTTCTAAAAACATGAATTTTTTTAAAAAAAATGAAAAAAAAAACAACATTTTTTTTCAAAAAAACAACATTTTTTCCAAAAAAAAAATGTGATTTTTATAAAAAAAAAAGTGCAATTTTTTTTCAAAATTGCATTTTTTTAACAAAATGTAACACCCAAATTTTCAAATAATTTTTCACATTTATAAAACACCTTTTCATTCATAATTGTCATAAAACATCATTGTATCACGTAATCAATTCATAACATCACATCCCAATATCAAAATATGTAAAAAGCTCCTCGAGTGTGTACTGATCAAACCGGCGCCTTCCTGCGATCCTCACTGGTACCTAAAACACATAACACAACACTGTAAGCATAATTGCTTAGTGAGTTCCCCAAAACACCACACACAATACATATTAGCCACTCGAGGCTATAACTCTGTTTGACCCTCTGGTCAATGTGTCTCAGTGGGACCCTCCAGTCCCATAACTCTATGGGCCCTCTGGGCCTAACTCTGTGGACCTTGCGGTCCTAACTCTGAAAACTCTGGCACATACATATCATAAATCACATAGAAATCACATCATGCAAAAGCATACAAAATACTCTGTCACATAACTCTGATTACCACTCTAGGTAAAGTATAGTGAGAAGACTCACATCGGGTAACTCGGTAAAATCTCAACTCTGAAAAATTCGATCTAGCCTCCGCCTAATCATATGAAAGAAACACTCTAAATCAATACATCCCTTAAGGCTAGGCTATTCCCTCTCTTATTACTCTCAGAAGGGTAAAAGACCATTTTACCCCTCCCATAGCTCAAAGACTCTAAAGTTGACCAGACCCTAAAAGTCAACAAAAGTCAACCCTTCGGGTTACGCTGCGCGTACCAAACATGTACGTTGGGCATACCCGGCGCCCTCACAGAAACGGGGTGTGCGACCCCTTACGTCGCGCGTACTGGGATTACGCCCCACGTAAACCCTAGTTCCAGACTCTAAACTCTTGAGGTCTTAAACAGTTAAGACCCACGTCCAACTTTTAGATCTGACCATTTCTAAGCCTCTTAATCCATAAAGTTGGTGACTTTAAGCCTTTGCATGTCTGGACAAGTCACTAACACCCATAACATTCCATTTCCTAACTCTAGAAAGCTCATAACTCAAGCATAACCTCATGACAACGACCAAGATGGCAACTTTATGGATCTATAACACAAATATCACTGAAATGGGACAGACGTAGGTCCATGGAGTACATCACACTCATAAAGTCTCCACCTTTGGGACTTTTAACCCTAGAAATGGTCCATGCAATCATCTAACCAAATAAGGAGGAAAGTTTTGAACTTTATACCTCCAAATGCAGCTCCTTCCTCTATAGATCTCAGATCCAAACTTGCACTTCAAGCCTTAGCCTCCACAAGCTCTTCTCCTTCTTCTTCACTAACACACCAAGGCACTTTTAGCTTTAAAACACACACACTCAAGCTAAGAACGATGGAGGGCTCTCTCTTAGGGTTTCACTCACTGATATGGAGGTTGGGAAATGAGCCTTAGCATCATTTAAATAGTGCACAAGCCAAACATTTAGGGTTTGCATCTGGACCCTTTACGCCCAGCGTACCCAGGCGAGTCCGCGTCCAAATTAAGCGCATGAGTACGCGCAGCGTACCCCGATACGCCCAGCGTACTCATGTGCTACAAGAACTCACTCATGGACTAGTCTTGACCATTTGATAAAAAGGAAGGGCTAAATGGCCTTACTTGAATTTCGGGATGTTACACAAAATATTCAATGTTTTTAGGTGCATATATGCTTGTTTTTTCAAATGCATACATGCATATTTCTTATACTATAATATTCGTAAGTAAATTATAAAAAATCTCATTTTTATTAATCAATCTATAAACATAATACAAGTATTTTATTCGATACAAAATAAAATATAAAAAAAAACTACAAAGATTCACAGTGTTATCATTTCTTCATATCAAGATTTCCATATTTTCTTCAATTTATCATTTTTCACCTCTTCAATATTTTCCAAAAAATCTTCAAAATCTACAGGAAAAGAAATTGATTAATGCAATATATCATGTAAGATTCACATGTGATTATATAATGTGATATTCACATGTGATTGTATCTTTTAAGATTTAAATGTGAAATTCACAAGAAAACTTTTTAAAAAAATTAACAAAGAACACTTACACAAAATGCATGTGTGCATGTAGACGTAATTCATATGTGATTAACTTGTGAATCACATGTAATTCACTTGTGATTTACATGTGAATCACATGTAATTGATATGTGATTCACTTGTGATTTACATGTGAATTACATGTGAATCACATATAATTCATATGTGATTAACTTGTGAATCACATGTAATTCATAGGTAATTCACTTGTAATTTACATGTGAATCACAAATTAATCATATGTGAATTACATGTGAATCACATGTAATTCATATGTGAATCACATGTTATTTACATGTGAATTACATGTAACTCATATGTGATTCACTTGTGATTTACACGTGAATCACATGTAATTCGTATTTACATGTGAATCACAAGTGAATCATATGTGAATTACATGTGATTAAAATATGAATCATATGTGAATTACATGTGAATCACATGTAATTCATATGTGATTCACTTGTGATTTACATCACATATAAATTACATGTGAATCACATGTAATTCATATGTGATTCACTTGTGATTTACATATGAATCATATGTAAATTACATGTGAATCACATGTAATTCATATGTAAAGTTTGCAACCAAAATACTTCAATAAAATTATATTTTCATTTATATATTATACTAACGGATTAGTTTATTGGTCATCGAATCAGAAATCAATGATGGAACATAAAATATCCCAAAGATTAATTAAAATATCCATCTTTCCTCAATGTCAAATGACCAAAATCCAAACGAAAATGATTGTTATACTTTGATGGGGCATTTAATCTCATAAGAATTCTAATTTTTGGAGCATCAAGGTCAATATCAAGAGCAAATCTGCAAATGCAAGAAGAAATATAGGAAATTAGCAAACTTTTTTTGTAATAGTTTTATCAAAGAGCAAGATATTAGTTTCTCATATATATATATATATATATATATATATATATATATATATATATATATATATATATATATATATAGTTGAATTTAGTAAAATTCATCCAACTATACATGCAAAGCACTTGCTGTTTCATAAGCAATTTTAGGGCTAACAAAATTGTTCCTCTTCATAAATTCCCGAAAATGGAAGGAATTACATTCATTCAAGATTCGTCCATTCCAATGGAATGATACATTTTGCAAGAAGAGATACAGGAAATTAGTAAAAAAATTGTAATAGTTTTATCAAAGAGCAAGATATTAGTTTCTCATATATATATATATATATATATATATATATATATATATATATATATATATAGTTGAATTTATTAAAATTCATCTAACTGTACATGCAAATCAGTTGTTGTTTCATAAGCAACTTTAGGGCTAACAAAATTGTTCCTCTTCATAAATTCCAGAAAATGGAAGGAATTACATTCATTTAAGAATCGTCAATTCCAATGGAATGATACATTCCATTCCTTCTCCATCATACCAAGGCTGAGCTCTTTGAGGGTTGCATAGATCCTACATGGCATTTTCCTTACAATCTTCGTGATCATGTAGTATACACCCAAACAAGACCCCACCGCAGTCATTGCCAAAGGGGTGTCTTTCGTGCTCAGAAAAAGATAACACAAGCCTCAAATATAAGCAACTAAAACATAGAATTCATTAAATCATGAACCACTTTTGGAAATATTAGTTTAATTAATGAATATAGTAACCTACCAGGATAATACATGTGACTTCAACCCGAACATCAACTTCTCCATCTTCAGAAATAATATATTTCCTCACTAGCCAATATCCGAAACCAGCTCCTAAGAAAATGTTCAAAACACAAGTTTCATTTTTGTTACAATATCGTCAAAATTTATACAAAATCAAATGTTTTAACAATTAATATAAAAAGACACAAATAAAGTTTACTTGAAATCTGCCATAAAGAAGGAGGATACACAACATATGAGATAAAATAAACTCATAACGAACGCTTCTATTTACTCTGATGACTTGGAGTGATTATACAAATAAAAAAAATTATTCTACCTGAAAATTAAAACTTTGTTTATAGATTTTCTTTCATCACAACATTTAAAAAATATAGGTAGAGCTAAATTTTATATATATATATATATATATATATATATATATATATATAAATCAATGAAGACAACATTTTCCTATTTCTACACAAACTGCACACTCATCTGTATCTTCATCAATATTTCCTACTAAGTGTACAACATAATGTGTATTCATTGTTGAATATTAATATTAATATTAATATAAAATACTTTGTCCATATGGGATGTGTAAATTCACTGTTGAATATTAATATTAATATTAATATTATATTAAAATGAATGAGTAGGAATTGAGAGACAAAACATATAGTCAAATACCATTGCATGTTTCTAACAAGGAAGCGCCCATCAAATAAATTGCTCTCTTGCCTCTTTCAACTTCTTCCTGCCAATATTGTTTGACAAAAAAAAGATTATTAAATATTTGAGAAAGGAGCTCACATACATTTAACAATTTTAGTTCTATATTAACTATTTACTAACAGGAAGTTTGTTCATCACCAAGTCCAGGCAAAAACCATCATTCTAACAAGTTCCTAATCTCTTCTACTCATAATTCTAACATCAAATAAATATTACTAATTACCATGAAGCAAGAGGATCTTTTGTTGTAACATGTATATTATAAGAGCAAAAGATGACACATAAGAAGTAAATAAAATTAAAACATGTACCTGAGGAGCATGTAATCCATTTAAATTGTATTATGAAAATTTATTTGTGGAAGACGACTAGTTTCCGACATTATATTCTATGCTCAAAAGGATGCAATCTTCCACAAATAAAAATATCTCCTACATTTCTCAATATATAACCAAAAAAATCTTCAGAATCCTAAATTGGAATTAAATCATCATTTATGAAGTCAAAGTGAAGTTAGCATGTGATATTTCTCATTGAGGCATTTCATCGAACATGTTGAGTGCAAACAAATATCTATATTTTTCAATAACACAGATGTCTATTTTTATACCTACAATCAACACAAAGATTTAACTTTTTTTAAAAACATATTAACTAAACAGGTTCAACTTAACAATTAGGCAAAAACAATTCATAAAGGTCAAACAAATGTTAGGAGTCAACAATAGAAACAGATAATACCTAAATTTTGATCGACAATGGATCATCTTCTTCGTTCAGGTCTTCAATCTACAGTGGAGGCCGAGATGAAGTCGGCGATTACGGTGTACTCCGGGGAACTGATGGAGGATAAACGATTCAAAATCAAAGCATCTTCAGTGGAGTTTTTCTTTGAAGAACATGAGATCAAGGAGTTCAGCAACAATGAAACTTCGATCGTTTGGGGATTTCAGATTTCATATAGATTGATGATCGATGATGATAGTTTGATCGATTGGGATATGGAAATCGATCGTTTATCTTCACCGTATTCGTGTGAGTAGAAGCAATTTTAGAATCGAAAGCATGGAATTGGATGAAGGATTAGAGGCAATTCGACGCAGGTGAATCGTCGGAAGATGGATCGTAGGTTTGAGCGAGAGAGGAAAATGGGACGGAGAGAGAGAGAGAGATGAAAATTTATTTTATCAGATATTAGATTCAAGAAATCATTTAAGTATACTTTTATTCCTATAATACCCCTAACTGAATTAATTAAGATACCTCTCCTTCCTTTTTTGTCTACTTATTTACAAAAACACCACCTTGCATCTCGACCCTTCATTTTTTTGATCCAACGTTCCACATTTAGTTCTCGGGTTCTTGGGAAACTTTGAGTTCTCAAATGATCATTCCCCTCTCTCTCTCTCTCTCTATATATATATATATATATATATATATATATATATATATATATATATATATATATATATTCTTAATAAATGAAGTTATTTTTTTGCCACATGTCAATCTCTCATGAGTTTTGACACTTATCATTTTGTGGTATTTTTGAAATAAATATTTTCCATTTGTCAATTTTTGATTTGTTTCAATTTTTAAAATTTAAAGTCATATATTCATATATGTAAAGTATTAAATATCATATATATGATATTAAATTTCAATAAATACATTTTTTCTTTTTTATTTTAAAGTTGTACATTAAAAAATATTTTCTGTTTACACTTTAATCTAATATTTAATTTTTTTAAATCAACCTGTATAATATATGGGTCTCACACCAAGTATATATATATATATATATATATATATATATATATATATATATATATATATATATATATATATATATATATATATATATATATATATATATATATATTATGTTTGTAACAGCGTTTACATAAATTTGATAGATATTTATTTCTAATAAATAAACTTTTGATATGGATAAGAAATAAGAAAAACAAAAAAGAATGGGGAGAATGTAGAGTTGTACTTGATGAGATAAGGGATGTGTGGGATATAATAGCTTCGAGGGGATCATATAACTCTTGTTCAAGTCCACATGTACCCTATCTTTTCCTAAACATACACATTATTCGATAACTATTTGTTGATAAATTCTAGAAGAGCAAACTACATGTAAATTATGTGTTCATAGATTCTAAATGAACAGTAGCATGTAGTACGAAAAAGTCATCTCGAATAAATGAAAATTATTTTTCCACTTTAAAAATTTCAAGAGTTTTGCCCTGGTAATTTTTTTTAAAGTTTTAGAATTATTATTTTTTATTTGTTATTTTTTGAGAATTTCTATTTTTTTTAAATAAATTTCCATAAAATTCCAATGAGTTTTATAAAAATAGATAATCATTCTATTAATTTGATAATAAAGTCTCATAAATATTTTAAAGAATATTTGATTTCTTTTATAAATGTTCCTAAAGATTACATTATGTTATGTAAAAATATTACTTTATAAAATATTTAATGTTTAACTATTGATATTAAATTTTTATTTTTAATAAACCTGTGTAGTATACGGGTCTCACACCTAGTATGTAATATACTAATATCTATTGATAAAACCGTAAAATGGTCCATATGGTTTGCACTTTTATTATTAAGGTTCAAATAATTAACTTATAAAATAGTTTTTATGAGAAAATTGTTAAACTAGCCTAAATCCTTAATGACTTATTCATTTTTAGTCAAAAAAATATCCATCTACCCCAAAATAGCCCATGAAACCGTAGAAGATTAGGATTGTCTACGATCAAACACAGTTTTACTATGACTGCCCACTCCCCCCCTCCCTCCCACACAAACGCCCCCCATGGTTTCGGGCAATAGACTATTCTTTTGTGGCTCGTCTACTCTTTCAGGGCCCATCCGCCCATAATATAGAATGATT
Organism: Lactuca sativa; assembly: GCF_002870075.4. Taxonomy (NCBI): domain Eukaryota; kingdom Viridiplantae; phylum Streptophyta; class Magnoliopsida; order Asterales; family Asteraceae; genus Lactuca; species Lactuca sativa. The sequence continues at coordinate 230,454,472 of NC_056624.2, forward strand.
TATTTTTAGATTATATCATTTACCTACATTTTTCTTGATTTGACCTACTATTTTCTCTCAATGGAGTCTTTAAAAAACAACGATGTATGTGTCATTTTTTTGCGTAAATTTTACCACATTATTCATTAGAAGTAGTTTTTATACATATAGTATTTATTTTTTGTTAAAAAAAACAAAAATAAAAATATGAAACCGTCGGCTTCATACGAAACTTATGGTATACAAGTATACAATGCATAAACTGTGCATTGTATACTTGTATACCGTAGGTTACGTATGAAGCCTATGTTTTTGAGTTTTTTTTTTTTTTTTTTTTTTTTTTTTGCTCGTAGGTTGTATATAAATATATTATGGTTTACATTTGATGCTTTTTTTTTCCCAAAAAAATAACGAAAAAATGGAAACCTTAGCCCAACCGAGAGAATACCGTAGGTAAAATAAAACCTACAAACCTTAATACCACATACCACATGTCAAATGTAATTAAGAAAATATTAGTCAATGTCTTGCAATTGTTCACAAATTTCATATTTTTAAAACTATTTATAATTATATCATAAATTGATCAATCTATCTTTATGTATAAAACTAAACAATCATATAAACTGATTAATCTATCTTATTGCAGAAATCATTCATTGCTGAAAAAAAATATACTACATTTGCAATAAGCAAAATCAATGCCGACTTCAGGAAAATATATATAGCTTTGGATATATTGTATTTATACCATCATTTTTGTCTTAAAATCTTTGCCTATATGTGTCCAAGCCCATAGTTTATAAAAAATTATCATACATAATATCTACTTTAAACTAAGGTGTGTCGATTCTCCATCCACACACACATGTTTGTTGTCAAGCCCCCCTCCATATCGACTAAAGTAAGAAGGTATAGATCTCTTTCAAAAAAAAAAAAAAAAGTAAGAAGGTATAGATTCTGAAAAGAGAAAACACTACATAGGTTGTTGTTCGTGCCATAAATTAAAAAGAAAAAAAAATGGGTCTTTGCTAGGTAGCAAATTATTCTATTATCATTACTTTGAAAAAGAAAATTCAAAGATATCTTCTTTCTTCCCTTTTCCCTTTCCCTTTAAAGTCTCTTTACATCTTTCTGTTTGGATATCTTTCTCCATCATATGCTTTTTTCATGTCCACCAGCTACATGCATAAAAAATCAATAGATAGATTATGATACATGTTAAGAATTCAATTTGGATTTTTAATGGTAGAAATGAAGAGAAGACCTTTTCGTGAATAATAATAACAAGTAATTGATCAGTAAGATTTAGCAAAAATTGCAACTTCATCAGCTGGATTGCCAGTCATCAAGCACTTGTTTGGGCCTTGAGGTTGTTCAAAAGGAAAACACCTAATCGTTGCCCCTGTTTCTTCTTTCACCTTCAATTCATCTTCATCACTATAATAGTAAACATAACACCAGAAGAAGATCAGAGAATATTTGTATGAAGTGATTTTTAGAATGAAAATCCAACATACCTTCCTACCCATGGACCCCTTGCCCACTTTCCCTGTGATATTGCCTCTTTCAGTTCATCATATGACTTCACATCCACAATGTTGCTGCAGATAAATGAATACTTTAAATACCCCCAAACCCAAACATGAGTAAAATTACGATATTGCCCATGATTTACATTTACCTATCTCGAAATGACTTGGCCTTATCCAAAAGGGATAACTGGATCTCCTCCAGTTTTTCTTTGACATAAGGTATGAGAACGGAAGGTTCCATAGATATTCCAAAAACCTTCCCTGGTTTTCCAGGAATATCTCTTCTAGATACAACAACACTCCCGCTTGAAACATCACGAGGACCTATTTCAATTCTTAAAGGAACACCCTGTACAAAAATTCAAAAAATATCATATAACTTAAAAGGGGATAACAAAAACTCCATATAAATTAATATCTGACCTTCATTTCCCAGAAATTAAATTTCCATCCTGGTGTTCTTTGATCAGAATCATCTAGCTTCACTTTAATCCCAGCAGTATGAAGAACATCTTTGATAGACACTGCAGCATCAAGAACTTCCTTCTTTTCATTACCCTTCTTCCAAATTGGCACAATCACCACCTTGTAAGTTAATCACAAAACAATATTTCAGTTAGTTCATGATTAATGGTGATGAAAAAATAAAATGAAAATAGAGATTTTGGTTAAAGAAGGCCACCTGTACAGAAGCCAACCTTGGGGGAAGCATTAATCCAGCATCATCACCATGTGTCATGATGATACCACCAATAAATCTTGTGCTTATAGCCCAAGAGGTTTGCCATACATGTTGTCTTTGTCCATTTTCATCAGCAAACTGTGTTCCAAAAGCACGTGAAAAGTTTTGTCCAAGATTGTGACTGGTTCCAGCCTGTAAGGCCTTACAATCACCCATCATAGCTTCAATGGTGTAAGTTCTATCTGCTCCTGCAAATGTCTCCACCCTTGATTTTCTACCTGGAATCACAGGTATTGCAGCTTCCTCATAAGAAAACTTTGTATACACATCAATCATCTGCATTGCCTGCATTTAACAATCTGTTTGTTAGACACAACACAAACTTTTTAAAAACTAATCTTTTACATATAAAAGAAATACAAACCTCCTTCTCTGCTTCCTCTAGAGTGGCATGTGCAGTATGTCCCTCCTGCCAGAGAAATTCAAGAGTCCTGATAAAGGGTTTGGTGCGCATCTCCCATCTTGTGACATTTGCCCACTAGTAAAGGATAAAAATGAAAACATGAGAATTGAGAAATGAATAATTAGCATAAAGTGAAGGGAAACCTGGTTGATCATAAGTGGAAGATCACGATAACTGTGAATCCATTGAGTAAACATGTGGTTCACTATTGTTTCACTAGTGGGTCGAACCTGCAAGAGCCTCAGAAATTGCAAGAATCAAAGTCATACTCATGTCCTAATTCTCATGATTAGAAACGTAATTTGTGGATGAATATACAAAACAATATCAAATCAGAGGTGTAGAGTAACTATAATCAGTACCACAAGTTTTTCTTCAAGTTCTTTCCCTCCTCCAACAGTTACAAGAGCCAATTCTGGGCTGAAACCTTCAACATGGCTGGCTTCTTTCTCTATGAAGGAATATGGTATAAACTGCAAGTAACATCCATTATTTAGTTCACTGCATTCAATGATCAACAAAAAGACAATAACTTAATAGCTACCTGTGGAAAATACATGTTGCTATGTCCTGTTTCCTTGAATTTAATATTCAAATAATCCTGTAAAAGGAAAACCAAAAGTCAACAACTCCCTACAAGATTACTCCGTCGAATCCAGATGATAAACAAGAGCTACAAATTTACTTTCAAGTGTATGTTTATTTTTCCAGTGGTAAATAGAAATCACATATTTGGCTACGTTATAGAGAGTGATCTAATCTGTGAATATGTATAGTATAATTCATCCATGCTGCTTTTGGTCACAAAGAATGTAGAAAAAAGTTGTTGGTTTTAGCTTCAAACAAATCAGAATTGACTGCATTTAAGTGCAAAGAAGTACTACAGGATACGTTACAGATGTTTAAAGATTGAGAAAATCTAGGTCACATTTCGAAGAAGGTAAAGAAAAATCCAAAATCGAACAGCTAGAGCTTAACAAGTTTGTCTCAAAACAAACAAAAGACCTACCTGAATAGCTTCCCAAATGGCATAACCGTATGGTCGAATAACCATGGTACCACGAACAGGGCCGTAATCAGCGAGCTCAGCCTGGGAAATGACATCGAGGTACCAAGCATTGAAATCCTGGGAGCGAGGCGTTATGCCTTGTTCCTGAGCAAGAGGCTTCTGGTTCGATTCAGGGGGAGCTACCTCCGTGGCAGGCGTAGTCTGGGCGAAAAGTTTAGTTGTAGTAGTGAGTTTCCGCACATGGAGCTGGTTGCTGCGGCGGAGAAACAACGAAGAGCGGCCAGAGGAGACGGCGAAAATGGAAGTGAGAGATGGAAGCCGCAAAGCCCCCATTTGTGTGCGAGTTTCAGAGAAACCAGAAAGGATGAGGGTTTGACTCTGAGCAAATTTTTGCCTCTGTAATATTTTTTCATTATACACCCTAAAAAAATAGATCATGTCCATTTACATCTCATAATTACAATGGTTACACTTTTTTACATGTTCAAATTTAGGAAAGACTAAACTGCACAAATGGTCCCTGTGGTTTGCTCAAAATTGCCACTTTGGTCCCAAAAAGTTTGGACTAGCATCACAGGTCCAAAGTTTTCATTTTGTTGCAAGTTTGGTCCGATTTTTTATGAATTTTTATAAATGACGAGTTTGCCCTTTATTTATTTTTTTTTTTTTACTTTTTTTAATTACTTTAATGTTTTCTGATTAAAAGAAATTTTAAAAAATAAAATTAAACCTTCAACCCACCCTCTCACTTCTAACACTCTCCCTCTCTTTTCATTTGCTACCAGAGCACCACCGTCGGTGCCACCCATTTAGCCGGAGCACCACCATCGGTGCCATCCATTTAGCCACCACCTAACAACTCAAAACCAACGCCACTCTGATCTGCAACTCGAAGAAGGGAGGTCCGACGCCATCTTCCTCAGCAAACCCCAAATTTTCGCCGCCTTCGTTTCTCTACTTCTCCTATGCTTCGCCGTTCCTCAGATCTGAAAGCCTTCACCAACGTCGGACAGGAAAACCCTCGTATGCGAAAGCCTCCACCACCGTTTGGGAACCTTAACCCTAGCTGTCGTCAAATCTAAACCACGACGAACGATTGATTGGAGCGACGAGTTTGAACAAATCTTCATTGTGTTTTCAGATCCGCAAGAAGGTAACACCAGACGATGGTGTCGTCTTCGACAGAGTTGTTGGCGATGCTGTAGAGATGTTGCAAATCTGGAGCTTCAGAGCTGGTTGAGGTACCGGCGGTGGAGCCACCCATCAAGTTTTTCGAAACCCTAGCTGGTTCATGTATCAAATCTTGAACAGATGCATGTATTTGGTGTTAGAAATCTCTGGATTTTGTATGCATTTTTGTATGTTAAATTTCTGAATTTTGTCTGTGTATTCATCTGTAGAAGAGAGTGGTTTGATCATGAGAAAGAGAGAGAGGTATGGTGGCGGCTCCGGCATGTGGAAGTGGTGGTTGTTCGCATTTTACCGGCAAGTGATGGAGAGAGAGAGAGAGAGGTGTTGACCGGTGGTGGTGTCGTTGATCGGAAAATCAAGGGTGGTGGCGGTGGTAACTGGTGATGCTTCTAGGGGCTGACTGGTGGCGGTGTTGCTGACCGGTGGTGGTGGTTTTACCGGTTAACGATGAAGAATGGGGAAGAAGGGGTCTAATAGCAGGGAATAAAATAGAAGGGTGAGGCGTTGAGAGTTTAATTTTATTTTTATTATTCTTTTACTTAGAAACCATTAAAGTCATTAAAAAAATAAAAAAAAATGTAAAATGAAGGGCAAACTCGTCATTTAAAATAAATCAAAACAAATCGGACCAAACTCGCAACAAAATGAAAACTTTGGACCTGTAGTGCTAGTCCAAACATTTTTGGACCAAAATGACAATTTTGAGCAAACCACAGGGACCATTTGTGTAGTTTAGTCTTTAGGAAATTTGAAACCATTGATTTTTATAATTAGCAAATCTATCAAATGCTATTAGATGTCTAGTCTCTTTTCTTTTTTAGGTTGAGAATTCAAGTTCAAGTCCTTTTTTAAAACCATTTTAGTTAATAATTATATTTATCTTTAGTATAAAATATCCTAAAATATATACAAAATAAAACCTATATTGATTTAATTTTTTAATATAAAATGAGATTGAGTTGAAATGCTAATGAGTATGAATAATTGGATTGGGTTGGATTGTATAGGTGGAAAAGAATCAACATTGTCAAATTTCTAAAACTAGAACCAAATTTATAAAAGTTGTATACAACGTAATTTTACTATAATAGAAATTGAAGGAATCGTAACAAACAAAATTTTGAATTGTTTAAGCACTCAAGATTAAGTTTGTTGCATTTTGTTAAAATATTGTTAGCGAATATAACAATATAGCCAAATTTTAATGATTTATAAAATAAATAATAAAAATTTCACAAAATTTCCAAATAATCATCAATTTTGCAATGGTTTTGTTGTGAAATGCATTATTTGCATGGTTTCCGCCGCTAATAACAAATACTTTATTGTTCACTGTAAAGTGTAAAGTGACATCGTTCACTTCATTGCAAAGTGGCATTGTATTTTGATTTTAAAAAATGACTAAATTTGTTATTTAAAATAGCATGGATTATAAGATTAGGACAATTGTGAACCTTAGCATCTTACTTCATTCTTGCACAACTAAACTTTTTGCTCCCATGCTAAATTCCTAATGTCAAAATGTGTACTCTTAAACTAAATCCTAAAGCCCAATAGGCCTAAAATATAGGCCGACCCATTTTTACCACTTATATATATTAGATAAATCCAGGTGTCCAACCCAACATAAATAACATTCAAAACTAAAGCTGTGCAGTTGATGTGAGCAATTGACTTAGAACGAAGTAGTTTGCTGATTAGTTAAGGTGGTAATTTTACAAAGAGGTAATGGTGTTCGATGTAACTTTATGTTTCTCGAAAAAGCACTGTATATGTTTATGTAATATGTATAAACATAGATGTAATAAATTATACCCATTTGAAGAGTCTACAGAACTAAAAGCATATATAAGTCAAATTTGATTCTTGAAGTATTTTGTTTACAACTGTGATATAAAAGTGAGCTTTATCAACAATAATACAGTTCTCCTCATTCAAATGCAATACAAATTGTATGCACAACGCCATAACGTAATGCTGTAATGAATAAAAATTTCAAAATGCCATGTATTTTGAGAGATATATAAATGTTAATTTCAAAATCCCACTTAGGGTTTTATGAAAGATAGTGGGGTTTTTTATTTGTTTATTGTAGCGTCTTATTTGTAATATAAAGAAATAATAAAGTAAAACTGTTATAATATATAAACACGTAAAAATATATAAGTTATTTCTTACGTTTAACCTATGTGTTTATTATAATATTGACATAACACAAAACAAGTACGACAACGAATGCATTCATTGGTGATGTATGTCTTGTGTTTTAAATCAAATAAATATAAATCTTTTTGTCAACAATAACTCCTAAGGAAAATATGAAAATGACCAACAAATATTTTATTTGTCCATTGTTAGTTAGTGAACTTATTTTTGTTCATTTTTAGGTAAAAAAGCTTTTTAAAATTTTCGTCTGTTAGTCCCTTTAACTAGACATGGTAGGTAATACCGGTTAAACTTTATAGAAAATTTTATAAATTACCAAAGAACTATTTCATTTGTTATTTTTTATCATTCGACTTATTTTTTCACTTTTAGATAACAAGCTTTCTAAATGATCTTAATTGGCTTACATGACATTTTTTTAATGATTTGTATTACAACTTAATTAAAATGTTAGAACATCATGTTTCTTTTAAGGCAAAGACACCATACCCAATTCGATTTCTCTCCCACACGGACTCGATCTCTTTTTTAGAAATACCAAGTCATACAAATCATTAAAAAAAAGTCACGTAAGCAAGTTAAGAGCTATAACCGGTTAAAAAAAGGCTAAATGAGACTGGTCTTGGAAAATTCATTACTTACAAAATAAGTTGATCGATTAAAATGAACAAATGCATAGTTAACATTTTCCTAAATTTTTAATGATATTACAAAATGAAACTAAAATAAAACAATTTTGAAACCACATATTTACAAAATGAAACTACGTAACCACCCAATAACAGTGTATGTACTACTCTTCCTGGTTCTTAAATAGTTAAATTCATAACGATAAGAATGTTGAACACATACCATGTATGTTCTAATGTTAATCAATTTTTGTGTATTATGTTAAAAATAAAAACTCATATATAATCTATCGAATTTTTTAGTAATTATAAAAAAAATAACATGCATCTTCATTGGTACCATATAAATATAATAAAGAAAAAGTGACATACATTGCTTAATATGGTAAAGACATGAACCATATAAGTTTCACCTTTTACGGATGGAAAATTTACTAAGGATTCAGATGATGCAGTCACCGGCCTGTAAGTCTGATGCATTTCATAAATTGGTCCGTGGCATAACATCCGTTGCCTACATACATTAATAAGGCTGTAACTAGTTTCACCCCCATATAATAATTAATATAATTATGCATTTATGACTTGTAGTACCTTCTTCATTGTCTACTTGCAGAGTATCCAAGTACAAGCTTTTGTGTCCAATATATCACACATTAACATCACCTGCGATCCATTAATTACTTATATAGATTCTTTTGGTGTTAAGTAATTCAAATTTTATCAAGATTTATTGTGCATATGTATGAACTCTAAACATATAAACAACTGTAGTCTCATAATCTTCCTCCCAAATTGGAGGGATTTGGAAGGAATTAGCTAGGCTTAATCACGTCATTAAAGCGTAATCCTCTCTTTCCTTTCTTTCTAAGTTAGTGGCTTATTTGCGAATCCGCAAATTTATAGATTGTGAGTATATTAGCATATTTCCAATAATCTTAAAATTGTCCATTCCTTTTTGAGCTAATTTTGTTATTTCATCCCCCAAAATACCCTAGAAATAAAAATATAACCCGAATTCATTCACTTTTAATATTACGTTTCCATGGCATTGGATATAAGTATATAACTCAAAAGGTTTGAACATTATTGGATATTTTGCAATTGAACCATTTCATATATTGTGTATATAATACTAATTAATAACAGTGTTAGAATGGTAACCAAAATACAAACAAAACACTTATAAACGACAACAGTGAGAGTCGAAGAATATTTCTCAAAGAGTGTTAGGATAAACACCTAAAGACAACCAAAACTACATACTGGACTTAGGAAACTACTTAGTACCGAACTTTTAATTTTATAATATTCTTAAGCTTTTTCACTCTACTTTTTATACTATTTTTACATCGAAATTTCTAGGACCACGAACACCAACTAGCATCATTATATTATAATTATTACAGAATAAATTTAACAAACCACTACTATATATATAAAAATCTGTCGCACAAACAAAAAGATATTTTTTAAAGCATATAGTTTAGATGGACATTATTAGAATGTATATGTTAAGAAATATATCTGTAGTTCTGTACGATGACGGATTATTTTTGTTTAGTAATGGTCAACGCCGTTATGGTGGACCTAGTCTCCATAACAGTGGCCATTCCAGTATTTTATTTTGTTGAGGGTATTTTTTGAATTTTTTCAAAAACATAAAACATTTTAAAGTAAAATTAAAAATAAATAGAGTATTTATATGTAAATTTTTTAGCCATTGGGGACACATGCCCCACTCCTTAACTTTTGCATTCGCCACTACCCCGTAATGATGGGCATTTGACCCGGGACCGGACCGGAACAAAATGGAAACCAGTAAATGTGGTTCGGTTTTCGGTCCTTTATTTCCCTCTGAATCGGTTATCGGTTATTCGGTTCGCGGTTCATTTTGGACTTGGTCGGGAACCAAACACATCCTTTAAGAGCACATTGTCTTATAGAACTAGACGAGAACTAGAATCAGGGTATTCGGTCTGGTTCCTGATTCTATATTCCCATTAAATTGATTATCAGTTCTGGGTGATGCTCATCCGTAATCTATCTTTTCAAATGAATTATACTTGCTCTAAATGATTGTAAGAAATTGTAGTATTTATTGTTTTTTTTTGTGAACAAGTTTATAGGAGATATAAGTTATTTACAAAAGAGAAATCAAATATTTTTATACTTAAACTTTTCTTCCTATTTATCTTCTTATCAATTTGAAATTATGACAAGTGTCTTAAAATATTATTAATTTTATCAAATTGTGACATTTGTCACCATCTCATATAGATAGAAAGATAAGTAGAAAGAAAAGATAGGAAAATATTTAATTTCTCTTTACAAAATTAACCAATTTTTAAAATGACATGATTATATATATATATATATATATATATATATATATATATATATATATATATATATATATATATATATAAAAACTAGTAAAATTATGTTTTTTATAGGGAAATCTTCGGAAAATTCTCATTATTTTGGGAAAAATAACGATGAAGTCTCATTGTTTTAATACAAAAGCCCAAAGAAATTCGTAAAATTTTTACTTTACCCCTTTTGACATCTTCAGTGGTGATGAGATCGAATCGTTACTTTTCCAAAATAATAAGATTTTTCTACATATTTTCTCAAAATTTGTATATAATGTATAAACAAATTTTTACGTATTTTTAAATATTTTTACATATTTAAGTATTCTTAAGTTTTTTTTACCTTTTTATATAGTTTTTTCTTTACGTTTTATGTATTTTAAATGTATAATATATATTTTTACATATTTATATAAATTTTTAAGTATTTTTACATACTTTTATGTATTTTGGTATACATTTTCATGTATTTATGTATTTTTTTAAAGTTCTTATATAGGTTTTTACATATTTTTATGTATTTTAAATATATAAACAAATTTTTTACTTATTTATATATATCTTTTAAGTACTTTTATTTTTTATGTATTTGGTATATTTTTTTACATATCTATGTATTTTTTACTTCAGCTTCATTATAAACTAATTATTAGATATTTTAAATGAAAAAAAAGGAACTAAAATACTTCCCAAAAAAAAATTCAAAGACGGTTATTAGCAATCTACGTTATTTTTGCAGGTAAGTTCTTCCCTTTTTTCTTGAACGTGGTTTGTAGATGAACAAAGTTTATGAATATTTTTATTGTTAATGAAGATACGTAAAAAATACGTTTATACATTTAAAATACATAAAAAACTCTATAAAAAACTTTAAAAAATACATAAATACATAAAAATATATAAATATACGTAAAAATACATAAAAAAAATTAGTAAAATACTTTAAAATTTATTTAAAATACTTAAAAATACATAAATACATAAAAATATATATAAATACATAAAAATACATTTATAAATTATATACAAATTTTGAAAAAATATGTAGAAAAAAACTTATTTTTTAGAAAAAATAACAATTTGGAACATGTTAAAATGGGCTAAAGTGAAAAATTTGTCGGTTTCTTCGGCTTTTCTATTAAAAATGGGTTTAACCATTAACATTTTCTAAAATAATAAGACTTTTCTAGAATTTTTTTTTGTAAGAAAGTAATCTTGAGTTGATTTTTACAAATAAAACAATTCATTATAGTAGCCGAACGGTGGTGGCATAGTTATACTCCACCATTTAGCAACTATTGTTATACTCGTCCAGTTGAGAGATTGACAAATGTAAAAACAATAGATTGGTTTTACTTTCTTCTATAACATCCTTTTTTTCAATTCTCCCCATATTAGTAATGTACAATTACAATCTACTTATTTATATTACATAGGAATGAGTAAAAGAATAACAAAAGATTAAAAGACAATCAAATAAAAGAATAGTAATTGATTAAAACACAATCAAATGAAATCAAGGTCAAAACATAAAAATATTACAAAAAGGTCAAAGTTATTGTTTAATTACGTCCCAAATTCATTCCTATACTGTTTATTGTCGTAAATGTCTTAACATAGTGAATTGTTATTCTCGTGGGTCTCACAAAATATATTGTTGCTCAGTTACCACTTGGCAAAATAGAATGATTTGGGTGTTAGATAGATGGTGAAGTTTGTAACACAAAGCCCATACATAGTTGTGATAAATAGGGAACAACAAAGTGGCATGGAACAACATAGACATACAGAATCCCTTGTATAACCCCGTAAGAAGTGTCTGGTGATGCTCATGCCAAAAAAGATAACTTGAAGGAGCTTGTGAAGAATGAGTTTGTGATGAACGATTTAAGAGCTAAAAAGAAGATATCATGGATGGAAGAAGATGATGGTTATATATTTCTCACTATATTAAAAAAAAAAGTCTTGTATTCGCTCTATTTTAATTAGTCCAAACTTATTGGTACTTTTTTGGCATTCCAGATAATCGGGGGAAAGCTTATTGGAAAGTAGTCAAGGAGTTTACTAAGAAGTTACCTAAAAGAATCATAAATATAATTGATATATATATATATATATATATATATATATATATATATATATATATATATATATATATGCCAAGTTCTCGAAGTTTGAGTTATGGTTACGGGAGGTCTAGTTCTTAGGACACCTCGTTAACCAGAACGACATTTTGGTCGACCCAGCCAAGATCGAGGCTCTTCTGCAGTGGGAGGTTCTAAAGTCTCCCTCGAAAATCAGGAGTTTTCTGGGATTAGCCGGGTATTATCAGAGATTTATTCAATATTCTCAAGATTTCTGTACCCCTCACTCGTTTGACGAGGAAGGGCGTGGATTTCTGTTGGGGCCCTGAGCAGCAGGCCACATTCAAGACTCTGAGACGGAAGTTATGTGAGGCCCCAGTGTTGAGTGTTGAGGATTTTATAGTATTTTGTTACGCATCCATCACCAACCTGGGGCGGTTCTTATGCAACGAGGGAGGGTTATTGCTTATGCTTCTCGGCAGCTGAAGTCGTATGATGTTCGTTATCCAACTCGTGATTTGGAGTTGGGAGCAATGGTGTTTACTCTCAAGATTTGGCGGCATTATTTGTATGGGGTCCGATATACTATCTACACAGTTCACAAGAGCTTAAGATATCTCATGGATCAGCCGAATCTGAACATGAGATAGTGTAGGTGGCTTGACTTGGTCAAGGATTATGATTGCGTGATTCTGTACCACCAGGGAAAAGCGAATGTGGTCGCTGATGCTTTAAGTCGCAAGTCGGCTAGTTCCTCGGCTGGGAGTTTATGTATAATGATTTCAATTGTTTTGCCACTTTTGGATTTGATTAAGGAGGTGCAGGTTGAGGGGTCAAGAAAGAGCATTGGAAATAGGAGAGGATTAGGGGCGAGATTGACAGGTTTTCCACCAACAATAATGTATTGTTGACCCGGTGTGGTTGGGTTTGGGTACCAGATTTTGGGGAGATCAGACAGACTGTGTTGGATGAGGCACACAAGTTTATATTTTTGATACACCCTAGAGCCACCAAGATGTATTGGGATTTACGACTTATCTACTGGTAGTCGTGTATGAAAAGGGAGATAGTGTAGTATATTGAGAGGTGCTTGACGTGTCGGATGCTCAAGGCCGAGCACCAGAGGCTGCATGGCAAGCTTCAGTCTTTGGAGGTTACCATGTGGAAATGGAAACATATTACCATGGATTTCATCACCAAGTTACCTCAGACGACTAAGGGATTTGATAAGATTTGGGTGATAGGGGACCGTTTGACCAAGAGTGCCTACTTCTTAGCTATCCATGAGCGCTCGTCAACCTATAGGTGTTAATCAATCGTACACATGCAGGTTTACAACCTGTATGTGTTAATCAATCAAGAACGGGTTGGTATACAACTTGTAGGTGTTAGTAAATTATCATGCGGGAAGGTCTACGACCTGTAAGCATTAATGAACCATACACGGATAGTTCTTCGACCTATAGGTGTTACTAAATTATGCATGAGCAGGTCCTCGACATGTAGATGTTAAGGAACCTCATACAGACAGGACTACAAACTGTAGGTATGAATGAATTATTCATGTGGGTACTCCATTCACTCCATGGCTATCTTATTAGCTCATAATGATAATGGACTTGCAAAGCTATATTTTTCACTTAGAGATCCTTTAGGATATATCCCTTGAGATCATCGATCTAGGATCAGGGAGTGAGAATAACATGAATGGGTAATTGGGTTAATTGTTTGATGTCAATTATATAACTGTAACAAACTGATTATAATATTGTGGGTTAAAAACTCTATGTACTCACCAGGTTTCCCAACCTGACCAACTCAGTTTGTTGTATCACATGTATTTATTTAAAAGATACATTATGCTAAGAGATTCAAGGAGTATTAGACCACTAGTTTACTTATTGTAAGTCTTGTAATATTTCGTTATGATTATGTTTCTGTATGAAGGATGACATCCCAACGTTTTAATATAAATAAAATACATTTATTCAAAAATGCTTTGATAATATCATTAACATGTTTTTGGAAACAAATTCCGCAATATTATTCCTCAAAAAGGATACTCTGATTTTGAATAAGCATAAACAAATCAGTCTTTTCTGGCTCTTGAAATTAGAGATGTCACGTAATCCTAAGGTTTCCATGGACATTGATAATGGTAACATTGATGATCAAGAAAAGATTTCTCTTTCCAATTGAAAGGGACCGTCCAAGGTCCAACCATGTGATGGTATGGTAAAGAGAAAAGGTCATTCTAAGATCACTCTGCATGTTGACCCAATGAGTCCATTTGTTTCTATTGCCAATTAAAGGGACATTGGAAGCGAAGCTGCTCAAAATACCTAAAGGATCTTGAAGATGGTAAAGTTAATTCATGTGACTCTACTCCAAGTACATCTATTATCTAACTCCATACATAATATGATGATCACATTTTTATGGTATTGCATGCTCCAAAAGAAATAAGGAAGCTTGAATAAAGTAAGCTAAATCTGATCGTGGGAAATGGACTTTTGTCGCATGGTTCGATGGTCAAAATTTAGAGCTACTACTAAGGAGTTATGATAGTTTTAATAGATTGCGATTACTCTTTTAGATGTGTAGAAATATACTTTTTCATTTTATGCATTGTAAGTACAAGTTCCAAATTTCTTTTTAGAAATAAAATGAAGTTTTGGTTTATGAAGTTGCCTTATTTGTATTTCCTTGCAATGGAATTTATGAAAGGGTTAGTTATGTTTCTAATAATAGTAGTATTAATGGTGGATATAATTCTTCTAGAACATGCTTGTGGCATTATCGTTTTTGACCAAGTGAAAAAGGAATCTCATCACTAAGTTTCAATTGGATAGAAAATTGGAGTCATACAATTTGAATTGCATGATGCATCAGGATCTTGTTCATTGGAAAATTATGACCATTTCACTGGTCACATGTTTATGTGAAGCAAGTGAAGGACTAAATGATCTAGTAAATGTTCAGATCCACACAAAGGATGATAACTATATTCATCATGATTTACTGATGCTTCAACAAATATGATTATGTTTATAAGATTAAGCGGAATTCTTATTTATTTGAAAAGTTCAAAGAGTAGCATAAAGAATAGAAGAATCTATTAGGCAGAAAGATAAAATATTCTCCAATCTGAAAGGAAAGGAGAGTGCTTTAGTATCATGATCATATTAGTAATTATGGAACTGTATCATAATTAATCCTAAAATAACATCTTAGTGCATTTATATGACTGGGAAGAGGAATCAAACATTAATGGAAATGGTTCGATCAGAGATGAGTTATACTTTGTTTCAATAAAGTTTTAGAGCTATGATCTAGTTACTACAAATCATATCTTGGAACTCATTTCAAACTAATAAGGTTGATAACACCTTGTAATATGTAGAGTAAGAATGTTTTCCTTATTCTATCACATTAGAATTGGAGTTATGATGTTTGTTTATTGATCGAGAAACAAAAGATAAACATAGTCATATTCTATGAAGTGTTTTCTTGTCGGGAATTCGCACGAACTTTTGAATACTTGTTTTAGCTCGTCAAGGAATGTTCATTGATAAAGAAACTTATATGTAGAGAAGATAGTGGGAGTCATATTGATCTTGAGAGTTACAAGAGTCAACCGACAGTAAACCTTTTAGTTGTCACCAGCGTGCAACCTGAGGTTGAAAATCTATTGTGGTTTCAGCCGACATATTCTTATTTTTATACTGTAACGCTCGCATATCCGGGCTAGTCAATTTAGAGATAATAGGGATCGAAAATGACTTTTCAACAAAAGGTTATTTATAATAAATAATCTAAACTAAGTTATAGTATATGTTACAAGGATTCCGTACATATAAAGAACGCCGAAATCCGAGTTATAACGAAGAAGTTATGACCTGTCGAAGTTTCGTGACAGAGTCGGCACGACACTGAATGACGTAAAAAGTGAATTTACGTTAGAGCGATATTTAGCCTTAGTGATCTAAACGAAAGTTGTAGAGTTCGTTAAACCGTGAGTGTGCATAAAAAGAACGTCCAAATCTGACTTCGTATGAGGAAGTTATGATTTTTCTAAGTTTCGACTTAGCGGTATGCAGCCTGAATACTCGAATTGAGATCGAGCGGTTTTTAGCCGAAACAATCTAAATGAGAATCGAAGATCTCGTCATTAGTAGTGCAACGGTAAAAATACAGGCGAAAACGGACGTTGGATGAAGAAGTTATGATTTTATAACAAAGTTTTTCTGTCCCGGCCCACTAAAAATAATATAATAAAAATAAAGTCAAAATTAGCCGACGAAGTCTAAATGAAAGTTGTAGAGCATAATCTCACCTTCGCGTGGATATAAAGAACGTCGAAATCGGAGCTCGTATGCGAAAGTTATGAATTTTTGAAGATCGTGGCACGCATATCAAAGCTTATCCGAAGCGTAAGCCTAGCGTAACCAAAATTACGCCCAGCGTAATCCCAGACCCAACAGCCTATAAATAGAACCCGAGTTCAGCTATTTCCCATGCTAATTTTCTTCCTTTCTCTCTAAGTTTTGCATCGTTTTGCGTGCCAATTATATCCCGAAGCCCCGGTATCATTCCCGAGCCCCGAAGCAAGTTACGAAGCCCCGAGGATCTCGAGAAGTGAGATTCCCGAGCCGAAGCCCTGCTCGCGAGGAGCCCGGTTTTTGTGAAGATCTTCCAGATCTACCGAAGAATACTACTTCTACAAGTCGTAGTGTTGTCCGATCATCTTCTAATCAAGTGAGTGTATAGTCACTTTCATCTTACACATAGATATGAAGTATTTTATAAAATACGTGCTATGTGTACATATATTGTTGTTTATATGTGTGAGTGTGTGGTTACTCTCTTCTAACACATAAATATAAAGTATTAACTATGAAATACTTGTTATGTGTTATATATTATTTGTCTATTTGAGATGGGCTTGGAATTGATGTTTTTATACGGGTTTTAGATGATTTAAATTGTGCTTGTATTTATATCTACAAAAATGTTGGGTAGAACATGGGTAGATGGAATAGTTGGTGACGATGCGACTCCGTGCCTATTGAGTAAGCCTTGGTGACGATGCGACTTCGTGCCTATTTGATAAACCTTGGTAACGATGCGACTTCGTGCCTATTGAGTAAGCCTTGGCGACAATGCAACTTCGTGCCTATTTGATAAACCTTGGTGACGATGTGACTTCGTGCCTTTTGTGTAAACCCAGGTGACTATGAGACGTAGTGCCTATTGTGTAAACTTTGGTGACTATGAGACGTAGTGCCAATTGTAAGAACCCTGGTGACTATGAGACGTAGTGTCTGTTGTATAAACCGTGGTAGCAAATGGACTTTGTGCCAGTTCCTTAGGTAAATCCTTAGGAATGAATGAAGAAAGTATAATCGATTCTTAGGGCATAACCTTAAGAAATAAAGAAGATAATGGGGATGGGTTATTGGGTTGATTGTTTGATGATTGAATATAATAAATATATTATTGTGGGTTGAAAACCCTATATGCTCACCAGGCTCCCAAGCCTGACCCACTCAGTTTTCTTTGCATTACAAGTAATGGCACAAGAGTAAAAGTTGGAGGACTTGACGAGAGATTTTGGATTATAGATCAGTAGTTGTAAAATAACTATTGTAAGGTCTATTTTATATTGTTTATTCTTTTGGTCTGTATCGGAACATGACATCCCGAGGTTTTATTATTTAATAAAAATACATTCTTTTTGAGAAATATTTTGATAAATGGTTATCATATTTTGTTTTTGGGACAAATTCCGCAACTGCTTTCTTTAAAAGATAACTCTGATTTTAAAACAAAGCATAAAGAGATCGGTCTTTTCTGGCCGTGAAATTGGGGATGTCACATGTACACTTCTAGTGGAGTTGGTAATGCTTATGAGTTCTATGCTCTTTATTTAACTGCAAAAGCAAAGCACGTTGGCCAGTAAAAGTACACTAATCAATATGGGTGATTTGCTAACAACATGGAAGCACTGGTAGGCCCTTGAGCTGCCAAAAGGCAATAGATAAAGGAAAATGAAGTTGAATCCATGAAGGAAAACTGAGTTTGAATTTTGTTTTTCCTAAACCTTGTCTTATGAGTGTAGGTCAGAAATGAAAGATTCACATGGATAGGAACGTATTCACATTGAAATCTAAGTGGCAAAGGTTTCACTCTAATTCATAAAAATGTTTATGAGAAAATACTTTTGCTAATATATTTTAAAGATCTCATAAAGTTCAATATGGATATTGGTTGTGTTAATTGCATTATCAAATTCACAATATGATTATGACATCCCTCTTCATATTTCAAATCGTAAGGAATGGCAAGGAATTGTTTAAACTTTCGAGATATATGTTTATCAGTTGTTTAAGGGTTTAAACAACACACATTATCCAACTAAGGTGCATAAGCTTAAGAAGTCTAATCAGAGACTTGACAAGCATAATGTAATAGAAATATGCACTTTTGTAGGAAAGTTAAAGGGTATTGATTTCAAGAAGTCTAGTTGATTTTTGGGTACATGTCAAAGATAGTGGGAGGATAATTGTTATGTTGGTATTATATGTTGTCAATACTATCCGCAGGGAATAATATCTCGAATTTGCAATTTGAAAAGTTTGGGAATTATATCACTATAGTGAACTTAAGGGAGACGACATTCATACTTTATATCGAGTCTAAAGGTCTAGATCAAATGGTTTAATATAACTTAGTCAAAGACATATATGAATATCATGTTGAAATGTTTCAACATATGAGATTCGATATAAGCAAATATTATAGCAAGAGATTGAACATATATCAAGTCTTTATGTAGAACATAATGAACTGAGTCTCATATGCTTCGGATATAAGATCGATCACATGTGCTATAATATTCATTTATTCTAAATTTTCAAATGCCTTTAGCATTGTGTGAAAAGGATTAGAATTTTTTGTGACTAAAGTTGTTAAACAACTGTCAAGAACATTTTGAGGTTTTACCGAAGATTGGTTGGTTGTGGATAGTTAGAAGTATGATATTATAGGGAAGGACCACAGTGACACATTTTGGATTGATATTACTTTTGATTAGAGTTTATAGTCATATGAGAATATGGAAATGTTTCCATAATGGGAGATGGTTGTTAAATCTACATGTGAGTTGGAAGCATTAATGCAAGAGAAGTGTCTAAGGAGTG
This sequence comes from Lactuca sativa, assembly GCF_002870075.4. Classification (NCBI taxonomy): domain Eukaryota; kingdom Viridiplantae; phylum Streptophyta; class Magnoliopsida; order Asterales; family Asteraceae; genus Lactuca; species Lactuca sativa. Next base: position 230,473,787 of record NC_056624.2, read on the forward strand.
TACCTTGAATTTGAGACTTCATAACCATGGAATTGTTTCTAGTAAAAAGTTCTAGTGGAACATTTTGTAATATCGAATGCTCAGTCTCTGTGACTTTATAACCTTAACATCATAGAATGCCAGTACATGTAAAGATGAAATTGCACTACATCTTAACTAACGATAAGAATTTGGAATTGTGAAATGAGCGTCATTAGAGTAATGTCCAGTCGATCTGTTCACAAAGAATAACCATAGAGAGGCATAGTATGCATGTTTATAACATGGCTTGACTGATGTTGTTTAATTCAAGTGGTTAGTTGATTACTCGAAACATTATACAATGAATAAATTTGTAGTTGTTATGGTGATTAAATAATAGAGATTTATTTATATACAATGGGTATGATATGATACTATAGTTAATTAATTTATTATTGTGTTTCAATTTGCATGTTTCACTTCCTTGAGTAATTTAAATATTATTCAAAATTCCACAGTCGTTCATTGTTTTGGAAGTAAGTAGTGAATTAATACTGTCATGAATCGATTGTAGATTGTCTATATGGATTAGACATTTCATACAGACTGCCGCAATATTCATGAGTACATGGAAATAGGGATTTTAAGTATTAGATAAACCCAGACTTATAGATTACTTCATGGATTCAATCAGAAGTAATTGTAAGACGATAACATCTACTATTCTTCAAATAGAGATATACAAATCATATTTTGCAAATCAGTTGTGAATTGGTTTACTCCAACACATCTCGTAACTAGGTGTTATAAAGTGTAATGTCATGCATGATTTGGTGAGTAAAATGTATGATTATATAGTCGAAGTTTATTCATTCCTTTTCCGTAATAGGAAAAACAATATATTTGGGCCCCTCGGTGATTTGAGTTGATTTATATGAACCATATCTGGTCCGGACTGAATTGGTGTGTTCACTTTTGAAGTCTGAATTTAATCACAAATCGGGAAATCGGGAAACAAAATAAATGAACATGAGGTTGATAATTTAATCAATGACTATTCATACGGTATCTTGTAGAATGAAGGAATAGTTGATTACTTATAGTAGGGAAAGCATTTGATTTAAATCAGAGTTCAGCAGTGGTTTGGAAAGCACTCTTCGATGTTTACTTCAACGTTATACTTGCAATTGTAGTTATAGACTTATCCAACTGGGAGACTATTGGATTAAGGTGTATAAGCTCATAACTAAATTGGTATACTCTTGTAGTTAAAAGAAAAGTCCTTTTTGGGCTGCCTTCATGACTAGAAATAGCTAGAAATGATAGTAGGAGAGAGAAGTATAATTTATTAGATTATTATACGATTAACAAACTAATTGAAATTATGGGAAATTAATTTGTTAATATATCATATGATTAACATATAAACTGGAAATAGATAGTTGATTTGTTGATTTTTCATGTGATTAATAAATTAATATGAGATCGATAGTTATATAACTGATTTGTTAATTTATATTATTAATAAATTAATGTGAAGTTAATTATAATTGATTAATTATTAATCAGAATTAGTCTAAAAAGTAATTAAGGATTAAGTAGAATTAATTAAAGATGCAAGTGGTGAATTGTAATTGTTCAATAATTGAACAAATGAGGCAATTCTAGAACAATCCCTCATATCTCATGTCTCCTCATTCTAGGGTTTCTGGTATTGGGTGTGAGCCATTAGAGGCATCATCATTTTGGTGCTAGGCTTTCCAATACCAACAAACTCGCCAAGTTTTCCCAACTTAACATATTCAACTGAATTCTTCGATTCCAGGGACTCTAAGGCTGTGTTTGGCGCGCTACAGCTAGCTAATAAGCTAGCTTATTTTTCGAGCTTTTATATGTTGTCGTGTTTGGTAAGCCAAAAAGTAGCTTTTAAGCTAGCTTATAAGCTAGCTTTTTGAAAAGCTACTTAGACTAGCTTTTTAGGAGCTTTTCTAAAATTTTCCAAATACACCCCTTAATTAATTATAGAAACACATACTCTTACATGTCATTTTATGTAATTTTATATATTTCACCTTGCTTTTCATCTAGTTTTACCAAACGTTATTTTTATCAGCTAGCTTTTCAGCTATCAGTTAGCTTTTTATTTAACAACTAGCTTTTCAGCTAACAGCTAGCTTTTCAGCTAGTACACCAAACATAGCCTAAGGCTCAGATCTAAACTCAAATGTTGTCTAAAAGAATAAAGCTTCCAACTTTATCCTTTGTGGCTACTCCTAGAGCTCAAAAACCCCACCATAAGGCTTGAAAACTCAAGGGCTTAACAATTAAGCCCAAAATCATTGAGATCTGAAACCTAACTTTTCCAGAAGTGGTTCTAGCCTCAAAAACGTCCCAAAGGTTGGTGCTTTATGGACATGCATGTCCAATGCATGTCTTGAACCCAAAATAGGTTAAAAAGGGAAAATATGACCTAAACTCCATGCATGGCATCAAGACTTGGCTAAAGACGAGATCCAAACCACTATAAGGTCACCTTGAACCGGAGATTCATAAAGTTTCAAGCTGCAACCTTTACGAAATCTATCCATAGCAACATCCAAGAAAAAGGAGAAAAAGGGACAAAACTCGAGATCTAGCTACATAAAGGAGTAAAAATCGGATCTTGGACACTTACAAATGTCCAAAAGAGTGCCAAACTGAAGATGAGAGCCTTTCTTGCTAGATCCCTGCTTCCTTCTTCTTACTCACTACAAGAAAAATAGCCTTTAATGACGCGCAAACAATGACACTCGCTGATTCACGTTACACATTTTTGGGCGTCCTTAAAAATGATGTCAGACTTCCAAAATTTGAAGGATAGTGGACACGCATTTTTGCGTGCCCTTAAATTAGTATCTCAAGAAAAAAAATTAAAAACACGGAGGGCGCTTTATCTTAAACGTGCGTCTTCTGTAGGTGTCGCTTTATAATTTTAGTGAAACGCGCCTTGAGAAGATAACGGGGGAAAACGAAACCCTAAAATTTTGAAAACCCGCCTTTCTTTTCTACCTTCTTTTCTTCATCTTCACAATCGATTCTCCCCTCTTCTTTTCTTCATCTTCAAAATCGACTCACCCCTCTAGAGCCTTACTTGTAAGTCCACACCACACTTGTTCGTATCTTGTTCTGGAAAATCAAGAAACATTCGAAAAACCTTAGGGTTTCGCTTCTTATCATCGGTGAGACCGCGTTTCTTCTTATCAGTACTAGGGTTTCGTTTCTTGCAGGTTCGTTCATTAAGTTGCTACCCTCATCGATACACAATTAAATAAGTACCGACCAAATATGCTACAATAGAGGATGGTTTCGTGGGTTCTTTCACCTTTACACCAACGATGGTGGAGCTAGAGAGAGAAAGTTTATGGTGTGTAAAATACAAAATTTTTTAAACCAGGGGATTCTAATAAATACCATAATCCAAACCCTTTATGGTAATTGGGAGCCAATCAGGGCAAAACGCAACCCTCAGACAAATTTTGCTCTCAAGAAACCTACGGTACGTACAAATTTTCTTTTCTTCCTCTTCCTTTTCTTATCGGTATTCTTTCTCCTCCCTTCCTCTCCGGTGGTCGCCGTTGTAGCCTACTTCAACCAGCCCTACCCTACCCTTTTCCCCAACCTAGGAGCATCTGTCGACGACTTCTCTGCTTCATCCGTTCAACAAATCGTCGATCACTGCCTCTACGATACCATCAACTGCTCCAGACTTGTGAACAACATGTCTAAATCTTGCGTCTATGCAGATGTCAACGTTGTTCGCCCTATGGAATACTAGTATTAAGAAGCACTTACTGTTCAGTGGGGGTAACCTAACTAAACACTAGATTTTACTTTAATTTATGTGATTTATCTCATTATATGAATTAATAGACATAATACTTTGAATTATTTGTTGCTACTTGGCTTAATTTGATTCAAATTCGTTTCAAATTGTGATTGATCTCTTGTGTAATTTTGTATCTACTAACCCTGATGGTATTTTGTTTGTTTCAAAATAAAAAAATCAAAACATGGGAAGCTTTTGCAAAAGTGGTATGTTATGTATTTTGTACAATCAAATCTTTTTCATAGTAGTTTTACAATATAAATACCAAGAAGGGTTAGTGAATCATAAAAAGCAATAGAAATGGCTGAGTAAATCATAAAAATCTTCCAAATTCATAACAACGTAAAAATCTATTAAGAGATGAAACTCATGGATTATTGAGCTTCCAAGAGTGAGTTTTGTTCTCAAACTCATCCCTGTGATGATTTAGTTCGAGCAATCTACAAATATGAATCATGAATGTAAATGCTTAATCCAAATTTGCAGTGTTGAAAGTTGACACTATATATTGATTATGAAGACAATTGAAGTTCTCGATAATAACAATTATGTTGTCATAAACTCAATAACATAATTCAGATCCATCATCTTATGCATTTGAAATGATTATTTAGTTCTGGTTTTCATCATCTGTTTTGCATTTTATCTTAATCACACAGGGTGGAATGCGGGTCTATATAACTGTTCATGACACAACACCTCCAGGCCATCTTCCTAGGTAGGTCTCTCTTTTTCTCTCTCCCTGTCCCTAATATATTTCTATGTTTATGTTCATCTTTTTTCACAACAGATTGATTTTATTTACTTACAAATACCAAATTAATTCCTAAATATTTTGCAAGCAGATGAGCGATTTCGTCAAGAAAGAAATTTAACATACCAAATTAATTCCTAAATATTTTGCAACATACTTTTATTTATTTATTTATTATAGTAATTTTACTTCTTGCTAGATAGGATTTCCATCACTAACAAAAGTTGTTGCTAATTTTGTGAAAACAATGGAAGAACAGGTTGAGAATGATGCAAAAGAGGTGGTTGATGTTGAAGTCATTGATGTGGAGGAGCCAAGAAACCTGTTCACAGAAATGATGAACGATAAAATTATAAGTAACACCAAACCAAAAGGAAGAAGATCTATGTCAGATGTTGTTATTTCACCACCTGAAATACTAACAAATAAAATAAAAAAGTTTCCAGTTACAAGTAAAAAGTTCCACTGCCCTTCTCCCAAAACAGAATCTAGACCTCAGGAAACAATTAGGGGAGTGAAAAAGAGTGACAACAATACTGGTATAATTTACATCGACTCCAAAGGTGATTTGGAGACACAAAACAGGTATTTTAAACTCGTTATTTTATCTAGATGTCTTCTTCTTTTAATCATTGAATTAAAAAGAGTTAGTTACAAGAATGGTCCTTGTGTTATACCCACTGTTGCATATTCAGTCCAATGTTTTTTTTTCTGTTTCAAATTGGTCCCTAACATTGGTTTTTGTTTCTAATCTGTCACTGATCCATGTAAAATGACATCTAACAATAGTTTAAAATAAACAAATTATAGAAAAGTTAAAAAGAAGAGTCAAATTACATTTTTGTTCCTTGAGTATGGTTGCTTTTTGCGATTTTGGTACTAAAAGGTTTTCTTTTGCATTTTTGGTCCTTATTTGACATTCGTGTAATGTTTTTGGTCTCGGTTCCAAATTAAGTGACCATTTTGGTCTATGGGTGTGATTTTTGCAATTTCGATCCTAAAAATAGCCATTTTACAAGGAACAGGGACAAAAAACATTACACAAATCTTAAATAAGGACCAAATTAGCATTACAACCTTTTGGGACCAAAATTAAAAACATCAACTATACTTGGGGACCAAAAATGCAATGTACTTTAAAAAGAAACATGTGAGGGTAGAAAAGTCATTTTATCATAGAAGTTGGACTGAACCTGAAATGTTGGGAATAACATAGGGACCATTATTGTAATTACTCTATAAAAAAGAATAGAAGTTGGTAACAGATGTTTGTCTTATGTTGGGTGCAGGTTTCCATCGCCACCATCATTTAATATATCTCATGATGACAATTTTGACTTAACCATTGTACATGAAACCTCGAGAAATGACGATAATGCCCTTGACCATGAGCCACCTATTGTGAAGGAAACACCAATCAAGAACAGTTACCCTGCTACTCTTGAATCTGTCTCCGAGTCAACCATAATCCAATCAAAGTTTCCCACTCGTTCCTTTTCTTCCCCCTGTTCCACTTCAGCTTCTGAATGCATGAACACAACAACAACACCTAAAAAACGACAAATCCCTCAAAACAATTCACCTCTAGATTCAATTGTTCTATTTTTATATTAAATGCAGCAAAAGCTTATTCATTGTGTTTGTTTACAATCTACAAACAGTGCAAAACTGATTGAGATAGATTGGAAACGACATAAATAATTAACTTTTTAAATATGACAAAAATTGTAAAAAAAAAAGGAGTCAGAGAATAATCTTGATGATGATCTGGTAAATGGTTGGGCAACAGGTCTTGGTGATGATGGCTTGTGGGGAAGCAATGCTCCGGAAATGAATAGGGTGAGAAATGATCTATTTCTTCAAAACTTAAATAATTAACTTTTTAAATATGACAAAAATTGTAAAAAAAAGTAGTTTATGTTTTCAGCTATTTTGCAGGGTGAAAACTTTTGCTTCAATTCTGGAAGCTTTTGCCCTTGAGGTGGTGACAAGGTTTAAGCCTTTCTTAAATCTGCTTGTATATCCTCATGTTTACAGGGCTCAGTTATGATAGATCATGCATACTGAGCACTGGGTACATTAGGTATATTAGGAACAACAAGGGCGACTTTATTAGCAATATATATGTTTTCTTTAGTGGCTTTTAATGCTTCTGTTTCTTGACTCCATGTTTCTGGTTTCACATATTTTTTTTCTGAATGTGTATTGTGGATGAGTGTCCAAGATAGGTGTGATGCATGTGTTCCCCTGGTTCACTGTAGATTTTGGACTGGGGTCCTTGTCAGTACATTTGGATACCCCACAATGCATCTTATAGCAGAGGGTAAGCCGTCATTTTACAAGCTCATTAAAGATGTTATTGTTAGGAAAATGGTCTTAAAGATAAAATAATAAAGGATATTGAACATTAGAATATACGTGGAAAACTCAAAAAACAGTGAAAAAAAATCAAATATATGACAAATTATTAGTCACATCTACTTTGTTGTGTCGTTTTAAAGTTTGTTTATTTGATCCCTTTCAGGGAGAAAGGAAGTTTCATCTTTGAATGGTTTAGAGTGAAGTATAATGGTAATAACAAGGAGAAACTACATTCTGAAGGTGAGTTTATTTCCTCATATATCTTATCACTTACATGCACAGTTGCTACCTTACCCTGATGACTTTCTAACCAAGTGTTTTACATACATTCTTAACATATCATTTGGATTTGACTCTAGAGGAAGTAGGACCATGTGTGGATAATGCTCCTGCTGATCCTACATGCTGATCCTAAAGGTGTCAAACTCGTAATTCCTTATTGTTGTGAGGAAGTAAGACCATGAGTGGATAATACTAATTTGTTGATATGAAAACAGGTATCATGTGGAAACAGAAGAAGCAAGGGTGAATTTGTACAGATTAGTTAGCTACTTGCAGGTTGATCTTGAATAAGCAAAGGGGCAATGGATTGTATTTTTTGTATCTAATTCGTTTGTAAAATTTTGTTACAACTTCTATTGATTTGTTTTATCTTTCCATGGAACAATTATTTGTATGACATTAAATTTATGCAATGGATTTTATTTTTTGTATAAGATATTTTATTTTCTAATATGAAACATTAAATACAAATTTAATTTGAAAATAAGTAAATCTATAAAAAATATTTTTTTTAAACATTTAAAATTATGATACGCAAAAATGTGTGTCATATTCATTTATGACATGGCCTTTCTTGACAGAGGCTTTCTTGATACGCATTGCGTGTCATTAACACGCGCGTCGTAAGGTTACGACACGTGAATGCGTGTCGTCTTCCTTTATGACATGGCCTTCCTTGATACGCATTGCGTGTCGTAAACGCGCGTCGTAACTGCGCGTCGTAAATGAGCGTTGTAAATGCGCGTCGTCTATCTTTATGACAGGGCCTTCCTTGACGCGCATTTGCGCGTCGTCTGAGCCTTTTACGACACGCAATGAGCGTCGTAAAAGGTTGTTTTTCTAGTAGTGACTTCTTCTCCTTTTGCTCAAAAAATGCCACACTAGCTCACAAAATGAGAGGGAAGGGTGATTAGGGTTCACTAGGGCCGCAAAAAGGGTTTGGAGGCTGATAAAGGATCAACCCTAGGGAGTTAAAGGAGATTAAATAGGGTGAAAACCCGTAAAATTTAGGGTTTCATAGTCAGCCGCCAACTCGCCGAGTTGAGGCTGCCAACTCGCCGAGTTGGTCCAATAAAACACGTGGCTTAAAGTACTTCAACACGCCGATTTGGGGCTACCAACTCGCCGAGTTGAAAAGAAAATCACACCAAAGAAGAAAATTCTAATACCTGGAAGTCGGGATGTTACAATTCTCCCCCACTTGGACTAGGCTTCATCCTCGAAACCTGCTACGGTGAACAAATCTGGATAATGCTCCCCCGTCTCAGCCGTTGGCTCCCAGTTCCACTCAGATCCCCTCTAATGCTGCCATTGTACCTTTACCAAAGGTACTTCCTTGCTACGCAAAACCTTTACCTTCCTTTCCAGAATAGCTACCGGCCTCTCGACATAGTTCAAGCGCTCATCAACCTGAACATCATCCCATGATACCACTGCATCCTCATCCACTAAGCACTTTTACAGCTGCAAAACATGGAACGTGATATGAATCTGACTGAGCTCCTCCAGAAGTACCATTCTATAAGCAACCTTGCCAACCCTAGCAATAACCCGGAACGACCCAATAAACTGGAGACCTAACTTTCTCCTCTTCCTGAAGCAAATCAAACCTTTCCAAGGTGATACCTTTAGCAACACTGTGCCACCGACCTGAAACTCCAACTTAGATCGGCGCCGGTCGGCATAGCTCTTCTGCCGACTCTAAGCAGTTTGCAATCTCTACCTGATCTGCTGGATCATCTCTATATTCTGAAGGACCACCTCGGTCCGCCCCATGACCTTGTGACTAACCTCCCCCCAAAGGACTGGGGTACGGCATCATAGCCTTGCTCTTTTTCACTTATCACAACTATGTCTGGAGTTTAAGTTGCAAACTCCACCTCATGGCTAGCGTCCTGATCTTTGTTTCCTGCTTTACACGTATCACCTCATCTCTGGTTACCCATGGCAGAGTCATCAAATGTTACATCTCTGCTCATGATAAATTTAGGAGTTCTTCCTTTTTCTATACTCTACAGTCGATAACCTTTTACTTCTATTGCATATTCTAGAAATATGCACTTCATTTCACTTGGCTCAAGTTTATCATCATTTATATGATAATACATATGGCATCCAAATATACGTAAACCAAAATAGTTAGAGGGTTTTTCGGACCATACCTCTTGAGGAGTCTTCAAGTCTATTGCAGTTGATGGTGATATGTTCAACATATTCACATGCATCTTGCACGCTGCATGAGTGTTTAGTTCATCCTTTCTACAACTCCATTTTGATGTGGTGTGTGCTGTACAGTGTGGTGCCTCACTATACATTTTATCTTATGGAAGTTATTAAATGGAACATTACATAACTCCAACCTATTATCAGTCCACATAGTCTTGACTTGTTTTCTAGTGCTTTTCTCAACCATGGTCTTCCACTCCTTGAACTTCCCAAACAACTCATCTTTGTTCTTATGAAAATACAACCAAACCTTCCTTGAATAATCATAAATGAACTTCACAAAGTATGAGCTTCCACATTGAGACTTCACTAGTGCAGGGCCCTACAGATTTGAGTGAACATATTCCAAGATTTCTTTACTTATGTGTTGACCGATACCGAACTTCACTTTGCGAAGCTTTCCCTTGATACAAGCTTCACAAAACTTGATTTTTCCAGTAACCTCTCCACCAAACAATCCTTGTTTACTTAGAACTGACATGCCCTTCTCACTCATCTTTCCTAACCTATGATGCCACAACTTTGTCTTGTCATTACCTTCATTCAAGGATTGGGAGATAGCCACCATTCCCACAACCGTACTGCCTTCCAGGATGTAGATCCCTTCAAAATTCATATTTCCATTCATTATTACTAAAGCACCTTTGGTGACTACAACCCAGTCACCTTCACCAACGTACCTCATCCCATTCTTAGCCAAATTTCCAAGAGAAGTTAGATTCTTCCGAAGTTCTAGAACGTACCAGCAATCTAACTTTCTGGCCATACCATCATGCATCTTGATCTTCATAGTGCAACTACCCTTGATACTTCTCACCCATTCATTACACATCTTGATTGTTCCATTACACTATTTGAAGGAGTCGAACCAGTCATGATTGTATGTCATGTGATAGGATGCTCCAGAATCCAAGACCCAAGCATCTGCAGAACTTGATGTACTTACAATCAATACCTCACCATTGTCCCATTCATCAGAACTCTCCTGAACTACAACAACAATGTTATTGCTGCTTGATTCACTCTTGAACTTTCCATTCTTTAGATGTGGATAATTTTGCTTGAAGTGGCCATCCTCCTTGCAGTTATAACATTTCACATTTGATGAACCTTTAGACTTCGATTTTGAACGTGATCTCCCTCTGTTTCCCCCTTTCATCTCTTTTGTCCTTCCTCTTCCTTCGAACAAACCAGAGTTGGACACCTCTTCACCAACTAAAACTTTTTCTTTTTAGTTCCTTGGAGATCATAAATCCTTCACATCATTCATAGTGATATTTTTCCTACCACAGAGCATGGTATCAACAAAAATCTCATGAGTTTGGAAGAAAACATAAGATAATGATCGTCTGATCCTCATCTTCAATCTTCCCATCAACCCCTTGTAGATCCACGATGATGCGATTGAAATTATCCAGATGATTTTTCACCTGGGTACTTTCAGACATTCTGAGAGTGTACAACCTTTGCTTCTGATACAACCTATTCGTTAAAGAGTTGTTTTGGTACTTGTCATAAAGTTTCCCTTAGAGCCCATAAGCAGTTATTTGATCCACGATCTCCCTCGGTACTTCATCTGTTAAACTCAACAAAATGGAACTATGTTCCTTCATCAGAATCTCCACCTTTTTATCTGACACCGTTGCACATCCTTATTGAACCAGAAGAGCCCTCATCTTCACCTTCCACAAGGTGAAGTCATTTGAACCATTGAACCTCTCCAAATCAAATGTGTGAGTAGACATCTTTAATCACAGGAACACAAACTGCAGCTCTGATACCGCTTGTTAGGAAGTAAAGCAGAGAACTAACAAGACCAAAAGTACTCAAAGACACAATATTTATGTGGTTTGGTCAAGGTGACCTACGTCAACGAGCCTGAGGGGAGTATTCTTTATTTCATAGTTATCAAACATGGGTTACAAGAACAATTTCACAGAGATACACTTATCACTCAAGAATTCAAGACACACAAATGACTTAGCATGCATCCATATTTATACTTAAGGGATCAGACCTAAAACCCTAATGGGCTAAGTCCATTTTCCCGTGAAAGGTGTCAACAAATCATACTCTTCCATGCAGTAGCTTCTGGAACATTCACCCATGACATACAACAGATGAGTATTGGCAACATACATGATGGAGCACCTTATGCCATAGTAGATCATCATGATGTACAGGTGGTGCATCATGAACACTAGTGGCCCAACATCCATTATAGTGACACAACATGGTGAATTCCTTGTGCATCGCCAACTTCTGAGCATCATAGAGGACTTCGTGACTCATCAGGGATATCATGGCTCATCAAGAAACCAAGATGGTGTAACACCTTCCCGTTTGGCGCAACATGCTCCTAAGGATGGTGCAAATTCTTCAGTTGGTGCAACATCCTTCCAATGTGATGCAAGCTCTTCACTTTGGTGCAAAATCAATCAAGATTGGTGCGAGATCCTTCCAATTGGTGGGACACTCTTATGGATGGCGCAACATCCATACTCTTGGCACAACTTCAATCTATTTGGTGCAACATGTTCCTGGATGGCGCAACTTCCACTTGGATGGCGCAACATGTTGCTTCGAGTTGCTCCAAGTGCTCCAAGTTGCTCTTTACACCCTTTTGAAAGATTTGTTCATTTGTCACTTGATTCGTTACTTTGCCTGATGATGCATTCCTTTCTCATATGATCTATTCCTTTGTGACATGCTCCATGAACCTTAAGTACTCTATTTAAATCAAATTCTCCATGAGAATGATTCATATGCTCAAGTCACATTTAACATAAATATTAAATAAAATAAAAAATTTATGTGGGATCCTAAGACCTACCGTGGTATATAATTGTAACATCCCAAAAATACTAATAAAAAATTTCATTTCTAAATCATCAAATTCACACAATATATGTTACAAAATAATTCATAGTAAAATATATCACAATCATCAGAGTAAAATAACAATCATCAGTGCAGAAAATCATCTGGGATGCTGTGTAGTTAAACCGAGCGCTTCCCTTTGGATCTGGAAGTACCTGGAAATGTTTAAACCACAAAACTGTAAGCACAAAGCTTGGTGAGTTCCCAAAAATACAAAATAACCATACATATCAGTAGGCCCACCTCTAGGGGTGTATTAAAACTCTATATGAATGCTATCATCCAACCATAGTCTTATAATCACTTCCAGACTACAGCCTAGCCCTAGCATTTCTACCATGATCCAACCATGGTCTTCCATGCAAGTCACAAAGACAAACAAGGGATGTGCTCAAACCACAATCTTTCATACAACTGATGTGATCCAACCACAATCTTTCATACAAGTGCTGTGATCCAACCAAAATCTTTCATGTAAGAGTCACAAAGACAATCTAGCAACCTACGTAGTATAGTGAGAAGACTCACATTTCTCACAAAGTCAGATAAACCACAACTTGATGCCTCGAAATAGGTGGTACAACTCACATATCGAAGCAAAAAAGTCCCCGCATTAGTCTATACATTAGAACAATAAATTTTACCAAAACTCAACTTAGGTCAACAAGTTAACATTAAGAGTCAAAGTCAACGGTCAATATCACTATCATCTGACTCTCACATCGTGACCAACCCTTGGTTACATTCTGGGGAAAACAAACTCGGTCCAATCACAAACTTAATCACAATCTAACTCAATCCCTATTCAAGCTACCATCACATCGTGATTGTCTAACCATCACGTCGTGACATAATCAGTCCAAAATAACCAAAAAACCCTAGTTATCATGTCGTGAACTGAGCTTTCCAAAACTTAATGGATTCAAATCTCCATCTATTAAGGCATCCACTCATTCCTTCCATAAGGCTTCCTAACGTCAAATACTACCTAAAAATTGATGCTTTTCAACAATGTATATCCATTGTAAGCCTAAAGCTCAAAATAAGTCAAAAATGGAGAAACAACACAAAGAATCTCATGCATGGGTTCAAAACAAAAGCACACTTCATATCCAAGGCATATAACACTCAAAGGACCTCAAGAATCCATAAAGTTGGAAACTTGAAGATAAAGGGACTAAAACTTAGATCTAAAAACCTAGAATAAAGTTTGGATCTTGAATGCTTAGAAAAGATCCAAAGATACCCAAATGAAGTCCCAAAGCTTGCCAAGATGCTTAAAACACTACTAAAGCCTTTTTTCTTCCTTCAAAAGCAACCAAAAACATCAAGATGAGGTCAAAAAATGGAAGAGAAGGATTGTGGTTTCTTCAAGGAGGTTTAGGAGGCTAAGGGTGATGGAAACCATAGCCCTTCACTTCCTTTAAATAGGGTCCAAGTCCAAAAATTATGGTTTGCCCCTGATCAGATGTCACGTCGTGACCATTATAGTGTAATGTTTTGACACTTAAATGAGACTCACATCTCTCATAGCCATGTAACATCGTGACTCCCTTAAAACTCACATTTAATTAAAATTTCATACCTCAAGGATCCGGATGTTATAATAATGGATTCACCTATGACGCTTAAAACTTTTATAACAAAAAGTTTATGATCAATACTTTTTGTTTATGAGTTTTTAACTTTTATATTTTATAAAGTTTTATATATTTTAATTACGCGTATCATCCCTCCTATAGGTGGCAAAAGACGCGTTCATGCCCTATTTTCAAAAATTAACTCGGATTACCCTTATATAATTGTTTTTCACTCGGTTTATCCTTACAAACTTAAAATGACTACTTTGCCCTTAATATTTTTTTTTCAGTTTTATTTTATTTACTTATCATTTATAGATTGAAAAATGAAAATAATATATATATATATATATATATATATATATATATATATATATATATATATAAACACATACACACACCTAACCTACCCTTCCCCCCTTCCCTTTCCTTAACTCAGTCTCCTATCTTTCTCACTCCTCTTCCTCTCCATCGATACAACATCCACCATCTGTACATAACATCACAATCGGTCAACACTAACACCGCCATTGCCACTGCGGCTCGCCATCACCATCGTGGCTCACCACTACCATTTATTGTTTCTCTGTCGACTGGTGGATTAAAAGAGGCAACGATGATACCTATGACTCCTCCATTACCACCATCTCGCTTGTTCCGTCGATTCTTTGGTTGTGGAATAAGGACAACCGTGGTAGTGGTGATGACCGTGTTTATTTTCCCTTCGTATTAGAGCCTATGAACGAGAGTAACAAGTACTTAAACCCTTGGCAATGATCTTAGATATGAGAAGATGAAGGTGAAGGTTCGAAACCCTAGTTGGCGCCGATCTAAGACGATGGAGTGCACACCGGAGATCGAAGAGGGTGCCTGCTGGTGGTATTGACAGTAAATATGAGGATATTTGTTGAGATTCGATGGAGTAGAAACAAAGTCGTTAGTATCCGTCGCCACCATGCCACAATTCATCCTTCCTGATTTGCCCTGATTAATTTTTTTTTTTTTGAGATTTGCATGTGGGTTTTCCGATGGAGGCTGTTGGTGGTGTTAATAGTAAACGTGGCTAGTTCGATGGTGGTTTGCGGTTATTTTCAATGAAAGATGTGAACTTTGAAGGGGGTAATGGATGGAGTGAAGTGAGGGGTGACGGTGGTGCTCCGCTTTCCGATGGTGTTGGTCGTGGTCAGGTCTCTTATTCAACAAAATAGAAAAGCAATTAAAATAATTTTTAATAATTAAAAATATCATAAGTATAAAAAATAAATGAAAAATAAAAGAAAAATGACATAATAGTCTTTTTATGCGTCACAGGGAATAAAAAATTAGCAAATTTAAACCAACGGAAGATGAAACGTGCAATTTCTAACGACTTGAAAGACGATCCAAGTTAATTTTTGAAAATAACGACTGAATATGAATTTTGACACATGCATGAAGAACGAGTGATTTACTCTTTTATAAAAATACAAGTATTTTTATATAATAATTCTACGTAAATGAAAACTAAATAAAAGCTAAATGCTTTTAGTTATCAACTTTTTTTTGTCAAACTTACCGTGTATCTTTCATGTGGATCACGAAACTTTGGATACAATCATTCAATATTTCATCATACACGACCTTATGATTACAACCTTTCTTAAAATACCTACCAAAATGGAGCCCTTTATTTACCTAAGACATTTTACCATACAATACAAGCCATTTAGAGGGGTTGTGTGCCTAACAACCCTTGTACTCCCTTTTGGTTCATATTATAAGAACGTTATCTCTTTTACTCTAAAATAAATTATTTTTTAGATATAAAATTATTATAACAAATCATTACTGTAAGTGATAAAACGTGCACGTAGGACGGATGAAATGGGTACGAATGTGCATCAATATTCATTCTTTTATTAGTTTTACAAATAATTAATAGTATACTATTAAAATTGATAAAGATAACAATGCACTAAAAAATAGAATAGAACTTGGTATTTATATTCCTACCCTTGGAGCTTCATTTTATACACATTAATCCCATAATCAAGTGCCACGTTTATTCGTTTTTGTTAGGTGGGATTACACAACATTAACTAACACTTAACACGATTAATTAATTAATCCATCTATAGGCTAATGCCAAGCAGAGACGACGGTAAGTGGCCGTCCCATCCACCCAAAGCTAATCCCACCGGAATCTTCTTTTACAGTAAAACCCAGGTTGCCACGTGTCCATGAATTCAGCTTTGACTTAAGCGACTCGGCGGTGAGTTGACTCACTGGTTTTGAATCAAACCCGGCCATCCTCAACCGGGCCCGCCATTTGCCGAACACTTCGCATCTTTCAACACGGTCCCTCCCTTCGCACGCAACCGAGTTAAAAATTCTCCGACTCAGTCCCTCCTCAATCTTGACTCGCTCTGGGTTGGTCCTTGGAATCGTCGCTTCTAACGAATTTAAAAAGGAGGTGTAATAACTAAACAAGTCGTTTACACGCGCCGTGAAGGAAGCGGTGTTCGCGTTCAGTTCCTGTTCCACTACCGTCACCACCGCCGGTGATAAGTCTTTCACCCGTCGGAGCACCTCGTCTCTCAGATTCTCAGTCGTCACGCTCTCGTCCGGCAACTTACTCAACTTGAAAGCGAAATTTACGGCCAAAACCTCCTCGTTTTCAATCGTTAAACCTTGCTTGTTGAGATCGGATAATTTGAAATCCAAAACATTATAATAAAACAAAACACCCAATTTGTTAGAAAGTGATCTGAGTCCATCACCAACAAGCTTCAGTCTTTCAGAACCCCCATTACCGAAATCTTTAAAAGTTGTGAGCTTTAACGAAATGGGAATCACTCCGTCAATCTTACGCGCCGCGGCAATCTCGTGAAGTAAGTACACGTACTGAAGCCCATGACCAACATCAAAATCGACCACATGGATCCTTCTCTCGGGTCTACCCGAACCCAATAAAGCTTGCAGGATGACATTATTCGCCGCCATGAAAGCTATCTTGAAACACGGCGATTTGTCGTACAGCAATTGCGTTGACAAAATATGCTCTTTTCGGTACAACTCCGTGGCTGGGGAGGACTGTTCCTCCGCCGTGGAGTTCACGCTCACGCGCGATCGGAGAGCAGACGCCATATGAAAACCCAAGCGTTGTTCAGGAGTTCCAAGCGCGTTGGAAAATTGGTTAATGCGCGTGATTAGCTCCATCGCAATCTCTGATTTCCCGTCTGTTATTGCCTCGGCGGCGTCTGATATGAACTGCTTCGGAGAAACTGTCGCTGACGACGATGCAGATGATGACGTGGACGACGTCGTTGGAGAAGGTGCAACGGTATTATCTGGATTTTGTGCCTGAAGAGGATTCAGTAACTTCTGAATCGTTTCGGACCACTCGGTGTCTGTAATCACCGAAACAGCGTCGTGTTCTCCGTCGTCATCGTCTAACAAAAGCTCTTTCTCTAGTTCTTGTAAACGATTCAACATCTTTGTCTCCATTTCTTGATTCTTCGGCAGTTGTTTTGCAGGAGAGTAATCGTTAATCTGATAATTACTCATGACGCCGTTGAAGTTTGGCCGGAGTTGTTGAGGAATCTGACCACCGTATCTAGAAACAGACGACGAGGAGATACTAGAAACCGAAGAAACTTCCGGCGAAGATAAGAAATCCGTCTGTTGATTATACGCCCTTGGTTTCACGTTTCTCATGTAAACCGCAGCTTGTTGCCGGAGCTGGTGTTGCTGTTGGAATTCTGCCAACGATCGCTTTCCATCAAAGTCAGATCGTGACCCACCGACCGGCGACAAGGAATCGGAGAGAATACCAGCTAACGGAGACCTGTAATTCACTTGCTGGTTGTAATTACTTCTGTTAACATTCATCATGGACATAGATCTTCCGGATACGTTGCTTACACCGCCTCCGTTCGCATTGAAGAAATCTGGAAACCCGCCGGAAAACCCAGACGACATTATCACCGGAGGTAAATGGAATGAAGCTAAAAGGAAACGCTTTTAGTTTTACGAGGAAAAAATATTCATGGAGGGGGAAATTCAAAAGGGGTTTCGTGAATTTGATCGAAAAGCAAAATTGGATCAATTCTTGTATTTGATCATGAAGGTATGAGTATTGTTTGTTACAAGTGGCTTATAAAAAGCTTCCTTTTCTTGACGGGAGCCACGTATTACAATAAATATATTCTACACCATACGGTTGATTATTTAAATTATGAAATTCAATATAGACCGGTAATGTTTGATACACATAAATATTTACTGTTTAAAACTTATGATTTTTAGTTCTGCATAATTAATACTATAAATCTGCATAGTTAATAGGCAGTATGTTGTGTGTCGTTCATCTGTAACGTCGTCACGGTCGAAGGTTATTAGATATATAATTTAAGTTATTAAAATTGCGGTGCAGAAAAATTAAAAAAAAAAAAATCGTAAAACCCAAAAAAAAAATGTCAGAGCGTTTGATAGAAATTCAATGATTTAGTGTTGAAATAAAGAGGGATAATTAGCTCTCTTAATATTTGATTATTACTGTGATATAATTCATACAATTGTAATAATACTCTATAACGTGACACCATTCAAAAATCAGCTACACATAGAACTCTAGTTTAAACCCATAAATACACCAAATAGGATAAACTCATCATTGTAGACTTCAAATTCATATAAATCAATGATTTGTCCTACTATTTTTAAATGATAATAAATATAATAAAAAATTATTAGTTTTTATTAAATAGAGAATATGACTTATTAAGGTAATTAACTTTTCGGTATGTTTACATATGGGTAACTATATTTTTTTTGTACACATGTAGGTAACAAACTTGTTGAAAGTGTTTACATATGACCATTATGACCTGCTATAGCAGGTTAAATCCTAGATTTGAACGCTTTCAACAAGTTCATTACCTAGATGTGTACAAAAAAAATATACCCAAATATGAACAAAACGAAAAGTAAAAATTAAATTACACGAATGGTCCCTATGGTTTGGGGGAATTTGTGTTTTTGGTCCCTAACTTATTTTTTTAACTTTGATGATCCCTACTGTTTATTTTTGATGCGCGTTTGGTCCCTGCATTACCTAAAAAGACTATTGTGCCCTTATTAATTTATTTTTTAATTAATTTTCTTAATTATGTATTTATTTTTTACATATTTAAAAAAATTAATAGAACCACATATTTATATCTCCTCGGATGATTCCTACTGTTTATTTTTTAATTAATTTAATTTTTTAACTCGGATGGTCTCTACTGTTTAATTTTGTTACGAATTTGGTCTCTGTCTTACCTAAAAAGACTATTGTGTCCTTATTAATTTTTTTAATTAATTTTCTTGTTTATATACTTATAAAAAATAAATACATAAATAAGAAAATTAATTAAAAGTTAATAAGGGAAAAATAGTATTTTTAGGTAAGACAGAGACCAAGCGCGTAACAAAAATAAACAATAGGAATCATCCGAGTTAAAAAAATAACTTAATTAAAAATAAACAGTAGGGATCATCCGAGGAGATACAAATATGTGTGGTCTATTAATTTTTTTTAAATATGTAAAAAAATAAATACATAAATAAGAAAATTAATTAAAAAATAAATTAATAAGGGCACAATAGTCTTTTTAGGTAAGACAAGGACCAAACGTGCAACAAAAATAAACAGTAGGGACCATCTAAGTTAAAAAAAAAGTTAGCGACCAAAAATATAAATTCCCCCAAACCACAGGGACCATTCGTGTAATTTAATTTTTACTTTTCGTTTTGTTCATATTTGGGTAATATTGATTTTTGGAAGTGAAACTGGAGAGCCAGATTCCACGGATCAAATACTTCATGGGTTTTTCCTCATCAAGTAATATTGGTTTTTGGAAGTGAAACTGCGTTAAAAAGTCGGTTCGGTTCAGTTCGGGTTTTTTATTAAAAATGGGAAAAGAAAACCAACGGTTTGGTCTGCTTTGTACACCTCTAGTTGTTGTAGAGCACAGAGTTAGAGGTCAATTTATAGCATTTGAGTAAAAACATGCACCATCCTTACACAAAACTGTCTCTTAAAAACAAATAGTGTCTGCTTTATAGGCATCAATGATAGAGTTGAGAAGCTGGTAACTGGTTAAGTTTTTGTTAATGATGTCAAATTGAGAGTTGAGATGAGAGTTAATACATGTAGTTTTATAAAAGAAATGTAGCAGCAGATGCAGATCAGATCTGCAAGTCTGTTGTCTAGGTTCCTTACACGCAGGGGTGTTTGGTGACATGTCTGGTCTTGAGCTTCACCATGTTTCTTCCAAGTGAATTTCTAAGGCTGGTTGCACAAAGCAGCACATCTTCTGGACTCATGTTCATCACAGATACAACCCGCTCATTCTTGTTCTCTAACCAAATAATATCATTTAATCATCTTCATATCCATTGGCATTCATTCATAAATAATATCTAATCTAATCTTAATAGACCACGGTTAAGCTCTGTAACCACCTGTAGCTGAGGATTGCTTCCTTTAAATGTTGCCAACTGCGACTCCATAAATGCCCTACACAACACAACAAACACAATCATAATCTATAACCCAAATGTACATGTACATTAATTCATTATGTGAAAAATAGACTACATACCTAATCCCCCTGCTACTTCCACCCCAATTACAGTAGCTCACTGTCAAATTTTGAAGCTGCCAAACACCTCGCTATGATATCTATCTCTTCTGCCATGCTAAAAATCAACAATATTCATCTCTTCTGTCATCTATCAATATCATATCATTTTAGGAAGCTACAAGTTGCATATATACATTTAACAACTTTCATCATCCAATTAACATACATACATGCAAATACGACATCTAAACAGATTAGAAACATTTACTTGTAAATGATCATTTTTGAATGCTACAATCCTTTTTCTATTGAAAGATTAAGAAAAAACAAGTATGAACAAAGCTCATCTTTCTCACACAATGATGTTTTAAGTTCAAAGGTTGGGCAACTGATTGCATCTACTCCAGTCATTCCTTAATAGTACCTCACCTTTGTTGTATATTTAGTAATTTGCAAATCAAATTTCACTTTCACAAAGCACTTCAGTCCCTTTTTTGACCTTCGATGAAAGCCATCACATTTGATTTAAGCACCAACATCTTATCATCACTACTTTACATACCATTTGGTATTTGCTTAGATCTTTATTATGTACTTAAGGCCACAATATTTGCATGTCACACTTGACTTTTCGATATTAGTATTTCAGGTGTTCTCCTAACTCCTAACAACAAAAGACTGGACCCATAAAATACATATCAGTAATTCACGTATATACAAATCATCGATCTCAGGATTTAGAAAACAAAAGCAATCGATTCGTGACATGCACATAAATTGCAGAAAACTAAATTTAAGATGGTATGGCAAGGAGAAAGAAGTGCGCTAAACGCTATAAGGAAAAGCTGTCACGATCATGATTCATGAGCCTACAAAACAAAAGTAAATGCAAAATCGAGCAAAATCTCACCTCAGCTGGTCAAATTAATCAAAGATCTCAAATCGGAGAACGGGCGGCGATTAAACGTCTACGGCGGTGAATAGAAATAGAAGGAGACGCCGCTGATACCGACTCTTTGAAGCAATTCGTCAAGCACCTGATATGCATCCTCAAATCTGAAAAGTTTGAACAACAAAAACAATCCAATCCTTCTTTAAGTAAGTACCTTTTTAAGTTACCAACATCTGAAAAGAACTTCAGCTGAACGAAAGATATAGGATGCTAAACAGTTGACAGATTTATTTAAGAACATACAGAAAAGGAAATCAAATGTATTTCTTTCCACACTTATCTGATTTATGACCAGAAGCCGCATCAAGTGATGTGCGGTTTAAGAAGGTAACCAAAATCATAAGTAAAGTAACCCAATGAACTCAGAAGGTGGCGCTGGCAGTTCTCAATCGGTGATGCAAAAGATCGATGAACCGGTTAGACCATGGTTTACCCCCCATTTGTCTTTTCCCTAACTTCTGTCTTGTGTTCGTCTTCCCTCTTGGCCGATCAAAACAAAAGAAATGGGTGGAGCCAAAGAATAAAAGGGTGGAAATCAGATTAGAAAACCTAGAAAATGAGCAGATGTGTAGGTACACCGGTAATACGCTCCCGTCCTGAGGCCGTTTCAACCATTCAATGAAGATCCGTTGCCGATTTCAGATTTGGGAGAGATCATGTATTGATAAGGCGGTGGGTAGAAACCCGTTTTCATCAGGAGGATATGAACTGGTGGAGAAGGATCCAGAAACGCGATCGAGAAGACATGTTAGGGCTTCTAGACGATTTTGATGGGAGAAGAAAAGGTTGGATAAGAGCAAAAGACTGAAGGACAGATATTCCTTACCATGGTCGAGGAGCGAACCCGATGAACAGTACCTTAGTTAGAACCTTGGTTAGGCACTATTCCTAAGAAGTGCTCCCCTTTATAATATATATATATATATATATATATATATATATATATATATATATATATATATATATATATATATATATATATATATATATATATATATATATATATATATATATATATATATATATGACAAGTTTCTAAATCATGGTAGTGTTGCTATTTTCCTAGATTAAGTGGGTAATAAAAACAAATATGATTAATATTGAGAATTGTATGATAAATAAGGAACAGTGGAACAAATTAGTAGAAATCACAATACCAACATCATCAATAAAGAAAAGTAAAATTAACTGTCATGGTAATTATTTTTTCGTTGTGTTTACGTTTTTAGACATTTTTTTGTATACATTTGATAATTTTACTTGTTAAATGTGTTCACATATAATCATCGTCACATGTTATGGCATTAGCATGTGACAATGATAATATATGAACATATTTAACAAGTTAAATTGTCAAATGTATATAAAAAAAGAAAGTTGTTTAAATGTAAATATTTTTTTTTATAAATTTCTTCAGATTTTTTATAATTTCTAACAACATTTTTATGATATTTTTTTCATATAGTTTTTTCTAATACAATGTTGTAAACATTACTTATAATTTTTCAATTTTTTATACTTTCATATAGTTTTAATACAAGTGCTTCTAAACCAAATATTTTATAAATGTTTTAAATTTTTGTTACATGTTTTAACTTTTATTCTTTTACATTTTCATTAAAAAAAATATAATTTCCATACAGTTATTTCTAAACTTTCTTTTACAGTATTTTTAAAGTGTTTTAAATTTTTTTATAACATTTTAAAATATTTTCGTTAAATATTAGTTTAAAACGTTGTATTATAAAAATTAAAAGTTTATAGACTTCTAATTAAAAACTTGTAATAATTTTAAAACATTTACATTA
Source organism: Lactuca sativa (assembly GCF_002870075.4). Lineage (NCBI taxonomy): Eukaryota > Viridiplantae > Streptophyta > Magnoliopsida > Asterales > Asteraceae > Lactuca > Lactuca sativa. The sequence continues at coordinate 230,497,067 of NC_056624.2, forward strand.
TACAATTTTTATTTTGTTTTTTTATTTGCTAAGTAATATTTTCTTTTTATTTTTTTAAAGACTTTATTTCTAACGTTATATTTTTAACGGGCTGGGACAAGAAAAGTCTGTTAAAAATTCATAACTTCTTCATCCGATGTCCGTTTTCTTCTGTCTTTTTACCGTTGTACCACTATTGACGAGACCTTCGATTCTCGTTTAGGTTGTGTTGGCAAAAAATCGCTCGATCTTTATTTCGAGTTTTTAGTTGTCTATTGTTATACCGAAATTTAGAAAAATTATAACTTACTCATACGAAGTCAGATTTGGACGTTTTTTTTATGAAAATTCTCGGTTTAACGAATACTATGACTTTCATTTAGATCATAAGGACTAAAAATTAGTTTATCGAAAACTCACTTTTTACGTCATTCGGCGTCATGCCGGTTCTGTCGCGAAACTTCAAATAGTCATAACTTCTTCGTTATAACTCGGATTTCGATGAAGTTTTCGCCTAAATGTTTCTAACGAGATTCTCTACAACATTCATAAAATTTTACTTATTTCAAATTTTATATTTTTGTTAAATTTCAATATTTGACATTAGATTGGAATCTCATAAGACTTCCAGTATTTTCCGAGTGATTCTAAATGTATTTTTACTTCGGTTTACTTCAATTCCAGTAAAAACTATATGTTAGAACTCAATACTCAATATCACATAATATTTCATAATATTATTCATTACAAAACACGATTTCTAAACGTGTATGTTACAATTTTCCTTTCCAAAAATGGTATATTTGATAGGTAAATTGATATTTTAGATACTTATTGTGTCAAAAAAAAACTTCATGACCAATCCGGAACATAATCAAAGCTTTGTTGTGCTACAATGTTAATTTCTCTATTATAGGCTTACCAATGTTTTAACAATGAACATCATGTGTGAAATTTTGCACCTTAAACATTAGGCTCTGAATGCCCCAAAAGAATATAAATGGTGTGTGTTATTCATTATAAAAATAATAAAAGTAATAGTTAAAGGTCTTTTAAATACATTTTTTAGAAACAAAAACCCGTTCAATTTTAATCATGTATTTTAAAAAGTCATCGTATTTTACTTTTATGGGTTGGTGACTTGTTTAACTATTAAGTCTCAATGTGTAGACAACTACAAAACTAATTGTATTTTATTTTCAAAAAATAAATAATTTTCATGATTTAATCGATAATGACCTCCAAAATATAAAAATTTCTATAAAGATTCCCGTTTAACTATTTTTTTAACAACCGAATATTATTAAAGTTAGTTAGGCACTAGCTAAAAAGAAAATAAAAACATTACATAACAGGATTTTGTATCCATGCATTTCAGTTTTTAGCAATCTTACGGTTCCTACTTCCTACTATACACTCAATTAAAAGAATACGACATTACAAAATCAAAAAGTTGATCCTCTCTGCACCCTTTTTATTAAAAACCAGAGCGTTCACTTGACTATTACTGCATAACTAGAAACATAATTACATTTGTGTGTCGTCCAAAATCGTTATGTTACTTAAAAGAATCTATATAAATATGCATTCAATATTAAATTTTAATAATTAAATTAGATATATAAATGATAAAGAATATCACTTTATAAAAAAAATGTCCTACGTCATATACTTTTGAAATAAAGTTCGGAATTGGTCTCGTTATTATTTTATTTACTTACTTTTGAAGTTTTAATTAAAGTATGGTCAATTTTTATATATAAACAATATTTATTGAAAAAGTGACATTTACATAAATTATAAAACTAGTAGGAAAATGGCGGGTAGTGGGTACAATAGGATAAAGACAAAGAGAAATAAGAAAACAAAAGAGTACATGAGATGAAATCATATACTAGTATACTACTATGAGTTATCCATTCTGTGATTGGTCGCCACACCATTCAAACCATATGAGATTACTTCCTTCATTTTCTCCAAGCATTAATCAAAGGTGTGAGGGCATACTCATTAGTATCTCATACGCCAGAGCCAAGTATGTTTTTAGTTTAGAATAATGCACCTTGTGATTTCCTAAATTCCAGAGCACCCAAACAAAAACCAATGTGATACCTTCATAAATCTTTGATAGCGATCACCTATATTGGATTAACTGTTAAAAGAGAACAATATCAACTTGGTCAACCAGTCACGTGCAAGCCTTCCGTTATTCTTCAGTTATTTTCTTTATGTTTTAGTAATTGTTTTGCTGAATTAGTCAAGCTAGTGGGTAGTTTGTTTTCATAGCCTTATTCCTGTTTTCTAGGTAGCAGCAGTTTTCTTTTTCAGTTTTACTTCTGTTTTTATGCTATGTAGCTTTCGTTACTTTTGATATATGCAGAAAACACTTTTGTGTGTCAGTTACTCTTTCTTCCAAAACTTGCTCTGCTTGAAACCTGTTGTATCAAAAGGTGTTTTGTCTTTGCTAAAAGCCAACAAAGTGGTATCAGAGCCTCGTTGTCAATGGCTGATTTACAAGTTGTTGGTGGAGTAAAGAAGCTTAACAATCAGAACTATAACACATGGTCAACTTGCATCATGTCTTATATGCAAGGACAGGATCTGTGGGAAGTTGTGAAAGGGACCGAAACAAAACAACCTGAGGCAGAAGATAACAATGGAAACCTACGAAAGTGGAAGATCAAGGCAGGCAAGGCAATGTTCGTCTTAAAGACAACCGTTGAAGAAGATATACTCGAGCATATCAGGGATATGTCGACACCAAAAGAGGCATGGGATACGTTGTTAGCCCTATTCTCTAAGAAGAACGATACAAAGCTACAGTTACTCGAGAATGAACTCTTGTCTGTGTCTCAACGAGACATGACATCTCCTCAGTTCTTCCACAAGGTGAAGTCTACTTGTAGAGAAATTACGGAGCTTGATCCTCAGTCTCAAATCAGTGAGACGAGGATAAAAAGGATCATTATACATGGTCTCAAACCAGAGTTTAGAAGCTTTGTAACTGCAATTCAAGGTTGGGCAACTCAACCCTCACTAGTTGAGTTTGAGAATCTCTTGGCAGGACAGGAAGCCTTAGTGAAGCAGATGGGAGGTGCCACGGTTAGGACTGATGATGAAGCACTTTACGCAGAGAAAAGTAAAGGGAAGTATAAATCACAGTCTAAAAAGAATTCAGACAAGAGTAAGCACCATGAACAAAGAAAGACGAGTCGTAAGTTTGATAAAGGAGAATCGTCTGAAGATAAGACAAAGAGTAACCGTTCCCACAAAAGATTCCCTTTCAGGTGTAATAATTGTGGGCGTAGGGGTCACATGGCACGTGATTGTCGTTCAGAAAACATTGAGGAAGGAAATGCTGCAACTTCTCAAGTAGAAGAAACATGGGATGCAGAAGCTTTTTATACTCAACACCAAGAAGATGTGGCATTTAACGCAACAGTAGAGAGTCGTGGCAACAAATTTGAAGAATGGATAGTAGATTCTGGATGCTATAATCACATGACTGGACCAGAGCATGAAAAGTTGCAAGAATCCAGAAATTATGAAGGCAGTAAAGTAATAGTGATAGCTGATAATTCAAAGTTGTCGATTGCTCACATTGGCAATGTTGTGTTTTGCCCAGAAGACAATAACAGGGAACTAAAACTTGAAGGTGTGTACCATGTACCAGGTATGAAAAAGAATCTTCTTTTTGTCTCTCAACTTGCTTATGCTGGCCACTATGTATTGTTTGGCCCTGATGATGTGAAGATTTATAAAGAATTTGTGACTCCATCAAAGCCAATTCTAAAAGGACGAAGATCAGACTCAATTTATGTGATGTCTGCCGAAACAACTTATGTAGAGAAGACAAAAAGGAATGAAAATGTGGATCTTTGGCACATGCAGTTGAGTCATGTTAGCTATGACAAGCTTGATTTGATGATCAAAAAGCAAATGGTGAAAGGTCTCCCTCAACTTGAAGTCAAAAAGGGTTTAGTGTGTGCCGGGTGTCAATTTGGAAAGGCTCATCAACAACCATTCGAACACTCAAAGTACAAGTCTAAGTTGCCTCTAGAACTTGTACATTCTGATGTATTTGGACCTGTTAAGAAACCATCTATCAAAGGTTTGAAATACATGGTGACCTTTATAGATGATTATACAAGATACGTATGGGTGTATTTCATGAAGGAGAAGTCTGAAGTGTTCTGTAAGTTTCAAGAATTCAAGAATGAAGTTGAAAGAGAGACTGAGTATAATATTGGTTGCTTAAGATCATATAATGGTGGGGAATATCTGACCTCTGAATTCAGTGACTTTCTTAAGGTACACAAGATCAAGCGTCAACTTACATGTCCAAACACTCCGCAACAGAATGGAGTATCCGAAAGAAAGAATAGACACCTGGGCGAGATCTGTAGAAGCATGATTCATGACAAGAATGTACCAGGTCAGTTTTGGGCAGAAGCTATGAAGACAGCAACTTATGTGATTAACCGAATTCCTCAACCAAGTCTTGTTTATTTGTCTCCCTTTGAAAAGCTTAAGAGGTTGAAGCCAAATGTTAGTCATCTTCGTGTCTTTGGGTGTCTATGTTATGTGTTCATACCCAACCATCTACGCAGCAAGATGGATAAGAAGGCTGTTCGGTGTATCTTTGTGGGTTATGACCAGGAAAGGAAGGGTTGGAAGTGTTGTGACCCTACCTATGGTAGATGCTATGTATCAAGGAATGTGGTATTTGATGAAACTTCATCATGGTGGTCAACTGATCACAATGCTCTTCCTGATTCTAAAACCCTAAGAGATGAAGTAAAATCCTCTAAAGTAAGAGTACACCTGAATAATGATGAAGTCATTATTGATAATGAAGATATCCAAGACAATGCTAACAATGAAATCAACAATGATAATGAGAACCATGAAGCCACAAGTGTCAGAAAGTCTACAAGACTTAGAAAACCTAATCCCAGATATGCCAATGCTGCTTTAGTAAAAGAAGATGTGTGTGAACCAGAAACTTATGATCAAGCTGCCACTAAACGAGAATGGGTTATAGCAATGGAAGAAGAAGTAGCTGGTTTAATGAGAAACTAGACGTGGGAACTAGTTCCAAAACCTACTGAAGTGAAACCCATCTCGTGTGAATGGGTGTATAAAGTGAAACGTAATGCAGATGGGTCAGTCGAAAGATTTAAGGCCCGTTTGGTAGCTCATGGCTTCTCACAGCAATATGGGCTGGACTACGAGGACACTTTTAGCCCAGTGGCGAAGTTAACTACAATCAGGGTTTTGTTGGCTTTGGCAGCCAGCAAGGGATGGAAACTTTGGCAAATGGATGTAAGTAATGCATTCCTATATGGAAACTTGGACCATGTCATTCACATGGAACAACCTCTTGGATTCAAAAGCAAACAGCATCCTAATTATGTATGTAAGCTCAAGAAGGCGTTGTACGAGCTTAAACAGTCTCCAAGGGCGTGGTTTGGGAAAATTGGTGAATTTCTTGAACACAATGGATACACAAGTACATCTGCAGATGCTAGCCTGTTTGTGAAGAAATTTGGAAGCAAAGTAGTGATGGTGCTTGTATATGTCGATGACTTAATAATTACAGGTGATTTGGATGACATGATAGCTCAGCTCAAATAGAACTTGTGCACTCGGTTCTTCATGAAGGACCTAGGGAAATTGAAACACTTTCTGGGGTTAGAAATCAACTATGATGATGATGGTTTAATTCTGCACCAACATAAGTACTGTACTGATCTATTAAAGAGGTTCAAAATGGTTGATTGCAAGGGAGCTGTAACACCCATGGATAACAACGCTAAGTTGTGTGCAAACATGGGTAAGGAGTTAGATGATGCAACAATGTATAGAAAGTTGGTGGGTAGTCTTATATATCTCACTTTAACGAGACCAGACATTGCATTTGTAGTTGGTGTTTTAAGTCGTTACATGCAGAGTCCAAGAAACCCCCACCTTGGGGCTGCTAGAAGGGTATTAAGGTATATTAAGACTACTCTCAATTATGGAATCCAGTTTAAGAGGGAATCTGAATGTAAGCTGATGGGATTTTGTGATGTTGATTATGCTGGTGATTTGAACACTCGAAGGTCAACTACAGGTTATATCTTCATGCTTGGATCCAGTATAGTATCTTGGTGTAGCAAGCGTCAACCCACAGTTTCTCTTTCCACAACTGAAGCCGAATATAGAGCTGCTGCAGTAGCATCTCAGGAATGTGTGTGGCTTGTGCAACTTTTAAAGGATTTGAACCAAGAAGTTAATTATAGTATTCCGCTGCTTTGTAATAATATGTCATCAATCAAGCTTGCTCAGAATCCTACTTTTCATGCACGTACCAAGCACATTGAAGTTCATTATCATTTTATCAGAGAAAAGGTCTTAAAAGGGGAAATTGACCTTAAATATGTAAACACTGCTGATCAGGTTGCAGACCTGCTCACAAAGAGTCTATCAAGTGCAAAACTGGTTGAGTTTGGCGACAAGATGGGTATGGTAGAAGTTGATGTTGAGAGGGAATGTTAAAAGAGAACAATATCAACTTGGTCAACCAGTCACGTGCAAGCCTTCCGTTATTCTTCAGTTATTTTCTTTATGTTTTAGTAATTGCTTTGCTGAATTAGTCAAGCTAGTGGGTAGTTTGTTTTCATAGCCTTATTCCTGTTTTCTAGGTAGCAGCAGTTTTCTTTTTTAGTTTTATTTCTGTTTTTATGCTATGTAGCTTTCGTTACTTTTGATATATGCAGAAAACACTTTTGTGTGTCAGTTGCTCTTTCTTCCAAAACTTGCTCTGCTTGAAACCTGTTGTATCAAAAGGTGTTTTGTCTTTGCTAAAAGCCAACATTAACTCTATCACTGTTGAGTATATAATCGAGAACAATTTCCACCAAGCTCAAACTTTGTGACAAACTTCCCCAACAATTAGGCACTCGATGAATATACATGTTGTATCCGAGTCTAATCACTCGATGAATATATGGTTTCCATATTTTGGAGCACCTTTGCACAGTTTACAGTTTACATGATGAAACCATGTTAAATTTAGATGTATCGAGTGTCCTTTGCTACTGTCACACCCCAAAACCGATAACGACGGAATACGTTTCGGGGTGGATGACGTAGTGAACAGTATCATCACAATTGCATAATAGTAGAAACAAGAAACATACAACCATAGCATTACATAGTGAATTTAATTACAAGTGTGTTTTGTAATGTTTAACAATCACCCAAAAGTAAATCAAAAATAAGAGATGGGTCTTGTGTGCTCCACCTTCTCCAAAAAAAAATGCCGCGTCTGTACCTGTCTATCTTTGACCTGAAGATACAAGTTATTTTGAAAACGAATATCAGCATAAAGCTGGTGAGTTCATAAGAGTTTAGTGTGAGTTTTTGTATACAAAGCATTGGTGCGAAAAATGTATCATTATTCATAAGTAGTAGAAACTTAGAAAAATCCCATATTTTTCCAGAAAATACATTTTTAGTGACAATCTGTGAAAAGTATGCATTCTTCATTTCTTTGAAACAGTTTATTGTAAAGTATATTGGCAAAACTCCAAATAATAAATGTGATAGAATAGGTTAAGCCTGAAATCAGTGATAGAGGTGCAAGCTTCCTTTAGTGATAGATACTTACTTACTTTGGGATGTAGTTTAGCATTTAGTGTAGTATTTTAGAGTAGTTGTAGAGTATTCCTTGTATATTACTAATAGTGAGGATAATAGAGGATCCCATGACCTTCCCAGTCATGCACAGTATAGTGAAGTAGTGGCATCCCTGGGCCTGAACGGCGCGGACTGAAATTAACAGTCGGGATGTGATAGCGTCTGCCCCGTATAGATCTATACATGTAGAGTCGTCTCCCTGCTGGAAAACATCGGGCGTAGTGGATAGCGAATAGAGTATCTCGTAGTGGGTTAGTGTATTATTGTTTGTTTAGTGTTTTCTCTATTGTTATAGTGTAGTAATCTTTTAGTATTGATCATAGTGTATTCTCTTACTAGTGTATTGTCTAGTAATAGTGAGTAATATAGTGTAGATAGAAATGAATTTAGCGAGTAGTAGCTGTAGCAACCGTAACTATACCTATTATAGTTATCTTAGTGAGGATGGTTCTTGGCATGTTAGTGACCTTAGTATTAAGTGAAAGCAGTAACATTCGTATCCCACACTGATATACATATTATATAACTAAGAAATCAACGACAGTCGGACGGATAACTACTACCCTAAGCCCACAATCAAACAAGAACAGGAAATAAGGCGAGATATCGGTCCTAAGTCCTCCAAGTCTTACTTATATAAATATATCAGAGTGGTTACATTTTATAAGTAAATTGATTAAATAAAAGTATTTTTCCAAAAGAACATTTAAAATCTGACTCACTGTTTAAAAATAGTTTGAAAAGGGTAAAACCCGTTTATAAGGCATAGGGACAAATCACATGTGATTTGAACTAAAGGTAGTGAATCGCATGTGATTAATCCTTGTAACGCGGAAACCGTTCTGTAAAACTTTACATAAACATTTATATGCAACTTGTATCTCCCCCCTAAAACATTTAAAATATTTGAAAGGTTCATTAAAGGGGTATGAACTCACCTGAAATCGCGGAAATCGGGTGAATCGGGTAAATCGGGTAAAAGTGTCGATTGAGCGTTTGGTACCAAATAAACACTTGAGCACCTTTTAGGACCCTAATGTTATATGAAATATGTATTTTACAAGAAGTTAATCATCTTATGCTTTTCATTATAGTATTTGGACATTCTAGCATCGTTTTCGGGGTTTTAAGGCCTAGAAAGGGTTCCCGGGAGTGGTACAAGGCCATGAATGATTTACGGGAGGGTCCATGAGCTCACTCCCTTGGAGTTTATGGCCCAAAGGCCATCCTTTGGGAGTTTACGGCCGTAAGCCCCCTAGGCTTGGCCGTAAACTCTTGTGACACTCCAAAAGGTATGTTTAGGGCCTTATATCACTTCCTTAATTTAATGGTATGTGTTTTGGACTAAGAGGGAGGGATTAAACTCTAAATGTGTGACATTTTTGGGGAGTTTACGGCGAAGACTTGTTCTTGGGCCGTAAACTCCAATAAATCCTTCAAGATGTATGTTTTAATGGTACAACATGGTCTCATACACCTTAGATAAATCCTAGAAGGCCCTATAATGAGTTTTGGGACAATTTGGCATGAACTTTTGGGGAGTTTACGGCCCAAGAACATCTTTGGCCGTAAACTCTTCATTTTGCCTCCAAATGTGAAGTTTAATGGTACAACACACCTCCAAAGGCCTTAGCTAAATTCCTTACATGCATTTAAGTGGTTTAGGGACTTGTTTGACACAACTTTTTGGGTGTTTACGGCCCAAGATTAAGCTAGGCCGTAAACTCCTCATTTTGTCCTCAAATGGTGTTGTTTGATGTATTTAAACATTTACTAGTGTCAAGGCTAAAATACTAAACACCCTAGATGAGTTTTTGGGACTTAAATCCAAGATTTTTGGGGTGTTTAAGGTGTTTACGGCCTAAGCACAAGCTAGGGCCGTAAACTCCTTTTTAAGCATCAAATCCTTGTGTTTTAGTGTCCAAACTCTTCTAGATATATGCCTTAATTAGTATACTAGCTTAGAAGAAGGAAAAACTTGATCTTTGGCATGATTTTGGGGGTTTACGGCCTAAGGAGCTTCTTAGGCCGTAAACTCCTCTTTGTTCCTTGATTTCTATGATTTTGGCCCCTAAGTTCAATGAAGCATGACTAGATTAAAATAGAGGATGAGTACTTACGTTTGGAAGTCGGAAATTAGCGGAATCAGGGTCGATTTCGAGTCTAGAGAGAGAAAGTAGAGAGAGAGAGTGGGTGTGTGGTAAAAGGTATTCAAATGTTGCGTACACTCATTTCATATGTCTCGGGTATCGCACCCGATACACGGCTACTCGATGTTTAAAGTTAACTGGGTTAAAACTTTTTACCCGGGTGAAGTGGTTGGAAAGGTAATACAACTCTATTAGGTTAAACAGGGTTAACACATACGAGTTATATTTCTTATGATAATATCAAGCCATGCATAAATTTAGATATTCGGATATTGACGATCTCAGTTATTACATAAAATAACGTATAGTGACACGTTCCGTTAGTGAAAACGGGATTTGTAACGGGAATAGATTTGGGGTTGTCACATCATCCCCCCGTTAGGGGAATTTCGTCCCAAAATTTAGAATACAATGAATACGCTACTACAATATTACTAAGCAAAGAGATGAGGATATTTGAGTTTCATTTGATCCTCGCGCTCCCAAGTGAATTCCGGTCCTCGCTTGGCGTTCCACCGAACCTTCACAATTGGGATGCGGCTTTGTTTCGTCCGTTTTACTTCACGATCCAAAACCTCCGCAGGTTCTTCCACAAAGTTGAGGCTCTCATTGATCTCGATCTCGTCGAGGGGGATCACGAGAGTCTCATCAGACAGGCATTTCTTCAAGTTTGAGACGTGGAAAGTAGGATGTATGTTACTTAGCTCGCGGGGTAAGTTTAGTTTGTAAGCTACAGGGCCGATTCTAGCAAGAATCTCAAAAGGCCCTATGTACCTTGGGTTTAACTTTCCACGCTTCCCGAAGCGTATCGTGCCTTTCCAGGGCGAGACCTTCAGAAGAACCCGGTCTCCCACCTGGAATTCCAAGGGTTTTCTTCGTTTGTCGGCGTAGCTTTTCTGTCGATCCCTAGCGGCTTTTAGTCGTTCACGTATCTGTACAATCTTCTCGGTCGTCTCTCGAATGATCTCTGGACCAGTGAGGGCGCTGTCAGGAACTCGTCCTTTAGCTAACTGAATGTCTCCCACCTCGGCCCAGCACAAAGGGGATTTGCACTTCCGGCCATAGAGGGCTTCGAATGGAGCTGCCTTGATGCTCGTATGATAACTATTGTTGTAGGAAAACTCCACAAGAGGTAAGTGTGTATCCCACGATTTCCCGAAGTCGATCACACAAGCTCGCAGCATGTCTTCTAATGTTTGGATCGTCCTCTCACTTTGCCCGTCAGTCTGCGGATGGTAGGCTGTACTCATGTCCAGCCTCGTCCCTAGTGCCTTTTGTAATGATTGCCAAAATCTAGAGGTGAATCTACTATCTCTATCTGATATAATAGATATAGGGACGCCATGCAATCGCACTATTTCTCTTATATAAGTCCTAGTAAGCTTTCCCATCTTGTCCGTCTCCTTGATGGGTAGAAAGTGGGCAGACTTGGTCAACCTGTCAACGATGACCCAAATGGTATCTAATCCACCTGCTGTCTTGGGTAGCGTGGTGATAAAGTCCATTGTGATTCGCTCCCACTTCCATTCTGGTATTTCCGGTTGTTGGAGGAGTCCTGATGGCTTTTGACATTCGACCTTGACCTTTGCACAAGTAAGGCACTTACTTACAAAGGTAGCGATTTCCGCTTTCATGTTCGGCCACCAGTATAGCTTTTTGAGATCCAGATACATCTTATCTGAACCCGGGTGGATGGAGTAACGAGTGTTGTGTGCTTCCCTCATAACCAACTCTCTGAAACCTCCATGGCGTGGGGTCCAGATTCGGTCCATAAAGTAATAGGTTCCGTCACCCTTAACCTCCAGATTTTTATCCATTCCGCGTAGGGATTCTCCCGTCACGTTTCCAGGCTTTAAAGCTTCCAGCTGAGCCTCTTTGATCTGCGTGGATAGATGTGAATGTATAGTCATTGTCAACGACTTGGTCCTTCGTCCGGAATATTCCTTTCTGCTCAGGGCGTCAGCTACTACGTTAGCTTTCCCCGGATGATACCTAATTTCACAGTCGTAATCGTTAAGTAACTCGACCCATCGACGCTGTCTCATGTTGAGTTCTTTTTGGTTTAGTATATGTTGGAGGCTTTTATGATCAGTGTACACCACGCTCTTCGTCCCATACAAATAGTGTCTCTAGATTTTTAGTGCGAAGATGACCGCTCTTAACTCGAGGTCGTGAGTAGTGTAGTTCACTTCATGGTTCTTTAGCTGTCTTGAGGCATAGGCAATAACCTTGCCTCGTTGCATCAAGACACAACCGAGCCCCTGATTGGATGCATCACAGTATACGACGAAATCTTCTGTCCCTTCGGGAAGGGATAATACTGGTGCGGTGCATAGGGCTCGCTTCAGGGTCTGAAATGCCTTCTCCTGTTTCTCTTCCCAGTCGAATGTTACCCCCTTCTGTGTTAACGTGGTGAGAGGCTTCGCAATCCGAGAGAAATTTTGGATGAACCGACGGTAGTAGCCAGCGAGGCCTAGAAATTGATGAATTTCCGTAGGCGTCTTTGGTGCTGACCAGTTCTCAATAGCTTTGATTTTGGAGGGGTCCACGTGGATTCCGTCTTCACTGACCACGTGCCCTAAGAATTCAACTCTCCGGATCCAAAACTCGCACTTAGAGAACTTCGCATACAACTTCTCGGATCGCAATGTTTCCAGGACTAATCGTAAATGATTTCTGTGCTCTTCCTCGCTTTGAGAGTAGACGAGTATGTCGTCAATAAAGACGATGACGAACTGATCTAGATATGGACAACATACCCTATTCATCAAGTCCATGAATACTGCGGGGGCGTTAGTCAGTCCAAAGGGAATCACTACGAACTCAAAATGCCCGTAGCGGGTTCGGAAGGCTGTCTTTGGAACATCTTCTTCAAGCACCCGTAACTGATGATACCCCGATCTAAGATCAATCTTGGAGAAGTAACTTGCTCCTTGGAGTTGGTCGAATAGGTCGTCGATACGAGGGAGAGGATAGCGATTTTTGATCGTGAGTTTATTGAGTTCCCTATAATCGATGCACATCTGAAACGACCCATCCTTTTTCTTCACGAACAAGACCGGAGCTCCCCAAGGTGAGAAGCTCGGTCTTATAAAGCCCTTGCTGAGCAGTTCGTTGAGTTGACCGGATAGTTCTTGCATTTCGGCGGGTGCTAGACGGTAGGGCGACTTAGCTACGGGGGTAGCTCCTGGGATTAGGTCGATTCTGAATTCAACCTGTCGTTTAGGAGGTAGGCCTGGAAGATCCTCCGGAAAGACATCAGGAAAATCGCATACTACAGGAATGTCTTTTGGATCTTTCGATTTCTGGTTAGTGTCGACAACGTGAGCAAGAAAGGCGCGATATTCCTTGCGCAAGTATTTCTGAGCCTGGATACTAGAGATGATACGAAGGTTTGTACTTGGCTTATCTCCGTATATCAATAGGGTCTCTCGATTCAGAAAGTTCCGGCGAATGGCTTTCTCGGAGCATAGGATATCGGCGTAGTGAAGGCTTAGCCAATCCATACCAACAATAACATCGAAATTTTTGATTGAGACTGGTATAAGATCGATTAAAAAGGGGTAATCATCTAACGTGAGAGTACAACCTATATAGATTTCGTTAGAGCTTTCTGTCTTCCCATTAGCCATTTCTACGACGAATGTTTCTTTTAGTGGTTGGGGGATTTGTTTGAGTAAGTGTTTAAAGTTTTGATTTATGAAGCTTCTTTCTGCACCACTATCGAATAAGACACATGCATAAGAGTTGTTGAGAAGAAACGTACCCGTGACCACCGTGGGATCAGCTACCGCTTCATTGTGACCGATAGCTAGTAACCTTCCAGTTCCCCCAGCATTTGCAGCCTTCGGACAGTTCTTCTTAAAATGGCCTGCTTCACCGCAGCCATAACAAGTCGGGGTCACTCCCGTACCAGGAACCTGTGTGATAGGTTTGGGAGGGGCCTTGCAAAACCGGACAGTATGGCCCTTTCGTCCGTAGTTGGAACACTGCAATTCACGACAAGGACCGTTGTGGTGAAAAGGGCACTTAGGACACTTAGGCAAGTTTCCACTGTAAGCCTTCGGTGGGGCTGGAGCAGCTGGTGTGGCTGGGATGGTGGCAGCATGGACCGCCACAATTTGCTGATCCTTGGAGTTGGTTTGAGTTTTCTTGCCTTTCTTCTTATCCCATCGTTTCCTCCTTCTATCAGATGATCCGGATGGTGCAGTGGTTGTTGTGGTTGTTGTTGCTGGAGTGGAGGAGATTTCGTGGTTGATCAGACTCTGGGCCAATTCCTTGGCGCTGTCGAAAGTGGTAGGGCGTGAGGCCAGAACATTTCCTCGATACCGGGGCACTAAACCCCAGATGTAACGTTCAATCTTCTTGCTTTCAGAGGGGATCATGTTGGGACACATAGCCGCCAAGTCGCAAAACCTGGCCGTATAAGCCGTTATGTCGGTCCCCTTCATCTTGAGGTTCCAGAGTTCTTCCTCAAGCTTCCGAACTTCGCCCCTAGGGCAGTACTCTCCTCTCATAAGATCTTTTAGAGTGTCCCAGCCCATGGCATTGGCTGTGACCAAGGAGAGTGCATTGACATGGCCATTCCACCATGACAAAGCCCTGTTAGTGAGGGTAGCAGTAGCGAACTTGATTTTGCTCTCTTCGGGACAAGAGCACATCTCGAATACAGCTTCGGTTCTTTCGAACCATTGGGACAATGCCAGATTTCCTCCGGTACCATCAAAGAAAGCAGGTTTACAATTCATGAAGTCCTTATAAGTGTATCCCTGCACTCGTTGGTGGACTTCACCAAATCTAGAATTCCCACCGCTCGCATCACCCGAGTTCATTTGGGCCATGGTTGCTGTTACAGCCGTAGTCACAGCCGTTTGGAACAACACCGGATCGAACTGAGGAGGAGGAGGTGGTGGAGGAGGAGGGGTTTGAGTTTCGGGTCTTCCTCTGCTGAGACGGTTTCGTGGAGGCATCCTTTACTGGAAGATCATAGAAATGATAGCAATAGTAAGAGCCTATTGCGAATATGAATAGAGTGTTTCGTGGATTTAAATCAACATAATCCAAGATCAGGGTAAGAGTTATAGTAATAGAGAAATCAACTGCCAATATACTGGTATTAATGATGCAACACACATTCATGAAAATTGACCTAGCAGTAGGTCTTACATCATACCATAGAGAAAATGTTGGCAGTTTAGGGGTTCAGCTAGAGCACTTTTAAACTAGGAATGTTTACAGACAAGAGACCTACGGAACATAGAGATAAAAGGCTAGTCCTTTAAACAAAAGAGTGAAGTAACTAGTTGTCTCCTACTGGCGACGGTTGCTTGTTGGGCGAATCCTCAGATCCGCTAGTTGACGCATAACTTCTTGAAGGTGTCAATCATGAGTCCTTTGGCGTGCTCGGAGTTCCCTAACTTCAGCTCGGGATGCAGCCAGCTGATGCTGCAGAGCCTCGTTGGTCCTCCTTGTCCTGTCCATGGCTTCCTCGAGTTGGCGGATGCAAACAGTATTGAGGTTCGAGTTGGCATCCACTTCTACAACTCGACCAATGGCAGCTTGACTTTGCTCAACATTCCTGGCAATCCTTCGGATCATGATGGGCAGAACCCGATCCGCCGATCCTCCGATCCTCCTTCGCTTATGTTGTAGAAACTTCGATCTCCATTGTAAGGCAAAGGCTGACCCTGTTCCTCGCTCCATCGACGCAAGGATATTGCCCACATAGGAGTGGGGCCCTGAAATGCCGGTCGGGGGTTAGGGTTCGGGGCTTCAGGAGGTTGGTTGTTGACTTCTGGCTCGGAGCTCGAGCTATCCGAGAAGCCTTCAGCATGATGATCATCCAAAGGAATAGGGTGATCGTCGTCTGACTCCTCTTCGAGCCATCCTCCATTGCCCTGGTTCGGAAAGTACGAATCACCGGGTAGGTGGAAGCCAGCCATGCTATCTACGCGAGAAAGGGGGAAAAGAAGATTAATAGACGTACTATTCTAAGGTACTTATAGGAAGAATCATTACTAGTTGACCCAATACTTGCATAGTGCATACCGATTACATGTCACCGAAGCAAGATAGTCCTTCGAATAAACCACCCTAACTCCAGACCCCCAATCAAACAAGAACAGGGAATGAAGCAAAGGTTGCAGATTCTGAGTCTATAGCGCCCTAATCACATGTAATCGTGGTGTATCCACTTAGCAACTATTGTTCTACTAGTAACGACCCTTTTTGTTAACACATACGTATAATCTAGAGATACAGAATACTCCTATAGTATTCTTATGTTAGCATTATTGTGGTATTGTTGGTAAGTTTTAGACTTGTTGGAACATCACAATCGAACTTAGGCACATACTAGTCACTCTCAGGAAAACGTAGTTGATCAGGCTACATCATCCTGAATGGGACTATATGTCTCTAAACCCAATTGCGCTGCCCAACAATCTTAATACTTTCGTTTTGTTCTAGGACAATACTGATTCCTGTGTTTTATAGTGATGTGTGTATATATATACTTAGTTAGATCTTTTAGATACTTAACAGTATATATTCTTGGTCAGAGTGTTTTAGTCCCGAAGTGTTTAAAGTTCGTATATCTTTTATAGGTTGATATACTTGATTCACTATAAACAATTCTCTGACACCAATCTGTCACACCCCAAAACCGATAACGGCGGAATACGTTTCGGGGTGGATGACGTAGTGAACAGTATCATCACAATTGCATAATAGTAGAAACAAGAAACATACAACCATAGCATTACATAGTGAATTTAATTACAAGTGTGTTTTGTAATGTTTAACAATCACCCAAAAGTAAATCAAAAATAAGAGATGGGTCTTGTGTGCTCCACCTTCTCCAAAAAAAAAATGCCGCGTCTGTACCTGTCTATCTTTGACCTGAAGATACAAGTTATTTTGAAAATGAATATCAGCACAAAGCTGGTGAGTTCATAAGAGTTTAGTGTGAGTTTTTGTATACAAAGCATTGGTGCGAAAAATGTATCATTATTCATAAGTAGTAGAAACTTAGAAAAATCCCATATTTTTCCAGAAAATACATATTTAGTGACAATCTGTGAAAAGTATGCATTCTTCATTTATTTGAAACAGTTTATTGTAAAGTATATTGGCAAAACTCCAAATAATAAATGTGATAGAATAGGTTAAGCCTGAAATCAGTGATAGAGGTGCAAGCTTCCTTTAGTGATAGATACTTACTTACTTCGGGATGTAGTTTAGCATTTAGTGTAGTATTTTAGAGTAGTTGTAGAGTATTCCTTGTATATTACTAATAGTGAGGATAATAGAGGATCCCATGACCTTCCCAGTCATGCACAGTATAGTGAAGTAGTGGCATCCCTGGGCCTGAACGGCGCGGACTGAAATTAACAGTCGGGATGTGATAGTGTCTGCCCCGTATAGATCTATACATGTAGAGTCGTCTCCCTGCTGGAAAACTTCGGGCGTAGTGGATAGCGAATAGAGTATCTCGTAGTGGGTTAGTGTATTATTGTTTGTTTAGTGTTTTCTCTATTGTTATAGTGTAGTAATCTTTTAGTATTGATCATAGTGTATTCTCTTACTAGTGTATTGTCTAGTAATAGTGAGTAATATAGTGTAGATAGAAATGAGTTTAGCGAGTAGTAGCTGTAGCAACTGTAACTATACCTATTATAGTTATCTTAGTGAGGATGGTTCTTGGCATGTTAGTGACCTTAGTATTAAGTGAAAGCAGTAACATTCGTATCCCACACTGATATACAGATTATATAACTAAGAAATCAACGACAGTCGGACGGATAACTACTACCCTAAGCCCACAATCAAACAAGAACAGGAAATAAGGCGAGATATCGGTCCTAAGTCCTCCAAGTCTTACTTATATAAATATATCAGAGTGGTTATATTTTATAAGTAAATTGATTAAATAAAAGTATTTTTCCAAAAGAACATTTAAAATCTGACTCACTGTTTAAAAATAGTTTGAAAAGGGTAAAACCCGTTTATAAGGCATAGGGACAAATCACATGTGATTTGAACTAAAGGTAGTGAATCGCATGTGATTAATCCTTGTAACGCGGAAACCGTTCTGTAAATCTTTACATAAACATTTATATGCAACTTGTATCTCCCCCCTAAAACATTTAAAATATTTGAAAGGTTCATTAAAGGGGTATGAACTCACCTGAAATCGCGGAAATCGGGTGAATCGGGTAAATCGGGTAAAAGTGTCGATTGAGCGTTTGGTACCAAATAAACACTTGAGCACCTTTTAGGACCCTAATGTCATATGAAATATGTATTTTACAAGAAGTTAATCATCTTATGCTTTTCATTATAGTATTTGGACATTCTAGCATCGTTTTCGGGGTTTTAAGGCCTAGAAAGGGTTCCCAGGAGTGGTACAAGGCCATGAATGATTTACGGGAGGGTCCATGAGCTCACTCCCTTGGAGTTTATGGCCCAAAGGCCATCCTTTGGGAGTTTACGGCCGTAAGCCCCCTAGGCTTGGCCGTAAACTCTTGTGACACTCCAAAAGGTATGTTTAGGGCCTTATATCACTTCCTTAATTTAATGGTATGTGTTTTGGACTAAGAGGGAGGGATTAAACTCTAAATGTGTGACATTTTTGGGGAGTTTATGGCCAAGACTTGTTCTTGGGCCGTAAACTCTAATAAATCCTTCAAGATGTATGTTTTAATGGTACAACATGGTCTCATACACCTTAGATAAATCCTAGAAGGCCCTATAATGAGTTTTGGGACAATTTGGCATGAACTTTTGGGGAGTTTACGGCCCAAGAACATCCTTGGCCGTAAACTCTTCATTTTGCCTCCAAATGTGAAGTTTAATGGTACAACACACCTCCAAAGGCCTTAGCTAAATTCCTTACATGCATTTGAGTGGTTTAGGGACTTGTTTGACACAACTTTTTGGGTGTTTACGGCCCAAGCTTAAGCTAGGCCGTAAACTCCTCATTTTGTCCTCAAATGGTGTTGTTTGATGTATTTAAACATTTACTAGTGTCAAGGCTAAAATACTAAACACCCTAGATGAGTTTTTGGGACTTAAATCCAAGATTTTTGGGGTGTTTAAGGTGTTTATGGCCTAAGCACAAGCTAGGGCCGTAAACTCCTTTTTAAGCATCAAATCCTTGTGTTTTAGTGTCCAAACTCTTCTAGATATATGCCTTAATTAGTATACTAGCTTAGAAGAAGGAAAAACTTGATCTTTGGCATGATTTTAGGGGTTTAAGGCCTAAGGAGCTTCTTAGGCCGTAAACTCCTCTTTGGTCCTTGATTTCTATGATTTTGGCCCCTAAATTCAATGAAGCATGACTAGATTAAAATAGAGGATGAGTACTTACGTTTGGAAGTCGGAAATTAGCGGAATCGGGGTCGATTTCGAGTCTAGAGAGAGAAAGTAGAGAGAGAGAGTGGGTGTGTGGTAAAAGAGTATTCAAATGTTGTGTGCACTCATTTCATATGTCTCGGGTATCGCACCCGATACACGGCTACCCGATGTTTAAAGTTAACTGGGTTAAAACTTTTTACCAGGGTGAAGTGGTTGGAAAGGTAATACAACTCTATTAGGTTAAACGGGGTTAACACATACGAGTTATATTTCTTATGATAATATCAAGCCATGCATAAATTTAGATATTCAGATATTGACGATCTCAATTATTACATAAAATAACGTATAGTGACACGTTCCGTTAGTGAAAACGGGATTTGTAACGGGAATAGATTTGGGGTTGTCACAGCTACCCTTCTGTAATTAAGACGTCATTAGTTTGAAAATTTTCGTAAAATATAAGATTATAACTTGTGATATTTTTTGGTAAATCTGTAAGTATTCCCCATCAGCCCCTTATCCTCTTTGCACTTGAGGTGTGATTGTGTGATTATGAGCATATTGGGTTATAAGTACCCATATTGTAATTATATGTATTGGATGAAAAGAGGTTGATGAGCAGTATTTAGAATAACAATTAATTATGACACATGAGTATAAGAATGAAATATAACTATTAAGTTAAAATGGGTTTCTAAACCCTATTCAGGACGTGATAATTGCAAATTATGTTTGTGTCCTTATTAGAAGTTGATCTCTATGATCTTATTGTTGGATAAGATCATAAAGATCAACCCAAAATAAGATCAAAAATATTAATTTGCAATTAATATGTCCTAAATATGCTGGTGTCATTGTTCTTCTATTAGTGCTTCTTTGTTAATATCTTTTCATCCGGTTTCTGCTTTGACATTTTTTTTAATTTAGGCAACATACTTTACTTAAGGTGATATTATGCATCTTATAAGTTCTTTCCAAATAACTTTCATATCATGACAAGTTTTTAAGGTTATACCTGGACATATATCAAATTTCTACACTTTACACCATTTTAGATACTTGCATATAATTCCTAAAAATAGACAACTTTGTCTAAATTACCACTTTTTTTTTCCTACGGGGTCACTTAAAAGCTTCCAATACAAATTAAAACTAATTTCATAAATTAAACAGAAAAGTAAGATGAGTTTATTTTTTGAAATTTTTTTAGTCAATATTGACAATGCATGGATGTCTTTTGTAGATAAACATATCATAAGTCAAAAAACAATTCTTTTTGGTTGATTTATAATTTCAACCCCTAGTATGCTCTTAGTATTCGTATCTTCATATTTTGTATTTATGGTATGTATGACTTTTAAACTTGATTTAAATTTTGTTGTCATTGATGTGTCTTTAGTGCTAGTTTTAATGTTGAACCATAGGGCTTCTGCACCGAAATAATCTTCAATAAAAATCCAACTGATACCAAAATATCTTCAATATCAATTATATGAAAGACTAAGTTATAACGATGGAATAATCAAAGTGTTATTTATGTCTAGTACTCTAGTTTATTATCATTAAAATGCTAAGTCAGTTTCCAAACAAGAAATAATAATCATGTTTTCAACAACTACCAATATGCATTAATATTCTCATCATACTCCAAAGTATAACTCAAACCCTAACTTCCATATTCTTGAAATCAACAAAAAACTAATGATTATGTTGGGTAATCTTGATGGGTAAAGTCAGGATACGGGTATGGATTAATAGTTAGTATTAGTTTGATTTACTTACATTTTAAATAAACATGACAATTGACCAGTTCATTGGAAATGCATTGTGGGTGTACTTGGTCTCTAAAGCATCTTAATTAAGGAGTAGTTAGCTAGTTTTTAGATTGTTTTTCTTTGCATCGGTTAGGTATGGAAATGCATTGTGGGTGTACTTGGTCTCTAAATCATCCTAGTCTTAAGGAGTAGTTAGTTAGTTTCTAGATTGTTTTTCTTTGCATCCATTAGGTATTTGCAGACAATATATATAGCCCTTTTGTTTATTAATAAGGTTGCAAGAGGCGAAAAAAACGACATCAGGACCGGTGTTGAAACTCGAAAGTTTTGCAAGAAATGTCAGAAAATGCAGCTGCATCAACTGTTCGTGAGCAAGGTAACGTCACACTCGAGTGTCCTGAACTGACAGAAACCAACAACACTTCATGGTCAATCTTAGTTGAAACTGTGTTGAGAGCACATGACCTTTGGAAGACCATACTTGGAGAAGATGAAGATGAGCAAATGAACTATACTACAAAAGCTATAATTTATGCCACTCCCCCAGAAGATGTTCTTTTGTAGGTTGCTAAACACAAGGATGCACAAGATGTTTGGGACCCCATTAAGATTCGATACTTAGGTACTGAACGAGTGCAAAAGGCGAGGTTGCAAACATTACGGGGTGAGTTGGAGAGGCTAAAGATGAAGAATGACGAGAAAATTAATGAATTTTCAGGAAAGATAAGTGGTATAGCTGAGAAGTTGAAAATTCTTCGTTCATGTCTTGTCTTGATAAAGAAGTAACTGTTAGCAAGTTTCTTAATTCTGTTCCAAAGAAGTATTTGCTAATTATAACTTCTATTGAGCAATATTCTGACCTTGAAAGTATGCCGTTGGAAGAAGTGGTAGGAAGGTTAAAAGTCTATGAAGATAGACTCAAAATCCATGATGAAAAGGAAGAAGAGCGATATCATGTAACACTCGCAGATTCAGGCTAGTCAATTAAGATATATTAAGCATTAAAAATGACTTTTTTATAGAAGATTATTTATGATAAATAATATCAACTAAAGTTATAGTATATGTGACAATGATTACGTACATATAAAGAACGCTGAAATTCGACTACGTATGAAGGAGTTATGCTTCTTTGAAGTTTCATGATTAAACCGACATGGATTTGCGTATCGTAAAAAGTGAAATTTTGATAAATTATGTTTTATCGTAAGAAATCTAAACACAAGTCGTAATAACCATAAAACTGAGAGCGATCATATAGAGAACATCCAAATCTGACTTCGTATGAGGAAGTTACGATTTTTTGAAGTTTCAGCGCAACAGTTTTAGCACATAAATCGAATTGTAGATCGGTTGATTGTTAGTCGAAACAATCTAAAAGAGAGTTGAAGATCTCGTTAAAGGGAGTACGTCGATAAAAAGACATACGAGAACACACGTCGTATGCAAAAGATATGAATTTTAAAAGGAGATTAGCATTCTAAGCCTTCTAAAATAATAAAAATAAAAATAAAGAGAGAATTAGCCTACAAAGTCTATATGAAAGTTGTAGATATTGTCGATAGCTACGCGTGGATATAAATTACGTCAAAAACATAATTCATATGAAGAATATACGGTTTTTTGAAGTTTTCCCAAGTGCACCTCGCGCATAATAGGTATGCACGGAGTGCGCTTCTAGAAGCCTCCATGCTGCTTCAGCCAACGAACACCACATATCATGACATGACACACCATGTGTCACGACATGAAGAGCCCATGGACAACCTATATATAGTGTTCAAAGATCATTTGATTTCCACACCAACCCAAACATCCTCTCTCGAGTTTCTTTCAACCTTAGCCCCATTTTCCCTTAGTTTTAAGCATCTGGCGAAGCCCTGAGGTCCCTGAGAGCCCGACATCTAGTAGCTATCAGGTCGGAGTTCTGTGAAGTCCTGATGATGTCCAGGTTAGATTTGGTGAGGTGTTTAAAGTGAGATTCCCAAACAGTATACTATGTATACTAAACTGTGACATCCCCAAATTTACGTTTATTTTAAAATTTGGATTTATGCTTATTTTAGAACAGAGTATTTATTTTGTTGTAGAATTGGTCCCAAAAATATTATTTCAATGTGAGATAATATTAACACTAAACATTTCTGAAAAAAATTTCGATATTGATATATTTTCAAAACTTGGGATGTCATAACTGATACAAAACATGGTCGAATTATGCACACGTATCCTTTCAATTTAACTGTCTTTTGCAAAGGTGAAAGTGGTCGCATATGGATATTCTATTTTTAAGTTTAACTACTAAAGGGGGTATATGTGTCATTTTTCCATTGTTTTCTGAAGAAAAAAAACTGAAATAGTCTCTATTATCTCATATACACCATATGAATATTCCACAACATTTTTTTTTATATTTCAAGCATTTGATGAAATTATTTTGGTATATTAAGCTTATAAAATATTAAATTTGAACTACTTCACTTTGTTTTCTACTATTACACACGATCTGGTAATATATTCTGAAAATTGCTAAAAATGCATTATAATTTTGGTTTCTAATTTATATGTCACTATCACTGTTGCAACCACACACGCACACAAACAGTAGCAAACATAATGTGTGTTATGTTGTATGTGTGTGAGTGTCTATGTATTTGTTTATGATGTAGACAACGCACATTGATTGTGGTGCTTAAATTGCATTTTTAATTAGGTGGCCTAAAAAACATTTTTTAAACAGGCATTACAATGCTATTACATCATTGTAATTTCATTTTATCTTATTAAACGGTTTAACTATTAATTTTTTTGCTACTAGGGCATTATACTTGTAATTCCATATGCCACAGGTAATTACATATTCAATTCATATGTAGCATCTGTAGGTAATTTCATATTTTTGTAGAAATATGTGCATTTATAACCCTCTTAGTACCATCTTATCATTTTTGTAGGAAAATTGCTTCGGCATCTGGTAAAATAAGTTATGCTGGACAGCAAGGCTTATGGTATATGGTTTTTTTACAATTAAAATGTTGCAATATAAAGTAAAAAAAAAAATAAGTAGGTTGCTCTAAAATTAAAATGTGTTTTTGGTTGTATGAATGTATATTTCTGGAAAGTATCACCACCAGAAGATGACGTGAATGGCATGCCAAAATCATTTCCTATTGATGTTTTATTTTGCATACCAGCAAAACCAAAATCATTTAGCTTTGACCGAACCTTCAAATGTTCAAACTCTTTATTCTGGATATGGAGTTTGGCTCTATGGAACATGGTGAATCTTTTTAATTTGAGCAAATTAAATTTAATATCATGGCTAACCCATTGTATGATGTTAAACAAATTTAACAGTTATACAGGAAAAGAGTAAATGCAAGATAAAGTTGTACTTTCATTGATATTATCATTATAGCATTCTACTTGATTTTTTTATATATGAACTTTTTAAAATAATCTACCCAGTTATAGGTTTTAACCATTAGTTAAATCAAATATTATGAAGAAACTAATAAATTCTATGCATTTGTTTGATAATGTATCTTTGTGTGCCTTATGTGTTATTTCAGGGAATTGACATCAATCTTATGAATTATCGAGAGTTTTTGTGTTAAACGGAAGTTAAGAAAGAAATATTAGCAATAAAATTTGACAGAGTAGATGGACTGAATCTATGACTTTTATTTTGATGGATAATGCTTTTTTGAAACTCAATGCAATCCTCATTTTTATTTGACATATTATTATTATTTTTAATTTTTTTATCCATGTGTGTTACTTGACTTGTATTATTTTTAATATGACTATGATTTTAGCGATTTATTATGACTTGTATGATATTATGTGTTTATAGAATTGTAGTTATAGAATTTTGACCAATCGAAATCATATTCAATATGAAAACGATTTTTTAACATCTGAGAAATACATTCTTAATAATTTGTTGTATAGTTAACTGCAAATGAAACCTGTAATTTGTATTAGCTTCCCATATGTATGTAAGAAAATATGATGATAATGATAATTGTGAATTTTTAATGGTAACTGTTAACTGGTGTTGAAAATTTTAAATAATAATATAGAATTAACTTTAAGGACTAAACCTAAACAACCTTCCAAAAATAAAATTGAAAATTGCATTTTTAGATTAATCTTACGAAACTTCGTAATGGTGGTCAATTACTCTTTCAGGTTACGATTCCTAAAAGTTAAGCAATCAGCTAGCTAGGTTATAAATTCAATTTTTTTTGTATTTGTTTTGTGATTATTGATTTTATATCATTTTTAAGTACTACACTCCTTTTTTTTCAAATATAGCAATGAACTATATTTTTGTTGTTATTCCTTCTTTTGTGAGTTGATGTAAATATCAAGGAAGTTTATTTATTTATTTAAGTGTATTCCAACAAAGTCAATTTTTATTTATTTGTGTGATGTATGTTTTTGTATATCTGTTTTTGACAAACACGTAGAATCCATAATTGAAAAAGTTTTAATATGTTATTTTTATTTTTTATTTTTTTTAGGGGGGGGGGGGGGGGGGGGGTTGAATTTTTGTGAGAAAATGACCTTTAGACACCCTCCGCTTAGTTAGATCAAAATTGAGGCATGATCAAAAACAAGAAAATGGTGTTGCTAATAAGATACTATATTGACACTTTTATAAAGAATAATTAACTATTTGTAATCAACTTTTTTATATCGATGTATAGTACTTTTAAAATGTATCTATCAAATGATAGTGTTTTAAAACTTAATTACTAAAAGATAGTAATTTATTTTTTAATATATTTTACTTCTCTTTTTAATTTTTAACTATATCTTTTGTTTCACTACAACGAATAATGTTGGCTACCATAATTTTTTCCCGGCAACCAATTTGTTTCCAAATACAAAACCCAAATACAATAAAAGTTATATATGTATATATTAACAAAAAACAGATCCAAATCAAAATATGCATAAAGACCATTAGGTGGTGAGTGATGTATATGTTCGATTCTTTCATGTTTTCTCAAAAATCAATTTTCTCAAATACTTGTCGGTTATACAATTTTACAATTGTCAATCATAACATATTTTTGTTTTAATCCAAAATAACATGTTGAAATAAAACAAATTATCTCTAAAAACTATTTGTTAAAATTTACTATTCATCGTTGCATCCTTTAATCATGCAGTGAATTAATAACTGTTTGAAACTATTCGTAACCGTCGCTTTGCGCGGATACACTACAAGTGTGTGTGTGTGTATATATATATATATATATATATATATATATATATATATATATATATATGTATAATCATAAAAATGCATAAAAAATTACTTAGAAATCATAAAAAAAATTCAAAAAAATACACACCTTTTAACACAAAATCGCTGAAAAAAAATTTGAACATTTTTTTTATTAAAAAAATGATTTTTTATTTTATTTTCAGCGAAATTTTAAAAAAAGCTGCAATTTTTTGATGTGTATAGTCAAAAAAAAAAAAGTTTTGTGATATCTAGGTTTTTTTTATGCATTTTTATGATTTTTAGAGTTTTTTTAGGGTTTTTTTTTGTTTTCCATATAACTCTTTCCTCTCTCTCTCTCTCTCTCTATATATATATATATATATATATATATATATATATATATATACATATATATATATATATATATATATATATATATATATATATCTTTATATATATATATATATATATATGATTACACTTGAGGTTTGATATTTATTTAACCTGATTAACCAACTTATAATTATTATTATAATGAAATTGAAAAGTCATAGGAGTTTCAAATGAATGTGGTGAAAGAAAAAAATGCATGAGAGTTTCAAATCAATGTAGTGAAAGGAAAAATGCTTCCTTTAAAATATAGTATGATATATATATGTGTGTGTGTGTATATATATATATATATATATATATATATATATATATATATATATATATATATATATATATATATATATATATATATATATATATATATATATATATATTGTATGCATAACTGTTGGGCCAATCAATTTTACTTATTTTAAGAAATTGATTAATATATATTATTCAATTAAATGTAACTGAAAAATATCATCTAATTTAATTACAAGAGTATTTTAGTCAATTAATATAGATTTAGTAAAGGAAAATTGCATATTTTAAGGGATCATAGATTTTATTAATTTTAGAAATCCGATTTTACGAATTATAACTATTTTAATTCGAACATTCTGACAAAATATGTTTATTTATTTAATTATTTACTCAAAAATAAAAATATTCTTGAACAATAAATAATAAAAATATTCTTGAATCTATTTCTTGATCATGACTTTAAGAACTGCTTGTAGAATTATAAATTCTTGAACAATCAATTGAAGAATAAAAACAAAAAATACATTATTTCTTATAGAATACGGATAACAATTGTTAAGAATTACATTTATTTTTAAAGAATAAAACTAAAAAAACTTTCAAAACGGGAAAGAAAACATCAAAATCTAACAACGACTAATACATTCTAAAAGAATAATGTGGTCCGTTTCAATTTTGTGGTCCGTTTTTCAAGCATCAACTTCTGTGATTCCAACAGAAATGGAATTCATGATTCCATTCCAAAAAAATTGGAATACGTGATTTCATTCCAATAAAATTGGAATCTCGCCAATATCATCCATTGAATCATCTACATAAACATACTTGATACCTTTTCAGAATTCAACATTGTCAAGATCCTGCACTATCCACTTAAATGAAGTGTTAAATCAGAAAAAAAAAACATAAATTGAAATATGAATCAGTCCCTTTGCTGCATCAATCAGACCATTTGAAAGAAACACAAATGATCTCCATATCACTCAAAAACCCCAAATTCAACTTGAATTGGAATTGTATAAAGAAAATTCTAATTATCTATATATGTACAGGTAGTCTACAAAGAAGAATGTTCTAAGTAGTAAAACAGGCAAAAAAAGCAGAGTCTTCATACAAGCTTATTTGAGTCAGAAACCTCACAAAAATAAGCTTTCCACATAAATCGTTGATCCTTTTGGCCATTTCCTTTACATCTTTTTCATTTTTCTTGATGCTTGTGGAATATGGCCCCAATCCCTGCATAAGTCTTCATCAATTTAGTTGCGATAAACAGAACATTTCAACCAACACAAACTATCAACTCAAACGTTTCTCTATAATGCCCATGAACTCTAGTAAAATGCAAGATAAAGATCAAACTATCCTAAGTTCCTAACAGCTGAAGGCATTTAAAAATCGATTTTAAATCAAATTGTATTAAATCACAGCAATTCATCAGCGCACAAAGCTAATCTTTCACCCGATCCGTAGTGTTGCTCGATGGTTTAACAAGTAAAAAAGAACAAGATCCAATTAAATAAGGGCATCGAGTGGAACAATTATTAGGTCTTTAGTTTGTAAGAATCGCGGTTTAACTCACATAAGTCTTGAGAAGAGCGATATCGTCTTCATCAAGAGGGGGAGGATTCTTCTCGTCCCTAATCTCATCTTCTATGTCAGTCGGCATCGCTTTTGTTGTTGCTACATGTGACATCCCCATTTTTCACGGCCAGAAAAGACCGATTTGTTTATGCTTTGTTTTATAAATCAGAGTAATCGTTTAAAGAAAACGGTTGCGGAATTTGTTCCCAAAACAAAATATGATAATAACTTATCAAAACATTTCTCAAAGAGAATTTATTTTCATTTAATAATAAAACCTCGGGATGTCATGTTCCGATACAGACATATAAGCATAAACAGAACTTACATTTAATTACACAACTGATTTATATCTCCTTTAAATCTCTCTGTGAAATATGTCTTCGTACTAATACCTGTGATACAAAGAAAACTGAGTGGGTCAGGCTTGGGAGCCTGGTGAGCATATAGGGTTTTCATCCCACAATGTTATATCATATATTTATAAATATAGAACATTCAAACCTGCACAATTTCACCATATAAAGACAACTCTTAACCCACCCCATTGATCCTCACAATGACACGATCTAAACTCTCGCATCTAATATTTTTCCTCTTTTACCTGATCCCTACTCATGGATCTAAAACTACCCGATCCATACCCACGGATCTAAAACTACCTGATCCATACTCACGGATCTAAAACTACCTCCTGATCTGATCCATACTCCCGGATCAATAATTGTACCCAATCCATACTCCCGGAATAGGGACAATTAACTATACCTTAATCCTGATCTGATCCATACTCCCGGATCTATAACTGTGCCCAATCCATACTCCCGGACTAGGGACAATTATCTTAATCTTAATCCATATCTGATCCATACTCCCGGATCTATAACTGTGCCCAATCCATACTCCCGGACTAGGGACAATTAACTTAGTCTTAATCCATACTCCCGGACTAATAGCAAGTTTATCTCTTTACCTGATCCATACTCACGGATCTAAAACTAACCTCTAAATCTGATCCCTACTCACGGATCTAAACTGACCTCTTGATTTGATCCCTACTCACGGATCTAAACTAACCTCTTGATCTAATCCATACTCGCTGAATAACTAGATCAACAACAACAACATCGGGGCCTCTCATCTGTTTATCACACATCAACTGTCTCCCCATGTTCTACCCAACATATTAGTAGATAAAAATATATATTTTTATCCATAGTTTGAAACCTGTATAACATTCTCATTCAATACCTATTCCACATAACAGATGAGGCACACCCACATAACACGTATTTCATAGAGAATAAATCAGATCTATGAGATAGAAGAAAGTGAATATACATTCACACACATAACAACAAAACTATACACATAACACGTATTTCGTATAAAATACTTCATAATTATGCGTTAGAAGAAAGTAACCACACACTCACACTTATAAACAACAATACTCTTAATACACTCAAACCAAACTCGTATTATTATTGTGTTTATGAAAGGTAGTATACACTCACCTGATCAGAAGATGATCGGACAGCACCACGACTTGCAGAAGTAGTAATCCTCAGCAGATCTGGAAGATCTCTTCAAAAATCGAACTTCTCGCGGGCAGAGCTTCGGCTCGGGAACCGCACTTCTCGGGATCTTCGGGATCTCGGGACTTGCTTCGGGGCTTGAGAACAATACCGGGGCTTCGGGGTATTTCTGGCACGCAAACCGATGCAAAATGGGAGAAAGAAGAGGAGAAATTGGCAAAACTATCGGCTGCCTTCGGATTCCTTTTATAGAGGCTGAGCCTCGCACGTACGCGGGGCGTACTGGTCCGAAAAACGTCACTGCATTCGTCATCCGAAGCCACTTGCTGCGATGTCGACACTTTCGGAGTACGCGGGGCGTACTCGAGTACGCGGCGCGTACCTCGGATCAGACCGGTGACTCCTTCGGATAATGCTTCCGAATTAAAGATTAAAAATAAATACAAATTATTTAATAATCTTCGGAAATTCATATCTTCTTCATACGAACTCCGTTTTCGACGTTCTTTATATCCACGCGAAGGTGAGACTACGCTCTACAACTTTCGTTTAGACTCCGTCGGCTAATTTTGACTTTATTTTTATTAATTATTTTTAATAGGCCGCGACATAAACTTTCGTTATAAATTCATAACTTCTTCGTTTGACGTCCGTTCTCGCCTAACTTTTTATCGCTTCGATACCAACAATGAGATCTTCGATTCTCATTTAGATTGCTTCGGCTAAATACCGCTCTAACGTAAATTCACTTTTTACGTTGCATTGCGTCGTGCCGGTTCTGTCGCGAAACTTCGACGGGCCATAACTTCTTCGTTATAACTCGGATTTTGGCGTTCTTTATATGCACGGAAACCTTGTGACATATACTACAACTTGGTTAAGATTAATCCTTCTAGATAATCTTCCATCAAAAAGTCATTTTTGACGCTTATTGTTTCTAAATTGACTAGCCCTGATCTACGGGCGTTACAATTATCTCCCCCTTAGGATGATTACGTCCCGGAATCATCAACGAAATAGGATTCGCATACTGACTCCATAAGTTATCTTTCCATTCTAAGTAATAACCTTGATGCTCAATCCTGCATCTGCTCTTCGTACTATCTTGGACTTTCAATCATAACCTTCGAGTTACAAAATAAGTCCTTATTGCGAACTCTTTCTTCTTCTTAGGATAAATATATTCCTTTATCCAATGTAACAAACCGATGGGTCGTGCTCTATCGACCTCTCATCGCACGATGCGACGCTTAGACTCGGTCTTTAATAAAGTTAAATTCCAGAATGGAATATACCTTCCTTCATATTCTAATGCGATATAATCACATTTCAGCATGTAGCATTTCTGCCTACAAACTTCTTTTAACAACGAGAGCGACACTATCAATCGCATTAACTTCAACCTTCTGACTTAAGTCAGATGCTACATCTAACTCGGTCCTCTAGACCACGTACATACTCCTCGCCGTCGAACTCAAATTAAACATGACCACTAGGGTCGGAACAAGAACCATCTTACTAGTCATTACCGAAACAATGGTAACGACATACCAGAATAAAATTGAATCAATCACTAGCTTCTTGGTAACCTTGTGACTTTCCCTGATCCAAGTGCGAGTCCTGTGCTTCCGGTAGTATATGCATCTACTACCTTTCACACCTACTCATACTCGTCCCAAGTATTGTCTCGCAGTTAACCAAGTCACCATACAAGAAAAACACAAAACAATTTAACACATACGAATGTGTCCAAGTAATCATAAACAATTTCCTTAGACTCTACTAGGACTTCTTTATTGCTCAATCTTCAATCATCAACTCTACTTCAACTCGATTGGTGATGGAAATACCAGACGATGAGACAACTTCAAGAATTTCACCAATCGTTCCATCATCCTGCCAATCGAAGGTGTACTTTAGACGTACCGTACTCCTCTAAATGTACTTTTATTTCATAAGACATACTCTAAAGGCAAGATACCACCCTTACGATATCTTCTGATAGGTGTCATCCACTATCATAAAACTTCTTCATTTCCTCCATTTACTCAATTCTCTATGCGTCTTCACCATGACCTTTCGTGCATCCAAGCAGACATTCGATGTACCAACGAGAATTTAAGATAAGAAAGCTTCATTTACGATAAACGTATAAATCTCCTTATCCCTCCGAAACGTTTACATGCTAGTTCTAATATCGTAGCCATACGCTTAGAATCCTAAACACATAAGGTTTCCAGATCTGGTCGGCAATAGACCATAGATCCGAACAAATAATAGCATCAATATAGCTATCACACAAAACATTTAGCACATAAAAGCATTTTAGGCATCATTCCTAAAATGAACTAGTGCTTGTGTCAATTTAGGTGTACTACCTAACATATTTTAGACACACTCCTCACAATCATTACTTAGCATTCTAAGTTTAAGTCTAGAAATTTCCTACAAATTCCTAGTTCACTTAAACTAATGCTCTGATACCAACTGTGACATCCCCATTTTTCACGGCCAGAAAAGACCGATTTGTTTATGCTTTGTTTTATAAATCAGAGTAATCGTTTAAAGAAAACGGTTGCGGAATTTGTTCCCAAAACAAAATATGATAATAACTTATCAAAACATTTCTCAAAGAGAATTTATTTTCATTTAATAATAAAACCTCGGGATGTCATGTTCCGATACAGACATATAAGCATAAACAGAACTTACATTTAATTACACAACTGATTTATATCTCCTTTAAATCTCTCTGTGAAATATGTCTTCGTACTAATACCTGTGATACAAAGAAAACTGAGTGGGTCAGGCTTGGGAGCCTGGTGAGCATATAGGGTTTTCATCCCACAATGTTATATCATATATTTATAAATATAGAACATTCAAACCTGCACAATTTCACCATATAAAGACAACTCTTAACCCACCCCATTGATCCTCACAATGACACGATCTAAACTCTCGCATCTAATATTTTTCCTCTTTTACCTGATCCCTACTCATGGATCTAAAACTACCCGATCCATACCCACGGATCTAAAACTACCTGATCCATACTCACGGATCTAAAACTACCTCCTGATCTGATCCATACTCCCGGATCAATAATTGTACCCAATCCATACTCCCGGAATAGGGACAATTAACTATACCTTAATCCTGATCTGATCCATACTCCCGGATCTATAACTGTGCCCAATCCATACTCCCGGACTAGGGACAATTATCTTAATCTTAATCCATATCTGATCCATACTCCCGGATCTATAACTGTGCCCAATCCATACTCCCGGACTAGGGACAATTAACTTAGTCTTAATCCATACTCCCGGACTAATAGCAAGTTTATCTCTTTACCTGATCCATACTCACGGATCTAAAACTAACCTCTAAATCTGATCCTTACTCACGGATCTAAACTGACCTCTTGATTTGATCCCTACTCACGGATCTAAACTAACCTCTTGATCTAATCCATACTCGCTGAATAACTAGATCAACAACAACAACATCGGGGCCTCTCATCTGTTTATCACACATCAACCGTCTCCCCATGTTCTACCCAACATATTAGTAGATAAAAATATATATTTTTATCCATAGTTTGAAACCTGTATAACATTCTCATTCAATACCTATTCCACATAACAGATGAGGCACACCCACATAACACGTATTTCATAGAGAATAAATCAGATCTATGAGATAGAAGAAAGTGAATATACATTCACACACATAACAACAAAACTATACACATAACACGTATTTCGTATAAAATACTTCATAATTATGCGTTAGAAGAAAGTAACCACACACTCACACTTATAAACAACAATACTCTTAATACACTCAAACCAAACTCGTATTATTATTGTGTTTATGAAAGGTAGTATACACTCACCTGATCAGAAGATGATCGGACAGCACCACGACTTGCAGAAGTAGTAATCCTCAGCAGATCTGGAAGATCTCTTCAAAAATCGAACTTCTCGCGGGCAGAGCTTCGGCTCGGGAACCGCACTTCTCGGGATCTTCGGGATCTCGGGACTTGCTTCGGGGCTTGAGAACAATACCGGGGCTTCGGGGTATTTCTGGCACGCAAACCGATGCAAAATGGGAGAAAGAAGAGGAGAAATTGGCAAAACTATCGGCTGCCTTCGGATTCCTTTTATAGAGGCTGAGCCTCGCACGTACGCGGGGCGTACGCCAGTACGCGGGGCGTACTGGTCCGAAAAACGTCACTGCATTCGTCATCCGAAGCCACTTGCTGCGATGTCGACACTTTCGGAGTACGCGGGGCGTACTCGAGTACGCGGCGCGTACCTCGGATCAGACCGGTGACTCCTTCGGATAATGCTTCCGAATTAAAGATTAAAAATAAATACAAATTATTTAATAATCTTCGGAAATTCATATCTTCTTCATACGAACTCCGTTTTCGACGTTCTTTATATCCACGCGAAGGTGAGACTACGCTCTACAACTTTCGTTTAGACTCCGTCGGCTAATTTTGACTTTATTTTTATTAATTATTTTTAATAGGCCGCGACATAAACTTTCGTTATAAATTCATAACTTCTTCGTTTGACGTCCGTTCTCGCCTAACTTTTTATCGCTTCGATACCAACAATGAGATCTTCGATTCTCATTTAGATTGCTTCGGCTAAATACCGCTCTAACGTAAATTCACTTTTTACGTTGCATTGCGTCGTGCCGGTTCTGTCGCGAAACTTCGACGGGCCATAACTTCTTCGTTATAACTCGGATTTTGGCGTTCTTTATATGCACGGAAACCTTGTGACATATACTACAACTTGGTTAAGATTAATCCTTCTAGATAATCTTCCATCAAAAAGTCATTTTTGACGCTTATTGTTTCTAAATTGACTAGCCCTGATCTACGGGCGTTACAATTATCTCCCCCTTAGGATGATTACGTCCCGGAATCATCAACGAAATAGGATTCGCATACTGACTCCATAAGTTATCTTTCCATTCTAAGTAATAACCTTGATGCTCAATCCTGCATCTGCTCTTCGTACTATCTTGGACTTTCAATCATAACCTTCGAGTTACAAAATAAGTCCTTATTGCGAACTCTTTCTTCTTCTTAGGATAAATATATTCCTTTATCCAATGTAACAAACCGATGGGTCGTGCTCTATCGACCTCTCATCGCACGATGCGACGCTTAGACTCGGTCTTTAATAAAGTTAAATTCCAGAATGGAATATACCTTCCTTCATATTCTAATGCGATATAATCACATTTCAGCATGTAGCATTTCTGCCTACAAACTTCTTTTAACAACGAGAGCGACACTATCAATCGCATTAACTTCAACCTTCTGACTTAAGTCAGATGCTACATCTAACTCGGTCCTCTAGACCACGTACATACTCCTCGCCGTCGAACTCAAATTAAACATGACCACTAGGGTCGGAACAAGAACCATCTTACTAGTCATTACCGAAACAATGGTAACGACATACCAGAATAAAATTGAATCAATCACTAGCTTCTTGGTAACCTTGTGACTTTCCCTGATCCAAGTGCGAGTCCTGTGCTTCCGGTAGTATATGCATCTACTACCTTTCACACCTACTCATACTCGTCCCAAGTATTGTCTCGCAGTTAACCAAGTCACCATACAAGAAAAACACAAAACAATTTAACACATACGAATGTGTCCAAGTAATCATAAACAATTTCCTTAGACTCTACTAGGACTTCTTTATTGCTCAATCTTCAATCATCAACTCTACTTCAACTCGATTGGTGATGGAAATACCAGACGATGAGACAACTTCAAGAATTTCACCAATCGTTCCATCATCCTGCCAATCGAAGGTGTACTTTAGACGTACCGTACTCCTCTAAATGTACTTTTATTTCATAAGACATACTCTAAAGGCAAGATACCACCCTTACGATATCTTCTGATAGGTGTCATCCACTATCATAAAACTTCTTCATTTCCTCCATTTACTCAATTCTCTATGCGTCTTCACCATGACCTTTCGTGCATCCAAGCAGACATTCGATGTACCAACGAGAATTTAAGATAAGAAAGCTTCATTTACGATAAACGTATAAATCTCCTTATCCCTCCGAAACGTTTACATGCTAGTTCTAATATCGTAGCCATACGCTTAGAATCCTAAACACATAAGGTTTCCAGATCTGGTCGGCAATAGACCATAGATCCGAACAAATAATAGCATCAATATAGCTATCACACAAAACATTTAGCACATAAAAGCATTTTAGGCATCATTCCTAAAATGAACTAGTGCTTGTGTCAATTTAGGTGTACTACCTAACATATTTTAGACACACTCCTCACAATCATTACTTAGCATTCTAAGTTTAAGTCTAGAAATTTCCTACAAATTCCTAGTTCACTTAAACTAATGCTCTGATACCAACTGTGACATCCCCATTTTTCACGGCCAGAAAAGACCGATTTGTTTATGCTTTGTTTTATAAATCAGAGTAATCGTTTAAAGAAAACGGTTGCGGAATTTGTTCCCAAAACAAAATATGATAATAACTTATCAAAACATTTCTCAAAGAGAATTTATTTTCATTTAATAATAAAACCTCGGGATGTCATGTTCCGATACAGACATATAAGCATAAACAGAACTTACATTTAATTACACAACTGATTTATATCTCCTTTAAATCTCTCTGTGAAATATGTCTTCGTACTAATACCTGTGATACAAAGAAAACTGAGTGGGTCAGGCTTGGGAGCCTGGTGAGCATATAGGGTTTTCATCCCACAATGTTATATCATATATTTATAAATATAGAACATTCAAACCTGCACAATTTCACCATATAAAGACAACTCTTAACCCACCCCATTGATCCTCACAATGACACGATCTAAACTCTCGCATCTAATATTTTTCCTCTTTTACCTGATCCCTACTCATGGATCTAAAACTACCCGATCCATACCCACGGATCTAAAACTACCTGATCCATACTCACGGATCTAAAACTACCTCCTGATCTGATCCATACTCCCGGATCAATAATTGTACCCAATCCATACTCCCGGAATAGGGACAATTAACTATACCTTAATCCTGATCTGATCCATACTCCCGGATCTATAACTGTGCCCAATCCATACTCCCGGACTAGGGACAATTATCTTAATCTTAATCCATATCTGATCCATACTCCCGGATCTATAACTGTGCCCAATCCATACTCCCGGACTAGGGACAATTAACTTAGTCTTAATCCATACTCCCGGACTAATAGCAAGTTTATCTCTTTACCTGATCCATACTCACGGATCTAAAACTAACCTCTAAATCTGATCCTTACTCACGGATCTAAACTGACCTCTTGATTTGATCCCTACTCACGGATCTAAACTAACCTCTTGATCTAATCCATACTCGCTGAATAACTAGATCAACAACAACAACATCGGGGCCTCTCATCTGTTTATCACACATCAACCGTCTCCCCATGTTCTACCCAACATATTAGTAGATAAAAATATATATTTTTATCCATAGTTTGAAACCTGTATAACATTCTCATTCAATACCTATTCCACATAACAGATGAGGCACACCCACATAACACGTATTTCATAGAGAATAAATCAGATCTATGAGATAGAAGAAAGTGAATATACATTCACACACATAACAACAAAACTATACACATAACACGTATTTCGTATAAAATACTTCATAATTATGCGTTAGAAGAAAGTAACCACACACTCACACTTATAAACAACAATACTCTTAATACACTCAAACCAAACTCGTATTATTATTGTGTTTATGAAAGGTAGTATACACTCACCTGATCAGAAGATGATCGGACAGCACCACGACTTGCAGAAGTAGTAATCCTCAGCAGATCTGGAAGATCTCTTCAAAAATCGAACTTCTCGCGGGCAGAGCTTCGGCTCGGGAACCGCACTTCTCGGGATCTTCGGGATCTCGGGACTTGCTTCGGGGCTTGAGAACAATACCGGGGCTTCGGGGTATTTCTGGCACGCAAACCGATGCAAAATGGGAGAAAGAAGAGGAGAAATTGGCAAAACTATCGGCTGCCTTCGGATTCCTTTTATAGAGGCTGAGCCTCGCACGTACGCGGGGCGTACGCCAGTACGCGGGGCGTACTGGTCCGAAAAACGTCACTGCATTCGTCATCCGAAGCCACTTGCTGCGATGTCGACACTTTCGGAGTACGCGGGGCGTACTCGAGTACGCGGCGCGTACCTCGGATCAGACCGGTGACTCCTTCGGATAATGCTTCCGAATTAAAGATTAAAAATAAATACAAATTATTTAATAATCTTCGGAAATTCATATCTTCTTCATACGAACTCCGTTTTCGACGTTCTTTATATCCACGCGAAGGTG
The DNA here is from genome assembly GCF_002870075.4 of Lactuca sativa. Taxonomy (NCBI): domain Eukaryota; kingdom Viridiplantae; phylum Streptophyta; class Magnoliopsida; order Asterales; family Asteraceae; genus Lactuca; species Lactuca sativa. The sequence continues at coordinate 230,535,422 of NC_056624.2, forward strand.
AGACTACGCTCTACAACTTTCGTTTAGACTCCGTCGGCTAATTTTGACTTTATTTTTATTAATTATTTTTAATAGGCCGCGACATAAACTTTCGTTATAAATTCATAACTTCTTCGTTTGACGTCCGTTCTCGCCTAACTTTTTATCGCTTCGATACCAACAATGAGATCTTCGATTCTCATTTAGATTGCTTCGGCTAAATACCGCTCTAACGTAAATTCACTTTTTACGTTGCATTGCGTCGTGCCGGTTCTGTCGCGAAACTTCGACGGGCCATAACTTCTTCGTTATAACTCGGATTTTGGCGTTCTTTATATGCACGGAAACCTTGTGACATATACTACAACTTGGTTAAGATTAATCCTTCTAGATAATCTTCCATCAAAAAGTCATTTTTGACGCTTATTGTTTCTAAATTGACTAGCCCTGATCTACGGGCGTTACACTACAGGAGGGCAACGATTTGATTTGGATCTCCTCGACGGAAAAACGTTTCTTTGGTTCTTCATTCTCTATGAGTTGCTCAACTGTATAATCATCCAACGATTCATCATCAAAATTAGGGTTTAAACTAGGGGTCTGTGTCGATTCGTTAAACCCAAATCGTAAACCCATCGGATTAAAAGAAGAATCAGGATCACTACCTGATGGTGTAACCGATGCATCGGGATTAATTTTCGGAGGCGGAGACATCCGATTGGGGTGAAGACGTTGTCCTTTAATACCACTACCCATTTTCACGCAACCATCATCAATCGACCCACTTCTGGTCCGAATCGCCATCTGGAATCGTCGCAGACCTGCTCCGTTCTTCCTTTTTACGCAACCATCTCCTTGTGCTTGCAGGCTTGAAAACAAACTTACAGGAGATTTAAGGAAGATATCAAGATATGGATAGAGAAGGTTACCGATGCGCATGATGGAAGAGGAATCAGAGACAACGACGAATCTTTCACCTGCTGATGCTTTGATTTTCCTTTCTTAAACCTTAAATTCTGAAATTAGTTTCCAATCAATTAAATTCTGATTTTGGTTTTTGGATTAACGAGGGCAGATTTCTATTCCAAATCATGTTAGGACCCAAAAAATGTAGATTTCTAATATATATAGGTTAAATTCCGAAGTCAATGGTTACCATAATTATATGATATTATTTGTGGAAACTAATTATCAAATTACCTATTTACCCTTATTTATTTATTTTTGATTTAAATTTTGATTAAACCACATTTATGCATACAATAACACAATAATTACTTTAAACACCTGAACCTAGCTCTTTCTCTCTCTCTCTCTCTGTGTGTATATATATATATATATATATATATATATATATATATATATAGAGAGAGAGAGAGAGAAAGAGAGGGTTAGGTTATTTTGTTTTCACTATCTATTGTGTGCATGTATGATTGATTCTAGACCAATCATTTTAGTTATTTTAAGAAAGTAATTAATGCATATTACATGTTGAAGATATAATGAATATTAATTACATCTTCAACATTTAATATGCATTAATTACTTTCTTAAAATAACTAAAATGATTGGTCCAGAATTAATCATACATGCACACAATAGATAGTGAAAACATTTGAACCTAACTCTCTCTCTCTCTCTCTCTCTCTATATATATATATATATATATATATATATATATATATATATATTGTAACAACCCAAATTTCACGCCCAAAATTTCGTTTTTAAAATCAATACTTTGGAAAACATTTGTAAATAAAACATTGTCTAATCAAGCCATTTCATAACATACATCGTGTCGGAAAACCAAAATATGAAAACAACCCAATATCAGAGTACCAATCCCAGAACAATTTCGTAAAGCGGAAAACAGTGTGTGTGTATGATGTGCCGCTACCGTGCCAGCTCCTTCCCCTTCGATGAAGAGGTAACTGAAACCAAAACTGAAAACTGTAAGCACGAAGCTTAGTGAGTTCCCCCATCGTACCACATACCATACAACCACATAACATACATATATTTTCAGGCAAATCTGGGTGCCCGACCTACCCCTTTGGTCCTCTCGACCGGATATTGGCTAGCATATCTGGGTGTTGGCCTCCCCTTCGGTCCTCTCGACCGGATGCTGACTAGCATATCTGGGTGCTGGTCTCCCCTTCGGTCCTCTTGACCGGATACTGGGGACTATTTCACCCCTACTACTACCACCTAACACATATCACATAATCTATCTAGCATGGGTGGGCATAACTACCCCTTCAGCCCTATCGACCGATACTCTGGGGACTATCTCCCCTACTGTCACTAGCACATAGCATCATATCATACTAGTAGATAAACATATCAGGTAGTAGCAAACCCGGATGAATATCACATAGACAATCATCTAATCATACAACTCCTACTGATGGGCCGACATTGTGGCCGTAGACCCACTGCTATTGGAAGGTAACTCACCTCGAAAAGTAGCTGCTGAAAGTCTGCTTGCTAGACATCTGACTGTTGCACCTGTAATCCTCCGGCTATAAATCCATAAACATAGATTAGTCACTCATAAATACCCTTAGGTCAAATGACTGACCTGCCCCTGGTCCAAGGTCAACTCCTTGGTCAAAGTCAACTTCCAGTTGACTGGACTCGCCGAGTCATGGCACAGACTCGTCGAGTCCCTCTCCTACTATCCCAGTACTAACTCATCAAGTCCCTCTTCCCACTCACTGAGTCACCATTAACTCACTTCTTGGGAAGATTAGACCGACTCGCGATCCGACTCGCCGATTCCGAGAACAACTCGCTGAGTCCCACGAGCAGATCTCCTACTCGCCTCCAAATCCTCACCAGAGCATCCATCTTGAGGATTTGGGTTTCTGGGACTATTGCTACATGTTAAATTGCTAACTCTGCGTGCAGCTACGAAGGGTTGGACCTTCTACACTTAAACCCTTCTTAACTCAGTAACAGTTCATATGACTCGCCGAGTTTGAAGAACAACTCGTCGAGTTCTAGGCTATTTTCATAGGAATCGCCGAGTCGTTCATCTAACTCGTCGAGTCTAAGACCATCTTCATAAAACTCGTCGAGTCCACTTTGGAACTCGTCGAGTCCCTTCAACCCTCCTCCCATACAGACCAAATTTGAGACATGCAACAGTTCCAAACCATAGATCTAAGATCCTAGGGCATGCTTATCACGTAAAGTTGCAAACTTTACGTGCATGCATGGCCCTATGAGCTCCAAAAGGTAATTCCAAGCTCTTTATGAGGTCATACACCCAATAGGGACCTCAATCACTTCAACCACATAAACTTTACACTTCTAAGATGTCCATAAGGTCCATATCTAAAGTCCTGTCAGAACATAGAGCATAACACATGGAGTTTGAGGTTTTAGGGCTTGAAAACCACCAATTAGGGACAAAAGGGGGATCTAATGAACTAGTGATCAAGGTAGGAACTTTTCTACCTGAATGGAAGCTTCTCACAGTGTAGATATCGGATCTACTTCCTCTCCTTGCACTCTTCAACCTCCTCCTTCTTCTTCTAAGCTCCAAACTTCCTTCACAAAGCCAAAAATCACTCACAAGAACAATATGGGGGCTAGGGTTTCGCTCTACAACTCCCTGGAAGTGTTAGTGACAAGGGAGGCTGAGTTAGAGTGTTTAAATAGGGTGCAAACACCCGGGTTAGGGTTTTACTCGTCCAGCATGGACTTACTGAGTCTGGGACCCGACTCGCCGAGTCCCTCACTTAAATCTCGTGCCAAAATCGCTCCTACTCGGCGAATCGGGCCTCCAACTCGCCGAGTCTAAGGCAAAATGAGAAAAATACATAAATAGGAATCGTACCAGGAATCCGGTGTTATATATATATATATATATATATATATATGTATACACACACAGAGTCGACCTTAGGGGAGTTCAAGAAGTGCCATTGAACAGGGCCCACTCTTTAACAGGGCCCAAAATTTTGTGCACGCCGAAATTAGTTTTTAGGTTATTGATTGTCCAATGTATACAACAATAGCGGATGTATGCATCAAATTGAGCAGGAAATTAAATTGAAGTTTGTCCGACGATTGGTTTCTTGATGTTGGATCTTACGCATGAAGAGTGAATACGTTTGGTTTCTCTTGTTAATGGTAATATGATTTTTCCATGTGTGCCATGCTATTATCTTCCGACCTCAAAACCCCAACTCCATAAATCCTCAAGTAGTCAAGTTCATTAGAACTATATCTTAGCAAAAAAACCCAACTTTCTCTACTGTTCTTGTTTTGCTTCCTGATTTTCCTCAAACGATTTACATTTTCATTAAGTGATTGGAGCTTCGAGGTTCTTGTCAACATGAATTTGGATTTCATTCTTGATTCTTCAATTCTCCAAGGTTATTGTCTTCTATTTTTACTCTTATTTTTGTTTTGATTTTGTTGCTTAATGTGGTAATTTTTTTTTGAGTTTGTGTTTCACTGTTACCATTATAGTGTTGTTGAATAGATTTGATTGTTTTGGTTGTCACATTATTCTTGTTCTTGGTTGTCGCTCAAGAGAATTTTAAAAGGTAATTCAGTAAATCTTATTTAATTTTTAGATTTTTGTATTTGTGATTTATACATTTCAGATTCCGATTTTTGATTTTTATATTTTTTTCTTTCTTATTCTTATTTTATACATTTCAGTTTAATCATTTTTTGTTTGGTTGATCAAGTGTAGGAAATCTATATATCACAAAGGAAAAAGAAATTTACAATAAGAGGTGTTTTTTTCCTTTCTATGATATATCTTTTGTAATTAAAAACTATGAATCTGAAAATGAAAAACAGAAGAATTTCATGTATATTACATAATGAAATAAAAAACTAGAGTTTTATGTATATTATAGTGATATTTTGTTCTTGAAGTTTATTATGAGATGTAATGAAAAACTACATATTTATGTTTTATATTATTTTATATTTTACAAGTTTTAAGGCCTATTTTTCCTAATTTGCACAAGGCCCTTTAGATCTCGGGGCCGGCCCTATATATATATATATATATATATATATATATATATATATATATATATATATATATATATATATATATATATATATATATATATATATATATATATATATATATATATATATATATATTAAAAGATTTTTGTTTGAGAAAACTCAGTTTTATTATCACATACCTATTTCATCATTTTATGACTTAATATGAAACATGAAATCATATTTCAACAAGTTGTATCGCCTCATTCTATAATAATGAAATTAATAATATTTCATCGAAGAACCAAATTGTTGCATAATTTGAAAGAAGACAGAATATCGTTACACAAATAAATATATAGCAATAGTAATAATATTTAAAACAATTCTAAAACAACCTCAAATAGGAAGGAGATGGAATAGTAGTAGTTACGTGGACAATACAAAAAACCATTAATGCCCATCTTTCATTAATACACCTTTTCGAAAAAAAAAAAAACATAAAATTTAACTATAACACTTGTCCCAGTTGCCGAACTTTATGTTATTTCCATGTCACTTGTTTCATAAAAAAGTATCCATATAATATTGTACATATTAAGAGAGTATGGTAGAATAAGATGATCGTTGGTGATACTTACCTTATTAATTTGGAGTAAATTGTTTTTTTTTCTTAGTCAGAACGAAGAGTATATCATTATGTTTCCCAATGAAAGGAGTATAATATCGAAGCTATAATTTGATATCGTACTCATGTATTCTTTCATTTTTACCGAAGGACAAACATGTGGGAATCTAAAAACAGTTATAATTTGGCTCGGATGTTTGTTACCAACTAGTCATGTTTGGAAAATTTTGACCTAATATATAGTCTATCCAAATAATCTCATACTTCTTTGGCCATACCATATATAATTAGTCAATTTACTACCAATGGATTGAACAATAGAATAGGTTTAACTTGTGCTCCGGTAATGTCATAATGAAGCCCCACATAGAAAGTTCTTCATAACATAACTACAATAAACATAATTCTACCATCAAGTTATTCATAACATAACTACAATAAACATAATTTCTATTGAATATTAATAGACAAAAAGAATTATCTTTCCAAATTCCCATCCACAATGAGAATAATGAAAGATATAGTAAAATCCTAAACTATAACAACCATCAAATAATGAAATATACCCAAAGAAACGATCAATAATCAAACACAATACGATAATAGAAAACATACCTAGAGATCATATTGCAATATCTGAGGAATAGCACCAAAACTTATGGACCGGAAAACGCTATGATACCATTAAATCAAGAGTGCATGGATGGAATAGTATTTTGATCCGCAAAATTGATGTTCTACACAAACTTTATTCAATCATCAAATCAATAAATCACAGATCGAATACCGTCTTCATACCATGAAGATTAACAACCAAAAGTGACTAGGGTTCTATTATCAATAGTAAATATATTTACAATGAAAGAAAAATGAAGTTATAAAAGAGGAAATAATCATATAAACTTATCTAAAAAAGGCTAAACATCCGATAACTAATAATGTTAAATAAAGGCCTTATATGCTACCCCTTTAATTTGTGAAACTAAGTTTTTGACATTATTTATTCATTTATTTATTTGAATACTTTTGCGATTGTATTTATTTTTTGCCAAAAAAAATCACACGTTACTGGTTATTCATGTTTTGAGATATCATTTTTCAAAAAAATCTTTTTTTTTTGTGTGTGTGTGCGTGAAATAAGTAACAAATTTGTAGATACATCACTCATGAAAAAGTTTCGTAAAAATAGTTTTGCGATATAGATGATTATTTTATTATTGTTTCCAAAATTTTGTCATTTATGTTGGAACGTCATTAATTTTAGCCATTTTAGTGAGTTCATAAACCGTTATGAACTAAAATAATTGCATTTAAAGTTTATAAAATAATTATCTTGTTCAAGTCCCGTTTTAGAAAAAGACTAGATCGAATCCAGATTATACTTTCAAAAAAATTCTTTACCACTATTCAAAAATTAACTCATTAATTGTTTTGATAAAGCATTTTTACCAAACCAAATGCCGATTTTAATCGGGTCAAATCCAATATAATATTTTGATTTTATCGATATATACCGAATTTTACGTATCTTGGTTTTAGTGGAAGGAGGAAAAAGCAAGTTTATTAAGGAATGAGAATTGATGGTTTGTTGTTGGATTCCAGCTGAATCACATAGTGAAAGCATCCCTACGCGCAGGGTCAGACGCGTGAAAGCAATTTTCTATGGTCGCGCCACACGAAATCCACGCTCTTTTTCTACAATACATGATGTGTTCCCTTCCAATCGAATCTTCGTGGCTTCAGTTCAGTCAGCCCGCGCGTTTAATCCAACGCTCCTCCTTCTTCTTATCCATCTTTTCATGGTCCAGATTATCCGGCTTCCAACTTTAAACACCCCACCCTCAAACTTTTTATTTATTTATTTATTTATTTATTTTTATGGCACCGAAATTGTTTCGTCTCGATCAAACTGTTTTCATGTTTCGATGATACATTTTAGGGTAGCTGTATTGAATTTAATCGTTTTCAAATTTATTTTGTACCCTCTCTACACGACTTGATCAATCATTAACTTAATAAATATAATGATTTAATTGTTTTTAATTTATTATTTTGTTATTATTATGCAAAATCATATATTTTGTCGTTACGTTATGTCAATAGTTACGAATTCTGTCCACAATTTTTTTTTTACTGTGCATGGTTTAATTTCTCTTTCATATGGTTTAATTTTATTTCATGCATTGTTAATGACTAATGAGTGGAATTTTACATTTTAACTTTATTTGTATATTTTGTCATTCATTTAAAATAGGGTCCACCTACCCTACTCCCGTCCCTAACTTTTCTCTTTCCCTCTTACTCACTTCTTTCACCATATGATCATGTACAAACAAACCCCTTCAAAGATTTGAGCTGGAATTGCATACCTTCTAAAACCCATCTTCTAACATTTATGCCAAAAGAGAAGAAACATATCTAACTGGAATTAAAAGTGCCATCTTTTTCAAGTTCAAGTACCTTAACTCGGTTCCAACTCACACATAATTGCCTTGGTGAAATCGTCGTTCCTATAGCCTAATAGCAACACTTTGTCACCGATTTTCAAACAGGTCTTACTTGCCTTCATCACAAATGTGTTGTTGGCTTTTAGATACAGACAATAGTATTCACGTCTCGTGCTTGAGCTCACTTGATTTATCAATGTGACCGTTCTTTCTTTGTGATTATATTAGACCAAACGGTATACGTGGCCACGGATCACGATCGTGCACACCGTCCCGGTGTATCGTCCTGGGTTGTGGTCGTTGCGTTTCGTGATGGCTACGACGATGGAAAACGACCAATCAAAAAGGCTTTGCTTAATTCGACCGTTTAACAGTACAATTTTGAAGTTATTATTATTTTTTTTTTGTTTTTTTTACAAACTCAACACATATATAAACACATTAATTGAAAGACTTATTATTTTTTGAGGTATCTTTAGAAATATCTTTTTGAATCACAAAATAATGATTTATTTTAAGTGTATTTAACCAACATCTTGCGACAATCTTATTTATATTGTTATAAATGTTAGTTAAGATTTGAACTTCTATTTTTCTTGAAAAAGAAAAAACATATTCTTTTTTCTGGGTAGGATCATCAAGATTTTTGAGTCTCAATGATTTACCATTTTTGTAAATATGAGGAATTGTCTATCTTACTCATTTATTACTTGGCTTTGTTGGTTGATGGCTTGATTTAAATTATTAACCCTAGAAGACATACTTTCTATGTTTTTGAGTATCTCTTGGAATAGGTTCTAGAATGTTTCACCTATATGAAGAGAATCTATTGAGATTCTAGGTGGTAGCTTTTCTTCTACAACTTTTTTATTTCTATCTTGAGGATCTATGTCATAAAATTGTTTATCTTTGACATGTCCTATTTATGAGAATACATCTTCAAGTTCTATGTATTTTTTTTATAGTCTATGTTATGATGACTATTTGTCAATGCATATCTTATGAGGTAGTTTATTGTGAAGGGTTTATCTCCTGGATTCATGAGATCACTTTTTTCAAAGTGATGAATAAAAGATAAAACCTTATTTAAGTTTGTTGATTTCAGATCTAAGGCAAATTTGGGATAGACTGAAAACATGAATTTTTGGTAAGCTATATTTCCTCTGGCTTCACCAAGAATACAATCTTGTTAATGATTGATCATCAATCAATGTCATTTTTATTGGAGAATTAATTCCTTATTGAAATTGAGATTTGATCAGAATTTTTACTGCTCCGATGTAGACAATTCTAATTTTTTATCTTATTTTTGTGGGAGTATCTTTTAGGTTACTGTTTATCTGTTCTTTGGTTAATAGTGGTAGATAAACAGATCATGTAGTATTTTTTATGTCTACATACATTTCTTTTGTACTAACGAAGTAAAAGATTCTGTTTTTTCTTTTTAACGTATTCAAAATATTAAATCTTTAGGGAACGTTTCTGAATATATTTTCTTTATTTATTTTAAGATTTGTTTTCTTATTTTTTGAAGGAAGTTCTTATTTAATCATTAGGCTTCCTTGAAAACCATCTTCATATTCAACGAGCATTAACGTATGATCTGAAGGTTGTTTTTCAGAATCTTCTATATCTTTATTTTTTAAGGATAAATTCATAACAAGTCTTTGATACCAGGTTGGTTACCGATGAAGTTAAGTTAAAATCTTATCTTTTAACTCAGTTAAATAGTTTTTATTAGACAAAAGACAATTTTTCTTATAAGATTTTGTACACGAATGTGTGCAAATCTTCTACTTTTAGCATTTATTTTCCTACTAAAATCATCTCATATAGATGTTTGTAGCGTTAAATTTATTAAAGAAATTTCATCATTAATATAGTTTAAATTTCTTTGATGTTGTTTGATAGCAATTATGCAATATTTTATTTGAGAAATCATGAACTTATTAGGTTATTGATTAGCTAATACTTTATTACTACTCATTTGAGTTGTTATAAGATTTTTTGCTTTTTATAAAAGATAATTTATTATAGAGTTTATAGTTTTTGAAATTGAAAAACTTTAACGGGATAGTTTTCTTATAAATTAAAATATAGCTTTCATACCTTGCTCGTGCTTGAGGCTCTGTGATTTCTTCGTCAATCTTGGTGTCAATCGTTCCTTCTTCCCTACTTCCTTCTGACTAGTGGTACTTGTTAGTACTAGATCCTTATGACGAATAAGACTACAAACTTTAGAAATACAGATAGTTGCACAAAGGATGGATTGAGAAAACTTCTCTTATTTATACACGAACTAAACTCGAAAGTTTTTACAATTTTAAACTATAAACCCTATATGAGGTTTTACTCACACATCTGCAGATTTCAGTAGAATACTTAAGGCTCTCATATTTTCACTCTGCTTATAAATGAAAGCATACCTCTCTATTTATAGAACCATAGAGAGGATCTGATATAAGTGTTTTACGTCACTATTGACCAAATCTGATGGGTTTTGAGCATAACAACATTCCTATTTGTTCATGCAACCCTAATTGCTTTGGATCTAAGTTTTTCTCTAGTTATACATGCAAATAGAAGTTCCAAAGCAATAACCCTAATACTAGCATACAATTTTCGAAATCAATATGAAAACTAGGGTTAGAATGTTACCTTGCTTGCTATCTCGTAATAACAACTATTCCACTGATGATCTTGACTCTTGAAAGCTTTAGTGTCTCACGTGCTGTACCTCTGACGGAATCATAAACACCAAAAGCAAAGTGTGAGTGAGAGAGAGGCAGAAAATCGGGTAGGGTTTCTCCTTGGGAAGCAGTGGCCGGTTTCATGAGGTCTAGGGTCCTTTATATAGACGTGGCTGCTAGGGTTTCCAGGTGAAACCCTAATTCCTTGCTTAGGCTCCAAGCAGCACATGAACATCCCTTATGGAAGGCCTTCGACAATTTCTATAGGGCCCCCCTATAGAAATCCGTCTTCCCCATTCCAAGGGAGTCCAGCAGCCCAGTTTGACTCTATCAATGATTTGCAAAACCAGTCCCCATACTTTTAATCAGTTCCTTTAATCCCAAAAATTAATACCAAATTAATTTCTGATTAAAATACTAATTAAATAATATGATTTCCAATTAATATATTATTCTTATAATATATTAATAAATCATTAAATAACCTCTCTCTCCAAAATTCATCATGTCAAGTTGCTAAGGTGAAGGCAACCCAAAATGATCATGCTACAATCAGATCAAGTACATACCAATTATAGTTATGGGCTTAGACGCCTAATCCAACAGTCTCCCACTTGGATAAGTCTAATCATGGACGAAGCATTTATATGTAACACCCAGATTTCCAAAAATAAAATTTTCATTTAATTAATCAATTTAATATTAAAAACACTTGTTTAAAATCTTATTCACATTCAAATTACAAAACGTAGTTTCATTTTCGTTATAAAAGAAGACCAGGATCCTCCAAAACTCAACTCTTTCTTCGGTGTGTACAATCGAACCGTTGCCATCCCGCGTTACTGTAAGAACCTGAAACAACGTAACATAAACAACGTAAGCACGAAGCTTAGTGAGTTCCCCAATATACCTTACGCACATACGCCTTCCGGCCCACATAACATTGCCTTCCGGCCCGGATCTTTCGATCCACATAATATCGCCCTCCGGCCCGGATCTTTCGATCCACATAATATCGCCTTCCGGCCCGGATCTTTCGATCCACATAATATCGCCTTCCGGCCCGGATCTTTCGATCCACATGATAATCGCCTTCCGGCCCGTACACATATATAACACATAATACAAATACTCTAACACATAAAGCACATATCATACCTGACCTTTCTGTCACATAATACCTTGCCTTCCGGCCCATATATAAGCATGTATATCACACGTAGCAGCTAACTTTCCATTCATAGCATATAAACATAACACACAACATACTTGACCTTCCGGTCACACAATCAAACCCTTCCGGGTGAGGTATAGTGAGAAGACTCACCTCGCGGACACTAGAAGATAGCAACTCCTAAAATCCCTTGCACTTGATCCTCCGAGCTACAAGCTCCCTGTAACATCATATATCCCTTATTTAATACTTCTATCTTCCACGTTAACTGACCCTAAGAATCACACCAGTCAACTCTGGTCAACAGTCCAATGTCAGCTCGACTGGACTCGGCGAGTTCCCTGGCGACTCGGCGAGTCTGGTCGTCCTTTAGTCCTCTGAGATTCCCTTTCTACTCGTCGAGTATCCTCTTTGACTCGACGAGTCACTCCTGGAAGAATCGCGGGGCCACCCCGACTCTACTCGCCGAGTCTGAAGAACAACTCAGCAAGTCCCAGTGAATCTTCAAGCTACTCGCCGAGTCTGATCATCCGACTCGGCGAGTCCACGCCATGCAGTCGTTCCAACTGCTTCCTGAGGTACGTTTTTCCCGAGATACACACTCATGGGGACTTCTGGACCTCTAATCATCCTATTACCAGGGTATAAACTTTTGTATAACAACATAACAATCCATCTAGACTCCAAATGGGTTTCACAAACCCTAAATCCATGCACACATTCACATAACAGGAAATAATCCGAAAGATTACCTGAATCATGCACCCTCAGTGTCCCCAAGCCTCAAAACGTGATTCCCTTGCTGTCCCATTAGCCAAAACCTTCTCCTTCTTGGACAATAACTTCCTCAAATCACCAATGATCTTCAATCCTTGTTCTGGATGCCCACAACCGATTTAGGACCCTTCTCAGTCGGCTAAAAGGCGAACAATGGAGGCATAGGATCCCTTATATACTTCCCAACCGAACGGCTAGGGTTTTTCCACTGAGCAGCGTCGACTCGCCGAGTCCATACCTGGACTCGTCGAGTCCAGTCGCGAACCCACGATCAAATCTGCGACCCTACTCGGCGAGTCCGGCTCCAACTCGCCGAGTCCCCCCTTTAAAACACCCTAAAATGCAATTTAGCAATACTTGAGATTTTGGGCTGTTACAATTCTCCCCCACTAGAATTAGACTTCGCCCTCGAAGTCTCGCTCTGAAAATAATTCTGGATGCTGCTCCCGCATCACACGTTTCGGCTTCCCTAGACACTTCCGATCTCTTCCGAGGCCGCTACTGAACCCAATACCAGAGGTACCTCCTTGTTCCTCAGAACCTTGATCTTCCGATCTCCGACGGCCACTGGCCTCTCAACGTAACACAGGCTCGCATTCACCTAACCGTTCTCTAGTAGAACCACTGCTGACTCATCCGATATACACCCCTTCAATTGCGACACATACAAGTGTCATGGATCCGATCCAATCCCGTTGACAGCTCCAAACGGTAGGCCACCCTTCCTACCTTCGCACCTTCACGAAAAGTCCCAACATACCGGGGCCCCCCATTTACCCCTCATCCTAAATCGAAACATCCCGCCAGAAATACGAAATCGCCGACCGGAATCACATGCTCATAACGGCGTCTGCCTGCATAACTTTTCTGTTAACTCTAGACGATCACTAACTCTCTTTAACCTGCTGAGTCTGCCCTGCCAACTAAAGTACGAACTCTGAGCTGCTCATCACTCTCTGTAGTCGGAAATTACCCAAGATGCACTCTGCTCTAAATCTCAACGATCACTCAACCCCTAAGGGTTAGGAAACCCTGAACCATCGGATCCCCGATCCAAAGCCCACTTTGCCCATTCTGGACCGACTGGGAGATCCGTTCTCCCTCCCAGAGTAACTCTCACAAATTCTCCTCTTGCCATCATATACACATGCTGAACTAGCCCCAACACTCGTAGGTTGGAAGACCCGATACACTGATGATGTCCTCGAACATCTCCCAAGATGAACCACTACATCCACCCTACACTCTGATCAGATTCACACTGAAGACTTAAAATTTTCTCTCTCCATGCATCCCTTCTGAGCCTCAACAGACATCCCAACCGGATGGGTTCCTACTCCACTGCCGCAACACGATACTCAGAACCATACTCGAAGTACTCTAACCATAACTCTGCTCTGCAGCTTTCACTTTCGTGAACTTGCACCCCCTTCGGAGTTACATACCCTCCTCTTTTCCTTTTCCACGGAACTCTCTTGAACATAATGCCACCCCAACCGGTGCCACGGTGCTCGCCCCAAGCGACACCACCCTTTTTGCGTAACTGCCATTCACATACTCTGGTTCTCATTGCAGGGGCTCTCAATCCCATGCACTCTCTCCACTCATCAAAATCACTGCCTCCGCTAAACAAGATCAACAACCCAGGGCCAGACCTTCCAATGCAATCACACTGCAACATACACAATCCACAATCTCAAACTGATCCCGCAATACCAACAGAGTCTCCAGCATGACTGGACCGACTCTCATAACACATACTAGCCACTCGAGGCTATATCTCTGTGGGTCCGTACACCCAACTCTGCGAACCCTCAGGTTCTAACTCTGGAACCTTCCGGCTCCAGCTCTAGAAACATGCACAACATAATCCCGTGGAATTAATGCAGTACAACCCATCACGTACCTCAAACGTACCAATACTCTGATCGCAAAATTCCGATTACTTACTCAAGCTTGATTCCGGCCTCCTCCCAGGCCTCCACAATCGAATACCCTAGGTCTGTATCCCGCCCCGCATGCTCAACACCCGTTCTCGACGGCCTATACTTTGCGCTAACAACCACTGCTGAATCCCGGCAGCTAAGCACCCTCACATACTCATCGATCTCCCGGAGAATTTTACAATTCTCCCCCACTAAAGCACTGACTAACTGCCACCGATCGTCATTAACGACCTTTCAGAACCATCCTGCACAAAGAGAACATTTACCCACTGACTGCTTCCCACAAGCGTAAGCAACCCTCAGCAAAACACATCTCCTCCCTGATCAATCCGCTCAAAAGAATCTGATCCTTCAATTATCTACTCCACAACTGCAGATACTACCCGACAATCAACCCAGTGCCGCATCTCCCCTAACAACCCTCACGAACGATAACCAAGGGAATCCTCGACATCAACCCATAACCAAACTCACAATCTGCCCAAAGGATGAACATCACATCGAAAACCGCACAAGACTACAGACACTAAAATACCAATTACAACCATACCCAACCATCAGGGAATAACGAATGCCAAAGCGAAAACCTGAAGCACCAATCCATAACCATGCCCGACCCGCGAAACAACGAATACCGCATCGAAATCCATACAAGATACCAGCACAAACAATACGCCACATCCATGCAAGACAATTAAGACATCCCGAAAGCATCATACCTGCCGCTGCCTCCGGCACTGCTCCGTCTCCCTCTGTCGCACGCAGATAAACACGACCCTGAGCCCTCTGGGGCTCCGCTTCATTCTGTCCTCCTCAAATCCCTCTGGGGCTCCGATGTAACCCC
Source organism: Lactuca sativa (assembly GCF_002870075.4). NCBI lineage: Eukaryota > Viridiplantae > Streptophyta > Magnoliopsida > Asterales > Asteraceae > Lactuca > Lactuca sativa. The sequence continues at coordinate 230,550,890 of NC_056624.2, forward strand.
TTTTTACTCGATCATCGACACCTATGATCTCATGCTCTCCTACTGCATCTCTATACTCCACTTATTACTACTCCTGACAATTCTTGCTTTCTTACATACTGCACCCGGTTCTCCTCCACTAGGGTTCGAACCAACACCAATTAGTATACAATCAACCCACGACTATCTTTCAACAGCGAAGTCGTATCTGGTCCAGAAAAAGTGCTGTGCAACACCCGATAGTCCCTCCCCTTATGGAGTCAATCAATCCCCTATATTCTGATCCTCTAGCTAACTCTCCAAGAACTTCTTATCACGGCTGCCTCTAATCGCTCCAAATCCCATACTGATCTAATACTAAGCACCTGCACTGCTCGATAACATATCCGGCTCGCAGACCGCACCGCAGCATCATCGTTCCTCTCATCTCAGCCCATCAACCCGTATCCAACGCCGGATTTGTCCCAAGGACAGGGACTTACTCATAACATAGACGACAACTCTCCGCACTGCAAAACTCGTCTGAACTCTTCACTGCTACCACTATAACCCAACCTGTTATTCTCAATTAGGTGTGGTGTGGTTCTCGACTATCTCAGCCCCAACTGACTGTCTGTTCACGGTAAATCTCTGTCTCGCGGTACACCCGCTACCTGATGCTCTGAGGAAAGTCATTATCAATAACTACCTGCAGGGTGTACTCCCAAACCCAAAACTGAAACACCAGACCTCTCGCGTCTCTGCGCAGACACGAACTGCCTGATACTCCCCCTCTTGAGCATACTCGGATTTCGGGACATCTGAGCCTGCTCCGAAGCGAACTCAGGGCAAAACATCGCCCTCTCAATAAACACCCCGGTGCTCTCAGTCACCGACTCCAAATCCTGCCTCAGCTTAAAGAACTTCCGAGCCAATTTCTCCTTTTCATCCCGCGGAACATAGCGAGTACTGAACATCCCTCTGAGTTGATCCCATGAAACCGCAGCCCTCTGCGCATCGGAAAATAACCTCGTGGTCAATCTCCACCAATCCTTCGCCCCAAGCCTCAACAGGTTCAGAGCACACCCCACCCTCTGATCAGCAGGGCATAAACTCGTGGAGAAACACCCCTCCATGTCTGATAACCATCTCATAGCAACAATCGAGTCCTGAACTCCATCGAATGTGGGAGGCTTCGCATACTAGAAGTCCCGATACTGAAAACCCCGACTAGCCCCTTTCTTTGCCGTTGCTACAGCCGCTGTAACCGCCGTGGCAGCCGTCTCTGCGAAAACCGCATATCGCTCATCAAACTACTTCAATCATAGTGGTCCTGATCGACCCAAACAATTCTGGCGACTCAACCCGCAACAATGCAGCAACCTCATCACGCCGGATCTCGCGAATCCTCGCATCCCGCTCGCTCGTGCTCGTCCGATCGATAACCGGATAACAAGATAGCCACAAGCATCATCCACTACGAACCATGGTACTCACCCCATGACATCCTTCCTCAACATGCTTCGGTGTATGGTACCTGAACCATAGCACCATTCCTCAACCTGCTCCAATGTATGGTGCCCGGACCATAACATCACTCTGTATCCGCTTCGATGTATGGTATCCGAACCATAACATCACCCCTCAATCTGTTCCTTAGGACCTTTAGAATGCCCCCTGTATCAAGTATGGGTCCTCTGCTTTCAGTAGTACGGGCCCATACTACCTGCCACATCTACCCATACTTTCCACACGGACCATCCCAGAGCTCCTAAGTAGCTGATAAACCTGCTCTTTCACCCATCTCATCGCGCGTGCTCGCTTTCCAGCGAAATCCTCTACTCTACCAGCGCACTCATCTTGGCTAGGTTTAATCTCTAGCCCCTTCCGCCGTCCTCCCACTTCTTTGCCATCAGCTGCTGAAGAGCTCCTGATGATGCCAAACATCTACCTCCTGAGTATCGTCATACTCACTTAGTAACTGTCTCCCATCATCGAGAACTCCACAAAGCACGAAGCAAGCAGCATTCGAGCATCGAAGCATACATAGGACTCCTTAGCTGTGATAGCTCCACCTTCTCGGCTCATCCTCGGATGTGCTACTGTACTCTGTAGCTCTATCCCTCGTGCGTTCTAACTAGATACCCTCACTCATCACATACACACAAGAGCATAACGCACATATAACAGCAACCCTAGACTAAGGCATCACAAATCAGGCCACTCTACAAGCCAATTCATGACAATCTTGCCTCATTACTTACTTCAAAAGTATGATCGACTGCGGATAATTTGAATAATCCAATTATTCTGGAAGTAAAACATGCAAAAGTGAAACAATAGTAAACAATTGACACAAGATAGTAAACATTACTTGATGCGACATCGGCTTCGACCACCTGCTCTGAGGATGTGCTTCTGCGCTGGAGACGGATCTGCGATGTCACAACACAAAGATGCGTTAGAGCCGCCCCAAGGACTGTGCCCCGGGAGCGGACACCGATGATTAAGTCAGATCAGCTGATAGATTTGAGATGGTCCTCCATAGCTGGAGAGAATCATCTTGGTGTTGGTGGTGGTGTATGGTGGTTGACGGCGGCGGGTGGCGGCTGAGCCACCCGACCAGAGTATAGTGTGGTGGCTGAACCATGGGGGAAGTCTAGGGTGGTGGCTGAGCCACTGGGGGAAGAGTCCCCGGGAAAGGTCCACTTTCATGGAGGAGGCACTATTCTATTTATAGTGGACAATTAGGTCAAGGGGAATTAGGTCAGGCTTTGGGCAAACCCAATTCAGGCCCAGCTAGCATGTAACACTCTAAAAATTTCAACCAATTTAAACTTTTCAAAAACAACCCAGTTTCATTAAGTTATTACAAAAAGGTTTTCAATACAATTATTATCAGAGTCTTCCCAGAACCACATCAGAAAAGATAATCATGAGGAGCGGTACGATCACGTTTTTGCCTTGCCACGGTCTCCTGAAGAACCTGAAAAACATTAAACCGCAACTGTAAGCCCGAAAGCTTAATGAGATACCCCCAAAATACCAACCACATATACCATACACGCACAACATGCCATATCAACATAACACAGAACAGCCATGCACTTCGGGTCTACTATGCGAATGGTCTGCCGTACCGGGCCTTCAGTCCACCTGGTCCGCCCTCCGAGTCTAGCCATATACATCGAATCTACAGTGTGATTGGTCCGCCCGCACCGGGCCTTCAATCCACCTGGTCCACTCTATGAGTCTACAGTATGACTGGTCCGCCCGCACTGGGCCTTCAGTCGACCTGGTCTGAGCCTCAGCACGTCTGGTCCGCCCTCATGGGGCCTACAGCCTATCCGAACCGCTCGCTGGGCCTTAGGAATAACCGGTCCGCCCTGGGTATGTTGGCCTACAACACAAAGCGGGACCCGCCTCAACCCAACCCTAGTCCAACAACCATGTGCACATAAACATTCAATCATATAACAATTCACATCCAATCAAACCGATCTAGCAAATCACATAGCATAACATCATCCTAACCAGGATACCGACCTAACCGGTCACTAGCATAGCATCATCCTATATACCAGGATACCGACCTTAACCAGGTCTCTAACATATACCATCCTAACTACCAGGATGCAAACATAGCAAAGCAATAACATAACAACGATACCCATATTACAATCCGATAAAGGGTCGGCCTTGGTGCCGTAGACCCTGTCGATATAGTGAGGATAACTCACCTGCAACTGATGACTGAAGAGATAAGACCAAGCTGCTCTGACCACTGACACGATCTCCACCACTAGCCAACACCAAAACACTAAACTCAAAATAAATGCCAACAATTATCAAAATGCCCCTGGAAGTCAACTGGTTAACTCTTGGTCAGAGTCAAAGTCAAAGTCAACCTCCTAACTGACTCTACTCGCCGAGTCAACCCGCTGACTCGTCGAGTCCCCATGCTCAGAACTCCCAATCCGCGACTCAACTTTCCGAGTCGCCCCAAGACTCGCCGAGTCCACCAAACTCTGAGTCCTTTCTCACTCAATTCACTGAGTCATCCCTTGACTCACCGATTCACAACTTAACCAGAAAAAGATTAGGACCTCACGACCAAACTCGCCGAGTCCAAGAACAGACTCGCCGCGTCGAAGGCTATCTTCAACAAACTCGCCGAGTTGTTCTTTCAACTCGTCGAGTTCCTGCCCATCTTCATGCAACTCGCCGAGTACACCCTTGTGACTCGTCGAGTACCCTTAGGTCTTAATCCATACAGAGGCTTTCCAGGCCGTGCAGATGATCCAAACCATAGATCTACCCTCCTACAACCCATCCATCACGTAAAGTGGCAAACTTTACGTGAATCCAAAGAGATCTAAGCATATAACACTCTAGAGGTAGGGTTTGGGACAAGATGGCTTCACCAATCACTCAAGAACAGGGACTTTAATGCACTCTAGACCTTCTCCATTCCAGATCTGCGATAGCACCCTCATATCTAACCTCCAAACTCAAAATATCAGAAGCCATGCTTTCCAAAAACTCCAAAATAATGAATCTAGATGAATAACATCCCAAGCAACGAAATAATACCTCAAAAGAAAGCTCCAACAGAAGAGAAATCCAAATCCTTGCAAAGCCCCTTGCTCCAAGCCCCTTAGCCTTCAAAAATCTCTTCCACAAATACTCTTTCAAGGCCCCAAAGCTCTCTAATTCACTCACAAGTGAATACTAGGGTTTCTGGACTTCAAGGAAGAGTAAAGAGGTTAGGGAGAGGGTATAATGTCCTTTATATAGGGCTCATCCCCCGAAATTAGGGTTTTCTCCACACAACACCAACTCGCCGAGTGCAGCCGCTGACTCGCCGAGTTGGCTACTTAACACGCGACCAGAATCGCGACCCTACTCGCCGAGTCCACCCATGGACTCGCCGAGTTGCCCATTCCCATTTTCACTTTGAACCCTGAACTTTCACTCCTAAACTCGGGATGTTAGAATTCTCCCCCACTTAAATTAGGCTTCGTCCTCGAAGCCTGCGACACACAACTCCAGAACTACTCTCGCAATGCACCACCTGGCATTAACCAAACCAGGTTCCTCAAAACACAACCACCGAAACCCAAAACCCGACTTTCCCCCTGCGGTGTCCAGATATCACACCTATCCACTGAGTACCACTCCATGATACTTCACTTGCTCCAGATCACAACAATCACTTGCTTCATACGAGCTAGAAATAACCCTGAACCACCGGGATCCCGACCCGGTACCACAATGCTATCATTTCTCTTTGACAGACATATCTTTCACTGAACTCACTGCTGAGGCTTAACCTGCTCCCTTCCTGAGTTCAACTCTACCCCTTCCATGCTGACAGGATGACACATCCTTCAGCTTCAGAGCAACTCCCATGAGTTCTCCTCCGCAATTACATACACATGCTGAACTGGCCCTAACATCCTCGGGTTGGGAAAACCCGACACACTGACGACACCTCCAAACATCCCCCAGAATGAATTACCACTACATTCATAATTTCTTGATCAAATCAACTGGGAATCCAAGACTCCATCCCTGCATTCCTTCCAAGCCTCTTGGCTCTACACCCTCGGAATTCCTTCCGTGACCTCAACAGACATCCAACCCGGATGTGATTTCATACCACTGCCGCAAACACGCTGCTCTATGACCATAATTGGAACACCCCAATCATACCTCCGCACTACCGCTTTCACTTCCGTGAACTTACACTCCCTCTCGGAGCTACATTCCTTTCTCTTTCCTTACCAAGGAAATCCACTTGGCTGCCTTGACACTACCACAAGTGCCACGGTGCTCACCCAATACTACACCATTCCCTTATAGCATAACCGCTATCTCATGCACCACACCTGCTCTGAATCCGCTCGCAAGGACTATTGAGTCCATGCACTATCTTCCACTAATCACGACCAATACCCGGGGCCAGACCTTATGATGCTATCACATCGCGACATACTCATTCCCTTTCATCATACAGATCTATCAACACATGCAGAGTCTTCAGCATGAATGGACCGCCTTAGCAGGCCTTCAGGCAATCTGGACCACTCTCAGAACCTTCAGCATGCCTGGACCGCCTTTCAGGGCCTTCAGCCTGTCTGGACCGTCCTCCGAGCCTTCGGCCTGACTGGTACGTCCACCGGCCTTCAGTCTATCCGGACCGCTCAACTAGCATTCATCATCCTGAATTATCCGTCTTGGGAAACTCTCCCATGCGTACTGTTCTAGCCCTCTTGGGCTTCGAACTCTAACTCTATCCTACACACTCAATCCCGACCCGATCCCAGACCTTCCACAATCAATCACCCTTTTTCACAAAACCCTTGGTCTGTATCCCACCCCGTTTTCCTGTCACTTACTCATACCAGCCTACACTCCTGGCTGACAGAACCGCTGCTAAATCCCAAACTTCTAATCAACCTCTCATGCTTATCGATCTTCCGGAGAATTTTCCAATTCTCTCCACTTAGAACACTGACTATTAACCATCGATCGCCACAACCGACCTCCCTTAACAACTCTACACAACACATCCCCTTACACGCGAACTGGTTCCCACTAGAACGAGCAACCTTCACAAAATCACATATCAGCGCTGATCATCTCGGACTCGAAAGAAGCCCGACCTTCAGCTAACCAGTCCTCAGACTGTAGACGCCACCCGACATTCAGACCAAAAGCCTGATTTCCCGCTAATAGTCCTCATGGATGATAACCAACGGAATTCCCAATATCAAAACCCTTAACCATACCATAACCCCCAAGAACAAACGAAAACAATACCGAAAATCACACAACGAGACTAGCAGGTATAATAATACTCCAGAATAACCACAAGATAACAAAATATCAAGAAGAAAACATACCCGCGGCTGCATCCGACACTACCCTGACCTCCTCTGCTCTAACCTGAAATGCACGACCCTGAGCCCTCGGGGGCTCTGCTCCACCCTGACCTCCACCCGTAATCCTCAAAGTGGTCAGTGCTGGAGCCTGCACCGGTCCTGCAGTAAGTTGTGGACAGTTGACCCTCAAGTGTCCAACCTGATGGCAATGATGACAAATCCTCAAATCCTAAATCGGGGCTGTTTGCCGACAATCCCTCGCATAATGCCCCTCCTTTCCGCACTTGCGGCTCGCACCACCGGACCTACAAACTCCGGTGTGACCCCTCCCACACTTCCCACAAGTTCGGCTGCTCTGCTCTCCCAATCTAGAATAAACGGTCTTGGACCGTTTCGGCGCCGACTGCGACTGTGACCGGGCCTGCCTCTTCTCTCTCAACTGCAACTCAATCTCCAACTCACGCCGCCTGGCGGCCTCCTGCAATTCTAACAAGGTCTCTCACCTCTGCATAGACACAAACTACCTGATATCCTTCTTAAGCATGCTCAGATATTGGGACATCTGAGCCTGCTCTGAAGCAAACTCAGGGCAAAACATCGCCCTCTCAGTGAACATCCTGGTGATCTCCGTCACCGACTCCGAATCCTGCTTCAGCTCCAGGAAGTCCTGAGCCAACCTTTCTCTCTCTCTCAACCTGCGGAACATAACGAGTGCTAAACATCTCCCGGAACTGATCCCAAGAAACCGCAGCCCTCTGCGCATCCGAATATGACCCCGTGGTCAATCTCCACTAATCCTTCACCCCAAGCCTCAACAGGTTTAGAGCACACCTCACTCTCTGATCAGCAGGGCACGAACACGTGAAGAAACACCCCTCCATGTCCGATAACCATCTCATAGCAACAATCGGGTCCTGAACCCCATCGAAGGTAGGGGGCTTCGTATTATCGAAGTCCCGATACTGAAAACCTCGACCGGCTCCTCCCCCTGCCGCTGCTACAGCCGCTGTAGCCGCGGCGGCAGCCGTCTCAGTAAGAGCTGCATAATGCTCATCAAAATACTCAACTATAGCGGTCTTGATCGACCCAAACAGTTCCGGCAACTCGGCCCGGAACAACGCAGAAACCTCATCATGCAGGATCTCACGAATCCTAGCATCCAACTCGCCTGTGCTCATCCGACCAATAACCTCGGGCGGTACAGACCCACCCTGACTGCCCTCTCCTGCTCCCGATCCAGACCCGGATCCGCTCCCAGCATGCCTCGTAACCACCATACTGAAAAACACCGCAAGATCTCAGATACTTCCCACTAACCCGGGAAGCAACCCCCAACCCAACCCTAGAGGTTGTGGCTTCTTTGATACGCATATGGGTCCTGTGCTTTCAGTAGTACGGGCCCATACTACCTTCCACACCTACCCATATTTATATCAATTATCATCACAACACCCTAGTGAAGAACATACATAACAAACACTCAACCCTCGCTCCTAGAGGAACACTGGAAATCTCCCACGGAAGAAACCCTAGGCTAGCACGCATCATAAATCAGGCAACATTATCATGAAATCCTGAAGATCCCTAGCCTAGTACTAGCATGCTGTTCTATCATAGCTCAAAAACAAATAACATGTATGGTATTTTGGGGTTACTTACTGGCTCCGGCTGATCGTACCCCCCGCGTCCTCTTTTACTCATTTTGAAAACCATTTTAAATTCTCTTTTGAAAACTCTCCTTGATTTGAGACTGGATTCACACGAATGTTCCTCCAAGTCACTCAAATCAAGGCTCTGATACCAACTTGTAACGCTCTAAAAATTCCAACCAATTTAAACTTTTCAAAAACAACCTAGTTTCAGTAAGTTATTACAAAAAGATTTTCAATACAATTATTATCAGAGTCTTCCCAGAACCACATCAGAAAAGATAATCATGAGGAGCGGTACGATCACGTCTTTGCCTTGCCACGGTCTCCTGAAGAACCTGAAAAACATTAAACCGCAACTGTAACCCCGAAAGCTTAATGAGATACCCCCAAAATACCAACCACATATACCATACACGCACAACATGCCATATCAACATAAAACAGAACAGCCATGCACTTCGGGTCTACTATGCGAATGGTCTGCCGTACCGGGCCTTCAGTCCACCTGGTCCGCCCTCCGAGTCTAGCCATATACATCGAATCTACAGTGTGATTGGTCCGCCCGCACCGGGCCTTTAATCCACCTGGTCCACTCTCTGAGTCTACAGTATGACTGGTCCGCCCGCACTGGGCCTTCAGTCGACCTGGTCTGAGCCTCAGCACGTCTGGTCCGCCCTCATGGGGCCTACAGCCTATCCGAACCGCTCGCTGGGCCTTAGGAATAACTGGTCTGCCCTGGGTATGTTGGCCTACAACACAAAGCAGGACCCGCCTCAACCCAACCCTAGTCCAACAACCATGTGCACATAAACATTCAATCATATAACAATTCACATCCAATCAAACCGATCTAGCAAATCACATAGCATAACATCATCCTAACCAGGATACCGACCTAACCGGTCACTAGCATAGCATCATCCTATATACCAGGATACCGACCTTAACCAGGTCTCTAACATATACCATCCTAACTACCAGGATGCAAACATAGCAAAGCAATAACATAACAACGATACCCAGATTACAATCCGATAAAGGGTCGGCCTTGGTGTCGTAGACCTTGTCGATATAGTGAGGATAACTCACCTGCAACTGATGACTGAAGAGATAAGACCAAGCTGCTCTGACCACTGACACGATCTCCACCACTAGCCAACACCAAAACACTAAACTCAAAATAAATGCCAACAATTATCAAAATGCCCCTGGAAGTCAACTGGTCAACTCTTGGTCAAAGTCAAAGTCAAAGTCAACCTCCTAACTGACTCTACTCGCCGAGTCAACCCGCTGACTCGTCGAGTCCCCATGCTCAGAACTCCCAATCCGCGACTCAACTTGCCGAGTCGCCCCAAGACTCGCCGAGTCCACCAAACTCTGAGTCCTTTCTCACTCAATTCACCGAGTCATCCCTTGACTCACCGATTCACAACTTAACCAGAAAAAGATTAGGACCTCACGACCAGACTCGCCGAGTCCAAGGCTATCTTCAACCAACTCGCCGAGTTGTTCTTTCAACTCGTCGAGTTCCTGCCCATCTTCATGCAACTCGCCGAGTACACCCTTGTGACTCGTCGAGTACCCTTAGGTCTTAATCCATACAGAGGCTTTCCAGGCCGTGCAGATGATCCAAACCATAGATCTACCCTCCTACAACCCATCCATCACGTAAAGTGGCAAACTTTACGTGAATCCAAAGAGATCTAAGCATATAACACTCTAGAGTTAGGGTTTGGGACAAGATGGCTTCACCAATCACTCAAGAACAGGGACTTTAATGCACTCTAGACCTTCTCCATTCCAGATCTGGGGTAACAACCTCAGATCTAACCTCCAAACTCAAAATATCACAGGCCATGCTTTCCAAAAACTCCAAAAAAATGAATCTAGATGAATAACAGCCCAAGCAACGAAATAATACCTCAAAAGAAAGCTCCAACAGAAGAGAAATCCAAATCCTTGCAAAGCCCCTTGCTCCAAGCCCTTTAGCCTTCAAAAATCTCTTCCACAAATACTCTTTCAAGGCCCCAAATCTCTCTAATTCACTCACAAGCGAATACTAGGGTTTCTGGACTTCAAGGAAGAGTAAAGAGGTTGGGGAGAGGGTATAATGTCCTTTATATAGGGCTCATCCCCCGAAATTAGGGTTTTCTCCACACAACACCAACTCGCCGAGTGTAGCCACCGACTCGCCGAGTTGGCCACTTAACATGCGACCAGAATCGCAACCCTACTCGCCGAGTCCACCCATGGACTCGCCGAGTTGCCCATTCACATTTTCACTTTGAACCTTGAACTTTCACTCATGAACTCCGGATGTTACATACCAAGGAGCTGGGAAAGGCTGCCCGGAGACGTTGGTCGGGGCTGGCGGACGCGCACCAGGAAAGGTTGGCAGGGGAGCGCCAGGTCGGGCCGGCAGGAGAGTCCCCAACACGACTGGCAAATAAGCGCCAGACAGGGATGGCAGGAGCGTGCCAGGCCAGGCTGGCGCTCTAGATCAGTCTAGGCCATGCTAATGGACCATATATCATCAAGTCCCCCTAGTCTAATGTTATTGGTACGCAGCCAATGACATCGGACTAGACTTAGTCATATAAATTGTGCGTCGTCAAGTCCCCATAGTCTGATGCGATTGGGTTTCTGACAATCAGATTGGACTAGATAAATCACTAAATGCATTGCTTATGTAGCTTGAGCTGATTTGATACTCCTTTCTTTTGAGGAGTGCGAGCTGATCAGTGTGATGCAACGTAACTGTTTCTGCAATGTTATGCAGAGTGGGGTTGCCAAAGAGTGTTGTGCGACACTGATGTCGATAAAATGTCGGGCCGGGGTAGCTAAGAAGCGTAACCTCACTATACAGTCTCTAAGACCGCTGTCGAGCTCCGAAGTTTGTAAATAGATACAACATACTTAGTCCATGATTCCCGCGTTCCAGTCACAACTGAAAGTTGTTAATAGAAATAGACGCTCTGAGCGTCGCGCGTGCACCCCGGTGAGGGGGACGAGACCCGCAGCCAACACCGGGTGAGAAGTTATATTTCTATGCCTAATGAATAGGAACTTTGAGCGACTAGTCAGCGGTGCACACTTTGCAAGTTCCCTGTAAATGCTTTACAGATCGAGCTTTGCTCCGCGAGCTTACTGCTGGCACACTCCGAGTGTCACAATCTTGGAGCGACTGTCTAAAAAGGCAATTCGATCAAATAGTTAGTGTTTCTCTTGAAATAATAAATCGATTCAAATTGTTCGTCACGATTGTTTCTAAGCGCTTCACGAGTAGCAGTAGTAGTGATGCATTACTCTTCTCCTTCCTTTTTTTTTCTTGAAAATGTCGCAAGAGTTCGAGTCACAACGCATTCTGTTGTGTGAAGCTTGCGGTGCACGAGTATCGACATGCTGATTTTCCGTTTGCGAAATTGAGTCATTTTTTGTATTGTGGAGGTAGCAGTATCAGACTATGGTGCATAGGTAAGGCTGTTATAAGAATACACAGCGAGGTTGTTTTATATAATAATAGACAATTGGACTGTTGCTAAGAGCTAGGTAGTGAAGATGTTAAGGGATACACGGCGAGGCTAAAGGTAAGGGTTGCGTAGCGAGGCCGTTGCCGAGATCCAGGCAACGAAGATGCCGAGGGATACACGACGAGGCTACAAGTAAGGGTTGCGCATCGAGGCTGTTACCGAGGGCCAAGTAGCAGAGATGCTGAGAGGTTGTAGGTTGCAGGGCTGCTGTCTTGATAACCTTCTTGCTGGAGAATAACCTCGCTATAGCAGGATGTAGTGTGGAAAACGCTTCATCAATCATCGGAGTACAAGAGCACCATGATGATTATGAGAGAGGAAGCACCGAGAGCACGATGTTAGGCGTGGAATAGGCTTCTGATGCGCGACTTATGGTGCGTGAAGATGCGCGACTTATGTTGCGCAGCTTAGAAGGATAAATTGGGCTTAGAAGTTAGCGATCATGGAAATGTCACGCGGGAGAGCATCACGTGGAACATATCGAGCTTAGGTGCCAACAATCGTAGATACATCACGCGGAAAAGCATCGCGTGGAATGGAGCAGTCTTAATTGCCAACGATCGTAGATACATCACGCAGGAGAGCTTTGCGTGGAATCATGTAGGCAAAGGTTGCGAGCCTTTGAGCTTTGTCGGCGGAGCATGCCGCTAGATCCGGGCTGAGAAGCCAAGCAACTCAAGGCAAGGGTGCTGAACCTCGCATACAGAGCTTGCCGCTATAATGGAGTCGGGCTAAGAAGCCAAACGACTCAAGGCAAGGATGCTTAACCTTACATGCGGAGCTTGCCGCTATGATGGATTCGGGATGAGAAGCCAAGCGAATCAAGGCAAGGATGCTTAACCTTGTAGGCGGAGCTTGCCGCAATAATTGAGTCGGGATGAGAAGCCAGGCGACTTAAGGCAAGGATGCTTAACCTTGCAGGCGGAGCTTGCCGCTATGATGGAGTCGGGCTGAGAAGCCAAGCGACTCAAGGCAAGGATGCTTAACCTTGCAGGCGGAGCTTGCCACAACAATGGAGTCGGACTGAGAAGCCAAACGACTCAAGGCAAGGATGCTTAACCTTGCAGGCGGAGCTTGCCTCTATGATGGAGTCGGGCTGAGAAGCCAAGCGACTCAAGGCAAGGATGCTTAACCTTGCAGGCGGAGCTTGTTGTAACAATGGAGTCGGGCTGAGAAGCCAAACGACTCAAGGAAAGGATGCTTAACCTTGCAGGCGGAGCTTGCCGCAATAATGGAGTTGGGCTGAGAAGCCAGGCGACTCAAGGCGAGGGTATTGAACCTCACATGCGGAGCTAGCCGCTATCATGGAGTCGGGCTGAGAAGCCAGGAGACTTGAGGCGAGGGTACTGAACCTCGCATGCGGAGCTTGTTGCTATAATGGAGTCGGGGTGAGAAGTCAGGCGACTCGAGGCGAGGGTATTGAACCTCGCATGATTGAGCGTAGCACCCTACAATCTATGTGTCTAGCTCGTGTGATTAGCCTGGGTTAAAGCGGAATGGTACCGGATGCTTTGTTGCATCTCTAATCGTACTAATAATTGATGCCTCGGTGTCTTGGTTGTTTACGGAGAGCTATGTGGCGGTGCTACTTAGAGCTTGATAGTGTAGCTGCTGTTAGGAGGTGCGTAGCGAAACTGATGTCATAAACTGGTCAGCAGGGCCGCTGAGGCCTGGGCGATGAGCTGCTAGCGATAGATGAGTAACACAACTATTGAGAGTTAGGCAACAAGACTATCGAGAGTTGGACGAGGCTACTATTTCAATCCGGAATACCAATGTCACCTCGGGGATGCACCATCATGCATAGTGTCAGTTCTTCATGTACTTTAACTCTTCCCCTTGGGAATAAAAATCACTTCTTCATAGTGTCGTACCAACCCTACCCCCCCCCCCCCCCCCCTCTTTCTTAGAGGAGGCGATGAATGGAAACTATGAATGCATAGTTGCAGGAAATTGGGCGACATAGCTACTGAGAAAAGCTAAACGACCCAAGTACTAACAAAAATTGGGCAGCGGGACTGGCACGACTGCTGGGAGTTGGACAACATAACTGCTGATGACTAGGCTTTGCAGCTGCTGAGCTGGGTCGCATGGCCGGTGAGGGTCGGGCTACACGACTGCCGAGGTCCAAGCAGTGTGGCTGTTGAGAGTTGGGCAACGAGACTTCTTGAAGTTGGTCAACATAGCTGCTGATAACCGAGCAACACAATTATTAAGAGTTATTTCAGAGTGCTTCACAAGCAGTAGTGTACTACTCCTCCCGCTCCCTTTTTTTTTTTTTTGAAAATTCCGACTGCTCTTGAATGCAGCTTGCCTTCTGAAGTCGGATTTTGTTGCGCTAAATCGCAACACAAAAAGTTGGGTGTCTAATTCGCTGAATTGTCTTTTTAGAATGGTTCCATCGATGCTATTACAGTAGCCTACTAGCATGAGTCCAGTTTTAAAAGAAACCCCAAGGTGATATACAGGAGCCCATTTGGAAAAGATCAGCCCAATACGAGGGTGCTAAGGCCTACTTTGCGAGATATGGCCCGGTGCCCTAATTCCTTTGATGTTGTGAATACAAATTGGGTAAATGGGGCCGTGCTTTTTTTATCAGTTTTGAAGAAAAAGTCCTCAAGCCGCTTCCTATTATCTCGACCCCCCTATTATCTCGATCCCTTGGAAATGGCGACAAAAGATAATACGTCGGTGACTCGATACACAATTCACGATAGCAAGTGACTCTTGGCGGTTGTAATGATCTTCGATGTTGAATTTTATTTTGCTGGAGAGTCAACGGGATTACAGGGCAGCAGATTGTAGTCGGGGATCAAAGGTTGTGGGTTTACACGGGTTCTAGGGAGTTGAAGGCATCCGGATTCCGACAACTACTTCTTGCAGAAGGAAGTCGCTGGTCTGATTTCAGTTGGTGGTGATTGTGTGAGGAGCGCAGGGATCAACAATTGATGTTATTGTCGGAGTTCAAGGCGACCGCTGGAGCTAGTTTGGTGGCAGGTGGGTCGTCGATTGAAACTGTCGTTTCTGTTGCTAACGGTCCGACAGGTGGTCTTAGGTCGGAGTAGCAGGTGGCTCCCGACGGTACTTTGGTTCTAGTTGAGTACAATGATCGGGAAAAAGAGTTTGTTGATCGCTGTCGGAGGCGCTGCTTGTGGTTGCCGGTCGTGGCTTCTTGGGTTCCGGTGATTGGCTGATGGCGCTTCTGATCAGGTTACTAGCGGAGAGCCAAGAGACATGAGCTGAGCAAAGCTGATGTGTCGGAGACGACGACTTCGTCGGGCGGTACTCGGAGGCGGCTTGCTGAAGACCTCATCTGTCACCTTGAGGGGTCCAATGGTGGTGATGATTGCAGTCGCCGGTGTTGGTTGTAGGAGGTCGTTGTTTTTTCTGAATGGGAATATTGACACGGTGGGGTCCAACTAATGGTCCTTTGACTTTATTTGACCTCTGAATCAGGACCCGTCTCTTGTCTTGTGTGCAAGCACATAGGTCCATACACCTTCCCCCCTTTTCTTTCTTTGTTTGTCAGTTTGAAAGTGACGAATCTTGATATATTTTGCATATGATTTCTTTTTCTTTGTGTATGAATTCTTGATTTTTAGAGGGTTTTTGGGTGTTTGGCTTAGCTTTTGAAAAGCAAAAAGCTGTTTTTAGAAAAAGATAGAGGCAAAAATGTTTGACAAAATAATTTTATAACCTATTTTTGGATTTTTGATAGAAGGAAAATTAACTTTTTGGAAAAGTCAGAAAACCTGACTTTTTGCAACTTTTTCAAAAAAGACTTTTGGCCCTTAAAAAGTTAAACCAAACACTGAACCCCTTTCTACAGATCAGTGTTTTTTTTGGTAAAACTCGTTTCTGCCCTATTCTTTTTTTTTACTAAGCTATAAACTGAAAAGTTGGGTAAATCTTTGAAATAGGATAAAAGTAGACTATATATATATATATATATATATATATATATATATATATATATATATATATATATATATATATATATATATATATATATATATATATTAAATCCCGTGGGCATGAATGAAGGAAAGTTTTAACTTTCTTATTTTGGCCACAAACTTTTATAGTGTTAATACATTTGCCCGAGTTATTTAAAGTTATTATTTTTTGGTTTGTAACACTTTTATAGTTTTTTTCAAAACTGCCCCTTCTGTTTTTTTTCTTTTATACTTGCGCCACCACTTTTCCAACTCTGTTGACTTTGGTCACATTTCTTTGTGTTTTATCCATGTTATCTATTTTGTCAATTCAAAACTCAATTAACGTCAAAACCCTATTCACCCCATGCGGAGCATGGGCTTCTCCTAGTTTTGATAAAAACTAGCAGGAATTCCCGTGCCGTTGGCGTTGAGTTGGATCAAGTTTGCTTAAATGTTGATAAATTTCTATTTTGTCATTTTTTGCATAACATTCCTTGATTTCTGTTTAAAAATGGTGGTTTTTTAGAGACACACGTGTATAGATATGTGGTCGTATAACTTTATGTTTGTTTTGCATTGAATTGCGATATGTGGTTGTATAACTTTTTGTTTGTTTTGCGTTGAATTGCAAAGCCCATTTTTTTTTATTTTGAATGGAACGGAATTATTTAATTGGAAAGCAGTCAAATGGCCTCACGGTAGAAAACCTATATCTTTACTTAAGTACGATGGTAAAAGTACTTTGAAAAGGTACAAATTTTTTTAACTTCAATAGTTTGCATCAATTTGTTATGGTTTTTGAAGTAAGTCGCACGTAGTAGTTCGTTTTATAAAGTACGAAGGGTGTTTGTTTACGGTTAATCTATATGTTTTGCAATATTAAATAAAAAGTCGATATCCAATTACACACCTGTTCCAAGATGTAAGGAGTCTGTGTTATCGATCAGTTTTGGTCCTAACAGTCCTAGAATTGTGTATTCCGAGTTACGTACATCCAAACACTCCTAAAAGATAAAAAAAAAGTACATTTTTCAACTTCAAATTATCATGAATTGAGAAATAAAAATAGGTTATAACACATGCACTTCATATGAGCAATTGGGTGTTTCAATGTGCTGAGAAACAACAAAAATGAAGTAAAAATGAGTTTAATTAGTATTGATTCTAAATCAGTTTTGGGTGTTATATCCAAATACAACACGTTTAGGCTCGTTACTTGATCTTATTACTGAATACTCAAAATCAGATTACCCTTTTCAAAATTTGGGAGTTTTAATAGCGCTATAATGGATACCTCTTTCATTTACCAATAACTGTTAAACAAAGTCAGGTTGCATCTCAAAAGTTGTAATTGTGATCCAGGCTAAAGAAATAAGAAAATAGATGATCAAACAAATATAATCAACTAATAAATTAGGTAAAGTAAGGCAGAATGAATACCTTAATTGGCTTAGACATTTCATCAAACGCCTTATAGGCGTGTTTCTCATCCAAAACCAATAACCTTGTTGAGCATTCCTGTCACTCCCCGGCCGTCGGCGGAAACACCGGGTAGTGTAACGTCATTTTTCGTATCACAGTTATATAACATACATTGAACAATACTTAAAGAAAATACATACCTTTATTGATGATTGAAAGTTACATTATTGTTTTCCTAGTATTTATTACATAATATCCGACTATGACATACTTCTTAATGAACAGAAAGATACTAGTAAAACTTCTCCTGTTCGAATACATACCCGCTTTTCAAGTTCCTGAAAACACATGCATTTTAACATACGTCAACATAAAGTTGGTGAGTCCACAGGTTTTGACTCCATAAAATAATATATTTTTACACATTCAAAAGTATAGTTTTGAAAGTATCATTTTGACTCTCCAACATTAGGTATAATTGTATACTTATCAATTAAGTGTTATACCTAAACATTTCTTAATCTTAAGGTATAAGTAGGGGAAAACTTATACTTAACATTAATACTTGTATACGACAAGGTATAATGTTTCTAACAATTTGCTACCATGAGCTTGTAACCGCTGCTATGACATAATACCTCTGATAGAACAATACACTCATGATATAACATGAGAAACAACACTGTACGCTTCATCGACGCCGGAATAATAACAAATAAAAGGATAGTTCATCACTTGTTTTTGGTTGACTGCAGCTAACAGTCACAAGTGGGGTGGTCAGCCCGTATACTAATTATACACGACTTCCTCGCTCACACGGGATTAACGGTTACAGTTCAGAGGATTTCCGCTAAGATCTCCAATCTTAGTTGATGAATACAATTACTCATGTAGACTTTGACGACTTCCTATAGCGCTAACAACAAAAGCATCTTCATGTCTAAAACCTTAAGTTAATAGACTTTGCTTTTAAACATTACTCTTAACTTCATAATATTTAGGCAGTATAACAACTATATCTTGAAGTAAAAACCAGGTTTTATCTTGACCTAAAACCAATAATAACATCATATAACGTTTCTACTTTTATCTTGACACATAAATAACAATAACAACATATCTAGTTTTATCTTGACATAAAACTAATAATAACAACATATAACATATCTAGTTTTATCTTGACATAAAACTAATAATAACAACATATAACATACTATATAACTTAACATATAAAACTTCCGAATATAACTTCGGAACCATATCGCACACAAAATATATATAGAATCCTAAGTAAAACTCAAGATCTACATTAATATACTACTATAACAATAACATGTTAACAACGTTACGATAGTTGTATATTTTCAGATCCGAAATAACTATATCCCGATTATTATAACTATCTATGTTGATACTAATATACTATCATATAGACATAATAATAACATATATACAATGACTAGCATGCGTTTTCCCCCGAAATATTAGAATGTGGGGCCGTGAAACTCACCTTAGTAACGTGATTTTATGTAATCTAAGTAGAAACGGTCAGCGTACGAGGTCGTCGGGGCTCGGGATGCAAGAGGGCTTCAGCAAATGAGAGAGGAGAAAGGAGATTAGGTGTAAGAATGGTTGGGTCGATCTTGCTATTTATAGTAAGATTTTATGACACTCACGTCGTGAGTGTCATAAGACTCACGTCGTGAGTCTGCCTGATTCACTCCGTTTTCGGAAGGTGGGCATGTGACTCCTCACGTCGTGAGTGTCATAAAGCTCACGTCGTGAATTTTGGATCCTATCCTCTCGCAGCTTCTAGATTCCGAATTATGACAGAATGACTCATCACGTCGTGAATTTGCTAGTTTAGGGTTTTTAAAAACTAAATCTTCGGAAGGCCATAACTTTTGCATACGAACTCCGTTTTTGACGTTCTTTATATGCACGCGTAGGTATTTACGAGTACTACAACTATCTTTTAGACTTAAATAGTTAATTCTAAGTCTATTTTAAATTACTCTTATTATAGAGATTTATAGTGTTCGGTTATCATAACTTCTTCATGCGAAGTCAGATTCAGACGTTCTCTATATTTTTGGAATCGTATGGACGTATACTTTGAGATATATAATAAAGAAAGTTCATATTTGTATTAGAATTTATCATGAACTACATAACATTCTTACCACATTACTAGGTTAACATAATCACATTACATGATTGGCATAATCACATGTGATTGTCTATTGACCTATTTTGACTAGTGTTACAATTCCCACTTCCCAAACCTGTACTAAGGAAGTCCTCCACTTTCTCATGTTCAATCACACAATTCTCCAAGTGAAGGTTGCAAAGCTGAAAGACCGACATGCAGCGAGAAGCGGTTCAAGTTTAGCCTTGATTTTGCGGTTGTTGTTGGTCATGGTTGATGAAGAAGTACTTTCGCAATTAACATAGTTACTTGTTGAAGCTCAGATCCGATCGATATATCAATGATGCGTTAGGAATAGTTAAAAGTTAAAGTGCAACAAATCATCTCTAGTTACAACGAATTCTTCATAGTTCAAGTACCCATGTTTGTCAACATCTCCTTGCATCAATATATTTCATTAATACTTATCTTGTTTGATGCATTTGATGTATTAAATTTATTATTATATTTAGATAATTTAGTAAACTGTAATACATACAACATCCATATGTATCTAAGGTGCTGCATCAGGGATCTGTAATCTTGCTTTCAACTCAACAATGTTTGTCTTTCCTTGCTTGCTTGTATCCATTAAATCAAATCCTTGCTTAGTTCTCGCCACTTCCTCAGCAGATAAACGGTCAACAATTACCTATACTTTTGTTATAATAAAGGACAAGTCAGTATAAAGACACCCAAAAAAAGAACAAGAAAACCACAAGATAACGAATTATTACATACCCTTAAAGCTCTCTTGTTCAGTTTGTTCATTACAAAGAATTGCTTGGGTATAGCTTTAACAGTTTCACCTAAATTAACATTTGGAGCCTTTATGGCGTTTTGTATCCATGTATGATTTAAAATAAGTTAATAGACAAAAAGGTTAACTTAGAAATGGGTTAAATACATATAATATAACACATGGAAAAAAGAAAAGACAACATGGTCATGAAAAAGTAAGGATTTTGAGATAACCAAGAACTTCTTGAAAAGCAAGACACAACTTTGGGTCAAGATTTAGCATCTTCTTGACAAGATCTTTAGCTGCATCAGATACCTTTGGCCATGGATCCCTTTTAAAATCCACAGACGACAATCGACTAGGACTGACAAATCGATGATGGATGCAGTGGAGGAAGGAGGCTGATAGAGGAAGGGTAACGAGAATTTTGTGGAGGTTATCGGGAACAAAGAGGGAGAAAGAAATTGGCGTGGTGTTGTGGCGGAATCTGGAAACCATTGTTGCCGGTGGTGGCAAAATCCGACAGCCATTGCTGGCAATGGTGGTGATGAGTAGAATCGAACCCAAAAAAAACATATATAAGGCTAGAAACTTACCTCCATGATGAATAGCCAGAATACACACTAAAAGCGCAGCTCTATGTAAACTCGACAAAACCCTAGACCACCTGATGTTTGCCGGAATCGTAACCCTCTCCGAAAAAATCCGCCGCAGCCTCACCTATCACTCTTGTTGTTTCTGTCAGTTGGTATCTCTCTCTGGTCGATTCACTTACCATCTTCACATAACATCTGGGTTTTTTTGTTGTTGAAGAAGATGACGTAGGTCAATGGCGGTGGTGTTGCGATTGGTTAAAGAAAGGTGGCCCAATGGTGATAAGGAGGAAAACAGAAAATGTA
This sequence comes from Lactuca sativa, assembly GCF_002870075.4. Classification (NCBI taxonomy): domain Eukaryota; kingdom Viridiplantae; phylum Streptophyta; class Magnoliopsida; order Asterales; family Asteraceae; genus Lactuca; species Lactuca sativa. Next base: position 230,572,106 of record NC_056624.2, read on the forward strand.
AAATTTGGTGGCCAAATTGTAAATCTAAAACATTATGTGGTAGAATCCCAAATCAAAAAAGTTCTTTCTCACGAACTTGATGAGAATTAATATGTAAATAATAGAGTCAACAGCAAACGATTTTCCCTGAGTTTTAGTGGGTGTATGAACATTACATTTGTAAAAATGGGTAAAAAGACATATGAAAAACTCAAATGAAAAGGGTTTTCTTATGATATATAAAAGTAAAATCTCATAATTTTTTTTTCTCCAAACTTTCTGCAGTAACACAAACAACTTGAACAAAGTTGTACATAGAAAATCAAACTTGCTGAAGAAAACACAAAAGCCTCCTTCTCTATTTTCAAATTTCTAAATAAAACATCAAAGAAACCACAAAAATTTCTCCTCAGACTTGCTGAAGAAGCCCTAAGATATAAATAAAAATGGGTTTGAAAGGATTTTTTGTAAGCTTGAAAGATGTACAAGCAACAAGGTTGTTTTTACAAACATTTGTTTCATAAGATGGAGTTGTATACAGAAAAACTCAACTAAAAAGGATTTTCTGATCTTATGAGCTAATTAATATGGGTAAAAACTCATAACTTCCTTTCTTCTCAAATTTCTGAACAAACCATCAAACTATAAACGAAAAATGGATATGAAATATCTTTGCAAGCTCCATGAATGCTCAGATGAGCTAAAAACTTGAACAAATATTTAGATCTGAGCTTAAAAACGAAAATAAATCTAAGGAGCTGAGTTGAACAACGGAAATATATCTAAATATCTAAACAGAAAATAAGTAGATCTAAATATTTGGACGAAGAATGGAGAAAATCAGAAGATTTAAGTAAAACAAAGAATTAAATCCACAGATCTTGGCAAGGACCAAACTGATATGAACAAAGTTTTTCTCACTAAACTTCTTTACTCTTCAGCTCCCTCAACAAGACATCAGAACATGAACAAGGAACATATCTGAAATTTTTTCGTTCTCTTTTTCTAAGTTTTTGAAGAAAACACTAAGTAAACAACTTCAAAGAAGTCTTGCAAAGAAAATCATAAACTGAAGATGATTCTTTGTAACATAAACTGAAAATACAGTAAATATCTACCAAAAAGTTCTTCAACTCTCAAGTTGGCTCCATAAAACACCAAAATATGAACAAAAATGAAGAAAAGCTCGTAGTAACCTCCTTTATCCCCGAAAATATAAGTAAAAACGGGTCTGAACTGGTGTTTTTTAAACTTGAGAGATGATTAAGTGAACAAAAACAGACAGATCTAGAGATCTTAGCTAAAACGTTGATAGATCTAAAATGTCTTTGCAAGCTTCATAAATGTTCAGATGAGTTAAAAACTCAACAGATCTTGGGATCTAAGTTTCAAGACGAAAACAGATCTAGAGATCTGAGCTTGAGAACGAAAATAGATCTAGAGATCTGAACTGAAAATGAAGTAGATTTTGAGATCTAAATGATGGTTAACCAGATTTGAAAAGATCTTGGCAAAACCAAATCGATCTAAATAGATCTTGGTAGAATCCAAATGGATCTGAACCCAATGGTGCTACAAATGAAAATATCCGAGGAAAACCTTAGCTGAAACGTCATATCTGAGGAGATATAGACAAGAACAAGATGATTTATGCTCGTTCGAGTCCGGAATGGAGCCAAATGATGCGACATCGACTCTGACCACCTGCTATGAAGATGTGCTTTTGCGCCGAAGACGGATCTGCGATGTCACAACACAGGGATGCGTTATAGCTGCCCCTGGGCCTGTGTGTGACATCCCCAATTTCACGGCCAGAAAAGACCGATTTGTTTATGCTTTGTTTTATAAATTAGAGTGATCGTTTAAAGAAAACGGTTGCGGAATTTGTTCCCAAAATAAAATATGATAACCATTTATCAAAACATTTCTCAAAGAGAATGTATTTTCATTAAATAATAAAACCTCGGGATGTCATGTTCCGATACAGACCAAAAGCATAAACAATATAAAATAGACCTTACAACAGTTATTTATAACTACTGATCTATAATCCAAAACCTCTCGTCAAGTCCACCAACTTATACTCTTGTGTCATTACCTGTAATGCAAAGAAAACTGAGTGGGTCAGGCTTGGGAGCCTGGTGAGCATATAGGGTTTTCAACCCACAATAATATAATTATTATAATTAATTATCAAACGATCAACCCAATTTCCCATCCCCATTATCTTCCTTACTCTTAAGGGTTTACCCTAAGAGTTATCTATTCATTTACTCTGTATTAGGCACTAAGACAATAATTGCCAGGATTCTTTATTAGGCACTAAGACAATAGTTGCCAAGGTTCCTTCGTAAAGCACTAGTTTCATAGCTGCTATGGTTCATTCATCGGGTACTAAATCCATAGCTACTAGTGTAGGTACTAAGTCCATAGCTACCAACGTTTATCTAACAGTACTATATCCATAACTACCAGCGTTCGTCTCTACGATACTAAATCCATAGCTACCAAGGTTTGTCTATACGGTACTAAATCCATAGCTACCAAGGTTTATCTATACGGTACTAAATCAATAGCTACCAAGGTTTGTCTATATGGCACTAAATCCATAGCTACCAAGGTTTGTCTTTCGTCTCATCCTCAAACTCATCCGTCATCACACACCAACTAATTCGTCTACCCACGTTCTACCCAACATATTTGTAGATATAACATACATATACAGTTAGATCATTTAAAAACCTGTATAAAACAATCATTCAACCACCATCTCAAGTAAATCAACAACATATAAACACATAGCACGTATTTCATAGCAAATACTCCATATCTATATGGTAGAAGAAAGTCACCACACACTCACACATATAAAAAACACTATACTTAATATATTCAAACAATACTTGTATTATTATCGTGTTTATGAAAGGGACTATACACTCACTTGATCAGAAGATGATCGGACAACACTACAACTCTAAGAGTACTATTCTTCGGTGAAACCGGGATATCTTCACACACCGGGTTTCTCGCGGGCAGAGCTTCGGCCCGGAAACTCTTTTCTTCACGGGATCTTCGGGGCTTCGGGACTCGCTTCGGGTCTCGGGGTTGATACCGGGGCTTCAGGGGGTTAAAATAGGGCTTAGAGGGTGTATCGGGAGTGGGAGAGAAGGGATGGAGCAACCATAGTCGGCTGGCCCTTCAAATCTATTTATAGGGCAAATTTGGCCCTTGCCATGTCGTGGGACCCTTTTTCCACGTCGTGGGCTTGGTCATCACTGCATACGTCATTGCAAGTTGCATCTGGGGGACTCACGGAGGTGTCAGGAGACTTGCCACGTCATGGTCTCTGACACAACTTTGGGGTTCGCGCCCCGAACTTCAGAAATTCATAACTTTCGCATACGAACTCCGTTTTCGACGTTCTTTATATCGACGTGAAGGTGAGATTATGCTCTACAACTCTCGTTTAGACTCCATTGGCTAATTTTGACTTTATTTTTAATATATTATAATTATATTACTTATATATTATTTTTAGTAGGCCGGGACAGGAAAACTCCGTTATAAACTCATAACTCCTTCGTCTGACGTCCGTTTTCGTCTGTCTTTCCGTCGTTGCACTACTATCGATGAGATCTTCAATTCTCATTTAGATCACTAAGGATAGATATCTATCTACCTTAAATTCACTATTTACGTTGCGCTGGGTCATGCTGGGTCGTGTTGGTTCTGTCGCGAAACTTCGACAAGTCATAACTTCTTCGTTATAACTCGGATTTTGGCGTTCTTTATATGCACAGAAACCTTGTGACATATACTACAACTTGGTTAAGATTAATCCTTCTAAATAATCTTCCATCAAAAAGTCATTTTTGATGCTTATCGTCTCTAAATTGACTAGCCCTGATCTACGGACATTACAATTATCTCCCCCTTAGGATGATTACGTCCCGGAATCATCAACGAAATAGGATTCGTATACTGACTCCATAAGTTATCTCTCCATCCTAAGTAATAACCTTGATGCTCAATCCTGTATCTGCTCTTCGTACTATGTTGGACTTTCAATCGTAACCTTCGAGTTACAAAATAAATCCTTTTTGAGGACTCCTTCTTCTTCTTAGGATAAGTACATTCCCTTGTCTATTGTAACAGACCGATGGGTCGTGTCTCGATGACCTCTCATCGTAGTCGGACTCAATTCGATATGACCATTAGGGTCAGAATACCAGTCATCTTTTTAGTCATTACCGAAACAATGGTAACGACATACTTGAATAAAAACGAACTCAATTACAAGCTTCTTGGTAACCTTGCGACTTCCCATGATCCAAGCATGAGTCCTGTGCTTCCAGTAATATAGATCTCTACTACTATTCACACCTACTCATACTCGTCCCAAGTATTGTCTCGCAGTCCCCAAGTCCTAAAATCACAAAACAATTTAACACATACTAATGTGTCCAATTAATCATAAAAATTCTCCTAGACTCTACTAGGACTTCTTCCATGCGTATCTTCAATCATCAACTCTACTTCAACTCGATTGGTGATGGAAACTCCAGAAGAATGGGACAACTTCAAGAACTACACCAACCGTTCCATCATACTGCCAATCGAAGGTGTACTTCAAACGTACCGTACTCCTCTAAACGTACTGTTATTTTATAAGACATATTCTAAAGGCAAGATACCACTCTTACGATATCTTCTGATAGGCATCATTCACCATCATAAGCCTTTCTTTCCTCCATTTACTCAATTCTCTACGAGTCTTCACCATAACGTTTTGTACATCCAAGCAGACGTTCGGTGCACCGGGCGAGAATTTAAGATAAGAAAGCTTTATTTACGATAGACGTATAAATCTCCTTATCTAACCACTAAAACTAATATCATCCTTCAGACCAATGCTCCTCGCATGTTGAACATGCTTGATCCTACTTAGACCCTTTGTGAGGGGATCCGCAGGATTCTCTTCTGACGATACCCTCTTGACCACGAGGAGTCCTTCTTCTACACAATGTTTGATGAAGTGATATTTTCTGTCGATACGTTTGGATCTCTCGTGAGCTCTTTGTCATGGACCAAGTTTCTGGAAAATTCCACGATCATCTAAAGAACTCTGGAACAATCAAGTATACTCGAGAAGTCTCCGGAGAGATCAAGAATGCTCTACAGGACCCTAGAAAATACTAGAATATTATAGATGTCCGTGGAACAAAGGAGAACGATCCGAAATAACCAAGAAGGCATTAGACGAAGCTAGAACGACCCGAAAGACTTTTGAACGATCTAGAACATGCTAGATCATACAATAAGGATTTGGATAATGTCGGGATGACCTATAGATTTCTAGAGCATCGTAGTGTGACAACCCGAAACTTTTTCCGTTTCTGTTACGCTTTTTTCCGTTAATGAAATTTCAGATCCGTTAACTTTTCCTTCAAAATTTTGGTTTAATAAAATAATCTAGTTATAGTTAATTAAATTATATACGAGTCGGAACCAAAGATAGCGTGGAAACCCGAAAATCTCGAGAAAACAACATTTTTGGTCTAAAATGGGATTACGGCCGTAAACTCGTTTACGACCGTTAACCTGTTTTAGGTCAGTGACGAGTGGACCCCCACTTCACCTGTATAAATACGATGCCTCCAACTTCATTAGGACGTTTATGGCCAAACTCTCTCATCCTCTCTCTAAGAATCTCGAACCGATAACTCTCAAAATGCATTCAAACTCCGGGAACCGTCGAAAAACACCGTTTGGAGCCCTTTGGATCGTCTGGAAACACTCAGCTCGTCGAAATCAACATCCAAACACCATTTTTCCGAGTTTTCGGCCCAACCTTCAAGAACCGCAAACCCTGTTCTTGAGTTTTCGGTCCAACCTTCAAAGACCGTAAACTCTGTTCTTGAGTTTACGAAACTCGCCATCCTTCAGAAACCGTAAACACTAGCTCCGGCCGTAAACACCTTTTTGGTGGTACTTTTGGCTGACAATCCATTTCCTTTGATTCGAGCAAGTCCCGGTAACATTCCTCAACCAAATACAAGTGTTTTTTTGACACTTTATTTATCGACAATCGCTAATTTAGATACATATATGTATTTATTTGAAAATAGGATTTCGTTAAGTGTCACGTGCATCAACTCGGGAATCTTCACTTCAGTCAACAACTCCACGCAACAACAGTGAGTTCATACCCCTACATTTTCCGCATTTTTAATGTTTTTAGGGGGAATACAAGATAAACAAAAATGTTTTCAGGAATAAACATAAAACTTATGCAAATTTCATACTTTAATTCCCAATTGTACTATGTCAAGCATAAGGGACGTTTTCACTAAAATTGCATAATTTTTCCATACACGATATTCGCTACGTTATACATGTAAACTATAATCGGTATAGTTTGGGATTTTCTCCAAAACTTATCAAGCATAGACACTTTCACTACTAAACGTATGCACTGGAACAGAAACTGTTTACAGTTTACATCACTGCTTTATCATGATTTTCATAACTGTAATTATCACTATATACGTTAAACATACGGATTTTCACTTCGGTAGAAAGCAACAACAATACTTGTAAACTAGATTATACGATACTGTGAGGCGCTACTTCACTACTGTACCCTTAGGTGTACATGGATAAATCCTACCACTGTATAACTAGAGTCTCTTGGAGGGAGAGCGTGATATTTGTGAATAGATCTATTCGGGACTGACAATCCCACATCTGGACTGCTAGCTACAGTTAGGCGGGCACGCCTGAGATGTACAAATGTCATTTAACTCGACGCCTGAAGAACGTTGTAAAGGTCACTAGTCATATCAAGCATGGTTATACGACTCGCATTATGTATAAATCACCTTTAGTTTACCAACCTGGCATTCTTCAGCAGTTTTATTTATACCAAATAGAACTAAACACACTATGCATATTGGCCGAGCCAGGGTTTTCAAAACAAAACCATTCATGCTATGGTTTTACATATAAAATACTTATACTTCATGATTAGCTTTAATTAGTCATATGAAGTAGTATTTTCGCATATCACTACGGTTTTCAGAATCGAACATTCATGGTTTTATACGATATCGATAACGCTACGTTTTCACTAAAGAAAATATCGGATTTTCTTGAGACTACACAAACATTTCGGCTCGCTCATCAACAAGTTTTCATTACGAATTACTGCTTATGAACTCACCAGCTTTAGGCTGATATTTTTTTTCAAACTACTTGTATCCTCCGCCCCATAATGTTTTCGCCATCGGTTTCAAGGTGTGACAGATTGGTATCAGAGCCCATGCTTATAGCGAACTAGTATACCAAACCTTACGTGGTATACAACTATAAAACACTAAGGGGCCTAAGTGCTCTACACTAAAAGTATACTTTCAAAATATAAGTATTTTTTTAAGAAGTATACGAGCATGCATACATAACAGGATTCGTGTCGCTAGTAGAACTGAACAAAAGTATTTTGGATGCTGGAACGCTACGGTTAAACCTGGACAATATGTAATCATGTCTAGGGTGAATATAGCCTGATCAACTATATTCAGTCGAGACATGACCAACATGTGTTTGGGGGTGACTATGGTGCTACAGCAGGCCTAAAACTTACCAAAATCATCTCACATAAAATACTATAGGAGTATTTTCGCTAGAGCCAAACTCAGTATGCAGATTCACTCTAAGTATTGCTACCTCTCCTTCCTTAAGCGATAACTTACTTTTGTTAGTAACCTTTCTATGATTATCGCTCGGTAGAATACTTTCATTATCAGGATGAGATATATTTTGTTTTTATATCTCGAGGACTTACCATCCTCTTCTTCCTGATTGTTTCGAGAACAAGATGCCTCCCCGACCAAGACCCATCAGAAGGAACAACGACACTCCGCCACCACTACCACCTCCTCAGTTCGACCATGTCTTGTTCCAAGCAGCAGTTACTGCCGCCGTGACGGCAGCAATGGCACAAGTAAACGTTGGTGGAGCTGGAGGTGGAACCGACCCCCAGAGACAAGATGGAAGTCAGGGACATCAGAAAGAGTGTTCTTACAAGGACTTCATGACCGCGAAACCCAAGTCCTTTGACGGAAATGGAGGTGTCATCACCTTAACTCGATGGTTCGAGAAGATCGAATCCATCTTCGAAATTTGCGTTTGTTCTGAAGCAAACAAGATGAAGTTCGCCGCCTGCACCTTCACCGACAGGGCCTTGACTTGGTGGAATGGTCGAGTCAAAACCCTAACCCTGCCAGTGGCTAATGCCATGGGTTGGGAAACGCTATAGGAGCTCATGCTAGCTGAGTACTGCTGCGACATCCCCATTTTCACGGCCAGAAAAGACCGATTTTGTTTATGATTTATAAAAATCAGAGTGCCTCTTTTAATAAAAATGTTGCGGAATTTGTTCCTAGTAAAACATGATAAATACGTTATTAAAGCAGTTCTGAAGAAAAGTATTTTTTATTCATTTAAAACATTTGGGATGTCATCGTCAATATAGAAACATAAGCATAAACAGAACTTACATTTATTTACACTAGTGATATACATCTCTTTTAAATCTCTCAGTGTAAAGTAGCTTCGTATTGACACCTGTGATACAAATAAACTGAGTGGGTCAGGTTGGGAAACCTGGTGAGTATATAGGGTTTTCAACCCACAATAATATAATTATTATGTTTAATCAACATACAGTTAACCCAATTACCCATCCTTATTATCTTCTTTAATCTTAAGGATCTACCTTAAGAATCAGCTATTTCTCGTTCATTCATTCCTAAGGAATAGGTACGAAGTCCATCGTTGTCAATGACACAGCTGTCAAACACATCTGCTAGTTCTATCACTTAGGCGCACCTGCCATAGTTGTGACATTCTATATGAGGCGCTTCTGCCGGTATTGTTCTTTAGACGTTACTTTCAAGGTTATAATGTTCTCTATTAGGCTCAGCTGTTGATATTATCCTTAGAGCGCAACTGCTAGGATGTTTATCGTAGATCAACAACATCTACAGGTTGTGGCGCAACTGCCAGTGCTCGTCTATAGGGTACTAGGTCCATTGTTGTGGATGTTCACCTATAGGGCACTAGGTCCATACCACTAATATTCCTCTATTTCAGCTTTCACCCCTCGTCCTTCATCTACCCATGTTTTACCCAACATATTTTGTAGATAGAAAAATACGTATACAGTTTAAAACATTTAAAACATGTATAAAATCTCTCACCCATCATAGACAGCAAGTATTCAGACAATATGCACACATAGCACGTAATTTATATTAAATACTTCATATCTATGTGTAAGATGAAAGTAACTATGCACTCACTTGGTAAGGTGGTGACTCGGTACTCGGACAATACTTCGTTACTCTTAAAACAATTTTCCTCGGACAAAACCTAGTATCATTACCACTAGAGTTTAGTCTAATATTCACCAAGACTAATTAATAGTCTAGCTATTATTAGTATTATATAAGTGTTAAACCATACTTATATAACCCATAATAATAGCCCAAGTACTTATTATAAGGTCCTAATAACATTATTATAATTAATTAGAAGCTATATTAAAAATAGCGTAGGCGAAACAAAACGTACAACGGGTTTTTTCGCAAAACCGGGCATTGCTGGAGCAGCGTTCCCGAGCCAAAAGGCTCTTTTCTCGGAGCCTTCGGGCGCTCCGGGGATTCCGCCTGGTGCTAGGGAGTTACCCTAGGCTTTGGGGGTTAGGGAGTCTTAGAGAGAGAGTTTAGAGAGAGAAAGAAGTGGGGAAAGGTGTGGGAAATGGAGGAACCCGAAACCTCTATTTATAGGCTGAATTCTTGATGGACTCGCCGAGTAGGAGGACCTACTCGCCGAGTTGGGGCATGTGGCAGCCTTCTGGTGGTGCCACGTGTCAAATTCTGGTGGTGCCACGTCATCCCCTATCGCACATCAGCCTTCAAACTTAGAAAAATCATAACTCTCGCATACAAGATCCGTTTTCGACGTTCTTTCTTTCAAAGCGTAGGTAAAATCAAGATCTACAACTTTCATTTAGACCCCGTTGGCTAATTCTCGACCGATCTCAAATTTAACAGCTGGAGGCGTTTAGACTATTAAATAACCGCGAAGAATTCGTAACTTCTTCATACGGAATCCGTTTTCGTCTATCTTTTTACCGTTGATTTACTATTAATAAGATCTTCAAATCTCATTTAGGTCACGTAAGCCAAAAACCGCTCAAACTAAAATTCGAGTTTCGGGTCGTGCATTGCTAAGCCAAATCTTAGAAAAATCATAACTTCCTAATACGAAGTCAGATTTGGGCGTTCTTTTTATGGATGTTCTCGGTTTAATGTATACTACAATTTTCGTTTAGATTGCTAAGGCTAAAGTCACTCCATCGTAAATTTACTATTTACGCTTCCCGGTCGTGCCGGTTTTGCCGTAAAACTTCGGCGAGCCATAACTTCTTCGTTATAACTCGGATTTCGGCGTTCTTTATACGTACGGAAACCTTGATACATATTCTACAACTTGGTTAAGACTATTTATTATAGATAATCTTTTGCTGAAAAGTCATTTTTGACACTTATTGTCTCTAAATTGACTAGCCCGGATCTGCGGGCGTTACAACTGCCTGAGGGGCGAAGTGCAAAAGCTGGAGCACGAACTTTGGAACTTGAAGATGAAGGGTTCCAACATCACTGCTTACACTGATAGATTCTGTGATCTGGCGCTTCTTTGTCCGGGAATGGTCACCTCGGAAAGCAAGAAAATCGAGAGGTACATATGGGGACTGACGCAACCCACCAAAGGAAATGTCTTGGCTGCTAGGCCGACTACATTTGAAAGTGACAAGGATCTGGAACAGACTCTGATCGATCATGGAATCGATCTGGATGAAGTGGCAGCTGTCCCCGAGCCACAAAAGGAAAGCGGTGGGAAGAGGAAGAAGTCTGGCAACAAACGAAAGGGTCAGTCTTCGCATGAGCCCTCCAAGAAACAACAAATAGTGGCAGTTCATGCTGTCACTGCTCCTGCTGCTGCTCCCACTGCTGTTCCAACCACCCAATCCCCTATCGATGGTTATGCCGAAAAACTACCTCTGTGCAATAAGTGTAACTTCCATCATCACGGGCCCTGCCGTGAGCTGATCTGCAACAACTGTGGGTAGAAGGGACACACAATTCGATACTGCAAAGCACTGGCCCAATCAACCAACCAGACTCCGGGAGCGGGCACTGGTCAAACTTGCTATGGATGTGGAGAGGCTGGGCACTTCAGGAGACACTGTCCCAAGGCAACAACTGGTGGCAACATAGGGAGAGTTCTAGTGATGGGCCAGGAAGAAGAAGTTGTTGATCCTACCGTTGTTACGGGTACGTTCCTCCTTGACAACTCTTATGCATGCATTCTCTTCGATTCTGGTGCGGAGAGGAGTTTTGTTAGTCATTCATTCCAATATCTAATCAAGTGTAAATCACAACCTTTAACCGAAACATTTACCGTTGAGATGGCTAACGGAAACAAGGAGAACTCTAACGACATATTCATAGGCTGCACTCTTACTCTAGATAATTATTCGTTTCCCATCGACCTTATGCATGTACCCATCAAGAGTTTCGACGTCATTATCGGCATTGACTGGTTAAGCTCCAACTGTGTTGATATTCTTTGCTTTGAGAAGGCTATCCGTCTCAATCTTCCCTTTGGTGAAACCCTCATGATTTACGGAGATAAGCCTAGCTCGAACCTCCGTATCATTTCGTGCATCAAAGCTCAGAAGTATATGCGGAAGGAGTGTCATGCATTCCTAGCTCATGTTGTCGACGAAACGCAAAAAGTTAGAGACCTCGAGAGCATCCCCGAAGTCTGTAATTTTCCTGACGTTTTCCCCGAAGATCTCCCAGGAATCCCTCCCGAGCGCCAAGTCGAGTTTCGTATCAACTTGATCCCCGGAGCTACTCCTATAGCTAAATGTCCATACAGTTTAGCACCAACGGAAATGCAAAAATTATCCAGTCAGCTCAATGAGCTGATCAACAAAGGATTCATAAGGACGAGCTCCTCACCCTGGGGAGCTCCGATTTTATTCGTGAAAAAGAAAGATGGATCCTTTCGGATGTGCATTGACTACCGAGAGCTGAATAAGCTTACCATCACGATCCGTTATCCCTTTCCCAGAATCGACCAACTTCAGGGAGCCAGTTATTTCTCAAAAATCGATCTAAGATCAGGGTACCATCAACTGTGAGTTCATGTGAATGACGTGCCCAAAACAACATTCCGAACTCGCTACGGATAGTTTGTAGTAATGCCCTTTGGTCTAACCAACGCACCGACAACATTCATGGACCTAATGAATCGGGTGTGCCACCCTTTCTTATACAAGTTTGTGATTGTGTTCATCGACAACATACTTGTCTATTCGCGGAGTGAGGACGACCATAAACAACACTTGAGGCAGGTGTTGGAAACATTAAGGGCAGAAAAGCTATACGCTAAATTTTCGAAGTGTGAATTCTGGATCAGGAAGGTGAATTTCCTTGGACACGTGATTAGCAAGGAAGGAATACACGTTGACCTATCCAAGATCAAAGCGATTGAGAATTGGTTTGCACCGAAGACACCCACAGAAATCCGACAGTTTTTGTTCTCGTAGGCTATTATCGTAGATTCATTCAGAACTTCTCCAAAATCGCTAAGCCTTTAACTACCCTGACGCAAAAGGGGTAACCTTTAGTTGGGGAGCCAAGCAAGACATTGCGTTTCAAACATTGAAGCAGGCCCTATGCAGCGCACCTATCTTATCCCTGCCCGAAGGGACAGAAGACTTCGTTGTCTACTGTGATGCATCCAATCAGGGCCTAGGATGTGCTCTCATGCAGAGAGGAAAGGTTATCGCCTATGCCTCAAGATAGTTGAAAACACATGAAGTCAATTACACCACTCATGATTTGGAGTTAGGAGCAGTGGTCTTTGCGTTAAAGATCTGGAGACATTATCTTTACGCAACCAAGTGCACTGTCTTCACCGACCATAAGAGCTTGCAACACATCTTTAATCAGAAGGAGTTAAACATGAGACAACGACGATGGGTTGAGCTACTCGGTGACTACGAGTGCGAAATTCGCTACCATACTGGAAAGCCCAACGTGGTAATGGACACCCTCAGTCGAAAGGAGTATTCAGGGCGTAAGGTGAAGGCACTAATAATGACCATCCATTCCCATCTATCCGCGCAAATCAGAGAGGCTCAGCTGGAAGCCTTAAAACCCAGGAACGTGACAGATGAAGTTTTGCGGGGAATGGACAAGAATTTGGATACATAGAGGTTGTCATGAATGAGCTCACAAGACTAAATACTCTGTTCTCCCAGGTTCGGATAAGATGTATTTGGATCTCAAACAACTCTATTGGTGGCCAAACATGAAAGCAGGGATTGCTACCTTCGTGGGCAAGTGCCTGACTTGTGCCAAGGTGAAGGTTGAATATCAAAAGCCCTCAAGTCTACTTCAGCAGCCAGAAATACCTAAGTGGAAGTGGGAAAGGATAACCATGGATTTTATCACCAAGTTACCCAGGTATCCGAGTGGGCACGATGCCATCTGGGTAATTGTCGATCGGTTGACGAAGTCCGCCCACTTCCTGCCAATCAAAGAAAGCTTCAAGATGGAGAGAGTCAAACGGATCTACATTCAAGAGATAGTTCGCCTTCATGGTGCACCTGCATCCATCATCTCCGATCGAGATAACAGGTTTACATCATGGTTCTGGCAGTCACTACAAAAAGCTCTTGGAACTAAATTGGATATGAGCACGGCTTATCATCCGCAGACTGATGGACAGGGTGAGAGAACAATTCAGACATTGGAAGACATTTTGAGAGCCTACGTCATTGATTTCGGTGCATCATGGGACACTCATATTCCTTTGGTTGAATTTTCCTACAACAACAGCTACCATACCAGCATCAAGGTTGCGTCGTTCGAAGCCCTCTATGGCTGTAAGTGCAGATCCTCTCTGTGTTGGGCTGAGGTGGTGACATGCAGCTAGCCAGGGGACAAGTTCCCGATAGTACTCTCACTGGTCCTGAGATCATCCGAGAGACAACTAAAAAGATTGTGCAAATCCGGGAACGACTGAAAGCCTTACGAGATAGACAAAAGAGCTACGCCGATAAGAGACGTAAACCCTTGGAGTTCCAGGTTGGCGACCGCGTCCTTCTGAAGGTCTCACCTTGGAAAGGCATGATACGCTTTGGAAAGCGTGGAAAGCTAAACCCAAGGTACATTGGACCGTTCGAAATCCTTGCTAGGATCGGTCCCGTAGCATACAAACTTCAGTTACCGCGAGAACTCAGCAACATCCATCCTGTTTTCCATGTATCGAACCTAAAGAAGTGTCTGTCCGATGAGACACTTGTGATTCCGCTCGTCGAGATTGAAGTCAACAAGAACCTCAACTTCGTGGAAGAACCGATCGAAATCATTGACAGAGAGATCAAACGAACAAAACAAAGTCGCATCCCGATAGTGAAGATTCGCTAGAATGCCAAGCAAGGACCTGAATTCACTTGGGAGCGCGAATACCAGATGAAACAGAAGTATCCTCGTCTTTTTCCTAAACCATGATTTGTATCCTAGGTTTGAATTTCGGGACGAAATTCCCTCTAACGGGGGGATGATGTGACAATCCGAAACTTTTTCCGTTTTTGTTACGCATTTTTCCGTTAATGAAATTTCAGATCCATTAACTTTTCCGTCAAAATTTTGATTCAATAAAATAATCTAGTTATAGTTAATTAAATTATATACGAGTCGGAACCAAAGATCGCGTGGAAACCCGAAAATCTCGAGAAAACAACATTTTTGGTCTAAAATGGGATTACGACCGTAAACCTGTTTTCGTCCAGTGACGAGTGGAACCCCACCTCACCCCTATAAATACGATGCCTCCGACTTCATTAGGACGTTTCTGGCCAAAGTCTCTCCTCCTCTCTCTAAGAATCTCGAACTGTAAACTCTCAAAACGCATTCATACTCTGGGAAACGTCGAAAAACACCGTTTGGAGCCCTTTGGATCGTCTGGAAACACTCAGCTCGTCTAAATCAGCATCCAAACACCATTTTTCCGAGTTTTAGGCCCAACCTTCAAGAACCGCAAACCCTGTTCTTGATTTTTCGGTCCAACCTTCAAAGACCGTAAACTCTGTTCTTGAGTTTACGCCCGTAAACTCGCCAACCTCCAGAAACTGTAAACACTAGCTCCGTCTGTAAACACCTTTTTGGTGGTACTTTTGGCTGAAAATCCATTTCCTTTTATTCGAGCAAGTCCCGGTAACATTTCTCAACCGAATACAAGTGTTTTCTGACACTTTATTTATCGAAAATCGCTAATTTATATATATATATATATATATATATATATATATATATATATATATTGTTTGAAAATAGGATTCTGTTAAGTGTCACGTGCATCAACTCGGGAATCTTCACTTCAGTCAACAACTCCACGCAAAAACAGTGAGTTCATACCCCTATATTTTCCGCATTTTTAATGTTTTCAGAGGGGGGGGGGGGGGGGAATACACATAAAACTTATGCAAATTTCATACTTTAATTCCCTATTGTACTATGTCGAGCATAAGGGACGTTTTCACTAAAATTGCATAGTTTTCCATACACGATATTCGCTACGTTATACATGCAAATTATAATCGGTATAGTTTGAGATTTCTCTAAAACTTATCAAGCATAGAAACTTTCACTACTAAACGTATGCACTGGAACAGAAACCGTTTACAGTTTACATCACTACTTTATCATGATTTTCATAACTGTAATTATCACTATATACGGTAAACATATGGGTTTTCACTACGGTAGAATGCTACAACATTACTTGTAAACTAGATTGTACTATACTGTGAGGCGCTACTTCACTATTGTACCCTTAGGTGTACATGAATAAATCCTACCACTGTATAACCAGAGTCTCCTGGAGGGAGAGCGTGAGATTTGTGAATAGATCTATTCGGGACTGAAAATCCCACATCTGGACTGCTAGCTACAGTTAGGCGGGCACGCTTGAGATGTACAAATGTCATTTAACTCGATTCCTGAAGAACATTGGAAAGGTCACTAGTTATATCAAGCATGGTTATACGACTCACATTATGTATAAATCACCTTTAGTTTACCAACCTGGCATTCTTCAGCGGTTTTATTTATACCAAATAGAACTAAACACACTATGTATACTGGCCGAGCCATGGTTTTCAAAACAGAACCATTCATGCTATGGTTTTACATATAAAATACTTATACTTCATGATTAGCTTTAGTTAGTCATATGCAGTAGTATTTTCGTATATCACTACGGTTTTCAGAAACGAACATTCATGGTTTTATACGATATCGATAACGCTACGTTTTCACTAAATAAAATATTGGATTTTCTTGAGACCACACAAACATTTCAGCTCGCTGATCAACAAGTTTTCATTACGAATTACTGCTTATGAACTCACCAGCTTTATGCTGATTTTTTTTCAAACTGCTTGTATTATTAGGAAATCATTAGACAGGTACTTGCTGGATTTTTGAGGAACTGAAGCATTAAGAGTTTCTAAGTTTTTATTATGCAAAACTATTGGATGTAATTCAAACTAAGTTTTAAACAGACGTAAGCATTTTTACTCAAGTATTGATTGTAATGGTTGTGTTGCTATGATTGCTACTATTCATTGGTTGTGATGCTATACATGACGTCCTCCGTCCCAGAACGTATCCGCCATCGGTTTCGGGGTGTGACACGTAGACAAGTGTATCATATTCTAGAGTCTTGTAAAATCCATGTGTATAATAGGAAGAGTTTAAATTAATCAAGAATGATCGGGACCTAGAAACTTCCATTTGAGGAGGTGTAAGGTTCCTATAAATAAGGAGAAGGGCTCATTTGCCCAAACCATCGAGAAGTTGCCTTGTAAAGAAGTTGAGTTACATAATAGAATATTTCTTTCGTACTTCATAGCATTCCTTAACGCATCTCTTGCTTCCTAAGTTTGTTAGTACATCTAGATCGACGAAGTTAGCTTGACTTAGTCGGCGACGCACTAAGTGGCACACGGTATTGACTAGCCTAAAAGAGTCATCCCGTGACATGTGGTATTAGAGCCAGAGTTCGTACGAGCAAGATATCGTAGCAATGGAAGGAGGAAGTGATGCAACTAACATTCCCCCTGTCGTTGAGGAGAAAGGAAGGAAATACAGTAGGCGGGACCAATCCGTTGACCCTTTCACAAGCTTAGAAAATAAGCTTACATAGGTGGAGATTAGCGTCGGTAAGATCCTTGAAAAGAAGGATACCGTTGATCAATTCGTTTCAGAGATAAGTGACACGAGCAATGGATTGAAGGAGACCATCGGTGTCATCAAGGAGGAAGTCCTTGGACTTATCAACACCTTGCAGAATGAGTTTCGTGAGAAGGTAGCTACGCTGGAAGCCGAAGTAAACTTGTGCAAGGAAGCAATCGCTGGAGGAGTCGTTGCGAGTAAGTTGGCACACACGGACGCACCCAAACCATTGAAGTATGGAGGAAATACGACCCTAAATAACTTGACGAATTATTTTGGTCGATGGAATGTTACTTCAATGCTAGTCAAGTAAAGGAAGGCAAGACAAAGGTCGATATGGCAGTCCTTTACCTATGTGAAAGTGCAGCTCTAAGATGGAGAAGGAAGTAAGAAGACATTCAAAAGGGCTTATACACCATAGACACATGAGAAAAGTTCAAGAGGCAAGTTAAGATACAATTCTGCCCACACAATGCTGAAGACATAGAGATGAAGAATCTTTGTAACATCCCGGAAATCATGACCAAAAAATTCTTTTAAAAACATTACTTATCCATAGCATTAGGTCATTCAAACATACAAAAAGGGGTTATATGACAAATCAGAGTATCTTTTCCAAAACACGTATTCATTTTATCAGAGTAAACATCCCAGGCTAAACTTCTTGGTGTGTGCTATGCGATCAGCTCGAGCTCTTCATTCCGCTATTGGAAATACCTGAAATCAAAAGTGAAAACCATAAGCACGAAGCTTAGTGAGTTCCCCAACCTACCACATACCATACATATCTACTGAACCATACATAATTCAGAGCACATACCACATATTGGGCCCCGGCCCGCTGCATTGGGCCTCACCTGCCATCAGATGTCGTCCGCCATCAGGCCCCGCCTGACATCAGGTCCCACCTGGAAATGAGCCCCGCCCGGTATACATATTTGTTTCCCTTAGGCCCCACCTGACTCTGGGCCTCGCCCGCCATACACATACATACGATTAAATAACATACTGAAACATACATAAACATTCCCTAACCATACCCTGCTCTAAGGCCTCGCCTAACTTGGGCCCCGCCCCTAGTCTGCTACTGAAGTAGTGGAGCCCCGTCCACACCCTTACTAGTAGTGAGATACAGGCCATAGCCCACACTCACATCCTTCCTATCACGGGCCTCGCCCCTGCTCTGCTAATATCGAGATATGGAACCCCATCCATACTCAACTAGTGATGAGATACGGGACCTCGCCCACACTCACCTCCTTACCAGGCACATACAAGTATCACGAAGATAACAAGTATAATCTAACGCACTACATAAGAATCTTCCTCGGGAATACCCCGACATCGGACCCCCAGCCCAGAAGCATACTATTAACTAACGTACTTCGGGCTTACCCCGACATCGGACCCTCGGTTCAGATCCTATCATACCGACACATGCAAGAATCACAAAGACCTCTAGCATCCTAACATTCCTCGGGCCTTGCCCGACATCAGGTCGTAACCCAAAACATATATCAGTAAGTGACTAGGGCTAACCCTGGGTCTTCCTTATATACATAAGCATAAACATGAACATAAACATAATGGGCCGGAATTGTGGCCATAGACCCATTCACAAAAAGGGAAACTCACATGCATTGCTGAACTCTGCCGATAACCCTCTGGCTGCTATCCGACAACTCCCCGAACTGCTGCTCCTCTAGCTCCCCGAGCTACTAATTCCAATAACAACACTTAGACCTAACTATCCTCAAGAAGCCAACTAAGTCAACTCTGGTCAAGGTCCTTCTCAAGGTCAAAGTCAACGTTCAGAGTCAACTTCCAGTTGACTCAACTCACCGAGTTGTTCTACCAACTCGTCGAGTCCATGCTCCTCAAATCCCAAAACAAACTCGACTCTACTCGTCGAGTCTAGCAACAACTTGACAGATTCTCCTTCAACTAACATTCAGGACCATCTTCAACCGACTCGCCGAGTTGTAGAACAACTCGTCGAGTCCATCTTCATAAGCTAAGGAGATTGCCTTGGACTCGCCGAGTTCCACCTTGAACTCGTCAAGCACCATGATCTTCATTCCCATTATGGAAACAGACTAGCTGAGCCCTTCTCTAACCCCACTCACTGATCCGACTCACAAACAGAAGGGCTTGGGTTTGTGGCCCGACTCGTCGAGTCCATGAACTGACTCGTCGAGTCCATCTTGTGACATCTCTATTTTGTCGATTACAGCCCATCCCAACACCTCCAACTCATAGATATGGACTTCTTATGTTGACATTGCACGTAAAGTTGTTAACTTTACGTGCATGCAAGGTGTTATGGGGCTAAAACACTTAATCCAAGCTTTAAAGAAAACCTAGGTCATGAAATGGGATCTTAGCTGGATAAAGCCAGCAACTCTGAGCTCCTAAAGCTCAAGAGTGTCCAGATCTATTGTCCAAATCCATCCTCAAGGGTTTAATACTCGGATTAACCTTGGAAATGGTCCAAATATGACCAAAAGCAAACTAGAAAGGGGATCTATCAATTGAAAGCTCAAGGTCCAGACTTTTTACCTTCTAATAGTTGCCAAAACAATATGAAGGCTGGATCTACACTTCCTTCCTTGCTCCTTTCTTCCAAGCCTTGAAAATCCACTCTAATGGACCTCAATCTTCACCAAAAGCTCCAAAAATGAAGTTGGGTGGCTAGGGTTTTGGGGTTCTGGACGAGAGAGGCTGTAATGAACCTTAGGGAAGCGAATAAGATGCTTAATAGGGTACCAAGACACGAAATTAGAGCTTTCCCAACCTAGACCAGAATCGTCGAGTCCACTGCCGACTCGCCGAGTCGGTCACTTAATCTTCAACACGTAGTCCGCTTCGACTCGCCGAGTCATCCCTTGGACTCGAAGAGTTGACCCCCCTTTGACTATGGGTTTTCCTTTCCTTTCTTGGCCTTTCGGATTATGGGTGTTACAAACTTCATGGGCTAAAGCATAATGGATCCTTCCGAGACTACATAGTCAAGTTCACGAGCTTGATACTAGAGTTACCCGACATGCAAGAGAAAGACAAACTATTATTTTATGGATGGACTACAATCCATGGCTTATAATGAGCTCAAGAGGAGAAATGTTAGAGACGTCGGCGAAGCTATCACCGTGGCTGAAGATCTAATGGAATTTGAAAGAGAAAGCATGGTTAAGAAGAATGGTGGGGGAGAAAAAACTATGTCAGAATCGAAACCATGAGTTCCTAAATCTGAAGTCACAACTTCATGTTATACTCAAATCCCAGAAATGACTTCAATATGGCCCAAAACTAACAACATACTACTCAGAGTGAAGATCTAAGTAATAGAAAGCCAAGGTATCAACTTTATGCCTCAAATGAGTCAGAAATGCATCTCAAACTCTGGATCTACTTGCTTCCTCTTCAATTCCTCTTCAATTCTCCTTCCTTATCAAGCTTCAAAATCACAAAGAACACACAACAATGGCTCGCAAACACTCAAAAGTGTATTAGGGTTTCGTGGCTAGGGTTTGGCGTGATGTAGGCTGCAAATGAGGCCGACCTTTGGAGGTTAAGGTGTTTAAATAGGGTGCAAAACCTTGAAAATTAGGGTTTCACTATGGCATCCCTACTCATCGAGTTGAGGCTCTCAACTCGTCGAGTAGACTTCAAGTCCTGCGTCCAAATTCCATTCCTACTCGACGCGTTTGGGGCCGCCAACTTGTCGAGTCCCTTTGCAAAAATGAACAATTTGATTTAAAATACATACCGGGATCTGGGCGTTACAAATCTCCCATACTTATTTTAGATTTCATCCTCGAATTTTGTTGCGTCTGGGAATAACTCTGGGTAGTGCTCCCTCATTTCGTCCTCCGGCTCCTAGGTCCATTCTGAGCCCTTGTGGTGTTGCGATTGCACCTTAACCAACTCAACCCTCTTGTTTCTCAGATCCTTCGTATTCCTGTTGAGGATGGCTACCGGTCGCTCAATGTAGTTCAGGCTGTCATCCACCTGAATATCCTCTAGTGGCACCACTACAGAGCCATCTACCAAGCACTTCTGCAGCTGGGAGACATGAAAGGTGTTGTAGATCTGACTAAGCTCGACTGGAAAATTTAGATTATACGCCACCTTGCCCACCAGGGCTATAACCATGAAAGGACCAATGTACCTGGGCCCAACTTGCCCTGCTTCCTGAACCGGATGACACCTTTCCAAGGTGACACCTTCTGGAGAACCATATCTCCTACCTGAAACTCCAAGTCTGAACGGCGTTTGTCGGTATAACTTTTCTGCCAGATCTGATCAGTCTAAAGCCTACTCCAAACTTGTTGGATCCTCTCTGCCATCTTGAGTACCACTTCGGTACTACCTATGACCCTCTGCCCAACCTCACCCCAACATATCGGGGTTCTACACTTCCTCCCATATAACATCTCGACGGGAGAACGGTCAATACTCGCATGGTAGCTATTATTAAAGTAAAACTCTACCAACGGAAGGTAGGTATCCCTGCCACCACCTAAGTCTAAGACACACACTTACAGCATATCCTCCGATGTTGGGATGGTCTACTCGCTTTGACCATCCGTCTGGGGGTGAAAAGTCGTACTAGAATGCAGACGAGTACCAAAATTGTCATGAAATTTCTTCTAGAATCTGGAAGTGAATAGTACATCTCGGACATAAATCTTGGAAACCGGTACTCCGTGTCGAGCTACTACCGCTCAGATGTAGATGTCGGCCAGCTTCTCGGCCGAAATGCTCTCATGGATCG
Organism: Lactuca sativa; assembly: GCF_002870075.4. NCBI lineage: Eukaryota > Viridiplantae > Streptophyta > Magnoliopsida > Asterales > Asteraceae > Lactuca > Lactuca sativa. The sequence continues at coordinate 230,594,243 of NC_056624.2, forward strand.
GGATGAAATAGGCACTCTTGCTCAACCGATCCACGATGACCCAAATCGAATCCACTCCCTGTGCGGTCCTGGGAAGCTTCATGATGAAATCCATAGTAATATCCTCCCACTTCCACACAGGGATATCCAACGACTGCATCTTGTCGTGAGGCCTCTGGTGCTCTACCTTGACTTTCCTGCAGGTCAAGCATCGCTCAACATACCAGGCTACACCCCGCTTCATGCAGGGCCACCAGTAATCAAGACGTAGATCTTTATACATCTTTGTCGCCCCGGGATGGATGGAAAATCTGGACTTGTGAGCCTCATCTATCAGAATCTGTCGTACTCCTCCTGAGTACGGAACCCAGACCCTCTCATGTAGGGTCAACAACCCACGGTTGTCATAATCATATGAGCCCACCTTGCCTATGATCCGCTCACACTTCCGACGCTCCTCCTTCATACCCTTGACTTGAGCCTGCCGGATCTGATCCAGCAACGGAGTAACCACTGTCATCCTCAGACATATATCTTGAATCAGAGTCGCTACTGCCTTGTGGCTAAGAGCACGACCACTACATTGGCCTTGCCCGGGTGATAAAGGATTTCACAATCGTAATCCTTCAACACTTCTAGCCACTGATGTTGCCTCATGTTCAGATTCGACTGATCCATGAGGTACGTCAAACTCTCGTGGTCCGTGTAAATGGTACAACGGATCCCATATGTAACACCCCGTTCTTTAAGTGTTTAATTATAAGTCCCTGAGATTTAAGAGGAAGGGTAATTCTGGTCCTTTTGCGAGAAATGAGTTTCATCCGAGATGGTTTCGGGCTGGTGTATGTGTTAGAAGCATTTGGGCTCTCGTCACCCCCGTATGAATGTAAAGTTATTTGGGAGCGGGTTTAGATTAGAGGAGTTGCGGTGTTTTGAAGTTGATCATTGTTTATAGCTCTTTGTGGTATAAGTGGATAAAGGGTCCCATGCATGCATGGCATGCATGCAAGTATTGGTGAAGTCTGGCTGGGTACGCCCAGCGTAATCTGGAAGTACGCCCAGCGTAATCTGGAAGTACGCCCAGTGTAAAGGGGCGAAAAGTTGCGGGTGGCCGGATAAGTACGCCCAGCGTACCAGGGAGGTACGCCCAGCGTACTCTCAGAAACCCCAAACCCTATTTTAGGGCCAGCCACTATATAAGGAACATGTTGTTTCACCCCTTAGCCTCCTTATGCTCATCTTCAACCTCAGAGAAACCCTAGATCTCGTGTTCTCTCCATTATTGGGTGTGTTTGACCTTGGAAAGCTCTTTTTGGCAAAAGAAAGGCTTGAAGGAGAAAAGAGAAGTTGTCAAAGAAGAAGAAGAACGTGTGGAGCTTGTAGATCTGAAGAGATACCATCCTTTGGAGCTTGTTTGAGGTATAAAGCTTCTTGCTTGACCTTCATATTGTATAGATCTATGTATTTTGAAGCTTTGTCTCCATTCTTGTCCCAAAAGTCCTCACCTTGTTGCATATTTCGATTTGGTCAAGATTATCTGTCCTTTCAGACCTTTGGAGAGGTCTTAAGTGAGAAATATGAGGTCCCAAGGGCTGTAGTTGTCCCATGTGTGAGATATATAGGTCTTAATGGATTAAGACCTTGGATTAAGAGCTTAAGGACGTCCCAAGTGATAAAGTCTGAGACTTTATGAATTCTAATCATATTTGGCCCATGGATCTGAAGTTTGGGCTTAAGAGCTTAAGCCATTAAGAGGTTAAAAGGACTTATTGAGTATTGCAGTTACGCCCCGCGTAACCCTTGATTACGCCCCACGTAGCGGGCCAAAGCCCCGATCCTCGTTTGCGTTTCATTGCAGTACGCCCAGCGTACCAAGGAGGGTACGCCCAGCGTACTCCTCCTGTTGGACTTTCATTTTTGGGCTTTGAGTTTGGGCCGTTGATGGACAATTGGTTATTGGGCCCAGTATGGGAATTTATGGATAGAGTATTTTGGGCCTAATTATTGTTATGGACATTGCTTCTAGGCCCATTTGGTGAAGTGGGCCCAATTTGGTAAATTGGGCTAATGTTGGACTTTGTATGAGATTTGGACTTTGGTCTTGGCCCGATAAGTGGAAGTATGATTGACCTAATGCTTATTTTGTTATGATGGTTAGTTCGGGATTTGCGGTGAGTTGGCGGTTCGAGAGTCTGCTTCCTCAGTTCAGAGTATCGGCATTCGCGAGGTGAGTTATCCTCACTATATCAACAGGGTCTAAGGCACCAAGGCCGGCCCTTATCGGATTGAGATCCGGGTATTTGTTGTTATGTTATTTCTTTGATATGTTTACATCCTGGTAGCTAGGATGGTATATGTTAGAGACCTGATTGAGATCGGTATTATGAGATGTAGGGTGATGCTATGCTAGTGACCTGGTTAGGTCGGTATCCTGGTTAGGATGATGATATGTTATGTGATCCGTTTGATCGATTTGTTGAATGTGAATTGCTATATGATTGTATGTTTATGTGCACATGGTTGTTTGGACTGGAGTTGGGTTGAGGCGGGTCCTACTTTGTGCTGTAGGCCAAGATACCCAGGGCGGACCGGTTGTCCTGAAGGCCCAGCGAGCGGTCCGGATAGGCTGTAGGCCCCAAGAGGGCGGACCAGACGTGCCGAGGCTCGGAGAGTGGACCAGGCCGACTGAAGGCCCGGTGCAGGCGGACCAGTCATACTGTAGACTCAGAGAGTGGACCAGGTGGATTGAAGGCCCGGTGCGGGCGGACCAATCACACTGTAGGCTCGATGTATGTGGTTAGATTCGGAGAGTGGACCAGGTGGATTGAAGGCCCGGTGCGGGCGGACCAATCACACTATAGACTCGAAGGACATGACTAGACACGGAGGGTGGACTGAAGGCCGATACGGCGGACCAGTCACATAGTAGACCCGATATGCATGGCTGTTCTATGTTCTGTTATGTTATGTATGCTATTTATGTCATGGGCCGGAAGGCAATATGTTTTGGACCGGAAGGTCGTAGCCTGGAAGGGCGTATATGTGGTTGGTATTTTGAGGGTATCTCACTAAGCTTTCGGGCTTACAGTTGTGGTTTAATGTTTTTCAGGTTCTTCAGGAGACCGTGGCAAGGCGAAGGCGTGATCGTACCGCTCCTCGTGATTATATTGTGATGAGATTCTGGGAATACTTAAAATAAATTGTATTGAAAACCTTTTTGTAATATCTTTAATGGAATCGGGTTGTTTTTCAAAAATTTTAAATTGGTTGAGATTTTTGGTCGTTACAAGTTGGTATCAGAGCCTTGGTTTGAGTGAATTGGAGGAACACTCGTGTGACTTCAGTCTCAAATCGAGGAGAGTTTTCAAAAGAGTATTTAAAATGGTTTTCAAAATGAGTAAAGGAGGACGCGGAGGTACTATCAGCCGGAGCCAGTAAGTAACCCCAAAATTCCATACATGATATTTGTTTTGAGCTTTGTTAGAGCAGCATGCTAGTGCTAGGCTAGGGATCTTCAGGATTTCATGATAATGTTGCCTGATTTGTGATGCCTGTAGCCTAGGGTTTCCTTGTGAGAGATTTCCAGTGTTCCTCTAGTTGTGAGGGTTGAGCGTTGTTATGCATGTTTCACTAGGGTGTTGTGGTAGTACTTCATACAAATATGGGTAGGTGTGGAAGGTATTATGGGCCCGTACTACTGAAAGCACAAGACCCATACGCGTATCAGGGAAACCATGACCTCTAGGGTTGGGTTGAGAGAGTTGGTTCCCGGTATATTGGGAAGTGTCTGAGATTTTGTGTGGTGTCTTTCAGTATGGAGATTCCGAGGCATGCTGGGAGTGGATCCGGATCAGGATCGGGAGCAGGAGAGGGAGTTCCGGGCGGGTCAGTACCGCCCGAGGTTATCGGTCAGATGAGCACGTGTGAGTTGGATGCAAGGATTCGTGAGATCCTGCGTGATGAGATTGTTGAGTTGTTCCGGGCTGAGTTGTCGGGGCTATTTGGGTTGATCAAGAACGCCATGGTTGAGTAGTTTGATGAGCGTTATGCAGCTCTCACAAAGACGGCTGCCGCGACGGCTACAACAGCTGTAGCAGCGGCAGGGGGAGGAGCCGGTCGGGGCTTTCAGTATCGGGACTTCGATAATACGAAGCCTCCCACTTTCGATGGAGTTCAGGACCCGATTGTTGCTATGAGGTGGTTATCGGACGTGGAGGGGTGTTTCTTCACGTGTTAATGCCCTGCTGATCAGAGGGTGAGGTGTGCTCTGAACCTGTTGAGGCTCGGGGCGAAGGATTGGTGGAGATTGACCACGGGGTCATATTCGGATGCGCAGAGGGCTGCGGTTTCATGGGATCAGTTCAGGGAGATGTTCAACACTCGCTATGTTCCGCGAGTTGAGAGGGAGAGATTGGCTCAGGAGTTCCTTGAGTTGAAGCAGGATTCGGAGTCGGTGACTGAGATCACCAGGATGTTCACTGAGAGGGCATTGTTCTGCCCTGAGTTCGCTTTGGAGCAGGCTCAGATGTCTCGATATCTGAGCATGCTCAAGAGGGATATCAGACAGTTTGTGTCTACGCAGAGGTGCGAGACCTTGTTGGAGTTACAGGAGGCTGCCAGGCGGCACGAGTTAGAGATTGAGTTGCAGATGCGTGAGTTGAGGCAGGCTCCAGTGCAGTTGCAGCCGGCACCAAAAAGGTCCAAGACCGTTGATTCTAGAGTGGGGGATCTGAGTAGCCACACTTGTGGGAAGTGTGGAAGGAGTCACACCGGAGTTTGTAGGTCCGGTGGTGCATGCCACAAGTGCGGAAAGGAGGGGCACTATGCGAGGGATTGTCGGCAGTCAGCGCCGGTTCGGGATTTGAGGATTTGTTACCATTGTCATCAGGTTGGACATTTGAGGGTCAACTGTCCACAGCTCGCTGCAGGACCGGTGCAGGCTCCAACACCGGCCACTTTGAGGATCACGGGTGGAGGTCAGGGTGGAGCGGAGCCCCCACGGGCTCAAGGTCGTGCTTTTCAGCTTGCAGCAGAGGAGGTCAGAGTAGTGTCGGATGCAGCTGCGAATATGTTTCTTCCTTCATGTCTTGTTATCTTATGATTATTGTGGAGTGTTGTTTATGTGTTAGTATCTTTGCGTGGTTCTTGGTGTGGTATTTGTTGTTTTTGAGAGTTATGGCATGATTATGGGTTAGTGTTGGGAATTTTGTTGGTTATCATTCATGGGGTTGTTAGTGGGAATCTGGTGTTGGTCTGAATGTCAGGTAGCATCTGCCTTCTGAGGAGTGGTTAGCTGCAGAATGAGTTTCTTTCGAGCGGGATGGTCAGTGTGGAAATGTGATTTTTGTGAAGGTTGCTAGTGCTAGTGGGAATCAGTCCGCATGTAAGTGTTGGTTTGTGCAGGGTTGTTTTGGGAGGTCGGTGATGGCGACCGGTGGTTGATAGTCAGTGCTATAAGTGGGGGAGAATTGGAAAATTCTCCGGAAGATCGATGAGCATTGGAGATTGTTTAGCTGCTTGGGATTCAGCAGTGTTTCTCTCAGCCAAGGGCATAGGCTGGTATGAGTAAGTGGCAGGCATGCGGGGCGGGATACAGACCTAGGGCATTCGATTGTGGACAGCCTGGGATCAGGCCGGGATCGAGCATGTATGATGGAGATAGAGTTTGAAACCCTTAGAGGGCTAGAACAGTATGCATGGGAAGATTTCCCGGAGTGATAGCTCGGAATGATGAATGTTAGTTGAGCGGTCCGGATAGACTGAAGGCCGGTAGGCGTACCAGTCAGTCCGAAGGCTCGAGGGGGAAAACGGTCCAGCCAGGCTGATGGCCCGGGAGGGCGGTCCAGATTGGCTGAAGGTTCTGAGAGTGGTCCAGATTGGCTGAAGGCCTGGTAAGGCGGTCCAGTCATGCTGAAGACTCTGCAGGTATTGTTAGTCCGGTTCGAGGAAATTGATTGAGTGTGTTGCGATGTGTTAGCATTAGAAGGTCTGGCCCCGGGTATTGATCTTGATTTAGTGGAGATGGTGCATGGACAAGAGAGTCCTTGCGAGCAGATTCAGAGCATGTGTGTTGCGTGGATACCGGTTATGCTATAAAGGAGTGGTGTAGCGTTGGGCGAGCACCATGGCACTTGTCGTAGTGACAAGGCGGCCGAGTGAACTTCCTTGGTAAGGAAGAGAAAGGAATGTAGCTTCGAGAGGGAGTGTAAATTCACGGAAGTGAAAGCGGCAGTGGTATGGGAGCACATTCGGGTTGGATGGCTGCTGAGGCTCGGCGGGAATGCATGGGTTGAATTTCGGAATTCCAGATAGATTTGTTTATGTGGTGAAAATGCATCCGGAAGGGTGTTTGGAAGTGTCAGCAGTGTATCGGGGTTTTCCTAACCCGAGGACACTAGAGCCAGTTTGGTGTGGTTATGAGATTGCGGTGGAGAACTCGTGGGAGTTGCTCTAGGGCTGAAGCTTGTGTCATCCTGTCAGCAAGAAAGATAAAGTTGAGTGTCGGATTTCGATGGTTGAGTCTTGGTTAGCCTGGTTCGGTGAATGCCAGGCGGTGCATTGCAGGGATAGTTTCGGAGTAGTGTTGTCGCAGGCTTCGAGGACGAAGCCTAATTTAAGTGGGGGAGAATTGTAACACCCCGTTCTTTAAGTGTTTAATTATAAGTCCCTGAGATTTAAGAGGAAGGGTAATTCTGGTCCTTTTGCGAGAAATGAGTTTCATCCGAGATGGTTTCGGGCTGGTGTATGTGTTAGAAGCATTTGGGCTCTCGTCACCCCCGTATGAATGTAAAGTTATTTGGGAGCGGGTTTAGATTAGAGGAGTTGCGGTGTTTTGAAGTTGATCATTGTTTATAGCTCTTTGTGGTATAAGTGGATAAAGGGTCCCATGCATGCATGGCATGCATGCAAGTATTGGTGAAGTCTGGTTGGGTACGCCCAACGTAATCTGGAAGTACGCCCAGCATAAAGGGGCGAAAAGTTGCGGGTGGCCGGATGAGTACGCCCAGCGTACCAGGGAGGTACGCCCAACGTACTCTCAGAAACCCCAAACCCTATTTTAGGGTCAGCCACTATATAAGGAACATGTTGGTTCACCCCTTAGCCTCCTTATGCTCATCTTCAACCTCAGAGAAACCCTAGATCTCATGTTCTCTCCATTATTGGGTGTGTTTGACCTTAGAAAGCTCTTTTTGGCAAAAGAAAGGCTTGAAGGAGAAAAGAGAAGTTGTCAAAGAAGAAGAAGAACGTGTGGAGCTTGTAGATCTGAAGAGATACCATCCTTTGGAGCTTGTTTGAGGTATAAAGCTTCTTGCTTGACCTTCATATTGTATAGATCTATGTATTTTGAAGCTTTGTCTCCATTCTTGTCCCAAAAGTCCTCACCTTGTTGCATATTTCGATTTGGTCAAGATTATCTGTCCTTTCAGACCTTTGGAGAGGTCTTAAGTGAGAAATATGAGGTCCCAAGGGCTGTAGTTGTCCCATGTGTGAGATATATAGGTCTTAATGGATTAAGACCTTGGATTAAGAGCTTAAGGACGTCCCAAGTGATAAAGTCTGAGACTTTATGAATTCTAATCATATTTGGCCCATGGATCTGAAGTTTGGGCTTAAGAGCTTAAGCCATTAAGAGGTTAAAAGGACTTATTGAGTATTGCAGTTACGCCCCGCGTAACCCTTGATTACGCCCCACGTAGCGGGCCAAAGCCCCGATCCTCGTTTGCGTTTCATTGCAGTACGCCCAGCGTACCAAGGAGGGTACGCCCAGCGTACTCCTCCTGTTGGACTTTCATTTTTGGGCTTTGAGTTTGGGCCGTTGATGGACAATTGGTTATTGGGCCCAGTATGGGAATTTATGGATAGAGTATTTTGGGCCTAATTATTGTTATGGACATTGCTTCTAGGCCCATTTGGTGAAGTGGGCCCAATTTGGTAAATTGGGCTAATGTTGGACTTTGTATGAGATTTGGACTTTGGTCTTGGCCCGATAAGTGGAAGTATGATTGACCTAATGCTTATTTTGTTATGATGGTTAGTTCGGGATTTGCGGTGAGTTGGCGGTTCGAGAGTCTGCTTCCTCAGTTCAGAGTATCGGCATTCGCGAGGTGAGTTATCCTCACTATATCAACAGGGTCTAAGGCACCAAGGCCGGCCCTTATCGGATTGAGATCCGGGTATTTGTTGTTATGTTATTTCTTTGATATGTTTACATCCTGGTAGCTAGGATGGTATATGTTAGAGACCTGATTGAGATCGGTATTATGAGATGTAGGGTGATGCTATGCTAGTGACCTGGTTAGGTCGGTATCCTGGTTAGGATGATGATATGTTATGTGATCCGTTTGATCGATTTGTTGAATGTGAATTGCTATATGATTGTATGTTTATGTGCACATGGTTGTTTGGACTGGAGTTGGGTTGAGGCGGGTCCTACTTTGTGCTGTAGGCCAAGATACCCAGGGCGGACCGGTTGTCCTGAAGGCCCAGCGAGCGGTCCGGATAGGCTGTAGGCCCCAAGAGGGCGGACCAGACGTGCCGAGGCTCGGAGAGTGGACCAGGCCGACTGAAGGCCCGGTGCAGGCGGACCAGTCATACTGTAGACTCAGAGAGTGGACCAGGTGGATTGAAGGCCCGGTGCGGGCGGACCAATCACACTGTAGGCTCGATGTATGTGGTTAGATTCGGAGAGTGGACCAGGTGGATTGAAGGCCCGGTGCGGGCGGACCAATCACACTATAGACTCGAAGGACATGACTAGACACGGAGGGTGGACTGAAGGCCGATACGGCGGACCAGTCACATAGTAGACCCGATATGCATGGCTGTTCTATGTTCTGTTATGTTATGTATGCTATTTATGTCATGGGCCGGAAGGCAATATGTTTTGGACCGGAAGGTCGTAGCCTGGAAGGGCGTATATGTGGTTGGTATTTTGAGGGTATCTCACTAAGCTTTCGGGCTTACAGTTGTGGTTTAATGTTTTTCAGGTTCTTCAGGAGACCGTGGCAAGGCGAAGGCGTGATCGTACCGCTCCTCGTGATTATATTGTGATGAGATTCTGGGAATACTTAAAATAAATTGTATTGAAAACCTTTTTGTAATATCTTTAATGGAATCGGGTTGTTTTTCAAAAATTTTAAATTGGTTGAGATTTTTGGTCGTTACAAGTTGGTATCAGAGCCTTGGTTTGAGTGAATTGGAGGAACACTCGTGTGACTTCAGTCTCAAATCGAGGAGAGTTTTCAAAAGAGTATTTAAAATGGTTTTCAAAATGAGTAAAGGAGGACGCGGAGGTACTATCAGCCGGAGCCAGTAAGTAACCCCAAAATTCCATACATGATATTTGTTTTGAGCTTTGTTAGAGCAGCATGCTAGTGCTAGGCTAGGGATCTTCAGGATTTCATGATAATGTTGCCTGATTTGTGATGCCTGTAGCCCATTTGGTGAAGTGGGCCCAATTTGGTAAATTGGGCTAATGTTGGACTTTGTATGAGATTTGGACTTTGGTCTTGGCCCGATAAGTGGAAGTATGATTGACCTAATGCTTATTTTGTTATGATGGTTAGTCCGGGATTTGCGGTGAGTTGGCGGTTCGAGAGTCTGCTTCCTCAGTTCAGAGTATCGGCATTCGCGAGGTGAGTTATCCTCACTATATCAACAAGGTCTAAGGCACCAAGGCCGGCCCTTATCGGATTGAGATCCGGGTATTTGTTGTTATGTTATTGCTTTGATATGTTTGCATCCTGGTAGCTAGGATGGTATATGTTAGAGACCTGATTGAGATCGGTATTATGAGATGTAGGGTGATGCTATGCTAGTGACCGGTTAGGTCGGTATCCTGGTTAGGATGATGATATGTTATGTGACCTGTTTGATCGGCTTGTTGACTGTGAATTGCTATATGATTGTATGTTTATGTGCACATGGTTGTTTGGACTGGAGTTGGGTTGAGGCGGGTCCTGCTTTGTGCTGTAGACCAAGATACCCAGGGCGGACCGGTTGTCCCGAAGGTCCAGCGAGCGGTCCGGATAGGCTGTAGGCCCCAAGAGGGCGGACCAGACGTGCCGAGGCTCGGAGAGTGGACCAGGCCAACTGAAGGCCTGGTGCGGGCGGACCAGTCATACTGTAGACTCAGAGAGTGGACCAGGTGGATTGAAGGCCCGGTGCGGGCGGACGAATAACACTGCAGACTCGATGTATGCGGTTAGATTCAGAGAGTGGACCAGGTGGATTGAAGGCCCGGTGCGGGCGGACCAATCACACTGTAGACTCGAAGGACATGACTAGACACGGAGGGTGGACTGAAGGCCGATACGGCGGACCAGTCACACAGTAGACCCGATATGCATGGCTGTTCTATGTTTTGTTATGTTATGTATGCTATTTATGTCATGGGCCGGAAGGCAATATGTTTTGGACCGGAAGGTCATAGCCTGGAAGGGCGTATATGTGGTTGGTATTTTGGGGGTATCTCACTAAGCTTTCGGGCTTACAGTTATGGTTTAATGTTTTTCAGGTTCTTCAGGAGACCGTGGCAAGGCGAAGGTGTGATCGTACCGCTCCTCGTGATTATATTGTGATGAGATTCTGGGAATACTTAAAATAAATTGTATTGAAAACCTTTTTGTAATATCTTTAATGGAATCGGGTTGTTTTTCGAAAATTTTAAATTGGTTGAAATTTTTGGTCGTTACACCATAGAGGTAGTGTTGCCAAATATTGAGGGCGAAAACAACCGCCCCCAACTCCAGATCATGCTTCAGGTACTTCGCCTCGTGAGGCTTCAGCTACCTCGAGGCGTAGGCAATGACATGCCCTCTCTTCATCAACACTGCACCTAAACTCGAAATGAACGCAACGCAATATACGACAAAATCCTCAATGCCCTCTAGTAGGGATAAGATCGGCGCCTCACATAACCTCTGCCTCAAAGTCTCGAACGTCGCATGTTGCTTAGGCCCAGCAAAACACAACGACCTTCTTCATCAGCCGGGTCAAGGGTATTGCTATCTGTGAGATATCTTGTATGAATCTCTGGTAATAGCCTGCTAACCCAAGGAAACTCCAAATCTCAGATGTAAACTTCGGAATCTCCCATCTCATCATGGCCTCCACTTTGGTCGGGTCAACCAAGATACCGTTCTGGTTGACAAGGTGCCCCAGAACTGCACCTCGCGCAACCAGAACTCGCACTTGGAGAACTTGGCGTACAAGCTCTCCCTCATCAGGGTATCCAACACCTCCCACAAGTGCTCCTCATGTTGCTCTTGCGTCTTGGAGTAAACCAAGATGTCATTAGTAAAGACTATCATGAAACGATCCAACATCGGTCTACACACACGATTCATGAGGTCCATGAACGCGGCAAGGGAATTGGTGAGCCCAAAGGGCATCACCACGAGCTCCTAGTGGCCATAACGTATCCAAAAAGCAGTCTTTTGTACATTCTTATCTCTGAATTGCATCTGGTGATAGCCTGAACGCAAATCTATCTTGGGAATCAAAGATACCCCTATAGCTGGTCGAAGAGATCATCAATCCTCGAAGTGGGTTACGGTTCTTCACCGTTACCTTGTTCAGCTCCTGGTAATCTATACACATCCGATGTGTCCCGTCCTTCTTCTTTACAAACAGGATTGAGGCTCCCCAAGGCGAACTGTCCAGCCTAATGAATCCCTTGTCTAACAACTCATGTAGCTATGTAGAAAACTCCTGCATCTCAGGAGGATCCAACCGATATGGTGCCTTGGCTATCGGATCCGCACCAGGGACTAGGTCGATCTTGCACTCCACCTGTCTCTCCGGAGGTATCCCAGGAAACTCCTCTGGAAATATGCCCGTATACTCTCGCACCACTGGCACATCACTCACGGTCACCTTAGCCGTCTCCCGGGTATCCATAACGTAGGCGATATACCCTGTGCGACCTTGCTGGAGGTAGCGCCTACCCTCGTTGCCAAACACAAAGCTGGTCCATGTTGCAGCCTCTCGCCCTAAATCACCAGCTCTCCCTCACTTGGGGTCCTGACGCGTACAAACTACTGTGCACAGTCGATCACTACCCCATTAGGACTCACCGGTCCATGCCTATGATAACCTTATTCCCCCTCAAAGGAATGGGAACCAAATCCACAAGATACCGCTCGTCGTACAACCTCAAAACGCAATCTTTGAAAACCTCAGGTGCCCAAACATATCAGTTGTCAGCAATCTCGTCCTCTAAAGGACAATCCAACATGCTCGAAGACTTAGAAAGCCTCTTGCTAAGTGCAAGAGAGACAAATGATCGGGTAGCCCCCAAATCGAATAACACCTGAACTGGGATACCGTTCACATGGAACGATCCTAAACAAAACACATAAAACATAGAACATAAATAACATATCTGAAATGTAATAAGAGTTAGGGAGAAGAAAACATACCCTTCACCATATCCGATGCGGAACGCGCCTCTTCGGTGGTCATATGGAAGGCTCTACTCCTCACCACTGGAGCCTCTGTCTTGCCATGTCGTCCATCCATGATCCACAGGGTCGCTGGAGTTGGCGCCGCTACTGGCGCTCCTGATTTCAATCTCAGGCACTTGGCCTTTTTATGGCCCTTCTGATTACAATGAAAGCAAATCATGTCTGACGTCTGAAAGGTGGGGGTAGGGCAGTACAATCCCTACCAATGTGCCCCATCTTGTCACACTTATAGCAGCCCGATCCCCCAACTCTACAAACTCCCTCATGCGACCTGATGCATTTCCCACTACGGCCCCGACCCCGTTGGCCCTTCGACCTAGAGTCGAATCCCTTGGGTTTATTCCCCGAAACCCCAGTTGCCTGCCCAATCTCCACCTTCCTCTTCCTGATGTGTTCTATATCAATTTCCCTCTCCCTCGCCCTCGCTATCATGTCATCCAAAGTCGGGCATGCCTAGTAGCTGACATGTTTTCAAATGTTAGCTCTCAACATATCATGATACCGGGTCTTCTTCATCTCCTCATCACCCGCGTACTGAGGCACTAGTGAGGCCCTCTCCCTGAACTTGGCGGTAATCTCTGCCATTGACTCAGTCATCTGCCTCATATCCAGAAACTCCCTGGCCAAATGTCGAAGCTCCACAGCTGGCGCAAACTCAGCCGTAAACCTAGTCACAAAGTCCGACCATGTCATAGCGTCTATGGTTGGGGCTCCCAATGAATCATTAACTACCTCCCACCAGTCTCTAGCTCCGTCTCTCAAACATCCTGCAGCATACCAGACCTTCGACCCCTAAGGGTAGAAGCTCGTCAACTGTGCAAACTCAATGTCTGCAATCCATCTCCTAGCCACAATGGGGTCCTTCGCCTCATGAAACTCTGGTGCACCACATCCCCAAAAGTCCTTGAAGGAGAGTGTGCACATCCCTGATTAGTTAGATGCCATGTCACTCCGGAATGACTTGAGGTGATCCTCCATTAGCTCAATGATCCAGTCCTTGATCGACCCCAAGATCACCGAGGTCGCCTCAAGGATTCCTCTCGTAATCTCAGATGCGATGAACACACGTAATCCATCATCAACCGGCTCGAAACCCGAACCCGAACCTGAAAACGAACCTAATCCAAAACTTGAACCTCCTGCTCCGTGACATGTCACCACCATTCTGAAACAAAACACATAATCGTCAAGGTCATACATAACCTTGAGAGGTCTCACACACTCTACAAGTTCCCTGGTTTTATCTCATCCTTCTTTGAATCGAGTATGAATCCTCTACCTTCAGTAGTACGGGTCCATACTACCTTCCACATCTATTTGTACTTTCCTCAAGGATTGCCTTGACTTCACCAAGTCCCTTTCACTACTACTGCTCGCTGCACTAATCTCTCATCCTAGGCTTACCTTAGGATAACCTCCAACCCACTCTCCGCCATCAACTACATAAGAAGTCCCTGCTACCACTCCCTAACTAGCTCACGAATACCATTACATATCACTAAAACCAGATAATTCTTTGAATAAGAGGTCTCTCCCTACAACGGTTAGACGCAAACGAGAGCTGCAAAATAAGGCTAAACCTAACCTTCTAAAATTATTTAGTCCTCATAATATGTAAGTTAGCGTATTCGTTTACTAGTTAGTTAAAGATAACTAGAACTCCTAAAAGCACAAAGCAGGCGACATTCGGGGATTGAGTAACCAAAACCAAGCATATTCTAATCAAGCAATCATACTGCTGACTAATCAGTACTATCATGTAGCTCAATAAGCACATACATCAGGCATATCAGGCATCTTCCTAGATCCTTAACCCTAATCTAGCATGCAGTTCTCATACACGTATAGTAGGCATACAAGACATCCTTCCTAGATCCTTAGCCCTGATCTAGTGTGCAGTTCTCATAATCATATCATATATCATAACAAACATGTATGAGTATCTTGAGGAAAACTTACTTGAGCTCGGCCGACTGCATGCATCACATACCTTGTTTTTTCTCAAAACTCTTTATTTTAATTTTTAGAAAAATTATTTTCTTGTAAAAATCTTTCAAACCCTCAATATGAGTCCAGACACCCCCGAAGGTGTATCCGAATCCCTCAAACCAAGGCTCTAATACCAACTTGTAACATCCTAAATTTCAAGACCAAAAATTTCATTTTTAATTTAAAGATTCATAAAAACAGATTACTAAAAATGTCATCAATGTTATCTCATATCATGAAACCATAAGCCAACCATCTCAAAAACATATCATAGGAAAATAATGTCAGAGTACAAACCCCAAGAATCTCATAAAATCATGTGTGCGATGTGCTGCTATCGTGTCGGCTCCTTTCCCTTCGAAAAAGAAGGACTCAAAACAAAAACTGAAAATTGTAAGCACAAAGCTTAGTGAGTTTCCTCATCATACCACATACCATATAATCATATAACGCCTAGCATATCTGGGTGTTGGCATCTCCTTCGATCTCTTTCAACTGGTAACTGTCTAGCATATTCGGGTGCTGACCTCCCCTTCGGTCTCTTTCAATCGGTAACTGCCTAGTCTATCTGGGTGCTGGCCTTCCCTTCTGTCTCTTTCAACCGGTAATCAGGGACTATTTTACCCCTACGACTACCACATAATACCCTAGCATATACTGCCTAGCATATATGGGTGCTGGCCTCCCCTTCGGTGTCTTCAACTGTGACATCCCCAAAATCACGACCAGAAAAGACCGATTTTGTTTATGCTTTATAAAAATAAGAGTACTTCATTTTATAAAAAGGTTGCGGAATTTGTTCCCAGAAAAACATGGTAAATACGTTATTAAAACATTTTCGAAGAAACGTATTTATTTCATTTTAAAATGTTTGGGATGTCATCGTTAATACCGAAACATAAGCATAAACAGACTTACAATGATTTACACTAGTGATCTACATCTCTTTTAAATCTCTCAGTGTAATGTCACTTCACTTCGTCACCTGTGATATACATAAACTGAGTGGGTCAGGTTGGGAAACTTGGTGAGTACATAGGGTTTTCAACCCACAATAATATAATTATTATGTTCAATCAAACAATCAACCCAATTACCCATCCCCATTATCTTCTTTACTCTTTAAGGATTTAACCTAAGAGTCATCTATCCTGCATTCGTTTATTCCGAAGTCCCTTACTTCCAGGGTTATGGGACTGGCACTAAATCCATAGCTGCCAATGTTCGTTCATAAAGCACTAATTCCATAGCTGCTATAGTCTATTCATCGGGTACTAAATCCATAGCTACCAGTCTTTATCTAATAGGTACTAAGTCCATAGCTACCAATGTTCAACAGGTACTAAGTCCATAGCTACCAATTCCTACAGGTACTAAATCCATAGCTACCAACGTCTAAAAGGTACTAAGTCCATAGCTACCGGTGTTTGTCCCATAGGCACTAAGTCTGTAGCTGCCAATGTATACTCACGTCATCTTCTATCTCTCATCATTCATCTACCCATCTCATACCCAACATTTTCGTATATATAAAATACGTATATAGTTTAAGTCCTTTAAAACATGTATAAAACGTTCAACCAGCATAGACAGCAAGTATTCAGATAATGTGCACACATAGCACGTAGTTTATATAAAATACTTCATATCTATGTGTAAGATGAAAGTAACTATGCACTCACTTGAGAAGGTGGTGACTCGGTACTCGGACAGCGCTTCGTTTACTTTAAAATAATTTCCTTCGACGAAACCTAGTATTATTACCACTAGATTTTAGTCTAATATTTACCGTGACTAATTATTAGTCTTATTATTATTATTATATAAGCGTTTAAACAATACTTTCCAACCACTATGTACAGACAGGGGCCAGACATAAAACACCGGAGGGCAGGACCATTTTGGCATATAGCACTTCTGAAATCCAACAACCCTATGCGGCCCTTTAAACCAGATTCCCCGTACCGCGAGTAGTTAAAAAGATATTATAACGACACTTATATAAGTCATAATAATAGCTCAAATATTTATTATAAATTTATAATAACAATACTAATTTTAAATATAAACTATATTTAAAATAGGGTAAGCATAACTTACTTACAAGGGGATTTTAGCTAGGAGTCGGGCTCTGTAGGGGCAGAACTTCGTCACTGAATCTTTCTAAGAAAGATTCGTGCAGCGCTTCAGCGCTCACCTTACTATACTAAAACTACAGAAAGAGAAGTCGAATTACGAGGGACCGAAATGCTCGGGGGATAAGGAGAGAAAGACTCTTGAATCAAGAGAATGGTGCAAGAAATATGAGAGCCCAAGCCTCTTATTTATAGTAATTGAATTTACAAAAACTACCCCCCATAATTACTTAATGACCTTATAGTTATATAAACAACTAAACACCCCTTTATAATACTATTTTAAATAGATTTAAAGATATTTGTACTAAACTAATGTCGAAAGAACTCAACATTAGTCTTATAATGACCGCATCGTCGATACCTTTCTAATGATATATACATATGTATATATATGTGTACGTATATATGATTTATACTTTATTTTAATACGTAAATATGCTATTATAATTTGTAACTCGTTCATACGAACTCCGTTTTTGACGTTCTTTATATCCATGCGTAGGTGGAGACGCACTCTACAACTTTCGTTTAGACTCCTTCGGCTAATTTTGAATTTATTTTTAAAGTTATATTTTTAACAGGCCGGGACATGATTGGTCCGTTATAATCTCATAACTTCTTCATCCGATGTCCATTTTCGTCTGTCTTTTTATTGTTACGCTACTAATAATGAGATCTTCAATTTTCGTTTAGGTTGTGTCGGCTAAAAATCGCTCGATCTAATATTCGAATTTCGGACTGTACACTGCTAATCCGAAACTTCGAAAAATCGTAACTTCTTCATACGAAGTCAGATTTGGGCGTTCTTTTTATCGAAGTTCTTAGTTTAACATATTCTATGACTTTCGTTTAGAGCGCTAAATCTAAATCTCGCTCTATCATAAATTTACTATTTACGCTTCCCGGCGCCGTGTCGGTTCCGACGCGAAACTTCGACGGGTCATAACTTCTTCGTTATAACTCGGATTTCGGCGTTCTTTATATGTACGGAAACCCTGTGACATCTTCTACAACTTGGTTAAGATTATTTATTCTAAATAATCTTTTTGTCGAAAAGTCGTTTTCAACCCCTATTGCCTCTAAATTGACTAGCCCGGATCTGCGGGCGTTACAATTATCTCCCCCTTTGGATGATTACGTCCCGGAATCATCAACGAAACAGGGTCATATAATGACTCCATACGTCATCTCTTCATCCTAGGTAATAATTATAACTTTTACATTCCTTCAATTCTATCTCTTAAACTCATTGACTGTAAGAGTACTCGATCGTGCACCTGCTCTCTACCTCAGGTTAGACTCCAAATTATGACCTTCAAGTCACAATCTCGATCCTTGTTGGATACGGACTTGAGATAAGTTCTTTTATTACTACTATAGATCGATGTGTCATATTCTAATGACCTATCATCGTATGTTGCAACACTTAGACTTAGGTCTCTTAGAGTTAAATTCTAAAACAGACTATGCCTTCCTTCATGTTCTAATGTGATATAATCACACTTTAACATTAGGCATTTCTAGCCACCAACTTCTTTAACAACGAGTGCGATACTTCTATTGATCGCTTTGATTTCAACCGTTTGGTTTAAGTCGGACGCTACATCAAACTTGGTCCTCTGAGCCACACAACATACTCATCGTAGTCGGACTCGATTCGATATGACCACTAGGGTCGGAATATCAACAATCTTCTTAGTCATTACCGAAACGATGGTAACAACACACTTGAATAAAGCGAAATCAATTACTAGCTTCTTGGTAACCTTGTGACTTTCCCTGATCCAAGTGTGAGTCCTGTGCTTTTGGTAGTATAGGCCTCTACTACCATTCACACCTACTCATACTCGTCCCAAGTATTGTCTCGCAGTTTCCCAAGTCACCATGCAACAAATCATACAATCATTCAACACATCAGATAACAAAATGAAGGTTTTATATTAATTTTTGAAACGATTACATAGGTGTTCAAGTTCACCCTAGACTATGCCTCTACTAGGCTACATCATACGAAACTATGGCTACTGCATAATCCGATCTTCGGGTAAGAAGTCCTCATTCTTGATTCCTCGCATGGTTCTCTGCTTCGTCGAGGATCATGTGAAATGCCCTTGGCCTTGGTGGCGTTTCTGGTCTTGCTGCTTTATTTTTCCTTGGGCAGTCTCTGGACATGTGCCCCTTGCCTCCACATCCGTAGCATACTTTGTCATTATGTGTGCAGTCTTTGGAATAGTGACCCGTCCTCCCACACTTGTAACAAGTCACTTGTTCGTTGCACTTCCCACCATGCTTCTTCTTGCATTTATCACACCATCTTGTTTCACCTCCATCTGCTCCTCCGGGTTTTGAGAATTTGCTTTCCTTGTTCGACCTCGAAGATCCCTCAAACTTTCGCTTCTCTCCTGCCTTATCTTTTTCTAGACCCTTTTCTCTTATCTGGGCCTCTACGTTCTTAGCTGCCCTAATAGCTGCTTTTAAGGTAGTTGCCATTTTGACCATTGGACCAAAGTCAGTGGGCAGTCCGTTAGCAAACCTATCAATCTTGTAGAGTTCAGTAGGCACCAAGTAGGGAAATAGCTTCATCCTCTCGGTAAATGCGGTGACATACTCATCAACACTCATCTTCCCTTTCTTCAGGTTCTGAAACTCATTGTTTAGGTCTATCATATCTACCTCCGAGCAGTACTGCATTTTCAACTGTTCCAAAAACTCTTCCCACGACATCCTTAAGGCTTCTCCTCGTGGCATCGTATCTGCCAATAGCTTCCACCAGCTCAAGACTCCAGTTTTCAGCTGTCTTACTGCAAAGACAGTCTTCTGTTTCTCATTACAGCTGCAACTCTCAAACACCATCTCCATCTCAGAGATCCAATCCATAACCTCAACCGGCTTTGGGCTTCCTGAGAGGCTTGGTGGTTTCGCACCCAAGAAGTTCTTGTACATTTGCCCATCCTTGTTGTTTCTCCCTTCTGGGCCATCCCTTTGCTCACCTTGAGTCCCAACTTGACTCACTTGGCGGCTGTAGTTCCCTTCCTCAGATTGCTCGGGAATTAGTTCGGGTTGCTCAATGGGCATAGTAGGTTCGTCCCTATTCAACATCCGTCTCATTTCTTCCCTTTGTTCAGCCAACATAGCCCGAATCATGGCTTGAACTCCAGCCATGGTGACTGGCTCAGGCGCAACTTCTTCTACAACAGGTATTTGCTGAACCACTGGGGGTTGGTTCCTGTTCCCATTTGCGTTTACGTTTCCGCTACGGGTCCTTACCATCTCGATCTATACACCGAATAAGGTGAATTTAGACCTTTACTTGACGTTTAAATCATCCTTAACACTCCGAAACATTTACATGCTCGTTCTAATACCGTAGTCGTACGTTTAGAATCCTAAACACATAAGGTTTCTAGATCCGGTCGGCAACAGACCATAGATCCGAACAATTAACAACATATCATGCACAAAGCATTTAGCACATAAAAGCATTTTAGGCACAATTCCTAAAATAAGCTAGTGCTCACACCTCACAATCATCGCTTAGCATTCTAAGTTTAAGTCTAGAAATAAATCCATATTCCTAGTTCGCTTAAACTAATGCTCTGATACCAACTGAGACATCCCCAAAATCACGGCCAGAAAAGACCGATTTTGTTTATGCTTTATAAAAATCAAAGTACTTCATTTTATAAAAAGGTTGCGGAATTTGTTTCCAGAAAAACATGGTAAATACGTTATTAAAACATTTTCGAAGAAACGTATTTATTTCATTTTAAAATGTTTGGGATGTCATCGTTAATACCGAAACATAAGCATAAATAGACTTACAATGATTTACACTAGTGATCTACATCTCTTTTAAATCTCTCAGTGTAATGTCACTTCACTTCGTCACCTGTGATATACATAAACTGAGTGGGTCAGGTTGGGAAACCTGGTGAGTACATAGGGTTTTCAACCCACAATAATATAATTATTATGTTCAATCAAACAATCAACCTAATTACCCATCCCCATTATCTTCTTTACTCTTTAAGGATTTAACCTAAGAGTCATCTATCCTGCATTCGTTTATTCCGAAGTCCCTTACTTCCAGGGTTATGGGACTGGCACTAAATCCATAGCTGCCAATGTTCGTTCATAAAGCACTAATTCCATAGCTGCTATAGTCTATTCATCGGGTACTAAATCCATAGCTACCAGTCTTTATCTAATAGGTACTAAGTCCATAGCTACCAATGTTCAACAGGTACTAAGTCCATAGCTACCAATTCCTACAGGTACTAAATCCATAGCTACCAACGTCTAAAAGGTACTAAGTCCATAGCTACCGGTGTTTGTCCCATAGGCACTAAGTCTGTAGCTGCCAATGTATACTCACGTCATCTTCTATCTCTCATCATTCATCTACCCATCTCATACCCAACATTTTCGTATATATAAAATACGTATATAGTTTAAGTCCTTTAAAACATGTATAAAACGTTCAACCAGCATAGACAGCAAGTATTCAGATAATGTGCACACATAGCACGTAGTTTATATAAAATACTTCATATCTATGTGTAAGATGAAAGTAACTATGCACTCACTTGAGAAGGTGGTGACTCGGTACTCGGACAGCGCTTCGTTTACTTTAAAATAATTTCCTTCGACGAAACCTAGTATTATTACCACTAGAATTTAGTCTAATATTTACCGTGACTAATTATTAGTCTTATTATTATTATTATATAAGCGTTTAAACAATACTTTCCAACCACTATGTACAGACAGAGGCCAGACATAAAACACCGGAGGGCAGGACCATTTTGGCATATAGCACTTCTGAAATCCAACAACCCTATGCGGCCCTTTAAACCAGATTCCCCGTACCGCGAGTAGTTAAAAAGATATTATAACGACACTTATATAAGTCATAATAATAGCTCAAATATTTATTATAAATTTATAATAACAATACTAATTTTAAATATAAACTATATTTAAAATAGGGTAAGCATAACTTACTTACAAGGGGATTTTAGCTAGGAGTCGGGCTCTGTAGGGGCAGAACTTCGTCACTGAATCTTTCTAAGAAAGATTCGTGCAGCGCTTCAGCGCTCACCTTACTATACTAAAACTACAGAAAGAGAAGTCGAATTACGAGGGACCGAAATGCTCGGGGGATAAGGAGAGAAAGACTCTTGAATCAAGAGAATGGTGCAAGAAATATGAGAGCCCAAGCCTCTTATTTATAGTAATTGAATTTACAAAAACTACCCCCCATAATTACTTAATGACCTTATAGTTATATAAACAACTAAACACCCCTTTATAATACTATTTTAAATAGATTTAAAGATATTTGTACTAAACTAATGTCGAAAGAACTCAACATTAGTCTTATAATGACCGCATCGTCGATACCTTTCTAATGATATATACATATGTATATATATGTGTACGTATATATGATTTATACTTTATTTTAATACGTAAATATGCTATTATAATTTGTAACTCGTTCATACGAACTCCGTTTTTGACGTTCTTTATATCCATGCGTAGGTGGAGACGCACTCTACAACTTTCGTTTAGACTCCTTCGGCTAATTTTGAATTTATTTTTAAAGTTATATTTTTAACAGGCCGGGACATGATTGGTCCGTTATAATCTCATAACTTCTTCATCCGATGTCCATTTTCGTCTGTCTTTTTATTGTTACGCTACTAATAATGAGATCTTCAATTTTCGTTTAGGTTGTGTCGGCTAAAAATCGCTCGATCTAATATTCGAATTTCGGACTGTACACTGCTAATCCGAAACTTCGAAAAATCGTAACTTCTTCATACGAAGTCAGATTTGGGCGTTCTTTTTATCGAAGTTCTTAGTTTAACATATTCTATGACTTTCGTTTAGAGCGCTAAATCTAAATCTCGCTCTATCATAAATTTACTATTTACGCTTCCCGGCGCCGTGTCGGTTCCGACGCGAAACTTCGACGGGTCATAACTTCTTCGTTATAACTCGGATTTCGGCGTTCTTTATATGTACGGAAACCCTGTGACATCTTCTACAACTTGGTTAAGATTATTTATTCTAAATAATCTTTTTGTCGAAAAGTCGTTTTCGACCCCTATTGCCTCTAAATTGACTAGCCCGGATCTGCGGGCGTTACATCAAGCGGTAACCGGGGACTATTTCACCCCTACCACTATCACATAACAGCATAACATACTAACACATAAAGCATAACAGATAGTGGCATAACAAAAAATTATCAAAAAGACAATCATCTCAACTATAATCAATACTAGCGGGCCGACATTGGTGCCTTCGACCCACTCCTTCTGGAAGGTAACTCACCTCGATAACTGGGAAATAGTTGCAAAAGCTACTGCTCTGAAATCAATCCCTCTCAGACTCCTACACATAATCATTTCCTTTAATTACCCTTTTCATACTCATAACCCTTCCAAGGGTCAACTTTGGTCAATGGTCAAAGTCCATGTCAATATCCTAGTCATAGTCAACATCCTAGTTGACTCAACTCGTCGAGTTGGTCCATCAACTCGTCGAGTTCCATAGTCCACATAACCCTAGAAATCTTGATCCAACTCGTCGAGTTCTTTCATGAACTCGTCGAGTTCCTCCTCATAACAAAGTTGGGATATTTGCTCACAACTCGTTGAGTACCTCCTTGAACTCGTAGAGTTCTTCAATCTTTAAAACCCAAAAACCATGACCAACTCTTTGAGTCATCTCCTAGACTCGAAGAGTTTGCTTAGTAACAGAAAAGGTTAGGGAACTACGACCCAACTCGCTGAGTTGGATGAACAACTCGTCGAGTCCCCCTTTCTCTCCATTCAATCACTTACAATCGAGTTCAATGCTTCCAAACCATAGATCTGGTCCCCTAGGACTAAGTTAACACGTAAAGTTGCTAACTTTACGTTCATGCATGGTGTCATGAAGCTAGAAACACCAAAACTAAGCTACACAAGAGGTCTAGGGGATGGGGAAGGGGCATGGCTTGATAAATTTGGCAAATTTAAGCCTCATAAGCTCATGAGTACCTGGATCTGAAGTCACAACTTCATTTTATACTCAAATCCCATAAATGACTTCAATATGGATCAAAAGTGACAACATACTAACCTAAATGAAGATCTAAGTAATAGAAAGCCAAGGTATCAACTTTATACCTCAAATGAGTCAGAAATTCAGCTCAAACTCTGGATCTACTAGCTTCTTCTTGCATTCCCAAGCTTCTCCTTCCTTCTCATGCTTCAAAATCACAAAGAACACTCAATAATGGCTCACAAACACTCAAAAGTGGGTTAGGGTTTTGTGGCTAGGGTTTGGGGTGATGGAGGATGCAAATGAGATTGGCCTTTGGAGGTTAAGGTGTTTAAATAGGGTGAAAAATCCTGAAAATTAGGGTTTCACTATGGCAGCCCTACTCGTCGAGTTGAGAACCTCAACTCGTCGAGTAGACTTCAAGCCCCGCGTCCAAATTCCATTCCTACTCGACGAGTTTGGGGCATCCAACTCGTTGAGTCCCTTTTCAAAAATGAATAATTTGATTTAAAATACATACCAAGATTCGGGCGTTACACGCTACCATCATATCAGAGAAACCCATGGTTCCTTATTAATCATTCACTGGTCTCCAAATTTCTCTTTCTATCATTTGAAATCTGTAGGATTTCAATTCTCTCTCCATAATTTGAAAATTTATAGGATTTCTAGAATCGATTACTCTCTTTAATTCGGAAATCTATAGGATTTTTCGAATCAATCACTCTCTATAATTTGGAACCTTATCATAAAAGGATTGGAGATGACTGTTTACACCTGCCAATTTAACGACCTAGAAAACCTTTGCCCAGGAATAGTGAACGCATAATACAAAGAGACCAAAAGGTACATTCGGGGATTAATTACACCAGTTCAAGGTCTGGTTACTGCATCCAGACCCACTATCTTTAATAATTCCAAGCAGTTGGCCTATTAATTGACTGAGTAGTGTATCCGTTAGGGTACCATAACCCCACAAACCGAAAAGAACTAGATTGGGAGTGCAAAAAGAAAGTTCCATGGCAAGTAAAAAGGGAACTTCAAGCACCACAAACTCAATCCAAAACCTATGGTTGTGTACACTGTAATCATAAATGACCCCACTCAATCAAATCCCTAATCTAGGACTTTACACCACCGTACCAAGTGTAATTTTCACCGTGTCAAAAATTGCATGGTCTACAACATCTATAACTTAAGAGTTCACACCTATAAGTTTTGTAAAAAGTCCATGAATAACCATTTCTTTCACGTCAACGTAATACCTATGATCATTGGAAGTTTCGATTTGGTCATCCGAATGGATTGTTTATCACTTCATCAAACAAAGATTTTATGTCACAAAAAGTCGTCCGAATATCGTTACCCAACAAGAAGCCCTTGTGATTTACAAATACAAATCAGGAAAGAATCTAAGAACCATCTTTTACATGAAGGCAAGAAGGTGTTTGCCTAAGAGATGCTTCGCTTTCTTGGCCCACGTGGTGGATATGCAAGACAAGGGTAAGGAAATCAAAGACATACCTGTAACGCCTATTTATTTATTAAATAAATAAATAAAATAATGAACGAATATTATCTCTAAAATAAATAATTATATATCAAAGGATGGTCTCGAGGAGCTAATTGTCACAATTTTAGAAGTCGGGGGTTAAAAGTGTAAGTTTCGGATGGGTTCCGTAAAGAATTATGAGGGCACGGATTACTTGGTAATTATTGGGACTTCATTTGAAAAGAATTTGTGCAAGAGGGGCTGTTTTAGTAAAAATAGGACTTGAATTGTAACGGATTTAATGCTAAGGGTTTAAATGGTAAAGGTTGGCCTTTATTTGAAATAAATTTCAAGGGGAGGAGCCATTTGTGGCATTATGGAAATAAGTTTGTGGGGGGATCGGGGGTATATATCCCGTCACCCCATCCATACCCTAACCCTAAGGAAGCCATCTATAGCCGCCACCTCTCCCAACCTTATACCTCCCTCACCGGCGCCGCCATCTCTGGACCTTCCTACCGCCGTTCATCAACCTCCAGCCGACGCCTTTCATTCGTGTTCCGATCCGGCAAGTCTAGCCTCCTGTCGCGGCTGCCTCGCCATCCAAACACCACAGCGACCACCAAAGCCTCCACCGTTCTCATTCTTCTTCTCCTTCTTCAACCGCCGCTGTGAGCGCCGCCGCAACGCTGCTGCTCTACCTGCTTCCACGTCGACGAGCAAGGTCTCTCTGTCGCCTGATGTCATCATAATGACGTGAGTGGCTGGGAAACCCCCACCGAGACCATGTGTGGAATATGAACGAAGAAGAAAAGGTCGTTGACGACCAGAACCACCGGTTGGACAAACCTCGTCTAACACCTCCACTCTTCTCTAGTGTTCGACGTCGTTCAGGCTGCTGTTGTCGTCGGAAGTGGCCCTTGGCCACTGCTGCTGCCGTCGCTTTGTACTTCTGCCGCCGCCAACAGCCACCAGGAGGGTGGCTGGATCCGTTTGCAAGAAAGAAAAGTGTGTGGGTGTTTGCTCTTTCTGTAGCATGTGTTATATGTGTAGCTTGTTGGTCGGAGAACCTAGAATAACCACCGCTACCACCGTGAGGTGGTGGTTGCCACTTGCTACCACCACCGGCCACCATAGGGTGGTTGTGTGTGTGTGTGTGTTTATTTCGAGTTTTAGCATTGTAAAATATAATTGGAAATGGAATAACGAGAAAGAAACTTAAACCACCACCTTAGGGTGGTGGCTGCCGCCTCCTATCGCCACCGACCACCGTGTCGGGTGCCGGTGTGCTTTGCCTTGTGGTGTTGATTCATTTAGGGTGCTTGAAACCCTAATGGGCCCACAGAAGCTCAAATGGGCCCAATGAAGCCTAATGGACTCTAATGGACCCAATAAAATCCTAATGGGCTTAATAATATTCTAGTCGGGTTAATAGGCCCAATAAAGCCCTAATTGACCTAAAAGCCCAACAAATTGACTAGTGGGCTAGTATATGGATTGGAAACCCTAATTAGGGTTTTCAATAAAACCCTAATTTGGGGAATTAGTCGGGGCACACGGGAATTATTTAATAACTTGAAATATTAAATAATAAACATTGGCAAGATTAATCTAAGCGATATTGGACTTAATGGATTGAGTCCTTAAAGGAATAATTCCTTAATGGGTTAAGTAGGAAACCTAACCCTAATTGTCATTTTACGTGAAACCCTAATTTCACTTGGGTTTATTGTTGGGCCTTTTATTGGGCATTGATGATTGGATTATTAATGGGATTTGAGGTAAGGCCCATACGAGGAGTTGGGCCCAATTTGGAAAATTAGGCAATAGATGGGCCATAGTTGGGCCTTAATGACTATATGATGTTGGGCCTCAAAATAAGACCATGTATAGGCTTGGGCCCAATTTGGAAAATTGGGCCATATGTTGGGCCTTGATTCCTAGTTGGACTTTGGGCCTATGGATTAGGCCTTGGTCTTGAATAAAGCCAACCTTGGGGTAATGTAGTAATTATCCAAGTATGTATTTATGGATATGTGTTGTGACCCAATTATTAATTGGGTGTTATTTTGTTGTTGACAGTTCGGGAATCTATCATCCAGCAGTTGGGGTTGGTCTGGACTTCAGCAGTGAGGGATTGTGTCTACGGGACTTTAGCAGTGTGAGGTGAGTTACCTTTCAGTAGCGATGGGTCTATAGCCATAATGTCGGCCCACCAGTAGGAGTTGTATGTTAGATGATTGTCTTTGTGATATCATCTAGGTTTGCTACTACCTGATATGTTATATGTTGGCATGATATGTTATATGTGATAGTAGTAGAGTTCGGTTGTTAGGACCAAAGGGTAGGTCAGACACCCTATATATGTCTGTCTGACAGTATGTGATGATATGTTTATATGCTGGCATGATATGTTATATGTGATAGTGGTAGGAGGAGGGGAATAGTCCCTAAGTTCGGTTGTTAGGACCGAAGGGTAGTTCGGACACCCCAGATATGTCTGATAGTAGGTTTATGTTATGATATATGTGATAGTAGCAGTAGGGGTGGAATAGTCCCCGAGGGTCGATTGTTAGGACCGACGGGTAGGTCAGCACCCCAGAATGGCTTGACATGGGTAGGTCAGCACCCTAGAATGGCTTGACACGGGTAGGTCGGCACCCCAGAACGGCCGTACTGGGTAGGTCGGGCACCTCAGAATTGCCCGACAGTATGTATGTTGTGTGATTGTATGGTATGTGGTATGATGGGGGAAATCACTAAGCTTTGTGCTTACATTTTTCAGTTTTGGTTTCAGGAACTTCGTTTTTGAAGGAAAGAAGCCGGCTTGATCGCAAAGCATCACACTATGGTTTTTCGCACACGAGATCTTTGGGATTACACTATGATATTGTTTTATGATAACATGTTTTGATTATATTTACTTTGGTTTTGACATGACATGATATTATGGATGTTTTCTTATACTGTTGGATTCATAATAATATATTTAAAAATGAAAATTTTGGCCTGTATTTTTGGAATGTTACAATGTAACGCCCGTAGATCCGGGCTAGTCAATTTAGAGATAATTGGGGTCGAAAACGAATTTTCAACAAAAGATTATTTAGAATAAATAATCTTAACCAAGTTGTAGAATATGTCTCAAGGTTTCTGTACATATAAAGAACGCCGAAATCCGAGTTATAACAAAGAAGTTATGACCCGTCGAAGGTTTACGGCAAAACCGGCACGACACCGGGAAGCGAATAGTGAATTTATGATGGAGCGAATTTTAGCCTTCGCAATCTAAACGAAAGTTGTAGTATATGTTAAACCGATAACATACAAAAAAAGAACGCCCAAATCTTACTTCGTATGAGAAAGTTATGATTTTTCTAAGATTTGGCTTAGCAGTGCACGGCCCGAAACTCGAATTTTAGTTCGAGTGGTTTTTGGCTTACGCGACCTAAATGAGAGTTGAAGATCTCATTAATAGGAACTCAACTGTAAAAAGATAGACGAAAACGGAGTCCGTATGAAGAAGTTACGAATTCTTCGCGGTCATTGAACAGTCTAAACGCCTCCTACTATTAAATTTGAGATTGGTCGAGAATTAGCAGACAAAGTCTAAATAAAAGTTGTAGATCTTGATTTTACCTACGCGTTGAAAAAAAGAACGTAAAAAACGGAGCTTGTATGCGAGAGTTATGATTTTTCTAAGTTTGAAGGCTGATACGCGATAGGGGTGACGTGGCACCACCAGAATTGGACACGTGGCACCACCAGAAGGCTGCCACATGCCCCAACTCGGCGAGTAGGTCCTCCTACTCGGTGAGTCCATCAGGAATTCACCCTATAAATAGAGGTGTTGGGTCTTACCATTTCCTCACACCTTCAAACCTTTCTTTCTCTCTCTAGTTTCTCTCTCTAACCTCCCTTAAGCCCCCTAAAGTCTAGGTAAACCCCCTAGCACCCGAAGGAAGCCCCAACGCTCCCGGAGTCCCGAGAAAAGATCCTTTTGGCTCGGGAACGCTGCTCCAGCGAAGCCCGGTTTTCGAGAAAACCTGCTGTAAGTGAGATACGCCTAACCTATCTTTAGTATAGCTTATGTTTCAATATAGTGATGTTATTAGGACCTTAAAATAATTATTTGGGCTATTATTATGAGTTATATAGGATGTTGTTTAACACTTATATACAAATAATATAGCTAGAATATTAATTAGTCGCGGTTAACGTTAGACTAAACTCTAGTGGTAATGATACTAGGTTTTGTCGAGGAAAATTATTTTTAAGAGTAACGAAGTGTTGTCCGAGTGCCGAGTCACCACCTAATCGAGTGAGTGCGTAGTTACTTTCATCTTACACATAGATATGAAGTATTTTATATAAATTACGTGCTATGTGTGCATATTATCTGAGTACTTGCTGTCTATGCTAGATGAACGATTTTATACATGTTTTAAATGATTTAGATTATATATGTATTTTATATCTACGATAATGTTGGGGTAAAACATGGATAGATGGAATAGATGGAATATGTGTTGGATGATGAGTTGAGGGGTGTTATAGACCACGAGGTAAGGGTGAGAGGTGGACGATGTGAGAAGCCTTTCCCAAATGATGGCCCCGTCATTCAGCAGAGTATGGATGACAACCATGAACTATTCTAGACAGTCCAGTGGAACACTAGCAGGCTCGCAACTTGTAGGTGTTGTGAACGAGGTGTTCACCCGGTGTACTCTAAACCCTGGTGATCATGCAGACTTGATGCCTAAACCTTGGTGATCATGCAGACTTGATGCCTAAACCCTGGTGCTCATCCAGACTTGATGCCTAAACCATGGCGACTATGCAAACTTAGTGCCCGTTGTTTAAACCGTGGCAACAATGGACTTCGTGCCGATTCCTTAGGATGATCCTTAGGAATGAGTGAACGAGGAATAACTGATTCTTAGGGTAGATCCTTAAGACTAAAGAAGATAATGGGGATGGGTAATTGGGTTGATTGTTTGATTGTTTAAACATAATAATTATATTATTGTGGGTTGAAAACCCTATGTACTCGCCAGGTTTCCCAACCTGACCCACTCAGTTTATTTATGTCACATGTGCCGATATGAAGCTACATTACACTGAGAGATTAAGGAGATATAGATCACTAGTGTAAATGAATGTAAGTTCTATTTATGCTTATGTTTCTGTATTGACGATGACATCTCAAATGTTTTAAAATGAATAAAATACGTTTCTTTGGAAATGCTTTGATAACGTATTTATCGTGTTTTTCTTGGAGTAAATTCCGCAACATTTTTATTAAAAGAAGTATTTTGATTTTTATAAAGCATAAACAAAATCGGTCTTTTATGGCCGTGAAAATGGGGATGTCATAGTTGGTATCAGAGCATTAGTTTAATCGAACTAGGAATTTGTAGGAAATTTCTAGACTTAAACTTAGAATGCTAAGTGATGATTGTGAGGAGTGTGTCAAATAGATTTAGGTAATACACCTGAATAGACACAAGCACTAGCTTATTTTAGGAATGATGCCTAAATTGCTTTTACGTGCTAAATGATTTGTTATGCTTTATGCTATTGTTTGATCGGATCTATGGTCTGTTGCCGACCAGATCTGGAAACCTTATGTGTTTAGGATTCTAAACGTACGAATACGATATTAGAACTAGCATATAAACGTTTCGGATTGATAAGGATGATTTAAACGTCAATCCTAAATAAAGATCTAGATTCACTTTATTCGGTGTATAGATCAAGATGGCAAGAACCCGTAGCGGAAACGTGAATGCAAATGGGAACCGAAACCAACCCCCAGTGATTGAGCAAATACCGGTTGTGGTAGCCGCTGCTGATCCAATAACAATGGTCGGGGTGCAAGCGCTGATCCAGGCGATGTTGGATCGTCAAATGGAGGAAACCAGACGTTTTCTCCAGCAAAATAGAGAGGAAGCGACCATACAGATCGAACAGTCAGATTTGAACGAAGGGCATACTGAGGAGGGAAACTATAGTGGGACTGTTGGTCAAGCCAACCCACCGATAGTTAGGCAAAACCACTAGGATGGAGGAAATGACGGACATGGATGCAAATACAAGGATTTCATGGCATCCAAACCACCGAGTCTATCTGGAAGCCCGACGCCGGTGGAAGTCATGAACTGGATCTTTGAGATGGAGACGATGTTTGAGAGTTGCGAGTGTAGCAACAAGCAGAAGACCGCTCTTGCGGTTCCTCTATTGAAATCTGGAGTACTAAGCTGGTGGAAGCTACTAGCTGATTCGATTCCCAAAGGTGAAGCAAGCAAGATGTCGTGGGAGGATTTTCTGGTGCAGTTGAAGATGCAATACTGCTCTGAGCAGGATCTTTTGGAGATCAACAACAAGTTCCAAAATCTGAAGAAGGGAAGAATGAGCGTTACTGAGTACGTTGCAAGCTTTACTGAGAAAATGCAGCTTGTTCCTCACCTCATCCCAACTGAACTCTCCAAGGTTAACAAATTTTCCCTTGGATTACCAGCGGACTTTGGTCCAATGGTCAAGCAAATTACCACTCTGAAAGTCGTCATCTGGGCTGCTAAGAATGTGGAGACCCAGATACGAGAGAAGGGTCTGGAGAGAGCTGAAGTTGGCAAGAAAAGGAAGCATGAAGGATATTCAAAATCCAACAAAGAAAGGAGATTCTAAAAAATTGACGAAGGAGGAGGAGGTGAAGCCAAGTGGTGCGAAAAGTGTAAAAAGAAGCACTTCGGGAAGTGTAGCAAGGATGTGACTTGCTACAAATGTGGAAAGACAGAGAATTACGCCAGCAAGTGTGTGTCCAACAAGAAGGTGTGCTATGGATGTAACAAAGAAGGGTATATTTCTAGGGATTTCCCAAAGAAAAATGAGGCAGCAAGGCCAAACACGCCACCAAGGCCAAGGGCATTCCACATGATCCTCGACGAAGCAGAAAACAATGCAAGGAACCAAGAATGAGGAATTCATACCCGAAGATCGAGCTATGAGGTAGCCAAAGAGATAGAACCATATGATGTAGCCTATTAGAGGCATAGTCTAGGGTGAACTTGAAAACCTATGTAATGGTTTCAAGAAATAATAAAGCCTTCGTTTTGTTATCTGATGTGTTAAATTGTTATGTGATTTTCCTGTATGGTGACTTGGAAAACTGCGAGACAATACTTGGGACAAGTATGAGTAGGTGTGAAAGGTAGTAGATGCATATACTACCGGAAGCACAGGACTCACGCTTGGATCAGGGAAAGTCACAAGGTTACCAAGAAGCCAATAATTAAGTCCGTTTTATTCAATCAAGTCGTTACCATCGTTTCGGTAATCACTAAGAAGATTGTTGTTATTCTGACCCTAGTGGTCATATCAAATTGAGTCCAAATACGATGAGTATGTTACGTGGTTCAGAGAACCAAGTTCGATGTAACATCTGACTTAAGCCATAGGATCGAAGTAAAAGATAATCGAAATGATCGGTAGAGGTATCACGACGGTTGCTTGTAGCTAGAAATACTACCCTTTTAAGATGTGATTAGAACATGAAGGAAGGTATAGCCTGTTCTGGAATTTGACTCTAAAAGACTTGAGTCCAAGCATTGAAACATATGATGATAGGTCATTAGAATATGACACATCGTTCCATTATAGTAATAAAAGAACTTATCTTAAGCTTGTATCCAGTAAGGATCGAGATTGTGACTTGAAGGTTATAATTTGGAGTCTAACCTAAGATAAAGAGCAGGTGTAAGATCGAGTACTGCTTGCAATCAATAAGTCTAAGAGATAGCTCTGAAGGAATATAGAAGTTATAATTATTACCTAGGATGAAGATATAACATATGGAGTCATTATACGAGCCCAGTTTCGTTGATGATTTCGGGACGTAATCATCCTAAGGGGGGGATAATTGTAACGCCCGTAGATCCGGGCTAGTCAATTTAGAGATAATTGGGGTCGAAAACGAATTTTCAACAAAAGATTATTTAGAATAAATAATCTTAACCAAGTTGTAGAATATGTCTCAAGGTTTCTGTACATATAAAGAACGCCGAAATCCGAGTTATAACAAAGAAGTTATGACCCGTCGAAGGTTTACGGCAAAACCGGCACGACACCGGGAAGCGAATAGTGAATTTATGATGGAGCGAATTTTAGCCTTCGCAATCTAAACGAAAGTTGTAGTATATGTTAAACCGATAACATACAAAAAAAGAACGCCCAAATCTTACTTCGTATGAGAAAGTTATGATTTTTCTAAGATTTGGCTTAGCAGTGCACGGCCCGAAACTCGAATTTTAGTTCGAGTGGTTTTTGGCTTACGCGACCTAAATGAGAGTTGAAGATCTCATTAATAGGAACTCAACTGTAAAAAGATAGACGAAAACGGAGTCCGTATGAAGAAGTTACGAATTCTTCGCGGTCATTGAACAGTCTAAACGCCTCCTACTATTAAATTTGAGATTGGTCGAGAATTAGCAGACGGAGTCTAAATAAAAGTTGTAGATCTTGATTTTACCTACGCGTTGAAAAAAAGAACGTAAAAAACGGAGCTTGTATGCGAGAGTTATGATTTTTCTAAGTTTGAAGGCTGATACGCGATAGGGGTGACGTGGCACCACCAGAATTGGACACGTGGCACCACCAGAAGGCTGCCACATGCCCCAACTCGGCGAGTAGGTCCTCCTACTCGGTGAGTCCATCAGGAATTCACCCTATAAATAGAGGTGTTGGGTCTTGCCATTTCCTCACACCTTCAAGCCTTTCTTTCTCTCTCTAGTTTCTCTCTCTAACCTCCCTTAAGCCCCCTAAAGTCTAGGTAAACCCCCTAGCACCCGAAGGAAGCCCCAACGCTCCCGGAGTCCCGGGAAAAGATCCTTTTGGCTCGGGAACGCTGCTCCAGCGAAGCCCGGTTTTCGAGAAAACCTGCTGTAAGTGAGATACGCCTAACCTATCTTTAGTATAGCTTATGTTTCAATATAGTGATGTTATTAGGACCTTAAAATAATTATTTGGGCTATTATTATGAGTTATATAGGATGTTGTTTAACACTTATATACAAATAATATAGCTAGAATATTAATTAGTCGCGGTTAACGTTAGACTAAACTCTAGTGGTAATGATACTAGGTTTTGTCGAGGAAAATTATTTTTAAGAGTAACGAAGTGTTGTCCGAGTGCCGAGTCACCACCTAATCGAGTGAGTGCGTAGTTACTTTCATCTTACACATAGATATGAAGTATTTTATATAAATTACGTGCTATGTGTGCATATTATCTGAGTACTTGCTGTCTATGCTAGATGAACGATTTTATACATGTTTTAAATGATTTAGATTATATATGTATTTTATATCTACGATAATGTTGGGGTAAAACATGGATAGATGGAATAGATGGAATATGTGTTGGATGATGAGTTGAGAGGTGTTATAGACCACGAGGTAAGGGTGAGAGGTGGACGATGTGAGAAGCCTTTCCCAAATGATGGCCCCGTCATTCAGCAGAGTATGGATGACAACCATGAACTATTCTAGACAGTCCAGTGGAACACTAGCAGGCTCGCAACTTGTAGGTGTTGTGAACGAGGTGTTCACCCGGTGTACTCTAAACCCTGGTGATCATGCAGACTTGATGCCTAAACCCTGGTGATCATGCAGACTTGATGCCTAAACCCTGGTGCTCATCCAGACTTGATGCCTAAACCATGGCGACTATGCAAACTTAGTGCCCGTTGTTTAAACTGTGGCAGCAATGGACTTCGTGCCGATTCCTTAGGATGATCCTTAGGAATGAGTGAACGAGGAATAACTGATTCTTAGGGTAGATCCTTAAGACTAAAGAAGATAATGGGGATGGGTAATTGGGTTGATTGTTTGATTGTTTAAACATAATAATTATATTATTGTGGGTTGAAAACCCTATGTACTCGCCAGGTTTCCCAACCTGACCCACTCAGTTTATTTATGTCACATGTGCCGATATGAAGCTACATTACACTGAGAGATTAAGGAGATATAGATCACTAGTGTAAATGAATGTAAGTTCTATTTATGCTTATGTTTCTGTATTGACGATGACATCTCAAATGTTTTAAAATGAATAAAATACGTTTCTTTGGAAATGCTTTGATAACGTATTTATCGTGTTTTTCTTGGAGTAAATTCCGCAACATTTTTATT
Source organism: Lactuca sativa (assembly GCF_002870075.4). Classification (NCBI taxonomy): domain Eukaryota; kingdom Viridiplantae; phylum Streptophyta; class Magnoliopsida; order Asterales; family Asteraceae; genus Lactuca; species Lactuca sativa. Next base: position 230,629,555 of record NC_056624.2, read on the forward strand.
AAAAGAAGTACTTTGATTTTTATAAAGCATAAACAAAATCGGTCTTTTCTGGCCGTGAAAATGGGGATGTCACATACAAGTTGGTATCAAAGCCTTGGTTTAAGAGATTCAGGCACACTCTCAGGTGTGTCTGAACTCAAACTAAGGACTTGGTATGAAAATTTTCAAAAGTAAAACCATTTTTATAAACAGAAGTTTGAAAATATAACAGAACTTTGAAAAGAACAAAGTGGGTGATGCGTGCAATCAGCCGAGCTCAAGTAAGTTTTCCCCAAGATGCCTATACATGTTATGTTATGATATGATATGATATGATATGGTTATGAGAACTGTATGCTAGATTAGGGTTGAGGATCTAGGAGGATGCCTTATATGCCTATTGTATGTGCTCGTAGACTTGTATGCTAGTACTGATCAGTTAGTAATAGGAAAGACTATTTAGGTTATGCCTGATTGTATGAGCCTTTGATTGCATGTACAGATTCTTGATTAGAGTATAGTATGCTTTGATTGGAGTATGATGGTTATATTTTCCATTATCTGAATGTTGCTTGCTTTGTGCTTAGTGGTACTCTTAGTAATGTGAGCTAATTATTAAGTGAATATGCTAAGTCACATAGGACATATGCCGGATAATCTCAGAGTGAGAGACTTGACCCGATTGCGCAGCTCTTGTCTGAGTCCAACCATTCCAGGGATGGGTCTTTTACTCGAAGGATTATCTTATCACTGTTGAGGACTGGGTGAGTTCGGGAACCTAGGAAAGCCAAGGATACGTTTCAGTGGGTTAGTAATGAGGATGTTTGAGACTTAGGAGTACTAGTTTGAGGAAGTGACTTGGAGGATTCGGGAGGATTGCTGAGGAAAGTATGGATGGGTGTGGAAGGTAGTATTGGGTGTAACACTCTAAAAATTTCAACCAATTTAAACTTTTCAAAAACAACCCAGTTTCATTAAGTTATTACAAAAAGGTTTTCAATACAGTTATTATCAGAGTCTTCCCAGAACCACATCATAAAACATAATCATGAGGAGCGGTACGATCACGCCTTTGCCTTGCCACGGTCTCCTGAAGAACCTGAAAAACATTAAACCATAACTGTAAGCCCGAAAGCTTAGTGATATACCCCCAAAATACCAACCACATATACCATACACACACAACATGCGATATCATAACAGAACACAGAACATCCATGCACTTCGGGTCTACTGTGTGACTGGTCCGCCGCACCGGCCTTCAGTTGTGACATCCCCAAAATCTCGGCCAGAAAAGACCGATTTTCATTTATGCTTTTAAATATTTTCAGAGTAAATCCTTTTGATTTGAAAGAGTTGCGGAATTTGTTCCCAAAAACAAAACATGATAAAACATTGTTTACCGAAGCATTTCATAAAAGAAATGTATTTTCATTATAATCAAAACTCGGGGTGTCATGTTCCGATACAGACCAATAAGCATAAACGAATACATTACAAGTCATATAACAAATATAAACATATGCAGACTTGTAAACAAAACAACTTGATGGTTCATCCATCTCATGCCCTTCCGCCACTACCTGTAATACAATTTAAAACTGAGTGGGTCAGGCTTGGGAGCCTGGTGAGCATATAGGGTTTTCAACCCACAATAAATATCATATTTAATTTTCACCAACCAACAATAACCCAATTACCCATTCCCGTTATTCTCACTTTAATGTCCCTAAAACAACTAACATAAGGGACCTAGTCTAAGAATATTTCATCGGGGCGACAACACATGCTTCGGGGGTACCTCAGCAATATAAGTCAAATAAGGCAACCATGAGGGGGATGGAGTACAGCGAATGAACACCCAAGTTCATTAACACCTACAGGTGGCGAACCTGCTAATGTTTCCACAAGACTGTCTAGAATAGCCAGTGGTCGTCATCTAAACTCCGCTAGATGACTCAATCAAACAACAACGAGGCCTCTCATTTGTTTATTACACACCAACTGTCTACCCATGTTCTACCCAACATATTAGTAGATAAAAATATACATTTGTATACATAGTTTAAAGAAAACCTGTATAGCATGCTTTAAATCAACACGTATATCACATAACAGATGAGGCACACACACACATAACACATATCTCATAAAGAAATAAGCAGATCTATAAGATAGAAGAGAGTGAATACTCATTCACACATAACACAACCAAATATATACACATAGCACGTATTTTTATATAAAATACTTCGTATTATTGTATTAGAAGAAATAACTACACACTCACTTGATCAGAAGATGATCGGACAGCACTACGGCTTATAGAAGTAGTAATCCACAGCAGATCTGGAAGATTTTCTCGAAAATCGAACTTCTTGCGGGCAGAGCTTCGACTCGGGAACCGCACTTTTCGGGATCTTCAGGATCTCGGGACTTGCCTCGGGGCTAGAGTATGATACCGGGACTTCGGGGTAGCTTCGGGGGTTTTTGCACAGAGCTTCGACACGAAAACGAGAGGGAATTGGCAAAAATACCCGGAACCCTCGCATCCTATTTATAGGAGGCTGGAGCCTCGGAGTACGCGGGGCGTACTGCGTTACGCGGGGCGTACTGCCCAAAACGTCATTGCTTACGTATCCGAAGTGCTCGAGTGCGAGTGTCGACATCCCTCGGAGTACGCGGGGCGTACCTCGGATCAGATCGGTGACTCCTTCGGATAATGCTTCCGAATTTTGAATTAAAAATAAATACAAAATGATTAATAAACTTCGGAAATTCATAACTTCATCATACGAACTCCGTTTTCGACGTTCTTTATATCCACGCGAAGGTGAGACCATGCTCTACGACTTTCGTTTAGACTCCGTCGGCTAATTTTGACTTTATTTTTATTAATTATTTTTAATAGGCCGGGACAGAAACTTTCGTTATAAATTCATAACTTCTTCGTTTGACGTCCGTTCTCGCCTAACTTTTCATCGTTTCAATACCAACAATGAGATCTTCGATTCTCATTTAGATTGCTTCGGCTAACAACCGCTCGATCTCAAATTGAGTAAAACAGGCTGTATATCGCTAAGCCGGAACTTCGATAAATCATAACTTCCTCATACGAAGTCAGATTTGGGCGTTCTATATATATTCGGAAACCTCGTTTCAACTACTACAACATTAACCAAATATATTAAGTTTATTTTACACTTAAATTTTGACGCTTATTTTTATTCTTAATTAATCAAACCACATAATTAAGCAATTAAGCACAAAACACACAATACTCAAATAATACAATCTTATTATTTCAAAACGGGTTACAGAGGTTAACCTAGACTATTACATTGCTACAAATGGCAAGCCCGAAACACAGGCGTTACATCAGTCCACCTATCCACCCTCCGAGTCTAGCCACATACATCCAGTCTACTGTGTGATTGGTCCGCCCGCACCGGGCCTTCAATCCACCTGGTCCACTCTCTGAGTCTACAGTATGACTGGTCCGCCCGCACTGGGCCTTCAGTCGCCCTGGTCCACTCTCCGAGCCTCAGCACGTCTGGTCCGCCCTCGTGGGGCCTACAGCCTATCCGAACCACTCGCTGGGCCTTAGGAATAACCGATCCTCCCTAGGTATGTTAGCCTATAGCACAAAGCAGGACCACCTCAACCCAACCCCAGTCCAACAACCATGTGCACATAAACATTCAATCATATAACAACTCACATCCAATCAAACCGATCTAGCAGATCACATAGCATAAGATCATCCTAACCAGGATACTGACCTAACCGATCACTAGCATAGCATCATCCTATATACCAGGATTCCGACCTTAGCCAGGTCTCTAACATATACCATCCTAACTACCAGGATGAAAACATAGCAAAGCAAAATCATAACAACGATACCCGGATTACAATCCGATAAAGGGCCGGCCTTGGTGCCGTAGACCCTGTCGATATAGTGAAGATAACTCACCTCGCAACTGCCGACTGAGAAGATAAGACCAAGATGCTCCGACCACTGACACAATCTCCTCCAGTAGTCAACACCAATACTGAACTCAAAACAAAAGCCAACAATGACCAAAATGCCCCTGGAAGTCAACTGGTCAACCCTTGGTCAAATTCAAAGTCAAAGTCAACCTCCTGACTGACTCTACTCGCCGAGTCAACCCGATGACTCGCCGAGTCCCCATGCTCAGAACTTCCCTAATCCGCGACTCAACTCGCCGACTCACCCCGAGACTCGCCGAGTCCAACAATTCTGAGTCCCCTCGCACTCAACTCACCGAGTCCTCCCTCGACTCACCGATTCACGGCTCAACCAGAAGAAAGTTAGGACCTTATGACCAGACTCGCCGAGTCCAAGAACAGACTCGCCGAGTCCAAGGCTATCTTCAACCAACTCGCCGAGTTGTTCCTCCAACTCGCCGAGTTCATGCCCATCTTCAAGCAACTCGCCGAGTACACCTTTATGACTCGCCGAGTACCCCTAGATCTTAATCCATACAGAAGCTTTCCAGGCCATGCAAATGATCCAAACCATAGATCTACCCTTCTACAACCCATCCCTCACGTAAAGTGGCAAACTTTACGTGAATCCAAAGAGATCTAGGCATATAAAACTCTAGGGTTAGGGTTTGGGACAAGATGGCTTCACCAATCACTCAAGAACAGGGACTTTAATGCACTCTAGACCTTCTCCATTCCAGATCTTAGGTAGCAACCTCATATCTAACCTCCAAACTCAAAACACCACATGCTATCTTTTCCAAAAACTCCCAAATGAAGAATAAAAGCCCAAGCAACGAGATAATACCTCAAAGGAAAGCTCCAACAGAAGAGAAATCCAAATCCTTGCAAAGCCCCTTGCTCCAAACCTCTTAATTCCCCAAGATCTCTTCCAAAATCTCTTCTCCAAGGTCTAAATGCTCTCCAATCACTCACAAACGCTCCTTAGGGTTTCTGGACTTCAAAAGAGGGTAAAGAGGCTGGGGAGAGGGTATAATGTCCTTTAAATAGGGCTCATCCTCCGAAATTAGGGTTTTCTCCACTCAGCACCAACTCGCCGAGTCCAGCCGCCGACTCGCCGAGTTGGCCACTTAACAGGCGACCAGAGTCGCGACCCTACTCGCCGAGTCCACCCATGGACTCGCCGAGTTGCCCCTTTTACATTTACACTTTGAACCCTGAACTTGCACTCCTGAACTCAGGATGTTACAATTCTCCCCCACTTAAATTAGGCTTCATCCTCGAAGCCTGTGGCAACACAATTCCAGAATTAGTCTTGCAATGCACCTCCTGGCATTAACCAGGCCAGGTTCCTCAAAACACAACCACTGGAACTCAACTCTTCCCCTGCGGCGTTCTGACCACCGCCTCAAGCCGTCCACCAGCCTCATCCTCAGATAACCACACTTAACAGCCAAGTACCACTCCATGATACTTCACTCGTTCCAGATCACAACATTCACTTGACTCATACGAGCTAGAAATAACCCTGAACCACCGGAAACCCAATCTGAGCCCAACTTATCCACTCCATGCTGACAGGATGACACATCCTTCAGCTTTAGAGCAACTCCCATGAGTTCTCCTCCGCAATCACATACACATGCTGAACTAGCTCTAGCATCCTCAGGTTGGGAAGACCCGACACACTGACGACACCTCCACACATCCCCCAGGAGGAATTACCACTACATACACAATTCCTTGATCAAAATCAAGCTGGCAATCCAAGACTCCATCCCTGCATCCCTTCCGAGCCTCTTGGCTCTACACCCTAGGAACTCCTTCCGTGACCTCAGCAGACATCCAATCTGGATGTGATTCCATACCATTGCCGCAAACACGCTGCTCAATGACCATAATTGGAACACCCCAATCATAACTCCACATTACTGCTTTCACTTCCGTGAACTTACAGTCCCTCTCGGAGCTACATTCTTTTCCCTTTCCTTACCAAAGAAAACCACTTGGATGCCTTGACACTACCACAAGTGCCACGGTGCTCACCCAATACTACCCATTTCCTTATAGCACAACCGCTATCCCATGCACCACACATACTCTGAATCCGCTCGCAGGGACTCTCGAGTCCATGCTGTTGGAATAGTGTCTAAGGCTGCAACTATATTAGGCAAGTATTTGACCCGATTGTGCATGGTCCTTTTGGGTTGCCTTCACCATAGCAACTTGACAGGATGATTTATTATGAGAGAATAAATATTATTAATATATTATGAGAATAATATAAGGAATAATAATATTGTTATTTGATTAATATAAGTTATAAATTAATTAGTATTAATTTGGTGACTTAAAGAGATTAATTAAATAAGAGGGTATAAACTGTCAATTGTTTGATAGTTACACTTTAGACTGTAAATCCTTATTGGATGAAGGGTGGACGGATTCTAGGGCTAGGGATAGCTTCAAATCGTCCAATGCTTATCTAAGGAAAGGATTTGGATTACTTCAAGGAAAGATTATCCAACTAGGGTTTAAGGTGAAACCCTTAAGGAGTCTACAAGTATAAATAGACCCCATGGTCAAGGGAAATCAACATCTCATCTAGAATAGAGAACCCCTGGCCGATTTCCTCCTCTCCTCTCTCTCAAATCATCTTCTTTGTTGTTGGTGTTTGTAAGCCATTAGAGGAGTGACAATTGTGACTCTAGAGCTCCAAGACAACAAGATCAAATCAAGAGATTCAAAGGTAAACTTCTAGATCTGATTTTGTATTGTTCATATACCTAATTAGTCATTAGAAGTCTTGGATTCAAAGCATGTTTAATTAGAGAAACCTAGATCCAAGCATTAGGGTTTTGCATGCGCACATAGGAAAGTTCTTATGGCTAAAACCCTATAGTGGTATCAGAGCCTAGATTGGTTTCTATTAAATTGTTGCTTGTTTGTTTGAATCTTGTTTGCAAATTTCGAATTTTGTGTCTCTGTGTCATGAACTCGACGAGTTGGCCTGACTCGACGAGTCCAGTTGGGAACTCGACGAGTTTGAGCGTCAGGAAGGGCCAGATTCGGGATTTTTTTTCATATTTATCTTATGGAAACTTGCCTTTATCATATTAGATCAACCTTAATCCGATTTTCTGATATATATGACTATAATCTTGATCTAATTAAATATATTTATCAACTAATAAAATATTTAATTTCCTTATGTGATAATTAATTAATTATTTTGATTAAATTGGTAATTATCTTGCAAGAAATCTTTAAATAAATCAAATATAGATAATTATGGAATTAATTGTTAATTAAAATTATTTGTTATTTGATCCTCCATGTTTTAAATGTTATAAACTTGTCCTCAAGTTTTGAAATTTATGTTTTGTGATTAAAAGTTTTAATTTAGACAATTTAAAATTTCAAACCCTAGATTTTTTTAAAAAAGTTTAAAATACAACCCTATACTAATATAATATTACAAGATTAATATATATATATATATATATATATATATATATATATATATATATATATATGTATAACTAAAATGCTAGTCTTACCGTTAGTAGGCCTCATTCACGAAGCCGATCTATAAGGTGGGTATAAGGTTGCGGCCTATAAAATGGCGCTTAATGGGTGTACACTCACACCCACCACTTGCTTGATCGGTGGAGGGTCGTTAGCCGAACGGGTAGGATAGGGCAACCTCATCCTCTCATTAAAAGTATAATATGAAATACAAAGTAACTACACATTTTTTTAAAATTTCCCAATCTTAGTTACTTTAGGAAAAATGAATTGATGCAATCCCATGAAATTACACTTTGCACCCTTGCTAAGAAGTTAGTGGAGCGTGTGTGGTTTACCGGCACACTAAATGGTTCTAAGCAAAGGTGGCAAAGGGTGATTCATTGTTTATCATAGTTCGATGGAGCGTGTGTGGTTTACCGGCACATCGAATAGGTGATCATTACAATGAAGGCACCATGTGAATTTGCATGGTAATTCACACCCGCTTTGTGATCCTCGGTATCCCAGTCACAAACAAGAGGGGCATATCGAGATTTAAACATGCCATTGAACAGTTTCAACGAATCTCATCCGAACCTAGGAATTCTCAATACATTTAGGACTTAAAGTTTTGTTTTATGGTGGAGAATTAGTGAATCGTCATTCACTTACCTTCATATTATTTGCATGTTAGATTACGGCATCCCTTTTCTAATATGTAAATATTGATGTTGGATCCTTGCCCTAATTCTTCTTATTGGGTGATAATTAGGGATTCGTATTCTAATCTATCTTTGTCCTTTCTATTTGTAGATGTCGAACACAAACAATGATGCTGCTAGTTCTTTCACATTGATGAGCGTTTGTCAAAAGGTCACTTTCGATGGGACGAACTTTAGCGAATGGATAAGATACATTCGCACCATTGCTCGCTATGAGGATAAGGAGTATGTCCTCGATGAGAAGCTCGAGAAAATTAACCCTGAAATCGCTACTCCGGCTGAAATGACCGCTTTTGAAACTCATGAGCGCGATGCAATGAAGGTACATTGCATCATGATAGCCACCATGAACTCCGAATTCCAAAAGTCCTATGAGGACATGTACCCGTACGAGATGCATCAAGACTTATTGGAGAGATACCACCAAAACGCGAGACAAGAGCGTTATGAGATTTTCACTAACATGATTTCCGCTAAGATGGGTCATGGAGAGCCTCTTACCGTGCACCTGCAAAAGATGCAAAGGTATGTCGACCGCCTTCGCAAGTCAAATGTTGACTTTGGGGAAGACTTGGCGATCGACATGGTGCTTCACTCTTTGCCTCCGAGCTACAATCAATTTAGGATGACCTACCACATGAACAAAGAGGAGGTCACCCTAAGCAAACTCCAAGGTCTCTTGAGGGTCGCTGAGAGCAACTTCAAGGACAAGTCTGTTGCACCAACTCCCAATCCGCCTGCTGCTCCTGTCTTGGCTATTGGACAAGGAAAGGGAAAGAAGAGGAAGGCTTCATCTAAGAACTATCGTAACGTTAAAGCCTGAGATGGTGCCTCTTCTAGTGGGACCAAAGTTGATCTTGCTAAACCCTGCCCTAACCCGAAGGAGGCAGAGTGCCACCACTGCCACAAGATAGGACATTGGAAGAGAAGCTTCCCAGAGTACCTGCAAGCCATCAAGGAAGGAAAGATCAATCCGTCTTTCACAGGTATATACACAATCAAACCTAACGATTCATCTCATGCTATTTCTTGGGTTCTTGATACCGGTTGTGGTTACCACATTTGCTCTAATGTGCAGGGACTAAGAAGAAATAGGGATGTGGAGGCTGGAAGAATAAATCTAATTATGGGGAACAGAAGATCGTCACCTGTGACCAAGATTGGAGTATATTCTTTAGTGCTTAGGAATGGTTTAAGTTTAGATTTGAACAATTGTTGCTATTCGCCAGAAATGGCTAGAAACATCATTTCATTTCATGGTTTGTTTAGACAAGGTTTTAGATTTTCTTTTAATAATGAGAATGGTTCTATTTTAGCTTATCTTAATGGTGTCTTTTATTTTGAAGTTATACCATGTAATGGAATATATGAAACTGTTATGATTGTTGATAACTTAGGAAATGATGTTTTGAACATAGATTCTTCCAATAGTATGGATAGAGCATCCTTCTGGCATTGTCGTCTTGGACATGTCAACAAGAAACGCATAGCCCAACTCCAAAAGGACGGAGTGTTGGAGTCATTCGACCTTAGGGAAGATGACACGTGCAAGTCTTGTTTACTTGGAAAGATGACTAAGTCACCCTTCACAAGTACATGTGAAAGGGGTGAGGGTCTGTTGGACCTAATACATACCGATGTATGTGGACCGTTTAGATCAACCACGAAGGATGGGAACCGCTTCTACATGACTTTTACCGATGACTATAGTAGATATGGGTATATCTATTTGATCAAGCAAAAGTTAGAAACTTTTGAAAAGTTCAAAGAGTTCAAGAATGAAGTGGAGAATCAATTGGGCAGGAAAATCAAGATGCTTTGATCCGATCGAGGAGGAGAGTACCTAAGTCTTGAATTCACGATTATCTCAAGGAGTGTGGAATAGTTTCACAATTGACGCCACCTAGGACACCACAATTGAATGGTGTGGCAGAAAGGCGTAATCGAACCTTGTTGGACATGGTTCGCTCTATGATGAGTCGTGCTTCACTACCTATCTCTTTTTGGGGGTATGCCTTAGAGACTGCCGCCCATATCGTTAACCGAGTCCCTACTAAGAAGGTTGCCGAAACACCTCACGAGATGTGGACAGGGAAAGCTCCCTCGTTGGCACATATCAAGGTTTGGGGTTGCGAGGCTTTTGTAAGACGAGATACTCATGACAAGCTCGAACCTCGAAGTGAGCAATATATTTTCATCGGCTACCCGCAGAAATCCTTTGGATATCTCTTCTATAGACCGAAGGACAATGTTGTCTTTGTTGCGAGGAAAGGGGTTTTCCGAGAGCGAGAACTCATAAGCCAAGGAGACAGTGGGAGGCAAATCGAGCTTGAAGAGATTCAAGAGTCGATAGATGAAGGAACCTCTGCCGCTGCAACTCTACCCGAGGAGGAAACTCCGTTTGAACCGATTGACGAGTCCTTACCTCTTAAACGATCCGAAAGAGTTAGAGTTCAACCCCAGTTTTATGGTTTTCATATTACTACCGAAGGGGACACATATATTAGTGATGGTACACTAATAAACCTTGATGAACCTAATAGCTATAAGGAAGCCATGGCAGGCCCGGAGTCTGAGAAATGGAATGAGGCAATGGATAGCGAGATCCAATCCATGTATGATAACCAAGTTTGGAATTTGGTTGATAATGTGCCCGGACGTAAGACCGTTGGGTGCAAATGGATCTTCAAGAAGAAGACCGACGTGGATGGAAATGTACACACATATAAAGCGCGATTGGTGGCGAAGGGCTTTACTCAAACTCCCGGAGTTGACTATGATGAGACCTTCTCACCAGTTGCGAAGATAAAATCTATTAAAGTGATGCTAGCGATTGCCGCATTTCATGATTATGAGATTTGGCAAATGGATGTCAAGACCGCTTTCCTGAATGGGAAGTTGGTTGAGGATGTTTACATGGCTCAGCCAGAGGGGTTTGTGGATCCGAAGCATCCGAATAGAGTGTGTAAGCTTGAGAAGTCCATTTATGGACTTAAGCAAGCGTCTCGCAAATGGAATCTTTGCTTCGATGAGAAAGTCTAAGAGTTTGGATTTGTACGAAGCGAAGATGAATCGTGTGTATATGTCAAAGCCAGTGGGAGTATAGTAAGCTTCCTAGTTCTATATGTCGATGACATATTACTCATAGGAAACGACATCCTGACTTTATAGGAGATTAAGTCCTGGCTCGGGAAGTGCTTCGCTATGAAGGACCTCGGAGATGCTTCTTACATTTTGGGAATAAGGATAGTGAGAGAAAGAAGTAAGAGACTAATAGGACTTAGTCAGAACACTTACTTAGAGAAGGTACTGAAACGTTTTAGTATGGAAAACTCAAAGAAGGGAGAATTACCGATACAAAGTAATGCCAAGTTGAGTAAGACTCAAAGTCCGAGTACCGAAGCTGAAATAGCATAAATGAGCCGAGTACCATACGCTTCCGCAGTTGGCTCAATCATGTACGCTATGACTTGTACTCGCCCTAATGTAGCCTTTGCTTTGAGCATGGTTAGCAGATATCAAGGAAATCCTGGCAGAGCCCATTGGATTGCGGTGAAGAATATCCTTAAGTACCTTCGGAGGACAAAGGAATGGTTCTTAGTCCTCGGAGGGAGTGATGACTTGAAGGTGCGAGGGTATAGTGACACCAGTTTTCAGACCGACAGGGACACCTACCGTTCGCAGTCGGGCAGGGTCTTTACCCTAAATGGAGGAGCAGTGACTTGGAAAAGTTCCAAGCAGGAAACCGTAGCTGATTCAACATGCGAATTAGAGTACATTGCAGCGAGCGAAGCGTCGAAGGAGGCAATATGGATGAAGAACTTCATCGGTGATCTTGGAGTTGTTGTGACAACCCGATATTTCAACTCTTTGTAACGACCAAAATGGGTCAAGTATTGTAACCACTTCTGAATAATAAAAAGTTACCTTCATAATAACATGTATAAATAAGTTCTACTTAATTTCCTTCTATGATTAAATGTCTTTGAAACATAATCGTACGTGAAAAGAACGCCCAAATCCGACTTCATATAGTGAAGATGTGATTTTTTCCAAGTTCGGCTTAGCAACAGACAGCTAAAAACTCGAATCGGAGATCGAGCGACTTTTGGCCGGAATGACCTAAACGAGAATCGAAGGACTCGACAATGGTATTCCAGCGGTAAAAAGTCTGGCAAAAACCGACATCAGATAAAGAAGTTATAAATTTTCTAAGAAATTCCTTAAACACGATGAATTTTTAATAAATAATAAAAATATAATTTTGGAATTTGCCGACGGAGTCTAAACGAAAGTTGTAGAGCGTAGTCTCACCTACGCGAGGATATAAAGACCATCGAAAACGGAGTTCGTATGAAGAAGATATGGATTTTTGAAGTTTATTAAATAAATTATTTATTTATTTAATTCAAAATTCGGATATTATCCGAAGGGGAGTCAGCATCCTCCTCCGAAGTACGCGCTGCGTACTCCTGTACGCCCCGCGTAACCGAGAGGATTGGCCTCGGATCGTCCACGTCGCCATATCCGAGGAATCCGACCCGTCCGACCCGTCCGACCCGACGTCCCATCCGACCCAGCGTCCCATCCGACCCACCTCCCCAGCAACCCGTCCCATCCGACCCGAGAACCCAACAACCCGTCCCATCCGAACCGAGGCAGTCGAGGCTTCGGTCATGCATGACGTACGCGTACGCAGCGCGTACGAGCGTACGCCCCGCGTACCGAGGCAGACCAGCCTTCCTATAAATAGAATGCAAGGGTTTCCAAAGAAAGGGTTCATTTCTCTTCTTTCTCTCCCAACTTTGCCTCGTTTTCCGTGTCCGTTCAAACCCGAAGCTCTGGTCTTTTTGGCTCAAGTCCCGAAGGTCGATTTTACTCCCGAGATTCCCGAGAATCCCGAGGAAAATCCGTTTCCCGAGACGAAACTCTGCCCGGTTTTCCATCTCACTATCTTCAAACTTTCAAGTGAGTTTCATACCCCTAAATCAACCTTTTTAATTAGTCTAAATACTTTATTATGCATTCAAAGGGGGGGATTACAAGTAAAACACACGAGTATTATCGTGCGTTACATAAAGAAATTCTTTTATATACTGTTATATATTCAAATCACATGCGATTTATAAACAATTAAAGGAACTTATATATATATGTATATATGTATATATATATATAACATATGTCACAATAGCATTTTACCTTTTAAAATATAATGTTCTTGTAATGCATGTATAAACTAAACTATTCTTAGATTTTTCTTGTCTATCCTAGACTCTACACCCAAAAATCTATACTTTCATAAACAAGCGATTCCTTTCTCAATGTTTCTAAACAAACAAGACACGCTTTTTGGAAACTATAATAGGTATGGTTTTACGAAACAAATTTCTAACTCTTATGTAGTAGAATCACATATTTCAAGAAGTTCACTTTCGTGTACAAGAACAAACGTAACATTTTAACAAGTAGATCTGTTTTTATACCACGGATTTGTGAGACACTAACTTCATGTACGTTCGAGTACACATTTCAAGTCCTGTATTATATACCAGAATCCCTTGGAGGGGGAGCATGGTGTTTGTGTATAGATCTATACGGGCTTGACAAACCCGCGCCCTGACTGTTAGCTGCAGTCCACCGTTTGGGGTGACAAACGTCATAACATTTCAACGCCTGAAGAACGTTGTGTATAGGCATTCAGAGTCAATAGTATGGTTATAAAACTCACAAGGGGGTATTAAAATGTATTGATTTACAAGGTTTTCAAATTCTTTGGTTCTTTTACATTTACATACATTTTAGAAACAAACATTGGTCTTGAGTGAAGGCTACTTTTATACTAGTAGGAAATATTGGATTTTCTAACCACAAACAAACGAAGATAAAACATTTCAGTTCATTCGAACATTGTCACTTAAATACTTATGAAATTCACCAGCTTAAATGCTGATCTACTCTTTCAAAATTACTTGTATGTCCCAGGGAATCAGTAATTTCAGGTATTCATTTCGCTTTTGATGAAGGGATGCTGCGGCGCCAGTTTAATCTCGTATTTTGACATCATATTGTAATTGAGTTTTGAACATGTAACTTTTGACAAATGTAAACTTTCAATTATATATATGATGGTTGTATTGCTTTCTTTACTATGTATTCATTTGTTACGTTACCACATGAAGTCATCCGCCCCCGAACGTTTCCGCCGTTCAGGTTTGGGGGTGTGACAGATTGGTATCAGAGCAATGTTTATAGTGAACTAAGTATATCGAACCACATAAGATATACAAACTATAAATGCTTAAGGGACTAATACTCTCTGACAAAACAAATTTTCTTTTTACACTTAAGCAGCATTTCGTTCAACTTAAATTGGTAGTTCATTTAAGTACAAATACATACATACCACGAACTATTTTCATGTTATACAACTATACAAGTATTTAGACAAGTTGACACTACGATTGGGACTCGATATATGTAATCAGATTTTGGACAAATATAGCGTGATCAACTATATTTGCCCAAGATTGGACCAACGTATATCGAGGAATGATCGTAGTAAGCAACAAGTCAAAACTTACCAAACCATTACAAGAATCAAACACAAGCACTTAATTACTATAGGAGTATTTGCTATCTAAACTAGTTTAACTTACATGTTTTACATGTTCCGGCTTTACTCAATTCTTATAACCCCTTTTTCTCGTACAGTCAAATGGCTGGATTTCACCACCCTGGCGACCCCTACTTTCCCAACCAAGGCAACGGAGGATGGATCGAAGATGATCCCGAAGAGGACGAGGAACCCATAGAAGTGGGTGATGACTCCGGTACCGACTCAGAGCCGGAAGTTATCGATCCACCACCCATTCAACCTCCCGTCTTCGTAAGGAACTTTCAAGGACCGACTCCCGTCTGGGGAAGTCACCTCCACCATTGGAGCCAACAGCAAAACCTACGCCCTCCCTACGGCATGTGCCGGGACTTCTATGATGTCCGCGGCGGAGGTTCGGCTGATCGAGCACTCCCGGTAATGGTGGGTAAGTTAGCCAATCAGTCCTATCAGTCTGGAGTACAAGCTAGTCGACTCCGGGATATCAACGTGGAAGTGCAGGTTCACACTTCTGACATCCGTAGGCTGGACAAGATGCAAGACAACGCCCAATTCCAAGCTGAATCGTTTCAAGCGCAAATGATTGCAGCCCTCGCCGAACTAAGGGAACAACAAGCCGCTTTCGATAGGCGTCTAATGGAGTCAAAGCAATCAGATACGGAGTCAAGCTCCAAGCGCAACCTTCGACGCAAGTAGTGCTTGTCTAGGACTCAAATTTTGTTATAGCTTAGGACCTCGGCTAAAAGTCTTTAAATTTCTCGAACTTTGTAATCGGAGACCCTTATGGGGGTCAAATTTTCATGATCGTTGTAACAACTTTTATATTAATATAAGGGGCACTAATACTACTAAGTTGAGTATTTCGTTCGAACCTTGAATGGTCTTTGAGAACCCCAAATACTTGTTTCATACCTTCAGTCTTACAAATAACTTTCATTCTTCTATTGTAAGACTCATACTATCATCTGTTGTTGAACTATAGCGATTTAGTTCATGAGACACATACATTTTTCCATTCTATGAATTCTTATCCTTGTCTTTTCAATCTATAGTTGAAGGATGCCTCCGCGTAGGAATCCGAGGCGAAACAACGGTGAGGAAGCACCTATACCACCACCACCTCCACCACCCCAATTTGATGCTGTTATGTTTCAAGCAGCAGTCACCGCAGCAGTGGCAGCTGCCATGTCACAGATCCATAACTCAAGTACTAATGGCTCGGGATCTGGCACACACCCATCCAACCATGGCGAGAGTCATGGACCACCTCGGGAATGCACCTATAAGGACTTCACTAATGCCAAGCCCCGAATGTTTTATGGTACTGGTGGTGTGATGGCCCTGAGGCAGTGGATCGAAAGGACGGAGGCAGTCTTTGAAATATGCTCCTGCCCCGAGCACAGCAAGGTCAAATTTGCAACTTTCACCCTTCTCGATAAAGCTTTAACTTGGTGGAATGGCCACGTTAAAGTACTCACCCTAATCGTGGCCAACTCCATAAGCTGGGAGAACTTAAAGGCCATGATGATGAGAGAATACTGCCCACGGGGAGAGATTCAAAAGCTTGAACACGAGCTATGGACTCTCGGAATGGTTGGTACCGACATCGCTACTTATACCAACAGATTCTGCGAGCTGGCAATCCTTTGTCCAGATATGATTGCTCCCGAGAGCAAGAAGATAGAAAGGTACATCTGGGGACTGACGCCCCAAATGCGATCAAGCGTGTTAGCTTCTAAACCTGACACCTTTGAAAGTGCTAAGGAACTGGCACAATCTCTGATCGACTACGGAGGTCATCAGAACTCAACCACTTCTGCACCAGCCCCACAGAAAGCAAACAACAACTACAACAACTACAACAACAACAATGGCAGGAAGAGGGCATGGATTAAAGGGAAGGGTGGATCTTCCCAAGAATCCGCAAAGAAACAGCTAGTGTCAGTAAATGCGGCCACTGTACCTGCTACAGCCCCTACAAATACCTACCCAACAAAGCCTTATATAGGCAACCTCCCAAAATGCACCAAATGCAATTACCACCACCATGGACTTTGTCGAGCTATGCAGTGCGCCAACTACAGCCAGAAAGGGCACACAGCCCGTTTCTGCAAGGAACCCGCAAAGCCGATCACTCAAATTCCCGGTGCGGGTGTAAGGCAGGCTTGCTACGGTTGTGGCGAGGTGGGCCACTACCAGAGAAACTGTCCTAAGGCAGCAGGCACCGGAGGTGTGAGACGAGTTTTGGCAATAGGCCACAACGAAGCTGTAGCTGACCCAACTATTGTTGCTGGTACGTTCCTTCTCGATAATTCATACGCATGCATATTATTCGATAGTGGAGCGGAGAGAAGTTTCGTGAGTCAAAACTTTATTCATTTACTTAAACCTAAACCTAGCAAGTTAGAAAAATCATTCACTATAGAGATGGCCAATGGAAAAACCGAAAACACAAATTGCATATACATGGGCTGTACGTTAACATTAGACGGCCATTCTTTCCCAATCAATCTCATGCCGGTTCAAATTAAAAGTTTCGACGTCATAGTCGGCATGGATTGGTTGAGCCTTCTTCGCGCCGACATCATGTGCTTTGAGAAAGCAGTCCGTCTTAACCTCCCAAACAACGAAACATTAGTTATCTACGGCGACAAATCTAGTGCAAACCTTCGCATCATTTCGTGCATCCAAGCTCGAAAGTGCTTGCGGAAGGATTGTCGAGCATTCCTAGCGCACATCGTCGATACAAGTCAAGAACTGAAGGACATCAAGAGCATCTCGGTAGTACGCGACTTTCCCGATATCTTTCCAGAAGAACTGCCAGGATTACCACCGCAACGCCAAGTCGAGTTTAGAATCGACTTAATTCCAGGAGCTACCCCAGTAGCGAAGTCGCCTTATCGTCTTGCACCAGCAGAGATGCAGGAACTTTCCAGCCAACTTAATGAACTCCTTCATAAAGGATTCATAAGACCAAGTTTCTCACCTTGGGGAGCACCGGTCTTGTTTGTAAAGAAGAAAGACGGATCGTTCCGTATGTGCATCGACTACAGAGAGCTGAACAAACTTACTGTCAAGAACCGCTATCCTCTACCCCGTATCGACGACCTATTCGATCAACTTCAAGGGGCGAACTACTTCTCCAAAATAGACCTACGATCCGGATATCACCAATTACGAGTTCTAGAGGGGGACATTCCAAAGACAGCCTTCCGAACTCGTTATGGACACTACGAATTCGTGGTGATGCCGTTCGGATTAACCAATGCACCAGCAGTATTTATGGACCTAATGAATAGGGTATGCCGCCCTTACTTGGATCAGTTCGTCATCGTCTTTATCGATGATATACTTATCTACTCTCGAAGTGAGGAAGAGCATAGTCAACACCTACGAAAAGTCCTAGAAACACTGCGAACGGAAAAACTCTATGCGAAGTTCTCTAAATGCGAATTTTGGATTCGAAGAGTCGAATTTTTAGGTCACGTTGTTAGCGAGAAAGGTATACACGTGGACCCTTCCAAAATTAAGGCTATTGAGAACTGGTCGGCACCAAGGACACCTACAGAAATTCGTCAATTTCTAGGTCTAGCTGGCTACTATCGCAGATTCATAAAGAACTTTTCGAGCATTGCGAAACCTCTTACTTCATTAACCCAGAAAGGAGTGGCCTTTGACTGGGAAGCGAAACAAGAGAAGGCATTCCAGACACTAAAACAGGCCTTGTGCACCGCACCGATACTATCCCTCCCCGAAGGGATAGAAGACTTCGTAGTGTATTGCGATGCTTCAAATCAAGGACTTGGTTGTGTTCTTATGCAAAGAGGGAAGGTTATCGCTTATGCCTCCCGACAGCTTAAGACACACGAAGTGAACTATACGACACACGACCTCGAGTTAGGAGCAGTGGTATTTGCTCTGAAGATCTGGAGGCACTACTTATACGGAACAAAGAGTACTATATTCACCGATCACAAGAGCCTTCAACACATTTTCGATCAGAAGGAACTCAACATGCGACAACGACGATGGGTTGAGTTACTGAATGACTACGAATGCGAAATTCGTTATCATCCTGGCAAGGCCAACGTAGTAGCCGACGCCCTCAGTCGAAAGGAATACACTGGTCGGAGGGTCAAATCTCTGACCATGACTATCCATTCCCACCTATCCACACAAATTAAAGAAGCACAAATGGAAGCTTTGCAACCTGAAAATGTGGCGGGTGAATCCCTGCGAGGAATGGAGAAGAATTTAGAAGTCAAGGGTGGCGGAGCCTACTATCTCATGGACCGAATCTGGACCCTAAATCATGGTGGTTTCAGATACGTAGTCATGACCGAGGCTCACAATTCAAGATATTCCGTTCACCCGGGTTCAGATAAAATGTATCTGGATCTTAAGAAACTGTACTGGTGGCCTAACATGAAAGCAGAAATTGCTACCTTCGTGAGTAAATGTCTTACTTGCGCTAAGGTTAAGGTCGAGTATCAGAAACCGTCAGGACTACTACAACAACCAGAGATACCGGAATGGAAATGGGAGCGGATTACTATGGACTTCATAACCAAGTTACCCAAGACGACAAGTGGACTCGATACCATATGGTTCATTGTCGACAGATTGACCAAATCCGCACATTTCCTACCCATCAAAGAGACTGACAAAATGGAGAAGCTTACAAGAACTTACTTAAGGGAAGTGGTACGACTGCATGGTGTTCCAATATCCATTATCTCCGATCGAGATAGTAGATTCACTTCAAGATTCTGGCAGTCACTACAAAGTTCCCTGGGAACTAGGCTAGACATGAGTACAGCCTACCACCCACAGACAGACGGACAAAGTGAGAGAACAATACAAACTTTAGAAGACATGCTGAGGGCCTGCGTGATTGACTTTGGTAAGGCATGGGATATTCATTTACCCCTTGTCGAATTTTCATACAACAATAGTTATCATACAAGCATAAAGGCTGCTCCGTTTGAAGCCCTCTATGGTCGAAAGTGCAGATCCCCTCTGTGCTGGACTGAAGTTGGCGATACCCAGTTAGCTAGAGGAAGAGTTCCTGAAAGCACTCTCACAGGTCCGGAGATCATACGTGAAACAACAGAGAAGATCGTTCAGATTCGTGAACGATTGAAGGCCTCAAGAGATCGACAGAAAAGCTACGCTGACCAAAGGAGGAAACCTTTAGAATTCCAGGTAGGAGACCACGTCTTATTAAAGGTCTCACCGTGGAAGGGTTTAATACGATTTGGAAAGCGTGGGAAACTAAATCCAAGATACATAGGGCCTTTCGAGATTCTTGCCAGGATCGGCCCTGTGGCTTACAAGCTTAACCTACCGCGCGAACTTAGTAACATCCATCCAACCTTCCACGTCTCAAACTTGAAAAAGTGTCTGTCCGACGAGACTCTTGTTATTCCACTCGACGAGATCGAGATCAACGAGAGCCTCAACTTTGTGGAAGAACCAGTAGAAATCATGGATCGAGAGGTCAAACAAACAAAACAAAGTCGCATACCCATCGTGAAGGTTCGCTGGAACGCCAAGCGGGGACCCGAATTCACATGGGAATGCGAAGATCAGATGAAACAAAAGTACCCTCATCTCTTTCATGTTCACTAGCATCTTTGCTACTTTAAATTTCGGGACGAAATTCTCTCTAACGGGGGGATGATGTGACAACCCGATATTTCAACTCTTTGTAACGACCAAAATGGGTCAAGTATTGTAACCACTTCTGAATAATAAAAAGTTACCTTCATAATAACATGTATAAATAAGTTCTACTTAATTTCCTTCTATGATTAAATGTCTTTGAAACATAATCGTACGTGAAAAGAACGCCCAAATCCGACTTCATATAGTGAAGATGTGATTTTTTCCAAGTTCGGCTTAGCAACAGACAGCTAAAAACTCGAATCGGAGATCGAGCGACTTTTGGCCGGAATGACCTAAACGAGAATCGAAGGACTCGACAATGGTATTCCAGCGGTAAAAAGTCTGGCAAAAACCGACATCAGATAAAGAAGTTATAAATTTTCTAAGAAATTCCTTAAACACGATGAATTTTTAATAAATAATAAAAATATAATTTTGGAATTTGCCGACGGAGTCTAAACGAAAGTTGTAGAGCGTAGTCTCACCTACGCGAGGATATAAAGACCATCGAAAACGGAGTTCGTATGAAGAAGATATGGATTTTTGAAGTTTATTAAATAAATTATTTATTTATTTAATTCAAAATTCGGATATTATCCGAAGGGGAGTCAGCATCCTCCTCCGAAGTACGCGCTGCGTACTCCTGTACGCCCCGCGTAACCGAGAGGATTGGCCTCGGATCGTCCACGTTGCCATATCCGAGGAATCCGACCCGTCCGACCCGTCCGACCCGACGTCCCATCCGACCCGGCGTCCCATCCGACCCACCTCCCCAGCAACCCGTCCCATCCGACCCGAGAACCCAACAACCCGTCCCATCCGAACCGAGGCAGTCGAGGCTTCGGTCATGCATGACGTACGCGTACGCAGCGCGTACGAGCGTACGCCCCGCGTACCGAGGCAGACCAGCCTTCCTATAAATAGAATGCGAGGGTTTCCAAAGAAAGGGTTCATTTCTCTTCTTTCTCTCCCAACTTTGCCTCGTTTTCCGTGTCCGTTCAAACCCGAAGCTCTGGTCTTTTTGGCTCAAGTCCCGAAGGTCGATTTTACTCCGGAGATTCCCGAGAATCCCGAGGAAAATCCGTTTCCCGAGACGAAACTCTGCCCGGTTTTCCATCTCGCTATCTTCAAACTTTCAAGTGAGTTTCATACCCCTAAATCAACCTTTTTAATTAGTCTAAATACTTTATTATGCTTTCAAAGGGGGGGATTACAAGTAAAACACACGAGTATTATCGTGCGTTACATAAAGAAATTCTTTTATATACTGTTATATATTCAAATCACATGCGATTTATAAACAATTAAAGGAACTTATATATATATGTATATATGTATATATATATAACATATGTCACAATAGCATTTTACCTTTTAAAATATAATGTTCTTGTAATGCATGTATAAACTAAACTATTCTTAGATTTTTCTTGTCTATCCTAGACTCTACACCCAAAAATCTATACTTTCATAAACAAGCGATTCCTTTCTCAATGTTTCTAAACAAACAAGACACGCTTTTTGGAAACTATAATAGGTATGGTTTTACGAAACAAATTTCTAACTCTTATGTAGTAGAATCACATATTTCAAGAAGTTCACTTTCGTGTACAAGAACAAACGTAACATTTTAACAAGTAGATCTGTTTTTATACCACGGATTTGTGAGACACTAACTTCATGTACGTTCGAGTACACATTTCAAGTCCTGTATTATATACCAGAATCCCTTGGAGGGGGAGCATGGTGTTTGTGTATAGATCTATACGGGCTTGACAAACCCGCGCCCTGACTGTTAGCTGCAGTCCACCGTTTGGGGTGACAAACGTCATAACATTTCAACGCCTGAAGAACGTTGTGTATAGGCATTCAGAGTCAATAGTATGGTTATAAAACTCACAAGGGGGTATTAAAATGTATTGATTTACAAGGTTTTCAAATTCTTTGGTTCTTTTACATTTACATACATTTTAGAAACAAACATTGGTCTTGAGTGAAGGCTACTTTTATACTAGTAGGAAATATTGGATTTTCTAACCACAAACAAACGAAGATAAAACATTTCAGTTCATTCGAACATTGTCACTTAAATACTTATGAAATTCACCAGCTTAAATGCTGATCTACTCTTTCAAAATTACTTGTATGTCCCAGGGAATCAGTAATTTCAGGTATTCATTTCGCTTTTGATGAAGGGATGCTGCGGCGCCAGTTTAATCTCGTATTTTGACATCATATTGTAATTGAGTTTTGAACATGTAACTTTTGACAAATGTAAACTTTCAATTATATATATGATGGTTGTATTGCTTTCTTTACTATGTATTCATTTGTTACGTTACCACATGAAGTCATCCGCCCCCGAACGTTTCCGCCGTTCAGGTTTGGGGGTGTGACAGTTGTA
The DNA here is from genome assembly GCF_002870075.4 of Lactuca sativa. NCBI lineage: Eukaryota > Viridiplantae > Streptophyta > Magnoliopsida > Asterales > Asteraceae > Lactuca > Lactuca sativa. The sequence goes on from NC_056624.2 coordinate 230,652,425, forward strand.
CCTGCCATAAAGGAGCCCATGGAGATTTTCTGTGATAATGAAGGAGCGGTTGCCTTGACCAAGGAACGGAGAGATCATGGTAGATCACGACACATCGACAGAAAATACCACTTTATTAGACATCGTGTAGAAGAAGGACAACTCGTAGTGAAGAGGATATCATCAAAAGATAACCCAGCAGATCCGCTTACGAAGGGACTGAGTAGGGTTAAGCACTTGCATCATGCTAGGAGTATTGGGCTGAAGGATGATATTAGCATAGATTAGATAGTAGTAGAAACGTGTAATAGATAAATGTAATTAACATTTGATGATTAAATAAAGGAGTTTTATTTATGAGTAATGTTACTGTCTTATGTTAATTGTTTAACTATTGTTTCATTTTTTGCATGTTTTGACTTCCAGAATAATTGAGTTTATTAAGAATAATCGAATTATTCAAATTGTCCACAATCGTTCATATGTTGGAAGTAGATATGAATGAAGATTGTCGTGAATTGGTGCGTAGATTGTTTAAATGGTATTAGACATAGCAAAAGATTGTTGCGACGTTCATGAGTGCTTATGAACTGGTTTTGAGCATTGGAACAAACTGGCGCTTGCTGGAATCACCTTATGGAATATGATATATATAAAAAAAGGGTGATCGCAAGACGATAATATCATATAGTCTTAAAACCTAGATGTATGGTTTGTTATGTTAATTGATTGTACATTGATAATGCGAAAACGCATCAGTAACTCGGTGTTATAAAATGCATTGTTGTGTATAGTTGATTAATGAATAAGTAAATGCATGTAAGTCGAAGTTTATTTGTAACTTTTATCCTAAGAGGGAAAAAGCGATATCTCGGCCGCTTGATGATTTGATTTGACTTATGTGTCGGGCCCGGTCAAAACTGAATTGATGTGTTCGATTAAGTTCTATGTCAAATAAATCGGAGATCGAGAAACCTAAATGCTAGACTAATCATTCCATAGAATTGTCAGCATGATATCTAACAGAGGACTGTACGATCCCTTATCTAAAGGACAAGATTGATTAGATCAGAGTATGACAGCGTATTTGAGAGCTACGATTGCAAATCGAATTGTACTTGTGCATATAATTGCTAGACTTATCCAAGTGGGAGACTGTTGGAATAGTGTCTAAGGCTGCAACTATATTAGGCAAGTATTTGACCCGATTGTGCATGGTCCTTTTGGGTTGCCTTCACCATAGCAACTTGACAGGATGATTTATTATGAGAGAATAAATATTATTAATATATTATGAGAATAATATAAGGAATAATAATATTGTTATTTGATTAATATAAGTTATAAATTAATTAGTATTAATTTGGTGACTTAAAGAGATTAATTAAATAAGAGGGTATAAACTGTCAATTGTTTGATAGTTACACTTTAGACTGTAAATCCTTATTGGATGAAGGGTGGACGGATTCTAGGGCTAGGGATAGCCTCAAATCGTCCAATGCTTATCTAAGGAAAGGATTTGGATTACTTCAAGGAAATATTATCCAACTAGGGTTTAAGGTGAAACCCTTAAGGAGTCTACAAGTATAAATAGACCCCATGGTCAAGGGAAATCGGCATCTCATCTAGAGTAGAGAACCCCTGGCCAATTTCCTCCTCTCCTCTCTCTCAAATCATCTTCTTTGCTATTGGTGTTTGTAAGCCATTAGAGGAGTGACAATTGTGACTCTAGAGCTCCAAGACAACAAGATCAAATCAAGAGATTCAAAGGTAAACTTCTAGATCTGATTTTGTATTGTTCATATACCTAATTAGTCATTAGACGTCTTAGATTCAAAGCATGTTTAATTAGAGAAACCTAGATCCAAGCATTAGGGTTTTGCATGCGCACATAGGAAAGTTCTTATGGTTAAAACCCTACACATGCACTACCTCCACTACTCATGATCAATACCCAGGGCCAGACCTTCTGATGCCATCACATTGCGACATACTCATTCCATATCTTCATACAGATCTACTAATACATGTAGAGCCTTCAGCATGACTGGACCGCTTTTCCAGGCTTTCAGCCCATCTGGACCACTCTCAGAACCTTCAGCAGGTCTGGATCGCCCTCCAGGGCCTTCAGCATGTCTGGACCGTTCTCCGAGCCTTCGGCCTGACTGGTACGCCCACCGGCCTTTAGTCTATCCGGACCGCCCAACTAGCACTCATCATCCTACGTTATCCCTCCAGGAAAACTCTCCCATGCATACTGTTCTAGCCCTCTAGGGGTTATGAACTCTATCTCTATTCTACATACTCAAACCCGGCCTGATCCCAGGACTCCCACAATCAATCACCCTTGGTCTGCATCCCACCCCGTCTGTCTGACACTTGCTCATACCAGCCTACGCTCGGCTGACAGAACCACTGTTGAATCCCAACAGCTAAACAATCTCTCTTGCTTATCGATCTTCCGGAGAATTTTCCAATTCTCCCCCACTTAGAGCAATGACTATCAACCACCGGTCGCCATCACCGACCTTCCTTATGAACCTTACACAACACAACCCTTACATGCAAACCGATTCCCGCTAGAACGAGAAACCTTCCCAAAATTACATAACATCACTGATCATCCCGGGCTCGAAAGAAACCTGATCTTCAGCTAACCATTCCTCAGACTGCAGATGCTACCCGACATTCAGACCAAAAGCCAGATTCCCGCTAATAATCCTCATGGATGATAACCAACGAAATTCCCAACACCAAACCCATAACCATACCATAACCCTCAAGGAACAACGAATACAATACCAAAAATCACACAATGAGACTAGCAGATATACAATGCTCCATAATAATCACCAAATAACAAGACATCAAGAAAGAAACATACCCGCAGTTGCATCCGGCACTGCCCTAACCTCCTCCGCTGTAAGCTGAAAAGCACGACCCTGAGCCCTCGGGGGCTCCGCTCCACCCTGACCTCCACCCGTAATCCTCAAAGTGGCTGGTGCTGGAGCCTGCACCGGTCCTGCATCAAGCTGTGGACAGTTGACCCTCAAGTGTCCAACCTGATGGCAATGATAACAAATCCTCAAATCCCAAACCGGGGCTGTCTGCCGACAATCCCTCGCATAGTGCCCCTCCTTTCCGCACTTGCGGCATGCACCACCGGACCTACAAACTCCGGTGTGACCCTTCCCACACTTCCCACAAGTGTGGCTGCTCTGATCTCCCAATCTAGAATCCACGGTCTTGGACCGTTTCGACGCCGGCTGCGACTGCACTGGAGCCTGCCTCAGCTCTCGCAACTTCAACTCAATCTCCAACTCACGCCGCCTGGCGGCCTCCTGCAAATCCAACAAGGTCTCGCACCTCTGCATAGAAAAAAACTGCCTGATATCCCTCTTGAGCATACTCAGATATCGGGACATCTGAGCCTGCTCCGAAACGAACTCAGGGCAAAACATCGCCCTCTCAGTGAACATCCTGGTGATCTCCGTCACCGACTCCAAATCCTGCTTCAGCTCCAGGAACTCCTGAGCCAACCTCTCTCTCTCTCAACCCGCGGAACATAACGAGTGCTAAACATCTCCCAGAACTGATCCCAAGAAACTGCAACCCTCTGCGTATCCGAATATGACCCCGTGGTCAATCTCCACCAATCCTTCGCCCCAAGCCTCAACAGGTTCAGAGCACACCTCACCCTCTGATCAGCAGGACATGAACCCGTGAAGAAACACCCCTCCACGTCCGACAACCATCTCATCGCAACGATCGGGTCCTGAACTCCATCGAAGGTAGGGGGGTTCGTATTATCGAAGTACCGATACTGAAAACCTCGACCGGCTCCTCCCTCTGCCGCTGTAGCCGCCGCACCAGCCGTCTCTGTGAGAGCCACATAGCGCTCATCAAAATACTCAACCATGGCGGTCTTGATCGACCCAAACAGCTCCGGCAACTTGGTCCGGAACAACGTGACAACCTCGTCATGTAGGATCTCATGAATCCTGGAATCCAACTCGCTTGTGCTCATCTGACCAATAACCTCGGGCGGTACTGACCCAACCTGACCGCCCTCTCCTGCTCCCGATCCTGACCCGAATCCGCTCCCAGCATGCCTCGTAACCACCATACTGAAAAACACCTCAAGATCTCAAATACTTCCCACAAACCCGGGAACCAACTCCCAACCCAACCCTAGAGGTCATGGTTTCTTTGATATGCATATGGGTCCTGTGCTTTCAGTAGTACGGGCCCATACTACCTTCCACACCTACCCATATTTGTATCAAGTATCACCACAACACCCTAGTGAAGAACATACATAACAAGCACTCAACCCTCACTCCTAGAGGAACACTGGAAATCTCACACAGAAGAGACCCTAAGTTAGCAGGCATCATAAATCAGGAAACATTAACATGAAATCCTAAAGATCCCTAGCCTAGTACTAGCATGCTGTTCTATCAAATCTCAAATATCATGTATGGTATTTTGGGGTTACTTACTGGCTCCGGCTGATCGTACCTCCGTGTCCTCCTTTACTCATTTTGAAAACCATTTTAAATTCTCTTTTGAAAACTCTCCTTGATTTGAGACTGGATTCACACGAATGTTCCTCCAATTCACTCAAACCAAGGCTCTGATACCAACTTGTAACACTCTAAAAATTTCAACCAATTTAAACTTTTCAAAAACAACCCAGTTTCATTAAGTTATTACAAAAGGTTTTCAATACAATTATTATCAGAGTCTTCCCATAACCACATCATAAAACATAATCATGAGGAGCGGTAAGATCACGCCTTTGCCTTGCCACGGTCTCCTGAAGAACCTGAAAAACATTAAAACACAACTGTAAGCCTGAAAGCTTAGTGAGATACCCCCAAAATACCAACCACATATACCATACACGCACAACATGCCATATCATAACAGAACACAGAACAACCATGCACTTTGGGTCAACTGTGTGACTGGTCCGCCGCACCGGCCTTCAGTCCACCTGTCCACCCTCCGAGTCTAGCCACATATATCGAGTCTACAATGTGATTGGTCCGCCCGCACTAGGCCTTCAGTCCACTTGGTCCACTCTCTGAGTCTATAGTATGACTGGTCCGCCCCTACTAAGCCTTCAGTCGGCCTGGTCTACTCTCCGAGCCTCGGCACGTATGGTCCGCCCTCTTGGGGCCTACAGCCTATCCAGACAGCTCGCTGGGCCTTCGGGATAACCGGTCCACCCTGGGTATGTTGGCCTACAACACAAAGCAGGACCCGCCTCAACCCAACCCCAGTCCAACAACCATGTGCACATAAACATTCAATCATATAACAATTCACATTCAATCAAACTGATCTAGCAGATCACATAGCATAACATCATCCTAACCAGGATATCGACCTAACCGACCACTATCATAGCATCATCCTATATACCAGGATTCCGACCTTAGCCAGGTCTCTAACATATACCATCCTAACTACCAGGATGAAAACATAGCAAAGCAAAATCATAACAACGATACCCGGATTACAATCCGATAAAGGGCCGGCATTGGTGTCGTAGACCCTGTCGATATAGTGAGGATAACTCACCTCGCAACTGCCGACTGAGAAGATAAGACCAAGATGCTCCGACCACTGACACAATCTCCTCCAGTAGTCAACACCAATACTGAACTCAAAACAAAAGTTAACAATTCCCAAAATGCCCCTGGAAGTCAACTGGTCAACCCTTGGTCAAAGTCAAAGTCAAAGTCAACCTCCCGACTGACTTTACTCGCCGAGTCAACTCGATGACTTGCCGAGTCAACTCTGACTCGCCGAGTCCCCATGCTCAGAACTTCCCCAATCTACGACTCAACTCGTCGAGTCACCCTGAGACTCGCCGAGTCCAACAATTCTGAGTCCCCTCGCACTCAACTCACCGAGTCCTCTCTCGACTCACCGATTCACGGCTCAACCAAAAGAAAGTTAGGACCTTACGACCAGACTCGCCGAGTCCAAGAACAGACTCGCCGAGTCCAAGGCTATCTTCAACCAACTCGCCGAGTTGTTCTTCCAACTCGCCGAGTTCCTGCCCATCTTCAAGCAACTCGCCGAGTACACCTTTGTGACTCGCCGAGTACCCCTAGATCTTAATCCATACAGAAGCTTTCCAGGCCATGCAGATGATCCAAACCATAGATCTACCCTTCTACAACCCATCCATCACGTAAAGTGGCAAACTTTACGTGAATCCAAAGAGATCTAGGCATATAACACTCTAGGGTTAGGGTTTGGGACAAGATGGCTTCACCAATCACTCAAGAATAGGGACTTTAATGCACTCTAGACCTTCTCCATTCCAGATCTGAGGTAGCAACCTCAGATCTAACCTCCAAACTCAAAACACCAATGCTATCTTTTCCAAAAACTCCAAAATGAAGAATAAAAGTCCAAGCAACGAAATAATACCTCAAAGGAAAGCTCCAACAGAAGAGAAATCCAAATCCTTGCAAAGCCCCATGCTCCAAACCTCTTAATTCCCCAAGATCTCTTCCAAAATCTCTTCTCCAAGGTCTAAATGCTCTCCAATCACTCACAAATGCTCCTTAGGGTTTCTGGACTTCAAAAGAGGGTAAAGAGGCTGGGGAGAGGGTATAATGTCCTTTAAATAGGGCTCATCCTCCGAAATTAGGGTTTTCTCCACTCAGCACCAACTCGCCGAGTCCAGCCGCCGACTCGCCGAGTTGGCCACTTAACACGCGACCAGAGTCGCGACCCTACTCGCCGAGTCCACCCATGGACTCGCCGAGTTGCCCCTTTTACATTTACACTTTGAACCCTGAACTTGCACTCCTGAACTCAGGATGTTACATTGGGCCTGTACTACTGAAAGGACAGGATCCATACTCGAATCAGTGAGAGTCTTGGAGAACATGAGAAGCTTCGGGGAAGAGTTAGTGACCCGGTTTGGGGACAGAGGATGTTCCAGTGTTGCAGCTTGGCCTTTGGCAAGTGAGCTAGCGAGCGTGACAGGGTGTCAGACCCTAAAGGATATGACTTCCAAAAGTTTATAAATACGAGATCGATTTGGAGCACTTTGAGAAAAGGTTCGTGCTAGGTGAGTATAGTAGAGGGTCCCGGGAAGAGACCCGTGACTTCTGAGTATGTTTATGAGTATATATTCAAAAATAAAAATATTCTTGAACCATAAATAATAAAAATATTCTTGAACCTATTTCTTGATCATGACTTTAAAAACTTCTTGTAGAATAACAAATTTTTGAACAATCAATTGAAGAATAAAAACAAAAAATACATTATTTCTTAACAACCAAGTACCACCCCATGATACTTCACCCATTCCAGATCACACAATCACTTGACTCATATGAGCTAGAAATAACCCTGAACCACCGGAATCCCGACCCGGTACCATACTGCTATCATTTTCCTTTCCAGACATATCTTTCACCGAATTCACCGCTGAGACTTAACCTGCTCCTTTCCTGAGTCTAACTCTATTCCCTCCATGCTGACAAGATGACACATCCTTCAGCTTCAGGGCAATTCCCATGAGTTCTCCTCCGCAATCACATATCCATGCTGAACTGGCTCTAGCATCCTCGGGTTGGGAAAACCCGACACACCGACGACACCTCCAAACATCCCCCATGATGATTTACCACTACATACATAATTCCTCGATCAAAACCAAACTGGGAATCCAAGGCTCCACTCTTGTATCCCTTCCGACCTCAGCAGACATTCAACCCGAATGTTTTTTCATACCACCGCCGCAAACACACTGCTCAACAACCATAATTGGAACACCTCAATCATACATCCGTGCTACTGCTTTCACTTCCATGAACTTACACTCCCTTACGGAGCTACCTACATTTCCCTTTCCTTATCCAAGGAAATCTACTTGGCTGCCTTGTCACTACAACAAGTGCCACGGTGCTCACCCAATACTCATTCCATCTCCTCATACAGATCTATCAACGCATGCAGAGTCTTCAGCATGAATGGACTGCCTTACCAGGCCTTCATCCAATTTGGACAACTCTCAGAACCTTCAGCGTGTCTGGAACACCCTCCAGGACCTTCAGCCTGTCTGGACCGTTCTCCGAGCCTTTGGCCTGACTGGTATGCTCATCGGCCTTCAGTCTATCTAGACCTCTCAACTAGTATTTATCATCCCAAATTATCCCTCCTGGAAAACTCTATCATGCATATTGTTCTAGCCCCCTAGGGGCTCCGAACTCTAACTCCATCCTACATACTCAATCCCGGCCTGATCCTAGGCCTTCCGCAAGCAATCTCCCTTTATCCGAAACCCTTGGTCTGTATCCCGCCCCGTTTTCCTGTCACGTACTCATACCAGCCTACGCTCATGGTTGACAGAACCGCTGCTGAATCCCAAACAGCTAATCAACCTCCCATGCTTGTCGATCTTCCGGAGAATTTTCCAATTCACCCCACTTAGAGCACTGACTATCCACCACCGGTCGCCATAACCGACCTCCCTTAACAACCCTTCACAAAATCACATATCAATACTAATCATCTCGGAATCGGAAGAAGCCCGACCTTAAGCTAACCACTCCTCGGACTGCAGATGCTACCCGACACTCAGACGAAAAGCCTGATCTCCCACTAAAAATCCTCATGGATGATAACCAACGAAATTCCCAATATCAAAACCCTCAAGGAACACGAATACCATACCAAAATCACACCACGAGACTAGCAGATAACAATACTCCATAATAATCACAAGATATCAAGATGTCAAGAAAGAAACATACCCGCAGCTGCATCCGGCACTGCCCTGACCTCCTCTGCTGTAAGATGAAAAGCACGACCCTAAGCCCTTGGGGGCTCCGCTCCACCTTGACCTCCACCCGTAATCCTCAAAGTGGCCGATACTGGAGCCTGCACCGGTCCTGCTGCAAGTTGTGGACAGTTGACCCTCAAGTGACCAACCTGATGGCAATGATAACAAATCCTCAAATCCTGAACCGGGGCTGTCTGCCGGCAATCCCTCGCATAGTGCCCCTCCTTTCTGCACTTATGGCATGCACCGCCGGACCTACAAACTCCGGTGTGACCCTTCCCACACTTCCCACAAGCGCGGCTGCTCTGATCTCCCAATCTAGAATCAACGGTCTTGAACCGCTTCGGCGCTGGCTGTGACTGCACCGGAGCCTGCCTCTGCTCTCGCAACTGCAACTCAATCTCCAAATCACGCCGCCTGGTGGCCTCTTGCAATTATAACAAGGTCTCTCACCTCTGTGTAGATACAAACTGCCTGATATCCCTCTTGAGCATGCTCAGATATCGGGACATTTGAGCCTGCTCCGAAGCAAACTCAGGGCAAAACATCGCCCTCTCAGTGAACATCCTGGTGATCTCCGTCACCGACTCTGAATCCTGCTTCAGCTCCAGAAACTCCTGAGCCAATCTCTCCCTCTCAACTCACGGAACATAATGAGTACTGAACATCTCCCTGAACTGATCCCAAGAAACCGCAGCTCGTTGCGCATCAGAATACAATCCCGTGGTCAACCTCCACCAATCCTTCGCCCCGAGCCTCAACAAGTTCAGAGCACACCTCACTCTCTGATTAGCAGGGCATGAGCACGTAAAGAAACACCCCTCCACGTCTGACAACCATCTCATAGCAACAATCGGGTCCTGCACTCCATCGAAGGTAGGGGCTTCGTATTATCGAAGTACCGATACTGAAAACCTCTACCGGCTCCTCCCCTTGCCGTTGCTACAGCCGCTGTAGCCGCCACGGCAGCCGTCTCTGTAAGAGCTGCATAGCGCTCATCAAAATACTCAACCATGGCGGTCTTGATCCACCCAAACAGTTCCGGCAACTCGGCCCGGAACAACGCATCAACCTCATCATGCAAGATCTCACGAATCCTAGCATCCAACTCGTCTGTGCTCATCTGACCAATTACCTCGGGTGGTACTGACCCACCCTGACCGCCCTCTCCTGCTCCCGATCCTGACCCGGATCCACTCCCAGCATGCCTCGTAACCACCATACTAAAAAACACCGCAAGATATAAGATACTTCCCACTAACCCGGGAACCAACCCCCAACCCAACCCTAGAGGTTGTGGCTTCTTTGATACGCGTATGGTTCCTGTGCTTTCAGTAGTACGGGCCCATACTACCTTCCACACCTACCCATATTTATATCAAGTATCACCACAACACCCTAGTGATGAACATACATAACAAGCACTCAACCCTCACTCCTAGAGGAACACTGGGAATCTCCCATGGAAGAAACCCTAGGCTAGCAGGCATCATAAATCAGGAAACATTATCATGAAATCCTGAAGATCCCTAGCCTAGTACTAGCATGTTGTTCTATAATAGCTCAAAAACAAATATCATGTATGGTATTTTTGGGTTACTTATTGGCTCCGGCTGATCGTACCTCTGTGTCCTCCTTTTCTTTATTTTGAAAACCATTTTGAATTCTCTTTTGAAAACTCTCCTTGATTTGAGACTGGATTTACACGAATGGTCCTCCAATTCACTCAAACCAAGGCTCTGATACCAACTTGTAACACTCTAAACATTTCAACCCAGTTTCATTAAGTTATTACAAAAAGGTTTTCAATACAATTATTATTAGAGTCTTCCCATAACCATATCATGGAAGACATAAACATGAGGAGCGGTACGATCACGTCTTTGCCTTGCCACGGTCTCCTGAAAAACCTGAAACATTAAAACCACAATTGTAAGTTCGAAAGCTTAGTAAGATACCCCAAGATACCAACCACATATACCATACACATAACATGTCATATCATAACAGAACATAGAACAACCATGCACTTCGGGTCTACTGTGTGACTGGTCCGTCCTACCGGGCCTTCAGTCCATCTGGTCCACCCTCCGAGTCTAGCCATATACATCGAGTCTACAGTGTGATTGGTCCACCTGCACCGGGCCTTCAATCCACCTGGTCCACTCTCTGAGTCTACAATATGACTGGTCCGCCCGCACCGGGCCTTCAGTCGGCCTGGTCCACTCTCAGAGCCTCGGCACGTCTGGTCCGCCCTCTTGGAGCCTACAGCCTGTCCGGACCGCTCGATGGGCCTTCGGGATAACCGGTCCGCCCTGGGTATGTTGGCCTACAACACAAAGCAGGACCTGCCTCAACGCAACCCCAGTCCAACAACCATGTGCATATAAACATTCAATCATATAACAATTCACATCCAATAAAACTGATCTAGCCGATCACATATCATAACATCATCCTAACCAGGATACCGACCTAACCGGTCACTAGCATAGCATCATCCTATATACAAGGATACCGACCTTAACCAGGTCTAACATATACCATCCTAACTACCAGGATGCAAACATAGCAATGCAACAACATAACAACGATACCCGGATTATAATCCGATAAAGGGTCGGCCTTGGTGCCGTAGACCCTGTCGATATAGTGAGGATAACTCACCTCACAACTGCTGACTGAAAAGACAAGACTGAGCTGCTCCGACCACTAACACGATCTCCACCACCAGCCAACACCAAACCACTGAACTCAAAATAATGCCAACAATTACCAAAATACCCCTGGAAGTCAACTGGTCAACACTTGGACAAAGTCAAAGTCAAAGTCAACCTCCTGACTGACTCTACTCGCCGAGTCCCCATGCTCTGAAACTCCCATAACACGACTCAACTCGCCGAGTCGCCCCAAGACTCGCCGAGTCCCACAACTCTGAGTCTATCCGTAGTCAACTCACCGAGTCATCCCTTGACTCACCGATTCACAACTTGACTAGAAAAAAGGTTAGGACCTCACGACCAAACTCGCCGAGTCCAAGAACAAACTCGCCGAGTCCAAGGCCATCTTCAACCAACTCGCCGAGTTGTTCTTCCAACTCGTCGAGTTCCTGCCCATCTTCATGCAACTCGCCGAGTACACCCTTGTGACTCGCCGAGTACCCCTAGGTCATAATCCATACAGAGGCTTTACAGGCCATGCAGATGATCCAAACAATAGATCTACCCTTCTACAAACCATCCATCACGTAAAGTGGCAAACTTTACGTGAATCCAACGAGATCTAGGCATATAACACTCTAGGGTTAGGGTTTGGGACAAGATGGCTTCACCAATCACTCAAGAACAGGGACTTTTATGCACTCTAGACCTTCTCCATTCCAGATCTGAGGTAGCAACCTCCGATCTAACCTCCAAACTCAAAATATCACTAGATATGCTTTCCAAAAACTCCAAAATGATGAATCTAGATGAATAACAGCCCAATCAACGAAATAATACCTCAAAAGAAAGCTCCAACAGAAGAGTAATCCAAATCCTTGCAAAGCCCCTTGCTCCAAGCCTCTTAGCCTTCAAAGATCTCTTCCACAAACACTCCTTCAAGGCCCCAAAGCTCTCTAATTCACTCACAAACGAATATTAGGGTTTCTAGACTTCAAGGAAGAGTAAAGAGGCTGGGGAGAGGGCATTATGTCCTTTATATAGGGCTCATCCCCTGGAATTAGGTTTTCTTCATACAACACCAACTCGCCGAGTCCAGCCACCGACTCGCTGAGTTGGCCACTTGACACGCGACCAGAATCGCGACCCTACTCGCCGAGTCCAACCATGGACTCGTCGAGTTGACCATTCACAATTTCACTTTGAACCCTGAACTTGCACTCCTAAACTCGGGATGTTACAAAGTATGTTTGACAAGTATGCAAATGTGTAATGTGCTCGCTTTTATAAAAATGAATGTTTCAAATTAATGAACATATGTACATGTATAAACATTGTGTACTTAAACATATAAATAAGCATGCATAATAATAGCTCAAATCCTTGAAATACTATAGAGTTTCATAACGTGCTTGTTATAATATGCAATGTGACATAAAAATCATATAATTTTGTATCATGTAGTATTTGTTGTGTGAATTGGTTATTTCACAATAAAATAACCATAATTTCTATACGAAAAGTTTATAATAGTTTATCCGTAACAATATGTGAAATTGTTAAATAATAATACTTTTGTAAACTAAATTTATTGTATTTTCGTATAAAAAGGAAATTAATTTGATTAAAGAAAATATTTAGGCGCGTGTATTCCCCTGAAATAATTAAAATATTTTAATAGGACCGTAAGCACTCACCCTTGAAGCATGAGTTCCAATCGTTCAAATTCGGTTTCTTTGAGAAGCTTGACGTGAAAAACCGCAAAGTCACATTTCTTAAGCTTTGAAATAATTTTGGGACTGTTTCGTAACAAATTTAAACTATTGGGGGTTGTTGGGTAAACTTAATTAACCAAAATAGGACTGCTTTTGTTAAAATATTTCAAGGGAGGGACTGAAATGGTCTAAATGGGTTTAATGTTTGTGTCTTGGGCTGGTATTGTTAAGAAATCTCCATGGGAGGGGCTGTTTTGAATAAAATGCACCAAAGTTTGGGGAATGGACTCTTTTTTGCAGAAATGGTTCAAGTGACCGTGTATTTTGTTCATTTTACAAATAGAAAATGATTTTAGGGCTTTTATAAAAGGAAATCCTATGGAGGGACCATTTGTGATTAGTGGCCCAAACTTAATCTAATTTAGATTTATTTATGTGCCGTTTCTTTTGTTTGATCGGGCAATGGATGAAGGCGTATGAACCCAAGGCAGCAAAGGAACGGAAGCGTCATTGCAGGTGGAGGAGAAATCGATCACCAACTTAGATTTGGGGGGTTTCGACCCTTGGTTCCTTGCTCGTCGCAGGCCAAAAAGGGGACCGAGGGTGGTTTCGGCGATTTCAGATCGCAGTAAGGGAGGAGTCTCTGGGTCGGCTAGAACGAAGGAAGAAGAAGAATGGAGCAGCAAACTGCCGTCGATTCTCAATGGGTGAAGCTGTGAGGAGGTGAGCGCCTCCGACGTTCGAATGGTCCGAAGAAAAGAGAAGGGACGAAACAGCGAGGCTGCTCTCCTTCTCCGATGTTGAGGTGTGAAGAAGGGAAAGGGAGGCCAGAAGGGTTTCTTCGGTCTCGGTAGGTGCAGCAAGGGCTGCTCAAGCAGTTCCCAGCTGTTTCTCCTTCGATTCCGGTAGCGGATGCGAAGGGGAGGAGGACATTTGGCCCGATGGAACAAGGCAAGTAGAAACAGCAGCTCCGGTGGGGGTTTTTGGCAGCGGTGCTCGATAGAAGAAGAACGAAGCTGCGGTGGTCGACCGAAGTGCAGATCGGAGTTGTAGGGCGGCAATGGGACGCCTCGGGTTGTGGCAGTCGGCGTTTCCGACTGCTTTTTCGAGGTTTGTTTCTCCCTTTTCTGTTTTTTTTTTTTTTTTTTTGCTTGTTTTAGACAGAAATCAATGGGTTTTGGTGTGTGTTTGGCTTGATTATCCACAGAAATCGATGGGTATACATCAATAGATTTAGGGATGTGTTTTGGTTGCTTGAAATTTGAAAGGAAGAAAATGAAGTATAAAAAAAACGTATTGTTGTTCTTCCTTTTTGCAGGTGTACATGAGATCAAGAACAAAGTGTTCTTGGCTGAAAAACAAAGGTGTAGGCAGAAGGGTCGATCAACGTGGGGTGTTTGTTTGACAGTAATTGATAAATGGAATGGACGATTGTGTTGCTTGATTTTATCATTATTAGTTTGTAGTTGAGTTTGAGTGTTCACTTTAGCATTGTACAAGTTTTGTTTGAGTGTAATTGTTAGATAATTATGGACCTCAATATATATATATATATATATATATATATATATATATATATATATATATATATATATATATATATATATATATATTATCATTAAATCTAGATGTTATGGTAAAAGTATAAATTGTTGATGGACTGATTTATAAAATATTTACTTATCTTTTGGGTTGAGTAACTTGAGTTCACGGTTTGACTCAAAATCTTCAAAATCTCTTCCATCTCTCACATTAAGGTTTATCTCCATCTGTAAATACATGTGATGAGGAGTAGATCTAGACACACGAAATATACTTGTAAATTCGTTTAGGGTTTGGTGAGGGATTTTAGAGAGAGCTCTTGAGATCAACTGGAAAATCCAACCCAGTTCTTCAAATCGAAGATCATAATAAAATCAGGTATATAATTGTTCTTTAATGTTTAAGTTTTCTATTAATCAAATTCGAGATTAAGGATCCATAGTTTATGCTTCCGTATTTATGTTTTGGTTATGAAAGTAACCAACAATTGGTATCAAAGCCAACTCGAATATGTTACTAGAAATCTTTTTAACGATTGGTTTCGAAACTCCAAGATGTTTTGAAATAAACGTATCTGTTAATCATTTTTGAGTTTAAGATCTCTGAAATTGGTCCTCGATGAAACATACTTGTTTATCTCTCATGCGCTAAAATCACCATCACGTGACTAAAGGGGTTTATTTTCTACACTGTATCAAGATTGCAATTTTTTATTGCTTTCAGTATTTAATATATACTCCATACTGTTTCAAAGGTATATCATAGTGTATTGTTGAATATTACAAATTCTTGCCCCTGCGTACACCTTCAATTACAACCAAAGAGTTAATATTTATATTTGTTTTAAACACATATTTGTTTATTTGATTTTGTAATTGACCATAACAAGTCGAGATTTAATGATTTGGTTTAATTCTGGATGATCGGTTGTGTTGGAGGATTTATTGTTTGAATAAATTTGGTTTAATTATTTTCAAACAATTTAAAGTTATGCAGATTCGGAAGTCATGATTTTTTTTAACCCCACAAAATTCTAATTCGGTGTTTCTACTTTGGTTTTGACATTACATGATATTATGGATGTTTTCTTATACTATTGGTTTCATAATAATATATTTAAAAATGAAATTTTCGGCCTTTATTTTTGGGATATTACAATACCGTAAGTGTGCGATTACCTAGAAGTATTTCCAGAAGATCTATCTGACATACCTCCAGTCATAAAGGTCGAATTCTGAATCGACCTAATCTAGGGTACAACATCTGTGAAAGATCTCCTTATTATCTGGTTCCATCATAAATGCAAGAACTATCTAGTCAACTTCAAGAACTTCTTAACAAAGGCTTTATCCAACCAAGCTTCTCTCCATGAGGAGCTTTGATATTGTTGTCAAATAGAAGGATGTATTGTTCAGGATATGCATCAACTATCGAGAGTTGAGCAAACTCGTCATCAAGAACCGATATCCTCTCTCGAGGATCAATGACCTGTTCGACCAACTACGAGGATCCCGTTACTACTCTAAGAGTGATCTAAGATCCAACTATCATCAACTCATAATGCAAGAAGCAGACATTCCAAATACAACACTTAGAACTCGGTACAATCACTTATAGTTTCTGGTTATGCCATTCAGTCTAACCAACAACGCTAACTGAAGTACGCATAAACTATTAGTGATTGTACTAAGTCCTAAATGTTGTGAATAACTCCTAGCCTTAACTTAATTGTGATTTAGTCACTAGGCATAAGGAATATCATTGTATGAGGTTTATAAAAGCCGAGTATGTTTGACATGTATGCAAAAGTGTAATGTGCTCGCTTTTATAAAAATGAATGTTTCAAATTAATGAACATATGTACATGTATAAACGTTTGGTACTTAAACATATAAATAAACATGCATCATAATAGCTCAGGTCCTTGAAATACTACATAGTTTTCATAACGTGATTTCTGTAATATGTAATATCACATAAAATCATATAATTTTGTATCATGTAGTATTTGTTAGGAGTGACAATCGATGTAACGACATGACAAAAATACACGACACGAAACGAAATTGAAATTCGAATTCGTTTCCGTGTCATGTTTATGTCAGGTGTAAAAAACACGACGTCGTGTCGTGTTGTGTTCGTGTTCAAAATTTGACACGAAGTTGACACAATTTAACATTTTTTGTCATGTTTGTCATGTTTTTCGTGTTATGTATGAATAAATATTAATTAAATACATTAATTTTTATTTCATGTTATCTTGTCGTGTTGTGTTTGTCGTTTATTAATCGGTTTGTTTTCGTGTTAGTTCAAAAAAACCTGAGGTCGTCTCGTGTCGTGTTCGTGTTACATAAAACTTTGTCGTATCGTGTCGTGTCGTGTCAGACAAAAACACGACACGATGGCCCGATTTGCCACCCCTAGTATTTGTTGTGTGAATTTGTTATTTCATGATAAATTAAACATAATACATATACGAAAAGTTTATACTAGTTTATTCGTAACAATATGAGAAATTGTTAAATAATAATATTTTTGTAAACAACATTTATTATATTTTCGTGTATAAAGGAAATTGATTTGTATATAGAAAATATTTAGGCACATCTATTCCCCTGAAATATTTAAAATATTAAAAAGGGGCAGTAGACACTCACCCTTGAAACGTGAGTTCCAAGCGTTCGAATTCGGTTTCTTTGAGAAGCTTGACGTTAAAAACCGCAAAGTCACATTTCTTAAGCTTTTGAAATATTTTTGGGACTGTTTCGTAACGAATTTAAACTATTGGGGGTTGTTGGGTAAACTTAATTAACCAAAATAGGACTGCTTTGGTTAAAATATTTCAAGGGAGGGACTGAAATGGTTGAAATGGGTTTAAGGTTTGAGTCATGGGCTGGTATTGTTAAGACATCTCCATGGGAGGGGATGTTTTGAATAAAATACACCAAAGTTTGGGGAATGGACTCATTTTTGCACAAATGGTTCAAGTGAGGGCGTATTTTGCTCATTTTACAAATATAAAATGATTTTAGGGCTTTTATAAAAGGAAATCTTATGGAGGGACCATTTTTTATTAGTGGCCCAAAACTTAATGTAATTTAGGGTTTTATGTCCCGTCTCTTTTGTTTGATCGGGCAATGGATGAAGGCGAATGAACCCAAGGCAGCAAAAGAACGGAAGCGTCATTGCAGGTGGAGGAGAAATCGATCACCAACTTAGATTTGGGGGGTTTCGACCCTTGGTTCCTTGCTCGTCGCAGGCCAAAAAGGGGACCGAGGGTGGTATCGTCGATTGCAGATCGCAGTAAGGGAGGAGTCTCCGGGTCGGCTAGAGCGAAGGAAGAAGAAGAATGGAGCAGCAAGCTGCCGTCGGTTCTCAATGGGTGAAGCTGTGAGGAGGTGAGCGCCTCCGACGTTCGAATGGTCCGAAGAAAAGAGAAGGGACGAAACAGCGAGGCTGCTCTCCTTCACCGATGTTGAGGTGTGAAAGGGGAAAGGGAGGCCAGAAGGGTTTCGTCGGTCTCGGTAGGTGCAACAAGGGTTGCTCAAGCAGTTCCCGGCTGCTTCTCCTACGATTCCTGTAGCGTATGCGAAGGGGAGGAGGACATTTGGCCCGATGGAGCAAGGCAAGTAGAAACAGCAGCTCCGGTGGGGGGTTTGGCAGCGGTGCTCGATAGAAGAAGAACGAAGCTGCGGTGGTCTTCGGTGGGTGAAGATGGGAGTTGTAGGGCGGCAGTGGGTCGCATGGGGTTGTGGCAGTCGGCGTTTCCGACTGCTTTTTCGAGGTTTGTATCTCCCTTTTTTTTCTTTTTTCTTTTTTGCTTGTTTTAGACAGAAATCAATGGGTTTTGGTGTGTGTTTGGCTTGATTTTCCACAGAAATCGATGGGTATATATCAATAGATTTAGGTGGGTGTTTTGGTTGCTTGAAATTTTACAGAAAGAAAATGAAGTATAAAAAAAACTTATTGTTGTTCTTCTTGTTTGAAGGTGTACATGAGATCAAGAACAAAGTATTTTTCTCTGAAAAACAAAGGTCGAGGCAGAATGGTCGATCAACGAGGGGTGTTTGTTTGACAGTAATTGATAAACGGAATGGACGATTGTGTTGTTTGATTTTATCATTATCAGTTTGTGGTTGAGTTTGAGTGTTCACTTTAGCATTGTACAGGTTTCGTTTGAGTGTAGTTTTGGGTTGAAGAAATTGTGCAAGTAATCTTCAAATCCGTTTACTTGTTCCTTTTTGATGTGAGAACAACGAAGAAGAATGCTGAAGACGTGATCTGGTGACTTCTGTTTCATATGACAGCTCATATTTTCTTTGCATGGATTGATTTTAAAAATAAATTTTGTTTCTCTTGTGTGAAGTTTGGTTTGAATATATATTCGTTTAGGATTTTCTAAACAGTTCTCATATATATATATATATATATATATATATATATATATATATAGAGAGAGAGAGAGAGAGAGAGAGAGAGAGAGAGAGTGTGTTAGGTTCAAATGTTTTCACTATCTATTGTGTGCCTGTGTTATTCATTCTGGACCAATCATTTTAATTATTTTAAGAAAATAGTGCCTGTGTTATTCATTTTGGACCAATCATTTTAATTATTTTAAGAAAATAATTAATGTTTATTAAATGCTGAAGATGTAATTAATACCTATTATATCTTCAACATGTAAATCCGCCTGGGAAAGATTCGTTTATGGTGTATGGAGATAAACGCAGAGTGAATTCTGGAATCATTTCATTGATGAAAGCCAGAAAATATTTGACCAAGGGGTGTACATCGTATTTAGCATTCGTGATTGATGCTAAGAAGGAAAAGAAGGTGATGCAGAATATTCCAGTTGTGTGTGATTATCCGGAAGTATTTCCCGAAGATCTTCCTGGATTACCGCCTGATCGACAAGTGGAATTCCGTATTGACTTGTTGCCAGGAACGACGCCAATTGCAAAAGCACCTTATCGATTAGCACCGACGGAGATGAAGGAGCTAATGATGCAACTTCAGGAGTTATTGGACAACGGTTTCATTAGACCTAGTTCATCGCCCTGGGGAGCTCCGGTGTTATTTGTAAAGAAGAAAGATGGAAGTATGAGAATGTGCATTGATTACAGAGAGCTGAACAAGGCAACAATAAAGAATAGATATCCGTTGCCGAGGATTGATGACCTGTTTGATCAATTGCAAGGTTCGAGTTATTTCTCGAAGATCGATCTTAGGTCAGGATATCATCAGCTAAAAGTAAGAGAGCAAGATATCGAGAAGACTGCATTCAGAACAAGATATGGACACTACGAGTTCTTGGTTATGTCGTTTGGACTAACCAATGCCCCAGCAGCGTTCATGGATTTGATGAATAGGGTTTGTAACCCGTTCCTAGATAAATCCGTGATAGTGTTCATAGACGACATTCTGATCTACTCGAAAAGCCAGGAGGAGCATGGCAGGCACTTGCGAGAAGTGTTAGAAGTTTTGAAGAAGGAGAAGCTTTATGCGAAGTTCTCCAAATGTGATTTTTGGATTCGTGAGGTCCAATTCTTGGGTCACGTGGTCAACCAAGAAGGGATAATGGTTGATCCAGCAAAGATCGAAGCTGTGACGAAGTGGGAACAACCGAAAAGTCCCACGGAGATTCGAAGCTTTTTAGGATTAGCCGGATATTACCGAAGGTTTATCCAAGGCTTTTCTTCGATCGTTAGTCCATTGTCAGCTTTGACCCACAAAGGAGCTACTTATGCTTGGGGTGAGAAGCATAAGGAAGCATTTGAGAAGCTAAAGGAGAAGCTATGCGAGGCACCGATACTTTCTCTACCCGATGGAGTTGAAGACTTCGCTGTCTATAGCGATGCGTCTGGGGTTGGATTGGGTTGTGTTTTGACCCAAAGAGAAAAGGTGATAGCATATGCGTCTCGACAGGTGAAAGAGCATGAAAAGAACTACCCGACTCATGATTTGGAGTTGGCAGCGGTAGTTTTCGCTCTGAAAATATGGAGGCATTACCTCTATGGCACAAAGTGCAAACTTTTCACTGATCATAAGAGTCTCCAATACCTCTTTAATCAGAAAGAATTGAATATGAGGCAACGACGCTGGCTAGAATTACTTAAAGACTATGACTGCGAGATACTTTACCACCCCGGTAAAGCTAATGTTGTTGCTGATGCTCTCAGTCGGAAAGTCAATCCTGAAAGGAAAAGGCCAAGAGTGTTGAGAATTGAAGTTGTCTCAACTATTTTGGAAAGTATAAAGAAAGCTCAGAGCGAAGCTTCTGAGAAGAATGACAGAAAGGAGGAACGTTTGGGCAAAACGTTGGTGTTCGGTGTAAACAGTCATGGACTGAAGGTGTTCCAAGATCGGATTTGGATACCTAAGACAGGAGGAGTCAGAGATCTTCTGATGGAAGAAGCTCACAAGACCATGTACTCGATTCATCCGGGTAGCACTAAAATGTATAGGGACCTGAAACCCTACTACTGGTGGCCGACGATGAAGCTTGATGTTGCAAAGTATGTGGCCGAGTGTGTGACTTGTGCGAGAGTCAAGACACAACATCAGAAACCGTACGGGAGTTTAGAACCTTTGCCTGTGCCTATGGGTAAGTGGGAAGACATTGCTATGGATTTTGTCACTAAACTGCCCAGAACAAAGAATGGTCACGACATGATTTGGGTGGTCGTTGATCGATTCACTAAGAGTGCGCATTTCATAGCAGCCAGGGAGAAATGGTCTATGGATAAGCTTGCGAATTCTTATGTGAAGGAAATTGTGAGGCTTCACGGTGTTCCGTTAACGATTGTGTCGGATCGTGATAGCCGTTTCACATCGAGGTTTTGGAAAAGTCTACAAGAGGAATTGGGTACCAAGTTGTGTTTAAGTACAGCTTACCATCCGCAGACTGATGGTCAGAGCGAACGAACGATACAAACACTTGAAGATATGCTGAGAGCATGTACTCTGGAATTCCTAGGTAATTGGGATGAACATTTACCGTTGGTAGAATTCTCCTATAATAATAGTTTCCACTCGAGCATTAAGATGGCACCTTACCAAGCTTTGTATGGACAGAAGTGTCGTACGCCGTCTTGTTGGCTTGAGGCTGGGGAAAAGCAGTTTATGGGACCGGATTTGGTTCATCAAACTGCTGAAAAGTTGAAAATAATTAGGGAAAGAATGTTAGCGGCTCAGGATCGTCAAAAGAGCTATGCTGACAAAAAGCGAAGACCGATGACTTTTGAAGTTGGAGATTCGGTTTTGCTTAAAGTCTCGCCGTGGAAGGGACTTATAAGATTTGGTAAAAGGGGAAAGTTGAGTTCAAGGTTTATTGGACCGTTTAAAGTTCTTCAGAGGATTGGGAACCAAGCTTACAAGCTCGAATTACCCGAAGAACTGAATGGAATTCACAACACTTTTCATGTGTGTTATTTGAGGAAGTTCACGGGAGAAGTTCCCGACATAATTCCAATTTCTGAATTGAGAATTGATGAGAACAAAAGGTTGATTGAAGAACCAGAGGCAATTGTTGACCAAAAGACTAAGAAGTTGCGACGCAAAATGGTTGGGTTAGTG
Source organism: Lactuca sativa (assembly GCF_002870075.4). Classification (NCBI taxonomy): domain Eukaryota; kingdom Viridiplantae; phylum Streptophyta; class Magnoliopsida; order Asterales; family Asteraceae; genus Lactuca; species Lactuca sativa. Next base: position 230,674,717 of record NC_056624.2, read on the forward strand.
CTTGTCCGATGGAAACACACGAATGGGCCGAATCTCACCTGGGAGACGGAGAGTGACATGATGGGTCGCTATCCACATTTGTTTGTTGATGTGTGATTCCGGGGACGGAATCATTCTAAGGTGGAGAGAATTGTAACGCCTGTGTTTCCGGGCTTGCCATATTTAGCAATATAATAGTCTAGGTTAACCTTTGTAACCCGTTTTGAAATAATAAGAATGTATTATTTGAGTATTATGTGTTTTGTGCTTAATTGCTTAATTATGTGGTCTGATTAATTAAGAATAAAAATAAGCGTCAAAATTTAAGTGTGAAATAAACTTAATATCTTTGGTTAATGTTGTAGTAGTCGAAATGAGGTTTCCGAATATATATAGAACGCCCAAATCTGACTTCGTATGAGGAAGTTATGATTTTTCTAAGATTCGGCTTAGCAGTGCACGACCCGAAACTCGAATTTTAGTTCGAGCGGTTTTTGGCTTACGTGACCTAAATGAGAGTTGAAGGTCTCATTAATAGGAACTCAACGGTAAAAATATGGACGAAAACGGAGTTCGTATGAAGGAGTTACGAATTCTTCGCGGTCATTTAACAGTCTAAACGCCTCCTACTGTTAAATTTGAGATCGGTCAAGATTTAGCCGACGGAGTCTAAACGAAAGTTGTAGATCTTGATTTTACCTACGCGTGGATATAAAGAACTTCAAAAACGGAGCTCGTATGCGAAAGTTATGATTTTTCTAAGTTCGAAGGCTAACACGCGATAGGGGTGACGTGGCACCACCCAGAGTTTGACACGTGGCACCACCAGAAAGCCGCCACATGGGCCAACTCGGCGAGTAGGTGTTCCCTACTCGGCGAGTATGGGCCAACTCGGCGAGTAGGTGTCCCCTACTCGGCGAGTACATCAGATATTTTCACTATAAATAGGATGCGAGGGTTCAGGGTTTATTTGCTCATTTCTTCTCGTCTTTGCGCCGAAGCTCTGCATTTTTACCCCCGAAGCTACCCCGAAGCCCCGGTATCATACTCTAGCCCCGAGGCAAGTCCCGAGATCCCGAAGATCCCGAGAAGCGCGGTTCCCGAGTCGAAGCTCTGCCCGCGAGAAGTTCGATTTTCGAGGAGATCTTCCAGATCTGCTGTGGATTACTACTTCTATAAGCCGTAGTGCTGTCGGATCGTCTTCTGATCAAGTGAGTGTGTAGTTATTTCTTCTAATACAATAATACGAAGTATTTTATATAAAAATACGTGCTATGTGTATATATTTGGTTGTGTTATGTGTGAATGAGTATTCATTCTCTTCTATCTTACAGATCTGCTTATTTCTTTATGAGATATGTGTTATGTGTGTGTGTGCCTCATCTGTTATGTGATATATGTGTTGATTCAAGCATGCTATACAGGTTTTCTTTAAACTATGTATACAAATGTATATTTTTATCTACTAATATGTTGGGTAGAACATGGGTAGATAGTTGGTGTGTAATAAACAGATGAGAGGCCTCGTTGTTGTTGTTGTTGTTGATCTAGTTATTCAGCGGAGTATGGATAACGACCACGGACTCTTTCTAGACAGTCCAGTGGAACGCTAGCAGGTTCATAACCTGTAGGTGTTGTGAACGATGTGTTCACCGGTGTACTCTATCCCCCTCATGGTTGCCTTTAGGATATCTATTGTTGAGGAAACCCCTTCGCAGTGATGTCCGTCCCGATGAAAATCCTAGATTAGGTCCCTTGAGATAGTTGTTTTAGGGACGTAAAGTGAGGATAACGGGAATGGGTAATCGGGATAGTGTTTGGTTGGTGAAATTAAATATAACTTATTTATTGTGGGTTGAAAACCCTATATGCTCACCAGGCTCCCAAGCCTGACCCACTCAGTTTTATTTGTATTACAGGAAGTGGCACAAGGGCGTAAGATGGATGGATCATCTTGTTGTTTTGTTTACAAGTCTGTATATGTATATATTTGTTGAATGACTTGTAATGTTTATCGTTTATGCTTTATGGTCTGTATCGGAACATGACATCCCGAGTTTTGATTATATAATGAAATGCATCTCTTGATGAAATGCTTTGATAAATATTATTTTATCATGTTTTGTTTTGGGAACAAATTCCGCAACTCTTTCAAATCAAAAGGATTTACTCTGAAAATATTTAAAAGCATAAATGAAAATCGGTCTTTTCTGGCCGAGATTTTGGGGATGTCATAGTTGGTATCAGAGCATTAGTTTAAGCGAACTAGGAATTTGTAGGATTTCTAGACTTAAACTTAGAATGCTAAATGTAATGATGAGATGTGTGTCTGTTGGATTTTAGACACGAGCACTAGTTTATTTTAGGAAAGTTGCCTAAAATGCTTTTATGTGCTAAATGTTATATGTTGCCATATATGATATTATTTGTTCAGATCTACGGTTTGTTGCCAACCGGATCTGAAGGTTTATGTGTTTAGGATTCTAAGCGTATGCCTACGTTATTAGAACTAGCATGTAATCGTTTGGAGTAATAAGGTGAAATTATTCGGTGTGTAGATCAAAATGGTGAGAACAAGGAGTGGCGTTGGAAACGCAGATGAAGACAGGAATCAACCGCCAGTGATTGAGCAAATACCTGTTGTAGCAGCAGCACCAGAACCAATAACAATGGCTGCGGTGCAAGCCATGATTCGGGCTATGCTAGCCGAACAAAGGGAGGAGATGCGACAAATGTTGCATAATAATAGGGATGAACCTATCATACCTATTGAGGAACCGGAATTGATTCCCGAGCAATCGGAGGAAGGGAACAATAGTCGCATGGTGAGTCAAGTTGGGACCCAAGAGGAACGAAGGAACGATCCGGAAAGGAGAAACAACAAGGATGGGCGTATGTACAAGAATTTCTTGGGCGCCAAACCGCCAAGTCTTTCTGGGAGCCCAAAGCCTGTTGAGATAATGGATTGGATCTCCGAAATGGAGATGGTATTTGAAAGTTGCGACTGTAGCAACAAACAGAAGACCGTATTTGCGGTTAGACAACTGAAGACTGGAGTCTTGAGTTGGTGGAAGTTGTTGGCAGATACTATGCCACGAGGAGAAGCCCTGAAAATGTCATAGGAGGAGTTCTTGGAACAGCTGAGGGTGCAGTATTGTTCAGAGATAGATCTGATTGATCTGAACAATGAGTTTCAAAACTTAAAGAAGGGGAAGATGAGCATAGATGACTATGCTACTGCATTTACTGAGAAGATGAAGTTGTTTCCGTACCTAGTGCCAACGGAACTCTCCAAGATTGAGAGGTTTGCTAACGGACTGCCTGCTGACTTTGGTCCGACAGTCAAGATGGCAACCACTCTGAAAACAGCTGTTCGTGCAGCCAAGAATGTGGAGGCCCAGCAGAAGGAAAGGGGTCTGGAAAGAATAGATGTTGGAGAAAAGAGGAAGTTCGATGGAACTTCAGGGTCCAACAAGAAAAACAAGTTCTCGAAGTCTGGTTCGAGGGGAGGTGGAGGTGAGGCGAAATGGTGCGACAAATGTAAGAAGAAGCATCATGGAAGATGTGAGGTGGCGAACACATGCTACAAGTGTGGAAAGCCAGGGCACTATGCCAATGAGTGTACCCTCACAAAGAAAGTTTGCTATGGTTGTGGTGAGGAGGGTCATATGTCGAGGGACTGCCCGAAGAAGAAGGAGGCAGCTAGACCCAACATTCCGCCAAAGCCAAAGGCGAGAGCATTCCAGATGACACTGGAAGCTGCTAAAGATGAAGCTGATGTCGCTTCAGGTACCTTTCTCGTTAACGAATTGCCTGCCCAAATTTTATTTGATTCTGGAGCCAACTACTCCTTTATATCGCATGAATTTGGTAGAAAGCTAGCTTTGCCTGTTGTTAGACTAGATAATGCGTTATTAGTCGAAGTTGCTAGTGGCAAGTTTGTACCTGTTAGCTATCGCATGAAAAACATCTTAATTGATCTGAATGGGAATAAGTTCCACGAGGAATTATTGCCTATCGAACTTAATGGTTTCGACATCGTATTGGGAATGGATTGGCTTAGCGTCAATGATGCCGAAATTTTATGCAAGAAGAAAATAGTCAAAGTAAACCCGCCTGGGAAAGATTCGTTTATGGTGTATGGAGATAAACGCAGAGTGAATTCTGGAATCATTTCATTGATGAAAGCCAGAAAATGTTTGACCAAGGGGTGTACATCGTATTTAGCATTCGTGATTGATGCTAAGAAGGAAAAGAAGGTGATGCAGAATATTCCAGTTGTGTGTGATTATCCGGAAGTATTTCCCGAAGATCTTCCTGGATTACCGCCTGATCGACAAGTGGAATTCCGTATTGACTTGTTGCCAGGAACGACGCCAATTGCAAAAGCACCTTATCGATTAGCACCGACGGAGATGAAGGAGCTAATGATGCAACTTCAGGAGTTATTGGACAACGGTTTCATTAGACCTAGTTCATCGCCCTGGGGAGCTCCGGTGTTATTTGTAAAGAAGAAAGATGGAAGTATGAGAATGTGCATTGATTACAGAGAGCTGAACAAGGCAACAATAAAGAATAGATATCCGTTGCCGAGGATTGATGACCTGTTTGATCAATTGCAAGGTTCGAGTTATTTCTCGAAGATCGATCTTAGGTCAGGATATCATCAGCTAAAAGTAAGAGAGCAAGATATCGAGAAGACTGCATTCAGAACAAGATATGGACACTACGAGTTCTTGGTTATGTCGTTTGGACTAACCAATGCCCCAGCAGCGTTCATGGATTTGATGAATAGGGTTTGTAACCCGTTCCTAGATAAATCCGTGATAGTGTTCATAGACGACATTCTGATCTACTCGAAAAGCCAGGAGGAGCATGGCAGGCACTTGCGAGAAGTGTTAGAAGTTTTGAAGAAGGAGAAGCTTTATGCGAAGTTCTCCAAATGTGATTTTTGGATTCGTGAGGTCCAATTCTTGGGTCACGTGGTCAACCAAGAAGGGATAATGGTTGATCCAGCAAAGATCGAAGCTGTGACGAAGTGGGAACAACCGAAAAGTCCCACGGAGATTCGAAGCTTTTTAGGATTAGCCGGATATTACCGAAGGTTTATCCAAGGCTTTTCTTCGATCGCTAGTCCATTGTCAGCTTTGACCCACAAAGGAGCTACTTATGCTTGGGGTGAGAAGCATAAGGAAGCATTTGAGAAGCTAAAGGAGAAGCTATGCGAGGCACCGATACTTTCTCTACCCGATGGAGTTGAAGACTTCGCTGTCTATAGCGATGCGTCTGGGGTTGGATTGGGTTGTGTTTTGACCCAAAGAGAAAAGGTGATAGCATATGCGTCTCGACAGGTGAAAGAGCATGAAAAGAACTACCCGACTCATGATTTGGAGTTGGCAGCGGTAGTTTTCGCTCTGAAAATATGGAGGCATTACCTCTATGGCACAAAGTGCAAACTTTTCACTGATCATAAGAGTCTCCAATACCTCTTTAATCAGAAAGAATTGAATATGAGGCAACGACGCTGGCTAGAATTACTTAAAGACTATGACTGCGAGATACTTTACCACCCCGGTAAAGCTAATGTTGTTGCTGATGCTCTCAGTCGGAAAGTCAATCCTGAAAGGAAAAGGCCAAGAGTGTTGAGAATTGAAGTTGTCTCAACTATTTTGGAAAGTATAAAGAAAGCTCAGAGCGAAGCTTCTGAGAAGAATGACAGAAAGGAGGAACGTTTGGGCAAAACGTTGGTGTTCGGTGTAAACAGTCATGGACTGAAGGTGTTCCAAGATCGGATTTGGATACCTAAGACAGGAGGAGTCAGAGATCTTCTGATGGAAGAAGCTCACAAGACCATGTACTCGATTCATCCGGGTAGCACTAAAATGTATAGGGACCTGAAACCCTACTACTGGTGGCCGACGATGAAGCTTGATGTTGCAAAGTATGTGGCCGAGTGTGTGACTTGTGCGAGAGTCAAGACACAACATCAGAAACCGTACGGGAGTTTAGAACCTTTGCCTGTGCCTATGGGTAAGTGGGAAGACATTGCTATGGATTTTGTCACTAAACTGCCCAGAACAAAGAATGGTCACGACATGATTTGGGTGGTCGTTGATCGATTCACTAAGAGTGCGCATTTCATAGCAGCCAGGGAGAAATGGTCTATGGATAAGCTTGCGAATTCTTATGTGAAGGAAATTGTGAGGCTTCACGGTGTTCCGTTAACGATTGTGTCGGATCGTGATAGCCGTTTCACATCGAGGTTTTGGAAAAGTCTACAAGAGGAATTGGGTACCAAGTTGTGTTTAAGTACAGCTTACCATCCGCAGACTGATGGTCAGAGCGAACGAACGATACAAACACTTGAAGATATGCTGAGAGCATGTACTCTGGAATTCCTAGGTAATTGGGATGAACATTTACCGTTGGTAGAATTCTCCTATAATAATAGTTTCCACTCGAGCATTAAGATGGCACCTTACCAAGCTTTGTATGGACAGAAGTGTCGTACGCCGTCTTGTTGGCTTGAGGCTGGGGAAAAGCAGTTTATGGGACCGGATTTGGTTCATCAAACTGCTGAAAAGTTGAAAATAATTAGGGAAAGAATGTTAGCGGCTCAGGATCGTCAAAAGAGCTATGCTGACAAAAAGCGAAGACCGATGACTTTTGAAGTTGGAGATTCGGTTTTGCTTAAAGTCTCGCCGTGGAAGGGACTTATAAGATTTGGTAAAAGGGGAAAGTTGAGTTCAAGGTTTATTGGACCGTTTAAAGTTCTTCAGAGGATTGGGAACCAAGCTTACAAGCTCGAATTACCCGAAGAACTGAATGGAATTCACAACACTTTTCATGTGTGTTATTTGAGGAAGTTCACGGGAGAAGTTCCCGACATAATTCCAATTTCTGAATTGAGAATTGATGAGAACAAAAGGTTGATTGAAGAACCAGAGGCAATTGTTGACCAAAAGACTAAGAAGTTGCGACGCAAAATGGTTGGGTTAGTGCTTGTCCGATGGAAACACACGAATGGGCCGAATCTCACCTGGGAGACGGAGAGTGACATGATGGGTCGCTATCCACATTTGTTTGTTGATGTGTGATTCCGGGGACGGAATCATTCTAAGGTGGAGAGAATTGTAACGCCTGTGTTTCCGGGCTTGCCATATTTAGCAATATAATAGTCTAGGTTAACCTTTGTAACCCGTTTTGAAATAATAAGAATGTATTATTTGAGTATTATGTGTTTTGTGCTTAATTGCTTAATTATGTGGTCTGATTAATTAAGAATAAAAATAAGCGTCAAAATTTAAGTGTGAAATAAACTTAATATCTTTGGTTAATGTTGTAGTAGTCGAAATGAGGTTTCCGAATATATATAGAACGCCCAAATCTGACTTCGTATGAGGAAGTTATGATTTTTCTAAGATTCGGCTTAGCAGTGCACGACCCGAAACTCGAATTTTAGTTCGAGCGGTTTTTGGCTTACGTGACCTAAATGAGAGTTGAAGGTCTCATTAATAGGAACTCAACGGTAAAAATATGGACGAAAACGGAGTTCGTATGAAGGAGTTACGAATTCTTCGCGGTCATTTAACAGTCTAAACGCCTCCTACTGTTAAATTTGAGATCGGTCAAGATTTAGCCGACGGAGTCTAAACGAAAGTTGTAGATCTTGATTTTACCTACGCGTGGATATAAAGAACTTCAAAAACGGAGCTCGTATGCGAAAGTTATGATTTTTCTAAGTTCGAAGGCTAACACGCGATAGGGGTGACGTGGCACCACCCAGAGTTTGACACGTGGCACCACCAGAAAGCCGCCACATGGGCCAACTCGGCGAGTAGGTGTTCCCTACTCGGCGAGTATGGGCCAACTCGGCGAGTAGGTGTCCCCTACTCGGCGAGTACATCAGATATTTTCACTATAAATAGGATGCGAGGGTTCAGGGTTTATTTGCTCATTTCTTCTCGTCTTTGCGCCGAAGCTCTGCATTTTTACCCCCGAAGCTACCCCGAAGCCCCGGTATCATACTCTAGCCCCGAGGCAAGTCCCGAGATCCCGAAGATCCCGAGAAGCGCGGTTCCCGAGTCGAAGCTCTGCCCGCGAGAAGTTCGATTTTCGAGGAGATCTTCCAGATCTGCTGTGGATTACTACTTCTATAAGCCGTAGTGCTGTCGGATCGTCTTCTGATCAAGTGAGTGTGTAGTTATTTCTTCTAATACAATAATACGAAGTATTTTATATAAAAATACGTGCTATGTGTATATATTTGGTTGTGTTATGTGTGAATGAGTATTCATTCTCTTCTATCTTACAGATCTGCTTATTTCTTTATGAGATATGTGTTATGTGTGTGTGTGCCTCATCTGTTATGTGATATATGTGTTGATTCAAGCATGCTATACAGGTTTTCTTTAAACTATGTATACAAATGTATATTTTTATCTACTAATATGTTGGGTAGAACATGGGTAGATAGTTGGTGTGTAATAAACAGATGAGAGGCCTCGTTGTTGTTGTTGTTGTTGATCTAGTTATTCAGCGGAGTATGGATAACGACCACGGACTCTTTCTAGACAGTCCAGTGGAACGCTAGCAGGTTCATAACCTGTAGGTGTTGTGAACGATGTGTTCACCGGTGTACTCTATCCCCCTCATGGTTGCCTTTAGGATATCTATTGTTGAGGAAACCCCTTCGCAGTGATGTCCGTCCCGATGAAAATCCTAGATTAGGTCCCTTGAGATAGTTGTTTTAGGGACGTAAAGTGAGGATAACGGGAATGGGTAATCGGGATAGTGTTTGGTTGGTGAAATTAAATATAACTTATTTATTGTGGGTTGAAAACCCTATATGCTCACCAGGCTCCCAAGCCTGACCCACTCAGTTTTATTTGTATTACAGGAAGTGGCACAAGGGCGTAAGATGGATGGATCATCTTGTTGTTTTGTTTACAAGTCTGTATATGTATATATTTGTTGAATGACTTGTAATGTTTATCGTTTATGCTTTATGGTCTGTATCGGAACATGACATCCCGAGTTTTGATTATATAATGAAATGCATCTCTTGATGAAATGCTTTGATAAATATTATTTTATCATGTTTTGTTTTGGGAACAAATTCCGCAACTCTTTCAAATCAAAAGGATTTACTCTGAAAATATTTAAAAGCATAAATGAAAATCGGTCTTTTCTGGCCGAGATTTTGGGGATGTCATAGTTGGTATCAGAGCATTAGTTTAAGCGAACTAGGAATTTGTAGGATTTCTAGACTTAAACTTAGAATGCTAAATGTAATGATGAGATGTGTGTCTGTTGGATTTTAGACACGAGCACTAGTTTATTTTAGGAAAGTTGCCTAAAATGCTTTTATGTGCTAAATGTTATATGTTGCCATATATGATATTATTTGTTCAGATCTACGGTTTGTTGCCAACCGGATCTGAAGGTTTATGTGTTTAGGATTCTAAGCGTATGCCTACGTTATTAGAACTAGCATGTAATCGTTTGGAGTAATAAGGTGAAATTATTCGGTGTGTAGATCAAAATGGTGAGAACAAGGAGTGGCGTTGGAAACGCAGATGAAGACAGGAATCAACCGCCAGTGATTGAGCAAATACCTGTTGTAGCAGCAGCACCAGAACCAATAACAATGGCTGCGGTGCAAGCCATGATTCGGGCTATGCTAGCCGAACAAAGGGAGGAGATGCGACAAATGTTGCATAATAATAGGGATGAACCTATCATACCTATTGAGGAACCGGAATTGATTCCCGAGCAATCGGAGGAAGGGAACAATAGTCGCATGGTGAGTCAAGTTGGGACCCAAGAGGAACGAAGGAACGATCCGGAAAGGAGAAACAACAAGGATGGGCGTATGTACAAGAATTTCTTGGGCGCCAAACCGCCAAGTCTTTCTGGGAGCCCAAAGCCTGTTGAGATAATGGATTGGATCTCCGAAATGGAGATGGTATTTGAAAGTTGCGACTGTAGCAACAAACAGAAGACCGTATTTGCGGTTAGACAACTGAAGACTGGAGTCTTGAGTTGGTGGAAGTTGTTGGCAGATACTATGCCACGAGGAGAAGCCCTGAAAATGTCATAGGAGGAGTTCTTGGAACAGCTGAGGGTGCAGTATTGTTCAGAGATAGATCTGATTGATCTGAACAATGAGTTTCAAAACTTAAAGAAGGGGAAGATGAGCATAGATGACTATGCTACTGCATTTACTGAGAAGATGAAGTTGTTTCCGTACCTAGTGCCAACGGAACTCTCCAAGATTGAGAGGTTTGCTAACGGACTGCCTGCTGACTTTGGTCCGACAGTCAAGATGGCAACCACTCTGAAAACAGCTGTTCGTGCAGCCAAGAATGTGGAGGCCCAGCAGAAGGAAAGGGGTCTGGAAAGAATAGATGTTGGAGAAAAGAGGAAGTTCGATGGAACTTCAGGGTCCAACAAGAAAAACAAGTTCTCGAAGTCTGGTTCGAGGGGAGGTGGAGGTGAGGCGAAATGGTGCGACAAATGTAAGAAGAAGCATCATGGAAGATGTGAGGTGGCGAACACATGCTACAAGTGTGGAAAGCCAGGGCACTATGCCAATGAGTGTACCCTCACAAAGAAAGTTTGCTATGGTTGTGGTGAGGAGGGTCATATGTCGAGGGACTGCCCGAAGAAGAAGGAGGCAGCTAGACCCAACATTCCGCCAAAGCCAAAGGCGAGAGCATTCCAGATGACACTGGAAGCTGCTAAAGATGAAGCTGATGTCGCTTCAGGTACCTTTCTCGTTAACGAATTGCCTGCCCAAATTTTATTTGATTCTGGAGCCAACTACTCCTTTATATCGCATGAATTTGGTAGAAAGCTAGCTTTGCCTGTTGTTAGACTAGATAATGCGTTATTAGTCGAAGTTGCTAGTGGCAAGTTTGTACCTGTTAGCTATCGCATGAAAAACATCTTAATTGATCTGAATGGGAATAAGTTCCACGAGGAATTATTGCCTATCGAACTTAATGGTTTCGACATCGTATTGGGAATGGATTGGCTTAGCGTCAATGATGCCGAAATTTTATGCAAGAAGAAAATAGTCAAAGTAAACCCGCCTGGGAAAGATTCGTTTATGGTGTATGGAGATAAACGCAGAGTGAATTCTGGAATCATTTCATTGATGAAAGCCAGAAAATGTTTGACCAAGGGGTGTACATCGTATTTAGCATTCGTGATTGATGCTAAGAAGGAAAAGAAGGTGATGCAGAATATTCCAGTTGTGTGTGATTATCCGGAAGTATTTCCCGAAGATCTTCCTGGATTACCGCCTGATCGACAAGTGGAATTCCGTATTGACTTGTTGCCAGGAACGACGCCAATTGCAAAAGCACCTTATCGATTAGCACCGACGGAGATGAAGGAGCTAATGATGCAACTTCAGGAGTTATTGGACAACGGTTTCATTAGACCTAGTTCATCGCCCTGGGGAGCTCCGGTGTTATTTGTAAAGAAGAAAGATGGAAGTATGAGAATGTGCATTGATTACAGAGAGCTGAACAAGGCAACAATAAAGAATAGATATCCGTTGCCGAGGATTGATGACCTGTTTGATCAATTGCAAGGTTCGAGTTATTTCTCGAAGATCGATCTTAGGTCAGGATATCATCAGCTAAAAGTAAGAGAGCAAGATATCGAGAAGACTGCATTCAGAACAAGATATGGACACTACGAGTTCTTGGTTATGTCGTTTGGACTAACCAATGCCCCAGCAGCGTTCATGGATTTGATGAATAGGGTTTGTAACCCGTTCCTAGATAAATCCGTGATAGTGTTCATAGACGACATTCTGATCTACTCGAAAAGCCAGGAGGAGCATGGCAGGCACTTGCGAGAAGTGTTAGAAGTTTTGAAGAAGGAGAAGCTTTATGCGAAGTTCTCCAAATGTGATTTTTGGATTCGTGAGGTCCAATTCTTGGGTCACGTGGTCAACCAAGAAGGGATAATGGTTGATCCAGCAAAGATCGAAGCTGTGACGAAGTGGGAACAACCGAAAAGTCCCACGGAGATTCGAAGCTTTTTAGGATTAGCCGGATATTACCGAAGGTTTATCCAAGGCTTTTCTTCGATCGCTAGTCCATTGTCAGCTTTGACCCACAAAGGAGCTACTTATGCTTGGGGTGAGAAGCATAAGGAAGCATTTGAGAAGCTAAAGGAGAAGCTATGCGAGGCACCGATACTTTCTCTACCCGATGGAGTTGAAGACTTCGCTGTCTATAGCGATGCGTCTGGGGTTGGATTGGGTTGTGTTTTGACCCAAAGAGAAAAGGTGATAGCATATGCGTCTCGACAGGTGAAAGAGCATGAAAAGAACTACCCGACTCATGATTTGGAGTTGGCAGCGGTAGTTTTCGCTCTGAAAATATGGAGGCATTACCTCTATGGCACAAAGTGCAAACTTTTCACTGATCATAAGAGTCTCCAATACCTCTTTAATCAGAAAGAATTGAATATGAGGCAACGACGCTGGCTAGAATTACTTAAAGACTATGACTGCGAGATACTTTACCACCCCGGTAAAGCTAATGTTGTTGCTGATGCTCTCAGTCGGAAAGTCAATCCTGAAAGGAAAAGACCAAGAGTGTTGAGAATTGAAGTTGTCTCAACTATTTTGGAAAGTATAAAGAAAGCTCAGAGCGAAGCTTCTGAGAAGAATGACAGAAAGGAGGAACGTTTGGGCAAAACGTTGGTGTTCGGTGTAAACAGTCATGGACTGAAGGTGTTCCAAGATCGGATTTGGATACCTAAGACAGGAGGAGTCAGAGATCTTCTGATGGAAGAAGCTCACAAGACCATGTACTCGATTCATCCGGGTAGCACTAAAATGTATAGGGACCTGAAACCCTACTACTGGTGGCCGACGATGAAGCTTGATGTTGCAAAGTATGTGGCCGAGTGTGTGACTTGTGCGAGAGTCAAGACACAACATCAGAAACCGTACGGGAGTTTAGAACCTTTGCCTGTGCCTATGGGTAAGTGGGAAGACATTGCTATGGATTTTGTCACTAAACTGCCCAGAACAAAGAATGGTCACGACATGATTTGGGTGGTCGTTGATCGATTCACTAAGAGTGCGCATTTCATAGCAGCCAGGGAGAAATGGTCTATGGATAAGCTTGCGAATTCTTATGTGAAGGAAATTGTGAGGCTTCACGGTGTTCCGTTAACGATTGTGTCGGATCGTGATAGCCGTTTCACATCGAGGTTTTGGAAAAGTCTACAAGAGGAATTGGGTACCAAGTTGTGTTTAAGTACAGCTTACCATCCGCAGACTGATGGTCAGAGCGAACGAACGATACAAACACTTGAAGATATGCTGAGAGCATGTACTCTGGAATTCCTAGGTAATTGGGATGAACATTTACCGTTGGTAGAATTCTCCTATAATAATAGTTTCCACTCGAGCATTAAGATGGCACCTTACCAAGCTTTGTATGGACAGAAGTGTCGTACGCCGTCTTGTTGGCTTGAGGCTGGGGAAAAGCAGTTTATGGGACCGGATTTGGTTCATCAAACTGCTGAAAAGTTGAAAATAATTAGGGAAAGAATGTTAGCGGCTCAGGATCGTCAAAAGAGCTATGCTGACAAAAAGCGAAGACCGATGACTTTTGAAGTTGGAGATTCGGTTTTGCTTAAAGTCTCGCCGTGGAAGGGACTTATAAGATTTGGTAAAAGGGGAAAGTTGAGTTCAAGGTTTATTGGACCGTTTAAAGTTCTTCAGAGGATTGGGAACCAAGCTTACAAGCTCGAATTACCCGAAGAACTGAATGGAATTCACAACACTTTTCATGTGTGTTATTTGAGGAAGTTCACGGGAGAAGTTCCCGACATAATTCCAATTTCTGAATTGAGAATTGATGAGAACAAAAGGTTGATTGAAGAACCAGAGGCAATTGTTGACCAAAAGACTAAGAAGTTGCGACGCAAAATGGTTGGGTTAGTGCTTGTCCGATGGAAACACACGAATGGGCCGAATCTCACCTGGGAGACGGAGAGTGACATGATGGGTCGCTATCCACATTTGTTTGTTGATGTGTGATTCCGGGGACGGAATCATTCTAAGGTGGAGAGAATTGTAACGCCTGTGTTTCCGGGCTTGCCATATTTAGCAATATAATAGTCTAGGTTAACCTTTGTAACCCGTTTTGAAATAATAAGAATGTATTATTTGAGTATTATGTGTTTTGTGCTTAATTGCTTAATTATGTGGTCTGATTAATTAAGAATAAAAATAAGCGTCAAAATTTAAGTGTGAAATAAACTTAATATCTTTGGTTAATGTTGTAGTAGTCGAAATGAGGTTTCCGAATATATATAGAACGCCCAAATCTGACTTCGTATGAGGAAGTTATGATTTTTCTAAGATTCGGCTTAGCAGTGCACGACCCGAAACTCGAATTTTAGTTCGAGCGGTTTTTGGCTTACGTGACCTAAATGAGAGTTGAAGGTCTCATTAATAGGAACTCAACGGTAAAAATATGGACGAAAACGGAGTTCGTATGAAGGAGTTACGAATTCTTCGCGGTCATTTAACAGTCTAAACGCCTCCTACTGTTAAATTTGAGATCGGTCAAGATTTAGCCGACGGAGTCTAAACGAAAGTTGTAGATCTTGATTTTACCTACGCGTGGATATAAAGAACTTCAAAAACGGAGCTCGTATGCGAAAGTTATGATTTTTCTAAGTTCGAAGGCTAACACGCGATAGGGGTGACGTGGCACCACCCAGAGTTTGACACGTGGCACCACCAGAAAGCCGCCACATGGGCCAACTCGGCGAGTAGGTGTTCCCTACTCGGCGAGTATGGGCCAACTCGGCGAGTAGGTGTCCCCTACTCGGCGAGTACATCAGATATTTTCACTATAAATAGGATGCGAGGGTTCAGGGTTTATTTGCTCATTTCTTCTCGTCTTTGCGCCGAAGCTCTGCATTTTTACCCCCGAAGCTACCCCGAAGCCCCGGTATCATACTCTAGCCCCGAGGCAAGTCCCGAGATCCCGAAGATCCCGAGAAGCGCGGTTCCCGAGTCGAAGCTCTGCCCGCGAGAAGTTCGATTTTCGAGGAGATCTTCCAGATCTGCTGTGGATTACTACTTCTATAAGCCGTAGTGCTGTCGGATCGTCTTCTGATCAAGTGAGTGTGTAGTTATTTCTTCTAATACAATAATACGAAGTATTTTATATAAAAATACGTGCTATGTGTATATATTTGGTTGTGTTATGTGTGAATGAGTATTCATTCTCTTCTATCTTACAGATCTGCTTATTTCTTTATGAGATATGTGTTATGTGTGTGTGTGCCTCATCTGTTATGTGATATATGTGTTGATTCAAGCATGCTATACAGGTTTTCTTTAAACTATGTATACAAATGTATATTTTTATCTACTAATATGTTGGGTAGAACATGGGTAGATAGTTGGTGTGTAATAAACAGATGAGAGGCCTCGTTGTTGTTGTTGTTGTTGATCTAGTTATTCAGCGGAGTATGGATAACGACCACGGACTCTTTCTAGACAGTCCAGTGGAACGCTAGCAGGTTCATAACCTGTAGGTGTTGTGAACGATGTGTTCACCGGTGTACTCTATCCCCCTCATGGTTGCCTTTAGGATATCTATTGTTGAGGAAACCCCTTCGCAGTGATGTCCGTCCCGATGAAAATCCTAGATTAGGTCCCTTGAGATAGTTGTTTTAGGGACGTAAAGTGAGGATAACGGGAATGGGTAATCGGGATAGTGTTTGGTTGGTGAAATTAAATATAACTTATTTATTGTGGGTTGAAAACCCTATATGCTCACCAGGCTCCCAAGCCTGACCCACTCAGTTTTATTTGTATTACAGGAAGTGGCACAAGGGCGTAAGATGGATGGATCATCTTGTTGTTTTGTTTACAAGTTTGTATATGTATATATTTGTTGAATGACTTGTAATGTTTATCGTTTATGCTTTATGGTCTGTATCGGAACATGACATCCCGAGTTTTGATTATATAATGAAATGCATCTCTTGATGAAATGCTTTGATAAATATTATTTTATCATGTTTTGTTTTGGGAACAAATTCCGCAACTCTTTCAAATCAAAAGGATTTACTCTGAAAATATTTAAAAGCATAAATGAAAATCGGTCTTTTCTGGCCGAGATTTTGGGGATGTCATAGTTTATACCAAGGAAAAGTCCCAAGAACACCAAGAAAAAGGTGTTCATGGTTTTGGGAGGCTCCCAAAACCGTAAACACCAAATATAGTGCCTTAGGGTGCTTTAGGGTGTCTAGATGCTTCACAATGCCTTGGGGACTTGGCTAGATCCATCCTTGATGAGTTTATCACTCAAAAAGCACCAAAATCATACATTTTATGTGTTTACGGTTTAGGGATCTCCCAAAACCATAAACGCCCCAAATGTTGTTTAAATGTCCCATAAATGTACCACAGTTGTTCATTATGTCTAAATCTAACCTAGACTAGTGCCATGTTTGAGCTAAGGACTTGAAAACCGCCAAATACCAAACTTATGAGTTTAATGTAGTAAAATCATGAGTTTAAGGTAGTAAACTCATGGAGAAATGGTGCTTAGACCGCAAACTCCATTTAGGAGTGTTTTGATGCCACACAACACTTCCTAAGACTAAATCATGAAGTATGAATGCTTGGAATAGCTTAGAAGACTTCAAAACAACAAATGGTCAAAAGGTTAGGAGTTTACGACCATAAACTCAAGGGGTCTTGGTCCTTAGGGAGTAAACTCATTTTAAGAGTGTTCCTTGAACCCCAATCATACTAGCCTTTCCCTACAACACTTAGATGCACTCCTTAGCACTTATAACACTTATACAAAGTGTTTGTCATGCCTTAGAGTGTCTTGACTTTGTTTATTAGTTGTTTAAAGACTAATTGTTTATATACATATATCATTATATGTTATTAGGATCTTTGTGCGTGTCTAAGTCTTCACTTGACACCAAGCACTTATCCGACACTTCCTTCTGATCCACTTGCTACAGGTGAGTTCATACCCCTTAATCAATGTTTTAACTGTTTTTAAATGTTTTATGGGGGGGGGGATACAAGTAGAATTATGCTAATTATTATATCAATCATATGTGATTAATAAGCAACATTCAAATGATTGGCTACTCATTAGCCGTTTTACCAAACAGTTTCCTTCAAATGTTTTTCATAAACACTTTATGTGTTTAAAACTCCTTATTACACTATACATTTTACTTTGTATGTTACATTTCAAACTTATTTACAATTGTGTTTCAAACAAATGTTTCTTTATACTAAACTGTTTTATCAAACCCATGCCTTCAAACCGTTTTATAGATTGACATCAAGTTGATCTTTTCTTAGATAATAATTATGTTCAAAGGTTTTACAAAACTTATTTTATGCTTTTATATTATCAATTGCATGCCTCTATATGTATAGATATATAAGAAATGTTTAAAAGACTTAGGAAGGCTATCCACCCTATTTCCTTTTCACGCTTGAGACGTGGTCTGGTGGGACATCGGGTATCCGTCCGAAGGTTGTTTAAATATTAGTTATATATCATATGTGCATATATAGTCATAAAGGTCCTTCCAGTTCATCCAATGCCCTTGGGTAGCAAGGGTATACATCCATGTCCATACGTACTAGTTAAATTACTAGTAAGCTACCATATAGGTAGTTTAGGAAGATATTAGAACTATTACTAGAACGCGATATCATACAATGAGTCAGTTCATTCATGAGTCAATACTTGCTAGATAGAGAGAACATACATTACAGCTAGAACATTACAGTACATTATTATTCTTACTAGATAGAGAGAACATACATTACAGCTAGAACATTACAGTACATTACTATACCTGCTAGATAGAGAGAGAACACAAATTACAGCTAGCACACGTAGAACATTTCAGTACATTACACATACATGAATACGTTGACATAATTGTGATCCACTGTATCGGAGCATGCCTTAAATGTCATGGCCCGAGTTGTAGCTAGAGTCTCTTGGAGGGAGAGCGTGAGTTTGCGTATAGATCTATACCGGATTGACTATCCTACACCTTGCTGCTAGCTACAGCCGGACCTGCAGGTCTGCGGGTGCCAAACGTCATACCTTTTTACGACCTACATTTGTCATTGTTACCCAGTCGATAGTATGGTACAATTAATCACATGATGCCTTAATATAAATCCGGTTTAAGGTAGTTAGTACAGCAGTAGTTCCTATAGCACTACACTACAGTACTACATTAATTTTCCCTTTACATATATTTAGTGATCTTTTCACTTAAACATTAAATGTAAAAACTATATTTTGTTAATGATAGTTACGCTTGGGAAAATTACACACTTTTACAAGAAACGAACATTTAGAACAGTTAAGTCTTGGTAGAAGACTACATTCAGAACAATCGGGTCTAGGTAGAAGACTACATTCAGAGCAGTTAAGTCTTGGTAGAAGACTACATTCAGAACAGTTGGGTCTTGGTAGAAGACTACATTCAGAGCAGTTAGGTCTTGGTAGAAGGCTACATTCAGAGCAGTTAGGTCTTGGTAGAAGGCTACATTCAGAGCAGTTAGGTCTTGGTAGAGGACACCCTTATATAATAGTAGGAATCATAGGGATTTCTAGGGTTTTTCAAACATTTACAGTTGTTTTACAAAGCATTTTTATACTTACAGTTCATATACATTTTCAGTACTTACAATTCGTATACATACAAATACTTACATACAAATTAAGACACTAAAATACTTATTTTGACATCCCCATTTTTCACGGCCAGAAAAGACCGATTTGTTTATGCTTTGTTTTATAAATCAGAGTAATCGTTTAAAGAAAACGGTTGCGGAATTTGTTCCCAAAACAAAATATGATAATAACTTATCAAAACATTTCTCAAAGAGAATTTATTTTCATTTAATAATAAAACCTCGGGATGTCATGTTCCGATACAGACATATAAGCATAAACAGAACTTACATTTAATTACACAACTGATTTATATCTCCTTTAAATCTCTCTGTGAAATATGTCTTCGTACTAATACCTGTGATACAAAGAAAACTGAGTGGGTCAGGCTTGGGAGCCTGGTGAGCATATAGGGTTTTCATCCCACAATGTTATATCATATATTTATAAATATAGAACATTCAAACCTGCACAATTTCACCATATAAAGACAACTCTTAACCCACCCCATTGATCCTCACAATGACACGATCTAAACTCTCGCATCTAATATTTTTCCTCTTTTACCTGATCCCTACTCATGGATCTAAAACTACCCGATCCATACCCACGGATCTAAAACTACCTGATCCATACTCACGGATCTAAAACTACCTCCTGATCTGATCCATACTCCCGGATCAATAATTGTACCCAATCCATACTCCCGGAATAGGGACAATTAACTATACCTTAATCCTGATCTGATCCATACTCCCGGATCTATAACTGTGCCCAATCCATACTCCCGGACTAGGGACAATTATCTTAATCTTAATCCATATCTGATCCATACTCCCGGATCTATAACTGTGCCCAATCCATACTCCCGGACTAGGGACAATTAACTTAGTCTTAATCCATACTCCCGGACTAATAGCAAGTTTATCTCTTTACCTGATCCATACTCACGGATCTAAAACTAACCTCTAAATCTGATCCCTACTCACGGATCTAAACTGACCTCTTGATTTGATCCCTATTCACGGATCTAAACTAACCTCTTGATCTAATCCATACTCGCTGAATAACTAGATCAACAACAACAACATCGGGGCCTCTCATCTGTTTATCATACATCAACTGTCTCCCCATGTTCTACCCAACATATTAGTAGATAAAAATATATATTTTTATCCATAGTTTGAAACCTGTATAACATTCTCATTCAATACCTATTCCACATAACAGATGAGGCACACCCACATAACACGTATTTCATAAATCAGATCTATGAGATAGAAGAAAGTGAATATACATTCACACACATAACAACAAAACTATACACATAACACGTATTTCGTATAAAATACTTCATAATTATGCGTTAGAAGAAAGTAACCACACACTCACACTTATAAACAACAATTTACTTAATACATTCGAACCAAACTCGTATTATTATTGTGTTTATGAAAGGTAGTATACACTCACTTGATCAGAAGATGATCGGACAGCACTACGGCTTATAAAAGTAGTAATCCACAGCAGATCTGGAAGATCTCTTCGAAAATCGAACTTCCCGCGGGCAGAGCTTCGACTCGGGAACCGCACTTCTCGGGATCTTCGGGGTCTCGGGACTTGCCTCGGGGCTAGAGTATAATACCGGGGCTTCGGGATAGCTTCGGCACGAAAAACGATGCAAAAGACTAGAGAGAAGAGAAGAAAATGAACAACAAAGAAGGCTGTCTTCGGATCCTTTATATAGAGGCTGGAGCCTCGGAGTACGCGGGGCGTACAGGCGTACGCAGCGCGTATGCGTCCGAAATCGTCATTGCATGCGTCATCCGAAGTGTCGACACTATGCTGAGTACGCGGTAGCGTAACCTCGTACGCGGGGCGTACTCCGGATCACACCGGTGACTCGGCTTCGGATAATGCTTCCGATTTTGAATTAAAAATAAATATAAAATGATTAATAAACTTCGGAAATTCATAACTTCTTCATACGAACTCCGTTTTCGACGTTCTTTATATCCACGCGAAGGTGAGACCATGCTCTACGACTTTCGTTTAGACTCCGTCGGCTAATTTTGACTTTATTTTTATTAATTATTTTTAATAGGCCGCGACATAAACTTTCGTTATAAATTCATAACTTCTTCGTTTGACGTCCGTTCTCGCCTAACTTTTTATCGCTTCGATACCAACAATGAGATCTTCGATTCTCATTTAGATTGCTTCGGCTAAATACCGCTCTAACGTAAATTCACTTTTTACGTTGCATTGCGTCGTGCCGGTTCTGTCGCGAAACTTCGACGGGCCATAACTTCTTCGTTATAACTCGGATTTCGGCGTTCTTTATATGTACGGAAACCTTGTAACATATACTATAACTTAGTTAAGATTATTCATTCTAAATAATCTTTCATCAAAAATTCATTTTTGACGCCTATCGTCTCTAAATTGACTAGCCCTGATCTACGGGCGTTACAATTATCTCCCCCTTAGGATGATTACGTCCCGGAATCATCAACGAAAATAGAACTTGTATAATGATTCCATACGCTATCTCTTCATCCTAAGTATTAACCGTAAATTCCATGTTTCCTCGAAAGAGTATTTAACTCTATGGCTTTCTTGACCGTAGACGATGCCCAATCTTGCATCTGCTTATCGTACTATGTTGTACTTTCAATCGTAACCCTCGAGTTACCAAATAGGTCCTTATTGAGGACTCCTTTTTCTTCTCCGGATAAATACTTTCCTTTATCTGTTGTAACAGACCGATGGGTCGTGCTCTACTGACCTCTCATCGCATGATGTAATGCTTAGACTTTGGTCTCTTAGAGTTAAATTCCAAAATGGAATATACCTTCCTTCATATTCTAATGTGATATAATCACATTTCAGCACGTAGCATTTCTTCCTACAAACTTCTTTTAACAACGAGCGCGACACTATCAATCGCATTAACTTCAACCTTCTGACTTAAGTCAGATGTTACATCTAACTTGGTCCTCTAGACCACGTAACATACTCCTCGTAGTCGAACTCAAATTTAAATATGACCACTAGGGTCGGAACAAGAACCATCTTACTAGTCATTACCGAAACAATGGTAATGACATACCAGAATAAAGTGGAATCAATCACTAGCTTCTTGGTAACCTTGTGACTTTCCCTGATCCAAGTGCGAGTCCTGTGCTTCCGGTAGTATATGCATCTACTACCTTTCACACCTACTCATACTTGTCCCAAGTATTGTCCCGCAGTCGACCAAGTCACCATACAAGAAAATCACATAATCAATCAACACATCAGATAGCAAAACTAGGGTTTATATTATTTCCTTGAAACGGTTACACAAAAGTTCAAGTTCACCCTATACTATGCCTCTAATAGGCTACACCACATGTTACTTTTCATATCGCTACTTTATATCTTGATCTTTGGATATAAAATCCTCATTCCTGATTCCTTGCATTGCCATCTGCTTCATCAAGGATCATGTGGAATGCTTTTGGTTTCGGTGGTGCATTTGGCCTTATAGCCTCTTCTCTTCTTGGGCAGTTTTGCTTGAAGTGCCCTTCTTCGCCACACTTAAAGCAAACTTCTCTTTTGGTTGGGCATTTGCTGGCGTAATGACCAGTCTTCCCGCATTTAAAGCAGGTCATTTCTTTAGAGCATTCACCAATGTGCTTCCTTTTGCACTTGTCACACCATTGTGCTCCTCCCTCGAGCTTCTTCGAATCATACTTCGAAAATTTTCTCTTCTCATCGGACCTTGAAGATCCTTCCATCTTTCTTTTCTCACCCACCTCGTTTCTCTCCAGACCCCTTTCCTTTAACTGGGTCTCCACATTTTTAGCTGCTCGGACTGCTGTCTTCAAAGTAGTTGCCATCTTGACCGTTGGGCCAAAGTCGGCAGGCAGTCCATTTGCGAACCTCTCAATTTTTGAGAGTTCAGATGGCACTAAGTATGGAAATAACTTCATCTTTTCGGTAAATGTAGTAGCATAATCATCAATGCTCAATTTACCTTTCTTCATGTTCTGGAATTCATTGTTCAGATCAATCAGATCTATCTCTGAGCAGTACTGCATCTTTAACTGCTCCAGGAATGATTCCCAAGACATCTTCAGGGCTTCCCCTCGAGGCATCATATCTGCCAGTAACTTCCACCAGCTCAAGACTCCGGTCTTTAGTTGTCTAACTGCAAAGACAGTCTTCTGTTTGTTGCTACAGTCGCAACTCTCAAACACCATCTCCATTTCGGAGATCCAGTCCATAATCTCAACAGGCTTTGGGCTTCCAGAAAGACTTGGCGGTTTGGCGCCCAAGAAATTTTTATACATACGCCCATCCCTGTTTCTTTCCCTCTCTGGGTCATTCCTTTCTACTACTGGGGGTTCTGCTCGTCCAACCGTCCCACTGTAGTTACCTCCCTCTGAATGCCCTCCATTCACTTTAGGCTCTTCCACTTGAAGTGACACTTCCTCACGATTCTGTTGGAGTAATCGCCTTGTCTCCTCCATTTGGCGATCCAACATCATCTGTATCATCGCTTGCACCCCAGCCATTGTCATCGGCTCTGGTGCTGCTGCTACAACAGGTGCTTGCTCAACCACAGGTGGTTGATTCCTGTTTTCATCAGCATTTCCAACCCCACTTCTTGTTCTCACCATTTTTGATCTACACACCCAATAAGGTGAAATTAGATCCTCAATCATGATAGATATTCAAATCATCCTTATCACTCCGAAACGTTTACATGCTAGTTCTAATATCGTAGACGTACGCTTAGAATCCTACACACATAAGGTTTCTAGATCCGGTCGGCAACAGACCATAGATCCGAACAAATAATATCATATATGGCAACATATAACATTTAGCACATAAAGCATTTTAGGCAACTTTCCTAAAATAAACTAGTGCTCGTGTCTAAATCACAACAGACACACATCTCAAAACTTCACTTAGCATTCTAAGTTTAAGTCTAGAAATCCTACAAATTCCTAGTTCGCTTAAACTAATGCTCTGATACCAACTTTGACATCCCCATTTTTCACGGCCAGAAAAGACCGATTTGTTTATGCTTTGTTTTATAAATCAGAGTAATCGTTTAAAGAAAACGGTTGCGGAATTTGTTCCCAAAACAAAATATGATAATAACTTATCAAAACATTTCTCAAAGAGAATTTATTTTCATTTAATAATAAAACCTCGGGATGTCATGTTCCGATACAGACATATAAGCATAAACAGAACTTACATTTAATTACACAACTGATTTATATCTCCTTTAAATCTCTCTGTGAAATATGTCTTCGTACTAATACCTGTGATACAAAGAAAACTGAGTGGGTCAGGCTTGGGAGCCTGGTGAGCATATAGGGTTTTCATCCCACAATGTTATATCATATATTTATAAATATAGAACATTCAAACCTGCACAATTTCACCATATAAAGACAACTCTTAACCCACCCCATTGATCCTCACAATGACACGATCTAAACTCTCGCATCTAATATTTTTCCTCTTTTACCTGATCCCTACTCATGGATCTAAAACTACCCGATCCATACCCACGGATCTAAAACTACCTGATCCATACTCACGGATCTAAAACTACCTCCTGATCTGATCCATACTCCCGGATCAATAATTGTACCCAATCCATACTCCCGGAATAGGGACAATTAACTATACCTTAATCCTGATCTGATCCATACTCCCGGATCTATAACTGTGCCCAATCCATACTCCCGGACTAGGGACAATTATCTTAATCTTAATCCATATCTGATCCATACTCCCGGATCTATAACTGTACCCAATCCATACTCCCGGACTAGGGACAATTAACTTAGTCTTAATCCATACTCCCGGACTAATAGCAAGTTTATCTCTTTACCTGATCCATACTCACGGATCTAAAACTAACCTCTAAATCTGATCCCTACTCACGGATCTAAACTGACCTCTTGATTTGATCCCTACTCACGGATCTAAACTAACCTCTTGATCTAATCCATACTCGCTGAATAACTAGATCAACAACAACAACATCGGGGCCTCTCATCTGTTTATCATACATCAACTGTCTCCCCATGTTCTACCCAACATATTAGTAGATAAAAATATATATTTTTATCCATAGTTTGAAACCTGTATAACATTCTCATTCAATACCTATTCCACATAACAGATGAGGCACACCCACATAACACGTATTTCATAAATCAGATCTATGAGATAGAAGAAAGTGAATATACATTCACACACATAACAACAAAACTATACACATAACACGTATTTCGTATAAAATACTTCATAATTATGCGTTAGAAGAAAGTAACCACACAC
This sequence comes from Lactuca sativa, assembly GCF_002870075.4. NCBI lineage: Eukaryota > Viridiplantae > Streptophyta > Magnoliopsida > Asterales > Asteraceae > Lactuca > Lactuca sativa. The sequence goes on from NC_056624.2 coordinate 230,699,784, forward strand.
TCACACTTATAAACAACAATTTACTTAATACATTCGAACCAAACTCGTATTATTATTGTGTTTATGAAAGGTAGTATACACTCACTTGATCAGAAGATGATCGGACAGCACTACGGCTTATAAAAGTAGTAATCCACAGCAGATCTTGAAGATCTCTTCGAAAATCGAACTTCCCGCGGGCAGAGCTTCGACTCGGGAACCGCACTTCTCGGGATCTTCGGGGTCTCGGGACTTGCCTCGGGGCTAGAGTATAATACCGGGGCTTCGGGATAGCTTCGGCACGAAAAACGATGCAAAAGACTAGAGAGAAGAGAAGAAAATGAACAACAAAGAAGGCTGTCTTCGGATCCTTTATATAGAGGCTGGAGCCTCGGAGTACGCGGGGCGTACAGGCGTACGCAGCGCGTACGCGTCCGAAATCGTCATTGCATGCGTCATCCGAAGTGTCGACACTATGCTGAGTACGCGGTAGCGTAACCTCGTACGCGGGGCGTACTCCGGATCACACCGGTGACTCGGCTTCGGATAATGCTTCCGATTTTGAATTAAAAATAAATATAAAATGATTAATAAACTTCGGAAATTCATAACTTCTTCATACGAACTCCGTTTTCGACGTTCTTTATATCCACGCGAAGGTGAGACCATGCTCCACGACTTTCGTTTAGACTCCGTCGGCTAATTTTGACTTTATTTTTATTAATTATTTTTAATAGGCCGCGACATAAACTTTCGTTATAAATTCATAACTTCTTCGTTTGACGTCCGTTCTCGCCTAACTTTTTATCGCTTCGATACCAACAATGAGATCTTCGATTCTCATTTAGATTGCTTCGGCTAAATACCGCTCTAACGTAAATTCACTTTTTACGTTGCATTGCGTCGTGCCGGTTCTGTCGCGAAACTTCGACGGGCCATAACTTCTTCGTTATAACTCGGATTTCGGCGTTCTTTATATGTACGGAAACCTTGTAACATATACTATAACTTAGTTAAGATTATTCATTCTAAATAATCTTTCATCAAAAATTCATTTTTGACGCCTATCGTCTCTAAATTGACTAGCCCTGATCTACGGGCGTTACACTTATGATCTCACCAGCTTTAAGCTGATACTCGCTTTCAAAATTACTTGTATCCTCAGGTCATCAATAGACCGGTACCGATGCAAGGTTTAGAGAATATGGAGTTCGTTCAAGACTCATCTTTCATTTTGATTATACTTTAGTGTCTATCATAATTTGTTAGAACACTTGTATTAAAATTATATTATTAATGCAATGGATGATGTTGTTGCTTGTTTACTACTTTTCATTGTTGTGATACTGTACATGACGTCCTCCGCCCCAGAATGGTTCCGCTGTTCTTGGTTTTGGGGTGTGACAGATTGGTATCAGAGCATTGTTTATAGTGAATTAAGTATATCAACCCATAAAAGATATACAGACTATAAATACAATGGGATTAAAAAATACTCTGACCAAGAGTTTATACTTTAAATAATAAAATATTTAATTAAGTATACGTGTTGCATTCATACTAAAAGCAGTGTCACTAGGACAGTACAAAAGAATTACGATTGTTGGGCAACACATGTGGACTTAGAGACATATAGTCAAAACTGGGAAGATATAGCTTGATCAACTATATTATCTGAGGGTTGACTAGCATCTGCCTAAGTGTAGTTGTGTGGTTGCAACAAGTCTAAAATCTTACCAACCCTACCACAATGAGAACAGTAGAACATAACATTAAACTTAAAATACTATAGGAGTATTTGGTGTTACTATAAGTACTTTATACTTGAGAACTAAAACGGGATCTTCGTTACTAAGTTGATAGTTTCTAAGTGGATACACTAAGGCTATATGTAATTAGGATGTTATAGACTTAGAATCTATGAAAATTTTACTCCACCCTTATTCTGTGTGAATATGGAGTTAAGGTCACTTATTCGAAGGCCTATCCTGTTTCGATTACATATAACTGGTATGCACTTCACAAATAGCAATGTAACTAATGAAGATTTTCTAAATAATTATTTAGATAGTTCGTCTAATAATTATTTTCTTACCCCAATTCTCGCGTAGATAACATGGCTGGACTCCATCCCCACAGCAACCAGTACCTTCCGAACGAAGTCATTGCTGGTTGGTTTGGAGAAGAACCAGAGAATGATCATCCTTTTCCTTTGAATGATCACCATGATGAAAACCTTTCGGACGATGCTAACTCCGAACCCGAGGTTGAGAACCTACCTCAAGCAGCTCCCTTTCAAATTCCTAACCCTCGTCCGGCTTTTCATAGCCCGACACCTGAGTGGGTGGAATGCTTGGAAACATGGAGCCAAGGACAAGATCAGCCCATGCCATTTAATGGTGATCGAAGCTTTTACGACTCGAGCAATGGGGGCTCAGCGAGACGGAGTCTTGCCAATCTTGGTCCGCAGAGTGGCCCGAAATGAGATTCAAGGCAGGACATCCCTACATCAGATCACCGAAGTTGTCGCCGATGCGAGAATGCATACCCTCCGCATCATTCGTCTAGAAGATGCTCGTGAGAAATCTGAGAGAAACCATGAAACCCTGCTTCAAGCACTGGCTGAATCACGAGCCAAAGTCATTGAACTCCGCGTACGCCAGAGGGTGTACGAAAGGTACCTACTTGATATGGAACGTCAACTGGCTGAACTGAGAGTTCACCAGAGGAATGACCGTCGCCAGTAGTAGATGCTTTACTTTATTTTTCCTCATTAAAAGGAATCGATTTTCTGTCTATGCCCGAAGTGGCATTTTCTATGAAACTATCTTGTACCTTAAGTACTTTTGGTTAGGTCCCTATGCCGTCAAGAACTATCTTCTCTAGATATGATGTAAGACCTTTTGCAAGGTCATTTTCCCGAACTTTTACGTCATGAATATCAAAGATTTTGACAGTCGGCTAACTTCCGTGTCCTTCTTTATTCAAGTACTATCATCATACTTTCATTGGAGTCTATTTGAAACCTGCTTTAGTCAAGTCATTGGACTATAGTAATTTAGCTCCGGAGACATTTCCAAGTCTCTTTCAGTGGCTGGATCATGTTATTCACCAACCAACGATACCTCAGCTTGAACGACAAACGTCTTGAGACCATTCTACAAACACACTTCAATTTCGTACTAGGACTGCATCATAGGGATGTAGGTCAAACCTTCGCGATCATACCTCCAATGTGATTCCGTACTAGGACTGCATTATTCTATGTGATTTATGTTGTGCATGTTTACAGAGTTAGAACCTGAAGGTTCACAGAGATAGAACCTGAGGGTTCACAGAGTTTGGGTGCACGGACCCACAGAGTTATAGCCTCGAGTGGCTAATATGTGTTATATATGGTATTTTGGGGAACTCACTAAGCTTTGTGCTTACAGTGTTTCGTGTTATGTGTTTCAAGTACTAGTGAGGATCGCGGGAAGGCGCCGACTTGATCAGTACACACACGGGATTTTTATGTTATGAGATCTTGGGATTGATATATGTTATGAATTGAGTTTTAAACAATGATATTTTTATAAATAATGAATGAATTATGTTTTCATAAAATGTGAAAAATTGTTTTGAAATTTACGGTGTTACAAGTTGGTATCAGAGCCTTGGTTTGAGGGATTCGAGTACACCTTCGGGCATATTTGAACTCAAACTGAGGATTTGAGAAATATTTTCAAAAGAGAACCAAGTTTTCTAAAAAGAGTAAAAGATTTTTGGAAAACGCAGAGCAGAGTCGTGTGTACGATCAGTCAGCGCCCGAACGGTGATTTCCCAAAATACCCTTATGTTATATGCTTATGAGATTGATATGATGTATTCTCGTGCTAGAGTGGGCTAGGTATTCCTATTAGGACTTGAGTGGCCTGATTTGTGATGCCTTAGCCTAGGGGGAGGTGAGCTGCTATGAGATGCTTGAGAGTAAGTAGTTAGCAGTGAGGAGCTTATGAGAAATCTGTTAGAGAGTGGATTATGCATAATAGAGTACTTCGGACTTGGGATCCTAGGAGGAGGACTTAGGGTGTATACTGACGCGGTGTGGACTGTAGTATTAGGCCCGTACTACTGAAAACACCGGGGCGGTGTACAGTTCAAGTAAGAATCTTCGGGATGCCAGGGATCAAAGAGGGATGAGTTATCGAGTGCGAGTATGCTCGAGTGAGTTTCTAATATATCGTATGTTGTATTTCAGAGGTAGATCATGGTGAGGACACGTCATGCGCCAGAGAGCAGCTGATTAGTGATGAGGAGATCCACCGGATCATCCATGAGGAAGTGGCTGTGGCCATCAGGGCAGAGATACCAGAGATGTTCGGGTCTATTAAGACCACGCTGATTGAGACTTTTGACGAGCGTTATGCCGCTCTTTCTGAGGCTGCTGTTGCAGCGGCCACCGCAGCAGTCGCTGCTGCTAGGCCGCAGGGGGTGACTCGTTGTTGTTCAGGGAGTTCAGCAACACGAAGCCACCAGAGCTTGATGGGACGCAGGATCCGATTGCAGCGATGAGATGGGTATCTGACATTGAGGGGTGTTTCTATACATGCTCGTGCCCGGAGCACTTGAGGGTTCGGTTTGCGTTGAACCAGCTTCGCCTAGGGGCGAAGGACTGGTGGAAGTTCGCGACAACACACTATTCTCCAGCAGAGCTTGCTGCGGTGACCTGGGAGAGGTTCACCGCCATGTTTCGTGATGAGTACGTTCCCTCGGTGGAACGGGATCGGTTGGCACAGGAGTTTTTGACCCTCAAGCAGGGTACGGAGTCTGTTATGGTTATTACCAGGATGTTTCATGAGAGGGCGATGTTCTGCCCTGAACACGTGTCTACTGAGCAGGCATGTATGAGCCATTATTTGAGTATTTTGAGGAGAGATATTCGGGAGTTCGTGGCGAACTCCTTGTACCGTACATTTTCCGAGCTTCAGGCAAATGCCCGGAAGAGGGAGATCGAGCTAGAGACTCAGGCTAGGGAGGAGGCGGAGTCTCAGGGGAGGGATCGGCGACCGACATAGTCCCAGCTGGCAGCCAAGCGGGCCAAGCCCGCTGATTCCAGAGCAGGGAGCCAGAAGGGCCGCACTTGTGGAAAGTGCGGCAAAGGTCATGATGGAGTTTGTAGAGCTGGATCTTGCTACAAGTGTGGCAAGGAGGGACATATGGCCAAGGACTGCCCCAAGGGGTTTGCAGTGTGTTTTCACTGCAACCAGACCGGACACCGGAAGGCCGAGTGTCCTCTACTGTGAGGGTCAGCACAGGGAGCTTCTCAGGGGTCTGCCCCTGCTGCTGTTAGAGCTTCTGATAGTCGGCCGGTGAAGACCGAGACGCCGAAGGCTCGGGGGAGAGCCTTCCAGTTGACTGTGGAAGAGGCCCGCGCAGCGCCCGATGTCGTGGCTGATATGTATTCTTTCATGTAATTATTTTAATGTTTGAGATTTTGTGCTTATATTATGATATGCCTAGGTACTTTTCTTGTGAGTTATGTACCTGCTTTGGTGTTATTTGACTCGGTGCGAGTTGATCTTTTATATCGTTGGCTTTTAGTCAGCACATCAGTATTAGTCGAGAGGCGTTGAGTCAACCTCTGAGAGTCTCCATCGCCGACGAGAGAGCAGTGTATGCCACGGAGGTGATTCGAGGATGTGTACTCGAGATTTTTGGTGTAGATTTTCCTATTGATTTGGTCCCGATTGCGATGGGGGACGTCTGTGTCATTGTAGGCATGGATTGGTTGAGCAGATTCGGAGCAGTTATAGATTGCGAGCGGCAGCTGGTGACTATACGAGACCCAAGTGGGGGAGTTCTTACGGTGTACGACGAGGGTACCCGTCCCGATTCAGCGTTTTTTTGGCTGCTAGAGCGAGGCAGAGTCTACAACAGGGCTGTAGTGGTTTTGTAGCGTATGTGATGGATACGAGAGTTGGTGCAGAGAGACCGAGTACAATTGAGGAGGTTCCGATAGTGCATGAATTCCCGGATGTCTTTCCCGAGGAGTTACCGGGTGTGCCTCTCGAGAGGCAGGTTGAGTTTCGCATTGATTTGATTCCAGGGGCAGCACCAATTGCCAAGGTGCCCTATCGCCTTGCACCTCCAGAGATGCAGGAGTTATCCTCGCAGCTTCAGGAGCTGCTGGGGAAGGGGTTTATATGGACGAGCAGCTCGCCATGGGGAGCACCGATCCTTTTTGTGAATAAAAGGATGGTTCGCACCGAATGTGCATAGATTATCGAGAGCTGAACAAGTTAACGGTCAAGAACCGTTATCCTTTGCCGAGGATCGACGATTTGTTCGATCAACTGCAGGGAGCGTCTTGGTTTTCCAAGATTGATCTGAGATCTGGATATCATCAGATGAGGGTGTGCGAGGAGGATATCCAGAAGACCGCATTCAGGACTCGTTTTGGGCATTATGAGTTCGTGGTGATGCCATTCGGGCTCACCAATGCGCCTGCAGCGTTCATGGATCTCATGAACAGGGTATGCAGACCGATGCTGGATCGATCAGTGATTGTGTTCATTGACGACATTTTGGTGTATTCGAGATCCAGGGAGCAGCATGAGGAGCATTTGCGAGAAATCCTCAATATGCTGAGATCGGAGAGGCTTTATGCCAAATTCTCCAAGTGCGATTTTTGGTTACGAGAAGTGTAGTTCCTTGGTCACCTCGTTAACCAAAAGGGGATTTTGGTCGATCCGGCCAAGATCGAGGCAGTGATGAGTTGGGAGGTGCCGAAATCTCCTTCTGAGATCAGGATCTTTCTAGGGTTGGCCGGCTATTATCGAAGGTTTATCAGGGATTTCTCCAAGATTGTTGTTCCTCTCACCAGGTTGACCCGAAAGGGTGTGGTGTTCAGATGGGGCCCAGAGCAGCAGGCCTCATTTGAGACTCTTCGCCAGAGATTGTGCGAAGCCTCGGTGTTGGCTCTTCCAGAGGGAATGGAGGACTTCGTGGTGTATTGTGACGCATCGATATCTGGGTTGGGCGCGGTGTTGATGCACAAGGGGCATGTGATCGCGTACGTATCGAGGCAGCTAAAGCCCCATGAGGCAAGGTATCCCACCCACGATCTAGAGTTGGGGGCTGTGGTGTTCGCCCTTAATATTTGGCGTCATTATCTGTATGGGGTTCGGTGTACGATATACACGGACCATAAGAGTTTGCAGTATTTGATGGATCAACCAAACCTAAACATGCGTCAGAGGAGATGGTTGGATGTAGTAAAGGATTATGATTGCGAGATCCTGTATCACCCGGGCAAGGCTAATGTGGTAGCCGACGCCCTGAGTCGTAGGGCAGAGAGCGCCCCGATTCGGGGTATTTGTATGAGATTGACAGTGATGACTCCGGTGTTGGACACCATCAGAGGGGCTCAGGCTGAGGCAGTGAGACCGGAGAACCGTAAGAGAGAGCGAGTTATCGGACAGGTGTCAGAGTTCGTGACCGATAGCAGAGGGCTTATGACCTTCCAGGGTCGGATTTGGGTACCGTTTGTTGGAGTAATGCGTACCATCTTGATGGAGGAGGCGCATAGATCGAGATTCTCGATCCATCCCGAGGCCACTAAGATGTTTCTGGATCTTAAATTGGAGTATTGGTGGCCCTGTATGAAGAAAGATGTAGCGTGGTTTGTTGAGAGGTGCCTAACCTGTCGTAGGGTTAAAGCCGAACATCAGAGACCGCATGGTAAGTTGCAGCCACTGGAAGTCCCAGAGTGGAAATAGGAGCAGATATCCATGGATTTTATCACCAAATTGCCGAGAACGGCGAGGGGTGTCGATGCGATTTGGGTGATAGTAGACCGCTTGACAAAGAGCGCTCACTTTCTCGCCATTAGTGAGAGTTCTTCTGCGGAGAAGTTAGCAGAGACATATATGAGAGAGGTGGTATCGCGGCACGGGGTGCCGATCTCGATTGTGTTAGATCGAGATGTGCGTTTCACTTCCAGATTTTAGAAGAAATTCCATGAGGAGTTGGGTACGAGGCTGCATTTTAGTACCGCATACCACCCATAGACTGATGTTCAGAGCGAGCGGACGATTCAGACGCTCGAGGACATGCTCTGAGCATGTGTCTTGGATTTTGGCGAAAGTTGGGACACGTATTTGCCCTTAGCGGAGTTTTCCTACAACAACAGCCATCATTCGAGCATTGGAATGCCGCCCTTTGAGCTGTTGTATGGGAGGAGGTGTCGGACTCCCATTTGTTGGGGAGAGGTGGGGCAACGAGTGATGGGTAGCACGGAGATTGTGCTTCAGACGACAGAGCAGATACAGCAGGTCAGGCAGAGATTGTTGACCGCTCAGAGTCGCCAGAAGAGTTATGCGGATAGGCTACGATCCGAGCTTGAGTTCCAGGTCGGTGATTATGTTCTCCTGAAGGTATCTCCTTGGAAAGGAGTGATTCGATTCAGGAAGAGGGGCAAGCTAGGGCCCCGGTATATTGGGTCGTTCAGAGTAATCGCGGGGGTGGGAAGGGTAGCGTATCGCTTGGAGCTACCTGCGGAGTTGGAGCGGATTCATAATACCTTCCACGTGTCTCAGTTGAGGAAGTGTATAGCCGACGAGTCGACGGTAGTGCCGTTAGAGGACATTCAGGTGGATATGAGCCTGAACTACGTGGAGAGACCAGTTGTGATTGTGGATCGGAAGATCATGGTTCTGAGGAACAAGGAGGTGCCTCTGGTGCAGGTTTAGTGGCAACATCGGAGAGGATCCGAGTTGACTTGGGAGCCAGAGCGGGAGATGCGTGAGCAGCATCCAGAGCTATTTCAGGAATAAGTCTTCGAGGGCAAAGATTGTTTCAAGTGGGGGAGAATTGTAACATCCGGAATTTCAGGTATTATATTTATTCGTTGAATTTCAAGTTTTGTGGAAGAACTCGGCGAGTTGATGCGTAGACTCACCGAGTAGAGACGCGAATCATTATCCAGGTGGATGGCTGGACTCGGCGAGTCGCCCCAAGGACTCGGCGATTCCACGCTATTTAATGAAACCCTAATTCCTCAGGTTTGGGGCCTATTTAAGGGGCCTTATGGCCGTCATTTGCGGCTACCAGACCCTAGAGAGAAACCCTAAGTGAGCTAGAGCGTTTGTGAGAGGAAAAGAGTCATTTCTTGATCATTGTTAGTGTTTTTGCAAATAGAAGAGGACCAAGACAAGAGGAGGCTGAAGAGGGTGCTAATCCAGTGATTCCAGGGCTCAGAGACTTCATTTTGAGGTATTCATTCGACCCTTCTTCAGTTTATGGTGTAATTCTTAGAGTTAGGGCTTTTAGCCCCTTTAGAGGATGGTTATATGGAGTAATTGGTCCCCTCTTGTGTTGGTGCTGTAGATCTAGATCCAAAGAGGTCCAGAGACCCTTTTCCCTTGAGCTTTATGAGTGTTAATGGGGGTTATGAGCTTAGGATGTCATTTTAGAGGTCATATCTTCAAATAAGGCCTTTGAGCCTTTGCATGAGCACCAAGATGTTAGCTTTACGTGATTATAATGCTTTGGGAAGCTGAATCTACGGTTTAGAGGAGCGGATCTGACCTCAGGAGGTCAGTTCAACTTGAGCATGGCATGAACTTGCCGAGTCCAATAGCCGACTCGACGAGTAGGATGAGGGTTTTCCCGATAATCACACAGTTGGTGACTCACTGAGTTGGGGAAGTGACTCAGTGAGTCAGAAGGAATCTAGAGGACAAAGTGCACGATGGTACTCGCCGAGTCAGGAGTCGGACTTGGCGAGTTGGGTCGGGACATTTCACAGATTGTGGTCAGTGATGATTTACAGAGTTGAGGATTGACTCAGAAAGTCGAATGAGGACTAGGAGAGTGAAGAAAATGTGTGGACTCGCCGAGTCACAGGTTTGCACTCGGCGAGTTTGGTCAAGGTTGACCGTTGACTTCGTTGACTTTTAGGGTTAGTCAATGTTTGGGCCTTAGAGTCATTGGAAGGGTAAGATAGTCTTTTACCCTTCCTAGAGGATGTATATATAGAGAGATAGAGATTAGCCTAGCCCTGAGGGTTGTATTAATTAGAGTAGTTATTTCATGTGATTAGGCAGGGGCTAGACCAGAGTTTACCGAGTCAGAGATTTACTGAAATATCCGAGGTGAGTCTTCTCACTATACTTTACCTTGAGTAGGTAATCGGAGTTATGTGATATAGTGTTTGTATGCTATATATGTGTTATGTGTTGCACTACATTATTCTATGTGATTTATGTTGTGCATGTTTACAGAGTTAGAACCTGAAGGTTCACAGAGATAGAACCTGAGGGTTCTCAGAGTTTGGGTGCACGGACCCACAGAGTTATAGCCTCGAGTGGCTAATATGTGTTATATATGGTATTTTGGGGAACTCACTAAGCTTTGTGCTTATAGTGTTTCATGTTATGTGTTTTAGGTACTAGTGAGGATCACGGAAAGGCATCGACTTGATCAGTACACACACGGGATTTTTATGTTATGAGATCTTGGGATTGATATATGTTATGAATTGAGTTTTAAACAATGATGTTTTTATAAATAATGAATGAATTATGTTTTTTTAAAATGCAAAAAATTGTTTTGAAATTTACGGTGTTACATTATTTCTCTCATTTAGCTTATCCAATTGCATGGTGCCATGCAACCCAAATGGACCATGCCGGGTCGGGTCAAGTACATACCAGAAATAGTTATGGACTTAGACACCTTATCCAACAAGAACATGGGTCGATGGAATAGTTGGTGACGATGCGACTTCGCGCCTATTGAGTAAGCTTTGGAGACGATGTGACTTCGTGCCTATTGAGTAAGCTTTGGTGACGATGCGACTTCGTGCCTATTGAGTAAGTTTTGGTGACGATGCAACTTCGTGCCTATTGAGTATGCTTTGGTGACGATGCGACTTCGTGCCTATTGAGTAAGCTTTGGTGACGATGCAACTTCGTGCCTATTTGATAAACCTTGGTGACGATGTGACTTCGTGCCTCTTGAGTAAACCTTGGTGACTATGGAGTTAGCGCCTGATAGCTATGGATTTAGTATCTGATAGATAAACTTTGGCAGCAATAGACTTCGAGCCAATTCCTTAGGTAAATCCTTAGGAATGAATGAATGAAGGATAATTGGTTCTTAGGGTAAAACCTTAAGAAATAAAGGAGATAATGGGGATGGCTATCTGGGTTGATTGTTTGATGATTGAATATAATAATTGTATTATTGTGGGTTGAAAACCCTATATGCTCACCAGGCTCCCAAGCCTGACCCACTCAGTTTTCTTTGCATTACAGGTAATGGCACAAGGGTATAAGTTGATGGACTTGACGAGAGATTTTGGATTATAGATTAGTAGTTATAAATAGTTGTTGTAAGGTCTATTTTATACTGTTTATGCTTTTGGTCAGTATCGGAACATGACATCCCGAGATTTTGTTATTTAATGAAAATACATTTCTTTAAGAAATGCTTTGATAAATTTTATTTTATCATATTTTATTTTGGGAACAAATTCCGCAACTCTTCAATCAAAGGATTAGTCTGATTTTATAAAAACAAAGCATAAACAAATCGGTCTTTTCTGGCCGTGAAATTAGGTATGTCACAGCTGCGGCCGTTCACTAAAAGTTGTTCTTTTCAATACAGCTTTTAGAGTATGGAATAATGGCATAGCCTTGTCGGCGGATTTCGAGATGAATCTACTCAGAGCCATGAGCTTCCCGTTCAGACCTTGTGCGTCTCTGAGAGTGCCTGGGGGCGGTGTCTCCATAAGCTCGTCTACTTTAACTGGGTTGGGTTGAATGCCCTGCTTAGTGACATAGTACCCCAAGAACTGTCCTTCCTCTACTCCAAACGTGCATTTGGCTAGGTTCAATTTCATTTTGACCCTTTCTAATGTACAAAAGGTTTCCTCGATGTCTTGTAACATTTTGTCTTCATGTGGGCTTTTGATTACCATATTGTCGACATACACTTCGATATTCCTTCCGATTTGTTTGACGAAAATCGAGTCGACCAAACGTTGGTATGTAGCTCCCGTATTATTTAAACCAAAAGGCATCTTAGTGTAACAGAAAGTGTCGTGATCTGTGTAGAAAACCGTTTTCTCTTCATCCTCATTACTCATCAAAATCCGGTGATATCCTTTATATGCATCCAGAAAACACTTTAGCTTGAACCCTTATATCGACTCTACTTTTTGGTCGATCTACGGGAGGAGATAACAATCCTTAGGACATGCTTTGTTCAAGTCAGAAAAATCAATGCACATGCGCCATGACTCGTCATGCTTGCGTACCATAACCGGCTTAGCAATCCAAGTTGGAAAAACTGCTTCCCTCACAATTTCGGCTTCCGCCAGTTTAGTCACCTTCGCGTTGATCGCCCTGTTGTGGTCCCCCCCTTGGACCTTTTTCTTCTGTTTGACTTCCTTTATACCTGGTTTGATCATGAGCTTATGTTCGATGATCTTTCTATCCACACCCACCATGTATGTGGGAGTCTATGCAAATACATGTTTGTACCGCTTGAGCAGGCCAATCAGTGCTTCTCTTATGTGACCCGAGAGATCATGGCCAAAAACCGACCGGTTGATCGGGATGTTCTTCGTTGATTACTTCCTTTCCCCTTGTAGGTTTATGCCGCGGCTTCTTGACCTCCTTGGCTATCTCTGCCGGTTGCATGACCGTAAAGCACTGTAATTCTTTGGGTGGGATGGCAAGTATTGTGGCTGGACCAGATGAAGTGTCAAATTTCAAGATTCCATGCATGGTCGACGGGACCGCTCTTAATTTTAGGAGGGATGTCCTTCCCAAGATGATGTTATGTTCCGCTGAGTGCCGTATAACGACGAAATCAATCAGGACTGTCTTCTTTCGTTGTTTGTCATGATTGGTTAGCGTCAGAGGTAGGTAGATTGTGCCTAGTGGCCATAAGTTGTGGCCGGTGAATCCGACCAGCCTCCCCGTCGTAGGTCTCAGGTTGTCTTTCCAATGATCTGGGAGAAGACAAAAACAATGCTCATAGATTATGTCTGCCGAACTCCCCGTGTCGACATAAACTTTGTGTATCGTTACATTTTTTATGGAGGCTTGAATTACCAGTGGGTTATCACCTCTCCACCCCTCCGGTCGGGGGTCTTGCGCAAAGAACGTGAGTATTCATGCTGGAGGCCCAGAACCCCATTGGCTAGCGGACTGTTCTTCCCTATGTCTTTTGTTGCGTATCATGAATATCTCCTTAGGTTGAGCCCCTTCTCGAGACGTGCTTTTGGCGTTTTCGGCATCAAACTTGGCACGTAGGCTTCATGCTATCTCCACCAGGTCTCCTTTGAGTTTCTTTTCTTCCATTTCCTTCTTGAGTACCGAGCAATTAGCAGTGTCGTGGGTCTTGCTTTTGTGGTATTCACAGTACCGGTTCTTGGGCGACTTGGCTGGTTGCTGGGTTTCTGACACCGCGTACACATTTGGTCGATGACTCCGCCTTTCGTCCCTAGTGAATGGCCGAAATCGCTCTACCCTCTCCTTTAATTCGACCCTTGTCTAAGGTTTCTTACCCATGAGCTTTTGGGATAAAGGGCCTGGTAAGAGTCCCCAAGTGAAGGCGCCGGCTATGAGCCCTTCTTCGTGTCCTGGCACATCTAACGTAGAATTTATGAACCTTGTGAAGTATTCTCATACAATTTCACCCTCCTTTTGCTTGCAGCCTATTATAGAGTGAGAATCTTCTTTATACTTACGTAATTGCCTGAAGTTAGTGAGGAATAAGTATTTGAGCTGAGCGAATTTGGAAATGTTGCTTGGACACAACACTATGTACCCGCATTGCCGTCGAGAGTCGTCGGAAAATACACCGAAACCTCTCATCGAGCTTCAGCGATGTCATCGTCCACTCATATGTATCGATATGGCTATCCGGGTCAGTGGTACTGTTATAGGTTTTGAGTGTTGGCAGTTTGGTCGTGTTTGGTATTTCGTAATCTTGCAACTCCTTGAAGAATGGAGAGGTGACACTGCGGGAGAGATAATCTTGGTTTAGGATGGTTGGTGTTCCTTGCGGTTGGGGCTGATGGTTTAAACCGTATGACGATGCATGGTAGCCTGGACTTGGACTGTAAAAGGGTTGTTGTTGGAATGGAAATTGTAGTGGATAGCCGGAGGGAAAGTGTGCACCGGTGTTAAAGGGTTAATTGCTGAGGCCAACTGCAGGTTATGGTTAGAGGTGGTGGTAGGCCCAGTCCATGCACCCACTATAGGGTAAATAGGCGATGTATGGGCCACCATGGTTTGTGCCAGTGGCGGTAATGAAAGCATTGGGCACGGTCCCACCGATATCTGGTGTAGCGGTGGTACCGGAAGTGACGGTTGGATATTGAGGACCTAGCTTGATGGTAGCATCACTGGGTGAATTGGTGATGGTTGCTGCATTGGTGGCACAAAGAATGGTGGCATTCGAAGGGATGTGGTTAGCGGTGGCCTCGCTGGGGCTAATCTTGGTTGGTTGGTTGAGGATTGCGAGGCGGTGTCGGTGGTTATCTATAGGGTTGTCGTGGTTACTGTAGAGCTTCATTCGCCCAGGGTTGCTCTGTAGACCGCCGTAGGCGGCGGTGTTTCGTCCAACGTTGCCATGGAACGTATGGGACTAGTCTGACGCCCTCTGTGTCCATTACTGCCGTCGGACCCCATTGATCTTCCAGAGTTGTACTTTTAGTTTGTGTTCTTCGTCTCACAAATGGATGGCGCCAAATGATGCGACCTTGAAGTTGGCTCAATTGGTATTACACAGCTAAAATCTTCGCCGTCTCTGCAAGATTACAAAGAAGAAAGGGCCGTCAGCCGTTCCCGGGAGGGTGCTCCCGGAAGAACACTCCGACGGTCAAGTTAGAGGGTTTCTAGGGTTTTTTTGGGTGTCTTTCTGAGAGAGAATATCTTACCTCTTGAGTCTGAGAGCGTATCCTTTTATACCTAGCGCTCTTGCCCAGTCCGTACTAGACAAGATCGCTTTTTAGGAGACAAGATCAGGGGCGCTGATTGGAGGGTCATGCGCCTTCAACCGTCAGGGCGCTCTCATTGGCCTTGGTGTTAATGGCCTGATGCTACTGTCTGTCTCCTGACCGTATCTTTTGTCTTAGAGCTAGGAGCGTCCCTTGGCGGGCGCGAGCTTTTAGTCGGGACAACAGAAATGCCTCTTGGTGGGAGCGAGCCCCTCGCCTAGGCATTCTTTTCCCGGGAACGCTGGCGAGCGCTGAGCCCGCTGGCGCGCTAGGCTCTTTAGCTAGACGTGATTTTGTCGTGTCATCTTAGGCACGTCATCAGTAACAAAATATGTGGTAAAGAAATTGAATTTTAGATATAAATAGGGAATAAGAAAAGGGGGAAAGTACTTTTGAATATGAATGAAACTCAATAATCACCTTCTCTTTCTCTTACGATGTCTCTTTCTGTTTCTCATCTCTTCTATTTTCTAGATTGATAGTAACGATTCCTATCATTTGGTATTTTCATCTCGAACTCATAGTTGCAGCAACATGCACAAGATTAGTTGAAGAGTGACTAGATAAGTAGGACCAAACAATTGGTCAAAGTCAAGACGAACTACCTAAAGTCTGGGCAGATCTAGGCATAAATATGGCTGGAGTTTTTTATTGTTTGGATCAATTAACTTTCTAGATTACAACAATGAACATTGGTATGGAACAACGCCATAATCCAGAGTTAAATTTGAATTCAAATGGCGCATCCGGTGCAATAAAAGCATCAAACAGTTGGAGTGCAAAGCAATTAATGATTGAAGTTCCAAGATTCAATGATATCGATCCTTAGGATTGGATTTTCAAGATCCAACGGTTCTTTGATTATCATAAAATCAACGAAGAAGAAATATTAAAGCTTAGTTCATTATATTTTGATGGCGAAGCATTAGCGTGGTTTCAGTGGAGATTCAAGAACACTACCATTACATCTTGGTCAAATTTTTTGCAATCACCACTGATACGATTTGGACCATATGAACTAGAAGAATATCAAGGACAACTAGCTAAACTAGTGCAAACATGATATGTTGTTGAATATCAAGAGCAATTTGAAGATCTTTCTAATAAGGTAGATGGTTTAACTGAATCCTTTCTTTTGAGTTGTTTTATTTCAGGTTTGAAACATGCAATCCAACATGAAGTAGCTTCTTTTCAACCCAAAACACTAACTAAACGATGACATTAGCAAAAATTCAAGAAATTAAGCTTCAACAAATTCAAAATCCACCAAAACTTTTTTCTCAATATCCTCCAATATTGCCAACACCACAGTCAAACCCACATTGGATAAATACTGTAACTCCCTGATTCTCAGGTATTAATTAAATAAAAGGTTCGTTGGTTTTAAGTCCTACTCGGCAAGTTGGTTACCCTACTCGTCGAGTAGCAGCGGGGTGGGATCGCGTGTTTAGTGACCTACTCGCCGAGTCCATGAAGGAACTCGACGAGTAGGAGCTGGCAGATGAAACCCTAAATCTCGGGGTTTGCACCCTATTTAAAGAGGCTTTAGCCTCCCTTGGCCTCTTTACAGTCCTTGAGAGCTCTTAAGAAACCCTAATTCGTGTGGTGCCTTATTGTGTGAGTATTAAGCTTGGGAGGAAGATCTTTGGAGAGAAGGAACTTGGAAGGTAAGGGAATTGGAGCAAGGAAAGTGTGGGAATCAGAATCTACCTCAGTTAGCATCTCCTAGAGGTACCAAGTCACCACCTTTTCTTCTTTCCCTTTCTAGATCTCTTTTTGGGTTGAGTTTTGGGGGTTTTATGGATCCTTGAGTTGATAAGGTGGACTATTTGCTGGATCTGAAGTTGTAACTTCAGATCTGGACCCTTCTCAAGTTCTAAAATCATAAAGTTTCTGTTTTAGTCGTGGTTGAGGCCCTCCTTGTGCATGAAACCCCATTAAGAGCTTAGATTTGGCATTAAGAGCCTTTTAGTCATGCATGCATGTAAAGTTTGCAACTTTACGTGAAAAGCATGTCTTAGAAGCTTGGATCTGTAATTTGGAGCCATTAGATGGCTTAAATAAGTCTGTATGGCTTAAGGACTGAAGGAACTCGGCGAGTCGCAAGGTTGACTCGGCGATTCATATGAAGATGGCCATTAAACTCGACGAGTTGATGAACAACTCGATGAGTCCGATGAAGATTGCCTTAGACTCGACAAGTTGTATGAACAACTCGGCGATTCAGATGAGTTTTCCTTGAGTTATGATTGCGTGTGTAGCCGACGTGTTGCAAGAAGGAAACTCGACGAGTGTCCTTAGGGTTTCGATCGAAAATCGTAAGAACTCTACGAGTCACCCGGTGACTCGGCGAGTGGGAAAGAATTTCAATGAACTCGGCAAGTAGCCGAGGATACTCGGCGAGTTAAGGTCAACAGGGACTGTTGACCTTGATTGAGGACTTTGACATTGACCTGGGGTTGACTGGTTGGTTTATGGAGTACTTGTGAGGTTGGGGATTATGAGTATGCTCGTACTATGGTAATAGGTGGTGGAGTCTTTGGCGAGTGATCCGAGAGTTTGGATTTATCTACCGAGTCGACATCTGCGAGGTGAGTTATCCTCATTGTATCAAAAGGGTCTAAGGCACCAAGGTCGGCCCTTTAGTTGTTATGGTTATGATATGATGTATGCGATTATGATCTGATAGATTGAAATCAAGATAGACAGTATGTTATGTTTTATGATCCTTAGGGATTGGTATGTTAGTGGCCTGCTGGGCATGTGCTCTAGTTATGAGAGATCACTATGATTGATGATCCGTAAGATAAATATGTTTGATGTCTGTACATGCCAATATATGTTAGTTATGCGCACATGATTATTTGTTTGTTGGTTGGGTTGAGGCGGTCCTGCTTTGTGCTGAAGGCCAACATACCCTATGAGCGGGTCGGGGAGACTGTAGGCCCACATGGCGGTCCAGTCATGCCGAAGGCTCGGTATAGATTCAGTTAGACTGTAGGCCATGTAGGGCGGTCCATTCGGGCCAATGGCCCAGTATGTATATTGATTGATTGATTATTATTGATATGCTATTATCAGTGTGGTATTGGTATTTGGGGGGTAGCTCACTAAGCCCTTGGGCTTACAGTTTCCAGTTATTGTTTCAGGTACTTCAGGAGATCGTGGCAAGACGAAGGCGTGACCGTACCGCTCCTCATCCTTACGATCTGTTTTTGGGACACTCTGATGAATAATTATTTGAAAACAATTTGTAAACAAACACTATTTGGGTTTTTAATTGTGATTGGAAAAGCTTAAATTTGGCGTAAAATTTATGGATGTTACAAATACTACCCTTCCCACAAACCATTCTCCAACCATTTCGAATCCTACAAATGTTCTTGATCAACCTACGTCTCATATTCAGAATTAACTTAAGGTTAAATACAATCAAGACATGATAAAGGTGTCTACTTTTACTGTAATGAAAAAATATAGTTGTGGTCATAATCTATTGCAACGCCCTATGTATTAATTGTACCTGATATAAAGTTTTCAATGAATAAGGAAGAATGTTTTCTATAGATGGAAGGTTTTCAATCAAATTTCCATGAAGATAATCAAGAATATGTGCAAATTAGTCTACATGCTTTAACAGGTATGGTGATGCCTCAAAAAATTCATTTCAAAGGTTTTATCGGGAAAACTGAAATCAAGATTTTGGTTGATAGAGGTAGTACATACAAGTTTTTACAACCTTAATTGGTGAAATTGCTTAATTTGAAGGCTTCAAGAAATAAACAATTTACGGTTATGGTAGGCAACGTAGACATAATTAATGGTGAAGGAATGGTACCAAAAGTCTCGGTTCAAATTCAAAAGCATGTATTATTGGTTGATTGTATCGTGTTACCAGTTAAAGGAGTTGATTTGATATTAGGAGTTCAATGGATGCAACATCTTGGTCCAATTTTGTTGAATTATCAAGATTTAACGATTCAATTCAATTGGTACCAAGAGACTATACGACTACAAGGTGAAAGAAATATGACTAGGCCTCCTATGTCGCTTAATTACTATAGAAAAGTGCAAGACGATGATTTCATTGCATCTATGTTTCATATTGCATTATTGGCTAATATGATTTCAAACCATGTAATGTTCATTTTAGAAAAAAGGACTTGGTTATTGTGAAATTACAACCATATTGCCGGAAAAGTATGGTCAATAAAATAGAGCTTTGAATAAGCTAGCAAAAAGGTATTTTGGACCTTTTCTAACTCTTAAAAAAAATGGTCAGGTTTCATACCGATTGAAATTACCGGTTGATGCTCAAATTCATGACGTTTTTCATGTTACATTGCTCAAAAAGTTTCATGGTAATTCATTAGAAATTCCTTTTCCATTACCATAAGATTTTCTTGATTCTAATCCGGTTTTAGAACCATCATAATATACCAGACAAAAGAGAGATAAATCAGGAGGGACAAAACAAACAACAATCTATCCTAATAAATAAGAATGATTTTGTCACATGTCATATTCTCCTCCATTTTGACACTTGTCATTTTTTAGATTTTTTTGAATTATTTAATATCCGCTTGTCATTTTTATAGTTTTTTTCTTTTTTATTCAAATCTCACCTATTAAATACCATCTCATATTAATTAATTTTATAAATATATTAATTAATGTATATATTAACTTTCTATTTTTTAATTCATCTTTCTATTAATATATTAATTAATGTATATGTATATTAATGTAGATAGTAGATTCTGTTTGTGAACTCATATTAACTAATTTTATTAGTATAGATTAATTAGGACCAAATTACATAAATAGTCCATGCGGTTTACCAAAAGGTCACAAACTCAATCATTACTTATTTTTTTATGAACATGGTCTTTGTGGTTACCAAAACTTTCTTTTAATAAACCCGTGTAATACACGGGTTTCACACCTAGTTTTTGATAACCTGAAAAGGAAATGGGTCACATTTTTGCAACTTTGGAAGATGCAGAAAGATTGTTAGAAATTTATCCTGATTTCAACCTTAAGGACAAGGTTGAGGTGGAATGGGGGGATATTGATACAAGTCAAGAAAATGACACTTCAGAAACATGAGGTTGAAGCTTCATAAACATGAAGTAATTTTAAAATGAGAAAGTAATTACATAAACCTTATCTGTAATAAAAAATGAGAATATTTTATTTTGGATTTCAATCCAGATCTGTAGAACTAATGTAACAATTGAATTCAAAGATTAAAAATATGAAAAAATAACAAGAAAATATTTAATTTGAGATCAAATTACGTACCTAAAGGAATGTTGTTTGAGAAGACAAACAGACATGAGGTTGATTGAGGTTTTGTAGGAGTAGACATGAGTTTTAATATCGCATAACACAACCAAAATTTAAGACTTAAAAGCAATACTTTTGTTAGTGACACATGCAATACTTTTCAACCAAATATCCAAACCTACTTATGTTTTGTTCTTGATCATAGTTTTTAACAGTCGTGTGTATATGTGTTTGTTTTAGAGATAGAAGATGAAATTGGGTATATAGAAAAGGTTAAAGCCTTAAAGGTAATATATGGGCCTTTAGGGACTTCAACGGACTGGCCTACCAATAGGGTATTTAGATTTTAGACTAGCTGGCTTGCTCCTTTAAATTAAATTGGGCATCATGAAAAGGGTTAAAGGTCATCAAGTTAATTATGGGCCTATTTCTGCTAATGTTTTTTCCAACTTATAAATTACCAAGACAAAGGGTAGACCTAATAACAAAAATACCTACTTAATGAAATGAAGAAAAAAAAGACTACGAACTCAAAATAAATATATGTTCCCGTATGGTGGATATCGAGATGACACGACTACACACTTAAGGACATAGAAAGCCATGTGACAAGAAGCACACGGTTGTGCCGGTATAAATAATTAGGTTATGTTTGGCGTACTGATTGAAAAACTAGTTGTTAAATAAAAAGCTAGCTGATAGCTGAAAACCTAGCTAATAAAAAATGATGTTTAGCAAAACTAGCTGAAATATATAAAATTACATAAAACGATATTTAAGATAACGTGTTTCTATAATTAATTAAGGGGTATATTTGGAAAAAAATTAAAAGTTCTTAAAAAGCTAGTTTAAGGCTGTGTTTGGCGCGCAGCTAGCTGATAAGCTAACTTATTTTTTTAGCTTTTTTAAGTTGTATGTTTGGCAAACTAAAAAGTAGTTTATAAGTTAACTTTTTTAAAAGCTACATAGACTAGCTTTTTAGGAGTTTTTTTAAAAATTTTCAAATATACCTCCTAATTAATTATAGAAATGCATTCTTTTAAATGTCATTTTATGTCATTTTATATTTTTCAGCTAGTTTTGACAAACAACATTTTTTTATCAGCTAGTTTTTCAGCTATCAACTAGTTTTTTATTTAACAACTAACTTTTCAGCTATCAGCTAAATTTTCAGCTAGTACACCAAAATAGTCTAAGTAGTTTTTTAAAAAGCTAGCTTATAAGCTACTTTTTGGCTTACCAAACAGACAACATAAAAAAAACTCGAAAAATAAACTAGTTTATCAGCTAGTTGTGACGTGCCAAATACAACCTTAAGTGTTGTTTGTCTTTTGGAAAAAAAAATGTTCAGACCTCTTATTGCTGCGCGGCGCAGCACACGCGCATCACTTTTCATCTCACAGCTGTTTGTTTTTTTAGAAGTCTTTTAGAGTCAAAAACCTTTGTGCGTGCTTTGTTTAGCGCAGCATTTGTACTGCCTCTTCCAACATTTTCTTCTTCTTTTTTTTATTGCTGAAATTTTTATTATATGTTGTTGAAATTTTATTTCACTTTTTTTTTCGTTTTTTTTTTGTTTATTCTTGTTGAATTTTTTTTTTATATTGAATAATGATAGATTCTTGATGAAATATCATTATTTTTTACTAAATATATATATTTTTTTTGTTGAAATATAATTTTTTTTTATTGAAATATCATTAATTCTTGCCGAAATGTTATACATCATTAAATTTTTCGTATTAAAAAACTATTTTTGATTTATAAAATTTAATATCTGCAGCAGTATGCAGATGTTAAAAAAACAAATACGTTTCTTATTACAGTCTGCAACCGTTTGGTCTACCTCTTCTACTGCAGAGGGTTGCAGAGGTGGTCCGCAAAATTCATGAATTTTTGCTTCAGAAAATCAAACAACACCTTAATCATAGGAGGGACACAACATTGCGCAAGGGATTACAAAGCCGCGTGACTTCTTTGCAATTTTTACACAGGTGTGTCATGGTGCATTGAGCAATATAAGGAAGGTTTCATATTATGTGTTTTTATTAGTGAATTTGAAACTTCAATCCATCTGATCGTTATATTCATTGTTAATGTTTTCACGTTTAGGATCCAGGAAAATTTGTAAATCCCAACATACACAGTCGGATTGTGTGAAAAGCAAAGTATTATTTATTTGAAGTTTCTGTATCCAATATTCAGATTTGAATCTTTAGAGATAAGATTATAGATTAAAATTCAATGTCCAAAATTTTCAACTATCTTACTACGAAGACTCATGTGTGATTGGGTGTTTGGTCAAATGCGTATCAACCTCCATGTTCTAATTCATAATGGCCAACAAAAATGAAGGCATTGGTTGAAGGGTGGTGAAGTGAGTAGGTTTTAGTGTGCAATAATGTCGCAAATTAAATTGTGGACCCACTTTACATGTTTACATTAAAAATGGTCCGAATTGGCATCAATGCACCATCAATAAAATGAACGGTTGCGGTTACGGAAATTTGATCATCTTCAACAACCAAGTATTGCAGCATTGAAATTAATACCACTATTTTAAGTAAAAGTGAATGCTTTTTATCATTTAGTGTCTCCCAAACAAGGATAATGAACCTAATATTCATATATATTATCTGTTTAATAATAAATTTGGGCATACATAGGTTTTTGGGTAAGTATCAATGGACTATTTTCCTAATTAAGCTCTCAAATTTTTTCCACAAATTTTACAATAACATTGCAGTTGGAAAGAGTATTTACAGATAAGGGTAGTTTAAATTTTAAAACTTATTTACCATGTAACTATAGTTTTATAAAAAATAATAATAATAATAGAAACCCTATTTTTATGTTCGTTTCCTTCACGCGTTCTCTCACGTTTCCATCATCAGTGCTAGGGATGTTGATCGGGTAATTTTTCGGGTTTCGGATAATTTGGGTCGGGTAATTCGGGTTTTTCATGCGCTGCCATTACGAGAACCACCCGGCGCCAAACGAGCCTCCCTGCCCTCATCAGAATTTCTTATAATTGTGTTGTGCTTGCGGTCAATGTAGGTATAAGCAATTCTCCTTGGTTTCTTTGTTTAAGTTCTCTTGCGAGAGTGATTCTTAGTTGAAAAGATCGTGTACTGTTTTTTTACTCAATAATTGTTTGTATATAAATTAATATGATCATGAGTAACTTGTTACCAACACAGACTTTTAGCGCCACTTTCAATTCCATTATTTCTTTTGTATATAATTTTAAGGGGCAATTATTAATCTAGCCAAATTGAGAAAGTGATTAGCAATTTTTAGCCAAAAAATAGTAAATGTCCAAATATAGCCCACGAAACCGTAGGTTTCTATGTTCGTCTATTGTTTTGCCAATACATCTACTGTTTCGTGTTTTGTATATTTTTTTTTCATTTTTAAGATACAAAACCGTAGGTTTTTTAAAACCTACAGTTTCCTCTCGTAAAACCTACGGTTTTCCAAACCGTAGCCTAGGCCCTACGGTTTTGGGAAAAAAATATGTTTTTTTTTCTTTTTAAAGTCTACTGTTTCGGGGTTTAATCTACTATTTTGGCAAAAAAAACTACGTTTTTTTTTGTAATATAGAGTATAGAAAAGATTGTTTATAAGATGTAGAATTATTTTAACATTTATTTTGTTAAATTTTTTTAAGAATTGTTTATAAAATGTAGAATTGTTTTTACTAGTTATTTTGAGAATTATTTTAACAATTATTTTGATGATTATCTTTTTAAATTTTTTTGTAAAATAATAAATAGTTTTTTTACCAAATAATAAAAAAAAAAGGATTTTTGCTAGATTTTTTTTTGTAAATTTGACTATTTTTTGGATAAAGTTGACTACTTTGTTGCTAAATTTGACTGCTTATTTGTTAAATTTGACTGTTTTTTTTTTTGTTAAACTTGACTACTTTTTTGTCAGAGTTGACTACTGTTTTGAACATATGAAGTAATAAGTCATGAATAAGAAGTCCGTCTCCGGTCTGAGCTGCTAGATCCAACAAATAACTGAAGCTAGTTGTTGAAAAAAGCTCTCGCATAGGCCCATTCAAGTAACTCAAAACTTCATGCAACTTGTGACATGAAGCTTTGAAAGATATGTTGCACGTCATCCTTTTGTTAGGAAGCTACAAAATAAAATAAAAATTAAAGTTAAATAAGGTTTTATTATAAAAAAAACAGTGTTAAAGAAGTAGAAAAATCACACAATATAACACTTAATGGTTTCATATATTCTATTTACTTTGTATAAAATACCAAAGGAAAATATCCGAAGACCAATTTTTGTATTTTCTATACTACGTATACCAAATTTAGCATTGTACTTTGAAAATGGTGTGACAATAACATATTTTATAACAAACCCGAAAGTACCAATACACAATATTATTTTATCAATACAGTATACTTCAAAGTATCTACACATTATAAACATAAAAACTTCTTCAAATAGATAGTACATTGCTATTGTATGCTATAATTGAGACATAAAAACATACTTTTTCACAAAATGCAAACATGGAATCATAACATACATACAAGGGGATACAATCGTTAAAATTCCATCTAAACAATTGTTTTTTTTTTTGAAGAAAAAAGAATATATATATATATATATATATATATATATATATATATATATATATATATATATATATATATATATATATATATATATATATATATGGTTAGGTTATTTTGTTTTCACTATCTATTGTGTGCATGTATGATTGATTCTGAACCAATCATTTTAGTTATTTTAAGAAATAATTAATGCATATTACATGTTGAAGATATAATGGATATTAATTACATCTTCAGCATTTAATATGCATTAATTACTTTCTTAAAATAACTAAAATGATTGGTCCAGAATCAATCATAGATGCACACAATAGATAGTGAAAACATTTGAACCTAACTCTCTCTCTCTCTCTCTCTCTCTCTCTTTATATATATATATATATATATATATAACCGTAGGTTTTAGGAAACCTACGGTTTTTTATTTTATTTTTTTTTCCAACAAAAAAATCACAGAATCGACAAATATATACAAATGTTTATTAGTTATAATTTTTTTTTTATTAAACCGTAGGTTTTTTGGAAACCTACGGTGTACAAGCTTTATTGCACAAACTGTGTAGTAAATGGTTGTACACCGTAGGTTTCCAAAAAAACTATGCTTTCACAATTTTTTTTAGTTTTATAAAAAAAATCATTAAATAATAACATATATACAATTCGGATCCTATTGAATCGATTTAAAAAAAAACGAAAAATAAATTCCGTATGGTTCATACGAAACCGTATGTGTAGAAGTCGACACTGCACAATTTGTGCATTGGGCACTCATACACCGTAGGTTTTGTATGAAACCTATGATTTTATATTTTTTTTTCGATTTTTTTCAAAAAAAAAAAAAAAACTTAACCCCATATACAAAACATACTCCTAATCACAAACACGGTAAAATTTTGATGAAAAGTAGACAAATCTGGTTGTTCTTCGGGTGCTCCATTGAGAGAAAAAAAAGTAGCCAAACCAACAAAACAATAGGAAAAAATGACCTAATCTGAAAAATTTTACATTATATACTTTGGGTTAATGGGTCACGAAAAAGTAAACGGGCCTGTGAAACAGTAGCCCATTAAGGGAAAAGAGTAGTCTTAGGGGAAAATAGTAGTTAACTGCAGAAAAAAGTAGTCAACTGTAGGTTGACTACTCTTTTGCGGGCTATTTTTGGTAGGGTTGTTCACTATTTGGATAAAATCGAATTGTTCAATTGAACTATTTGGTTCGGATATTCGAATTTTTGGATTGCTTTTCAACAAAACCAAATTATTATTTTGGATTTCAGATTGGTTTTGATTTATAAAATAAGAACTGAATAGTCCAAAAAAACCGAATAAACATTTATTATTTATTTATTTATAATATATATCTATAGTTATCTATTAATTTTGTAATTTATTTTTTCAAATAGGTTCAAAACATTTCACCCGATAAAAAAACGTCAAATATATATTATCTCTCAAAAGTTTTCTATCTATAAAATATTTAACTATAATATATATGCCTAGTAGTTGTTTATAATTTTCAAATCACAAATAAATACTTTTTTTCACTTCTTGTGTAAAATTGAGTAATATTATAATTATGTGTTGTTTTAAAATGTTTCGGTTTTTGAAAACCGAATTATAAAAACCGATCCAACCGAATTGTAATTGGATTGGATCGGATTTGAATTTAGTTTGGACTATTCGGGTCTTTGAAAACCAAAATAAATTTGGATTCACTTGATTGGATCGGATCAAACCAGTCTATCCAAACGAACACCCCTAATTTTTGTCCAAGTGGTTTTTTTTTGCTATTTTTTGATAAGTATTTAAGGATTTTGGCTAGATTTGTATTTTCCCCTAATTTTAGTCTTATGGGAACATGTTGTGATTTCTTTTGTTTATGTTTATAGGTATTGTAACTAATGCAATATGATTTGTATTAATGTTTTATATTATATGAATATTTTTTTGGGAAATTAAGTAATCTAACCTTATAAACAACTTTTTTTTATAAAAAAATAACCAATAATTGTTTTTTTTTTTGAAAAATGACCACTTGATCTGGTATACCATATTCCGGAGCATGATGTTTTGTTCCGGAGGTGTGCTCCTGAATACGATATTGTGGAGTATTTACGATATTGTAAGAGTATTTGTCGGTTGGTGGGGATGAGGTCTGGAATCTGACACTCTATACCGTACCTTTCAGACTAAATAAGTGTATTTCGAACTGATGCCCGGAACGGTCGTACATTTCGGAGAGATAAACTTAGGGGTTTTCTATGTTTTTCTTCCAAATATGCAATATCCTTGTGTTTTTAATACATTTGTGTGTTCGATACTTTCCAAAAACGTTACGGAATGAGTACGTATACTGGTTTTTTCCGAGTTCCAATTTCTAGTGGAGGACAATGGCAGCATATCGACGGATGTATGAAATATCTTGCTCCGGATTACACATGCTTTGGTGTAGATATAACCAGTGATATCAACTTCTTTAGGTTGGTTACATTGGTTGCTTCCAAGTCCAGGTTACATACAAATCAAATTCGTCTATCTTTTCAATGTCCTTGATCAAATATAGTTATGCAGATTCTTGACAATATTGATGTTAGATATTTTCTTAGTTTTGTTACTACTATACCTTCTAACACAATACAATTGTTTGATGTTAATAATGTTATGGATAGTGGTACTAATCGATTTCCTGGGGAAAATCGTTTTGGAAATAGTTATTCCGGTGCTGGAAGTAACCAAATTTGTAACTTATTACCTATGACAACCAACCATGTTCCTTATTATAAGAACCCTATACTGGGGGTCATTATAGGTCTAAAGGTAAGATTGTTGTTCAGGATGACCTTACTATTGATGTTGATGAATCTACGAATGATGAGGCAAAACTAATGATGTTGGTTGATGATGGTAATATAGTTCCACATGGAGAGCTTGTGGAACATTTTTAGAGTTACATTGAATCTGATGGGGGTGATCATGAAGATGAAGAAGAGGAAATTGATCTCTTACCACAACCCCTAAAAGCACAACATGAAAATTTCCCTTATTTTTTTTTTCTGATTCTGAAGAAACAGAACCCACCCATTGGGGTACGCCTGATCCTTTACCACTACCCGAATTAGCTCAAAAAATCGTAAAGGGGCCACAACACACAACTATAATTCCCATCTTAAGTTATTCCAACTCTTCAAAAATAAAGAAAAGCTTAAGCTTAATTTAGTATTGAAAAGTGTTATTAAAGGTTTCCAATATATATATATATATATATATATATATATATATATATATATATATATATATATATATATATATATATATATATATAAACTAAAACAAACACATTTTCAAACATACTTTCAAACACACTTTCAAACATAAATACGAATAATTTTGTGGGTTCGATTTCTTCTTCATCCGATGATGGTGATGTGACAACCCAAAATTTCTATCTTGTACAGTTAGGTGATGTGACAACCCGAAATTTCTATCTTGTACAGTTATTCAAATCAATCAAGGTCAGACTTGTTTTGCTATTTTCTAGCATTGATTAGAGTAATTAGAGTGTTCTAAGCCTAATACCTTCAAAGTTAGGGTTTAGAATTGGGTTCCACAAGTTCACCACTTCCCAAAATGGCCAAACACTCCAACATAAGGAGTGTACGGCTGTACACTTAGGTGAGCGGCCGTACACCCCCTTCTGGCTGTACACTCTCATGTATGTGTATATATATATATATATGAGACTTAGCCATTTTAATCACTTTTCACACTCCTAATCCAAGAACTCATTTCTCTCTCAACTACCATCTGATTTTTCATCTAGATCTTCAAGATTGTAAGGTTTCTTCCCTTGAATTGTTGATTCCTTTCACTATCGTGTAAGGATTATTGATTTCATCCATGAAATCACTTCATTTTGGTAGATCTTCAAGTGTTCTTCAGTTTCACCAAGAACACCTACTAAGTTCTTGGACCTCAAACACCCCTAAAAGGCTTCTATATCATAAGTACCACTTCCTATGCTTGTTACTTACTAGATATACTCCTTAGAAATCGTCCAAACCATGATCATTAAGTAGTGTACGGCCGTACGCACTCCATGTGGCCGTATACCCCTTTGTTTAGTGCATATTGGCCTCAAACTCATGTTCTATGCTAGCACATGATCAGGAACACTTAGAGGATGCAAGATAGATCCTTGAAACACACTTTTTGACCATTTCTTCAAGGAGTGTACAGTCGTACACTCCATGGACGTACACATCAAGTCGTACACACAAGTGGCCGTACACCTGGTGGCCGTACACACACTTGTGTGGCCATACACCCATTATATGCAACCTTTGGCACTTGTAACACTTCAACATAAGTGTTTCCTAGTCCCTAAGGTGTTTTCCCTACATGATTAGTTGTATAAACACTAATTATATACATATATGTGTCATTATATGTTATTAGGATCCGTTGTGCTCAAGTCTTCACTTGACACTTAGCATCCTACAAACCGATCTTTCATTCGTATCACTCACTGCAGGTGAGTTCATACCCCTTAACTTATCTTTTAAATGATTTTAAATGATTTTATGGGGGTAATACAAGTAGAAACATTATAGTTATTATATCAATCACATGTGATTAATAACTATCAAACAGACAGATTTCTTATACTTCAAACTGTGTTTCCAAACAAATTGCTTCAAATAGTTTTACAATCTCTTTTATATGCAACACTCCATATTAAACTCTTTCAAACTTATATTTTGTCAAAATCATGTCTATATATACATATATATATATATATATATATATATATATATATATATATAAGTAGGATTGAAAAGACTTAGGACTAATAACTCGCCTTATTTCATGTTCCTTGTTTGGTTGTAGACTTAGGGTATCGGTTGTTTGTCCGAAGGTCGTTTGAATCCTAGTTATATATTATGTGTATGTATATAGATATTAAAGTTCTTCATTCAATTCGATACCTTTGGGTAGAAAAGGTGTACAAACGTGTTCATTCATACAAACAACATTACTAGTAAACTATAATAGGTATAGTTTAGGTGTACAAACGTGTTCATTCATACACAACGAAACATACAAGAGTCAATTCATACATGAGTCAGTTCAAACATACTATAAAGAGAAACAGTAATACTATAACAAGAGACAATACTCACTATAAAGAGAAACAGTACATACTATAACGAGAAACAATACATACTACACACTATACACTAGAGAACATACTATATACTAGACAGAGAGAACATACTAGTACAAATACAAAAATACTATAACATTAATGTGAAATACTACTTCATGGCTCGGCAAAATACTACTGTGTCACTTTTTGTACCCAGAGTCTCCTGGATGGAGAGCGTGAATTTACGTATAGATCTATACGGGATTGACCATCCTACACCTTGCTGCTAGCTACAGTGGGACCTGCAGGTCTACGGGTGACGAATGTCATATCATTTTGACGTCTCGAACGTCGTGTTATACTAGTCGATCAAGTATGGTTACAATCATATCACATTTTACCTTAATTCACAAACTGGTTTAAGGTAGTTAGTACATTGGTAGTTACTTACATACAATACTACTG
Source organism: Lactuca sativa (assembly GCF_002870075.4). Classification (NCBI taxonomy): domain Eukaryota; kingdom Viridiplantae; phylum Streptophyta; class Magnoliopsida; order Asterales; family Asteraceae; genus Lactuca; species Lactuca sativa. Next base: position 230,730,258 of record NC_056624.2, read on the forward strand.
TACATCGTTATTTTCCCATTACATTCACATTGTGATCTTCTCACATAAACGGTAATGTAAACTATATTTTGGAAATGATAGTCATACTTGGGAAAGATACACACTTTTACAAACAACACAACACACAGAACATTTGGGCCTTGGTAGAAGGCTACTTTTTAGTAGAAATTATAGGATTTTCTTGGAGATACAAACATTTACTACAAACACTTACAAACATTTATAAACACTTTCATACAAACAATGACACTAAAATACTTATGAACTCACCAACTTTAATGTTGATCTACTCTTTCAAAATAACTTGTATTCTCAGGTCACCAGTAGACAGACACCAATGACCAGGTTTTGAGAAGACGGAGCTTTCAAGACTCGTCTTTATTTTTATTACAAATTTTTGGTGCCTTATAAACTATACACGGAACACACTTGTATTAAAATTATACTATTAATTCAATGGATGATGTTGTTGCTTGTTTTACTATTATGCATTGTTGTGATACTATACATGATGTCCTCCACCCCCGAACGTTTCCGCCGTTCAGGTTTTGGGGTGTGACAGGTGACGACTCTGATGATGACTTCGTGTTGCAAACATTGTTGTCTATGGCACGCGACAGGTTGCGACAAAGAGGCGAAAGTTCAAATGACGAGAAGAAGCGTAGAATTTTGATAAACCGAGATCGTATCGCAACACATGAACTTTTGGTACATGATTACTTTGGCCCTGATAGTTTATATGACCTATCGAAACTTGAAGAACGTTTTCGTATCAGTAGAAATTTATTTTTACGTATAGCTAGAGATTTGGAAAACAATTATGAGTTTTTCCAATTGAGATGGGATGCTAGAGGTAGACGTGGTTTTAGTACAATACAAAAATGCACAGCTACTCTTAGACAATTGGCATACGACATAGCCGTAGGCGCGTTAGATGAGTATTTGAAAATGTCTGAGAGGACTTTTTCGAGAATGTGCATATCTTTTTTGTGAGTATCTTATAGAGCTTTATGGTGACATATACTTGTGACATCCAACTAGAAATGATGTCGAACAATTGTATGCCGCACAGGAAGCTAAACATGGATTTCCAGGAATGCTTGGTAGCATTGATTGTAAAAATTGAGAGTGGGAAAATTGTCTCAATGCATGGCGAGGTCAATTCACACGACGTGATCATGGCATGCCAACTATTATACTAGAGGCCGTTGTTTCACATGGATATGGTTTTGGCATGCGTTCTTTGGTGTGGCGGGGTCAAACAATGACATGAATGTGCTTTGAGCGTCTCTGATATTTAACGACATTTTGTTGGCTAATGCACCAAACATGACGTAAGTTGTGAATGAGCATCAATATAATTATGGGTATTACCTTGGTGATGGGATATATCCAGAGTACGTTACGTTTGTCAAGTCGTACTCATTTCCGACCGATGAAAAATGAAAATTGTTCAAGTTAGCACAAGAATCGGCAACGAAGGATGTGGAACAGGTGTTTGAGGTCCTCAAACAAAAGTGGCACATTATCAAACATCCGACACGATCATGGGATAGGGAAAAATTGACGAAGGTGTTGACTGCTTGTGTTATTTTACATAACATGATAATAGAAGAAGAGGGTAAGGCTATTTGTATGTATACTCCGGTCGATATGCTTAATCCACCTGCAGTAATACAAGTCGGCAGCCCGACATACTTCACAAGACTTTTGGAAATACAAAACAGTGTGACACATCACAATCTACGTTATGATTTGACTAAACATATATGGCAAAGGCAATTCCAACAACACAATGTCAATGACGACGACAAGGATAAGGACACGGATGATGAAAATGGGGTCGGTGGCGACGCGGACGACAACGGCGACGAGTAATATTTTCTATATTTTTCTAGTAATTTAGGTTTTAAATTTTTATGTTTTTTGTAAAGTAATTTAGAATTAAATTTTTTTAATTAATGTAATATTATTTTAATTAATATTTATGTTTTTATTTTTGTTAAATAATTATTTTTTAATTTATTATAATGTCAATAATAATAATAATAATAATAATAGTAGTAGTAGTAGTAATAATAATAATAATAATAATAATAATAATAATAATAATAATAATAATAACTACAAAAGAGTGGAAACGACTTCTACTTTGCAGTAAAACATTTTGAAGCTACGGGGGTCAACGACAAGGGCTATAATGCATCCTTCATCACCCTCATACCAAAAGTCCAGGACCCCATATCGATGTGTGATTTCAGGCCCATTAATTTAATCGGGTGTCTATATAAATCCATTTCAAAGATCCTTGCGGAAAGGCTTAAGAAGGTGATTCATTTGGTGGTTAGCCAAGTACATACAGCTTTTATCAAGAGCAGATACATCCTGTACAAGCCTCTTATCCTAAATGAAGTTATCGCTTGGCTAAAAAAGAATAAGAAGGTAGCTTTCGCCTTTAAAGTCGACTTCGAGAAAGCTTTCGACTACCTCAGCTGGGAATATCTAGATTCGATTATGCAGCAGATGGAATTTGGGGGCAAGTGGCGGTCATGGATCCACGGATGCCTATCTTCTGCTAGAATTTCGGTGCTAATAAATGGGTCTGCTACTTCTGAATTTTGTATGGAGCGTGGTATCAGGCAAGGTGACCCACTCTCACCGTTTCTTTTCATAATCGTTGCTGAAGGGCTAAATATCGCATTGGAGACGGCAAAACAATCTGGAGCCTCTGTTGGTATCCAATTGCCTCGCCAAGGTCCATCCATTTCTCATCTTCAATATGTTGATGATGCGGTCTTTTTGGGTTCTTGGTCAATTGAAAATGCTAAAAACCTGATCAGAATCCTTAGATGTTTTGAGCTATCCTCAGGTCTCAAGGTAAACATGTCCAAAAGTAAGTTATTTGGCATTAGTGTCCCAAATTGTGAATTAGAATTATTGGCCCGTTATAGTAATTGCTCCATTGGATCCTTTCCCTTCATATACCTTGGTTTGTCGGTTGGTGCTTCTATGGCTAGAGTGTCAAACTGGAACCCTATAATTGAGAAATTTCAAGCGAGATTATCAAAATGGAAGGCCACCAATCTTTCTTTTGGTGGTCGCTTAACTCTGTGTAAAGTTGTGTTGAGTAGTCTTGGCACCTTTTATTTCTCTATATATAAAGCCCCGGTTAAAGTTATAAAAACTCTCGAGAAGATTAGGATGCAGTTCTTTTTGGGGGGGGGGGGGGGGTGATGTAACCTCCAAGAAAATGGCTTGGATATCTTGGGACAAAATTTTAGCTGATAAAGATAAAGGTGGGCTTGGAATTGGCAGCCTAAAGGCCTAAAATTTAGCTATGTTGGGCAAATGGTGGTGGCGATTCAGGAACTTTCCTGAGAATACGTGGGCGGAGGTGATAAATTCTATTTATGGAGATGATGGGGGTTTTGACAGGCCATCAGTTGCGAAAAAGAAAAGTGGTTGCTGGGGCACCATTGCAAATATTCCAAAAATTCTAGAAAAGGATAGTGTATCCTTTTCGAATCATTTTCACCGGTCTCTGAATCCCAATGGAGTTCTCAAATGGTCTTGGTTGCTCGAACCTTCTGGGGTATATTCGGTTGGGTCTCTAAGATGTCACATTGACAAACTCTCTCTTCCAGCTAGTGATGACATATGGTCCTGGAACCCGCTGACTCCAGGAAAACTAAAACATTCTTGCTTGGCGTATATGTTCCTCAAATTTATGCAGGATCTGTCATGGAGCTCCGGAATCTGAACAACACATTTTTTTAGAGTGTCCGGTTTCGAGGGAGGTTTGGCAACTTATCTGCAAATGGTGGCGGTTGTTGGACTATCCTCTGGTTTCAACCCGAGATTTGCTACAATGTAAAGGGAATATTGCAGGGCATCAAAGGCTAGCATGGATTCATGAAGCTATAATGCTAACTTTTATCTGGGTGATCTGGAAATATCGGAATTTAAGGGCTCAATCGCATGCTCCAATTTCAAAATCGCAATCGGCGCTGGCTTATGAGGTGAAATTTCTCTCGATCTTTTGGATCAATGCTAGAAATAGGAAAGGTCAGATTCTGAGGTGATCTGAATGGTGTAGTGATCCGATTCTAGAATGCTATAGCAGGCTATAAATTTTGGTGTTTGCATTTTTTGTTTTGTTTTGTTTCTGTTAGTTGGTTTCTTGTTCTTAACATTTCCTCTTGTTTTGTACTTCTAGCCTCTGGCTAGTTTTTTATTAATATCATCCTGTCGTTCAAAAAAAATATAGTAATGTAATCAAACACAATTAAACATATATGAAGATAAAATGAACTAATATGAACGAACATAAACAAACGTAAACGAACAACCAAAACGAACGTTCACAAACATAATTGAACGAACGAGACCATTGTTCATGTTCATTTGTTTAACTAAACGAACAGGAATGTGTTTTCATATTTGTTCATTTATTAAATAAACGAACATAAATGAACTTCCTGTCGAACGGTTCACGAACAGTTCGTTGGACGTTCAGTTCATTTAACAGTCCTAGGTCTAATAAGATGACACATCTCAAAAGGAGAATAAAACTATTCTTTTATTATAATAGGGAGATATTCAAAGGTATATTAGATATATTGAAGTAGATTAGAATATCAATATTGTTATACATTATAATATTATAATATTTATAATAAGAAACTAACTTAGTTATGATATTATGAAAAAACCACAAAACATAGTAAGCCTAAGCATGATAAATTGATAATTCAATTTTTACCACTGTTTTCTCAATTATGTTCGATTAGGCGAAATCTCATGCATTGTGCAGGTTAAAATTATTTAGTTATAATTTTAAAAATATATGTTGCTAAAAATTATTAGTCATTGACATTAGACACAATAATAATTTATACATTAATTTGATATATAAAATTCAACTTTAATATTTGGAAAAGTTTCCAAAGATAAAAAAATGATTAATAAATTATGTAACCATTTTAACTTATAATGAGACATTTATTTATAGAATAAAAGAGTTTATTAAGTTGGTTTACCATGACGATGCGGGATAACATTCATCTTTATCACATGTCTTTTTGTGTCATTTTTTTTATCTCACTTCTCTTCAAAAAGTTGAAGTGAAAGCAATCAACTATAAGTAAAGAGGTTAACACACTTTTTATCCCATATTCGTTAAGAAACAAAACTCATGAGAAAACACACATCTATATGCAAAGAAGTTAAAATCTTTTCTCTTATATATTTATTTTTTCGTGTTCTTGATTTTGACTGATTTATGCATTAACTCCACAAACCATTTATGTTTTATAGTATTAGAATAAAATTGCATGAAAATCAAGTAACATTAGTTGTCAAACTACTTTGCTGAAAATGGATACCTTATACTCGAAATGGATTCATTGTGTAAACTCAACATCATTATAATCAAATAATAGAATGTTTAATTATATTTTTTCCTTGAACTTTAATATCTGGAAAAGTTTCTATGGATAAAAATGATTAATGAATTATGTAACTATTTTAACTTTAAAGTGATACTTTTCTTTATAGAATAAAAGAGTATATTAAGTTTGTTTATTATGATGATGTGGAATAAAATTCGCCTTTATCATGTGTTATTTATGTCATGTTTTTTTTATCCCACATTGCTTAAGAATAAAAGTTGAAGTGAAAGCAATCAACTATATATAAGTAAAGAGACTAAAACATTAATGTTTTATCCCACATTGCTTAAGAAACAAAGTCATGAGAAACACGCATCTTTAAGTAAAGAGGTTTAAACCTTTAATTTTACATCTTTGTTCTCTTATTTTCTTGATTTTGATCGATTTAGGCATCAACTGCAACATTCTAGGAGCCATGCGGCCAATCATGATTTTTTTTATATAATTATCATATGTTCTATATTTTATAATGTCCCATACTGATATAATATAAAATGATAATATTAAAATTACACTAGTTAATGTAAATGTTATCATCATAAACTTTCGATTTATTGTTTTAAACTCCATGGGAAGCCTTAAGAAAAAATATGTTTTAGCCCCCCCCCCCCCCCCCCCCCCCAAACCATTGTCTCAAAAGTAAGTCATATCAGAGCGTCCCAAAAATAATATCATGAAAGAAACTGAGTGGATCAGGCTTGGGAGCCTAGTGAGCATATAAGGTTTTTGACTGTTGGGTCAGCCCATTAGTATTCCTCCAGAATGAACTCTTTCAGAGTATCCGTACATATTACGGATTATCCGACCCGGCTTATGGTCCCCCTATAAATATGTTCCGGAGTAACTTTATTCGATTTTTACTTGTTTTAGAGACTATTTTGAACCTACATTCTGGACGATGCAAACCCAATAAATTACAAATGTCTTCTTCTTCTAAGAGCGTTCCAGAGATTCACTTTTTATATATGAGTTTATAAGTATATGTCTACTGAAGAATGTTTACATCAATATAAGTTACGCCATTATATAGGTCTTAAAAGCAATAATTATATGTCTACCGCAGAATGTTTACATCGATATAAGTTATGCAATTATATAGGTCTTAAAAGCAAATTATATGTCTTATATGTTTTTTGTGACGTTTATTGGTTTAAAAGCAATTATAAGGTTACATTTACTTATATATGTATTTCACATAAAAAAAAGCTTATATATATATATATATATATATATATATATATATATATATATATATAGATACACACACATACACACTAATTCTAAGTATTCTAGAATGAGTCCAGAATCCGTAAAACACATCTGGAATACAATGAACTGGTCCGGAATGCGACGAACAGTTCTGGAATATGGATTCAAAATATGGATACAGATTATTATTTTTCGGAATTGTGATCCATAATCGATATATGGAACAGGTGTCCAAATTCGGGATATTGTGTATTCCGGAATGGCCTCCGGAACATGCTAAATTGTCTAATTAATGCTTCTTTGATTGTAGCATAACATAACATACGAAGCGGTTGTGACTACAGCCTGCAGGCCTAAACTTGGGCGGGAAATCATGGCTCATTTACAAAACTGACCAGTTTGTGCAACTATGTTTAGGCAATCATGTTATGGTGATTATGTGAGCATGTCGATGGGTGTGGAATGTCACATTTTACTCTGTCACTATCTTATGTGCAAAGAATATACTACAAATGATACAGTTGACCTGCAAGAGCTTCTATTTTCCGTACACGACTATCAGTTTTGCTTCGACAGGAAAGCATTCTACTTGATTACTGGGTTGCAGTTTGGGGACTACCCCCCCCCCCCCCCCCCGGTCGGTTCTACTTTTGCATAGTTCAGAAAATGTGTGTTTCCATTTGTGTCGGTTTCACGTTCGGTGAACATTTGTGACCTTATGGACGTGTTTAATGACTTGATTTATCAATTAGGTGATGTAGATGCGGTGATAGTCTCCCGACTATATATGCTAGAGTAAGAATTTTTTGGGAAATACCCTCGGCAGCCGATTATTGATAATTTTCTTGCAGTCGTCTCTAATTTAGATGACTTTAATAAAATTAAGGAGCATTTGCACCCCACCCAACCAAGAGTTGGCAGTAGACATACATATACTGTGTAGGGATTTGTCTATGCATTTAAGGTATGTCGACTATTTTTCATAATAGTTAATAAGCAAAAAATAATGTAACTTTATTATGTTTTTTACTTGTTTGACATCTTAATTTTGTAGATTTGGATCATGGAGACATCTCCCAACAGTAGTACAGTTGGTTCGTCTATACCCGGTGTTATCCCTTGGGCATTTACATACCCTAGGATGAGGTGTTTACATGCTACTAATTATGAACGTATTCTTGATGTTATTAGGGTATGTATCTTAGTCCAACTAATAATCTAAAAGTTGATATGACAAAATAACATAATACTAACGTTTTTATATTCTTTTATGCAACCCCCCCCCCCCCCCTTAACGAATTGTTGGAAGTGCTGCTTTGTGGTGGATTGAGAGTGTCATGTTGATAGATATTGCAGATTACCCTGATGTTTGAGTTATGTTTTTTTTTTCTTTTTGTTTTAAACAATTTCCTTATGACGATATAACAAAAACAAGTTTATGCTTCTGAACAACGTATTGTAAAATATTCTAATTTCGTATAAATACCATCACTTGTTTTTAAGGTCAACTGTATCATATTGTTGGCTATTATTTTGACTAGTTTTAACGTTAGATTTACTCACTTAACGTTACGTTTGGCACTTGAGTTGGTCGTACAAGAAGATTCGGTTTTTGTGGAATCTGCGAGAAACTGAGCGTCACAGTTTCTGCTTGTGTGACCGATCCTTTGACAATGGATGCATATTTATGAATCAGACCTTCGCCTTAGGATGGGATAAAGTTATGATTTTGTGGTCGTCTGACTTGTGGTTTGTCTATCAATGGTGGTAATACAACCATCACGTCATCTGGTTCTTCGTATTTAGTTGGAACTAGCACAAGAAATTGATGAATACCACTTTCCATAACATTACTAATAATAAACAATTGGACTATGTTGGGAAGCATACTACTAACAAAACTAAGAAAATATCTAACATCACTATCGTCTAGAATGTGCATAACTATATTTTATCCAAGACATTGAAAAGATAGACGTATTTGGTTAGTGTATAACCTGGACTTGGAAGCAACCAACGTAATTAACCCAACGAAGTTGATATCATTGCTTATATCTACACCAATACATGTGTAGTCTGGAGCAATATATTGCATAGATCATATGATATGCTGTCATTGCCCTCCACTAGAAACTGACACTCAAAAAAATATTGTATATGCAATGTTTTAAAAACCAGTTTGAACCGGCCGGTCGAACCAGTTGGACCGGGAACTGAATGAGGGAACGATTCAACTAGCATTGGTTTTATGTCTATTTATGAACCAGAATGAACCGGTTAAATTAAATAAATACACATAGAAATGAATCATTTTCATAACAAACTTTAGTTTTTTTACATCTATTTAGATTTTTTGAATAAAAACACATGGTAAATATTATAAAGCTTTTTAATGTGGTTGTATTCATCTAAAACTATATTTTGTTTATGTATTATACTTTATTTTATTTTTGGTATACGTTGATTGATGTAAAACTTACGGTTATGTGTTTTAATGTATTTGGATTGATCTTCAACTTATATTTATGTGTATTTTTAATGTTTAAACTTGTGGATGTCCATGTATGTGTATGTAAATAGGAAATAATATTGAAAATTATAGAAACCGGTTGAACCGGGAACCGGTCACCCTATCGGTTCAACTAAAAAATTAGTTTTTAAAACATTATGTATATGTACTCATTCTGGAACGTGTAATGAAGATATCAAAAACACAAATATATTGCATATATGAAAATGTATGGAACAAAAACACACAAATACCCAATTTTGTAACACTCCGGAACAAACCTCCAGAATGTACGTCTATTCCGGAGTCAATTCCTACTACACACCACTGCTCCGAAATGAAAATAAATACTTCGGAATATCATATTATGAAATACACTGAGCGACCCAAGTCTGGATTGTTCTTATGTACTCCGAAATATGGTTATTTTAATTAATAAAGTTGTTTTACAAAAAAATAGTTATTTTAATTAATAAAGTCGTTTATAAGATTTAGCAATAATTATATGTGATTAGTGGCTTATGGCCACTTGATGGTGATATAATAAATACATATAAAAAAAAGTTTACATGAAGATGATTATTATTATTAATATTTGGTATTGTAAACGATTTGTATATAATAATTTTTTTAATACATAACAATTTATGATTTATAGAACTAAACAATACAACATTTAAAACATAAATTGTCATAAATGGAAATATATATATGTATATATATATATATATATATATATATATATATATAATATATATATATAGGGTTAGGTTATTTTGTTTTCACTATTTATTGTGTGCATGTATGACTGATTCTGGACCAATCATTTTAGTTATTTTAAGAAAGTAATTAATGCATATTACATATTGAAGATATAATAGGTATTAATTACATTTTTAGCAGTTAATATGTATTAATTACTTTCTTAAAATAACTAAAATGATTGGTCCAGAATCAATCATACAGGCACACAATAGATAGTGAAAACATTTGAACCTAACTCTCTCTCTCTCTCTCTCTCTCTCTCTCTCTCTCTCTATATATATATATATATATATATATATATATATATATATATATATATATATATATATATATATATATATATATATATATATATATATATATATATATATATATATATATATATATATATATATATATATATATCATGTACGAATCAATATTCCCAGTTTCATAGTTAAAGTGATTGTATCAGTATTGATTTCTTATTCATGAAAGTTTATATAGAAATATGAAAACATGATAAATATTTATTAAAAAAATAAATAGTAAACCAAAAAAGGAGAATTAACCCACTTTTTCAAGCAATTAATTTTCAGTGCTTACGTGTCGCTTTAATTAAAACCCCTTCAAAGCTTCAAATGATAAATATTAATAAAAGGAAAAAAAAAGTATGAGCATTTGGTAAACAAGTAATACTAAAAAACAGTTACATGTATGCTTGTGATGATAGATAAAAAATATTCAATATATATTCAATATATATATATATATATATATATATATATATATATATATATATATATATATATATATATATATATATATATATATATATATATATTGAATATAATTCATAAAAAGGTTGAACACTTAAATAAAATACTAATCATGATTTTGTATTTTGTAATAACAGCTAAAATAATTAGAAAAAAAAAAATCATTCAAAATGTTTATCATAATGTTTCAAAATCATCATTTATGTTAGTCATTATTTCACATATTATTACATGGTTTGTAAATATCGAAAACATTGTGAGCATCCTTAGTCATTGTTTCACATATTATTACTTGCTTTGTAAATATCAAAAACATTGTGAGCATTGTTAGTCATTGTTCCACATGTTATTACATGCTTTGTAAATATCGAAAACATTCTAAGTAATGATAATCATTGCTTCACATATTATTACATGGTTTGTAAACATAGAAAACATTGTGAGCATATTAGATAACGAATTTTTGAGATGATATAGTTACTTAAACTTTTAGTTTTTAAGAAAAAAAACTTGAATTAATGAATAAACTTTGTTCGGATATACAAACATAAAACTTTTAATTTAAACAAAACGTTATAAATCAAAAAATTATTTTAAATATTTTTTTGGAGTTTTAAAACTTTTTTTAAACTTTTATGTTATTTTATATCTCTCAAAAGTTTATAGTTACTTTTGCTGCACATTTTCACATAAATAAAAGCTACAGCTTGATGCTACCAATATCCATCTAATTTTGCTAAAAACACTCCATAAAATTGATTACATGGAACTTTTAATATATATGATAACTAATTAAATGTACTTAACAATATCTTTTTTACGACCAATATTTTTTTGATAGAAATGAAAGCACCATATATCTTTACTCGTAACTTTCCATCCATACCATAGTTGCAAATGGTAGAAGGGTAATAAATGGTCACAACTATACACATGACACCATAAATGCAATTTCAACCACACTGAAATGAATTATAAGTATCTCACTTGAAACCTTTTTCAACCCACAACTCCTAAGAAATTAAAAGTCTTGTCCTCTCTTGCTTTCCATCTCTAACCAAACAATGGCAACCCAAATCACAAATGAAGAGAAGCATTTGAAGGTAGAAATCCTAAACAAGACACATGTCAAGCCTCAAAAGTCACTAGGGAAAAAAGAGTGTCAACTTGTGACATTTGATCTTCCCTACATAGCCTTCTACTACAATCAAAAACTGTTGATTTACAAAGGTGGGGTGGATAAGTTTGAGGACACTGTGGAGAAATTGAAAGATGGGTTAAGGGTAGTTTTGGAAGATTTTCATCAGTTGGCGGGAAAGCTTGATAAAGATGAAGATGGGGTTTTTAAGGTGGTGTATGATGATGATATGGAGGGGGTGGAGGTGGTGTCTGCAACTGCAGAAAGCATTGAGACTGCAGATTTGATGGATGAAGATGGCACCATTAAGCTTAAAGAATTGATGCCTTATAATGGTGTTTTGAACATAGAGGGACTTCATCGTCCACTTTTATCGATCCAGGTATTGTTGACTTATTTTTAAATTATATTATTTTTTTAATGTTTATTTGTTATTAGCACGAATGATTTAAGTTCTTTTGTTTTTACCAGAACAATTGCAAAATACAAATGTTTTCTAGCCATAATATGTAATCTTTAGTTGTTGAAGTCAGACATGACAACTTATATTAATGGCCATATCTCTCGAAGTTAAATATAATTTATTAGAAATAAGTCGGTTTTCTATGACGAATCTCAAGTAGTGATCAATATGGTTATTCACTTATTCCATTCACAAATTTTGTTCTCTTTTCTCATAATAATTATTAGATCTTTTTTTTTATATACATGACAACTTATATTAATGGCCATATCTCTCGAAGTTAAATAGATTCATTAAGTCATTAGCTGTTTGTAGTTATCTTTACTTGTCGTTAATTAAATTAATAAATGTTTTTTTTACTAATTATGCATCTTTGGACAAAATCAAGCAATTAGGAATGTCAAAAAAACATTCTACTAAAATACTTATAAAGTTGATGGTAGAATGGTAGGTTGGGTTTGTTTAAGGTTAGAGGGTTTATTGAAGATAACTCTATACTAAATTAACACTATGCAATCATAAACGAAAGAATATTATCAGCGGAGTCTATAAAATAAAATAAAATATTTATTTCGATTTTTGGATTTTATAAATTCCAGCTATAAAATTCCTCAAAAATCAGAAATTATTTCTCATTAAATATTTAAGATCATGCAATAAATGAGTATTTTTGACTTTTCATACCTACCAAGTACCAACTTTGTCTTAAACTCATTGTAATAAATTGCCTTTTAAGTTGTTCAGTATGTTAACTTTATTGCTTTTTCATTAATAATTAATAATTATATGAAATATTAAATACAGGATTTTCATAAAAGGTATTTATCTTGTTTTTAAATTTTAAAATTTATTAGCAAATACATCATTACAAAAGTAAATTAATGTATTTGGGCTTTCTTATAGATAACAAAGCTGAAAGATGGACTTGCATTGGGCTGTACGTTCAATCATGCGATCTTAGATGGCACATCCACGTGGCACTTCATGAGCTCATGGGCCGAAATCTGCAACGGATCTAAATCCATATCCGTTCAGCCTTTCCTTGACCGAACTCAAGCCCGAAACACGCGCGTGAAACTAGACCTCACACCTCCGGCCCAACAAAACGGCGATGCAAAGCCGGCAGCGGCGCCACCGTTGAGGGAGAAGATCTTCAGGTTTTCGGAATCCGCAATCGATAAAATCAAAGCGAAGGTAAACGCCAACCCACCGGAGGGATCCACCAAGCCATTCTCCACCTTCCAATCACTCTCCACACATATATGGCACGCAGTCACACGCGCTCGCCAACTCAAACCGGAGGACTACACCGTCTACACTGTCTTCGCCGATTGCCGGAAACGAGTGGACCCTCCGATGCCGGACAGCTACTTCGGTAACCTGATACAAGCGATCTTCACCGTGACAGCCGCTGGATTATTGCAGGCGAATCCGCCTGAATTCGCGGCGTCGATGATCCAAAAAGCGATTGATGCCCACGATGCGAAGGCTATTGAGGGACGGAACAAGGAATGGGAAAGTAATCCGGTTATATTTCAGTATAAGGACGCCGGCGTGAACTGTGTCGCCGTCGGGAGTTCGCCTAGGTTTAAGGTTTACGATGTGGATTTCGGGTTTGGAAAACCGGAAAGCGTTCGAAGCGGGGCAAATAACCGGTTTGATGGTATGGTTTATTTGTATCGAGGAAAGGATGGTGGAAGGAGCATTGATGCAGAGATTAGTTTGGAAGCGACTGCAATGGAAAATCTTGAAAAGGATAAGGAATTTCTAATCCAGGAATAATAATGAACATTCAAATTGGTGTCGGGTGAGATTTGTCAAAATTCCAAGATATTCGATTTCAAGAATAAAGTCAAACTTCGAATTGAATCGAAACCCCCAAATTCAAATGTTTATTTATTGGATTTTAATTTAGTTCATAAAATGTTTAGATGTCATGTTACATGAAAATGTTATTACGTTCGTATATTTTGTTTTATTTTTAGGTTGTTTCTGTCGTTAATTTTGGGGAAAATAACATGTGTTATGAGCTTTATTTTAAGAGTTTTTAATGTGTGGTTTGTATACATCTTCTTGTAGTTTTTTTTATGGTATATTTGTTTTTTAAGTGATGCTGATATTTTTAATTCTATTGGAAACTTGCTATACTGCTGTAAGAAACCAACGATCAAAAATATATTTATACGAAATATTTTTTGGTAATTAATAAAAGAAAAGGAAAACAAATATAATCAAAATCATTAAGTAGCATACAAGTTGAAGATAATGATGAATATGATTGAATAAAAGTTGAATAGAATATGAGTTGAATATGATAATAAATAAAAGTTGAATAAAATGTAAATAGTGAGATGAGTTGAAATGATGAATATGATTCAATAAAAATTGAATATAGTGTAAATAAATACTATACGAGTTGAATATGATAATGAATAAAAATATAAATAATAGGATTTCATAGAGTTGAATGAAGAACTTAAATAATCATTAAATGTTAAATGGTTCGGCTGAAAATATAAAATTGAGAATACGTATTTAATAGGTTTTGGATGATGTTATATAAATGTTTAATTAATGATGTAACAATCCATTAATCTCTCTCTCTCTCTCTCTCTCTCTCTCTCTCTCTCTCTCTCTCTCTCTCTCTCTCTCTCTCTCTCTATATATATATATATATATATATATATACACACACACACTTTATGCTTAACTCAACATGCTTAATTGAGGATCATTTGAACTATTTTTCTTTTAAATTTTTTATATACGGAGAGAGAGAAAAAAAAATATATTATTTAAGAACTTACAGTTTCCCAAAAACCCGAGAACTAAAAGTGAAACGTTAAATTGAAATTTTGAATGGCTAAGATGCTTGGTGGCATATTTGTAAATAAGTAGAAAATTAAAGTTGAGGGGTAACTTAATCAGATTAGCACAGGGTTTGTTTAGGAAACAAAAATTTAATTATAATTTCTTAAATTTATATTCTAATAAATTAGAAATGTAAAAAACTAAAAATCATCTCTCTCAATCGACGATAAAAAACTAACACCCCGCTCCCGAGTTGTAGCAAAGAAAAGAACAGAAGAGAAAAGAAAGTAAATAGAGAAAAGAAGAGAAAATAGAGAAAAGAAATTTCTCTTTTGTGCTCCCGAGTTAGAGAGAAATGAAAGGAAAGTTAAACATTTTGTTTTTTCTTTCCAAACCCTCCCAAATCGAAAGGAAAGTTAGGAGGGAAAGTGATCATTCTGTTTCCTTTCACTTCCTTCCTTTAATGAAACTCGGGAGCACCAATCTCTCTTACTTTCCTCTCACTTCCTCTCATTTCCTTTCTTTTCTCTCCACTTCCTCTCATTTCCTTTCTTTTCTCTCCTTAACTTGAACTCGGGAGCGGGCCGTAAGAAACCCATGAACACACTCTCTCACCATCCTCCCTTACCATCGTTGTCTAGATCCCATGTGATGTCGCCACCGACCGAGTAAAAAATCAACGACGAACCGATAGAAAAGGCAGCTATCTCATCTTCTTACTCTGTTAGTTGTCTCGATTCTCCATTTTTCTTCAAGTGGCATCCCAATCGAAGATGAAATCAATGTCTATCTTACCACCTCCCTCCCTTATCTATGACACATCTAAATTGCGAGAGATTTCTTGTCATTCCTCCCTCAGCCGCACAACATCTGGAGATGAAACGATTCAGGAGGTATGAATCGATACATCGGAGATAGTTTGTCGTCCAGTAAGTCCAAGGAAGGAGCGTTGAGTACTCGATCCGAGTGGAAGGAGTCCGGTGAGAGCTAGAAATTCTAATGCTCTTAGTAACTCAAAAAATAGCAATTCAATTGTCAAGAGAAATCCATTGAGCGTAGAAACATAAAGGAGTTTCCATGAATCCTACCGATTAATTCTCTTAAGCTTACACCTAAAAGAAACGGATCCAATTATCAATCCGTCACAAATCAATCTCCGAGAAACAGGAAGACAGTCGGCATGGTTCATTCTAAGGAGAAGATCGATCAATTTTAACCTAACTTGTTTTCCCCCATTTTGTTGTCGGAGGCAGCGGCAGAGGTGGTGGTGGTGGTGGTGGTGTATCAATAATCAATTATGGGGCGGATAATGGAGTGGGCGGGTAGACCAAATCACTTGGGAGGATTACCAAGGAAGACGATGATAATGGTGGTCGGAACATTCGCTAAAGCGGTTGCAAGTCTCCTAAACTCAACTTCCGTTCCTAACCTAGACACTCTCCTTAACCTCGTCAAATCTAGACCTCCTAGTGTTCCTCTCATCGCTATTAGTAATTACATGTCCACTTATGGCAGTTAATCCTTTTTCCTTTACTTCTCTTCAATTTAATCATCTCTCGTTTTTTCCGCTTCTCTTCAATTTCATGATTTGAATAAAATTAGGCTTGCGCTTGGCCTAGTGCAGTTACATAAGCTTCTATGACATAGTACCGATTGAAATTTGACTGATATGGGGGTATTTGATTGTGTGTTATTTGAGTAAAAGAGTTTCTTTCAGAAATTTTTGATTATTGATCTTAGGTGGAATTTACAAGAATTGATGAAACATATTGAAGCTTTCCTTGATTGTCCTTTTGATTATCCCATTTTATTGATTTGAAGTTACGATTATAAGTTTCAAAATGTAGATCCAAAATCCTCTCATTTCTTTATTTTTTTGTAACATTTCTGATGAAGAAAAGGCTTGTACGGTTTAGGAAATTTGGAGCATTGTTTATAATTGTTTTGGGTACTTCTGAGATGTTGGATGATCTTGCTACGTGGGGATTCAAAGGTTTCCCAACATGTAATGCTGATTTGCAATGATGGGTACAAGTTGTTGAAGACATTTGCTTCAAAAATCCAGTCCTTTCATATTTTTTCAGGCTTAGTATGTGCCTATTTTTGTATATATATTCAAAGTTTTATGTTTTATGTATGTTTACATATGAAATTCTTGACTGCTACTTCCTCACATGTATCTATTTCCATTGGAATGATACTATCTTTAGAAGAACTTGAATAATGATAGTAATCTAAGACATGAATTGATACATAATGTTTAGTATCTAGTTATTCATATGAAACTATACCATGAAAAAAACAAGTATTTTGTAACGTCCCGTTTTCACAACAAAAAAAGTTAATTTTTATTAAGGTAAAACTTCCCAATTCATTAATCCATTAATTAAGAAAACCATTTATTCTGAATTACATTTATTAAAAATCAGAGTATTGTAGAAACACGGAATCTTCAATGTTGCTGATTAGTGTGTATAGTCCCGCCTTCGCCTTCCAGCAATAAACGATGATACCTGAAACCATAACAACTGGGTAAACATAAACCTTAGTGAGTTTCCCTCAAAATACAACCATATAAACATATCACATATACAATCAAACATGTTGGGTCCAGTCAACCATCGAGTTGGAATACCCCAGACCCAGTCAACCTCCGGGTTCGGTCATCCTTGGGATGGAATACCCCAGGTTGGAATGTCAATATACAACAGGTCCAATCAGACATTGAGCTGGAATACCCAGGGGTTGTTGGCCTACCACCTCAACCCTACCGCTCTTCCCGAACCTCCGTGCCAACGGCTTACTGTCGGCCCGCACTGGGTATCTTGTCCTACCGCACAAAGCAGGACCGCCTCAACCCAACCAAACACAATATGTCGACATATAAACAATCGGGATCAAGTAGGCACATAATACAGGAAAACAACAATCATACACTCACTACTGCCTACTAATCCTCTCACACCATACAATCCCACTACCAGCTAACCCCCATAGAATGCATAACCATTAGTAACTAGAGGTGAGATAGCCACCCGAACAAATGGTCCTAATCTAGAGCCACAACAAAACAAGGAACGGGCAAGAGAGCCTAGACTAAGGGTTCTCAGGTTATCCTACATGACCATCGATAGTCCCTAAATGCACTCTATAAATGATAACCAGCAAGCACATATAACATACAGTTCTACAAGTTATTACCACAAAGCAACATACTTAATACCAGAAGACAGATGTAACTGATCACTACAACATAATAGCATACTCGATACCAGAACACAAATCAGGCGGATCACTACAACATAGCAGCATACTACATATCAACAATCTAACAAATGCATGGTCGTATATACTTAGAGGTGAGATAGTCACCCAGACAGGTGATCCTTACCTAGAACCACAACCAAACAATGAACATGTAAGAGAGCTTAGACAAAGAGTCCTCATTTTATTCTACATGACTATATACAGCCCCTAGGGCCTCCCTTTACTAGCAGATAACCAAAACTAGTGGGCCAATATTGATGCCTTCGACCCATGGGTACAATGAGGCGACACTCACCTCGATACGCACGTAGATAGCCATTATAGCAATGAAGGACTCTACCAGCTTCAACTCACTTCCAAACACCTACAGGAAGATACTTGAGTCAATACCCCATCACATGTCATAGTCACTTGCAACAATGACCACCTCACATGAAATGACGATTAGGGTTTCACATAAAATGGCGATTAGGGTTAAGTGATAACACTTAAACCATTAAGGACTTAATCACTTAAGGGTAGGGCTTATAAATAGGGTTAGTGTTCCACACTTAACCCCTTAAGAACTTAATCCATTAAGTCCAATATTGCATTAAGTTAATTGTAGCATATTATTAAGTATTATTTTAAGTTTAATTAATAGTTTTAATGCTAGTCCCGACCAACTCCAAGACTAGGGTTTCTTGAAATTAGGGTTTTCTAAATCCTAATTAGGGTTTCCAACCCAAACGCGTGCCACTCGGTCTAAATTTAGATGATTAGTTAATTAAATAAATGTACATGCTTAATAAATCGGGCACCACCCACTGCCACCTCGGGTAATGTTGTTCAACGGCTGTCCATGGCGGCAGGAGGCGAAAACCACTATTTCAAATGGCGGGAGTCATAAATTTAGATCCAAACACCATCCAAACCCTCTCGTTTTACACATAATGTTAAACCAACACCCAAGCATGCATACAACCACCCGAAGTGGCGGCTGGTGGTGGTAGAACGACGGCAGGAGGTGGCAACCACCACCTCACGGTGGTGGTGGTGGGTTTTCTTCGACTTCTGACCAAGAGACATATAAGCAACATCACACTACTACAACACACACATTCCTACGATATCACACACACAACCACCTCTTACGGTGGCTGGTGGCGGCAGAAGAAGGCAACATGGCGGCAGCCGCCATGGTTAGCTGCCATGGAGGTTGTTCATGTTTTCCGACCAACAACACATGCCAAACATACTGAAACATTCACACACACAAGCGGAAACACCCACCACGTAGCTACACTTCAGTCTTGGAGGAGGAGGACGACGAAGGGACGATGAACGGAACAGTGGAACGAGGCAGCGAAAGCGGCGACACCAACAGACGACGTTAGCGGCGGCGACGCATCCCAACGGCGATAACGACAGCATAATGGACGACGACTTAGAGGAATGAAGGAACGATGATTGAGAAAAACATCAACAACAACCACGATATCAGCCTTCAATCCCGTCGTCAAAGTTGTAACGATGGTCGCTCATTGGTTTCCGACTTCAATAGTAGAGGTGGCAGCGGTTGGAGGTTAGTGGGGGTATAAGGGTGGTGGTTGCAAAGGTTCTAGGGTTAGGGTTTGGATATGAAGCTCACATGAAGGCCAATAGAGGGTGACGGGTCTTAACCCGTCTCCAACTTCAACTTATGACGAATTTACACTTCCAGCCCTCCCCCTCAATTCCTTTTCAAACTAAGTCTACTAAATACCAAAAAACCCTCAGCCTTAAGAATTTATTACAATTCAAGTCTAAAAGTTACCATTTAACCCTCAATATTCAAAAATATAACCTTTAACACCCCAAGGTGTACGTCTTGAGCATGCTCAAATACCGAGTCATCTGAGCCTGCTCTGAAGCAGCAAACTCAGGACTGAATAAAGCCCTCTCAGTGAACATCTTGGTGATCTCCGTCACCAACTTGATCGTATGTCTTGGATCTAGGTACTCCTGGGCTACTCCGAGAACTATTACCATGTCATCACGACCCTTTACTCAGGAGTATGAGAACTTTCACTAGTCTCCACTACTCCCTTTCCCCCAACCTAAGAAGGTTTAGGGCACACTTGATGTAACAACCGTCATTTGAGGTATTAATTATTAAATATTTCTTAATTTATTGTTGGGATAAATATGGATAAAAAGGACTATTGGAGTGGACTTAAGCAAGTGGGTCAAGGATTTGGGCCGCCCATAAGACATGTTGGGCATAGCCTTGGTGTACGCGGGGCGTAGATGCGCATTGGATGTGGGGGTCGCATGCACGTACGCGCAGCGTACGTGAGCAGATTCCAAAACCATAATTTTTAGGGTTTAAGACATATAAATACCCCATTATAGCTCAAACCTGGCCTCCTTACCATCCCCCCACCCTCAGAAGCCCTAAATACCCTCTCTTACTCCATTCTTGTGTGTGTTTGGCATTTTGAAGCTTATTTTGGTGAAGAAGAGCTTGGAAGAAGAGAAGAGAAGCTAGAGAAGAAGAACTTGAGTATCTTGAGCTCAAGGGTCTGGGATTATCTCATCTTTTGGCACTCAAAGGAGGTATAAAGCTACCAACTTTCTTCATGTATGCTTAGATCTAGAGTAAAGAAGTTTTGGATATTTTAGTCCCAAAAAATGGAACTTTATGACTCAAACTCGTTTCTAGGTCTAGGGTTGCCACCCTTAGTGACATATGAGTTCCCTAAGCAGTAAGTTTCAATATTTAAGGTCTATTTGTGACCATGCATGAGATCTAGCCATTTCCATGGAAGTTTATTGCTATTTTCCAAGTTGGGTTCATTTGGTGGGTTGCAAGCCACCAAGTAACCAACTTTATGGATTAAGATGTTGAAGAGGACTTGGATCTGTGATTGTAGCCTCTAGAGTGGAGTATTAAGTGCTTAATGGGAAAAGTGGCTTAACAGGGTAGTACATTGGGCGTACCAACCAGTACGCGTAGCCTACAAGCCACACAACAGGTACGCGCTGCGTACAGAGGAGTACACCCCACGTACTCATCAGAGTTGGGGTTTTCATCTTTTGGGCCTCGGTTTGGGCCATCTATTGGACTTATCAGCTTTTGGGTCTTAGTGGGACATCAGAAGTCTGGTTTTGCACCAAGGACAATGTTGGGTTTAGGGAAGGCCCATTTGAGAAGTTGGGCCTAATTTAGAAAATTAGGCCATTAGTGGGCCTTTAATGGGCCATTAGTGGACTTAGAAAGATTAAATGGAATTGGGCCTTGATTATGGTCCAAATCAGATCAGGGGTAAAATGGTCATTTTACCCTTAGAAGGATTCTCAGTTTGTTTGACTAAGTATTTTTTTTAGAGTTAGTCGGGGAGTCGTGGGAGCAGCCAGCAGAGATTCCTCACGCACGATTTCAACATCCAGTTTGAGAGGTGAGTCCTCATCCAGTAGGAACGGGTCTTACGCCACAATGTCAACTCGTTTAGATGTTAGTAATTTCGGACTACGGTCCGATGTCGGGGTGGTCCCGAGAAGAGTATATGTATGCTTGATGTCTTTGATTCATGCATGTTATGTGTTATTTGTTCCGGGACTAGACCCGATGTCGGGGTAATCCCGATGCATGTTAGCTTATATGTTATGTGTTATGTGTTTTGGGCTTCGGTCTGATGATGGGGTAAGCCTGATGCATGTTAGTTTATATGATATTAGTTAAGTGTTTCGGGCTTCGGTACGATGTCGGGGTAAGCCCGATGTATGTTATATACTTATGTTATGTGTTCATGATATATGTTAGGCTGTATATATGCAAAGGTATGCCCGATTCTGGGGCAAGCCCGATGCCAGACATGGTCTGGTGCCGGGGTGAGCCCGATGTCGGGCAGGAGTCTGATTTCGGGTTCGTTCTGATGCAGCTCGGCGGTGTCCCAAAGTTTATGTTACATGTTATATGTTATGTGTATGGTATGTGATAGTTTGGAGGAGCTCACTAAGCTTCGTGCTTACAGTTATCAGTTTGGTTTCAAGTATTTCAGCTAGCAAAGGGAAGGGCTCGGGATGATCGCATGCCAAACACCACAGTTTTCTAGCATGGGAGATTTACTATGATATTTGATATGAGATTTTGATATTCTTACAGATATTACGATATTTTGAGATACATGGTTTATGATTTTATATGATGATGATGATGATATTTATGGTTTTATTAATGATTTAAAAATGAAGTTTTTAGACCGTATTTTTGGGACGTTTCAAGTTGGTATCAGAGCATTGGTTTGAGGGATTTGGGCACACTTTTAGGGTGTATCTGAACTCAAACTAAGGAATTGGTATAGAAATTTTCAAAAGGAAAATCAATTTTTGTAAAAATGATTTTGAGAAAAGAAAAGAGTTTTAGAAAAAGCGAAAAGAATTTTGTAAAAGAAAAGAACTTTGAAAATAGAAAAAGGGTGTGGTGTATGCAATCGGCCGAGCTCAAGTAAGTACTCCCCAAATTACCCATAAAGGTACATGTTATGATATGATTATCAGCTTTATGAGAACTGCATGCTAGATTAGTGTTGGATTAATGTCTAAGCCCGTAACCATATTTGGTATGTACTTGACCCGGTTGTGCATGGTCCTTTTGGATTGCCTTCATCGAAGCAACTTGACAAGGTAATTTGATGAGAGAGAGAGAGAGAGGATAAAATGGTTTATTAATATATTATAAGAATAATATATTAAAGGAGAAATCATATTTATTTAGTTAGCATTAGTCATAAATTAATTAGGAATTAATTTGGTGACTAAAAGAGACTAATTGAATAAAGGGGCATAAACTGTCAAATGTGTGATAGTTGGGTTTTGGGCTGGGAAACCTAATGGACTAAGGGGGGATGAAATTATGATGAAGGATCATCATATTTTAGTCCAAGGCCTCATTCTAGAAGGTTCCTTGGGGTACTTGGTGACTAAGCTGTCCATTAGGGTTTAGACTGAAACCCTAGCAGCCTACAGTATAAATAAGACCCCTAAGCTTTGATTTTCGACCACTTGCTTTCCAAGAGAAACCCTAGGCTGATTTTCAGAATCCTCTCTCCTTTCTCAAAGTTTCCTTCTTTCTTGTGGTGTTTGTAAGCCATTAGAGGACTTACACTTGTGACTCTAAGCTTAAGAACAAGAAAATCAAAAGGATTTCAAGCCAATTGAAAGAGGTAATCATTTAGATTTGTTCTTATAGTGTTTATTTCGAATTATATATGTTAGATTAGGGTTTGCAAATCTTGGATTCATTGCATGTTCAATAGAGAAACCTAGATCCAAGTATTAGGGTTTGTATGAGCACATAGGATTGTTCTTATGCATTAAACACAATAGTGGTATTGATATGTGTATTTATATATATATATATATATATATATATATATATATATATATATATATATATATATATATTTATGTATAACATATCTTAATATTTTAGCATTTATTATTATTATTATTTAGAACTAAGATATACTTAATATGCTTTGAAATATTTAATTACAGTTAAAATGGGTGATGGAATGCAAAAGAAAGAGAATGGAGCTGAAAAGATGCAAAAAGGATATTGTTGGCAGATTGACCCCTCTTCAGTGTTTCGGGTATATCTGATGACTCACAAGTCCAATTGACGAGATTCAAAATTTTCTGAAAACTAGACGAAATTTCCTACGACTTATTTGAGAGGGACTTTTGGCTAATTCGACACTTATCTTATCCAAAATCGGCCTTGAAGATGAACTATAAAAGCTGGACGGAAATTCCCTCCAAGTTACTTATTCCCCAAGCACCACTTTCCTTATCTTTATTTGCTTAATCCCTAAGCCACATTAGTTTGCTTATTCCAATCCAACTCTAATATTCCATATAATTCCATCTCCATCAACTATAAATACCCCATATCATTCCACCAGTTTCATAATCTATGATATTCCACTTCGACTTGTGCAACAAGAAAACTTCATAGTTGCTGTTTTGAGGGTCTAGGAGGCGGCCGGAAGGCCGTTAAGCTAACGGGAGTGGAGAT
The DNA here is from genome assembly GCF_002870075.4 of Lactuca sativa. Classification (NCBI taxonomy): domain Eukaryota; kingdom Viridiplantae; phylum Streptophyta; class Magnoliopsida; order Asterales; family Asteraceae; genus Lactuca; species Lactuca sativa. The sequence continues at coordinate 230,754,668 of NC_056624.2, forward strand.
CGGAAGGATTGGAGAGCGGATACATGTCGGTAATCATATGGGTTGTTAACGTGACCATGTTTAGCATTCCATTGTGTTACTATTCTGTATTTAGTTTCTGATTTGGGTGTAAAAACCTTTTACTTTGCGTTTATGATTGAATGAAGCTTTGATTATTAGACTAATTGCTATATTGAATTATTTGTTTATGTTTAATTTATCTTGCCAAGCTTGTTAGAAGATCCTTACGTATTAATGATAATTATTTGATGTTAATTATTAAGTAAATTGAGTTGTATGAACATCTGCTTGATTGCTTGTTGCTTATGATTTTGATGACCATCGAGATTATAAGTCTAAGAATAACGAATGTGAAACTAGGATTAACTTGGGAATAAGTAAGTTAATGTGTGAGCCTTGTTTGATGACCATCAACAAGAGGTTAAATTGAATGATTAATTTGATTAACTATATTTACAAGTCTTGCTTGATACGAACTGAACACTAGGAAGCATGTTGGTTTAATCAACTTATCACTGTTTAAATTGACTTGTTTGCTAAAGGATTAGTTATAGTGAACGCGAATCTAATCATTTTAGGAATCGGTGAACATGAATAAATGAATTTGTGTATGCAATTGTCTATGTTTTTAAGGTGTAATTTATTTAAACCAAAGTACCTGAAGAGATTTGCATTCCTGTTAGTTTATCGAGAGTTGTTAATTGTTAGTTTGAGATTTATTAAACTATTTCTTTATTATTTTCGTGTGACCTGTAACCTATAATCAAATATATTAAATTAATTCACCACCGTTCCCTGTGATCGACACCCAACTTACCTAAGCTATACTGTAATTTGACTAGGTACACTGCCTATAAGTGCATAGTTAGTCTAAGTTTGTTAGGTTATAAATATTAAAATTAGTGGGTACTTTTGTGCACATCAAGTTTTTACCGCCGTTGTCGGGGAACGGTTCTAAATTGTTAATTTTATTTGCTAATTGTTATTATTATTTTTATTTGTTGATCAATTTTTTTATTTAGTTTAATTTTTTATTTTTATTTTTATTTATTATGTATTTTCCAAAATCTCGATGCTTTTCATGCTTTTCTTGAGGAAGTAGTACTGGAAATTGAGTAAGGAGATGAGGAGTATGACTCAGATGAAGATTTGAAGAAATTTGGAAGATAGTTAGATAGCATCTTGCCCAACACAGAAGGGACATCTGAGTTACAAGATGAAGAATTTAATCCAAAAAGAGACTTGGAGGAGCTGGAAAGATTGCTAGCAGAAGGGTCAGATGAAGAACAAGAACAAGCTGAATTGCAAGAACCAAGTTGTGGTTTGACTATTACCACGACATGGCCCCTTGTATTTCCAATTTGTGTTTTGAAGCATGGGGTGACGATTCCAACTTTGGAGACAGTTCTGAAGCGCGATCCATTGAGTGTAAGGATGCATGAGAGAGTCTAGAGTCAAGGATAACCTAGGGAAAGAATCGAGTCTAGGCAAGAGAGAAAACGAAGTTTTGAGTCTAGTTACGAGTCCGGTGATGAAAGAGGTTATTAAGAGCTCATTTACTGAAGAAAAAATGGGGAAAGTATCAATTTAATATTCCTCACACACATCAGAATCGGACCTGGAGCAGAAACATTTTCTTTATACAACGATGGACTCGGCGAGTGCACTTACCTACTCGACGAGTCCCAGTATAAAAACTCGACTTCTGCCAGTATTACACTACAACTCGGCAAGCCACCCTATAGATTCGACGAGTTGATCCTTATTTTGTCTCTCGAGTTGATGATTTGATGCGACAATTGGCTACACCTTTGAAGAACATTTTCCAAGCATTTCCGAGAGTTTTTTTTCGTCTACATTTGGAGCTATACCACACGATACTTGACAACCAAGGCATGGAAGAGTTGTTCCCATGTCTAAAGTTAATTGAAGATGGAGCTAAATTGAAGATGATCAACCTCGCCACTGCTATCCCAAGGGAGTTTGTTCCAATTCCCTCTTTACTTTAGTATTTTTCTTTATCATGCATAGCATGCAATGGGGACATTGCATGAATTAAGTGTGGGGTAGGGGGTTGGTCATATTAGTTGAATTAGAATCTTAGGGGGTTGGTCATATTAGTTGAATTAGAATCCTATTTTAAGTATAATTTTAAAATTTTGCATACCAAAAATGTTGCTTAGGACTTAATTTAGAAAATTTTGGTAAAAGCAATTAGGGATCATGCTAGTATTATATTTGATGATTGCGTGAAAACCCAAATGTTTAGTTGAGCCTAAACACGTTATAATGCATTTGTGGCTTCCCTTATTCTAGTGAAATCATGGGACAAAAACACGACCTCGCTTAGTTTGAAGGATGCAATATGTTTAGCATCGTGTACCAGAAATGTATCCAGGAAAATTATTATTGTTAACCAATAAAGGTTGAAGTTGAGCGCCCCTGCTTAAGCATGTAGGATTTTGAGTGAAAAAAGTGAGTTACATGTTAAAAAAAAAGAGAGAATTACAAGAAAAGTTGAAGAATTTTGGAGCAGTCAAGTATGAAATCAAAAGATCAAAATTCTAAAGAAATCCAAAAAGTTGAAGATACCAAAAATCAAACAAAAAGGTGGTGAATTCAAAGAAAGCAAATATAAAATATTAAAGAAGAGATCAATTCCAAGAGCTCCATTGTGGTATCTGATGGGTTTTGGTCATAAGACATCCTATGTGCTCATACAAACCCTAAAGCTCGGATCTAGGTTTCTCTATTGTACATACTTTGAATCCAAGACTTTGAACCCTAATACTAGCATATGGAAATCAGAATTCACATGTAAATAGGTTTAAGAACATACCTTGATTGTTATATAGCAATAACAATCCAATTCCTCCTTGAATTGACCTTGGAAAGCAGAGAGTCACAAGTGTCACTCCTCTAATGGCTTACAAACACCATAAGCAAGTGGAGAAGGTATAAAGAGAGAGGAGGGAGGTTAGAATTCGTCTCTAAGACTTCTTGGGAAGGGATACACGAATTCATGACCTTGGGGTTGTTTATATAGGTGTAGAGATAGGGTTTCAGTCATTATCCTTATCTAGTTGATTATCCATTAAGCAACCAATAAGATAATCCTTGAATCCTTATCATACTCGAATTCTAAGGCTTTCCAACCTTAAATTCGTCCACCATACTTATAAGATAATTCTTACCTTATTTTGTAACTATCACATAATTACAAATCATCCCCTCTAGTTTAATTAATTACATTTGATCACAAAACTAATTATCGACCAATATTAATTAAACAAATATGATTTCTCCTTTAATATATTATTCTTATAACATATTAATAAATCATATTATCCTCTCTCTCTTTATTCATTTCTCCAATCAAGTTGCTTTGGTGAAGGCAACCCAAAAGGACCATGCACCATCGGGTCAAGTACATACCAAAATAGTTATGGACTTAGACACTAATCCAACAGTCTCCCACTTGGATAAGTCTAATAACTATTATGCATATGACTTCAGATCTCGATCTGCAATCGTAGCTGTCCAAAGCCGCTGTCAACTCTGATCATATCAAATACGCGTGTCCTTAGATAAGGGATCATATATTCCTCCATTCTAGATATCATATGAGATATGATTTCAAATCATTCTCTTTGTACTATATCTCGATTCCGATTTATGATGACTGACTAATTGAACAAATCAAATTAGCCCTAGCCCGGCCGAGCATTTACGTTTGTCATCACTAAACCATCGAGGGGCCCAAAGATATCGCTTTTATCCTACTTTGGATAAAAGGAACGGATAAACTTTGATACAATGCTCGCTTGCACTCACGCACCGAATTACACACAACAATACGTTTTATAACACCAAGTTACTGGTGCGTTTACATATTATCAATGTGCAACCGATTCGCAAGATACAACTCACACATCTCGGTTTCAAGAATATAAGATGTTATCGTCTCACCAATCACTCGTGATACAATTTCATGGAGTGATCCAAGTGAGCGTGGGTTTAATCCAATGCTCAAATCACATTCATAAGCACTCATGAACGTTGCAACAAACATTTGCTTATGTCTAATACTCTTTTAGACAATCCACACACCAATTCACGACGGTCTTCATTCATATCTACTTCCAACATATGAACGACTGTGGCCCGTTCGAATAATTCGATTATTCTTAATAAACTCAATTATTCTGGAAGTCAAAACATGCAAAGTGAAACACAAGAATAATACTAATCCCATATGGCCTCAACCCTTTGAGCATAAATAAAACACCTTTTATTTATCACCATATTGATTACTCATTATTTGTCGTTTCGGGTAATCAACTTCTTACTTGAATTACAACACTTGTCCCATGCTCCTAGCATGCACACAATGTTTACCTATGGTTCTTACTTTGTGAAATAGATCACATTGAACACACTTCCAATCATTCTCATTTCACAACTCCAAATCCTTTTCATAAGTGAAAGAATATCAAATTCTTGCTACTTATATAATATGCTAGATTCTAACATTTTATGCAATGATCTCTTTTGTAATGTCACTGCACCAAAGTCACAAAGACTTTTGCCAATGATATTACAAAGTCTTATATCGGAGATTGTTACAAGACAATTCCATAGATGTGATGTCTCTCACTCAAAGTACTTTCTTTGAACATCCTTTTGCATAGAAGTTTCTAATCTAATCATAGATTTCTCAATATTCAATTCCCAATATGGACACACTTCCATATGTTCCATATGACAACTCTTTCTTAATAGAATCTTATCTATTCGTAATGATGTCGATACGGTCCATCCAATATGGAAACATTTCCATATTTTCCAATACTATACTTCCAACTATTCACAAGCGACCAATCCTCGTCGAACTTTGGATTGTCCTTTGATAGTTGTTTAATTGTTTTTAATCAAAACCAATTCTAGTCCCTTTTCCCTCTAAATGCGCTCGACATTTGGAAAATTTTAGAATGGTCAAACATTAAGCATTTTCAATCGATCCTATACCCGAAGCGTATGGGACACGACGCATAATGTTTTATTTGCTATGTTCTCAAAATTCGAATTGTGAAAAGGGATGCCGTAATCATAATCAAAATTTTAAGAACACACTATGTACCTTTGACTAAATTTATTAACATTTCTCAACCTAATCCTTTAGATTTGAAATGAAGCATAATATTCTCTCCCTTAATTATAGCAAAACAACCTTTCAACTCTTACAACTTTGCAAAGCATGACTCTTGTTTTCTATAATTAATATTGCTAACCTTGCAATACTTTCCTTAATAATCATACAATCATAACATTTATGCTCCCACTATCATGATGATTATTATAAAAACATAACACTTATGCTCCCACTAGCTTCGACATGTATTCATAAACATCTTAACTTTCAGAAAACAATACTTATTGAATTCCTTAAGTTCATGTTTCTAATACTTAGTGCTTTGATAATCCTTTATCAATGCTTCTTGAACTTATACACCTTTGCCTTCGATAGTTCATATGTGTGTCTAACCAATTAAGACTAATTGCCAAACCTCACAATTCAAATTATGGAAAGGGATACCGTAACCATAATTGAATTCGAGAATGCAATTTTACAATCACTATCTTCTTAAAATCTTTCTTAGTGAAAGCATTTCCTCACAATCATTTTCATGAAGGAGGAAATCTTATGACACTTAGATTTGATCGGTGTATGTGTTCCTATCCATGTGAATTTGTCAAAACCAAGGTTTACGACAAATTCAAACTCTTATGGATCGAACTTTCTTGATCTCGATTTCTTGCCTTTATGGTAGCACAGCTGCCCACCATGTCTTCCAAGTAGTTAGGCAGCTCACCCTTTCCTATCAATGTACCTTTCACTGATTAAGGTGTTTTGCCTTTTATGCGTTCAAAATGAGAACTCATAGAACTCACATACATAATTAACTCGATTGGATTGGCACAGAATCAAAATAATGTCAACACGATAGGTTGTAAAACTCAACTCGTGTGCTAGTGATGATCGATAAGGTTTATTTGATTTGTTCTTGAAACTTTTCAAGACCATTAAGACTCCCACTAACTCCTTGACATATACGATTCTTTTGTCAATAACCATTGCTTGACAAACAATTATTCAAGAGTTAGTGTAGCTTTTATTAAAACACTTCATAAATTGGTACTAGTTGGCCTTTGTCTTATTCAAGACATCACAACTTCCCACATTTGATGAATGTTATAAACCTTTAATACTTTTCACTCATTGTCACAATCTTAACTTTAAGACTTGTTATTGGAACGAAGTATGATTGACTTATTGATTTAACCATTTCTTCAATTCTTGATTCCTCTTCTTAGACATACAATTGTACTAAGACTCAATTGAGATATGGTTCTTAATCACTAAGATATATCATAAAGCATAAAAGCTACTCTCCCTTCTTCTTAGAATGGAGAAACTTTTATCTTTCTGCCTACTTGATTCTTCTTATTCGTTCTGCTATTGATCTAAACCCTTTAATCAATTCAGAATTACACTTAATCTTGTAAGTATAATCATATTTACTAAACCTTTAGTAAATCATGACGAATATCTTTGTTACTCTTATGGTGGACTTGATCAACACGCAACTTTGTGTGCTCGGTCTCTTAGTCCTTCACTTGACACTTTGTCAACGAATCAGTCTAATTTCCAAATACGAAATTTCTCATTCATCGTGCATCCACGTTGCATGATTCCAAGTTTCTGTCCAATTGAAACTTTGGGCGATGAGAAACTCTCCCTATTTGGTAAATTCTTGACATTTACATAAATAACATAACTAAGAATCATATCCATTCGTTGTAGAAATATTCGAACATCAATTTTCATAACGATTTCATTGTAAGGAAATAAATAAATAAGTCGAACAAAATTTATTTTATTTATAAAAGCAGCGGAAAAATTTGTCCTTACAATGCAAAATCCATTGAAAACTATGTACAAAAGAAAATTTCTAACAACTCTATCATTACTTTCTAAGCTCAAAATCTAATCTTCAAGTCCATGCAATCGAGATCCGTCTCTTGTGATTAGATTCATCTTGCTCTCTTATCAAGCTTCCTTTCTTTTCACCGACCCTACAAAACACTTAAATGTAATCTTATTACATCATGTATTAAGAATCAATAAATAGGAACTTAATGGAGTTAGATAGTGGATTTTTTTACCTAAAGCGCAGTCATACCTTTGACTCTCCCATCTCTTAGATCTCTTAGGTAATTAGGGCAACTTCGTCTCCAATGCCCCTTCTCTTGGCAATAAAAGCAAATTGACTCTTTTGGAATAACACATGGAACTACTTCAGACATTGCCTTTCTCTTATGATCAAACTTTTCGATCATTGTATGTCTTTTCGATCATTGTCTATATCCATAGAGGTCTTGAAGGTAGATTCACCAATCAACTTTGCTTTTCTATTGCGCCAAACCATTGCTAATTCGGCAGCAATAAGCATATAGGTGAGATCTATAAGGGTCACGTTGTGGTTCGTCATATAGTACTCTCTTACGAACTCACTATATGAGTTGGGAAGTGACTGAAGAACCCAATCAACAGCCATCTCTTCACTAACAACGGATCCCATCATTCTTAGTCTATCAATGCGCGACTTCATCCCTAGGACGTGTGCACACACCGACTTTCCTTCTTTATGTTTACTTGCCAATAGGGCTTGAGTGATATTGAACCTTTCAATTTTACAATCTTGTGGGTTAGGGAGAATAATTGGAGGAGGAGGAGGAAGTGAAGCATGATTTCTTGATCCTCGATCAAATCGTGGAATATCATCTTCATGTGGAATGCTTGTTCCACGAGATTTGGGAAGACCATAGTTGTCGAACTTTGACATCTACAATACGGGAGAAAAATGAATTCAAGTTAGTTGATAGATTGAGTCCTTGGTAGATCACCCAAATGAAATTCCAAGGCTAGGACCCAACACAATACGCTACAACCTAGAAAAGGGATGCCGTAATCTAGTTGCAGAATATATGAAGGTAAGTGAATGACGATTCACTAATTTCCACCATGAAAAACGAAAAAAGAAATTTAAGTTTTAAATTTATGAAAACTCCTAGATCCTTTGAGATTCATTGAACTTTCAATGGCATGTTTAAATCTCGATATGCCCCTCTTGTTTGTGACTGGGATGCCGAGGATCACAAAGCGGGTGTGAATAACCATGCAAACTTACATGGTGCCCTCACATGTTACAATCACCTATTCGATGTGCCGGTAAACCACACACGCTCCACCGAACTATGACAAACATTGAGTCACCCTTTGCTACCTTTGCTTAGACCCATTTAGTGTGCCGGTTAACCACACACGCTCCACTAACGTCTTCGCAAGGGCACAAAGTGTAATTTCATGGAATTGCATCAATTCACTTTTGCCTAAGTAACTAAGATTGGGAATTTTATAAAACATTTAGTTACTTGATAATTCATTATACTTATAATGGAAGGTTTCGTCCTATCCTACCCGTTCGGCTAACGACCCTCCACTAGTCAAGAGTGCGGTGGGTAAGAGTGGATACCCATTCAATCGCCATTTTATAGGCAATTTCCTTAAACACCCCTTATAGACCAGCTTCGTGAATGAGGCCTACTAACGGTAAGACTGACTTTTAGTTATACATATATATAATGTTAGACTTTTAATGTTATATATAGTATAGGGTGTATTTTACACTTTTAAAATATTAGGTGGTTCAATTTAACAATTATACTTTTAATTTACTTAAATGGTAAACCTAAACTTTTATGGATTTATTAAATCTCTTTTAATTATACACCTTAATTAATTAATAAAACCATAAGGGTGTGATTTGAACTTTTTCAAAACTATACTTGAGTTTTAGAATTTAACATTCCTAATTAAACTTTTAATCAACTTTTAAATTCCAAAACTTGAGGGCAAGTTTTGAAACATTTCAACACATTAGGGATTAGAATTTAAATATGCATCAAAATTAAACTATTTAATCAAAATTTAAATTCCAAAACTTGAGGGCAAGTTTTGAAACTTTTTTCAAAACATTAGGGTTTCAACTATTTAAATTTCAAAACAACAAAACTTTTTGGGGTTCAAATTTTAAACTATAAAACCTAAAGGGCCAAATATGAAACTTTTCACAACAACAAGGATCAAATAACAAATAATTCAAATTAACATTTAATCACATAATTATCCATATTTGATGATTTCTTGCAAAACAATTTATCAATTTACTTAAAATAATTAATCAATTATCTTATAAGGAAACAATTATCTTATTAATTGATAAATATCTTTAATTAGATTAAAATTATAGTCAAATATATCATATAATCGGATTAATATTAATCTAAGATGATAAGGTAATTATCTCAATGCAAAAACAGCAAGAAATCCCGAGATAAGCACTGTCTGACGCACCGACTCGCCGAGTCACCCTCTGGAACTCGCCGAGTAGGGGCAACTCGCCGAGTCCACAGTGGGACTCGCCGAGTCCATCAAGCAGAACACCAAAAATCGAATTTTTGAACATATCAAGCATCAATACAATAGAAACCAATCATGGCTCTGATACCACTGATGGGTTTTGGTCATAAGACATCCTATGTGCTCATACAAACCCTAAAGCTCGGATCTAGGTTTCTCTATTGTACATACTTTGAATCCAAGACTTTGAACCCTAATACTAGCATATGGAAATCAGAATTCACATGTAAATAGGTTTAAGAACATACCTTGATTGTTATATAGCAATAACAATCCAATTCCTCCTTGAATTGACCTTGGAAAGCAGAGAGTCACAAGTGTCACTCCTCTAATGGCTTACAAACACCATAAGCAAGTGGAGAAGGTATAAAGAGAGAGGAGGGAGGTTAGAATTCGTCTCTAAGACTTCTTGGGAAGGGATACACGAATTCATGACCTTGGGGTTGTTTATATAGGTGTAGAGATAGGGTTTCAGTCATTATCCTTATCTAGTTGATTATCCATTAAGCAACCAATAAGATAATCCTTGAATCCTTATCATACTCGAATTCTAAGGCTTTCCAACCTTAAATTCGTCCACCATACTTATAAGATAATTCTTACCTTATTTTGTAACTATCACATAATTACAAATCATCCCCTCTAGTTTAATTAATTACATTTGATCACAAAACTAATTATCGACCAATATTAATTAAACAAATATGATTTCTCCTTTAATATATTATTCTTATAACATATTAATAAATCATATTATCCTCTCTCTCTTTATTCATTTCTCCAATCAAGTTGCTTTGGTGAAGGCAACCCAAAAGGACCATGCACCATCGGGTCAAGTACATACCAAAATAGTTATGGACTTAGACACTAATCCAACAGTATCAAAGTGTAATTCTTTCTAGAGTTTATGTATGCTTGGTAGTTTAACCAAAAATACCTTGAGGTTAAGAAAGATATCTGAGGATTGATTCAGAGGGTTGCAAAAATGAATGTCGTATAAGCTAAGGGGTGAAGGTTCATAAAGATTGTGAGTATTTAGGAGTGGGAAGTTCTTAGGAATTATAGACACAAATACATGCATTGCGGTCTTGGGATAATGGATGAGTTTGAAATGGATTATTCTATGCGATATAGGTGAAATAATAAAAGTCAGTTTGCTTGGGGGCAAGCAAAGGCTAAGTGTGGGGTATTTTGATATGTGTATTTTTATATATATTTTATGTATAACATATCTTAATATTTTAGCATTTATTATTATTATTTAGAACTAAAATATACTTAATATGCTTTGAAATATTTAATTACAGTTAAAATGGGTGATGGAATGCAAAAGAAAGAGAATGGAGCTGAAAAGATGCAAAAAGGATATTGCTGGCAGATTGACCCCTCTTCAGTGTTTCGGGTATATCTGATGACTCACAAGTCCAATTGGCGAGATTCAAAATGTTCTGAAAACTAGACGAAATTTCCTACGACTTATTTGAGAGGGACTTTTGGCTAATTCGACACTTATCTTATCCAAAATCGGCCTTGAAGATGAACTATAAAAGTTGGACGGAAATTCCCTCCAAGTACTTATTCCCCAAGCACCATTTTCCTTATCTTTATTTGCTTAATCCCTAAGCCACATTAGTTTCCTAATTCCAATCCAACTCTAATATTCCATATAATTCCATCTCCATCAACTATAAATACCCCATATCATTCCACCAGTTTCATAATCTATGATATTCCACTTCGACTTGTGCAACAAGAAAACTTCATAGTTGCCGTTTTGAGGGTCTAGGAGGCGGCCGGAAGGCCGTTAAGCTAATGGGAGCGGAGATCGGAAGGATTGGAGAGCGGATACATGTCGGTAATCATATGGGTTGTTAACGTGACCATGTTTAGCATTCCATTGTGTTACTATTCTGTATTTAGTTTCTGATTTGGGTGTAAAAACCTTTTACTTTGCGTTTATGATTGAATGAAGCTTTGATTATTAGACTAATTGTTATATTGAATTATTTGTTTATGTTTAATTTATCTTTCCAAGCTTGTTAGAAGATCCTTACGTATTAATGATAATTATTTGATGTTAATTATTAAGTAAATTGAGTTGTATGAACATCTGCTTGATTGCTTGTTGCTTATGATTTTGATGACCATCGAGATTATTAGTCTAAGAATAACGAATGTGAAACTAGGATTAACTTGGGAATAAGTAAGTTAATGTGTGAGCCTTGTTTGATGACCATCAACAAGAGGTTAAATTGAATGATTAATTTGATTAACTATATTTACAAGTCTTGCTTGATACGAACTGAACACTAGGAAGCATGTTAGTTTAATCAACTTATCATTGTTTAAATTGACTTGTTTGCTAAAGGATTAGTTATAGTGAACGCGAATCTAATCATTTTAGGAATCGGTGAACATGAATAAATGAATTTGTGTATGCAATTGTCTATGTTTTTAAGGTGTAATTTATTTAAACCAAAGTACCTGAAGAGATTTGCATTCCTGTTAGTTTATCGAGAGTTGTTAATTGTTAGTTTGAGATTTATTAAACTATTTCTTTATTATTTTCGTGTGACCTGTAACCTATAATCAAATATATTAAATTAATTCACCACCGTTCCCTGTGATCAACACCCGACTTACCTAAGCTATACTGTAATTTGACTAGGTACATTGCCTATAAGTGCATAGTTAGTCTAAGTTTGTAATCCTACTAACTTAGACACAAAATAAACACACGAAAGGCAGTGTACCTATCGATTAGTAATATAGTTCAAGCAAGTAGGGTATCGAACACAGGGAACGGTAAACAATTAAAATAAATGCTAATATCATCTAAATAAAACAAATAACAAAAAGGAGGTTTTCTGCGGATGGATTCGGAGGGATGCATAAAATGAGCATTGTTCGGAAAAAGTGGGCGAGTGTTTATGAAGATTATGAGTATTTAAAATATGGGGGGGGGGTACTTTAGGAAAATTTTAGACACAAATGTATGCGTTGTGGTCTTGGCATAATGGCCGCGTTCGATTGGGATTGTCTTATGTAATATTAGTGTACTAAAATTCAGTTTTGCTTGGGGGCAAGCAAAAGTCAAGTGTGGGGTATTTTGATATGAACATATTTAGTTATAAAATCCATGCATGATCTTAATACTTTATGTTGCTTTTGTCTCATTTAATGAACAAAAGGTGCTTAATTAGTTTATAATTTCATTTTTTAGCAACAATTACATGCTCGGATGGAAAAGGAAGCGGAACTAGCGATTGGAAGCTTGGATCTTGGATTTTGAAGAAAGAAGGATGTTGCTGGTCAGCTTGACCCCTCGTCAGTGTTTTGGCCATATCTCATGAACCGTAACTCCGATTGACGAGATTCAAAATGTTCTAAAAACTAGACACAATTTCAGACGACTTTCGTGTTTTGAGAAAATGCTGATTAGAAACGTACTCGGCGAGTAGGGTCGATTACTCGGCGATTTGTATCGAACTTTCGCGATTTTGGACGCGCTGACTTGCTGTACACGGGTTTTAAGTGACGGACTCGCCGAGTAGGTCACTGGACTCGCCGAGTAGCCTCTGTTTTGTGAAAATCTATATAAAGGGACTTTCAGATCGATACCCTAGCATGGAGAGAAACCCTAGGAGGCTGAGAAACGATTGGAAGTGCTGCTAGGTCGTGAGGAACTGAAGAATCGACCCTACATTCAATTGTGAAGAAAATCAAGACAATTTTGGTTTATTCTTAGTAACTTTTTGATTTGAATCATGTTTACATACTTTTGATTTCGTTTTTGAGTTTATGTTTACTGCAATCATAAGCTAAAAACTTATTCTTCTGTTAGGGTAGACAATTTTGTGAACATGGATTGATTATTTGAGTAGGATTAATTTTAATTGGTAATTATGTTTTGTTAAGCTTGTTAAAGAACCTTATGTGTTGACAATAACTATTATTCTGTTAATAAATCAGTAATTAAGTTGTATGAACATCTCTTAGTTATTAATTTCATATGATTTATTGTGACCACATAGTTGTATGTCTAGGAATAACGAACGTGAAACTAGAATTAACTAGAAGATAGGTAAGTTAATGTGTAAGCTTGTTGGATGAGCATCGACAAGAGGTTAATTGAAGGGCCAATTTAGTTAACCACTACAAATCTTACTTAACCCGAATCAATAATCTAGGAAACCAGTTAATTTAGACAACTGGCCATTGCTTGAGTTAATTTGTTTTCTAAGAATTAGGAATAGCGAACGTGAACCTAATTATCTTAATCGGTAGCCAATGAAGAATTAATCCGATACATTAAAATCATCCATGGGAACAAATGAGTCGTACCTAAACAGAAGTCCTCTTTACTATTGAATTTAGTTGGTAATTAACTGTTTTAGTTGCTAGTTATTCTAATTAAGTTTCCAGTCTTGTAAAACTAGAGAAAGCCCCCTTTTTGTTATTTGTTTTATTTAGATGATATTAGCATTTATTTTAATTGTTTACCGTTCCCTATGTTCGATACCCTACTTGCTTGAACTATATTACTAATCGATAGGTACACTGCCTTTCGTGTGTTTATTTTGTATCTAAGTTAGTAGGATTAAAACTAGTTGGTTTTACACACACCAGGTATCAGAGCTTGATTGGTTTCAATTGTATTTGATGCTATCATATTCGTTCATTTCTTGAATTGGAAATCGTTTTTGAAAAAAATCAAAAACTCACGAAGTGACTCTCTGTAATTCACGACGTGAGTCTAGTCTGTGAGACAGACTCGACGAGTACAGTTTGCTACACGACGAGTCTGTGGATCAGATGGCTCAAAATTCGGATTTTTGGCTATTTTTGTGTTTGGATAATTACCAAAATTGTTTTTGAATTATAAGATCCAAATTTTATATATTTGCTATGATTATCCATACCAAATTAAAAGATAATTACCATTTATTTAAATAATAAATTAATTATGTGATAATACTTGATTATTTAATTTATTTGATGAATTATCTTGTAAATAAAATGGATTATGTCAAATTTAGATAATTATTAAATTAACTGTTTAATTCAAAATTATTTTGCTATTTGATCCTTGTTTTTTGAAAAAGTTCAAAACTTGTCCTCAAGTTTTGAAATTTAAATTTTATGATTAAAAGTTTAATTTTGAATGATTTAAATTTCAAACCCTTATAATTTTACAAGTTTAAAATTCAACCCTATACTATTATATTATTATAAGATTAATTAATGTATATGTATAAGAATAAGCTAGTCTTATCGCTAGTAGGCCTCATTCACGAAGTCAGTCTATAAGGTGGGTATAAGGTTGCTGCATATAAAATGGCGTTTAATGGGTGTACACTCACACCCACCGCTTGCTTGACTGGTGGAGTGTCGTTAGCCGAACGGATATGATAGGGCACTTAATTCCTCATTATAAGTATAATGAATTTACAAAGTAACTATAATGTTTTTACAAATTCCCAATCTTAGTTACTTTAGGGTAAAATGTGAAAATGATGTTATTCAATGGAATTACACTTTGCGCCTTTGTCAATCATTAGTGGAGCATGCGTGGTTAACCGGCACATTAATTTGGGATTGACATTGGTGGCGAAAGGTGGCTCGATGTTTGTCATAGATCAATGAAGCGTGTGTGGTTTACCGGCACATTGATTAGGTGATAGAGACATTGGGTGCACCATGTTGATTCGCATGGTTATTCACGACTTGTTTGCGATCCTCGGTATCCCAGTCGCAAATTTGAAGTGCATATCGAGATTTAAACATGCCATTGAAAAGTTCAATGTATCTCAAAGATCTAGGAGTTTTCAAATACATTTAAAACTTAATTTCATTTTGTTTTTCATGGTGGAAATTAGTGAATCGTCATTCACTTACCTTCAAATTATTTACTTTTAGAGTACGACATCCCTTTCTAAGTTGTAAATAATGTTGTTGGATCCTAGCCCTAATTTCTCATTTGGGTGTTTAATTGGGGATTCTTTCTAATCAAACTTGTCCTTTCTATTTTCAGATGTCGAACGCTATCATCAACACTCCTACAGCTACTGGTGGATTCTCACTCATGAATTTGTGTGGGAAAGTGATATTTAATGGCAACAACTTCAACGAGTGGATCCGAAACATCCGAATGATCACTCGATACGAGGACAAAGAGTATGTCCTCGATGAGAAGCTTGAAAAGATCAATCCAGAAACTGCCACTGCTGAAGAAATCGCTGCCTTTGAGGCTCATAAACGTGATGCAACGAAGGTTCATTGCATCATGCTCGCGACTATGAACACAGAACTCCAGAAGTCCTATGAGGACATTGTAAACAACGCAAATTTTCAAAATAATTTTTCATTTTTAAAAGATTCACTCATTCATCACATAAAGTCAAACACATTGTATCAAAAGTATTTATCACAAAAACATATCCCCATAATCCATAACATAAACTCCTCAAGTGTGTACGAATCATGCTGGGGCCTTCCCGCGCTCATCACTGGTACCTGAAACACATCACACAACAACTGTAAGTATAAATGCTTAGTGAGTTCCCCAAAATACCGCATACAACACATACGCCACTCGAGGATATAATACGACCCTTCGGTCGATGTGTCTCAGCGGGACCCTCCAGTCTCGTAGCTCGTTGGACCCTCTGGTCCGGTCATAGCTTGTTGGGCCCTCCGGCCCGGTCTGTATCGTTGCACCCTTCGGTCCGGTCTATAACATCATACAACATACACATAACACATAGCACATAATCTCATACATAGCACATAAGACCCTCTGGTCCACACAACATACCACTCTAGGTAACGTATAGTGAGAAGACTCACCTCGATGTCTCGGTAAATATCTGACTCGGAAGAAGTGTGATCTAGCCTCCGCCTGATCACATAAAGTAATACTCCTATAAATACAATTGTACTCAAACCTAAAAGTCAACAAGGTCAACGGTCAACTTTGACCCGACTCGGCGAGTGCACTAGGGCGACTCGGCGAGTCTACACGTGTCCACTGACTCTCTTAGATCCTCTCTTGGCACGCCGAGTACCTCCCTGACTCGACGAGTTCCACCTAGCATGAATCGCGGGGCCACCACGACTCAACTCGCTGAGTCTCAAGAACAACTTGGCGAGTTCCAACTTGAACTCAGCCCCCCTGAATCTCCCTGACTCACCGAGTCATTCCCTCAACTCGACAAGTCCACTCACTGAGTGATTTCGGGCAACCTTCATACTACTCGCCGAGTTTGTTCTTCGGACTCAGCGAGTTCATGCCATGCACAAACTCAAAACCACTTCTGAGGTCAAATCTGTTCCATACAATCATAGATCTGGCATCCCCAAGCATGATAATCACGTAAAGTTTGGACCTTGACACACATATAACTTAGAAATGGTCCAAGATGGTGATTTACCCCAAAAATGACATTCCAAGTTCAATATTCCCCAAGTGACTCATAAAGCTCCAAGGGTTAAGGTCTCTGGACCTCTTTGGGTCTAGATCTAGCACACAAACTCGAGAAGGGACCAAATACACCACTTAATCATCCTCTAAAAGGGTTAGAAAACCCTAACATTAAGAATAAACACCAAAACTGAAGAAGGTCCGAGAATAATACCTCAATGCAGTCTCTATGAGCTCAAAACCACCAAAAACGCACCTCCTTCAGCCTCCTCTTGTCTTGAACACTTCCCTTTTTCAAAAACACTCACAAAATTTCAAGATTTGCCTCTCCTTACACACAAAAGCTCTAGATCTCACTTAGGGTTTCTCTTTAGGGATGGTGGCCGTAAATGACGGCCATAAGGCCCTTTAAATAGGTCTCAAACCCTGGAAATTAGGGTTTCATTAAACAGCGTGGACTCGCCGAGTCCACTCGAGAACTCGCCGAGACCAGCTGTGAACTCGCGTGCAAATCCACGACCATACTCGGTGAGTCTAGACGCCAACTCGCCGAGTTCCCCCCACAAAACCCAAAAAAATGAAGGAACAAATATCATACCTGGGAATCTGGGTGTTACAGACATGTATCCATTTGAGATGCATCAAGATTTAATGGATAGGTATCACCAAAGCACGAGGCAAGAGCGTTATGAGATCATCACTAACATGATCACCGCTAAGATGGGGAGCGGATAATCCTTGACCTCGCATCTGCAGAAGATGCAGAGGTATGTCGATCGTCTTCTAAAGTTGAATGTTAACTTTGATGAGGATTTAGCTATCGACATCATTCTCCATTCCTTGCCTCCATGCTACAACTAGTTCAGAATGACCTACCACATGAACAAAGAAGAGGTCACCTTGAGCAAGCTTCAAGGGTTGTTGAGAACTGCTGAGTGCAACCTAAAGGATAAATCTATTGCATCAACTCCTACTGATTCAGCCCTTGTGTTGGCAATAGGGCAAGGAAGAGGTAAGAAGAGGAAGGATCCATCTAAGAGCCACCAAAAGGGAAAGTCCCAAGATGGTTCCTCCTCTAGCAGAACCAAAGCAGGTCCTGCTAAGCCCTCCTCCGACCCTAAACAAGCAGAGTGTTTTTATTGCCACGAGAAGGGTCACTGGAAACGAAGCTGCCCCAAATATCTGTAGGATATTAGAGATAGGAAGATAAAGCCCACCTATGCAGGTTTGTATTCTATTCAATCTAACAACTCATCACTTGCTAGTTCATGGGTTCTTGATACAAGATGTGGTTTCCATATTTGTTTTGATTTGCAGGGCCTAAAAGGAAGTAGAGAGGTGGAACATGAGAAAATAAACTTGATAATGGGAAACAGAAGAACATCGCTTGTGACCAAAGTCGGAGTTTATTCTTTAGTGTTGAGTAATATGTTAGGATTAGATTTAAACAATTGTTGCTATTCGCCAAATATGGCAAGAAACATCATTTCTTTTCATGGATTATATAGACATGGTTTCAAATATTCATTTGATAATAGTAATGGTTCTATTAATGTTTATTTGAATTGTGTTTTTTATTTCAATGCATTTCCTTGTAATGGAATATATGAATCTGTGTTGGTTGTAGACAATTTAGGAAATGATGTGTTGAATGTTGATTTGTCTAATAGTTTAAACGAAGCATGTTTGTGGCATTGTCGCCTTGGCCATGTGAACAAGAAACGCATAGCCTAACTCCAAAAGGATGGAGTGTTGGAGTCATTTGACCTTAGGGACGATGACGTGTGTGAATCTTGTTTGCTTAGGAAGATGACCAAGTCACCCTTTACTGGCACGTGTGAAAGGGGTGAGGGTCTATTGGATCTCATACACACTAATGTGTGTGGGCCCTTTAGATCCACCACAAGGGATGCTTTCCGCTTCTACGTGACTTTTACGGATGATTATAGTAGATATGGATATATCTACTTAATCAAGCAAAAGTCAGAAACCTTTGAAAAGTTCAAAGAGTTTAAGAATGAAGTGGAAAATTAGTTGGGCACGAAGATCAAGATGCTTCGGTCAGACTGAGGAAGAGAGTACCTAAGTCTTGAATTTCACGACTATCTAAAAGAATGCGAAATCATTTCGCAATTGACACCTCCGAGAACGCCGCAATTGAATGGTGTGGCTGAGAGACGTAATCGGACCTTGTTAGACATGGTTCGTTCTATGATGAGTCGAGCTTCGTTACCAATAGCTTTCAGGGGGTACGCCTTAGAGACGACTGCCCATATCCTTAATTTAGTTCCCACCAAGAAAGTTTCCAAAACACCTCACGAGATGTGGACAGGGAAAGCTCCCTCATTGGCACACATCAAGGTTTGGGGTTTCAAGGCTTTCATAAGACGAGAGACTCACGACAAGATCGAACCTCGTAGTGAGAAGTGTTATTTCATCAGCTATCCATAGAAGTCTTTTGGCTATCTCTTCTATAGACCGAATGACAATGTTGTCTTCGTTGCGAGGAGAAGGGTTTTCCGAGAAAGAGAACTCATAAGCCAAGAGGGCAGTGGGAGGCAAATTGACCTTGAAGAGATTCAAGAACAAAGCGATAAAGAAACTTCTAATACTGGCACTCAACCTGAGGAGGAAACTCCTGTTAAACCTGTTGACGAATCCTTACCTCTTCGACGTTCCACTAGGGCTAGTGTTCCACCCAAGTTGTATGGATTCCATATTACTACTGAAGGGGATACGTTTATTAGTGATAGTACACTAGTAAATTTGGACGAACCTAGCAGCTACAGGGAAACCATGGCAGGCCCAACGTCTGCTAAATGGAAAGAGGCAATGGATAGCGAGATTCAGTCCATGTATGACAACCAAGTTTGGAATTTGGTTGATAATGTGTCGGGGCGTAAGACAGTCGGGTGCAAATGGATCTTCAAGAAGAAGACAGACATGGATGGGAATGTGCACACTTATAAAGCGCGATTGGTTGCAAAGGGCTTTACTCAAACTCCTAGAGTAATATCGTATAATCTTTAAACCTAGAGATATGGTTATTATTTAGTGGTTAGTTGTGCATTGACAATGCGTAAACGCATCAGTAACTTGATGTTATAAAACACATTGTTGTGTATGATTTAGCCAGTGAATAATAAATGAATATAAGTCAAAGTTTATATGTTCCTTTTATTCTAAGAGGATAAAAGCAATGTCTGGCCACTTGATGATTTGGTTTGACTTATGTGTCGGGCCCGGTCAGGACAAAGTTGATGTGTTCAACTAAGTTCTATGTCAAACAAGTCAGAGATCAAGGAACAATATGCTGAACAATAAGTATGACTATTTTCCATGTGATTGTTATCATGATATCTAGAACAGAGGATTAAATGATCCCTTATCTAAAGGATAAGATTTTGATCAGAGTTGACAGCAACGTATAAGAGCCACGATTGCTAAACCGGATTTTGAAGTCATATGTGAGATATAGTTACTAGACTTATCCAAGTGGGAGACTGTTGGATTAGTTTCTAAGCCCGTAATCATATTTGGTATGTACTTGACCTGGTTGTGCATGGTCCTTTTGGGTTGCCTTCACAAAAGCAACTTGACAAGGTAATTTGATGAGAGAGATAAAGGGGATAAAATGGTTTATTAATATATTATAAGAATAATATATTAAAGGAGAAATCATATTTATTTAGTTAGTATTAGTCATAAATTAATTAGGAATTAATTTGGTGACTAAAAGAGACTAATTGAATAAAGGGGCATAAACTGTCAAATGTGTGATAGTTGGGTTTTGGGCTGGGAAACCTAATGGACTAAGGGGGAACGAAATTATTATGAAGGATCATCATATTTTCATCCAAGACCTCATTCTAGAAGGTTCCTTGGGCTGCTTGGTGACTAAGTTGTCCATTAGGGTTTAGACTGAAACCCTAGCAGCCTACAGTATAAATAAGACCCCTAAGCTTTGATTTTTGACCACTTGCTTTCCATGAGAAACCCCAGGCCGATTTTAAGCATCCTCTCTCTTTTCTCAAAGTTTCCTTCTTGCTTGTGGTGTTTGTAAGCCATTAGAGGAGTTACACTTGTGACTCTAAGCTCAAGAACAGGACGATCAAAAGGATTTCAAGCCAATTGAAAGAGGTAATCACTTAGATCTGTTCTTATAGTGTTTATTTCGAATTATATATGTTAGATTAGGGTTTTCAAATCTTGTATTCATCGCATGTTCAATAGAGAAACCTAGATCCAAGTATTAGGGTTTGTATGATCACATAGGATTGTTCTTATACATTAAACCCAACAATTAGGACTAAGGATCTAGGAAGGATGCCTTATGTGCCTATTATATGTGTATCAAATTTATGAATTGTATGCTAGTACAGATTAGTTACTATGATAGCCTGATTAGTATATGCTTGATTATGTGTACTCAACGCTCGAATGATGCTTGATTTGTGCTTTTAGGAGTTCTATGTAACATCCCCCTCTGGCACGTATCACAATATTGTCCGCTTTGGGCCACTCGGCACGAGGACTGTCCGCTTTGGGCCACTCGGCATGAGGACTTCCCAGGGGGTCACCCATCCTGGTACTACTCCCGCCCGAGCACGCTTAACTGCAGAGTTCTTATGAGATCTGCTGCCCTCACGGCTTTAAAACGCGTTGTGACAAGGAAGGTATCCACACCCCTTATAAGGAGATGTTTCGTTCTCCTTCCAAGCCGATGTAGGATCAGGTGCAACCCACCTTCACCCCCCATTATAGGGTTCGACGTCCCTATCGAACACATCGACCCGTGCCCTAGCTCTGATACCATTTGTAACATCCCCCTCTGGCACGTATCACAATATTGTCCGCTTTGGGCCACTCGGCACGAGGACTTCCCAGGGGGTCACCCATCCTGGTACTACTCCCGCCCGAGCACGCTTAACTGCAGAGTTCTTATGGGATCTGCTGCCCTCACGGTTTTAAAACGCGGTGTAATAGGGAAGGTATCCACACCCCTTATAAGGAATGCTCAGTTCTCCTTCCCAGCCGATGTGGGATCAGATCTAACCCACTTTCACCCCCCATTATAGGGTTCGACGTCCCTGTCGAACACATCGACCCGTGCCCTGGCTCTGATACCATTTGTAACATCCCCCTCTGGCACGTATCACAATATTATCCGCTTTGGGCCACTCGGCATGAGGACTTCCCAGGGGGTCACCCATCCTGGTACTACTCCCGCCCGAGCACGCTTAACTGCAGAGTTCTTATGGGATCTGCTGCCCTCACGGCTTTAAAACGCGTTGTGACAAGGAAGGTATCCACACCCCTTATAAGGAGATGTTTCGTTCTCCTTCCAAGCCGATGTAGGATCAGGTGCAACCCACCTTCACCCCCCATTATAGGGTTCGACGTCCCTATCGAACACATCGACCCGTGCCCTAGCTCTGATACCATTTGTAACATCCCCCTCTGGCACGTATCACAATATTGTCCGCTTTGGGCCACTCGGCACGAGGACTTCCCAGGGGGTCACCCATCCTGGTACTACTCCCGCCCGAGCACGCTTAACTGCAGAGTTCTTATGGGATCTGCTGCCCTCACGGTTTTAAAACGCGTTGTAATAGGGAATGTATCCACACCCCTTATAAGGAATGCTCAGTTCTCCTTCCCAGCCGATGTGGGATCAGATCTAACCCACTTTCACCCCCCATTATAGGGTTCGACGTCCCCGTCGAACACATCGACTCGTGTGAAAGTGGGTTAGATCTGAGGTTTCGCGAGGTAAATGGTGCACCATGTCTTCAGGAGGGTCAACCATAGGATTGGATTGTCGTAGAGGTTTCGCGAGCCCTACGCGAGGAGTTACCCGACATCATTGTGTGTGTCACAGATAAAGTGGTCGCTAAGTTTAAGGAGCGGGCCTCAATTACTCGGGAGATTGATGGGGCAGTTGGGGTAACCCAGGAGCAGAAGATTGGTTTAGATAGGCAGTTGGGAAAGAGGAAGAACACTTTCGGTCTGGCTCAACGATCTGAGCAGTTGGAAGCTGCCATACCTGGTGTCAGAGGCCCGAGGGGTCGTGGTGGTTACACGAACGGTGAAGGGGTGCATGGGGATGAACGCAGCAGGTCTAAGTGCGGCAAGTGCGGGTGGAAGGGTCACAACCGTCAAGAATGCACAATGGAAGTAGAGTTATGCCATCGTTGTCATCAACCTGGTCATATCAGGGCGAGTTACCCCGCTTAGTAGTTGGGGTAACCCAGGTTTCATCGCAGGTACTTCGGCAAGTAGAGGGATTCAAGATTTGAGTAAGATATCGTGTTAAACATCTGGGATCATCAACGTTGCAGGGATTCAGGAAGTTTTTAGCTGGTCTTCAGGGGTTGTGCGGTCCTTTGAGTTGGCTAATAAGGGATCGTTAGCAAGAATAAACGATGGTTGTTAGCGGATCGATCGTTGGAAAGTGAGAAGGATTGGGAATTCTTCAATTCTCGTGTGCTATGAGAACTTAGTCGAATCAAAGTGGGGGGGGGGGGAATCGTCCAGGGATTTAGGAGTAGAGGCGGTTTTGAAACTGGGATGAGTTTCGCATCCCCGTCGAGGAGGAGGTGACCCAAGTCGTTGTTCGGATTGAGTATTGTGTGAGTTGGAAGTTTGGGAAACGTACCAACATTGAGGTCGCGTTCTCTTGGTTCTTGATAGCAGGCTTTGGGGAAACTTGGTTGGGGTTCCAGGCGTGGCTCGAGTTCATCTTAGGCGTTCAGTCAAGTGTGTGCTCGACTCTGGGCGTGTTCGATTTGATAGATTAGGGGTAAGGCAGTGGGCCACGATTATGGTTAGTGTAGAAGTGTTGTAAAACTGCAGAGTGGCCGTAGCATTCACTAGTGGTCAGATGGTGTGGGAGTGTTGTAAGACTGCGGCGTGGCCCGTAGCATTCATTGGTCCTTGTTCAGTGGTGAGATTGTGGCAAATAGGGATGCGATTTAGAATCGAAAAACCGGACCAAAACCGGAATCGGATCGGAACCGGAACCATTAGAACCATAATATATAGAACCAGTTCCGGTTCCAGGTAATCTGGGTTTGGGTCCATCGGGTCCGGGTAAACCGGGTCTAAAAACCGGAAACCGGTGTTACGAACCGAAACCACTTTGAAACATTTAAAAGATGCATATCTCATTCGTTTCAACTCTGATTGACATGCGGTTTTTTCTAACGTGTAGTTTAGAGTTTGTACATGATTTTTGACTACAAATTTCCATATTTAGTTTTATATTCATTGACTTAAAGTCCCCCAAAGTCGAGATATCAAAGTTGAAAGTTTTTAGTTTGTAAGTCCCTAATCTGCCTATGTATCAATCAGATCCGTTTGATGGTGCGGAATCCCAATCAAACGGATGGTGCCAGATCACAATAAGAAGAGAATGAGAAGAAGAATATTAAGAATCTTGATTGTATTGATGATATGAATGAAATTCCTTACAATAGATTCTCTCACACAATATGCTCTCTCTTCCTCTCTCTCTTGGCCGTACAATCTCTAGGGTTCATCAATCTGTACTCCTCACCCTAACACCTCTATTTATACTTGGAATATGGGCCGGATAACACATGGGTCGTAAATGGGTTTACGGCCGTAAGGTGTTTACGGCCGTAAACTCAATCGTAAACATGACCGTAAATTCCAAAAATATTACAGAAAAATATAATTGCCCAGAAAAGCAAAGTATAAACCATATTTTGACCCAACAATCTCCCTCTTGGTTTATAGCTTTCTTTTATTAATTGACCCAACAATCTCCCCCTAAAAAGTATCTGGATTTTCTTGTTAATCTTCATTGGGAACTCGGCTTCAGCATTAATCTTCAAATTCTTCACGACTTCAAGATGAACATGATGAATCTTCAATGAATGACTTCATCTTGAGCGGTTGGGCTTTTCTTCAGAGTTTGGCATTAAACTCACATTGGGTGAGGAGGCTTGACGTACTGATTCTTGAAAGATAGCGCTTTCAACTTGAAAATCTTCAGAGAGAACATCAGAGAGAAATAATCTTCTGGATCACTTCAGCAGGTACAACAATAGCAGCAGACTGATTGAGGAGGCTTCAATGCAATCCGTCACATAATCTTCAGTTGCAGCTTCACCTTGCTTCTGGGGTTGACGGATTGAATGTTGAAAGAACAATCTTCATTTCTTGCTCCTTCGAATGCGAATTCTTTGATGCTCACGGACGAGGCTTTGGCTCAGAAATCTTCAACACAAACTCCATGAGTCTTATCTATACCTGAAATCACTATTCAAGACAAAAACAAAACTAAAAGAAAACTTAGCACACAAATTAAAATAGAAACAAAAACATTTTTGGATTTTGGATTTTTCTGAACAAGAAATAAAACAAAAATAACACTATTTTTAATTTTTAATTCTCCCCTAATATTTAAATTAGAAGAAACTATGACAAATTTAACAAAAACAAAAATGATATCTAACTTTAAGAGAGATTTGGGATCAAAGTTTTTAGACAACCTTAATCCACTTGTCGGTACCTTCTATCTTCACGTCTTTGTCTGGTCGATCGCCGGTATTGTTGTCCACTTACACACGAAAAATTGTGACAAATTTAGGACATACTATTTGTTACAAGACAGGTGAACTTAAATTCCTAGATACTATATCTGATCCTAAGTTCCTAAATACTATATCTTAAGGACCATTCATCTGACGACGACCAGGGATATTGTGGTCCACCTAAATTGAGCAGCGAGATCTATAGACAATCTGTATGTGTTCAATTTTAAGTGTACTAGAACATGTTTTCCGCTTCCTGATATGCCCCAGCCATCAAGAACTTCCAGAGTACTCCTTACACCGGGTGAGCAGACAATCATTCAAAGAGAGGATAGATTCAGAATTCTATTACTTATTACTTAAGACGGGTTGAGAAGTAGAAGGTTGCATATGCTGTGTACCAGGTCGGATTAGTAGTCACGCAGAGGAGACAACATATGGCTAACAAATAAGAAGTATTTCACATATATAACCTGCAGAGAAATAGAGTTGCATATGTTGTGTACCAGGTCGGATTGGAAGTCACGCAAAGGAGACAACATATGGCTAACAGACGGAAAGAAAGAAAATGATATTCTACAGGCCTAATTTATCGGAATTTACCAGTCGCCACATCCAACCGGAATTAAGGACAGAATCCGCACATCGAGGAAAAGTTAAACCACGGTTCCAAGTACGGGTTCATTTAATGTGACGAGTAGATTCCCATATATATCTCCCTGCTCAACCTATTCGAGCGTCGTATTGTCAAGCTGAATGGATCTAACTAGGTCAAGATTTGTCAAGTCTATAAATTTCCTGAGTTCAGCTCTGCCTAGTCATGTCCAATTAAATTTTTTCGTGCCTACCAACGCATCAAACCAGAGCATAGACCCTTCAACTTTGGGTACGTTACGCAGACTCAAGTTGCCTGTTATCACTTGATAATATCACTTCCCAAAACATCTACCTCAAACACATTCCATTAACACCATAAATTTTTTATTTTCCGAATTTCTAATGTTTTTGGATTTTTTTTTAAATTAATTTTTTTTTTGTTAATTTTTGTTTTGTTTTTATTTCTCCCCCTAAATTTGTGCATAGGAGAGAAACAAAAGTAAATGCGCAAATTTAAACTATTCTAAAACAAAAATTAGTCTTTAAAGCGAATCAGCTTAAGAAAAACTCAGGTGTATAGAGAAGAAAACGTAAACCGTAATTCACCGATTGAATCTGCATTCAGAAGGTCTGAGAATAGCAAGCATAATCTCAGAACAGATCCGGAAATTCTTTACGTCATTAAGCACTAACCCCATGAGTGATCTCTTCCTTTCTTCCTTTTTTCCTTTTTTCCTTTCTTCCTTTATTCCTTTCCATCAAAAGGACACATACTCTCAAACTATGTTCCGAGTGTTGTACAGTTGAGAGATGCCTCCTATCATGTGCCTGTAACAGCTACTATCAACAAACCGAAGTCTGATGATATGCCTCCATAGCTGCTCTGACACAGAGCGGGATCGATTGGTCTTTGGAACCCAATCCATTTTGAAACTGGGTCGACCTTTGTTATCCTTGCATGGTACTTTCTCCCATGACATATCCTGTTTATCACAAACAAAAGATGAAGAAATATTAGAGTCATTAGTTGATTTGGGAGATTGAGCCTTTGGTACCCATTGGTAGTTGGGTTTAACCCATTTCTTTTTCGATCCGATGGGGGCCTTGACACTTGATTTGGAACTTGAAGCCGGCTGCCTAGATGACTTTGACCTAACCGGCCTTGGCTTCACAGGAGCATCTCTTGAACTAGATTTATGGGCCAACATTACCTTCTTGTTCTTGGGAATTGGATGCTTGACCTTGGGAGTTGGATGCTTGGCCTTGGGAGTTGAATTCTTGGCCTTATGCGCGTTCCAGTCACCATTGTCTGAACATGACCTGGAAGGGTTTCTTTTGAAGTATCTCCCTCTTGGCGCATTCTGCCATCCTTGTGCGCAGTAGGGAACGTATGCGTGATTAGGACAATTTCTGGCAATGTGTCTAGGTGTTCCACAGTGAAAACAAGTTTTTTTCTTCACTGTGAAGTTATCTCTTCCTGTCCCTGGTGGCGTATCCTTGCCTTGTCTCTTGTTGTTTCCACATGCACACTTGCCACAAGAACTTTGTTGCGTTGGAATTGGTGGCCTGTATTTACCAACGACAGGTTGATTAGAAGCAGTTGAGTTCGAAGCAATAGATTCAGAGTTCAAGGAGATGTTGGTTTGTTCAATGGTGCTCTCCTTGTTCTCATCTTTTGCTACTTTACCTACACATGAAGCAACAACATTAGTATCTGATGGGTTTTGGTCATAAGACATCCTATGTGCTCATACAGACCCTAATGCTTGAATCTAGGTTTTTCTATTGTACATGCAAGTTATCCAAGACTATAAACCCTAATTCTAGCATACAAGTAATCATATTAACATAAGAATAGGTTTATAATGTTACCTTGATTGTTATGTAGCAATAACAATCCCAATTCCTCCTTGAAATTGACTTTGGAAGGCTTAGAGTCACAAGTGTCACTCCTCTAATGGCTTACAAACACCATAAGCAAGAGGATGAAGAGGAGAGAGGTTAGAGGCTGCCAAAACTCGTGTGAAACCCTAGCAAGAAACTTAGCCACGTTTTTGGTCCTTAAGGGATCTATATATAGTGAGGCAATTAAGGTTATCTAACAAGGAAACCCTAATTTGGTTGCTTAAGCCCTAAGCAACCCATAGACTCCTTTAATCAAGCCCTTGGACGATTTCCTTATGGGCTTCCCATAAGAATTCGTCCAACCCTTGACACAAGGCAATCCATGGCCCAAATTGCAATTATCTTATAATTACAATTCCAGTCCCTTAAGTTTAATTAATCTCTTTTAGTCACAAAACTAATTACCAATTAATTATTGACTAATATTAATTAAACAATATGATTTCTCCTTTAATATATTATTCCCATAATATATTAATAAATCATATTTAATCCTTTCTCTCCATAATTCATCCTATCAAGTTGCTTTGGTGAAGGCAACCCAAAAGGACCATGCACAATCGGGTCAAGTACATACCAAAATAGTTATGGACTTAGACACTAATCCAACAGTATCTTCAATATTAATAACTCCTCCTGACACAAATCCAGCTTGTTTGCCATATCGAAGATGTGCCTCCCTGTTAATTCCGTCATGTGTCATAGGGATGGATGTGTAGTTATGATTATAAGGAGGAGGTACACTATCATACCCTAGACCCCTGTTTTGATTTTCTTTGAATTTTAATTGGGTTTCATATAAGGTCTCGACTGTCTGACTTGACGTAGTATAACTTTTGAAACTGACATCAGTTTTTCCACACTTAATTTTTAAAGCGTCAAGTTCTTCAGTTACAGTAGCAAGTTGTCTCTTAACATAATCATAATTTTCACACTTGTTGCTATACTCTTCCTGAAGTTTCCTAAAGTCCTTGGTTTTTGCTTCTAATTCAGCCTTCAGGGGTTTCTGTCCTTTCCTGAGTTGATATCCTTCATATCTCAGGTCCTCAACTTCTCTTTTAAATAAATCAATTTGTTCTCGAAGAAATTTAATCGTGGCTTCACAAGCTGGAGTACATGTAACTTCAGTGACCGGAATGTTTTCAGA
The DNA here is from genome assembly GCF_002870075.4 of Lactuca sativa. Lineage (NCBI taxonomy): Eukaryota > Viridiplantae > Streptophyta > Magnoliopsida > Asterales > Asteraceae > Lactuca > Lactuca sativa. The sequence continues at coordinate 230,783,845 of NC_056624.2, forward strand.
ACTCATTTTTTCTCTACACTTCAAAATATCAAGTTCTTGAATTACATCAGCAAGACTAAGATGATTGAGATCTTTTGTCTTCTTGATGATAGTCACGTTCATATCCCACGATTTTGGAAGTGAATTCAATATCTTTTTGTTTATCTCAGATTTGGTCAAAAAGATCCCAGCAATATTCATCTCAGTAGTGAGTGTGGTAAATCGCTGCAACTGAGCTTCCAGGGTTTCTCCAGGGATATAATCGAACATGTTGAAATTTTGTCTTAAGATATCCTGATGCCTCTCTTTCATGTTTTCAACTCCCTCGTAGACCTTAAAATCAATTAAAAAGCACAACTAGAAGCTAAGATAAAAATTAAACGTCAAATTTAAAATGTCCCATTTTTTTTCAAAAGTCAACCTTAAAAGTCAAATTTAAAAAATTAAACTCAAAAGTCAAACTTGAAAAGTCAAACTTAAAAGTCAAACCGAAAAGTAAAATTTGAAATTTTAAAAGTTAAACGAAAAAGTCAAAGGTCAAACCTGAAAGTCAAAATCAAAATATTAAATAAAAAAAATCAAAAATAAAAGTTAAAAATATTTTTTTATATTTTAATTTATTTTATTATATATATATATATATATATATATATATATATATATATATATATATATATATATATATATATTATTGAAAATGAGGTTTTACAAATAAAAGAAATTGATTTGGGGGGTTAAAAGTGTCAAAATTCGAAATTTGGTGCGAAAAGGAGTTTTTATGAATTAAATTCGGAAGGAAGGTAACAAAGGATCACGTAGCCTAGTTGGATAAGGTGCGAGGTTTGGTTGGCAGGAGACCCGGGTTCGATCCCCGGCGCCTGCAAAGTTGCGTCCTAATTTTTTTAAATGTGAAGCGAAGGTTGTTCTTGCAAGGCCGTAAACCACCGAGGTGGAGTCCGACGCCGTAAACTCCGAGCCGCAAGCTCGGACCGTGAACCTTCGGAACCCTAGCCGCCGGCCGCTAACTCCTCGCAAAAAACACCGATTTTTCGACTTTTTTGCTCCAAAACTCGATCAAAAACCTTTTTTTTTAATGAAAAACACGAACAACAAACCCCCCTTATTTTTGTGAGATCTATCAAAAAATGCAAAAATATTTCGAAAATAAGATCAAATAATGCCCCAAATCTGACAAAATTGACTGATACAACTTGGCTCTAATACCAATTGTAAGTCCCTAATCTGCCTATGTATCAATCAGATCCGTTTGATGGTGCGGAATCCCAATCAAACGGATGATGCCAGATCACAATAAGAAGAGAAGGAGAAGAAGAATATTAAGAATCTTGATTGTATTGATGATATGAATGAAATTCCTTACAATAGATTCTCTCACACAATATGCTCTCTCTTCCTCTCTCTCTTGGCCGTACAATCTCTAGGGTTCATCAATCTGTACTCCTCACCCTAACACCTCTATTTATACTTGGAATATGGGTCGGATAACACATGGGTTGTAAATGGGTTTACGGCCGTAAACTCAACCGTAAACATGACCGTAAATTCCAAAAATATTACAGAAAAATATAATTGCCCAGAAAACCAAAGTATAAACCATATTTTGACCCAACATAGTTTTTCAGTCTTTTTGTATTCTGTGAAAGTTTTAAAACATGCATATCTAATTCATTTGAAGTCGGATTGACATGTGTTTTTTTTCCAACTTGTAGTTTAGAGTTGATACATGAGTTTAGACTACAATTTTGTCATTTTTGGATTAATATACAATGATTTACAGTCCCCCAAATTCGGGATATCAAAACTGGAAATTTTCAACTTTTCAGTTATTTGTTTTTGTATTTTGTATTATGTGAAAATGTTAACACATGCACATCTCATTCGTTTAAAGTTAGATTGACATGCGATTTTTTCCAGAGTGTAGTTTAGAGTTTGTACATGATTTTAGACTATAATTTTGTCAATTTTGGTTTCATATTCAATGAGTTATAGTCCCCCAAAGTCAAGATATCAATATGGAAATTTTCAAAGTTCAATCCACTAAATAGTAAATAATTACCAAAAAAAGTCCGGTTTTTCCAGGTTTTTCAGTTCTAAATTCACTTTATCCGGTTCCAACCTACCCACTTTGATGTTTCTAGGTTTTTCAGTTCTAAACCCACTTTACCCGGTACCGTACCCGAAACCGAACCGAAACCGGTTCCTATATACCGGTTTGGTTTCCGGTTATACAAAATCTCGTTAATCGGTTCCGAGTTTTCCGGGTCTGGGTCCATCCGGTCCGGGTTTGGACCCACTTTCATCCCTAGTGGAAAACCTGTGTTTTGCTCGCGATTTTCTTCGGATGGTTTAGATCAGGTTGGGTCGGTTCGCAAGGCTGTAAAAGGGCCACAATATGTTTGGAATCAGGATATGGCAGTTCGTGGGAGATCGGGTATGAGGAAAGATTGCAGTTGGTCCTGTAGCGTTCAGTTTAGCATCGGGTTAGTCTCGAGATGGTTTGGGTAGTTATTGCTTGTGAGGCTTTCTGTCAGAAGTCATGATAGGCGGCTGTGTGGGAGTCTTTTTGCTCAGCAACCGGGCTGGAACCTGGTATTTCAGATGACTGGCTGATGAATTGGGATCAGGGAGGTCTCGGTGGATTTTGGAAAGCAGCTAGGACGCAACATGCTATTTCGGGCAGTTTCAGTGTTTCGGGCAATTTCAGTGTTTCAGGCAGTTTTAGTGTTACGAGCAATTTCAATGTTTCAGGCAGTTTCAGTGTTTCCGGTAATTTCAGTGTTTTGGGCAGTTTCAATATTTCAGACAGTTTCAGTGTTTCGGGCAGTGATAGTGATTGGGTCTCATGTGTGCATGGAGTATCTGATTGATTGGGAAATGCTAAGTCACTCGCAGTAGGATAAATAATCTTAGTGTAATCGATTTGACCATATTGTGCAGCTATCGTCTGAGTCTAACCGTTGTAGGAATGAATCTTCTACTCGAAGGATTATCTGACCCTTCTGTCGAGTATAAGTGTTATGTAGCTGTTTATGGTCAGTGACTTTATTTCCCTTTTAAGCAGCAATGTGATCGGTAGCGGTTCGACAATGGAGGTCTGACAGGGAGTCAGACCATTGAGACTTAGGTTTCGGATTTCAGGTGGGATAGGATTGATTTTATTTGAGAGATTGGGAATTCGTTCTCCATCGGGATTGAAGAGCTATTCTAAGGGTGGTTTCAGTAAATTGGATAGGTCAAGGTATATTTAGAATTGGAAGTGTTATGATTGGTCGGTTATTCGTTGAGAGTTAGGCATGGAGTTTTTTCAGCATGAGCGGTCTGCCGGGGTGTCAGACCATTATAGATTGTAGTCCCAGAAAGGTAGAAGTGTTTGCAAGGGCTGAGGGGCTAGATGTTATTTTTGGGATAGAAGTTTTAGTTGGGGTTTCGGTTGCCTTGGGAAGATTATCTTGTGCGCATAATTTTGTTTATATTCTTCAGGTTGGTTGTTTTGGTACGAGCGTTAATAAGGAGCGAATTCGAGTACAAAATCTAATTTAAGTATGGGAGAGTTGTAACATCCGAAATCTAGAAGGCCAAATTATGGAAATAAATTCCCTTTTTAGGGGCCAACTCGTCGAGTTTATGGCATAAACTAGATGTGTTGGAAGTTTTTGGGGCGTGTGTTTTTAAGGACCAACTCGTCGAGTTGGTGAAGGGAACTCGACGAGTTGGATGCTGTTTGAGAAACCCTAATTTCAGGATTTTGCATCCTATTTAAACACCTTAAGTCCTAGGTGTTGGCCTCATTTCCAGCCTCCATAGCCTTTAACCCTAATCTTGAAACCCTAAAGCCTTTTTGATTGTTGTGAGCCCTTTGTGAGTGTGTTTTGGTGTGTTTGAAGCTCTTGGAAGAAGGAGAAGCTTGGTGCAAGGTGGTGATTCAAGTAGAAGTGTTTTGATCTTGATTATTTGCATCATTTCCAGCATATTGTGGGTATAAAGTTCTATCCTTGCTTAATAATTGATTTGATTTCTTTTTGGGTTAAGTTTTGATGCTTTTGGTCATGTTTGGGTGATTGGTGGGGTTGAAGGACGTCCTAAGTGCTATTCTTCCAGATCTATGGTCCTCTTGAGCTCTTTTGGCATGAAGGTGCCAACTTTATGGCCCTAAGGGCTTCATGCATTCATTAAGTCCTTCTTTTGGTCTCTTTTAAGCTTTTGAGCTTCTTCTAAGCGTTAATACGTGTAAAGTTGGAAACTTTACATGGCCATCTAGCCTCATATGGTCAAATGCATCTTGGAGTTGTGTCATTGCGGAATAAATGCTTAATGATTAACTCCTTACCCTTTTAAGTTTAGGGTTTGGGTTTTAAACCCATTTTGGTGGTTCTTAGGGGTAAAGTTGGAAACTTTACCCTTCTTAAGGCCATTTCAGCTAAGATCTGAGTGGGGGAAGCTCTTAGTTTCGAATATGCTGACTTAATGGGTTGAGTTGTTTGGTCCCGGGTGAACTAGACGAGTTGGATGGCCAACTCGCGAGTTGTTTTGGTTTTCCCAGACTTTGAGTTTGTGAGGGTCAACTCGGCGAGTTGATTAGACAACTCGGCGAGTTGGATTGGTTTCTTCCTGACTTTGCGGTTGTCAGAGGAACTCGGCGAGTTAAAGGATAAAACTCGACGAGTTGGGTCAACTCAGGCCGTTGACTTTGACTTTGACTTTGACTTACGCCTTTGATCAAGTTTGTCCCACGGGGTGTTTGAAGCAATCTGAATTGGAATTATTGGAATTGTGGGATTAGGATAAGGCCCATATGGGATTAGGCCCAATTTGGAAAATTAGCCTATTAGTGGGCTTTCATTGATTTTGTGGTTTTGGATCTTGTTGGTTTTGGGCTTGGGCCTTAGTTATGAATCTTATTGGGCTAGGGGTAAAATGGTCATTTTACCCAAAGTATGGATTTTGGATCATGGTTTGGGACCCAATTGCTAATTGGGTGATATTTTGGTATTGTTAGCTCGAGGAGTTGTCAATGCAGCAGTTAGGGATTTCTTGTAGTGAGCTTCAACATTCGAGGTGAGTTTCCTTCCCGGCTTTAGTGGGTCAAAGGCCCCCGTGTTTTCCGCAATATATGATCTTTGGGAATGAACTCTGATAATAGTTTTATTTAAATGCTTTTCAATGTTTGGACAAAGTTACAATGGTGTTTTGGAATATAATAAAAATGAAAATTTTAACCTTGATGTTTAGGATGTTACAACATTGCCCTATGAAAAGAACATCACACTCTCTCTCTTCCCCACTAATGTCGTCAGAGATTGAAAACAGCCGCCGATAGAACACATTGCCAAGGAAACGGGGTCAAAAGGACAAAACCCACCGACTGCTCTCTTTACCTCTTTCTATCTGCTAAATATTCCAGTGAGAGTTCCGATCAGCGACCAAAATGATGATGGCAACTTCCTTCCCTCCGAATTGTTCTCCTTTTTTCCCGACCTTCCTCCACAACTTCTCTCTCTCTCTCTCTCTCTCTCTCTATATATATATATATATATATATATATATATATATATATATATATATATATATATATATATATATATCTACTATAATAAATGAAGGTTTTTTTTGCCACATGTCATCTTCTCATTTATTTGGACACATGACATTTTCTAGATTTTTTAAATTTTCTATTTTCCACTTGTCATTTTATTGTCTTTTTTATTTTATTAAATTAAAATTTCACATTTAATATGTAAGGTAATATATATGTAAGATATTTATTAGACATGGTTTATATATGTAATGTATTCAATACATTAAAGCTTCCTTAATTTTAATAATTCAAAAATTTTCTCATTCTTCTTATCATTTTGAACTTTTCAAATTGTTAAAATTTCATATTTAATTTTTTTAAATAAACCCATGTAATACATGGGTCTTACACCTAGTATATATATATATATATATATATATATATATATATATATATATATATATATATATATATATTTCTCTCTGTTAGATTGGAGTTATAAGGGAGGGTGTCGATCGGTTTAAATGGACAATATGAGAGGTGCATATGTATGGGACTGGTTCCCATTTGAAGCTATCGCTAATTGAAGGTTCAAACTAGAGAATACGACATAAAGCTGTTGTACGTCGCTGCAATAGGAAGAAGGGATATATACAGTAAAGTCCCAATATTTTTATCGATTTGACAAGAAAGTCCTAAACTTTATTTTTTTGACAGTAAAGTCCAAATTACCGACAATTTTTGACACTTTTACCCTTTTTCCCCGGTTAGCCGGTAATTAGGACTTTTTTGTCAACAAAATAAAGTTTAAGATTTTCTTGTCAAATCGTCAATTAGGACTTTACTGTCAAAAAAATAAACTTTAGGACTTTTTTGTCAAATCGTTCAAAATATTGAGACTTTAGTGAATATATAATTTTTTTTGTTAGAAATTTAATGGTATGATACTCTTTAAGCATAAGAGTTATTGAAACATTCTCTAATCAGCTAGATCCTATTGAAATCATTTACGTTTGCTTCTTGTTAAATCGTTTTTTTTAATCTCAACAAACCGACATTGAAAAAAATTGAGATAATCAAGAAAGAAAGAAAGAACCAGGGTTGTGTTGGCTTTTTGCAGTCTCAAAAATGGAGAAATTAGAAACCTAAAAAAACGAAATTGCCCTAGCTTTATACAAACACAAACAACACATGCCTAGTCAAAAGGGTGTGAATGTGGAGAAGGGAAAGAAGGGCAATTTCGTTTTTTTCGGTTTCTTATTTCTCCATTTTTGAGACTGCAAAAAGCCAACACAACTCTGGTTCTTTCTTTCTTTCTTGATTATCTCAATTTTTTTCAATGTCGGTTTGTTGAGATTAAAAAAACGATTTAACAAGAAGCAAACGTAAAGGATTTCAATAGGATCTAGCTGATTAGAGAATGTTTCAATAACTCTTATGCTTAAAGAGTATCATACCATTAAATTTCTAACAAAAAAAATTATATATTCACTAAAGTCCCAATATTTTGAACGATTTGACAAAAAGTCCTAAAGTTTATTTTTTTGACAGTAAAGTCCTAATTGACGATTTGACAAGAAAGTCCTAAACTTTATTTTGTTGACAAAAAAGTCCTAATTACCGGCTAACCGGGGAAAAATGGTAAAAGTGTCAAAAACTGCCGGTAATTTGGACTTTACTGTCAAAAAAATAAAGTTTAGGACTTTCTTGTCAAATCGATAAAAATATTGAAACTTTACTGTATATATCCCTAGGAAGAATACAAACATTTTTATGAATTTTATAGATTTAGTCCCTATGATTCAACAAGCCGACTTTAAACTCTTAAGTCTAATTGTCTTATGAATTTGATTTCCTAAAAATTATTGTTTCAACCAAGGACTTTTATATATATATATATATATATATATATATATATATATATATATATATATATATATATATATATATATATATATATATATATATATATATATATATATATATATATATATATATATATATATATCATTGTTATTATTATTCTTAAATGTTAAAATAAATTACCTATCGGGAATCGGGAAATGTGTGTCATATAGCCTCTTCACATGAGTCCACTACCTTCCCATTTCTCTATTTAACTTCATAATCTACCAATACTTCATCTTAGTTAGCATACTCTATACTTCTTAGTTATAAGGAAGTAAGAAGTATATAAAATAAAGATACAGATAAAAACTATATTTTATAAAAATAACATTAATATGAGTTAATATCATAAAAGACTTTATATATTGTTTTTTTTTATCAATTAAACTTCAACTTTTATTTTTTCTCATTAAAAAACATTGTATTTTTCAATTTTTTTTCATATGACATTTTTTTAAAAAAACTTATCAAATGTGCGAGTTTTTTTGGTAAAAATAATAAATTATGATTTTTCCAGAGAAAATTGAAAATGTTAGAGTTTTTTTTTTTTTTGGAAAAAATTGAGGGTTTTAAAAAAAATGAAAAATACATTTTTTTTTTCTAGAAAAAAAAACAAAGTTGATGTTTAATCCGTAAAAACCCTATAAAATATTGAAAAAATATCAAAAAGAAAGTAAAGCTGATAAATTTATGGTCGATCTTAAATAAATTAATGTCTAAATAAAAAATAATACAATTATTTTTCTTGCAATTCCACCATGATTCATCAGTGCCCGATATAAACTCAACATTGTAAACTCAAAATCATAAGGCTGGTTGGAGTAGAAGAGGCAAGATCATGACAAAAATGACGTAGATGATGATGTGAACAAGAAGAAATTAAGGTGGAGCTGGAAGAAGACAATTGCTATATGTTGTTTATCTCTCATCAACAATTACATGTCATTTGACAAATCTTGGGCAAGGAAGAAAATGAGGTGCAACTCCAAAGGCTCGACACTAAACCCGACAATTTAATACACGACAAGAGTTTTTCGTATATGAGTTTTAGAAAATTGTGTTTTCGTGTATACTAGTGTCGACACAAATTCTAAATTTATGTTTCTTGTTTTACATGTGTCAAACATAATCCATTTGTTTAAACAAGTATAAGACAAATTTAATTTGTGTCACACGCGACACGTATAAACACGTATAGACATGCGACACATATATACATAATATGTATACTCACGAATTAAATGCATGTTTTCATAGCTTAAAAAATGGTATTAGACAACACATGTATAAATTCGTGTAAATCAATGCTTTTGTGTAATATGGTAAAAACATGTCTATTCATTTGTGTCATGTCACAGAGACTAATTACGTGTTGTGCTAATGTTTGATACGAAAACATGTTTTGCAATTCATGTCTTACAGGTAAGGGATGAATCAAGGGGGTTTCAGGGATAGTCAATGCTACTCATTAAAATTTCCGGCATAAGGTAATTTTTTTTGGAAAATTCTCTGATGTTTAAATTTTCCAACGAGATGCCCAAAATTCATGTATGTTACACCATGTACTTTTTCCTTGTTCCACTGTTGCTAACACATATACGAAAACACAAGATGTACTTAGCACCTACCCCCAACCTAAGGCTGATGAGAGCGGTGCTGACCAAACCGAGCTCCACCTCAGCTCCAACAAGAAAGAAAATGGGGAAGAAGGAAAGAAGAAGAGAAAGGGTGTGGGCTGCCGAGTGGGGGAAGACGGAAGGAAAAAGAAAGAGACTCAACCTCCCATTGTTGAGTTTGGATTCCGAGCTCGACATGCCAAGTTCCCAGACCAATATTTGATGAGTCCACCTCACTAATGTCGTGGTGTTGTAGATACGATTCCATCTACCAAAGTGATATTATGTGTTGTCTTTCTTTTTTGAAGTTGGGGTTCAAGTATTGTCTGAAACATATGTAGATTTAGAAGTAGTTTAAGATTATATTATATTTGCTAAAAAAAATACGATTCTATCTGGCCCAATGAGACGAGCAGCATTCAAAAAAGTCAATAAATTTGATATTTTTGGAAAAGATAATATTAAAACTAAAAAATAATAAAAAAATCAATAACATTTGACATTTAACACCGTACTTTTTCCAAAGTCCAAAAAACAGCCTATACCAAATTCTCACCAGCCGCCAGTCCTCCACTCCCTGTAAACCTTGATCGACACGTGCACAACACGTTAAAACCATCATTACCAACCAAAATAAGAAGAAAAAGAAAGAACGAAAGAAAAACCCTAGCTGCAGATTTCGACCTCCATTTTCACTTCAAACGATTTAACTATTCCACATAGTAAAAAATTCGCCCTAATCTTCCCATCGTCTCGAGGTTAACCCGAGAATTCATCTTTGAAGGTATGTAAAGGTCGAATTTTATTGTCGTAGCTCATTTGTGGACAGCCTTCCATTATTTGGTTTAAGAATTAATTTCCGTTTACTTGTTTAGGGCTTAATCGGTTCACATTGTGCAATTTCTTTGTGTGAAGAGAGTTTCATGATTAATAGTTGATCGGAGTCATTTCACAGTCACCTGCACAATCAAACTTGTAATATTGTGGCCGTATCTATATAAATACGTACACGTATACGTACACATTCGCCATTTTCTGTATGTGCTTCCTTGCTTGTATGTATTTATACGTCCATGCACACAGTCACATATCACACCGAAGCATACATTTGCCACAAAGAAAATCACTTTTTTCCTTTTTAGGGTTTTTCTTTCTTTTCCGAAATGATACCTTTGATTTATGCGAGAAGATGAATTCTGAAATTGACTTAGAATTTGTGGAGAAGCTTGATTATATGCCAAGAGAGTTCTTCGACGTGCTGCTAAAGCTACTAAAGTTAATCAATTTTGAGATGTTAGCAAAAAATTGATCATAATTGAGTATCTGCTATCTTAGGTTAAAATAACAAGATTTGGAGAAGTAAGAGTAGTCATAAATAAAACGACTATAGAGATAAATGTCAAATTACCTACTATTCCTAACTGTAATCAGTAGTTATCTGCTAATCTGCTACTTCAAGTCACAATAATCACTTTGAAACCACACATTCAAAAACCCCTAAAACTTTGTATTCTTGAATGATGAGTAGCTTCTGAAATGCATGGATAGTTTATATGGAGACCACTTGTTACGTTTTTTCAGGCATAAAGTCGTAACAGTTTCTAGGCTTTCCCTTGTTGTTGGCTTCAAGTTTGATCAGGGCAACTAGGTCTGATGAAGCCCTCTTCATAAAAAAGATGCTTGTAGTATTGTTATCTGAATTTGGTAATTTGGTAATGTGGAGTGCATCAGTAAGAGTTTCTACTATCGTTGTTCTCCCATTACTTCAATATTGAAATCAAAGGCACAGGGTGATTTGGGAACTTGAGTTTCATAAGGCACATGGCTATTGTCAAACCAGAGGTATACTTACTGTAATAGTTTCTTACAGTAACATGAACTCATTATTTCGTTAAAGTATTTGTTATAATTCTTCTTTTTTCTTTTTTGGTGGTATATGAATGAAGATGAAGTCTTTCATCTGGCTAGAAACTCCTGATGGTTCAACTCAACAAGTGGAGGAAGAAGTTGCAATGTTTTGTCCAATGATATGCAGAGAAGTCCTTCAAACAGGCATGGGGTCCTCTAAAAACTATGCTATAAAACTTCCTCAACGAGTCACTACACCTGTCTTGGGCTTAATACTTGACTATTGTCGCTTTCATCAAGTGCAAGGGAGATCTAATAAGGTCCAGTCAACCTCTTCATTTTCATTTTTCATTATTCATTTTTCATTTCAAAAGGTAGTTATTATTATTATTATTATTATTTTTGTATAGGAGAGGAAAAGTTTTGATGAAAAGTTGATACGATTGGATACAAAAAAGTTATGCGAATTGACATCTGGCGCGGATAGTCTCCAGCTAAGACCACTGGTTGACCTCACAAGCCGTGCACTTGCTCGCATGATAGAAGGCAAAACTCCTGAAGAAATACGTCACACTTTTCATCTCCCTGATGATCTTACAGAGGTAACACAACACAGATTTTATTTATTTATTTATTTATTATTGGAATGCTTTATTTTATTTATTCCTTTATTGCAGGAAGAGAAGTTGGAACCTTTGAGAATCAGGACCAACGATCCACGGATCCGTCTCTTAAATAGGTTATATGCAAGAAAGAGAAAAGAATTAAAAATCAGAGAAAAAGCAAAGGTAAGCAGCTCATAATTTCTCTGTTATCATCTACATGTTGTAACAATTAGTAATTTAGTATGTCACGTTTGGGTGTTGACCTAGTCAACTATGTAACTCGTAGTGTATGCTTGAAAATGTTGAAGTTGAAGAGGAGCATGAGCATGTTGATGATCGCTCTGTTGATGATCTCTTGTTATTCATAAACAGCGGAGATGAAAAAGGTATTTCATTTATCTGATATGATATCTATCACCTTAAAATTACATATATACCTTTTTCAGATTCCAAAGGTGTTAAATCATCTGCTTCTGGTGCTCCCAAGAACAAAAAGAAAAACCGTAGGAGAAAGGATCATCCCAAGGGCCTTCACATCATTGAGAATGGGAATCATAAAAAGGTTGGTTGCTTATCTCTCCTAAATAATCAGTTTTTTTTTTTATTTTTTATTTTTTATTTTGTTAATTAATTAATTAATTTAAAAAAAAAAATTAAATGACGATTTAGGAAACAGATAGTTTGTGTTCGTCTGCGTCTAGTCCAAGTAAAATTTCAAAGCTGCTAGAATCTGATTCTCCTACGGCTATTATGCATTCTTCCGACTTTGATTTTGATGATGAGTTGGATCCTGCAATGAAGGAACAACTTGACAGGTTTGTTTCTCCCTTTTCTTTTTTTTAAAAAAAAAAAAAATCATTTACTATTTTTTAAGATATAAAATATAAAGCATAAGTGAGTTTTTTTTGGTTATGTGTTATTGTAGGGAAGTAGAGGATTTTGCTAGAAGACTAAACTCTGTTTGGCCAAAAAGAGTGTCGGGGACAGGGATGGGATCATTGGGCCATGACAGGCGCATTGCATTTGCACCGCTGTCTAGAAGTAGCTAAACATCATAAGCATAAACACATCGTCATCCTATCATCTCATGTCTTCTCTTCTACACTTTACAAACATAATGTTCAAAACTTTCCTTCTTAAGATTTGGATAGAGAAAGAAAAAAGGAAAATGGAAAAAGGAAAAGGAAGCCTTTATCAATATCTTCTTAAATCACAAAACTATCCCTTGTCTTCATCATAACCCAAAGAAAGCCAACACAATATATATATATATATATATATATATATATATATATATATATATATATATATATATATATATATATATATATATATATATACATATATATATATATATATATATATATATATATATATATATATATATATATATTACTATTTTAGGGTTGGATGCATATTGAATTATTTATTTTATGGAATCATGCTTCACTTCTTTACTGATAGGTTTTTTCATGCAAACTATGCAACCGCGTTTCCAAAAATTAACAGAACAATGTAATCATATACTAAATTGGAAAATAACTTTTGTAACAAATTGAATATTTGGTGGTGGTATAAATCGTTAACAAGTCTTGCTTAAACTGGCATAAAAAGACTAGGCCTGTCCAGGGCTCTTTTTTTTAAAAGGGTTCAAATTTTTTATGGAAATTGTTATATTTAAAAGATAGTAGAAGGAATTTTTTTTTCAATTATTGAGTTATTATAATAAAAATTTCACCACATTTATGTATTTTAAGGGCCTATTTTTGAGTCAAAATACTTTTCGCACGGCCCTGAAAAAGACACAAAAGAAACATGGACATTTAACCCAATATTTAATACTGTACATAAATTTATGGTCTACAGCAATTTTTTTTGGCTTTATTATATCGATTTGTCTTTTACTTTTCCTGTGGACTGCCGCTAATATCCACATAGTCAATGATATAATAAACAAAAAAAAATTTGTTGGCAATTATAAATATATACAATTACTAAATTCTTAATGTGAGGTACTGTAGCTAGAAGTACATCTCCTAAAACATAATGTACAAGCGATTTTGTAATGCATATGGACATATGGGTTCACGTGCTCCACTTCCATTGTTAATTTGTTTTGAGTTTAACTTACACTTTCACCGTTATAATCAACATGTTATTATGCCTTTTTTTTTTTTTTTTTTTATTTTTATTTTTATTTTTTTTTTTTCACGTTGAATCGTTTCTTTTGCCATCTGCTGCATTTTAACTTATTATTATTTTTTTTTCTCTCCTGAAAAACTACATAATCAATCAAATTCTGGGAGGTTTCATAAAGTGCTTTTTTAGGAGTTAAACTTCCATTTGTCCATATTTTGAATTTTTATAAATACACGTTGAAAGATCTGTTTGTACAATGGTACTGACCTCTATATTTTTCTACGACCCGTCGCAATGTGAGGTGGGCAAACTAAAAGTATTTACACAACATATGTCATTAGCAGGGTTTTACTATCTTAAGCCACTAAGATGCGTTTTTATTTTTTGAACAATTTTTTCGAGAGTTTCACTATTATACATTGATATATGTATGACACTACAATAAAGTGTGATATGTTATACTGATTTAATTAATTCTCATTCCTAATACGTAATAAAAAGACATAAAAAACCGCGGCAAAGCGCGGACTCAAATACTAGTTGGATACAAAGTTCAATGACTTAATAATACATAAAGCGTTACCATTTAAATAAATAGATGGTTATAAAAAGATCACATCTTTATCATCATTTTTTTGCTAGTTTGTAACTAACATAATATTCTCTAAGAAATTACATAAAGCGTGTTAGCTGCTGTTATTTTATACTATTTACCATTTAAATAAATAGATGAATATAAAAAGATCACATCTTTATCATCATATTTTTTTGCTAGTTTGTAACTAACACAATATTCTCTAAGAAATTAACAAACATATGTATGCAACATACAAATTCATAACTTTTTGATGAATTTCAGTAGGATCTTACTATGGACACACCAACATACACCATCTTATACATCATTAGACTTATCTTTTAGGTTATTCTTACTATAATAAATAAAGATCCATTTTGCCACATGTCAATTTTTCATGAGTTTTGACACTTGTCATTTTGATATATTTTTGAAATAAATAATATCCACAGGTCAATTCTTAGAGTTTTTCAAATTTTAAAATTAAAAAGTCACATAATATTTATATATGTAAAGAATTAAATGTCATACATATGATACTAAATTGCAATTAATACGTTTCTTTATTTCTTATTTCAAACTTTTATTTTAAAAAATATTTATTGTTTATACTTTAATATTTACTCTTTTTTTAATCAACCCGTGTAATACAACTGGTTCTTATTATTTAGTCAAATCATTATATTCAACAATAATTCTCTTACAACCTAATCATTTCATTTCAACAACTTTATTATTTAATTACTATATTATTATTATTATTATTATTATTATTATTATTATTATTATTATTATTATTATTATTAATTTTGTTATTTAATGGTTGAACTTGTCATTTTCATCAAACCGACATATGTTATAAACAATTTTTTCATATTAAGGCCCCGTTTGATACGCATCTTTCCAGATCCAAACAGATCTTTCTGGCTGAATGGACCGGAAAGACTGTTTGATTTGCACAAAAGAAGGGGTCTTTCCAGGTAAGACATGTCTTTCCCAGAAAACCCCAAAATCATAATCTTTCTGGCTGAATGAGTTTGAAAGACAATTATACACCAAACCCCGCCTCTTTCTTTCTTTATTGGATTATTAATTTTTTTAAATAACTTTTTAAAAATTTATTTTTTATTGAATTATTATTTTTTTTCATCATTCAACACAGTCAATCAGATATACAATCAAACAACATGATTTCTTTCTCAGTCAGAAAACTTTCGCAGACAACACTTTACCAGACAACACTTTCCCATACAGAAATTATCAAACGAGACGTAAGTCTCTCATTTGTACATTATTTTCGATTTTGATCTTTTAGCATTTTTTAATATAAATAAATACAACATATATTAGCGATTTTACATATATAATTCTTTATTTTATATATTATTTTATATTTTGATATATAAATAAGTTACATATACGGTTCTTATTATAGTCTAAACATATTACTTTCAATATATATACATTACAGCCCGATCTAAGTTTAGGTTCTAAACCTCATAAAACCACATCGTTTTATTAGGTAAAGATTGCAATTAGGGGATTCATGATTAACACTTGTCGTTACAGATTCAATATTGAAGCAATAATTTTTATAGGGAAGCAAAAATGTCTTTGACCTTCGCGATTGTGAAAAACAATAATGTTCACTAACGTGAAGTAATAAACGATAATGGAGGAAAGAAAATAAGGATAGTTAAACGATGATAGAGGAAAGAATTGCAATGCAGAATTGTATATTCAACAAGTGAAAACTGAACCAGTTATATTTACTAAGATAAAAATGCATAATTTAGAGGTTTAATATCTAAGCTTAAGTGATGTTGTAATATATATTCGTTGTCCCACATATATATATATATATATATATATATATATATATATATATATATATATATATATATATAGAGAGAGAGAGAGAGAGAGAGAGAGAGAGAGTTCAATTGAGAAAAAAAGATTGAGAATGGGGGAATCATTCTCAGCACTCATTTATTTTTGCCGTAAAAGCCTCCGTCGTACCAGCGAAAATGGAAAAGGAATAGACATGTGTTTTCCAACAAAACATGTTACCTTAAACTATGTTAATCATTACCTTAATATATACAAAAACATAGTTTTTTCGTTTTTTTTATTTTTTTTTTATTTTTAAGAAGCTATTTTTTTTATCGAAAAATGATTTTAAATATACCAAAATTCATGATTTTTTATTCTCTACAAATAGACATCTATATTGATATAGTTTTAAGATAAAATATTTTTTTTTTATATTTTCAGCTATCGTTATTTATAAGTGAATAAAATGAATCAAGTTTTACTACAGTATATTCGATATTTACTTATGAATAAAAAGTACGATTAATTTTTTTTTACAATTTAAGTATCATTCAAATATATATATATATATATATATATATATATATATATATATATATATATATATATATATATATATAGTAAACATAGTATATTCATATTTAAATATTAGACGATGCATTCACTTGTGTACATAATATATTCACTTGTGAATATTAGATGGTATATTCACTTATGAATATTAGATGATACATTTTCATATGTGAATATTACATAGTATATTCACTTTTGAATATTATATGATATATTCATTTATGAATATTACACATTATATTCACATATGAATATTACAAGGTGTTTTCACAAATATATATAATTTTTATATGTTATTCACTGATGAATATTACACATTATATTCACATATAAATATTACAAGGTGTTTTCACAAATATATATAATTTTTATATGTTATTCACATATGAATAACATACAAACTTGCATATTTGTTTTGTGATTTTAATAATCATATACCGATTCAGGTGAGAAAACATATTCATATGTGAATATAACGTGGTAATTCAGTTTATGCATTTCATCAAACAGTTGGAGTGCACACAAGTTAACTTTTTTTAAAATGTTAGAAACATGATACTTCCGATTCAAGTTATCAATTACAAATCATCATATACTTCCGATTTCGACTTTGAAGCGTGCAATTCCGATTTTGATTTCATTCCAACAAAAATTCTGATTTCAATTTCAAAACCTTGAAATCCCAATTCCAGATTTCTTTATAATACTGATAATCAAGACGCGAACTGTTCCGATTAGAATATATGTTCCAATTTCAAAAGCTTCCGACTTCAGATGCGACATCCTATGTCTGATTGATTTCACATTTTGATTTTGATTTACGAAAATCCGATTGGGAACCTGTGAGTACCGATTCCAAGTCCTTCAATGTCGGCTGTGACTGCGACTCTAGAACTCCGGTTCCAATTGCATGAACAGCGAAGAAATTCCGATTCCAACTGAGTTCGTTTGCGAATCTGGGAAATTCCAATTCGGAGTATTCAACAAAGAAATGAATGTTACATATTAGAGATTGAAGGTTATTATCATATCTACAAGTTTGACACCGTGTCTTTTTATGCTTAGATTAAATGAATGGTTGAGAATGATTTCCACATTCTCAACATTTTTTATTTTCTCAGTTGAGCTTACTTTTCTCTTTCTCTCTCTCTCTCTCTTTCTCTCTCTCTCTCTCTCTCTCTCTCTCTCTCTCTCTATATATATATATATATATATATATATATATATATATATATATATATATATATATATATATATATATATATATACTGTGAGATCCTATATTTTGTTTATTATGCGAGGAACAATATATTTTTTGTTTGTTCGTTGAGATACTAAACTAATGAATATAAATGATCATTCTTAATCATCGAAGGAAAAAATCATTGTTCATGCTTGTTTGCTAAGTTAAACGAAAAAACCATGTTTGTTTATATATATATATATATATATATATATATATATATATATATATATATATATATATATATACACTGTGAGATCCTATATTTTGTTTATTATGTGAGGAACAATATATTTTTTGTTTGTTCGTTGAGATACTAAACTAATGTATAAATGATCATTCTTAATCATCGAAGGAAAAAATCATTGTTCATGCTTGTTTGCTAAGTTAAATGAAAAAACCATGTTTGTTTAGAGTAGTTCATTTATCAAATAGGAAACAATAAATTTATTTTTGTCATACAGTTTATGAATGTCGGATATATATTTGGTTTGTTTTTTAAGAAAAAACTAATTGTATTTTAGTAAATATATTATAATAAAACTAATAAAAAAATTTAAAATCGCAATCCATTTTAAGAAGTCTGGTATATCTTGCATTAGACCATGAATTTACTTTATATATTAATTATATTAATATTACTTTTTATATTACTATTAAAAAATTGAACGGTTATAAGATGGTAATTATGCAAAAATAAGAAGGTTATTCAATTGATTTTAGATACCAAATAAAAGCCGTAATTATACAAAAATAAAAAAAGATATAAACAACAATTTAATTTCACATAATTTTGATTAAACTTTTGTACCGTTTCAAACCTTGAAATTATAAGGGAGGAGGGAGTCATTCCATCCCAACCCACTGAACCCACTGTCACATCATTTTTTCTCTTTTATTTTTCTTCGTTTTTCCGAACCCACAACACACGGAAACCTTATCTTTTTGAACTCACTCAACCCACTCAATTAAAAAAAAACAAAACAATTAAATGAAAAAATCTTAATTAGTAATAAAGTTATCGGCAGTACCACTCCACTTCAATGAGTGGGTTGATTGGTTTCACTAACCCACTTCATCATCTCTCTATACTTTCTCTTTTTTATTTTCTCTTGTACCATGCGTTTTAAAACTTGTACCTTAGTTGTTTTGTATTTTTTTTTAATTGAGTGGGTTCAAAAAGATAGGATTTCCGTGTGTTATGTGTTGGGAAAGATGGATAAAAAGAAGAGACAAAAATTGATGTGGTAGTGGGTTCGGTGGGTTGGGAGGGAACTACTCCCTCCTTCCTAATGATAATAACTTTTATATATGTTTAGTTTTTGGATATAAAAAACAACCTATTAAAATTAAAACGATGATAATGATTAAAATTTATATTTGTATAGTATTGTAAAAATTAAAATTTAGTAGACATGGTTTACCAAATAAATCATAAAAGAAAAAAAGAACCCTATGAATTATTTTATTTTATTTTTTTGGAAAAAAATCATAAAAGAATAAATAAATAAATAAAAGAAACAAGTATCTATCTTAAAATATAAAATAGAAAACAAGGTGTCCATCTTAAAAAATAAATAAGTCATAAAAGAAAAAAAGAAAAAGAAAAAAAAGAGACATGGGTAAATGGGAGGCTAAAATACACAATTTTCAATATTTAATTTTTCAAAAAAGTAGAGTGGTGTGTAGAAAAAAAAATCTTATTTCTATAATGGATGCTGAAGTTTGTGATACACTTAGACCTGTCATCTTTCAGTTTTTGAGTATCACATCAGTATTCTTTTATTTACTTTTCACTTACTAAAAGTCAAGAAATAGTTATTTTTTACTATCTGATTTAAAATATATATATATATATATATATATATATATATATATATATATATATATATATTATCCATATTTTGTAGGAAATTAAAAACCATGAATTTTAATATATTTTTTATAATTTTTTAGTATGTATATATTTTAATAAAAAAAAGAAATAGAAAATAGGATTAAATGCCATCATCCAATGTGAGAGAGAGAGAGAGAGAGAAAGAAGAGGAGGAGTAGGATGATGATTCCCCTCATCTCTATCCTGACCCCTAAACCACACCCCCAATATGGTGTTTCAAGATACGGTTTCCTTCCCTTCACTTCTTTTCCGCTCTATACCCTTTAGCCTTAGAGATAAATCATGGTTTTAGACATATATCTACAAATTTCATGTTAAACGAGGTATCCATATTGCGGGTATCAAAGCTTTTACACTATAAGTGTGCTAAAAATTCCCATTTTTGCCATATTTCTCCCTTTACAGTCTATTTGTGTCACTAACCTATATCATATAAGTTTTATTTATTTATTTATACTAAAGCCCTTAATATCACCTAAGTTAAGTGTATCAAAAACTTCGATCCCACAATATTAACGTTTATTAAAAATACATTCAAATGAGTAAAGATGTAATATTTTTATGCTTGTCTCGTTATATAAAGGCAAGGACATGTGGCAATGGCTTGGGGATAAATAGGGAAATTTCTTGGTCAAGTCTTTGAGGAGTTTGGTGGCTGACACGTGTGTAGTAGATTCAAGTTTTGTTCGGGTCCACTAGATCCCGCTAAAAGTTAACTGTTTTCTTTGGTGGTGGCTTAAGAACAAGATTTTTTTTTTTTTTGAATTTTATTAGGATGGGAGTGTATGTTGTTAGAGAAACTGTCTTGATAAATGAAAAATGTCATAAAATGACAATTAATAACACATTATTTGCCTTTAAAGTCATTTTTTTTATTCATTATACCACTGACTGTGTGGGTATAACTGGTGACATGTAGTCAACGTAGATGGGTCACAAGTTATCCCGGTAAAAGATGAAGTTGATGGTGTAATAAAAAAAAAAAGAAGTTTGGTTCGGTTTGTAAACCAAGGAAACAAAATTTTTAGGTTAAAAATAAAATCCCTATGATTAAATTTTCCCAACATCGAATCCAAAGTTTTCAAAAATATATATAAAGCTTCAATGATCAAATATGAAGTTCTGAACAAAACATAACAAATGATGTGGAGAATATGTTAAAAAAATAAACTTTTGTTTATTTTTTTTATTTTGTCTAGAATTATGTAACTTCATAAAGACATTCATAATAAAAATCACAATTTAAAAACAAAATTCCAGTTTAAGGATATTTTGTAAACTAGGAGATTCCGAAACCTAAAATATTCTAGGTTTTATAATATAACATGTGTCACACCCTTTTAACTTTTTTCAAAAAATCATTGGCGACTCAAAGTCTTTCCTAGTAGAAATTTGAGCTTTTGTGATTTTTGAAGGTATGTCGAGAACTTGCAACTTTTGAATGTTTGTAATTATAGGTATATATTTATTTAATTTTATCGAACTACTGCCCAAACAAAAGTGACACCTTGAAAAGTGACAACCAAATTCAAATGATCAAATGTGGTTGACAACTTATATTGTCGATATAAACAACACATAACTTGTATTGTATTCAGGGCTAGCTGAAAAGATCCCTAACAACATCTTTCATCATGTTCTTGACCTATAATCCATAAAAAAAACACGTATGCATGTTACTTCATATACTATGTTGCTATTTCGTAATTAAATTAACCAAAATCCATACCTGTTTTGCTGAAAGACCAAGTTCCTGCAAATCATCAAGCTACAAAACAAAACATAGGATGAGTTATTTAGTTCTCAATGACAATATGCATTCATAAACACACTAAAAAGATTTCCAACAAAGTTGTGGAAGAATATTTCTTACGCTTTTAAAAGGTTCGGGTGATTTTTCACGAAGTTCTAGAATGTATGAAGCTCTCTTCTCCTTAATACCCTGCATAAAACTCGACATTAGAATTTAGAAAATCCTAATCTCGATACAAATTTATAACATTCAATAAAGTTTACCGAGATCCCTTTCAAGTCATCCCTGTTAACACACACAAAAAAAGAAAAAGATTGACATTAGTTAGTTTCACACATTTTTACCAACATATGAATCGAGCAATGAAAGAAAAAAAAAATACTAACTCGCTAGCTGTATTTAGAAAATGTAGATAGTTTTGCACAAGCGCTTGCTGCAAAGAAAAACATGGTATCATTAGTAATAACTCATAATATATAGATTAAGTGAAGGAAATGTTATAGTTATAAGTTATAACACTAACCTTCAACCCTGAGCTACGTTTGCTGAATGATCCAGATTGACATTTTGAATTTGAAGTATCCATTTTATGTGTAACTAGAGGTGTTTTTGGTTCCATAGTATCAACAGAATTGCAGACTTGAGTATTTGCATTCTGCAGCCTACTTACAGGCAGAGGAGTTGAAGATAATGCTTTCAAATTATCTGCTAATCTTTTCAACTTAACACTTATAGGTGGTGATGCGCCTTCATTAGCAACCAAACTATTGTTCTCTTTCTCTATGTTATCATCACCTGTGTCAAGTATTCATTACTTTTTTCATAAATATCATTAAAAAGAATAACTGTTAAAAGACTTACCATTGACATGAGGAAGGTTGTTTTGTGTCTTTACAGAAGCATCCTACAAGATAAAATATAATAATAAATCCTCAAATCACTTTTTCATAAGTATTCTTTTAAAATATCAAACCACTCGATCATTACTCTACCTCCTCATGTGAACTAGGTACAATGTTGGAAGCAACATGTGCAGAATCTGAGTTGGATAAAACAGTGACTGATGAACATTTTTCCTGCGTTTAAATTGAAGATTCAGTGTCTTACACTTAAAGGCAAATAACATCGAGATTTCAAAGATAGTAATTTATGAATTTGATAATAAAGGTCAGTGCTACATGCAAGAAACAGCAATGTAATTCCATTTTTTTGTTTATTATGGCATCCTACTTTCATTTGACCTTACAAGATACATAATTTTTTTTTATCATATAATAAAAAGAAATGAAAATAAGATGCTATAATAAACAAATAACTGAATAAATGGCATTACATTGCTAATTCTTACATTTAACCCTAGAGATATGTAAATATTTTTTAATAAAAAACCATACCTCCTTCGCATGAGGTACAACAGTGGAATCATTATTATCAGGAATAACTGATTTTACTATATTTGGAAGATTATTTTCCTGCATTCACATTGTAAAACTTAAATGGTTAATTTCTAGACATACCAAAAACAATAGAATATGTCAAATTATACAAAATGATTAATAGATTTATACCATTCTCGGTGTTTTCTCCTTGAAACCATTTGCTTCCTCTGTACCACTAAAAAGATTCCTTCGAGTCCAAACAACAAGCAATTTAATTAGAAACACAAATGTTTTTTTTTTTTTTTTTTTTTAATTAGGGGCTAAAGGTACAACATTGAAATCTATTATTTTACCTTCCTTTTAGCACAGAATTAGTTTTCTTTGCAGACAAAGGCAATCTGGAGTTGGTTTGTTGTTTTGTTGTAGAATCGAGTTTATTTGCAGATAAAGGAGGCTTTGTGTGTTTCTTTCCAGAAATAGATGCTGTGGAGTTGGTTTGTTTCTTTGCAGCAGAGCATGCAGCAACCAAAGGCTTTATATTTTTCAACCTTGAAGCTAAAGTAACTGTATGAATAGTGTCGGGGCAAAACAATGGGTTCTGCAATCAAAGAGAAACTAATGAGCTCAAAATAATTTATTTATTTATTATATTAAATCATAAAAAAGAATAGCCTACCAAGCAAAATAACACTGATATATGACTATTTCCACCAAATGAATCTTGTAGTGCTCTTGCAAGTTTGCTTTCTCTATAAGGGACACGACTCTCATTGGCATTGATGGCATGAATCACATTAAGCAATGCATTTAAAGACTTGTTGATTCGTGTAGACTCATTAAGATTGGTTCCATCAAAGGTATTTCTTCTCGAATTTTCATACCCTGATAATACAAATATGATATTGTTATTAGTAGACATAGCAAATTGGAAAATTGTTAAGTGAAAAATAAATATTATATATGTGTTGTTCCAAACCTGCAAGATCAATAAAGTTCATCTTTCCAACAAGTTTAGAGCTTCCTCCTTCATCACAAGCTAAAATGTTTATCATGAGAGCTTTATGGCTCCTTCTTGGCAACTCTAGAGTTATCTTTTTTGTTGGTTTGTTTAAACTATTGTCACTCAAGTATAACTTCTGAAATTCTAACAATGATTTCACGGGTACCTGTCACAAATTTAAATGTAAATTTTAAATAAACAAGAGCAATTTGCATTGCGACATCTAATGCTATAACGATTTACTTGCCTTAGAAAGCCCTTTAAGCATTATTTTTCCATGAGCATCTTCTAGTACTTGAACCTCAGGATTCTTGGGATCTAATAGATCATAAACATGATCCTGAAAAACTTCAAAGATTGATACTGTGATTGTATGTTTTCCTCCTTCTACAGTTTTCAGAATTTCATCCATCACCAACATTCCCAAACCTAATTTTTCTTCGGAACCCTTCAAAAAGAAGATATAAAAAATTAGATTGATCTTTGATGGTAATTGTACGTATTATAGTTTAGATTTTCCATCCAACCAAACACAATGAATTAAAAAATAAAACTAAAACCAGGTTACTTTGATTGTGTATGTTTTTCCACCGTCTCTGGCTCCAAATGCAATAAATGTTGAGTTTTCACCATTAAAAACCCTTGAAATGTGAGGCTTAATCTCGCTTGAGAATATTAGGGCAGTGTCTTCATTTTGCTGATAACAATGGTCCACCTCATACTCATTTTTCCGGCTAAAAGAAATAACAATTAAGCAATTCATAAATTAAAAACTAGAACTACAACTAAGCAAAACTTGTGCTCACAACAAACCAAATCTACCTAAATATTCAACTTAAAAAGTACCTCAATAGTTGATCATCAAATGAAAGCTTAACACCATCACCAGATTTAAAGACAGATATCATAGACTTTGAGTGTGCGGCATCAGATGCCAACTCCTGATCCGAAAAACCTCGAATCCTTGCAATGATTCGTACTTTTCCACCAAGGTTTGATGATGACTTAGACTGATTGCTTGAAGATGGAGCCATAGACACTTCAAACTCTGATATCAATTGCAATCTCAAGGATATTAGAAAATTATTCTGAGATTAAAGATGAGAAACCCTCGTACTTGCAATTTTCTGCTAAATCAAACTAAATTTCGAACTAATTCATACAGAATACATAATACAAATAACAAAAAATCATATTGAAGTACACATGCGTGAGGAAATATAACAATTGTAATACTTATAGACTAAGCGCATCGAACTAGAACTGCCGTCACTAAATCACGACTATATGCTAGGGGTAGAATAAACTGATCCTTGATTAACACATAAATATACAAAGAGACTTTAACATACCGGTGTAAAAGGGTGGGCGAGTTCTGAAATTGCCTACTAATGCCAGAGATTTGCAGAAGTCGGAAAAGCAGTGAAACGATCGTGTCTGTAATTGAACAAAGCTATATGAGTAGATTGTGATGAAGAAGATTAATAATTTATGGGAGAATTGAAATAAGAATGGGCAGAGAGAAGAAGATTGTAGAAGACGATTGATTAAGAGGGGAGAAGTAGCCGTTTGTGTATTTGAAATGCAGCGGTAGGCGCTCCCGACTCCTGTCTGGAACTGGAAGAGATAATTCGTGACGTTGTAGTGGGCTTTTATTCAGGCCCAGTTCCTATATTGATAAATGATAAATGATGTATTAAACAGGCCTAATAAAACATACATCATGAGCCCTAAAAATAGCAATTTATCAACTTTTATTTTTATTTTACTAAAATATTGCTCATATTATTATTAATAAACTTTAATTTAAACCCCATTAATAGAATTATATTTGTAAATTTTACATATTAGGATATTATATTGCTGAATACTTAATCAAATTTAGAGTTCTTGTTATATTGTATTTGGACAATATTATTATAAAGTTCTAGAAAATTATAATACAGTAAAAAAACAAAATGAAATACTATATAATAAAAAAATTAACAAAACTATGTTGTTATTCCCTATACTTCAATCGAATTATATTATCTGTTAGCTTTGAATTTGATAATCAATGGTTTAGTCATAAAACTAGAGAGTTATGATGTGCATGCTATGTCGTCACGTTATTTTTTGGCATGTCACTTAAGCGTAACATGATGTTAGGGAGTGTTGGTGATTTTTGTATTGATTTTGGAAGGAAAAAAAGAAAAAACTAAAATAAAAAGAACCAATCACAATCATTAACTCTCTCTTCCTCGCTCACTCTCCACTCTTTCTCTCTCTCTATGTTTCTCGTCTCTCATCTCGCTCTTGAACTGGCGCATGGTGCTTGGCGCCCCCTTAGCATGTGTGAAGGGGCGGTGTTGGCGTGTGCTAACAAGCTTGGCAAGTGGGTTTGGCGCACCCATTCTTTATAGCCTAACAATTATGATAAAATGTTGTCATGAATCATCATCTATATCTATACTCTATACTATAAATCAATAATATAAAAGAAACATTTTTCCTTTCACCACATAAATTTGAAACCTCCGAACTTTTCATATATATATATATATATATATATATATATATATATATATATATATATATATATATATATATATATATATATATATATAAATTTGGGTCCCGTCTTGTTTTTCATGCTACAATATTGTTTGTTTATGTTATAATTAAAGATGAAGGATCCAAAGGATAAATGTGATATCTCGGAATGGGTTGATGAAGATGAAGAAATTATAACCAAGAACAAGAATAAGAAAGATGAAGAACATGATTTCAATAGTGAAGTGAAGATTGCAATATTGGAACGTGATTTTAGTGAATACAAGGTGAAGACTGATAAGGAATGTAAAAGTTTTAGAAAGGAATTGGATAAAATGAAATGTTTCTTGTTGATGTTTGTTGTTTTGTTTGTAGTGAAGTACATGATGTAGTGTTAATGTGATCATGTAAGGGAAATGTACTTTGAAATTATCGGGATATGTATCTTCAAAGTAGTTTCATTGAACTCATGTAATGTGGTTATGAAGTAGGAATGAAATAAAGGTGTTTATGAAGAATGATACACATATAGACATGATTTTGACAATATATAAGTTTAAGAGAGTTTAATAGAAAGTTTAACATATAAAAGAGTTTTAACCATTTGAATGGTAACAGATGACTTGATGTCAGTTTATAAAATGTTTTGAAGAGTTTGTTTGATGAAACTGTTTGAAGTATAAGAAAATCCACTTGTTTTGTTAGTTACTAATCACATGTGATTGTTATAATAACTATAATAGTTCTACTTGTATCCCCCCATAAAGCATTTAAAATTATTTAAAAGATAAGTTAAGGGGTATGAATTCACCTATAGTGAGTGATACGAATGAAAGATCAATTTAGGATGTTAAGTGTCAAGTGCAGCCTCGAGCACAAACGGATCCTAATAAGCATATAATGATACATGTATGGATATAATTAGTGTATATACAACTAATCATTCAAGGAAACCACCTTAGGGACTAGGAAACACTTGGATTAAAGTGTTTTAATCGCAAAGAATTGCATCTAAGGGGTTTACGGCCACACAATGGATTTTACGGCCATTGTGTTTACGACCTAAGGGGTTTACGACCATTGTGTTCACGGCCAAGGGTGTTTACGGCCATTGTGTTCACATCCAAAGAAGATCTGAAGAGAGTTTACGGCCAAAGGATATGCTCATGGCCGTAAACTCTTATTGTTCTTGGGAAATGCTTATTTTCAAGGGTGTATGTTAAGAGCTTCTATAGGATAGCTAGTATATGGAAGGATACTTATGTTTTGAAGCTTGAAAGGGGTGTTCACGGTCCAAGAACTAGTAAGTGTTCTTGGTGTAAGTGATGAAGATTTGAAGATCTACCCAAAAGAGATGAAATCATGGATGAAATCATAGGGTTTCACTAGATTAAGCAAGGTACCAACTAACAAATGGAAGAAACACTAACATAATTGAAGATCAAGATGAAAACCCTTGATGATAGTTGAAAGTGAATCGAGTTTCTTGAGTTGGAAGTGTGAGAAGTGGTGAAAAATGAAGGAATATCATGTATATGGGAGGAGTTTACGGCCAACTAAGAGTTTACAACCGTAATCTCTAGTTTACGGCCGTAAACTCCAAGACTTGGAGTTTTCCGGCTTGAATGTTGCACCATGAACTCTAGTAGATACTTCATAAATCCTTGAATGTACTAGGCTCAGAACACTCAAACAGACCCTTAACAATGCTAAAAGATAGAAGAAACAAGTCTAAATGTGATTGAATTGAATGACTGTACACGATAGAAATTTCGGGTTGTCACATCATGGGACTAGCCCATAGTCTAAAAGGGCAAGATGGCTTCCCTTTTTCATTTTTACTGCACCTTACTAACAATGTTATTGCCTCATTTTTTTCATACCACAAAGCATAACCCTTTGACACAACATAATTTGTTAACATATGTTTAAGTTCATCTCGATCAGAGAATCTCATACCTAACTCAGGCATCATAGTATCCCTTTTTTGGTTAGGACCGTGAATAGGATGTTTTTTTTTTACCTTATCACCAGCTTCGTCCTTTATGCCTTTTTCTGGAATAAGATTCTTCTGAGACAAAAAATGATCAATAACTTCAGGCCACTGAATGTCCTCATGATCAGCTTCATGGTCCACCGATAGATCATCCGACAATACCGAGTCCACATCGTCTTCATATGTTTCAGTACCACTGTCCCCTTCTTCAGCTTTCCCTTAACCCATCTACGAGGGACCGATTTTTAAGACAATAATACATATGCCGACATCTATTGTTGATCAATTATTGGAGATAGGTCTTGAACTCCTTGAAATCCATGTTACATACATCTTGCCCCATAACAGGTAATTTATCAGGACGGAAGTAAACAAAGGGATTAGGAGAAAAAACAACTTTGTGGTAGACATCAATGTTGAGTGAGTCACAAGACATGCTTGTTGCACAATCGACGAACTCTCCTTCACCTTCTGTAAAAATCAATTTCACCGTCACTTCTGTAGATTTCACCGTTGTGTAAGAACCCTAGATATCGATTTCACCCTTCACTGAGAACCCTAGATAGTGAAATGAAATCCCTTGTGGCATTTATGTTTCCACCTAATTTGTTTTAATAATCCATGTCAGATTTACCCTTTGATCACAAGTAAACAAAGAACATAACCCACAGATGCCAGTTAATTTTTAAAAGCCTTAATTTTACTGTTAACTTTATTTGGCTTTTTAATAAAAAAACATTTCTTCGTTGGTGTTTCTTGAACAACAAAAAGATAATTGGGATAATATAGACACTTTTGAAACTTAATTGGTCTTTTAAGTCGTTTTCCCTATATTCATCAATTAAAAATGGTTTATTTGTTAACCAACAACTAACCTATTTGTCAGTTAATTTTTTTTAGGGGTTCAAAAAATGTCAAAATAATGATGTGTCCATTTAACTTATTAAAACTACATATCGATTTTGAATATGATGCAATCAGATAGTGTTGCATTTCAAGGCCTTTGCCTTCACAAAAATTCGTTACATGAAGAGAGTC
The DNA here is from genome assembly GCF_002870075.4 of Lactuca sativa. NCBI lineage: Eukaryota > Viridiplantae > Streptophyta > Magnoliopsida > Asterales > Asteraceae > Lactuca > Lactuca sativa. Next base: position 230,813,297 of record NC_056624.2, read on the forward strand.
CTTGGCCGATTTAGTATGTGGTTCAAATTTAAAGCTAAAAAGATGATACAAAAATAATGTATAGTTTTTCTTAAAGCATAGTTGGATAAAATAAATATTTTGTACATCTTCTATATAAAATTAACATATTATTTACTGAAAATTATACCCCAAGTAGCATACTGATATATTAGATATATGCCATTTCACCCATTTGTTAATTATACAATTAACAAATTGTGTGATATTCAACGAAAGAAACTATACTCTACTTCTTATGGTACATGGTGGGAGATAACAGCTTGTCAACGCTCCTTTGTGTGCCAAAATTTCATGTATTAAATTTATAAATTCCATGTCCCATTTATTTTGCTTCATTTAGTTATCAAAAAGGAACTCACATCTAACTATATCCTATATATCCTATATGTGGTTTGTATTAAAACAAGATTATTTAGCAGCTTATTCCAGCTAAGTTAAATTAGCTGAAAAACTGCACATGGATGTTGGCATGTTCAACCAACCACTTAATCTCTGGAAGTTATCAGCTTAATTAGGAGCCGTCAAAGCGACAGCTAAGTGGTAGATTCTTTAAGAATTAATGAGGCATGAAGCCATGAAGCATGTGCAATTCCTTCGTTTTCATAACAACAGTCACCTGAGCTTCTCATATACATTGAACTCGTACCTGTAAGACTTCTTGATAAATATAAATATAATGAGCACAATGATGAAACAGAGCTACTTGATAATAATTATTGTTAGTTGAATCATTTCTAATATCATCTCTTGTCTCTTGCATTGACTTGGGGAAAACCATGCAAGGAGCTCATGAGCTGTATAATGCATTCTCACTCAGTATTATTAATGGTTCCTTAAGAAACTTAAGTTATTGCTTTAGATGGAACCATATATAAGTCGATAACAAATAATTTTGCTAATTAAGATATATCATATTGTCAATATAACAATCAGATAGTGTTGCATTTCAAGGCCTGAGACAGAGACTCATTCTCGAAATCCTGTTTGTGAAAAAAACCTTTGAATACCCTCTTTTATCATTAGAAAAACAATCGAAAAATCATTTTTCACTCTCATTTTGTCCCATATAATGAACAATACCACATAGTTCCTACAACTCCATCCCAACATAACATGTGAATAAAAAATGTATGCCCCTAAATAGATAACTTCAATGAGAGTTTTCGGGTTTTTTAAAGGTTATTAGACTAACATGTTAATTTGTGCTTGGGGTATAAAATATTATATGTTGAACAGTTTCTGAGGAAATAATCTAGGTCCAAGAGCCAACATTTGACAAAAGTAACAATTCACCTTCAAACTCCACCTTTCTTGGCTCATGCTTCCCATTTGTTTGTTATTTTTATTTTACTAAATCCAACTCTATTCATCATTGACCTTCTTTCCTTGCAGAAAGATCCAAACAACAAGGAATCTTTCCAAGAGTTGCCAAACTGTAAGTCAAAGCTTTTACATTCTTTGCCTCTTCAACTGTTGTACTTACAACTAGATGCTTGTCCCCCAAACTTAGCATGCTAAACTTATAAACAAATGTGATTATTTTATGTAAAATAAACTGCTCTTCCGTGACAACAAATGTCCATAACCCTTTTTACGTTACCCCTTTGGTTATACTTATCATAAAAAATGTTTAATGTATTGTGTAAAAACTTTGTTATAATATAATCAGATAGCCTTTGAGCTTTGGAAATAAATAGTTTAAAATACTTGTAAAAAAGTTTTTACCACTCATATTAACTTAAATCTTGTGAAATAAGAGAGTTACATCAATTGAGCACAACTTAATTTAGATTTTAGACGGGAAAAGTGTACTTATTAATTAACGCTTAATTCTGAAGTTTGAAATTCTGGCTGAATCTAGCAAAACTAGAGGCATCCTATATAGCGACTCATTGGTATGCCTAAAGACGATTTAGCAATAGAATATATTTACTTGTACGTGTGTTTCACATTTTGTGTGCTTTCGTCCTACGTTAATAATAAACCATGAGACATTTTGTCTGAGCCCCATGTGTAAACAAGCATGCTTATAAAAAATTGACTCGAAAGAAGTAGGTACTTTGGAATATTAAATTTGTTTACAGTTATATACTTAGATGTATATATATAAAGTTTGTCTCTTCCAAACTGCAAACCGGTTTATAAACTTCATGCAAACTAATTCTTTTTGCACAAATCATCACCATGCTTACATCCAAAACTTCCATAGATCTTCCTGTTTTTGATGTATCTAAACCCTTAACCCCATCGCACCTCTCTTCCCTCTCTTTAGCGTGTAAAGAATGGGGATTCTTTCACATAATCAACCATGGGATCTCGAAAGAGCTTTACAATAAACTTCGATTCCTATCTTATCAGCTCTTTGATCTACCATATGAACAGAAACTCAAAGCTGGTCCCTTATCGAACATCAAAACCTACACTCCTCATTTCATTGCCTCTCCCTTTTTTGAGTCGATTCGTGTTTCTGGACCTGATTTTCTTGAATCCGCACAGAGATCTGCCGATGTGCTCTTGAACCACACAAAGTCGGAATTCAGGTAACTTAACATGGCATTATGGCATCCTAATAACAAAATACTATCATTGACTTTCTTTTTTATTACAATAAATATCTGAGATTTCCTTTTGTCACTTCTATTGCTTACACAAATGAATTAATTTTCCATTTCTTTTATTTGGTTTTTACAGTGAGGTGTTAAGGGAATATGGGAGCACCATGAGGAACCTATCTAATAAGATCATTGAGATGTTATTAATGTGTTTGGGGGAAGATTTTGGGAAGAAATTTGAACCCGAATTCTCAAACTCCGAAGGGTATTTACGAATAATAAACTACTCGCCACCCAAAATCATAAAAAAAGACATTGAAGGGCTTGGCATGCACACAGATATGAGCTGCATAACAATAGTCTATCAGGATGAAAGTGGTGGACTTCAAGTCAGATCTAAAGAAGGGAAATGGATGGACATAGACCCGTGTGAAGAAACACTGGTTGTGAATATTGGTGATTTGATGCAAGCTTGGAGTAATGGGAAGTTAAGGTCATCTGAACATAGAGTCGTTTTAAAGGAACATAAAAACCGGTTTTCGCTTGCTTTCTTTTGGTGCTTTGAGGATAATAAGGTTGTTTTTGCACCTGATGAAGTTGTGGGTGACAAGAGTTTGAGAGCCTATAAACCCTTCTTGTGTGGTGATTATATGAAGTTTAGAGAGAATAGTGAGAAAGGCAAGTTTGAGAAAGTTGGATTCACAGTGAAAGATTTTGCGGGTACTTGACTTGTTTAAAGGTTGAAACTTTTTATTATAACCTTAAATATCCGAGTATCGTATCCACAAATTCTTCAATAAACAAGTGATCTAAGTTTTATTATTTCAAACTTGGTTACTTAGTGATTAAAAAAATTACTTTGTGATGTCATTTTGGCTCCTTTTTTGGGGAATGAGTTGCCTGGACATGGTGATTCTTTGTATGTAACATGTTCTCTAGGAGGCAAAGTCAAAGCAGAACTCTTTTTTTTCTTGTGTTCCTGTGGGCTATGGGCAGTTTGGTTGTATTTTATTATGTGCAAATTGCCTATTGGATTTTGTGCATCCACGAATTTTTAAAGTCGTCATGTTTAAGTTTAATTAGACATGTGTGTATTGACCCTCTTTGTACTCTACAGAGTCTTCAATGAATGAACATGAATGTTGCCTTTTCTTTTATTCTTATATGTATGTATTTTAGGGTTAAATGTAATTAAAAATAACATATTTTATTATGTTACGTCATTTTTTGTTTTAGGCGATATATTTTTCTTTATCTTTCTATAATCACAAAATTTAAAGCATCTCGGTACTTTTATAATAAAATAATAAGGTGTGTTGTTGAAATAAACAAAACTATTTTCATATCAATATTCAACCGTCCACAAATTTTAACCACTGATTAATTGTTTTCTCCAATGATTAATATCATCAATATATTTTTTTATATAAATTTAAATTATTTGTCTTTGGGCGTATTCGACAAAACTAGCGGGTACCGGTTAGCGGGTGGCTGGTAGCGACTAGCGAGTAGCGTTTGATTTTGGAGCGTTTTGTTAAAAGCTACTCCATGTAGCTTTTGATTTTTGAACGTTTTGTTTAGTCTAAAAGTTAAACGCTCATGTCGCCGAACAAAGTTTTTTTCTTTTTTCTTAAACGCTGCGTATCGAACACAAGAAATATGTTATAAAATATTATTATTACACATTAATATCTAAATACAAGAATATCACATCTTTATTGAAATATATAAAATATGAAAAAAGATATTTAGTTATGGTTACAAAATCAAAAAGGGCGTTGAAAATATTATATTATGGTAACAAACTAAATTTATCATAATGGAAACACGATTATATATTTAATAAAATAAATCAATAAGTAAAAAATAAGAAATATTTAAATTTTAAATATAGTTAAGAGGATAAAATATTATTGAATAAAGAATGAGTTAAATGTGCAAAAACTTAAAAATAAATGACCATTCAATATACTAAATATATATATAACATATATTGAATGATCTATTAAAAAAAATAATAATAAAAAAAATATAAAAAAATATAACACTCCCTATTTGTTGACTACCGGGTAAAACACTGACATCTTTATATGGGAGCTTGTCAAAGCTCCTTTGTGTGCCAACTATTTGTAAGGTTCATTACCAACATTAAACTACAAGTAAGAGTAAATGATAAACCAACTATTTGTTGACTACATTTATATGGGAGCTTCAGTGTCCGAGTCATGGTGGTTTTAATTAGAGTTTGTCAGGAGATGGTATGGGACATATTTCAAAGTTTTAGCATTTTTGTCCAAATGACGAACCTTCTCCCCTATCATCCTCGTAAAAACAAGAAACTGTGATGGACAAACACTAAGCCAATTTTTTTTATGACTAAATGATAGGAAAAAAGTAAGTTACACTATGGATAAGCAAGAGTAAATAACTTTGATAGATATCATAGTTTAGTTTTTTGTATTTCAAAAAAAATATATCAAACTTATTCTTGTAAATATTAGCGGGTGTCTGCTCATTGCACATTTTATGTATTTATTTATTTATTCATTTGTAACACATAATTAACTTACAAATTTTTATATTTTATAAATCAATTTTCAACATCCATAAATATCTTAAAAGTTTATAAGTGAGTAATCCTACAAGCTTATTTATTAATTTAATATATAAGTTATATATGAACTGTAATACAACAGAATTATTTATTTTTATTTTTTGTTAAGTATTTTGACAAAATGTATTCAGTATTGATTTTTTCATAAAGCTAAAAATATTTTTTTTTAATAAAACCCATTTATTAAAACTTATTCATTATTAATCTTATTTTGAAAGTACAAATAAACTCTACTTAATGATGTTAGTTACCAAAAAAAATATTTATTATTAACTAGTTGGTAGAGGTAGTGTAACATCCCAAAACCACAATAAATTAAACTTTTCAAAACAACTCATTATCCATAATTGTTACATGAAAAACCATTGTTTCAAAAGTAAAATCATATCAGAGTGTCCTAAAATCCAATATCATGAAAATAGGAAGATGTTCACGATCAAGTCTTTGCTTTCCCACGATCCTCTAAAGTACCTGAAACAATAAACCGAAACCGTAAGCTAAAGCTTAGTGGGTTCCCCCAAAGTACCATCACACAACATAACAAACAATAGCATGCAAATATGAGCCTTCAGTCTGACTGGACCGCCTCATAGGGCCTACAACCTATTTGGACCGCTCTACGGGACTTCGACATAACTGGACTGCCAAGCAGGACCTACAACCTATCCGGACCCCCCCCCCCCCCCGGCAGGTATCATGGCCTTCAGCACAAAGCAGGACTGCCTCAAGCCAACCACCATATGTCGACATATGTAACAGATAAACATAAACGCAAAACCAGCAAATACAGTTAATCATACAGATCTACTAATCAGTCATATACTAGCATAACACTATCCTATATCCAAGATACATAACCTAGTGGCTCGGCATTGGTGCCTTCGAACCACGAGTACAGTGAGGAAAACTCACATCTCGGCCTGAAGAGATCACTTCACAAATCACTGCTCTAAATGTTGACTCTACCAGTCACCTATACAATCATAATCACTTCAGGTCAACTACTAATCAAAATACCAAAACACCCCTAAGTCAAACTTGGGTCAAAGTCAACCTACAGATGACCGCCACGTCGTGGCCATCCATGGTCATGACGTGGTTGTAATATGACAAAGCAGGCGCGCTCAGCCCAACCACCATGCTGTGGTGAGGCTCCACCACACTGTGGGGATCAGTCAGCAAGACTTAATTCCTTAAGTTGATTTCCAGCCCATTCCAGGAGTTTCCAAGCTCAAACTAGGTCTAAACCATAACCTAAATGGATAAAGTTTCCAACTTTATCCTTTAAACCTTGCCAATAAGTCAAGATCCAAACCCCTAAGTTCTTAATAGACACATAAATCACATTCCACTCATTAAGCACTTAATCCTTAGAATGACTTCTCTAAAGTTTCCAGAAGGGTTTACAACACCTTCTGGACCATAAAAATCATAGCTTTAGAGACATGCATATCCAATGCATGTCATTTCCATTTTTAGGGCAAAACCAGGGCAGAAAGGGACAAGAGTCCATGCATGGCCTCAAAACTCAAGTCTACTTCAGATCCAAAGAGTGAAATGCTCCAAATGACCTGGAGATTCATAAATTTGCAAGTTTTATGAGATCTCATCTTCCAAAACCCTCCAAACATGAAGAAAAGGGGCCAAAATCCAAGATCTAACAACTTAGCAAGGAAAAGATTAAGTCTTGAACACTCACCCAAGTCCAGAAGAGAAGCTAGAAGATAAATATGTTGCTTGCAAGATGATAATCCTCACCAAAGGATTCCTTCTCATTCAAAAAGGCCAACAAAGTATGAAGAATGAACTTCTAAGAGTGATGGAGGCTAGGGTTAGGGTTTTAATGCTTGAAAGGGTGATGGAGACTGAATGTCCTCGAAAACCTAGTCATATTGTCCTTTAAATAGGGCTCAAAGCCTAAAGGATTAGGGTTTCACCAAAACTAGTTGCCACGCTGTGGCACCTCATGACCACGTCATGGTGGTCTATGAAAACCTGCGACCCAAAAGATAATGTCACGCTATGGTGAGGCTCCATCACGTCGTGGCCACCCACAATAGAACTTAACATTTAAAACAACTCATTCCTAGAATGGGTGTTATAAGTAACATGTGTTAAGCCTTAATTAATCCATAAAAAAATGGGTTTCATACATAATTGGACCCAATTATTTGACAATTGTTTTATTTGGGCTATTTTTTCCTTAGGGCTAATATTAGTTGGATTAAATGTTTGGGCTACTAATCATTTAGGCTTAACTGATCCAATAGACTGATATTTTTTTTACGTAATTGCCATTTTTTTAGTAGTTGCCTGTTTTTTTTTACGTAGCGGCACAAAAGGTAATAAAAAAATTCTTTTGTTTGCGAAAAAAGCAGGTGTTGTCGGTGCAACACCGTGCACCACATCAAAACTGACCCTATAGAAGGGGTAAGCTTGTGATATTAAATCGTTGAAGAATGATAATTTGTTACATCTTTAAAATATGATAAACTAAATATCTTCTTACTTTTTGTTCTATCAATCTTTATTCTCATTTAAATGATGACATGTGTCACATTCGTATACTAAAATATAATTAAATTTCATTAAATGAAAATTAAATGTTACATATGTCATCATTAAACTCCATCTTGTCTGTTTGTTTATTATGTGAAGGGATGTTGATCCAATAATTTTAATTTACTATAAATGACAAAACATTGGTTGGTAATCAGTTCTGTTTGTCGAATACTGAGGCATCTCAATTTGCTAACTGGTTTATTCGTTGTTGTTTTGGAATTATTTTCAAGCCCCGCTTATAATATTTAGCATCTCTACGACTTTTCTTCTTTTTTTTGGTATTTTTGTTTGGTCGAACATTTTAAGTTTTGCTTTAATATACTAATAAAATAATTTCCTGGTAGGATTCACGATTGTCATCTCACATGGGAGCTGTAAATAGGTTAATATGAGTCACTTAGATGGTCTACTATTTTTTTTTAATGTAATATGTACTCATAGTAAAAGTCTCGATTAACCTTTCAAGTGAAATTATATGTAAATTAAATTTCTTTTTTTGTTTTATATATACAAAAAAAAAATTACTACAAAAACAAAATCATTCATAAATTTTATGTAATAAATTATGTTACATCAATTATATATAATCTGTATGTTATACTTTTTATTGATTTTAAAATTAACAAGTAAAAAAATGAAACCCTAGACAATCGAGTTGCATAGAAGTTAAAAAAAAAATTATAATGTTCATTGGACAATTAATTTACAATTGACTTTTTTTTAAATATTGAACAATTATTTGAGTTTGTAACTTATTTAACTAAATATAATTTTTTATGTAAACATGGCAATAAATTGGTGAATAGGTTGGTTAGGTTGTCATGGTTTTGAGATGCTTCTTAGAGAATGGAGATGTTCTTAACCACTAACACTAAAATGAGGATCTAGAAAATCAAATAACAACAGGCAAACAGGTAGCAGCCGAAGGAACAAGCTGTAACAAATCTCTACCTGATGTATTAGAACAAATTTTCCTTTTGCGTCTATTATTTTTTGGTTCCAAAACAAAATCTGGATTGTAACGTTGGCGCTTCTTATTTTTTTTTTTTTCTTTCCACCTTAGAATAGCACGCTTTCTGTACTCTTTCTTATTAATAACATTATTAAAATCCATAGTTTCCGAATGGAAAACTAAATTTTTTATTTTCTATGCCATATACCGAATTTATTTCACCCTCCATATAGTAACCTTTTACACCATATATATACATACAGAGAAAAAGAAGCCTTCGATATTTATGATATGTATAAGTATAACTTAAGTGCATTTTTGGGATACCATGGAGACGATTCAGGTACCTGGAACAAACGACATCATCTCATCTGAATTAACAAAATATAAAATGGGTATTGAATTGATTGTAAGGAAGGAGAATAGAGAAGCTACTGCCACCATCACCAGCAGCGCCAGTGTCTGTTGTCGCTGCCTCCTCTTCCCTGTCCGTCGTTTAGTCGACATGATACACCGATCGTTGCTTGCCTATAGCAGGTGAAGGTTCCGACCCCGCATCTGTGTCTGTCCGTTCCTCAATCGTTTGCAGTTTTGCGTGAGAACACAATTGATTGTAAGAAAAATAGAGCACAGAAGGAATTGATTCTGATTAATGGTGAATGATGAGAAATTGTAGTACCGATGGAAGAGGGTCTGCGGCATATACAATGTTGGAGGCAAAGCTGTAGGCATCTGCTATGGTAGAGGCAGAGTCGCCAACGTGTCTTGTGGCCGGAATCGGTCTGGTCGGCTGGGATATGTCCAGAATCGAAGAAGGCTATTGTCGATCGATCTTAGAATTCATCCGGTGACTTCACGGTCGCCAAAGAAGCCCCAAGAAGCATCAAACATTTCCGAAGTCGTTGGGGGTGTCATGAGCAAGAAAGAATGAAAACTAGAAGAGTCGGTATAAGGGATAGGAAAAAAAAAGGAGTGAGAAACGCATCTGATTGGAAGCAGGGGAGGTGGAAAAGGGGACATAACACGTGTACAAGACACTAATCCGGACCACAGACTAAAATAAAAACCATTGTAAAATTAGATTAAAATTAACAAAACCCAAAAACACAAAAGTCTAGGGGCTAAAATGAAAAATGGGCTACTTTCACTGTTCATAAAGGGGGTTTAAAATTTATATGTATATATAATTATGAATTATGAATTATGAGCATACATTACAACTCTTCCTACAAGTACCATAATAATCGGGAGTGCCCACCATGTATATCGGGTTCCTCTCACATTCCCCAAACGAAGCCCACTGAGGGCAGCTCTCATCCTCATCTGTGCATGATAAATCATCCTCGTCCTTATCCTTATCCTTAACCTTTCCCTTGGAATTTGAATTTGAATTTGCTTTCACCACAAAACTCTTGGTGGCCCACCACATATCCCCCTTGTTGATTATTGGGCACCTCGCCACGTGTGAGCTACTCGGGTCTAAACTAGTATTCGGATGGAGACTGAAGAACAAAATCGCATTGCCTTTCACAGGTTTACTTATTTCACTCCTCTTCATACAATCCCCATCCCCATCCCCCCACCATATCTTGCTCTTCACTTTCCACTGATAACAATCAGAATTCTCATAAAAGATATATTTAACTAATTTATTAAAAAAATCACTTTTCCCAAACACAGACACTTTGGTCCCTGTGCTTTACTCAATCTCAAAGTCTCTCAAGGAAGATTTCAATAACTGGACAAACTTTGTGATATTGAGTAAAGCACAGGGACCAAATCTGTAATTTACTCAAATTTTATCTATCTAACCTCTGCTTGAGGAAAAACGATGTGACCACCCTGTGACACGTTTGAAAGATACATGACGACTGTTGCCTGTAAAATTTCTCCAGTGTTTGTGTTTGTATTTGTGTTGCTCCTCATGTACTTCTGCTTCCCTTTACTACTACTACTCTCTTCATCACCAATATGAACGACATGAATCGGCTTTCCATTTCCTATAAAAATCAGACCAGATCATGATTCCATATGTTTATTATAACTTGAAAAAGAAAAAGAAGGATGATGAGGTGAGGTGAAGGGAGAAAACCTTTTGGAAGAAAAGTCCATGCTGAAACCCGTTCCTCGATCCTTTCAGTTATTTCATCCTAAAATGATATGAAAATGGAGATGGATTCTGTAATCTCTAAATGTGATTCCAAAAACTAATTATAAAAATAATGAAACAATCTTTCTTTCAATAAAGCAAATTGAGGGGGTTGTAAACAATAATTCAATGTCCCATTCAAGGTGGTTTTTAAAGAAAAAGATTGCAAACAATGACTCATTCAATGGCGAAAAAACCTAATTCTCTATACAAAAACTTACATATTCTGAACATTAATAAAAGCCCTAAAATGAAAATTTAACAGAGATGAACTTACTTCAATTTCTAAAGAGACATCTAAATTTGTAGTCTGTCCCACAACCTTGCTTGAATTGTTGCCACTAGATTTCTCTTTCTTGTCATTTCCCTATATATATAACCAAACAAATACATAGATGTTAAACTACCAACCTATCTCTAGCTTTAATCAACTAATTATTTGATTATGATTATGGTTGTGATTCTTCAATTTGCAATAATCACTTTCAAAATAAACATCCAAACATTTATTTTGGCAGAGTGAAAGTAACTTATTTTAGTCAATATATCACAAATAAAGATAATTATCAAGATTTTACCAATGATATAAGGTGGTCACACTCATCATAAGATAGGAAGCCTTTGTACAAGAATACCCTATCGGATCCAAAGAAAGACCATGTCAAAAGCATAATCTTAAAATTATCATCACTTCACTCAAAAGTCAAAAAAAAAATTATAATTTATAAAGAAGCATCCTATCCTTTAAAGATAGATCATCAAAGTACCTGACCTTGGTCGCCAAGAGAGTTCAGTAACTTGTGAGGGGTCAATTGTGTTAGGATGAGGAACTGCACGCCCTAATTGTATAACATTTTCTTTGGTTCTAAGATCCTTTCGACTATAAGACAACAAATGAAATTGACCATATTAGCCATCACAAACCAGTTACCAAATTCTCTTCATAATATCAAAACAGTTACACCATATTTTCATACTCACTCTTTTCTTTATCATCCATTGTAGATATAAACATGAATTATCATCCAACATGATTATCAATAATTGGAGAATATTACAAGGGGATGGATGGATGCATACATATGGTGGGGTGGAATCCCCAGTGATGAAATTATAGAGAAAGGGTACATGGTATGTATTATAGTATGCCCTTTTTACAATTAGGGCCCTAAAGGAAGAAACCCGTGTAGGGTAAAGTAACAAATTTCCTCAATTTTATCCTCGGTCTTCAACAACTTCTGGAATATGAGTTCGATAAGCAATCGAGATATCCACATATTACGTCAAAGCAGTAAGCAATTAGCCGATTATATACATAAATTGGACAAAAAATATTACTACATTAAACCCCAAAAGAGCTAAAACTGTAAGAATATACAATTTTTTGAAGTATTAACAAATACGAGAAAAAGTGAAATAGGTTTCTTACCTTTCGGTAAAACATCTCGAGAAACAACAGATGAGCACCAAAACAAGAAGAACTGAGAGATCTGTCGCCATGGAAGACGTAGTTGTTAAAGAAGGGCGGATTGACAGCCAAGTATCAAAGGTTTTAACAGAAATTGGATAAGCGTTGAATGAAATTTGCTTGGATCAAGTCGATAATTTTGAAATTGGGGCAGTAGCATTTACGCATGCATTAATTTAGCTACATCTGTAGTACTCTCCACAGACCTTGAGTGGTATGCTTTGTTCGTTGTTAACATGATACAGGGTGTCAAATAATTACAACTTTTTCCTTTTAAAGTAGAGAAAATTGCAAAAATGGTCCTTTAGTAGGCAAAAAACTGCAAGTTTAGTCCAAAAAAAGTTTGGACTTGCACCGATGGTCAAATATTAGATCATTTTTGTGAACTTGGTCCCTCATGCTTAAAAGTTCTTGTGGGCGATGTGGGACAAAGAGTATCAATACATCCTCCCATAAGGAACGTATCAATACTCGCCCCTTTGAGACCATTCATCCCCGAATGGTTGTCCGGAGATTGACTCCCTTAACGAGACGAACAAAAGGTCATTCTAATACCATTGATCTGAACCTTATCCAACCGGGACAAATATTGTCCACTTTATGTTAACCCTCACGGCTTTACAAAATACATCTTACGAGTTAGGCTAAGGATTAGTATATAAACCTAAAATATCCTTTTCATGTGAGCAATGCGGTACAAGGAGTACCAATGCACCCTCCCATAAAGAACGTATCAAGACTTCACAATTTTCATTAACCCTAAAATTTAAATTGTTTAACGGGTTAATATCATAAAAATTCTTATATATTGAATTTTTTCTGGACTAAATCTTTTTTTCCCAAAGGATCCTTGCAAATTCCATTTTTTTCAGTTTGGCTACTTTAAAAGGTTTTAACCGTAATCTTCCAGGTTTAGAAATTTTTTCTGAAAAACCCCTCAACCCCTTTTCTACGAAAACCCTCAACTTTTTTTAGATAAAAACCCTTACATTTGACGATTTTTTCGATTTCCAGGATTCATGCTCTCTCCATTATAAACATTTTAAATCCTAGAAGTGACTTGATCCATGATAATGTCAAAATGCATATCAAATTAATTTGTAGGATGCTCGAAGGTTGTAGTAGATGAAAATTATCGGTTTAAATTGACTTGGTAATTTAAGAATCAAACATAGAGAGAGTTTCTAATGTCAATTTATATGTGGAATATGATCTAGTTTTTCATGTATTCTCCGATAGAAACATTGTCAAACTAGACTCAGGGCCGGCCCTCGGCAAGCTAGGCGATCGCCCCGCACCCCCAAATGCCAAAGGGCCCCATATTTATACATGTTATTGGGTTATATTAGTGGCAACCCATATTTTTTAAGCCTTATGGACTAGTTTTGGCCCACTATTATCACTTATGAGGTGTCGATCCAAATCCAAATTAAAGAAGCGTGTGGCGTGCCTACTGACCTACTGTGTTTCCGACTTCCAAGGCCAATTTAATCTCTTCAATCTTCCGCTTCACTTGAATCGCTTCCATGGAAAATCCAAACGACACCATTGTCCATCTCTACAACGACCGAACGGTTAGTTCTCATTCTTCTATCTCTAGTTCAAGTTAATCAGTTCTTCTCATCTTTTCTGATTTTCTGAATTCGTTGCGCAATACACAGTTGAGAATACTCATTCTTTATTTTCTAATTTCTGATTTCATTTAACTGGAATAGTAGTGGCAACAATCGAGATTAGTGGAAATTAGATTTCTTTTGATAGTTGAGACTTGAGACTCGATACTACTACAACACTAATTGGATTTGTTTCAATCTTTCTAATCGTTTTCGTCTGAAGTCTCTGATTTTTGCATCAATGTAGTCTATAATTTTTTAGTCTGTGGACTGTGAATCGATTTAGTTAAATTCTTTCAATCCTTCTGATTTCGTTTTTTCATTAAGATTTAAGAATTTGTAAAATTGATTTTGTTATGAATCATTGTTCATGATTGAAATAGACTTTTCTGATTTCGAGTTTGTATGAATCATTGCTTAATTCGAGTTTCAATCTCCTTAGACTGGAGGAAGTGATGTCACCGAAACCGTACTCCCTTCACCGTCACATAAGTGTCATGTCATTTTTTACCACACTAGTGTGTTTTCTTGTCACACCAAGGGAGTGGTGCCACATTTTTATTTTCTTTTTTTAGTTTTTTTTTAATTATTTTAATTTAATAAAACTTCTTTTTTAACAAAAAAAAAAACATAATTTTAAAACGATAATATTTCATTAATTAAAAATACAAATACCATACACTGCTTAACTTTAAAAAAAATTATAAAAAAAATCTAAAATTTTAGAAAAGCAAATTAAAAACATAAAAATTACAACTTATTAAAACACACACACACACACCAAAAAAAAACCCTAGAAATTAGCCGCGATTTACATAACGTTTTATCACTTCCTCCTTCATCTCCAAAATAACTTGAAGTTCATACCCTTCATATTTGATGTGTCCATCGCTAGTATTCGTATGTCGTTGTCCCTTTGTTTCTGAAGCTCTCTTTCAGAAGCAATTTGCAAAATCTTGTCTAATTTATCTTTTATACCCTTCAAGTTGGCCCCCATTTCTTTCGGCTCATATGAATCTGACGTTTTGCCTTTGCCTTTGCTTTTTTCTTTGTCTCTTCCCATTGGTCGGGAAGGTAGTGAAACTGGAACAGGTTCATCTTCGTTCAGATCAAATTGAACACGAGCATCTGATGTAGTGTGGTCGGACTCAGATGTTCTGCTGCATTTTGAACCAATGTTGATATGCTCGTCTGATGTTTTGCTACTTTGCCATTTCATGTTATCTTTCACAAAATTCCAAACTTCAAGAAACTTGAAAGCCTTCTGATTTTCTTTTTGATACACTTTCAACACTTTCTTCAAAATCACTTCATCGCTTTCTCTACTTTTCCATTGATGATTCATGTTGTTATACAAATCATTAAACAACATGATTTCCTTGTTCATCTTCCCCCATTTGGAATACACTTGATGTTTTTAACGGTATTCTCCACTGTTCATTCCTTTATAGAACCTATGTAAAACGTGAATCCAAAAGCGGTCATGCTTTTGGTCTTTTCCAACCGTCGCATCTTCTGAAATATCAATCCAAGATTGTGCCAACATTAACACTTCCAAGGGTTCCAACATTTAGCCTCTGCCTTCTCTTTCTTTTAGTTGTTGCTCGAGTGGGTTGAGTTTCTGTAACGAATTCTGGTTCGGAATCTGAAACGACCATTTCTAGTTGTGTTTGTGTTTGTTGAACAAACTCGGGTTGAGACAAAAAATCAAATGGATTAAAATGGATTAAATAAATAAATAAATAAATTCAGTCAAATGACCGTTCAACGGTCAACAAGCACCATCCAATCACATGACACAGTTCTTTCTAGCCGTAGTGCGGCCAAAACCGCACGAAACCGCACCTAGGGGGCGGTGTTTGCGGTCGACGTGGCAAGAACGAGGTTCCGAACCGCACTCCCCTCCGATGAGCCTTATATTTCTCCATACTTCTCCAGGCTGGTTGTTGCTCTTTTTGTGTAACTTTATTATGCATGTAATACATTTATTTAACCAACTAATACATATTATACACATACGTACTTACGTGTGCACTATCGGAACCATTACTCAAATCTTGGTTTTATCATTGTATATTTGTATGTATGTGTTTATGTATACAGTAACACATAAATATATACATACACGTACTGACATACACACATATGCACATATGTATAAACATACACTACAAGAATCCACCCCTATGTCGACGACATTTACTCCCCTTATGCCGACGACATCTCGTCGGGAAAGCCTATACCGACGACAAGTCACCAGCAAAGGGTCGTTAGAAGTGATTTTCGAGGAAAAAAATTTTATTTACTTTTACAGACGATGTATCATCGGTATAGAGGCAATTTATACTGACGACATGTTGTCAGGACACATTGACCCACTGAGACGACATGTTATCGGGAAAAGTAGTTAACTTTTTATCATTTGAGCTATAACGACAACTTGTCAGGTTAAAACCGTTTTTATAGTTAGGACTTATGCCAATGACATGTCGTTGGTATAGCCTATTTTTTAAATATTTTTCATAGATTCTGTTATATATACCAAACATGTTTTTTAAAACAAATTCAGACAATATGCAGCATAATGATTAATGTCAAACACTAAATAATCATAACAAACCATCATAATTCAAATTCAAGACTTAAAGTCTACTAAAAATCAAAATAAAAAATATAATAATAATAATAATAATAATAATAATAATAATAATAATAATAATAATAATAATAATTATTATTATTATTATTATTATTATTATAAATACCAAAATAACAAAAAAAAAAAAAAAAACAAGTCTTCAGCAAACGTTGTTCAAAATAACATAAAAGATCAATCACCACGATCTTCATCCATCTCCTTTGTCTCGTTAGTTGGCTCGGGGTATTACATGACGTGGTGATTTTGCCACGACATGGTGGCGGCTGTTGGTGAAAACCCTAAAGTTTAAGGGATAAGCCCTATTTAAACTCCTTAACCTCTCATAGCCTCCTTCCCATCAGTCACCATCTCTCCAAATCATCCCTTGCAAACCCTAGATCCCTTGTGTGAGTTTTTAGCCTTAAAGTGTGTGTTTTTGGTGCTTATGAAGGAAGAAGGTGGTGGAAGATCATATTAGGAGTCCAAAGCAACGTAGATCCAGGAGTTTATCTTCTTCAAGCATCTCATGGAGATATAAAGTCTTCATCTTGATGAGTTAGTTGATAGATCTATGGATTTTTTCCACTTTTCTCTTTGCCTTGTTGATTTGGGTGGTTGAATCTCATAAAGCTTGAAACTTTAAGAATTTCCAAGCCAGGCATGGAATCTTGGCCTTTTTGCCCTAATTTGACCTAATAAGAGTTTAAGACATACATCGGACATGCATGTCTGAAAAGCACATATTTTTATGATGTGTTTGGTGTTAGAAACTCTTATGGAGCTTTTGGACATGTAACCTTAAAGATTGAGTGATTATTTCTTAAGTCATGTAGTTTTTTGGACCTTAAAGTTGAGATCTATATACTTTGGAGGGTTCTATTGGATAAAGGTTGAAACTTTATCCATTTAGACCCTATTATGGATCAGATCTGAGTTGGAGACCCTTTAGAATCGAAGGAAATGGTTGAATACGTTAAGTTGTTGAAAACCCGGTGTAACATCCCAAAAATACGAGCCAAAAATTTCATTTTTAAAACATATACTTTGCAAAACATTAGAAATAAAACATTCACCGATCATATCATTTCATAAAAGATGTCGCGTCTCTAGAAACCATTTTATAAAACATAATAATGTCATAGTACAAATCCCCAGGAAGATCTCATAGTGCAGAATACAAAGCATGTATGTGATGTGCCGCTACCGCGCCAACTCCTTCCCCTTCGAAGAAGAGGTACCTGAAACCAAAACTATAAACCGTAAGCACGAAGCTTAGTGAGTTCCCCCACTGTACCACATACCATATAACCACATAACATACATATATTGTCAGGCATAACTGGGTGCCCGACCTACCCCCTCGGTCCTCTCGACCAGATACTGACTAGCATATATGGGTGCTGGCCTCCCCTTCGGTCCTCTCGACTGGATGCTGACTAGCATATCTGGGTGTTGGTCTCCCCTTTGGTCCTCTCGACCGGATGTTGGGGACTATTTCACCCCTACTACTACCTCATAACACATATCACATAATCTATCTAGCATGGTTGGGCATGACCGCCCCTTCGGCCCTATCGACCGGTAATCTGGGGACTATCTCCCCCTACTTTCACTAGCACATAGCATCATATCATACTAGCACATAAACACATCACAGGTAGTAGCAACCCTAGATGAATATCACAGAGACAATCATCTATCATACAACCCCTACTGGTGGGCCGGCATTGTGGTCGTAGACCCACCGCTACTGGAAGGTAACTCACCTCAAAATAGTTGTTGATCTGCGTGGGAACTAACTGCCTTCTGCTGTTGCTGCCCCGGAAATCCTCCGGCTATAATTCCCACAAAACACTTAGTCAAATACTGCTAACCGACCTCAGGGTAAAATGACCATCTACCCCTAACCAAGCCAAGAGTCAAGGTAAAAGTCAACTTCCAGTTGACCTGACTCGCCGAGTTGGCTCGCCAACTCGTCGAGTCCCTATCCATTCGATTGACCATAATCCCGTCTCTACTCGACGATTTTTCCTTCTAAACTGATGTCCAATAGTCCTTCATCCTACTCGCCGAGTTGTATGAACAACTCGTCGAGTTCATCTTCATTCGAAGAACATTCTATGCTGAGACTCGCCGAGTTGTATGAACAACTCGTCGAGTCTGTTCTTTGAGGCAAGAAGATTGCCTTGGACTCGTCGAGTCAGGGCATCTTCCTAAACTACCCATATGGTAGTTTACTAGTAATATAACTAGTACGTATGGACATGGATGTATCCCCTTGCTACCCAAGGGCATTGGATGAATTGGAAAGACCTTTTATGACTATATATGTACACATGATATATAACTAATATTTAAACGACCTTCGGACGAGTACCCGATATTCTATCAGCCCACATCCAAATAGAGGAAAAGGACACAAGGTGGATAACCTTCCTAAGTCTTTTAAACATTACTTATATAACCATACATATAGAGGCATGCAATTTATAATATAAAAGCATAAAATAAGTTTTGTAAAAACCTTTGAACATAAATATTTTTTAAGAAAATATCGACTTGATGTCGATCTATAAAAGGGTTTTGAAGGCATGGGTTTGATAAAACGGTTTAGTATAAAGGAACATTTGTTTGAAACACAATTGTAAATAAGTTTGAAATGTAATATACAGAGTAAAATGTACAGTGTAATAAGGATTTTTAAACATATAAAGTGTTTGTGAAAATCATTTGAAGAAAATTGTTTGGTAAATCGGCTAATGAGTATTAAATCATTTCAATGTTGCTTATTAATCACATGTGATTGATATAATAAGTAGCATGATTCTACTTGTATCCCCCCCCCCCCATAAAATATTTAAAAATAGTTAAAACATTGATTAAGGGGTATGAACTCACCTGTGGTGAGTGAATTGGATTGAAGTGTCAGATACTGTTTTAGGTGGCAAACGGAGACTTGTACACACGCACGAGCCTAGTTATCATATAATGAACATATATATAACTAATTAGCCAAATAATAACTAAAAAAATTAAGTTGGGACACTCTAGGACATGTAAACACTTTGTATAAGTGTTATAAGTCCTAAGGGTTGCATCTAAGTTGTTGTGGGAAAAGGCTAAAGGGGTTTAAAGTTCCAAAGGACCTTATATAAGTGTTTAATCTTCAATAAACTCCACGCAAGGAGTTTACGGTCGTAAACCCTTGAGTTTACGACCGTAAGCTCTCAAACATAATGACATTATTTCTTTTGAAGTGTTTCTTGATTTCTAGAAGAAGTTCTACTTGGTGGTTAAATCCTAGGACTAGTTTAGGGCATTAAGACACTCCTTTTAGGAGTTTCCGGCCCTAAGGCCATTTCCTTTTGAGTTTACTGCCGTAAACTCATATGGAAGTGGGTATTTTTATATTTTCAAGTCCTTAATTTCACTAGGAATAAAACTAGGCTTTTGTACTTGGCTTTATGAGAGTTTATGGCACCATTTGACACCATTTAATGGAGTTCACGGCCCTAGAACCTTTTGGGCCGTGAACACCTTACTCTTGGTGTTCTAAGTGTGTTAGCTAGTCCTAAACTCATTTAGGTACATGCCCAAATTAGTCTCTTAGCTTAAGGAGGGTTTTTAGGGCACTTTGGCACATAAAAATGGAGTTCACGGCCCAAGAACCTCCTTGGCCGTGAACTCACTTTCACCCATTGATTCTAATTGATTTTGGTGTCCTAAACATGAAATGGTAGTCCCTAGGTTGAGTTCCAAGGCTTTGAGGGACATTGGGACACTTTTGGCCCTTAAAATGGAGTTTACTCCCCAAGTGTTCTTGGGCGGTAAACTCCCAAATCTTGGGGTTTTGATTCGATTTTGATGTTTCTAAACACAATCTAAGCTATATAATATAACTAGATCGAAGTACTCACAATTTGGGATAAAAACCCGAAGATCCGTGAGAGAGAATTTTGGCTTTTCTCTAATTGGAAATGTAACTAATGAATTATTTTGGTTCAGATTTCTATATATAGTCCTGGGATTTTTGGCAGAAAATATTTTTATTCCTGGAATGAACTCTAATGTCCTAGAGTATTGGAATAATAGTGTTGCACCAAACCCTAGTGCATCCACTCTCCTGATATCTCCTTAAGTGTAAATCCTGAAAAACTGCCAAACTTATACTCGAAGTCTGGGATTTCACTGTAACTGTTCTAACTTCTATTGGCTTGATATGGTTTATTCAGAATGGAAATTTCGGGTTGTCACAATTTTTATGTAGCCCGGAAAACGTTTTCAATCAATAATACTTAGGCTCTAAGTATTTTTTGTTTATCCTCTGTTTTCCTAATTCGTTACTTGAAGTTCTTCATATTGTTACATTCTTCTGTTCTTCCTGGTGTTACCTTTGTACACAAGGTGCCGGTGGAGATACTCACTTCTGATTATATTTGATTCTTTTTGTAGCCCCTTCATTAAACATGATTCATCAGAGATAGATATATGCATCACTGTTATGAAAACCATCACTAAATAAACACTTTGAACAAAAAAAATTGCCAAATTTAAAGGTTTTCGGTTCCATTTTTGGGTTTCCGGTTCATTCCTGGTCTAATACATAAATCTGGTTCCAATGTTCAATTTCCGGTTCCAACCGGTTCCATACCCACTTTACCCGGTCTGATACCCGAAACCGAACCAAAACCGATTCTTGTATAGCGGTCCGGTTATTGGGTCTTATAATCCGTCAATTCTGGGTTCCGGGTTTTCCCGGTCCGGGTTTGGACCCACTTTCATCCTTAATACACACACACACACACTTAAATTGTATTTGTCCAAAGCTCTTAAAATTCTACTTCTAACTTGATTTACTTTCAAGATTTTTATAAATTTCACCATTATCTTTCTCTTATATAATTTTCATTTTCAAATATAATATATATAGTCTCGTAGGTGTTCGGCAAAAAATATGATGTAAGAGGAAGATAATAATGAAATTTCAAAAGTCTTGGAAGTAACTTAAGTTAGGGATTGAAGTTTAAGAACTTTGTACGATTACAATTCATATATAATTCATATATGATACAAAATAACATAGTATGATGGGTTTAGGTGCTTAAGCTTATATACCTTGTAGGGTAAGTTTGTCGAGACTTCGGTCTCTTTCAGTACATTGTAGGGTATATTCATTTTCCTCCGCTATAATAAGTTTGAGAGATTAGAAAACTTAAAAGAAATAGTTATACCATACGGTGAAAGAAGATGATGATGATGACGGTGAAAGTAAGAATGATATGAACCATCATGAGAAAATTTAATCTGAAGATACTAGCATTATAGGTGTCTAGTAAGAATGATATGAAAGTGACATTAAATGCTTGTAAGTTGTCCTGTTTCATTCTTACCACACATACACACCGACAAAAGACATGAATTTTGTTCCAAGTGGAAGTGGAATGTCAATTGTAATAAGTTGTTGCAAAGATTATTTGATTGTGACGTCTACATATAAGACAATGCTACAAATGAGAAGATTGAAGTGGCTAATATCATGCTTTGGACTTCATCAAGAAGTTGCCTCAAGCAAGTAAAATGTCTATTTAATTTCATTATAATCATTTTACTAAAAGTAGTAACATCATCATTAATGGTGTTTTTGTCAAAGGCTTACAATGGTAGATGAAAATGTGAATGGAAAGCTAGGAATGCAAAGAAGAAAAAGATTTTCATCGTTATCATTTACGGATAGCGATGAATGTGTTGGCTGAGTTAGTGGGCTTTGCTGTCCAATGGGGGAGGTGTCCAAAGAAGAGAAAGATTTTCATTGCTATCATTTACAGATTTTTATGGTGTTGATGGAAAGCTAGGGATGCAAAAGTCTTCAATAATGCTAGGACTTCGTCGTTAAATTTGGAGGATAACATAATCACTTTGGTGTGTGTAAAATATAGGGGCAAGTTTGGTGATTGTAATTGGTGTGGGGGGTTGTAATCCTTTTGACATTTTGTAATTTGTTTTCTTTCTCTTTCGCCTTTTGCTCTGTTTCTTTAAAGGTTGGTGTACCGTTTCAAAAAAAAATTAAAAATAAAATAAAATAAGAATCGATTATTGGGTGGGTAGAAAAAGAGAATAGCAACAAGGGCTATTCTCCTACTTTTGACTTGTAGTTTAATTTTTCTTTAAAAAAAATTTCATTATTTCTTTAATCAAACCATGTAAAAACTATTGTTAACTCAATCCAAAGTAAGGTTGTTAGTTTTTAGGGAAAATGACTTAAGAGACCATTGAAGTTTTAAATTCGTTCAAAAAAAACCATTTAAGTATTAAATGTTCAAGAAACACCAACGAAGTACATGTTCTGTTCAAAAAACACCATCTGTATGGTTTAGGGTAACTTACATATTTAGTCCCTAACTTTTTTTTTAACTCAGACGGTTCCTTTAGTTTAAATTTGCTTTGACTTTGGACCCTGATCGAGTTAAAAGACTAATATACGCTTATTACTTTCATTTAACATTATTTTTAATATTTATTAATTATTTATACAATTTTTGTTATTATTATTATAAATATATAAATTGTATAAATAATTAACAATAAATAAAAATAAATGTTAAATGAAACTAATAAGGGTATATTTGTCTTTTAATTCGATCATGGTCTGAAGGCAAAATAAATATAAACGATAGGGACTGTCCGAGTTAAGAAAAAAAAGTTAGGGGCTAAAGATATAAGTTACCCCAAACCATAAAGATAGTGTTTTTTGAATAGAATATTTACTTCGTTGGTGTTTTTTGAACATATGTTTTAGTTTGATGGTATTTTTTGAACATGTAATACTTGAATGGTGTTTTATGAACAAATTTAAAACTTCGATGGTCTCCTAAGTCATTATCCCTAGTTTTTAACAATTAATTGGTACACAAGTTTTCCGTAATATTAAAAAAGTATATTTGAACATAAATATCCAGTCAAACTATTACAAGAGGAATCTATTCATCTTCAGCAAACAAACATATATATAGCTTATACCATATACAACAAAACCTCTGCCTGCCTTGAAGATGTATGAATCATCTAATAAAATAAAAACGGTGCCCTTTTGTAAATTAATTTGTTCCTAATTAACATACAACTAATTTATAAGACCTAAACTAATCCCTCAAACAATCTTGAGGTTTTGGTTTGATTGTGATGGGTTTACCAAGCTTTAGATTTATCTTCCATTTTTGCAATATCACGGGCCTTGTCACAAACAGGAAACCCTTTATCATCCCATGATTCCAAAATTACCCCTGACCCCACACAAACCTGTTGTTGATAAAAAGCTGCAAATTGGCCAGCCGCCAGACCCTGATCATCTTCAGGTAATTGGACAGTGCCAATACCATCTTTTTGTATATGCAAACTGCAATCATAGAAAACTGGGCCATGCCGAACCTGTCAAAAAATGTGTAAATGTTAGACTTTTTCTATTAAGTCTGTTCTTTATGCATTAAGTGAAAATTTAAAGTCATGTAATATGTTTATGTTTACCTTGCATCTTAAGTGGTTTAAGTTGTGAGGAGGAGATCCGCTAATCCATCTAAAGGATCCAACACGAAATGATCGCCTTCTTTTATCAACCGAATAATAGTTTCTTGATACAAAAACCACATTATTTTTTACATCTTTCTCAACAACATACCTGCACATGGAAACATAACATGTATTTTTATAAATAAATCTTCAAAGATTTGAAATTTTGAATAATAATAATAATAAAAGGTGAAAGATTTATAGTAGTAAATTAGCATGGTCCTCCTGCAAGACCCAAACCTTGGCGTTGACCAATTGTGTAAAACCAGAAGCCCCTGTGGACTCCTAAAAAATCACCGGTTTCAGCTTCCAATAGTATACCTTCTTTTTCACCAATATGTCTTCCAACAAATTCACTGAACTTAATCTGTATAATAATTACATAAATTTCCACTTAAAATCCAAAGTTGGGATTTTTGTTAAGAAACATAACATAAACATACCTTCCCAAGAAAGCATATTCCCTGTGAATCCCTTCTTTCTTGGTTAGGCAAATCAAATTTCCGGGCAAGCCATCGGACTTCATCCTGATAATTTCATAGTCGATATTTAAATAAACAGTAAATTCATAAATTCTGTTTTTTTTTTTCATAAAGCAAACTTACTTACTTTTGGAATACATCCAAGAGGAAGCACTAGTCTTTTAAGCTGAGCTTGTGAGAGATAGGAAAGAAAGTAGGTCTGATCCTTCACCTGAAATTCCAACATGTATCCCTCAGTGTAAGTTGGTAATGAAAATAAGTAGCATATCTTTACCATATCCTTTGAGAGCTGAAGAAATGAAAGCTCATTGATTTCATCTGTAACAACTTTTGCATAATGCCCAGAAGCAACAAAGTCAAAATCCATGTTACTGGTGGCATCCATGAACGCACCTAGAGATATAAAAAGTGAAATTAATCACAAATGGGAACAATAAAAGATGAAAGCAAGCAATATGATTACAAACCGAATTTGATTCTTGTATTGCAAAGAACATCAGGGTTAGGTGTAAGCCCACATTTATACTCATCAATAAGTTCCATTGATGATGATGATGAATGTGAGAAAATGCATTGTGACTAACCACTTTGTCCCAATATTCATCTGTCAGATGTACAACTTCCAGTGCTACATCAACCTGAAGCAGATTCGTAAAAACAAAATGTTGATATATTTCCTTCAATACTAATCAAACTTGGAAAAAACAAAGAAAAAGATCACATAATCAGGGATTTGAGTGATAGAATCGAGAACTTCATTTGTTAAAGCAAAGCAGGGAAGTGTTTTTGAGCCTTGAAATCCAGTTAAGCACTAACGGAAATCTGAAGATAAAATGATCTAGATGGATAATATGAAGGTGAAGAAAGCAACCTGATTGCAAACAGCTTTTGCGTACTTCAAATCCTCTTCCCATGGACATTCAGACCAAAAGTTGTCGAAATCTTCCTACCAACGAATTCAGTACCAGAACTAGCTAAGGAATTATAGGATTCAAACTTCAAAATGCCCAAAGACAAACCAGAAAGGTAAAAGTAAAATGGAAACACGAAAATAAGAAACCGATAAGAGAAGAGATTTTTGTTCATTTCAATCATATCATCCCCCACAAAAATCGATGTGAGCAAATTTGCAAATACTTAGAATTTGAATTTTAGATAACCAACAAAATTAGGTTTATATTCGAAACCAGACATTGTACATTGTAATGTGCAATGTAAACCTGAATGGGTTTATTCGTATATGCATTGTAATGTGCAATCAAAAGAAAAGCATACGCACCTGGAACCAGATTTTAAGGTAGAAAGCGGTGCAGAAGTGTCCGGCTGCGTGGAGGAGGCGAAGTGCGACACTGCTATCAACGCCACCACTGAGAAGAACCGCAATTTTGAGAGGGCGCTTGCTATTGGGCATTGAGCAAGACAAGTAACTGTTGTCCAAATCAAAATCAGAAGTCGTGTCGTTCGAAATTTAGGGAACTGTTGTAGATGATAGAGAACGAGGTGTGTGGATGGATAAGATCGTTCTAACAGCTCGAGGGTTGCTTTGTCGAATTATTAACCGCAGGGGTTTCTGAAGCGAGTGTGAGACGACATCCTTGAGGGGTAAAGAGTACAGCTTGGTGGTGGGGTGAAACAGAGCGGCCATTGTTGTTCTGAGCATCATTCATCGAGCTGGTACTGGTACAGTGTGTGAAAATAATAAGTTAAACAACTACTACTAGCCCAATAGAAAGCCCAAGCCCAAAGAAGATATATATAAGCGACAGATTTTTATTACGGACATTAGTATAGTTAACCAACCTTAAGGAATCTTCCATTCCAATGAGATAAATAGAGTGCTGTGTATGTTTCTCTAAAGATTTGAAGAAACAAATCAAACTTCCAAGGCTTAACGTTGATATGATTGGCCGACATAAACATTCAAGCTGAAAACGACGAGAATGAGGTTCTGCAGATCGAGACCATAGAACTAGGTTTCATTTTATCTGGCAAAATAATAGAACAAGTAGCTAACAAATTATTACGTTGGTAAATCACAAACCCAGTTTGTTCTCTATGGGATTTCTACACAATATGTGATTTTGTTAACACATTACGTTTGGTAACAGAAGGACAAAAAATCTTACCGAGAGTTGTTGTCGACGACTTTGAGGGAGCTAAAGGACGGCGCTTCCGACGGCGTATCTTGGAGGAGGCGGTGGCCGGCTGGTGGCGGAGTTTTGCAGATCGGAGATGCAGTCGGAGGGAGCAAATGTGTGAAGTAGGAAGATAGAGAGGAAAAACGGGGGCTAGAATATTATGGTAAAATTGGGCCGAGTGAATGAATTAGGTTTAAATTTGTTTCATTGTACAAAAACATGGGCTTAGTAAAAAGGTTATTTTTGAAGTCCAAAAAGTGCAAACAAATATTTTTAAAATAGTTGAGAATTGTTCCACGACAAATATATTGTAACAAAAAAATAAAATTGATAAAACTTTGAGTGCGTGAGAACAGGTAAGGAAAACATAATAGGTGACCAGAGCCGAAGCTGTTTCCAAAAAAACATATGGCATATACAAAAAGTAAAATGAAAATAAAGAGATAAAAATGCATCTTCATCATACTTGATCTACTAGTAGTTGATCAAGGGCTTCGTCCAACACGTTAAAAATCGATGCTTTTAAAACAAAAACCAAAAAAAAAATCAAAAGCAGACCAAAACTGACAAAAACTAAAAAAAAAAAAATCAAAAGTAGACCAAACCTGTCAAGCTCAACAAAATCCATGGACCATTAATGTATAAAATAAAAACTAAGTCAATGAACAGTACCTGCTCAGCTGGGTAGGCGGATACTGTTCATCAACTCTCACTCTCAGATAAGTTATTATTCATCAGGATTTTATACTTTTAATGTGTGAATCCAATGTAAAGAAAAAAAAATAGACCGTAATTATGGTCAGTGACCAAATAGAAATATCTATAAACAATAAAACTGGAAATAAAAAACGGGTTTGAACTTCGAAGTAAACATAAAGCATGTGTCTACTCAAATGACTACTCTTATGCTACCCCACTATCTTGATTTTATGTCTTTACATGATTTTATTTCAGATTTTGTCCTCAGAAAGAACTAGCTCCTTCAAGTCTAACATCACATTATTGTCTCACTTTTTTTTTGGGCAGCCGCATCCTATCATCTTCACACAATTCATAATCGACAGCTAATCCTTTCCTCGTCGGGAACATCGTTCCTTCCACCTTGGGGTCAACAACATCAAAGGGTTTGGAGAATTCGGCGGCCACAATTCCCTCCATCCTAACACATATCCCTAGTACATATATCTAAGCTCTTCTTGTAAATCTAACTCAGCCTTTGAAAGTTTAATAGAGTAATTAGATTATTTAAAGGATATTGATTAGGACAAAACTATGTTACTGAGTTGTCATTAGTTGTCGATTTGGACTAATTAAGTAATATATTAAAAGACTTGGTCAACATAGACCTAGACATCTTGGGTTGATTTAACAACTTGAGTTGCATATTTGATGTTCCTAAAGATAACGTTTATTGAAGATCAAATATGAAGATAATCATCAGACTTGTCATAATAAAGATGTCAACAGAAGTATAACGATATGTTCGGGTGATTAGTTTTACAAGATTAATATTTATGTAATTTTAGTCTAGTTTTCGTATGTATTTGTGTGTGAGCTTCACACAACTGAGAGTTGATTGTTCCTTTTGTTTTGTTATGGTTTTAGCGGACGTAATACTGATCCCTATTACTTACATTACGAATTGATGACATTAACTTTAATATTGTTTTAATGATTTCAGCTAATATTTATTTTTATTTTGTACAAGATTTGAATGTAAAGAAGATGTAGGTAGATGGTTTGAGTGTGCTTTACCATGGAGGAGTTCGCGGTTTGATCCCCTTCTTTTCCTTATATAAGAAAAAAAAAACAAAATTATTTACTACTTTTTTACATATTTGTTTTATATGAAATTGTGTTTACAAAATTAGTTTTCTTTAATATAAATGTTTTCTACAATTTTAACATCCTCATTTTTGTGCATGTTTTTCCAAGGTTTTTCTGTTTTTGACTTCTTTGTATATATGCGTGTATTTCTTAAGATTTTTTTTTCATTTTTATAGATCAGTTTCTTTAAATATTCATTTTCATGCATATAAGGCTGTAAAAGATGTAAAAAAAAAAAAAAAAAAAAAACATGGTTCTACCTATTCGTCTTCACATACCAAAAATGTATAATTAAACTCAATTCTAGTGTAAACTACATAAATACTCTGCAACAACAGGCGGGGGTGTGGTAACTCTAATTATAGTTAATTAGGGAGGATTTAATCACAAAATCTGTCTTGGTTGGGTCTGTTTCTAATTGCTACAATACAAGGCTTGAGGAGCTGATTACAAATATTTTGAATATAAAATTACATGAACATGAGCCCTTGATAATTTAAAATTTAAAAATGAAAACTAAAGTGAATAAAACTGGGAATAAAGGTACTCCCGAATCTTGTAATACTCGTCGCACAGTGGACCTTCAATAACTATTTGTTGGATAGCAGCAGCACCACCCTACACAATTAAGCTTAAAGATTAAGGAAAAAGTAATTAATGAGTTTAATAGGTTTTTACAAATCTGGCCTTGTTTATTTATTCCTTTAGATTAGATTGGTTAACACAACATAACACACCTTCTGACTGGCATCACCAACTTTCCTCAATGTAACATACTCCCCACAACGCAGAGCCCCACCAGCAAATTCCACCTGGACACCCTTTCCAGCAAGGAACTGCTTAAAATCTGCCATTTTTAGATCTCCAACAAGCACAGACTTATGAGGAGGAGGAGTATGAGGTGTTGTTGAAAGGGGGAGTAGTGAAGAGATGCTGCCATTCTCTGTCTTTTCCACCTCTGAATCAATCCACGCTATTTCATAATCTCCAAGCTGTGTATGTAGTCCACAGACAGATTCGCCAAATACTTAATTAAACAAAATATCACTTTTTGAATGTCATTGTCAGTCATATTAGTTTATAGTTATGTTTTCACATCAAGTTTCACCAAAAATAATCAACCATATAGTACCAAAAAGAATCTATATATATATATTTTTTTTTTAAAAAAAAACGTTGAAAGAATACATAAGTGAACTCTTTTATCAGGGATATTTAAGTAATTATTGAAAAGGATAAGCAAAATTTGTGAAAACCAAAAGCACCATTTTTGATTTTTGTATCATAGGGAAGAAATGCTCACTCACCTTCTTAAACAGAACATTGCTCATCAGTTTCTCAGAGAGTTGCACCTAGTTTTCACACCAAGGGAAAAAAAAAACAAAAAAGCCTAATCAGATGTGGATATTGTAAGATAAACTAAATGGTCCAAAATGAGATTGAATGGAACTTGTTGTGCACCTTGTAAGCACATAAATCTGATGTGACATCAATTGTTTCTTCAATTTGTGGAGCATATACATGGGGACAAACATGTTTCAGACAGTGTTGCTTCAAATGCTCGGTTGCCTCAGCTGATCCATGTACCAAAACCTAATATATAAACAAACAACCATTTTACCATTAAAAACAGCTTCTCATTCTTTCTTTTTCACTTAATGGACTTCAATAATCTAACAACTTAATAGAGATAGTAATTTTTTTTTTCTTCCATTTCCCAAAACAAAACCCCCATACAAGTTTCAAGGGAGCAACATGTGCAAGAATTGACTTCATGGAGCGACCATCAGAACGTCCTTCAAAATCCATGTAAACCAAACAACATTTCACTTGGACCTGAAACACACAGTCACAATTCCAATATAACAACAACTCAACAAATAGTAAATAAAATCATCAGCATTTAGATTAAAAACACAAACTTACAGTAAGTTCAGAAGATACAACTTTTGATGGGGTTGTGTCAAGCATCAAACTAGCAGTGCCTTCATCAAGTTTTCCATCAACATCTCCACCCACCTAAACACACACACACTCTCACTCTCACTCTCGCTCAAAATTCAATATTCAAAATTCAAAAAAATTCAAAATGAACTTACAGCCATAGATCCCATGTCCATATCTTCATCCTTGATCACATAATCATCTGGATTAATGACTTCTCCAAAATCATCCCATTCAGAGGTGTCATCATAAAAAGGGAACATCGGGGCAACACTCGAAGGTGGAACAAATCCATCAATCAAAACATCACGATATGCTTCCCCAACAACTGCCATTTTCCATCAAATCATCTTTTAAGGTAAATAAATAAATTTATTAAAAAAAAAAAAAAAAGTAATAACTAGTAAAGGAAGAAATACCATCAGCTTGAGCATGGCCATCAATGATCATTGGGTCAGATTTGGAAACATCAGTGCCAACCACAGCTTTTGAATTTGATTCCTCTTCCTTTACAAGACTGGCTTTCAAAGCCTCTTCCTTTTTAATCTTTTCTTGCTCTTCTTCATATGCAGCTAACTCTTCACCAACTAATGGAACTCTCTTTGAAAGGGTTACTTTAACAGCTTTAGGAGGTGGATCTGACTGAAGGATTCGTGCACGACTACCAAACTACATATACAAACACTCTAACTTATCAGAATCAATACATATATATATATATATATATATATATATATATATATATATATATATATATATTTGCCTATCTTCATCATTTATACTATAGTTGCTTTGTTTAAGCAATATACCTGTCCCCTTTCCGTAAAAAGAACAAGATTTCTTGAATCAGCAGCCCATTCTACAAATATATCATGTGAAAATCCCACTTCTAAACTGGCCATAGAAGCCAGGACAATCTAAAATAAAAAAAATGCAGTCAATGCCATCATAAATATATTTCTACAATAGCAAGTGCACTAAAGTTTTTAGCCTCCAAATTAGAAAGTTTGGCTTTACCTTTGGGCCCTCTGGGATGTTTTCTAGTTCAGTCTTGTTGATCAGAAGAGTAACATGCCTGCAAATAAATGTATAAATTCCAGGTGATGTGAACAGCAATCAAGAAATTATGAAAAAGTCTTACTTCAAAAGGAAGGCATTATCACGAGTGTGCTCGAAAGACTTTGCTATTGAATCACTCATCCACTCAAGGAAACTCTTGACATAATCAACTGTGCTTGATGACACATGCGTGAGAAAGAAGATAGGATAGGTCAAATGATGTTGTTCCCAATACTGCAACATCAGCAAAAAGATCATTATTATATAAAAATCTAGAGAAAGATAAAAATCACAGATTTTTTGCAGACTAACCTGTTCGAGTATCAAAAGCAGCTCCAGTATTCGGCCAGCAGTGTCCACAGGCAACAACACATTTCCATTGCCTCTTAGAGTGTTCAGTATAGCATCTAAAATTCCCAACCAAATAACAAAATCCATAAAAAGAATTAGAAATGATACATACACACACATGCTACTTAAACAGCTATAATTACCTATAAATTCTTGATCTCTTTGACGTCTAGAAGGCTGATTACTCAAAGCGTTATATGCATCTGTTATAAGAACAGCTGGTCGAACAAAAGATTCTAAAACTGTTCCATTTAAATGCCTGAAAGATCACTGTAGCAGGTCAGAACATTATGGATTGAAAAATACTCAATGAGATACGGATGCAGTTGACCTTTCTTTTCGATGATTGAAGTCAACAGCATATATCACATCTTCTCCATCTTTAGTTATTTTCCAAACAGTACCTCCCAAAAGGTGACCAGCAACATGAGGTGCAATCACTATACCCTCCCCTTTTCCTGACATTAGTTCATTGAATATTTCAAGTAAGAAACAAATTTTATAACCCTGAAAGTGGTGAGATTAGCTAGGAAAATGCGCACCAGATAAATGACAATTCTGAGAGTAGGTTAATCTTGTCACATTTTGGAAGGCAGAATCAATATCATCCAGTGTGAACAAATCAAACTCAGATACTTGCTGCAGAAAGAGGAACACGTCTGAGATGTGTAATAACAGCCTTTGAATATGTAAAAATCACTACAAGTAACCAGATAATATGACATACTGCATTACAAATAATCCATTGATCAATGTTTTACCTTGCGGGAGAGGTAGTGATCATACATAGTTAATAGCCCTAATCTGAAGACAGGTTCTGTTGCATAAACTGGAGCAGAAAGTCCGAATTGTTTCATGGCATAGGGTAAAGCACCAAGATGTAGTGTATCTGAATGTGACAACAACACGGCATCTACCGTCGAAGCAATCCTGCAACAGAGATTAACAAAATTTAGGGGTAACCCTTCTTGTTCGCGAATTCATATAGGCAGCTGTTAATTCTACTGTAAATCACATTGTTCTGACAACTTACAAAAATTATCAGCTTTTCATTTCCCCTTAATAATTCTCGACTAAATTAGCAATTCAAATGGCGAGAGCGGGAGGATAATGAGAAAGTGATAAATTAAAAACCTGGATAGAGGTTGAAGGAGAGAGGGGTCGAAGTGATCGTTCCAACCACAATCGATAAGAAAGTTGAAGCCATCGATGGAGACCAGATACGATAATGGGTTTTCATTGTACACTCCACACAGTGGCGTCACCTGCACCGATGTCCCCATGTATCTCTCTGCTTTCTTTCCCTAGCTTTCTCCCGGTCCCGGGAACCTGTTTTCCGTCTACCAGTCACTAGCCGGAGCCGAAACAAAGGAACGTTTGAATCGTTGTACAGAGAAGAGGGTTTTAGAAACCGACTACGAGTACGCCGCGCTTTAGGTTTTAGGCCACACGAAAATTTACTTTGAAGTTTTTTTTTTTTTTTTTTTTTCCCGTAGTTATGAGAAACAAGATTTACAGGGTCTAAATGTTTAAAATTATAAATTTTTGAATTTTAGCCAATTAAATTTGAATGACTATTTTATTCTTTTTTTTTATATTTTTTATTAGTTTATAACTGTGAGAACCACGGTTATAAAAAGTAATTAAATTTTATTATTAAAAAATTAAAAATATTAATCAATTATTTTAAATAAATTATTACTTAAGATATATATTTTTTAGTTATAAAAAATTACGATCGTTAATTTAAATAAATATGTAAAGTTATCTCACCTTATAATATGTGTTAATTTTATTTTATTTTTTAATATAATGTTATTAATTTAATATAATTAGAATGAAAAAAAATTAAAATTTAAAATTTAAAATAGATAATCAATTATTAATTTAATGTAATTAAAATTGGAAATTTAAAATTTGAATTTTGAAATTATTAATTAATAGGTTGACAAGTGGCATCATATGTGACATATAATATTAATAAACAGTTCTAATAGTATGACATTTGTCAATAGGAGAATAAACATATTCATTTATTAGAATATATATATTTAATAGTATGACAGTAGCATATGTGGTATGGACTCGGATTACCTGTGTGTTATGACTCGTCTCCGTGATACGATTTCGGGATTTGACTGTAGCGGTTTCACTAATAAGGACACCCCCCCCCCCTCCCCCCCCCCCCCTAAATCCCAAAAAGATTTGGCGTATGCCCTTTTTAGCAAAATCGTCCAAGATATGGAAGTCAACTTCGACATGACTGTCAGACAGAAAGCAGTCTTTGAGTGTCTGCGGGCGCCTCATGCTCAGGATTTTCTGCTAACTATCCCTATTGATGGTCTTGGCCAGCATATGTCTCCTGTGGAGTACCGAACTATCCTTCGTTACCGCCTCATGATTCCCATATTTTCAATTGACGAGATATGCCCAGTTTGTCGCAAGGCATGTTTGGATACCTTTGGGGAACACGCGGTTCATTGTAGAGAGCTCCCTGGTTTCAAGAATAGACATGATGTGGTTCGAGATGTTCTCTTTGATGCTTGTCGGCATGCTGGTATTTCGGTGAAGAAAGAAGCGCCAGTGAACTTTTTGACGGACCCGCAGGATGGCAGGTCCACACTTAGACCGACTGACATTTTGGTCTTTGGATGGATAAGAGGGAAGCATGCGTGCGTGGATCTTACTGGTGTCTCTCCTCTCGTTGGTTTGGGGAGCGGAGGTTTCGCAGCTGGGCATGCCGCTTTGAAAGTCGTTACGTGCAAAATGGTAAAGCACGAGAATGCATGTAGAGAAAATCAACATGTGTTTGTTCCTTTTGCATTCGATATATTTGGTTTTCTCGCACCAGAGGCAGTGGAGCTCCTTAATAGAGTCCAACGGGTCATGCATTCTAATGTCATATCTTCTAGATCCACAAATGTTGTTTTCAAAAGAATTGGTTTTGCCATCCAGAAAGGGCTAGCGGCGCAGCTTGTTACCTGTTTGCCTTCAATCGATATGTATTGAACTTTCGTATATGATTATATGTAAAAATATTTAATTTAGAATTTAAATAACTAAAAATAATAATAATAATAATAATAATAATAATAATAATAATAATAATAATAATAACGTCTCATCCCTCTCTACTGACCCCTGCACATTCTTGAAATATTTATATGCTCAATAGTAATTATAAAATGATAAATAAATATAACTCTTGTAATTGAAAATTATTTATATCATAGAAATATTAATTTTCAATATTAAATATTAAAATATATGATAACATATCATAAGATATGATTTATTATGTTATTTACATTTTTTTTACTAAAAAGATTTTTGTCTTTTAGCTAAATGGATAAGAATTTATAGGTTATAAAAAGATTGGAATATTTTTTTATAAAATCCTTCCATCTTTTTATACTCTAAATTGTAACATGGAAAGATAGTTAAGAAAGGTTAGGTTTTGATTATTATATTGCAAAGAACATGTTTCTAAAGTTAGGCAAGTCATAATCATAAAGCATTGATCTTAAAGGCTATAAAGACATAAAGAAAGAGGCTTATAAACTAGTTATGATCCATTCTTTATCACTTGATTATTTCCATGACTTTCCTTCTCCCTCTCCACTTTCTCTTTAGTTTCTTAAAGAGTTAAGCATTTGTGTGAAATAAGGTGGTACTTAGTTGAACTCTCCTTCATAACAAAAGCTTTGTTTTATTTTAAAGGCTTAAGAGTTTTGTTACTACAAGAAGAATATCAACATCTTATCAAGTTGAAGAATTGTTCGTGATGGAGTTTCACATCTACATTCTTCATCAACTACCAATCTCCCAAGAGGAATCAAAGTCTTTAAAGATTGTATTACTTTACTGGCAACTCAACTCACTTGAAACCATTCTCGCAACAACGAATAAATATTCACTAGGAAAACTCCACAAGGAATTGCGGATAAACAACCATGACTTCTCCAACAAGTCAAAATCATACCAAAGCCCGACCCAAGCCCGTCGGCTACTGAGCCATCAATAGTATTTCCATATTGCTCAAAATACCCAACTATACCAAAGACCAACTAACCAAACAAATGAATCTCCACGACGCAACTATTTGCAAAACCACGATGGTTCATTATAGGTCGTGATGCCATCCAACCATTGGAATTAGAAGCTAATGGTTCCTCAGCGTTCTTGCAATCACCTAACCACATACATGAAGACTTTCGACCAGCACCCGATAGGCCTATAGGCGCACGGCCATCATCCCACCGACCTGCAAGAACCCAATCAACATCCCATTTAACATTTACCAAATACTGCAGGTGTCATACCATTATATAACATGCAACCCTTCTAGAGTCTAAACTACTACTGATGTATCATCAACAAAACATGCTCACATGTAACTATGAAATACGATAAATGGTTGAACGTTTTCCCCAACTCGAAAATAATAAATCAAATAAGAATCATTCCATGAGGCCAAACCGAGTGTGCTCAGGCTATCTTACCCAGTCCACATCCACCCCTCATGACAATATTTGGTGAACTACCAACATGTCACACTTCCCAGGAGGAAAAACAACGCTCCATAGGTTGAATGTGTTCCTTCTTCATCATATCCTTACCAAAAGGGTGAAGTACCAATGAATCGAATGAAATGACGAATCTCAACCGTTAAAAGAAACATTTGCTAACCACCAAAACAAGATTCCACACCTTAGGTGAAACTGAACAAATCCCTCCAATTTGTTTCGGTGGTTTAGGATTGTACTCAGCATGCGAGGTTTCCTCATACGCATTTGTAGCCTCGAGGGTCCAATCTTGGACACTACAAGACCACATCTTATGTGACGGTGACATATATGGTATGGAATTTGATTACCTATGTGTTTTGATTCGTCTT
Source organism: Lactuca sativa (assembly GCF_002870075.4). Taxonomy (NCBI): domain Eukaryota; kingdom Viridiplantae; phylum Streptophyta; class Magnoliopsida; order Asterales; family Asteraceae; genus Lactuca; species Lactuca sativa. The sequence continues at coordinate 230,850,127 of NC_056624.2, forward strand.
CGCGATACAATTTCGAGATTCGACTGTAGCGGTTTCACTAATAAGGACACCGCCCCCTAAATCCCAAAAAGCATTGGCGTGTGCCCTTTTTAGCAAAATCATCAAATATATGGAAGTCGACTTTACCATGACTGTTAGACAGAAAGCAGTTTTTGAGTGTCTTCAGGAACCTCATGCTCAGGATTTTCTGCTAGCTATCTTTATTGATGGCCTCGTACAACATAGGTCTCATGTGGTGTACCAAAATATCCTTCATTATCGCCTCATGATTCCTCTATTCCCAATTGACGAGATATGCCCAGTTTGTCGTAAGGCACGTTTGGACACTTATGGGGAACATGCGGTTTATTGTAGAGAGCTCTCCAGTTTCAAATACCGACATGATGTGGTTAGAGATGTTCTCTTTGATGCTTGTCGGCGAGCTGGTATTTTTGTGAAGAAAAAAGTGCCAATGAACTTTTTAACGGACCCGCAGGATGGAAGATCCACACTCAAGCCGACTAACATTTTGGTCTTTGAATGGGTAGGAGTGAAGCACGCTTGTTTGGATCTTACGGGGGTCTCTCCTCTAGTCGAGTTGAGGAACGGGGGTTTCGCAGCAGGGCATGCCACTTTGAAAGACGTTGCGTGCAAAGTGGCAAAGCACGAGAATGCATGTATAGAAAATCAACATGTGTTTGTACCTTTTGATGGGTTTCAAGCACTACAACATTCCTATGGTGTATATGCAACCCTAGTGTTTTGGATCTATATTTTTCTCAAGTTATACATGCAATACTAATCATCCAAAGCATAAACCCTAACTAGCATACAATTTTCGAGATTTGTAACATAAAACAAAGTTAGAATAATACCTTTTACTTATAGCTTGTAGATCTTCACCTTCAAGAGCTTAGTGCCTCAAATGTTGCACCTCTAATGAGTCACAAACACCAAGTAGCAATGGAGGATTATGAGAGAGGTGGGAAGGCTCTAAAATTAGGCTAGGTTTCCTCTTGGGATCAAGTGGGCGAAATTATGAGTCCTAGGGGTTCCTTTTAGCTGAGTTGCTAGGGTTTCTGACTGGAACTCTTATTCTCTACTTAGGCCTTAAGTAACCCATTAGATCCTTCCAGAATGCTCTTATGGATGAATTCTATGTGGGCTACACATAGATTTCGTCCATCCCTTCTTAGGGATCCACAGGCCCAACTTGTCAACTATTAGAAAATTGCAATGCTAGTCCCCTTAATTCAATTAGTCTCTTTTGATCACCAAATTAATTTCTGATTAATATTAATTAAACAATATGATTTCTAAATTAATATATTATTCCTATAATATATTAATAAATCATAATTAACATATTTCTCCATAATTCATTCTATCAAATTGCTATGGTGAAGGCAACCCAAAAGGACCATGCTAATATCGGGTCAAGTACATACCAATTATAGTCATGGGTTTAGACACCTAATCCAAGACCTTTTGCATTTGATACATTTGGTTTTCTCGCACCAGAGGCGGTGGAGTTCCTCAACAGATTCCAACGGGTCATGCATTCTAATGTTATATCTCCTAGATTCACAGATGTTGTTTTCAAAAGAATTGGTGTTGTCCTCCAGAAAGGGCTAGCGGCGCAACTTGTTGTCAGTTTGCCTTCCATCGATATGTATTGAACTATTTTTGAATACGATATGGAATATGGATTTTGTTAAAAAAATGCACCATTAAATCAATAGAACTCCCAAATTCGGAGAAGAAATCCAAAATTTCATAGAATTCATAGGACACGGTCACACCTAAAAAACTGAACAACATCACTCCTACATTCGAAATCCCCAATAACCAAGGGCAGTTGCCAACTCAATCCTACCCAGGACAAAAACTCCACAACCAATTAGTTGAGCTTACACATACACATAAACCAATACATATGTCTTATAAAAATTGACGAAGGGTTGATGCACCAGTTTCACCTTCTACTAGAAATGCCTGGAGGCCCTCGAATGACTCCTAAATGTTGATGAGGAGAGAAATGACCAATCAATCGAGAGTGGATCGAAACTAACCTCATTTATCTCACACATACCAAACAAAACCCATGCAAAATACCCTTACCAAACTCTGAGCCCGATCAACAGACCAACAATTTCCCATCTCAACCGAAAATAACAAACCCATAGCGAGAGCTAACTATGTTCTCTATATCTAATGCACAACTTGAGCGACTCAACACTCATCTATTAAGAACCCTGACACTTTTGAAATTAACTACTTACCACAACAAGTTTATTACCCATCAGCTTCATGCGGTGAGGACAACACATGCATCCTTGAAGACATAAACCTATTGTAACTTGTTCTGCATCTATGATCTGACCAGTCCTTAAATTCTACGAGGCCATGGAGGATTCTGATGGATCCTTGATAAATGCAACAAGAAAACTTCCTAAAAACGAATAATTCAGTGATATCCCACCTTCATTCTCCTATGCAACAAAAACCTTGCACCAAAAACCTCACACACTCAGACCATAGACTCCCTTGACCTATTACACCAAACTCACAAAAATCAAGCAAACCAATAATCTTTCAGGAAAAATACTCAGTTCTCCCCACTTGGGGTTTGAACCACCACCGATTAACGTCTACAACATCAAAGCCTCACTAAGGATCAACCATAAACATTCCAACCTTAACACTCAAAATGCATGACACGAAATAAGATGATCCTTTGGATAATAATCAACCAATGATAACGAAACCCCGAATCTCGAATGGAGACCTCAGAAACTTCCCCCTAACATCGCCGCCTTAATCTTAGCGAAATCGATCAGAATACCATTTGATTCATGAGGCACCTCACAAACTAAACTTCGTCGCCTTAAACTTAACGTTGCAGGAGGTTAAGTTCTGGCTTGGGAAGTGCTTTGCTATGAAGGACCTTGGAGAAGCTTCTTACATTCTAGGAATAAGTATATTGAGAAATAGGAGTAAAAGACTAATAGGACTTAGTCAAAGTACCTACTTGGACAAAGTGTTAAAACATTTTAGCATGGAGAATTCCAAGAAAGGCGAGTTACTAATCCAAAGCAATACCAAACTTAGTAAGACTCAGAGTCTGAGTACCGATACAGAGATAACAGAAATGAGCCGAGTACCATATTCTTCTGCTATTGGCTCGATCATATATTTTATGACGTGTACTCGCCCTGATGTTGCCTTCGCTTTGAGCATGGTCAGCAGATATCAAGTGAATCCCGGTAGAGCTCACTGGACTGCGGTAAAGAACATTCTCAAGTACCTATGAAAGACTAAGGACTGGGTCCTTATACTCGGTGGGAGTGATGACTTGAGAGTGCGAGGGTATAGTGACGCCAGTTTTCAGATCGACCGAGATAATTTCCGCTCTCAGTCGGGCTGGGTATTTACCCTGAATGGAGGAGCAGTGACTTGCAAAAGTTCCAAGCAGGAGACCGTAGTTGATTTAACGTGCGAATCAGAGTACATAGCAGCGAGCGAAGCATCGAAGGAGGAAATATGGCTAAAGAACTTTATTGGAGACCTTGGAGTTGTACCTATCATAAAGGAACCTATAGAGATTTTTTATGATAACGAGGGTGCGGTCGCCTTAACCAAGGAACCGAGGGATCATGGTAGATCCAAACATATCAACAGAAAACACCACTTCATCAGACATCGAGTAGAAGAGGGACTCCTCGTAGTAAAGAGGGTGTTGTCAGAGGAGAACCCAATAGATCCCCTTACGAAGGGACTAAGTAGGGTTAAGCACTCCAAGGAAGATATTAGTTTTAGTGATTAGATAGTTATTTAGAAACTTGTAATAGATAAAATGTAATTAACTTTCGATGATTAAATAAAGGAGTTTTATTTATGAGTAAAGTTACTATCTTGGGTAAATTATTTACTATTGTTTCACTTTTTCATGTTTTGACTTCCTGAATAATAGGATTATTCAAACTATCCACAGTCGATTGTACTTTCGAAGTAGGTGTTGAGGCAAGACTGTCATGAATTGGCTTGTAGATTGTTTAAGCGTTTAGACATAGCAAAAATCTGCTACAACGTTCATGAGTGCTCCCAAAATAAGATTTGAGTATTGGATTAAACCCGTGCTCACATGAATCACTTCATGGAATTTATCACGAGTGATTGTGAGACGATAATATTGTATAGTCTTTAAACCGAGATATATGATTTGTTTTTTACAAGTTGGTTGTGCATTTATAATGCGTAAGCACATCAGTAACTTGATGTTATAAAAAGTATTGTTGTGTACGATTTAACGAGTAAATAGTACAAGTATATAAGTCAAAGTTTATATGTTACTTTTATCCTAAGAGGTTAAAAGCGATATCTTGGGGCCCTCGATGATTTTGTGTTGACTTATGTGTTGGGCCCGGTTAGGACTAAATTGATGTGTTCAATTAAGTTCTATGTCTGACAAATCAGAAATCGGGAAACAAACTGCTGGACAATAAGTATGACTATATTCCATGTATTTGTCCACATGATATCTTGAAAATGGAGGACTACATGATCCCTTATCTAAAGGACGCATCATTGACTATGTCAGAGTTCGACAACGACTATTGAGAGCTACGATTGCTAATCGGATATTGAAGTTACATTAACAATTATAGTTATTAGACTTATCAAAGTGGGAGACTGTTTGATTAGGTGTCTAAGCCCATAACTATAATCGGGATGTGCTTGACCCGATAATAGCATGGTCTTTTTGGGTTGCCTTCACATTGGTAACTGGACATGATGATTGTTAATGAGATAGGCTGATTTATTATAAGAATAATAAATTAGGGCATGAATATGATTTATTAATATATTAATTAGGAATCATATTATAAATTAGTATTTAATCAGAAATTAATTTGGAATTAATTTTGGGATTAAATGAACTAATTAAAAGTACATGGGCTGTTTGATAGTTGAGGATTTGGGCCATTGGATCACCCTTATTAGGGCTAGGCCGAAAATCCTAGAAGGATCTAGGAGTTTTTGTCCAAGGCCTAAGGCAAGGAGGTTCATGGACTTGCTTAGGCCCTAAGCTAAGGGATTAGGGTTACCACCCTAAAACCCTAGCTAGCCTCAAGTATAAATCGACCCCCTAGGCTTAAGATTTCGTCCCACCCTTGAGAAACCCTGGAAGAGACGATTTCTAGAGCAAGCTACCTTCTCTCCTCTCTCTCATATTCATCCTTTCACTCTTGTGTGATTGTGAGCCATTAAAGGTACTACATTTGTGGTACTTGTTCTCAAGAGCAAAAGAACTTCAATATTTAGTTGTTATTACTATATAGCAACAAAGGTATGTATTCTAATCTTTTGTTTGTGTATTTTGAAATTTTAGATGCATGCTAGGGTTTTTCTTTTGTGTTTATTTGTTGTATGTCTAATAGTGAAAACATAGATCCAAATTAGGGTTGCATGCACACATAGGATTGTTTGTATAAAACCCATCAGTGACTCCTACCCACCCCTTGCAGAGTTCTCCTGCAACAACAGGTTTCATTCTAGCATTGATGCTCCACCATTTGAGTTGTTGTATGGACGGAGATGTCGTACCCCAGTCTGTTGGGGTGAGGTTAGTCACAGGGTGATGGGTCGGACATAGGCAGTTCTGCAAACTACCGAGAGGATTCAACAGATCAGACAACGGCTGCAGACTGCTCAGAGTCGACAGAAGAGTTACGCCGACCGGCGCCGATCTGAGTTGGAGTTTCAGGTAGGCGACATGGTACTATTGAAGGTCTCACCTTGGAAGGATGTGATTCGCTTCAGAAAGAGGCGAAAGTTGGGTCCTCGATACATTGGACCTTTTCGGGTTATTGCCAGGGTTGGCAAGGTGGCATATAGACTGGAACTTTTGGAGGAACTCAGTCAGATTCACAACACTTTTCACGTCTCGCAGTTGCGGAAATGCATATTGGACGAGGATGCGGTAGTGTACTTGGATGACATTCAGGTTGATGAATGTATGAATTATGTGGAGCAGCCGGTGGCTGTATTGGAAAGGAAAATAAAGGTTCTGCGCAACAAGGAGATACCTCTGGTAAAGGTACAATGACGGCATCGGAAGGGATCCAAGTGGACTTGGGAGTCAGAGTCCGAGATGCGGGAGCATTATCCGGATTTGTTTGCTGCAGCAGACTTCGAGGACGAAGTCTAGGTCAAGTGGGGGAGAGTTGTAACATCCCAGAATTTGCAGGTATTTTCAAACCCTCTTTTGTGATTATTTTGTCATTTTTAGGGTTCGGGTGCTATATAAGTGTCCTTATGAGCTCATAACCCTCTAGCATTTCAACCTCCATAGCTTTGAGCCGTTTTCCTAAAATCTTAACCCCTCTCTTGAGCGTGTGAGCTAAAAGTGTGTGTTTTGAGTAGTAGAAGAAGAAGGTATTGCATCAAGGAGTTGGAGAAGTGAGGCAGGCTTGTAGATCTGAGGTTACTTTGCGCTCTAGAAGCTCCAGGAGGTAAAAAGCTTCTGCCTTTATGTTTACATGATATTGATCTTGCCATAATAGCTTTATAATACCTTTCTTGTCCCAAAAAGTCCCAAGTTTGTGCATGATGTGTTTTGGACGTGTTCAGCTGTCCTTTCAGGCCCTAGAAAGGGATCTAAATGATAAAAATAATGTCCTAATGGCTAAAAGTGTCCCATGCATGTAGTAGAAAGGTCTTGATGGGTTAAGACCATGTATTAAGGGCTTTTTGGACGTCCACAGTCTCAAAGTTTGAGACTTTATGGTTTTGAGGTTCGCTTAGTCCATGAATCTAGAACCTGGGCCCAAGTGCTTAAGCCATTAAGCACTTGTTAAGGTTTTGGTAAAACTTGCGTATGCCCCGCATACTGGGTCAACCACCCCAATGGTGGTCAACACAAGGCAGAGTACGCACATTGATCCAGAGGAGTACGCCCATCATACGCCCTCTGATTGGGCTTTTGGCGATTTGGGCTTCAGGATTAGGCCACTTTTGGGCCAGTTTGACATGGGCCTTGCTGGACTTTCTGAATACATGTGTTTTGGACCAGTTTTGGTAATGAACCTTAGGATGAGGCCCAATTATAGATTTGGGCCCAACTGGGAAAATTAGGCCAATGATGGGCCTTGTATATTTGGACATTTGGATAATGAATTTTGAATTGGGCCTTGGACCAAATTAGAGAAAGGGCAAAATGGACTATTATCCTATGTGGGGCCCTTGGTCAAGAGTGATATTCCAATTATTGACTTAGTATTCGTTATTTTGGATAGTCGAGATTTTCGGTGAGACAACGGTCGGTGACTTTCAGTCCAGTTCAACACCACTTGTAAAGTGATTCCTTCTCACTATATCAAGAAGGTCGAAGGCACCAAAGTCGAACCTTCTTTTTGGATTGTTATCCTTGTTATCGCATGATGATATGCTTAGTGACCTGTTAGGTCGTATCCTGGTATATAGGATGATGTTATGTTTAGTGACCTGTTAGGTCGGTATCCTGGTTTATAGGATGATGCTATGATTAGTGATATGTTAGATCGGTCTCACTGTTTGTATATGCTAGCATTGTTATCTATGTGTTGATTCTATGTTTGGGGGTGGGTTGAGGCGGACCTGCTTTGTGTTGTAGGCCAACATACCCAGGGAAGCCCGGTTAGACTGCAGGCCCAATGGGGCATATCAGTCAGGCCAAAGGCCCAAAGAACGGTCCAGATAGGCTGAAGGCCCGGTAGGGCAGACCAAACATGCTGAGGGTTCCGAGAGTGGGCTAGATAGACTGAAGGCCCGGTGAGGGTGGTCTAGTCATGCTGTAGACTATATATGCATGCTGTTTTGTTTGTGATATGGTTATGGTTTGCATGACATTGGTATTTTGGGGGAACTCACTAAGCTTCGGGCTTACACTTTTGTATTTTGTTTTAGGTACTTCGGATGATCGCGGGAAGACGAAGGCTTAATCATGCACCTCTTCACATTTTATGATTTTGATTTCTAGGATACTCTGATATGAAACTATTTTAAAAAAATTTTGTAATAAATAATGGTTTTTGGATGCTTGAGAAAGTTTTAAATTTTTATGAATTTTATGGATGTTACATTTGTACAAAATCGAGTTTCAGAAAACATTTATACAAAATTGATTATAGTTTTAGAAAATCAATTATGGTTTCAGAAAACCAAGATTAAAGATTTAACAAAAATTGATTCATTAATAGTGTAATACATTCTAAAAATCGATTTTAGATGATACTCATATTGAAAAAATCGTGACAAAGAGAATATTCAAAAACGGAAAATCAATCAAATAAACTTACGTTATGGGGTTTTGTGTAGAAGCTTCCATTAAGATACTTGATTGTTACAGGTGCTTGATCCAAAATGAGAGTGGAGAAGGCAACACCAAACCAACGATACCAATGCACAAGCCTAAGTACTAGCTTACTGATTCTTGAACGTCGATTTTGTGGATGATCGAAGGTAGAATGGGAATTTAAAACCACATTGGGCATCATTTTTAAAGGTAGAATACTTTAGGGGTTCAATTGGTTGCTTGTAGTCTTGTTCTTGCAGAGTTACATAACAACTTAACTGATGAGTGGTTGCAGAACATACGCATGCATCACACCCTAGAGGCTAAATTCCTAGATTTTTCAATAACTGATGGCTCGTAACTTGAGGATATTTATTATACGGCATCACATCATATGAATTACATTACAATTTCTTATAAACTATGTGATAAATGATAGATATTATATATGTAACATATATTAGATATATTAGGTCTTAAACGGGGCAGATACCACTATACCCATCCCCGCCCCATCCTCGTTTCGGGTAAGAAAACCAAACTCCATCTCTGATCCATTATCGACGGAGGCGGGGAATCCTCGCTCCATTCGGGTCGGGTCTTCTCGGGTAGCGGGTAATCCCCGACCCATTTGCAACCCTAGGACTACCAGTAGATTTCGGTCCAACGGTGAAGCTGGAGACCACTTTGAAAGCAACTATCTGGGCAACTAAGAATGTTAAGACCCAAATAAGAGAAAAGGGTTTGGATAGATATGCGTCAGGAGGAAAGATGAAGTTTGAAGGATCTTCAAGATCCAACAAGAAGAGCAAAATTTTGAAGGCTGACCCCATTGACAAGAAATTTGGGGGTAAGAAAGAAGCGAAGTGACGTGAGAAGTGCAAAAATAAGTACTTTGAGAGATGTAACGAAGAAGTGACCTGTTAACTTGTAATAATTGTTGGTCGTATTTAGAAATTTACTGTAGAATAGATTTTTAAGGGTTATAATAATTGTTGGTTATACTAATACTAATCATACAAAAATTGTAAATGCCATCAAAATGTGGTTAACATGAATTATTTCCTATTAAAAACTACTAATAACAAATGAAAGATGCTAACTAGATCCCACAAATCATGAAGGAAACAATATATATCCACGCATGTTCGAGCTATTCACTGGTAGATGACATCGTTTCATAATCTTTTAGTCCAAAATAAACGTATTTTGTAAATCCAAAATGTCAACCAAATGAATAATATGAGTAATCCCGATTTAAAATGGGTTCATAATCCAACATTGTGGATTATGTGGTTATTTTGCCAAAAATTTACGAGTATAAAATTTTTGATTTTGTTTAAAAAAAATACTTACAAAGTTGGTTAGATTATTCAATTTCCTATATTATTTGTTTAGTTGTCCTTTACGAGACTTTTTTTATACTCCCTCGGTCCCAAATTGATAGTTCACTTTTGACTTTTGAAGTCTTTTTTCTTCAACTTCTACCTTAAATATTTTTATTTGTATTATATATTACTTGATAAATCTTATAATAATGAAAAAATATTTAAAATATAATTCATTCATATATTTTGCATCAAGTATTATCTATCAAACACAAAAATATTTAAGGTCAAAGTTTAAAAAAAAAAAAAACTTCAAAAGCCAAAAATTAACTATCAATTTGAAACGGAGGTAATATCTTAGAGATTAAGATAAGATAAAGTGTATACGTTTGGAAAAAGAAAATGACAAACGAAAGCACACTCTAACTTTATTTGATATATTTCATTTATGATATAGACGTGTATATTAATATTTTAGAATTTCAATTCTGTTAAATATATAATTTATCACTTATGAGATGCCTTTAGAAGTGTGGAAGTTTTATATTCAATAATCTAAGTAATCGCCGCGTAGATTTGTATAAGTATTACTTGAATATTATGTGTGAGATTTGTGTATTATACGAGTAGATTAAAAAAAATTAAATATAAGGTATATATATTAAATATTTTTAAAATAAAATTTTAAAATAAATACAAATAAAATAATGAATAAGTAAGTAATTTAATCTTATACTAATAAAAAAACTATTGACATGTTTTGAATAATTGTGTTGAATATTAAAGTATAAAAATTAAATATTATTTAACATAAGTTTTCAAAATAAATACAATAAAAACATGAATAAATGGATAATTGAATATATACTAATAAGAAACAATATCGTAAATAATTGTTATGAATCACAGATTTTCAGCTTCTTCTTTGAATACAACATTAGATGTTATATTGCTAAGTTTACTGTTATTATCTAAAGTTAAATTTTTTAATTCAATGTTTGTTTTTAACTCTAGATAATACAACATACAACTGTCTATGCCTGAAAATTAGTTGTATCAAAAACAACCCTCGCATACAACCAGTGAAAATTGTCTTATTTGAAATGCGAAAATAATCATTTCACCCGAAAACATCATTAACATTCTTGGAATAAACATACACTTTTCTATATTAATTTTAGATTTCGTCTTTGATTCTATAACACGCTTAACCGATATTATGACTCTTAGCCTCGTTATTTTTTGTTCGTGCTTATTTTTTTACGTTTCAATGTAACTTTTATCAATACAATCGTCAACATGTCGAAACGTAATATAAATAAGCACCAACGAAAAAATAAGCACGTAAGAAATAGTATAACGACACTTCTAAATTCACATAGAAACGTTGATCAACTTTAATGTATTACCCCCCCCCCCCCCCACCCACACACACACACACACATATATATATATATATATATATATATATATATATATATATATATAAGCACGTAAAAAATAGTTTTTTTTTGTTAATGGATGGAAGTTATTAAAGAAAATCAAATTATATATACTACAGATGATAAACACAAAAGTTTAGAAAATGAAAGATGAAAGTAATATTTTATAAAGTTCAAAATGAAAGGATCAAAATGACAATTTAAAAAGTAAAGGATGGAAAAACTATAAACTCATAAACAAACATGAAATATAGATAAAAATTACATAAATGGTGCTTATGGTTACCCATGCTTACAACTTTAGTATTTCTTACCTAAAAAGACCAAAAGTAATTGTGTCAACAAAAAGGACCATTCATGCAAGTTTTAAAAATACAAAGACCATGTTTGACAAAAAATTAGCAATGACTAAGTTCGTGAAATTTGATAAACCACAAGACCATCTATGCAATTTTTCTTAATTAATCTTAACTAATAAAAGTAATTAATATCAATTCATAAATGGAAGATTATTATCTACATTAATATACATTAATTAATATATTAATAGAAATATTAATTTACAAATAGAAGGTTATTAATTATATTAATATAGATATACATTAACTAATATATTAATACAACTAATTAATATGGGTTGACATTTAATAGATGAAATTTGAATAATAAAAGAAAAAAAATACAAAAATAACAAGTGAAAAAAAAGTAATATTCATAAAAAATAATATGTATCAAATTCAATGGGAAGTTAACATTTAACAAAAATAATCTTTATTTATTATAATAGATTATTTATAATGATAGATCAGTTTTTTTATTATGCATCCTCGTTTACTTACTTGCTACTACTTGCTAGGTGTAGGTCTCTATTCTTTTAATATAATTATACCGGTCCAAAAAACTTGGATATTGGTTTTTGTTAACGTTTGAAGTCATATAAAAAAGATGTGATCATACAAATAAACTATTACTAATTGATTTTTGAATAAATCATAAAAACTAAAATTATATAAACTTGTTATGTATTTTTATTAGAATCTTAGAATTTAAAGTCAATCTAAAATCATAATTTATATATGTGAGTAATATTTGTATATATATTTTTTATGTTATTCATATTAAAATATTATTTATATCATAATAATATTTATATTGAATATTTTATCATTATATTCGTATTGGAATTTAAAACAATATTGACATTTATAGAAAATCAACCCAACAAAAAGACTGAAAGTATGGATGAGCATATGGACCGGGGAACCGACCGGAACATGTACAGGAATCAAAACCCGATGGAACCGATCAGGCCGGGACCGAGACGTTATTTTTGTGGATTTTTGGAACCGGAAACCGGAACCGATATAACCGGAACCGGTAGAACTGACAAAAACCGGAACCGTATAATGCTATTTTTCGAGGATAGGTTCTAACATCTGAAGACACGACAAGAACTGGTAGGAACTGGGAACCGGTAGATCCGTCGGGCGGGTTCGGTTCTTGATTTTGGCCGAAGCCGGTTCCCGGGTCGGGTCCGGTTCAGGCTGGTTCGGTCCTTTTGTTCATCCCTAACTGAAAGAGATAATTTTAGAAGCAATGATATTGAACATTTTAATACGAAAATATATTAAGAAATATTTGTTTTTGTTTTATTATATATTTTAATTTTTTATACTGAGAAACAAATACTTTCTAATAAATGAAAGTTTTTTTTGTCACTTGTCAAACTTTCATTCAATTTGTCAAATGTCATTTTTTGTTTATTTTGATTTTTTTTCCACGTGTCATTTTATAAGTTTTTCAATTTTATTAAATTCCACATAATATTTTAATGTAATAATTGTAATAAATGGATATCGATTTCATTAATGAACCTACATTTTAATTTCAAAGTTTCCAAAATTAAAACTCATTAGTTTATTTTATTTTATTTAAATTATCTGTTTAAATTTAAAAGTTAAAAATTATTTCCATTATAATAGTTCATTATTTTTCTTATTTTTTTATAAATATTTTGACCTTTATATATATATATATATATATATATATATATATATATATATATATATATATATATATATATATTTAAAATTAAACAATGTAATACATGAGTCTCACAACTAGTATAACCTAATAAATAAAAACATTTTTGCCACATGTGCTTCTTTTATTTATTTTTACACATGTTATTTTGTGGGAGTTTTAAATTTTTTATTTTTCTGTTGTCATTTTTGGGAATTTCCATTTTCATAAAACAAAATTACATAAACTTCTATCGAGTTCTATAAGGAAATATAATCATTCTATTAATTTGATAATAAATTCTCACAAATGTTCCAAACGATTTGATTTCTTTTATAAATATTCGAAATTCTGTTAAGTAAAAGTATAGTTTATAAAATATTTAATGTTTATATATTGATATTAAATTTTTACTTTTAATAAACTCATATAATATATGAGTCTCACACCTAATTTATATTATATAAGAGTCTCACACCTAGTTTATATTGTATTTTGTTAATTCATGTTATATTAGCATTTTTGTTTTGCTAATGAAATTTAATGTAAAAGTATTTAAGTCTCACGTCTAATTTATATTGTATTTGTTAATTCATGTTGTATTAGCATTTTTGTCTTGTTAATGAAATTTTTATTGGAATTTGTTAGTATAAATTATTTTTATTGGAACTTGTTGGTTCGTATTATACCAGGTTTTTGTAGACAAAATATGTATGTTCAGGCTACAATTTAAACTAAAATCGTTACATTTTAAGTTTTGTAACTTTAAAATTCCTGATTTATTAATGTTAAACTTTTATCTTGTACACTTAGCCAATTCAATAAATGTTAAACTTGTTCTGTTGACTTCTCGTACTGTTTAAGGGTTCATTTAAGTGTTCCAAGCTTGAGTTTGTCCAAGGTCGAGGTTAGGAATGAATCAACAAGTTGTGTAGTGTCAAAATCAGGCCGTACACCCCTTTTGGAAGGAGTGTACGACCGTACACACCCCACATGGCCACACACCCACTCTTATATAAAGGGTAGACCCTTTTCCTTTCATTCCTTTCACTCCTTGGCCGCACACTACACCGTTCTCTCAAGTTTCTTCAACCGTGAACCCTCCAAAGCTTCAAGAACGTGAGTAATTCATCCTCTAACTTGATATCCATGAAAGACCACTCTATCTAAGCCTTAAGTGTGCAATATTCCTCATGTTCTTCATGTTTGGAAGTGAGTGCGGTCGCACACCTCCTTTTAGGTGGCCGCACACTTTTAAAACACCCTCCAAGGTGAGATTTTGACTTCCATACTCGAGATAGACATGATCCCAGCCTTATTGCACCTTGGAATTGACATTTTGGACATCTTCATGTGGGGTGTACGATCGCACACACCTGTGTACGGCCGCACAGACCCTTGTACGGTAGCACACTCCTTGTGTGCGGCAGCACACTCCTGTGTGCGACCACACACACACCCTAGGACCACAAACCCACTTCTAGGACCCTTAACTTGCACTACGATTGAGTATAGACTTAGGACACTTCATTGATGCAAGCATGGACCTTGAAAACACCATAAATGCACCTCTCATCATGAGTGTACGACCGCACACCCATGGACACACACACCTTTAAGGTGGCAATACATCTCCATCATGCAATCCTTTAAGGTCCTAACACTTAGTGCAAGTAGTTCCAAGTCGCTAGAGTGGTTCTCCATCATATCTGGTAGCGAAATACCCTCATTTGACTCATTTATGTGTCATTACGTGTTAATTAGGAACAAATTGTGTTCACGGCTTCACTTGAACATCCAGCCTCCCGTATCGATCCTTCAATCAAACCACTCGCTCAAGGTGAGTTCATACCCCTACGCTTTTCTGAGTTTTTCATGTTTTTAGGGGGAGGAGGGATACAAGCAAAATTACAAGGAAACTTGTGCTCAAAGTATATTATTTTGTTTAAGATAATTATATTTTCAAAATGCTTTTAACACGGAAAACAATTTTACCAAACGATTAACAAATCAACTCGTAGAAACAGTTTTCTAAACTAGAGCAATGAACTTATGAATCATGTAGCAAAATGTATCGTTTTATAAAGGATTCATGTTAATCACAAAAGGATTTTCTATATTATTACTTGTAAATTTGTTAGTCTAAGTTGGAGACATGTGCATGGTAACACTCACCACAAGAATCAGAGTGTAGGACTAACACTAGTGACCAGAATCTCCTGTAGGGAGAGCGTGAATATTGTGTATAGATCTATACGAGACTGACAACCCTGTACATGGCTGCTAGCTACAGTCGGACCGACAGGTCTACGGGTGACAAAGTCATAAAGGATACCAGCCGTTGCAGGCCATATCCAGTCAGTTATGGTTATAAAACTCGCAACCTAGATAGCAGAGATTTACTTTTGTAATAATAAATCAAGTGAACTAACGTCAAAGTAATAATCGATTTGAATACTAAATGGTATTAATAATACCTTCATGATTTAGTTCACCATGTATTTATTAGCTTTATTTATGTAATAAGGTTGATATACCTCACTGGGAGTAACCAGGGTTTCTCAAGGAAACTACGTTTAACGATATAATTATGGTAGATACTTGTACACTTCATTTTAGAACGGATAACCAACAACCTACTTTTAGGGAAAATATAGGATTTTCTCGGGATAACTCGGCCTTTCATAAACGGATTGTTTAACAAGTAACTAACGGATATTCACATTCGTTCCACGACACCTTGGATTGTACATATCTTGTATGAATCTGGAAGTCATGGAAGGAATGGGTTTCAAACACACTTTTCATAATAAAATATAGGATTTTCTTCAGGAACACTTTACAAATGATCAAAGAAACATTTTCCACCAAAACTAAATGCTTATGAACTCACCAGCTTTATGTTGATATTCTTTCAAACTGCTTGTATTCTCAGGAAATCAGTAAACATGTACCTCTTGGATTTAGAGGAGTCGGAGTAATAAGAGTCATGTTTTTAAATTCTACATACTTTTGGTGTATTTAAAACAAGTTCCAAACGGATGTAAGCAATTTTCATATATATATATATATATATATATATATATATATATATATATATATATATATATATATATATGGAAAAGTTCAATAGAGAACTATAGTTATGAGTTTTTCAAGGAACCAAATCTCTTCTTCAATTTCTAGAGCTTATTCTTTATCGAAAAAAAATCTAAGAATATCTAAATTCATATATTAACATTGTGAATGTGAAAAATATTTTTCGGATTCACCGTGTGAATCCGGATTCACGTTGTGAATTTTCGAAGATTCACATTGTGAATTTGACGTAAAAAAAATTCGAATTTTATATAATTGGAAAAAGGATAAAAAGTTATGAATTTTTGTATTTTTAGTTTTTATTTTATAAAAAATAAGTTCTAAAGGTTGAAAAAAAGATTGGTTCCTTGGTTAATTATGGTTCTCTATTGAACCTCACTATATATATATATATATATATATATATATATATATATATATATATATATATATATATATATATATATATATAATGGTTGTGTTACTATGATTCTTATTGTATAATGGTTATGATGTTAAATATGACGTCCTCCACGCCGGAACGATTCTGCCGTTCTGGTTTCGGGGTGTGACACAATCTCATAGGGTTTCCTTGTTTTTGCTTTTTCACAAATTATTTTTATTTTCGCATACATTTAATGTTGATTACTATCGTTGTTATAGTAGGCATTTGAAATGATTCTTTTACATTTCCATATATAAAACTAAAACCAGGTTAATACATATAATATGGTTGTTTACGGTTAACTATTTAGTTTTGGAATTCATTTTAATATATAAAACTAAAATTAAAGGCGTGTTCTGTAAAAATAACTGGTAACGGGTTGCATATAGCTTATAGTTGGTAGCGTTTTGTTAAACGCTATGTGAAGTAACAATTAGATTTGAAGCGTTTTGTTTAAACTAAAGAGACTTTCTGTTCAAAACGGAGTGTTTTGTCAACTGCTAGAAACTAGAAGCTGTCAAACGCTCCCAAATGCCCCGTGCCAAACACGTCATTATAGACTAAAAAACAACCTACTGCAATTTAGGATATATACAAATTTTTTTTTCTTCTAAACATCCTTTTATAATCTACTCTAATAAATGAATATTTTTTGCAACATGTCACACTTTCATTCAATTTGTCAAATGTCATTTTTGTGGTTATTTAAAATTAATTTCTTTTCCACATATCATTTTATTGGTTATTTCAATTTTAATAAATTCAACATGATACTTTAATGTAATAATTACAATCAATGTAGTAATAAATTAATATTAATTTCATTAATGGACTTACTTTTTTATTTCAAAATACCCAAATTAAAGCTCATTATTTTATTTAAATTTAAGAGATAAAAAAACCAATTTTAATAATTCATTATTTTTCATATTTTCTTATAAATCCAAAGTTCTTAAATATTTAAACATTTATATATATGTGCGTGTATGTGTGTGTGTGTGTGTATATATATATATATATATATATATATATATATATATATATTAACCCATGTAATACATGAGTTTTACACCTAGTATTTATAAATTAAAAAGTAAGCCATGAAGTTATAACTTTTTCGTAATGTAATTTTTTCTATTTTTTAAAAATAAGACGCCGGGTATTCGGAACCGGTTCCGACAATTTCATGTAGGGATGGCAATGGGTACGGGTATACCGGGTTTCGTGTTCCCCATCCCCATCTCCATCGGGGATTAAAAATCTATCCCCATCCCCATCCCCAATGGGTATCGGGGATCCCCAATGGGTAATCGAGGATTTTTCCCCGTTACAAAGTTTTAAACTTTTATGAAAAATAACTCATAATTATATATTAACCAACAAAACAAAAACTAACAGAACTAATATAAAACACTATAATCACTGAATGTCTTCAAACACGAACAATAACATTGAAGGTTACAAATTAAATCATTTTTGCAAAAAAAAAAATAAAAAGTCTTCCCAAAACTATACGTTTGATTATTAGAAAACCTTAT
Organism: Lactuca sativa; assembly: GCF_002870075.4. NCBI lineage: Eukaryota > Viridiplantae > Streptophyta > Magnoliopsida > Asterales > Asteraceae > Lactuca > Lactuca sativa. Next base: position 230,868,294 of record NC_056624.2, read on the forward strand.
TTTGTCTAATGAACATTTGCTTATGCATTATTAAAAATAAAAACATAAATAATACTATATATATATATATATATATATATATATATATATATATATATATATATATATATATATATATATATATATATATATATATATATATATATCAGGTACCCAGCGGGGCCGGTTTCGAGTACGGATATGGGTACCCAACAGGTAATACCCATCCTCGTCCCCGTTCCCGGTCAACTCGGGGATTTACCCAGTCAACTCGGGTTAAGGTTTCGGGTACCCGTAGAGTACATGTTTTTTTGCCATCTCTAGTTTCATGAATGGTTCCAAATCTTTAGGAACCAATATAGCTGGTTCCGGTTCCAGTTCCACCACTATAGGAACCGTCGGTTCCGGTTCCTATTAATTTAGACGGGTACATGTCTATGCTCACCGCTAATAATAATAGCCTTAGTAAGATTGCTTTTAGAAGTAGATAACTGGACCATATCAATCCAATGAATTACATCAACCACCTCAACAAACAAAGGAATGTAAAACATCACATCATTTCTTAATGAAACTCCAAATAGTCGTGGATATCTCACATTTAATCAAAATATGAGACAAATCTTCAACTTGCATATCGTAGATCTTACAGAGAGTAGTAGTAATATCAATACCTTTGTTAATAATTTAAACATTTGTTAGGAGTAAAAAAGGGTGAGGGATGGTACTAATACTAGATTTTGGAAATATGCACCAAAATGATGTCAATTGTTTCATGTGTTACTTTTATTCCATCATAGATTATGTTTATTTAATTTTACTTTATTAATCATGAGTATAAATATTCTAAGTTTTATATTTATTAAATAATTTATTTTTATTTTATTAAACATGATTAGGTACAATATAAATATAATAACTTTTTTTTTGTAATAATATATTTTATAAAGTTTTTATGACAAATAAATATAGATAAATATATAAAAAAACCTAATAAGTGCTTTTGACAATCCATCTAGCCTCTAGGGTTATAAAAAATAATATAGACGGGGATATAATATTGATGCAAAAAAAATAATGTAAGGTTGCAAATGAAACATTATTTGCATTAATTTTTTTTTTATACTTTTTTAAATATAAAATACATGATAGTTGTATGTTGAGATTATAAATTTTATTGTTAAGATTGGTGTAGACGAATAACACCCTATCAAATATTGATTGTTAGTGTATTTATAATTTATTAGCATCCAGATATAACTAATAAGAAGAATAACATGACATTCTTTTGAAAAAGAAGATACATTTCAATCTTTCATGAATTAGATGATACAAATCTCTTAAATTGGTTTAAAAGGAAAGCAAAATATATTAGTAATTCATTTACCTCCTAATAATAAATTGCGGTGTAACGAATAAGAAAGTAAATAACCGGTCTTAAATAATGAAAATTAATACCTAAATATTTGAACATTAAATTGTATTTATCATCTAACTAATAAGGTATTCCATTTGAAAACACATAACACCCATGAAGGCACAAAATAAAAGGACTGGTTGTCAATTAGTTAGGCAAACCACCAAACGGAACAAGATAACAACCACCAAACCAGGTACTCAATTTTTGACTTTTCTTTCATAATTTTCACCAACTGGGCTCTAAGCTGGACCGTGGGCCCGCCCCACTCATCCATCCATTCACTGTGGGGCCCACGCTCTACTCGGTGGGCCCTCTCTTTTCCGTCAACTCACTCTTCCCAGTCCCCGCCCATCTCCCAGATTCGAAACCGAAACCTTCCTCTTCATTCCTCATTCTTCATCTATCTCTCTCTCTGTAAATTGATTCTTCGTCTTTATCGTCTTTCTTCTTGTCTTTTCTTTCTCTTAAATCATTTGGAATTTTTTTGTAATACATAGAAGATACGTTTGATTCCAATTTTGGTGAGAGTGATTTTGTTTTCGTATCAGAAAAAAACGCGCCGAATTTGATTTTTTTTTTTTGCTGGCGCTGAAACGACAATGAGATTTATATAAGATACAGTTAGGATTTCATTTTTCTTGTTTTTACTTTAAATCTTTCATTCGTATCGAAAACAGTTGATCGAGAAGCTTACTGGAATGGAGCTGGTTGTTACGATTGTGTTAGTCGTCATCGCCATGCTAACATGCGCCGGAACGTCTGTTTCTTCCGATGATCGCCTTCTGGTGAACATGACCGTAGTTCGCAGCACTACGGTGCTTGGAGCTTGTATGTATATGTTTTTTTATTATTTATATATATAAATACTAAAATTATAATGAAATCTCTGTTTACATGTGATCACTTTTTTATTATTATATTTCAATTTGAACTTTTTAAAGGTGTTTTACGTATTTTTGGAATGATGAATCCGTGTCTGTGTGTGCAGATTGCTTGGACGGTAGTTTACCAGCTTATCATATACATAGAGGATTCGGCGCCGGAGCTCGCAACTGGCTTTTGCAATTTGAGGTACTTCCACTTTTTGTTCTTTTGCTCTTTTGCATTTTTCCAGATCTTTTGCCAAATGCCACCTTCATATTTCTCGATTTTTTTATTACTTTTTTCGTGATAACTCGAATATGAGTAGGTTTCAGTTTGAGTGTTTTAATTAATTAATTAATTAATTTATTTTTGTGTGTGTCGATGCGATCTATGTTCTTTCTTGTTTGAAGTTATTTAGCGTTACTCTACTTTTTCCAGAATTAACTTTATAGTGATTGACTATAACTTGATGATCACTAAATGGTCAAAAGTAGAAGTAAGAAAGTTAAAACAGTCATGTGTATCATTTATGATGTTTTGAAGAGTATATGCAAATCCAATATAAAAATGGTTTTATGTATTTTATAGAAAAATATATCGCTGCAAGCGGAGCATAATTGTTATTAGGAGTTTAAGACATAGAAAAGGTTTAGCGTATTGCTTTCTGCGTGTGTATGTCTGTTATGCACATGTGTATGAGCGTGTTTGTGAGGAGAGAGAAAGACGTAAGACAGATGTGTGTGTATGTGTCATAAATATTTCATAATTGTAATTATGGTAAGATAATAAATGGACAATTTTGTCGTTATAAAAAATAATTACAGAATTACTAAATCTTCCACTTTTTATAATTTTCTTTCTTAAATTAATTGGAAAAAAAATAATGAAAGAAAAAACAAACAAATCTTTTGTCCCTGTAATTTTTCCCCTTGCCTTTTTCTCCTTGCACTTAAATTTAAGAAGTCGAAAACTCATAAGTATGATCAGAAAAATATATTAAATTAAGTTAGAAATATATTAAATTAAATTACATATGTAGTTGTGTGTATACAAATGTTTTATGTTTTAACGGAATAAATGTTTGAGAAGATAAAGAAATCTATTGCTTAAATTTTTTTATTGTAATAGTTTAAATAAAATAAAACACATCAATTCACATATCATTAGTCACATGCTTTCAACCTACCCATGTTGTAGATGCTTCCTCATACAACCACAACGACATGATGTACCTAATCATGACAAGATCAATTATAGTTAATAGTATATTATTTAGTAGGCTGTAGCTGTAGCTCATTGTTGTTGAATTTGCTATACAAAATAAAACAACATGATGTACCTAAGAAATACTAATAAATCAACTGGTAACAATATATGGTATTAATGGGCAATTATCAAATCAATGTTTTAACACTAATTTTTAAAATTCAAACTTGTCTTTTTCATATCATGTTATACAATGTACAAAGGTTTGTTACTGATACGTAAAAGTAAACCAAGTTACTTGTTTGTTGCTAGAAAATTATAAAACAAACAAGTCATGCGTCCGTTGCTTAAAATTTGTAAATTGCATTTTATATATATGTTTCTTTCCAGTAAGATAAGAACTTCTGCTCCTACCTTCATTTAGAGTTACAGTCTTTGGTTTTTTGAACGTATCATAATAACTTGGGTTAATATTGTAAAACATTTTATATTTTTCGGTTTATTTGTTTAAACCTAATAATTTTCCTTTTTAAATAAAAAACCATAGTATTTTTTTTCCCAACTTTTTTAATAGTTTTATTGGTAATCTTTGGGTATTTGATTTTTTTTAGCAAAAAAGACTAAATTTTATTTATTCTAAAAAAATATCAATATTTGATAAACTTTTTGGTCGTGACTCATGTCATTTTTTAAATAGAAAAAATTATGTTAAAAATATTGAATATCAGAGTTTTATTTATTTATTTATTTACTTTTTTTTTTGAAATTATGACTTGTAAGACATAAAATTTAAATCACATTGCTAATTTATAATAGGCATACTTTTATAAATGATCTGTGTATTTTATAAAAATTTTTAATATTTTTATTTATGAAGATGGTCTTTATGGGTTTTAGGTTCTTGAATAGTTGGTCCATACAACTTCTTTTTATTTCACGTTTGATTTAAAATTGCTATTACACCATTACTAAATACCATTATCATTTTGTATAATTTGTATACCTTTAAAATAATTCTATATCTAATTTTAATTAATCTCACAACACCCTATAACCAATCCCTACACAATCTCCTTAAACGAGTCTCCTTTATTGATCCATATTCAACGACATCAAAACATAACACCATCGCCACCACACTTGATGTTGAACCCTTTCTCCACCTCCTTCAATTATCATATTTCGTTCTTGATGTAGTAGTGCCGACTCCCTCCCATTCGTTAGTGGGAGCTTGACATGGCAGTAGAAGCTTGATCTTCCCCACGTCGACTACCTAGTTCCCTCCCTAAATCATAAAAACCTTCTTATTATGTTTAACGACATTAGTTATGTAAATAAAATATTGGGGCCCATCTTCCAATCCATAGATTCATTTTCTGTTTGGAAGTAAGACAACAATTTCTCCAAATATTTCCCTTTGTAATATTGTTGACGAGGAAGTCACGATATTATAATGGCTAGCATCGTAGAAGCTCAAGTGTCTGTATAATAATAATAATTTATAGATGATTAGTATTTTAGTTTGAGATTTTGTAAAGTACAAAAATACAATGACCCCATATATAACCAAGTTAGGGAAAGATGTACGTTTCTCTCTTTCTTGAAATGACTTATGCAGATTGATGGGGGGTTTTTAAGCAAAAACATAATAACCAAGCACTAACTTTAAATCCATAAATGTATGGATTGCTTTTCCAAAATTTATGATTGTTATTGTAAGGGAAGCTACTTTATTAAGTAGTTATTACATTTTTGTTCCGTTGATTCAAATATAACGTTGCATATCGAACAAGAGTTTCGTTTGTGGGGTCCATTATATGTTTATAATAATGATAATTAGTGGTTTGAAATGGTAATGATAGGGTGGTGGGTGGTGTAATGATATCGAAACATGTGCAGAGAGAGCTAAAACCCGTCGTGGATCTACAAGATTGATGAACAAGTTTGAGACCTTCTCCGGCATTCTCAGTGATAACCCCGTTCACAATCCTGGTAATGTTGTTTTCCTAAATTTCTTGTTACTTTTAACCTGTTTTTATCATCCGATGCTTTTGTATTAATGGATATGATTAAGATGTTTGTAAACTTCAACTCTAGACGTTAGTTTCCTTGATAACAAAACCAAAATAAATGATGGTCCCAATTGAAAACACAACCTCACTAGGATTATGATTTATAGAAAACAAAAAAATGACTTCATTAAGTGAGGGACCATTACCATATGGTACATGGATGGAAGTTTAAAGTTGTCTTTCTAGAATAGATTAAATTCAATCATACCGAATTATTCATCTATATGAAAAAACTCTTATATTATTTTATTAAAAAACATGAGACACGCCTTATATTTATCAACCAATTTCATCCAAATTTTTAGTAAAATCCTATTAATCATTTTTATTTAAGTGATGTAGCAATTAAATGTGATGTGGTTGATGTCATGGGACTCCTTTGTCATCCATTTGACATTTTATAACTTATCATGAGATAAAACATGATTGACAACCATATCACACCAGCCACGTCACATCTCTACCAAGTTTTACCTTTTGATAAAAAAAAAAAAAATAACATGGAACATCTATGTCATATCTCATTGGCCACAACTATAAGATTATTTAAAATGAAACCGATTAATAGCGTTTTAATTGAAATTTGGATAAATTGATTGGTAAAAAGATAATGTTTTCTGTTTCTAAATAAAAATAATAATATCTGAGTTTTTGCCAATATAGTTGCATAATAGGTTGTATTTTGATGTATTTTACTCTACAATCAGTTTGAAGTTTAATGTACAATGAACTATTTAATGAAAAAATAATTAACAAAAATAATGATATATTTCATTCCTACTTATTTAATAATAACAAAATTCTAATACATATTTAGTATATTAAAAAATAAGTACTTAATAAAGTAATATTTTGTCCATCCATGCCAAAAGCTATGATATAAAAAAAAAAGAAGATATGATGTGCTTTTATATACATTATATATAGATCTAAATAGTAGATATATGTTTTTTTGGATTATGTATTATGTCCAATGACACAAAGGATGGTGGGACCTGGCCTATAAAGCTCATGCCAGTTTCATGTCTAAATTGAATACCGTATCATGATTTTTTATAATTGTTTTTAAATTGCTTGAACGAGTTACCATTTTTCTTTCAAAAATAAATATATAACAAGGGAATGCCTCTCACTGTTGTTTATTCACTCTTTCCTACATAGTAATTAACTAGAATTCAAAGAAAGAATAACTAGCAACGAAATACAAAGTATATAGTTTTGACTGTATCATATAATAATTTATCCAATATTGGTATAGTTTTCTAAGAATTCTTGAAATCCAACCGTAAATTAATTCAACCATAAATAAAGCATACTGCATACGATGTGCTCCCGCGCAAATTCTATTTGTCCTATTCACGTGTTTAATTATTGTAGACAGCTACTGGATTTCTTTTCCTTTCCTCTTCCAGCTTTCACCTTGCCTCCACTAAGCCTTTTGTCCCACCTTTATCTGGTTGGACACTCTGAAAACTCAATACTACCCTTACCTTCTCAAACTTCCACTATTGTAGGGTTACAAATGGAAGGGTACCAACGTCATTTACCTATATTACTGTGTTTCTTCCTGTCATATTTCATTACAGAATCTAATGGACAATGGTCAACTGCAATGTTATCAGTGTTCTTTTTACTGCAATGTTATACTTTTCACTGTTCTTTTTCACAGCTTTGTAGTTTTAACATAATTGATAATACATGATTTTTTTTTGACTTCATCTGGAGTGACTCAATGGGTTAAGTCAAAAAAACTTGCTTAACGATAAATTACTAGTATAATTTTTGTCCCATAAACATGAAGCTTAGTCCCAAGTGAATGCACTTGAAACACATTCATTACATGTTTCATACTTGAGTACAGCGAAATGATAGGCAAAAATAACCAAAATGGGGCGTGACCTACCACAAGAAGGACCACAGACAAACTATCTTCTTTTTACTTTATTCTATAATAAATGTATACATATTAAACGATAAATCTGGGGCCAAAATTCAAACAGCCAACTTCTGCCTCCTACAAAATCTTCCTTTTATAGTGCTACCCACACACTTGCTACAAACTGTAGATTTAGTTACATCAACTTTTTAATATTAACTTTCCAATCCATAACCAAAAGTGGCCTTTTTTATTTTTCGATATAATCCGTGAAACTTTTTCGCTTACCAAGATATCTATTAATTTTTTCATTCTTATACATATCCCAAACTAAAGTAATTTTTTTTTGAACCATATGAAAATAAACCATAAATCATCTTTAATTATATTCCTTATCTACATTTATGAAGACACCAATAAGCATATGCTGTTACATGAGACAAATTCATTTATGATAAGCAGATTTTTACAACTGGAATCGTGTGAAGCTTCGATACTGCGATGGAGGATCTTTTGCTGGGGATAATAAGTTTGACAATGGGGTACAATAATAAATACTATGACTTAAATAGTTTAATTGTTTACCTCTTACTCTTTCTTATCATCATTAACAAATACATACTGTAATCTTTCTTGCTAATAATACCAACATTCTACTAACATTTTCTTCAAAAACAGACATTAGTTCTGTTTTTCCGAGGGCAGCGGATTTGGAAAGCAATTATTGAAGATCTTCTGCCAAAAGGCATGAGGTTTGCTAACAAGGTACTGTATATACAATACACCTCAATTCAAAATCTACTCAATAATTAATGAAGTTCATCATCTTAATATATATATAGTAGTATTACTTTTTGTGTGTATGTTGACTTAAATTTTTCAGGCTTTGCTTTCTGGGTGTTCAGCTGGGGGTTTAGCATCCTACTTGCATTGCAATAACTTCACCACTTATCTACCAAATACCACCACTGTCAAATGTCTTGGTGATGCTGGATTTTTCATGGACTCGTATGTTCTTATATAACTTTTTATTAAAAATTAACAGTTTAATATTTTCGATTTCCAAGTCTTGCTGTAATTAATATATAGCAGTATATATTTTGTTTTTGATTTTCGCCTTTTTGGGTTGCAGACCAGATATCACCATGAACCACACCCAAAGAACTTTCTTTCAGCATCTTGTCACTCTACAGGTACCCCAACAAACTATTTTAAAATATAGTAGTAAATAAATTCATTTCTTTGATATTTCTGTACAAAACAGAAACAATAAAAGGAATTTTTTCTGACAGGGAATAGAACAGAACCTGGATGAGAATTGCACGACTTCTATCACTGATCCCAAACAAGTATTGTTCATTAATAGCTTACACTCTCTTCTTTTCTTTCGATTTTCTTCGTAAACTGAAAATTATTTTGACATAATTGTTAATTGGCAGTGCATCTTCCCTCAGTATCTGTTGAAGTACATAACACCTCCAGTTTTCATCTTAAACTCCGCCTACGATGTATACCAAGTAAGATATAATAAGCAAGAAAGAATTGATATAAGCAAGAAAGAATTCTAATTAACATGTGTTTGTGACAGTTTCACCACATATTAGTTCCACCATCTGCTGATCCACGTGGACATTGGAATCATTGCAAACTGAATCCAAAAGAATGCCTTCCTAACCAAATAAGCGTTCTGCAAGGTTCTTCATTTGTTTCTACAAAGACTAGTTTTAAAAAGTTAATACAAATTACTTGAATGTTTTCATTTTGTTTAGCTTTCAGGGTTGAGATGCTTACAGCTCTGAGGTCATTCGTGTTCTATTCAAGAAGAGGAGGAGGAACGTTTATAAATTCATGTTTCGCTCATTGCCAAAGTGAATCACAAGACACATGGTTTGCACCCGACTCCCCGCAATTGCATAATCAGGTTTCTTATTTGTTGTTTGTTATTGTTGTATAAATCTGCTTTTAATGAATTAATTATTAATCCATTTTCAAACATTATGCAGACAATTGCAGAATCAGTTGGTGATTGGTACTTCGGAAGAAATGTTTCTATAAAAGTTGATTGCCCATATCCCTGCGATACCACCTGTCACAATCTCATTGGTGCGAACGAATACGAATAGTACTATACTCCAATCCAATAAATCCCTCCCATCAAATCAGTGGATTGATTATACATACAATAACTTGAGAATGGAATGGAAGACACCCAGACACAGATAACAACAACATATCACATAGTAATTACCAATTAGAATACACAAATTAGCCCATATTATATTATCATTCATTCTTCATACCTCAATATGCTGTAATTACTAATTACAATACACAAATTAGCCCCTGTTAAGTGAGTGGGCTTGTTCTTTGATCTTGTTTTTTATCTTTTAGCCAAGTAATATCTCTCCAACTCTCTTTCACATTTATCTTAAATAGTTAAATGTTTGCTTCCGTGCTAAAATTTGAATCTGCAATTGATTACACTTTACATTTTCATGACCTAATACTCGATAAATATTAAAATCGACGTAGAATCTAGAAAACAAAAAAGTAAAGTAAATAGAGTCAAGAAGTAGCTGGTTGTTGAAATTTGAATAGACATGACTCTGAAGGCCGTGATGTGGTGGGAGGTTCTGAGGTTTCCATTTGAGATTAAGACCTTCCTTGGTCTAGCAGGTTATTATCGGAGGTTTATCCTTGATTTCTCCAAGATAGTTGTTCCTTTTACTCGGTTGACAAAGAAGACGGTTACATTTCGTTGGGGGCCTGAGCAGCAGACAACTATTCAAAACTTGAGACGGCGGTTGTGCGAAGCATCGATTTTGACATCGCCGGAGGGTGTGAGGACTTTATGGTTTACTGTGATGTGTAGATCACGGGTTTAGGAGTAGTATTGATGCAAAGGGGTTGCCTGATTGCTTACGCTTCGAGGTAACTGGAGCCTCATTAGGTGAATTATCCGACTCATGATTTGGAGCTGGGTGTCGTGGTTTTCGCCCTCAAGATTTGGCGACATTACCTTTATGGGGTCCACTGTACTATTTACACGGACCACAGGAGCCTATGGTACGTGATGGATCAGTCAAATCTAAATATTATGCAGAATCGATGGTTGGATGTGGTGAAGGATTATGATTGCGAGATGCTTTATCACCTGGGTTAGGCCGATACTCTCAGCCGCAAGGCGGTCGCGACTTCGATCAGGGATATATGTTTGAGGATGACCGTGATTACTCCACTTTTGGAGCGGATTTGTGAGGCGCAGGTCGAGGCTGCTATAAAGGGAGAGCACAAGAAGAGTGAGCGTATTGTGGGTCAGGTGGCTTCCTTCGATTATGATAGACGTGGGTTGTTGACTCTTCATCGACGGGTTTGGGTTTCGTATTAGGGCGGTGTGCATCAGGTTCTGATGGGGGAGGTGCACAAGTCTAGGTTCTCCATTTATCCCGGGGTGACGAAGATGTATATGGATCTTCGTCCTGATAATTGGTGGCCGTGTATGAAGCGGGATGTGGTTTGGTATGTGGTGCGGTGCTTGACTTACAGGAAAGTCAACGTTGAGCATCAGCGACCTAATGGCAAGATGCAGCCATTGGAGATCCTCGTATGGAAATGGGAGGATATTACCATGGATTTCATCATGAAGTTATTCTGAACTACACGCGGAGTGGATTCGATTTGGGTCATCATAGATCGACTGTCCAAGAGTGCACATTTCATTCTGATTCAAGAGAGTATTTCTACAAAGAAATTGGCCGTGATTTATATCAGGGAGGTTGTGGCACCTCATGGGGTGCCGGTTTTGGTGGTTTCTAATAGAGATGTTCGGTTTACTTACAGGTTTTGGAAGTGGTTCCATGAAGAGTTGGGTACTTGTCTCCATTTCAGCACAACATTCCATCTGCAGACTGATGGTCAGAACAAGCGGACTATTTAGAACCCTAGAGGATATGTTGCAGGCGTGTGTTTTGAACTTTGGTGGGAGTTGGGATACGTATCTTCCATTAGCATAATTTTCGTATAACAATAGTTATCATGCCAACATTGATCGGCCTCATTTTGAGATGCTCTATGAGAGGAAATGTAGGACCCCAATTTGTTGGAGTGAGGTCGGTCAGTGGGTTATGGAGAGTACCGAGGTGGTACTCAAGACTACTGAGTTGATTCAGCAGGTTCGGAATAGGCTCCAGATAAATCAGAGTCGGCATAAGAGTTATGCCGACAGACGCTAATTAGACTTAGAGTTCCAGATGGGGGATATGGTTCTCTTGAAGGTGTCACCTTGGAAAGGTGTCATCTTATTCAGGAAGAGGGGCAAACTGGGCCCCAGGTATATCGGTCCTTTTAGGGGTTTGGCTCGAGTGGTCCGGGTTGCATATCGCTTGGATCTTCCAGATGAGCTCAATCAGATTTATAGCACGTTCCATGTCTCTCATCTATGGAAGTGCTTATTGGATGATTCCGCAGTGGTACCGTTGTGGAGTTGGTGAAGGTGTAATGACAGCACCGTAAGGGTTCAGAGTGGACTCGGGAGACGGAAGATGAGATGAGGGAGCATTATCCGGAGTTATTCGGTACAACGAACTTCGAGGACGAAGTCTGATTCAAGTCGGGGAGAATTGTAACACTTAGATTTTTTAAGTTTCGTATTTAACCTTCTCATTTAAAAGTTTTTCATTTTAGTGCTTAAGCTAGTACACGGGACGGGGAGGGTGGTACGCTTAGCGTACTAGCCAGGTTTGGATCGTGCTTTTGGACCACGTACGTAGGGCGTACACTTGTGTACGCATGGCGTACATATGATAAGTGAAACCCTAATTTGTAGGTTGTTGCACCCTATTTAAACCTTGTGATAGCCTCATTAGGTCATGTTTAGACAACCTCCATCCCCTCTTGTCCAGAAACTCGAACCCTAAGTGAGATCTTTAGAGTTTGAGCCTTAAAGTGTGATTGTTGGTGCTTTGTGAAGGAGAAGAAGAAGTGAACCATTTGGAGTTGTGCTTGGAGTTTGAAGATCTGAGATTTGTTCATCATTTGCTTTCCCTATGAGGTAAAAAGCTTCCATCTTGCTAATCCATGATGTTAGATCTAGTTTGGTGCCATTTTGTGCTTTTTGAGTCCATGGTTTGATTGTTGAGCCTCTTGATTCACTTCAGAAGTAATTGATGGTAGATCTAGGACGTTTTGGTCCCTTTGTCCATAAAAATGCAAGCTTGGAGGTGTTTATGGACTCATGCATGTGTTAAGCCCCTATATTAAGTTCTTTTGAGCTATAGAACCCCATTAAGCCATTCATGCACGTAAAGTTGTCAACTTTACGTGATAAACCACCTTAAGGAAGTTAGATCTTAGTGTTGGAGTGAAGTCTTAACCGTTTAGGAGCTGAATGGGAAAGTTGGCCAAGCTGGGGAGTATGTTGGGCGTAAAAGCTGGTACGCTACGCGTACAAGCCCCAAAGCGAGTACGCTAAGCATATGAGCTGAGTACGCCCTATATGCTCAGTAGTGGGCTTCAGATTTGTGGGCCTTTCGGTATTGGGTCCATGTTGGACCTTTAGAGTCCAGGGCTTTATTGGGACATCATAATATTATTTTGGATTGATGCTATTTTATTAGACTCTTTGGTTGGAGGCCCATAAAAGGGATTTGGGCCCAATTTGGAAAATTGGGCCATATTTAGGCCTTGGGTGATTATTTTGGAATTTTAGACCTTTGGATAATTGGAATGGGCCTTGGCCTTGGGCCAAGTTGGGGAAAGGGTAAAAAGTTCTTTTATCCTAGTTTGGACTCTTAGTGTGAGTCGGGATCCAGTTAATAATTGGATGTTATTTTGTGATCATAGTGCGGGGATTTTAGCGGGCAAGCACTCAGAGTTTTATATGTTAGATTCAACAGTATGATGTGAGTTTCCTCACTGTGTTTAGCGGGTCGAAGGCAACAATGTTGACCCATGATTATTATGATAGGATGCTAGATGTCTGCGTGACTCTTGCATGTGTTATCTGCTAGTATACCAAGCGAGGTTCGATGCCGGGCGAGGCCCGATGACTGTATTATATGTTATTGGTTTGTGGTTACTGCATGTGGGGCCCGAGGCTGAGTGTGACTCGATGCCGGGCGAGACCCGATGTGGGGAGGGGGCCAGTATATGTTTATTTATGTATGGTATGTGGTATTTTGGGCTTACGATTTTGATGTAGTGGCATACTTTGCTCTTTTTTGGGTTGTATGACAATGTTTGGATTAATGTTTTTATTAATCAAAAATGCAATTTTTGGGTCTTATTTTTGGGACGTTACAACTAGAGGTACAATAGTTTTTACTCCCTTACAAAAATGCATAGCCGCACTTTGTCAACTAGCATATACCACTTCCCTTAATGCATTAGATCAGAATCTTAGGATGTCTAGACGTACTTCACGACAAAGCCTTCACAAATTTTGTAAGTATGTCATGAGATTGTATGGTGCACGATATTTACGTAAACCTACTTGTAGTGACATCCAACAATTATATGCTCATTATTCAAATTTGCATGGCTTCCCTGGAATCTTAGGAAGCCTAGATTGCCTCCACTGGGAATGAGACAATTGCCCGAATACATATCAAGGCCAATACACCCGAGGTGATCATGGTTATCCAACTATCATACTTAAAGTGGTGACCTTATAGTGTCGCAACTAGCATTTTAGCTAAGAAATTCTTGTCTCATGTAAACATCCTCTACTGTGATACTTGTTACCCTAATTTTTTATAGTGTAGCCTATGCTCGTTCAATGACAACAAACTTAATCAACATTCTTAAGTAAAGCTCAAAATCTTATACAATACATCTCTTATATTCAATTATGGTTGAGAACCCTAAAAATTCCGATTCAAGTTTAATATGAACTAGGATTCTCTTATTGGGCCTAATGGACCCATAAACCTTCAACTTGACTATCTTGGGCCTAGAAACCCTAATTGGGCTCTAATTAGACCCACACTTGTAACACTTTAGCATTTTGGGCCATGTGGACCTAAAAAGGCTCTCTTATCCTTAATGGGCCTTGTTCGACCATAAATGATTCCATTAGCCCTAATGGGCCGTAAAATACCTATTGGACTTCTATTGGGCCATAAACCCCTCATAAGGGCCCGATGGGCCGAAAAATAATTTTGGGCTTCATAAATTCGAGCAAAGCCAATAGTGGGCCCAAAATCATTTTATCCTTATCTCTCTTGAGCCCAATTCTCGGCCCATTATGCAATTAAACAAAAAAAAAGAAATGAGGAATTATGTGCATAAGACACCTCATGTTTGCATGGTGGTCTTCCATGCAAACATCACTTCAATCTCTCTCCTCCCCTTAAAACTCTCTCCCTACCACACAATAACTCATTCCAACTTTATCTTTACACTCCATTTTCTCTCAAATCTTCAAGAGTTTCTTCCATCTTTTACTCCAAAAAAATTTCGTGAGTATGCTACTATGTTCAAGAGTTCCTCATCAAAGATCCTAACTTGGTAAGTTACTTCATGATTAAGATGTTAAACTTCATCTTTATGCTAAGATCTTTCATCAAACATCATCCATCTCTTGTTCATGCCCCTAGAATCATATCATCTTCGAAGATCTCCTCAAGAAACAAGCTAGGCCGAAAAACAACATCATTTCCATTTATCTCTTCATCAAAACCGACTTTCACACCTCAAGGTGAGTTCATGCCCCCTATTTTCGATTTTTACTTGGTTTTGGGGGAGAATACAAGTTGCTTTATGTAGATCTATGTGTATATGCATGAATATGTGTGTTTTTCGTGACTTATTTGTTGATTTTGTGCTATTTACTTCATAAATCTAAAAATATGTTAAGAATATTAAGTTTATCACTGGGATCTACATGAAAACCTTGAGAAAAGTATGTGTTATCACATATAATACATGTAAACTAATAGATCTGCGATTTATACACTTAAAATAGCAAAAATGAGTGTTGTGTTCAAAAATCTATAAACTAAACTCATATGATTTTTCTACAATTTTTGGCGAATTTTACAAAACTGTCTATCAGATTTGAAATAATTTCGGACCAACCTGTGAAGGTGATTAATTTCACACTTGTTAGAGGCTATTAAAAATTATGAAAAAATTTGTGAACAAAGTAGACAAATTTTCCAAACTTCCAGAATTTACAGATCCAAATTTCGACTTACGATGATTTTTCTACAAAATTTCCAACAACTAGGTCAGAAAAGCCAAAAACCAGAAAAATGTGTGTTTTCACAAAAATCAAGCCAAAAATGATATTTTTTTGACAAAAATGGGTTTAAAATGTTATTTTTACCACAAAGTAGTCATAAACACAAGTTTTGAACAAAATAGGGACTAAAGTGTTATTTTTACAAAAATTGGGCCTTAATTGTAAATTTTTGGCTTACTGGGCTAAGAATGACATTTTTACAAAAAGTAGGCCTTTTATACTATTTTAGTGAATACTTGAACCAAAACCAACAATAAACTAACAAACAGACCAATTTTGATCATTTCTAGGTTATTGGGCCTTAGTGGCCTATTTATATGTTTGATAGGTTTTTTATACTATTTACGTGCTTATTGGGCCTATAAATACCTTACATGTGAAATGGGCCTTAGTTGTCCTTCTACATATATTTCGGGCCCATGTTATATAATCTCACTCATATTAGGTTTTGAAATTAGTCACATGTTTAGCGATGCCCTGGTGGATCACTTACATAGTACGTTGGGCCTGGAATGAGTTTTATACGTTTATCTTCGCGTAAATTCGATTAAGGATCTAGTGAGTTTTTGTCGGTTGACACCTATTAAGTGTTCGATCATAGCCTGTAGTTATAATCAGAGTCTCTTGGAAGGAGAGCGGGGTTTTGTGTATAGATCCATACGGGGATGACACCCCACACCTGAGCTGTTCGCTACAGTTAGACTACATCAGTCTAGGGTGAGTATAACCTTATTCTATTTTTCAGTAGGCTTTCACTAACGTCAAGATAGGTGAAATTGTCATTATTTAGTATGGTTATGACAGCTCACTTAGAGGAATTAATGTTAGGAAGTTTGCGGAAGACTATTTTCTTTTATGTTGGATTACTCGGAAACTTACTCACACTGGTACCCCCACCTTGGTGTTGGTACGACAACATTAACTATTCTTCTTTTACGGCCAACGTCAGGTTGTCCGGGGACATTCTATCTACATTTTCTTCAATCACTTTTGACGTTCTATTAAAAATAATACACATGCATTAATACAAGATCAAAGATAAACATACCAAACTATCTTAAGAAAATACAGGATTTTCTTGTGATTACAAAGTTATACAAATCATTTTCTCAAATATACTTATGAACTTACCAACATTATATATGTTGACGTTTTCAAAAGAACTTGTATTCTCAGGGACTCGTTAAGCAGAAAAATCAACAAGAATAGGGGACTTTGTTTTGTGTACTGTTAAACATCATACAGTGAATGTTTTGGTCATGTTACTTAAAAGATTGTACCTGATGTAAACAATGGCAGTTGTATTATATTATGCATGGTAATGATGGTGTTATGTTTCATTTATATTCACTGTAATTATATTACAAGATGAAGTCACACGCAATCCCCCGGATGTTTCTGACGTCTGGTTCGGGGGTGTGACATATTGGTATTAGAGCATTGTTTATAGTGAACTGACATATCTAACCATACAAGATATGCAACTATAAATAAAATGGTACTAAACTACTCTGAACATAATAATTAAAATACATACCTATGTGTGCGTTTTACAATAATAACACAACAAGAACAATAAAAGTCTTTGGAGGATTTGAACATCGCTATTAAACCCGGGCAGTTATGTAGTCATATTGGGGGTGAATGTAGCATGATCAACTACATTCATTCAAAATATGACCAACATGTGTTTGGGAGTAATTGTGATGGACAATGAATCAAAAACTTACCATTTAATTATCCAAAGAGCTTATAGAACCAAACCTAAACAAAATTAAAATACTATAAGAGTATTTGGTGTGCTATTTGTTTCTAGTATTTATACCCCTTTGGGCCATACACTATGGACGAGCATCATTAGCCAGGAGACCCCTATCTCCCTAGTGAGGGAAAAACAGGGTGGCTCGACCCAGAAGAAGACCCAGAAGGAGACTCAGAGGAAGAACCAGAGGAGGAACATGAAGTCGAACTTGCATATGGACCCGCCGAGTCAGTAGTGGACCTTGAAGAGGAAGAGCCCGAGGGCAATGACGATGATGCCTCGGATGCAGAATCTGATGTCATCAATCCTCCATGCATGGCCAGAGTACCGACTTATCGTTTGGGCCCCGGTGGCCCCACGCCTCATAGGCAATCAGTATTGGAGATAGATTCATCATCAGGGGATATGACCACACTACGATAGGATCCGAGGTTTCTTCGATCTTAGTCATAGAGGACCAGCTGACCGGGCCCTCCCAGTCATGGTCCGACGCACCCGAGATATTGATAACCAAGCTCTGGACACCCCAAATCAAACGGACCATATGTGGTTGCTATTGAGAGAGATGAGAGACAAACACAAGAAGTGAACGGAGACTCCCGAGCAAGACAATTAGTTTGGGAGGTATGACTACGAGATACCGAGTGACAAGTAGCTCGTCTCCGAGGTGCATCTACTTCATCAGCACCACCACCAGACACTTTTCGCCACAATTAGGATCAACCTTTTCTTTCACCCCCTACTATCCGATATGACTCTCTTTCGTGTACTGAGACGGTACTTACCAATGAAACAATTATGTGCTATCTTTATTTCATAAATTTAATTATATGCACAACCGAACCCTCGAAACCACTAGATACTTAAGGATCTCGAAACTAGAACAACCTATATACTCTAAGGATAGACGCAACGATCGTGCCAAATCTGCGATTACCTACTACCGTAAATACATCATAGGGATGTAGATGGAAACAATGAGAATCATACGATAAGACGCAAAATTTATAGAGTACTACCAGGAATGACGATCATTACTTACGATCTGGCTTATCAACATGCAGCAGGAAAATATCATCCCACAGAAATAAAAAGCACATCCACGAGACACCGCTCCTGCAGATTGACTCTACTACATTCCAAGCTGTTGTAACAGCGACAATAACCGCTTCTATGGCACAACTCAACGCAAACAACACCAATAGAGGTGGAAATAGCATCGACAACTCCAACTGTAGGAACGAGCACAGAAACCAACAAGTGAGAGCTTATCAAGGCACTCCAAACCCCAAGCTTAAGAACAGGAAGCGAAAGTCTGGAAGTAAGAGAAAGGGACAACCAACTCAAGGGTTCTCGAAGAAGCAACATGTTGTTGCTGTCCATGCGACCATGACACCTACTACATCAACACCAGCGAGATCATATGCTGGAAGCCTTCCAAAATGCAACCAGTGCAATTTCCATCATAAGGGAGCCTACCGGGAGCCGTATTGTAAGAGATGCAACCAAAAGAGTCACACCACCAAATACTGTAGAACTTATCTACGACAGAATGAACAGCCAAACAACAATAACAACAACAATCGCAACAACCTTAACAACAACACCAATGATGGGACCAATCACACCTCCTATGGGTGTGGAGGAACCGGTCACTTCAGGCGTAATTGCACCAAGGAGCAGAAGGATCAGGAAGAGTCATGAAGGGGATGAATCTGGTGAGTTTTTGTCGGTTGACACCTATTAAGTGTTCAATCATAGCCTGTAGTTATAATCAGAGTCTCTTGGAAGGAGAGCGGGGTTTTGTGTATAGATCTATACGGGGATGACACCCCACACCTGAGCCGTTCGCTATAGTTAGACTACATCAGTCTAGGGTGACTATAACCTTATTCTATTTTTCAGTCGGCGTTCACTAACATCAAGACAGGTGAAATTGTCATTATTTAGTATGGTCATGATGGCTCACTTAGAGGAATTAATGTTAGGAAGTTTGCGGAAGACTATTTTCTTTTATGTTGGATTACTCGGAAACTTACTCACACTGGTACCCCCACCTCGGTGTTGGTACGACAACATTATCTATTTTCTTTTATGATTGGATTACTCGAAAACTTACTCACACTAGTACCCCCACCTCGGTGTTGGTATGACAGCATTAACTATTCTTCTTTTACGGGCAACGTCGGGTTGTCCGGGGATATTCTATCTACGTTTTCTTCAATCACTTTTGACGTTCTATTAAACAATAACACACATGCATTAATACAAGATCAAACATAAACATACCAAACTATTTTAAGAAAATACAGGATTTTCTTGTGATTATAAAGTTATACAAATCATTTTCTCAAATATACTTATGAACTCACCAACATTATATATGTTGACGTTTTCAAAATAACTTGTATTCTCAGGGACTCGTTAAGCAGAAGAATCAACAAGAATATGGGACTTTGTTTTGTGTACTGTTAAACATCATACATTGAATGTTTTGGTCATGTTATATAAAAGATTGTACCTGATGTAAACAATGGCAGTTGTATTATATAATGCATGGTAATGATGATGTTATGTTTCATTTATATTCACTGTAATGATATTTCAAAATGAAGCCACGCACAAACCCCCTGACGTTTCCGCCGTTTGGTTCGGGGTGTGACATATAGGGTTTGTGGATATGACATGCATTATTTGGTTCTACTGGTTCCCTAAATGGCATAAATTTTCTTAACATGTCTTAATTATTTGACATAATGTATAACGGGACTACACCAGATTCTTTGTTTGTTGTGCATGGAA
This sequence comes from Lactuca sativa, assembly GCF_002870075.4. Lineage (NCBI taxonomy): Eukaryota > Viridiplantae > Streptophyta > Magnoliopsida > Asterales > Asteraceae > Lactuca > Lactuca sativa. The sequence goes on from NC_056624.2 coordinate 230,888,517, forward strand.
CGTCTTACATGTACGTGTATTATCTTGTGGACGGGATCTATATGGAGCATTATTGTTTTGTGAAGACTTTGTCTTGTCCTAATAATCGAAAGAGCTTGAACTTTAAGAGAGCTTATGAGAAGGCGATGAAAGATGTTGAACAAGAATTTGTCATTCTTAAAAAAACATTGGCACATCTGAAATACTATGTAGTTTTTGTTGAAGAGAAGAAAATGAGTGAAGCGATGTAGACTTGTATCATATTGCATAATATGATTCTCGAAGATGAAGGAAATGCAACATGTGAGTATAATGAAAACGAGATCGTTCCACCGAAACAAACATTTGAGGTTGGAAGTGAAGAGTACTTGACAGGAAGAAGAACAATTCATGATGTTGAGATCCATCATGATCTTCACAGAGACTTGGGGGAATATATTTGGATCATTGACCACATCGATCTTAATGCAGAACCGATCGATCATTTAGAATGCCCTTTCTTCGATGAAGATGTCCTCTAGTTTGTAGTAGCTATGGTGGTTCAAGTTTTTATTTTAAATGTTTAACTAGTTATGTTTCTACGTTTTTTCATTTTGAAGTTTGTAAGGTTAAGAATTTAAGTTGTTGTTGTTATTATTATTATTATTATTGTTATTATTATTATTATTATTATTATTATTATTATTATTATTAATTTTTTGCAATTAAAAATATTTAAAGAAAATGTTAAATTCATATCGACAAAAAGTGTGGTAACCTACCCCTCCTAAATGAAAACATGATGAATAGGTGTGGCAAAAATTGAGGTGGAGCCAAAGTGACAACACTTCGTGTCGAAAACACAGTACCACTCCTTCTAGCCTCCATATTTCTTAGTCAAATCCTCATTCGACAAAATATCTCCAAATATCACACATAAAATAAAGGACTCGGTCTTCTCTCAACTCAAGATCAAGAATCGCAATAAACTAATATATGTTTTGCTATGATAATTTTATGATCATCACCATATATTATTTTCCAAAGTCGACAATAAGTAGCTACTTTGCAAATACCATGATTCCATTGTAGAGAGCTAAGCAAGCACAATAAATGGTTTCTTGTAAAGAACTGAAGTTTTAAAGATACAATTCAGATGTATGAATAGTCTTCTTAGTAAATTACATGACTTTATGTGTAGAAGCTTTCCCACCTCCATATTTTTGATGGGTTCTACATGTAATAATGCGTAAAATACCTTAAAATCTTAAGGGTACATGCAACGTAATTTGATTTATTTCATAACTCTATTAAACAACAAAATTTTTAAACCCTAATGTAATTCAAAATTCACAAAGATATAAGATTCCTCAGATTTGTTATTGTAAGCAAACCCTTTTGATCAATCCAGTAGTCTCGTGAAAACTAGTTTCAATTGTGTGCAAATCTCTAATGGTTCACACCCACAACACAAGAACCCTAGAAGATTTAGGAGAGATGGGAGAGGTAGGCAATTTTCATATTTGGTATGTCTAATAGCATTATCCGAAAATTCCAAAGTGTAAGGCCCTATTTATAGCTGATTAGGAAACACCTAGAAACCCTAATTTGAACATAAAATAATATTATTTAAAATAAGGTAATTATCTAGTTTCTTAATTATCTATACATGAAGGCTTCCGGAATACTCCAAGAAGAGCCTCCAAACTGTCAACCATTGGAAGGTTCTGGAACTTATCATTTGCTCAACTTTTGAATAGTTACAATTATAGCTCTTCAACTTTTAATTAATTCTATTTAACCTAGAATTAATTCCAAATTAATCTTGATTAATTCTAAAATATTTTTATAACTATTTCTAATTAATATATTAGTTATATAATATCTAAATAAAACATTTCTCTCTCCCTAAAATCAATTTAGACAATTTCTTGGTCATAAGGGCAACCCAAAAAGGACTTTACTCTTATTCATCAATATTATACCAATTTAGTTAGGACCTTAGACACCTTAATCCAACAATCTCCCACTTGTATATGTCGCTAACTACAATTGCTCGTACAACTCTGAATAACCAGTAAATAGTGTTTTCAAGACACTACCAAACTTTGTTGGTCCTAAGACAAGTGATCACCTATTCCTTCATTCTTCTCGATATTTTATGAACAAGAGACATGGATTAGAATCAATCTCTTGTCCAAGATTCCGTTTCTTGATATTCTCGTTTTGTGAGGACGTCGTTAGACTACCAATTAAACACATCAATTTAGCCTTGGTTGGGCCCAACACTATAATGTCAACATCAAAACAATGAGGGGCCCAAAGATATCACTTTTCCTTTTAAGGCAAAAGGAATGAATAAACTTCAACTATGTAATCATACAATTTCACTCATCAAGTCATACATGGAATTACACTTTATAGCACCTAGTCACAAGATGCGTTGGAGTAAACCAATGTACTACCAACTCGTAAAATATGACTTACATATATCCGTTTTAAGAATAGAGGGTATTATCATCTTATAATTACTCGTGATTAAATCCAGGAAGTAATCTCTAAGCGCAGGTTTGACCAATACTCAAAATCTCTATTTCTAGGTACTCATGAATTCTACAGCAATCCCAATGCAATGTTCAACCTTTATGGACAATCTACAAACAATTCATGACAACCTTAAATCAATACTTACTCCCAAAGTATTACCGACCGTGGTCTCCGAATAACTATATATTTAGGAAGTAAAACATGAAAAATGAAATGCCATAATAAATTAATTAACAACTAGCATCATACACATTGAATATAAATATAACTCTATTTAATTAATCACTATTCAATCACAATTTTAATTCTCTTATGATGATACACGATTCACCACAAGTGCACCCTCTTTAACCTTATGTCTAATATAATGATATTTCCTCTCAATGTGCCTAGATCTACCATGATCTTTAGGTTCTTTTGTCAAAGCTACCGCACCCTCATTGTCGTAGAAAATATCAACTAGTTCTTGGAATTATGGAACAGCTCCAAGATCTCCAGTAAAATTCTTTAAGCATATAGCCTCCTTTGCTACCTTGCTTGCTGCGATATACTCTGATGCACAAGTAGAGTCAGCCGCCGTTTGTTTCTTGGAACTTGTGTAAGTTACCACTCCACCATTTAACAAGAAAACCCAACCAGATTGAGAATAACTGTTATCTTGCTCTGTTTGAAAACCGGCGTCACTATACCCATTCACCTTAAGTTCATATTTGCTGCCAAAAACTTGTAACATCCCAAAAATCAATGTAAAATTTTTATTTTTATTTTCAAAACCACACCAAAACCATAAATTGTTTACAAAACATAGTCTCCAAATATCAAAATAATAAATTAGAGTATCCCAAATCAAATCTCATAATATCTATGATCAAGCCTTCGCATTGCCCCGATCATCTGAAGTACCTGAAACATAACACTTAAACTATAATCCAAAGCCTAGTGAGTTCCCCCAAATTACCATACAACATAACATATATAAATAATACATACTGGGTCCATAACCTTCCGGTTGGATTACCCTCGACCCACAACCTTCCGGTTGGATTGCCCTGACCCACAATCTCACGGTTGGATTGTCCTGGTCCACAATCTCATAGTTCGATTGACCCTTATGGCCCACAACCTCATGGTTGGATTGCCATCAGACCAGAACCTTTCGGTTGGATTTCTCAGGTTTGTTGACTGGCAGTACAAAGCAGTACAATCTTAACCTAACCACATTATGTCGACATGTATAATAGATAAAACACATAACAACAAACATAGAATCATGCAGGTCTTAACAGATCACTACCACAAAGCAACATTCTAAACTAGAATACACAATCTATTGGGCCAACATTGGTGCCTTTGACACACAAGTATAGTGAGGAAAACTCATCTCATAGTCTGAAAATATAGCTGAACAAGTAACTGATCCAACTCTTGCCTCTACGAGTCACTTATACAATATACACTGACCTAGTCTCAAACTACTGTCTAAAATACCCAAAATGCCCCTAAGCCAAACTTAGTCAAACCCCAGGTCAAAGATCAATGTCGTCAAGACAAAAAGTCAAAGAAGGTCAAACTAAGTAAGTACGCCCAACGTACTCAGTCTCTACATTGAGCGTAGATGAGACTAACCAAAAAACATGGGACTTTAACCCAATATGTGCAACGTACCCTTTGGTACGCACAATGTACTTCGTCTGAATTGTAGTCTCCTCATTAAGTGCTTATTTCACAAGGACTTTCCATCCAAACTCATATCTGGCCCCCAAAACATTCTCTTAAGTCTTAAAGTTTCCACCTATATGACTTTCTATGACTAGAAAAGCTTAAGAAGCTAATAATCTAACTTATTAATCCATTAAGACATCATAACTCTTGCATGGAAGGGATGAAAAGACCAAGATCAGATTTTTATGGTTCCTAATAGTGACATAATGGATAAAGTTTTCAACTTTATCCATTAGGATGGTCCAAACAACCAAGATCTAGTATTTACGTCTTAAAGGGACCAAAAATGCATCTTTCTCAACTTAATACATTTAGTCCAAGTCTCCAGCCTTCATATTTAAATTAATATGATGTTTAGATGGATAAAGTTTCCAACTTTATCCATAACATGGTCACAAACTTTCAAGATCTAAATTTATGCAATAAAGTGACCAAAAAGCTCATAAAACCCAAAACTAGCTAGATCTAACAAATTCACCATCAATATTCAAGTGTTATACCTTCTAGAATTGAGAAAAGCAATGTAGGCTTCGGATCCACAAGCTTGAGCTTCAACAATCAACAAGCTTGAACTTCTCTTTCATCCAAAATGCACTCAAAACACATAAAAAGGCTCAAGATTTGTTCTAGGGGGTTAGGGTTTCGATTTGGAGGCTCATGATAGGAAGGACCCCAAGGGTTAGAGACGTTAAATAGAGCTCAAAACCACAAAAATAGGGGGTTTACTCTGCAGCGGTACGCCCAACATACCTAAAGTTACGCCCAACGTGACACCCTAAAAATGCGACTTCCTCAGCCTAGTACCCCAACGTACTTGTAGTGTACGCCCAACGTAGGCTTTGGATCCACAAGCTTGAGCTTCAACAATCAACAAGCTTGAACTTATTTTTCATCCAAAATGCACTCAAAACACATAAAAAGGCTCAAGATTTGTTCTAGGGGGTTCGGGTTTCGATTTGGAGGCTCATGATAGGAAGGTCCCCAAGGGTTAAAGACGTTAAAATAGGGCTCAAAACCACAAAAATAGGGGTTTTACTCTGCAACGGTACTCCCAACACACCTAAAGTTACGCCCAACATAACACCCTAAAAATGCGATTTCCTCAGCCTAGTACCCCAACGTACTCCTAGTGTACGCCCAACGTACTACCAAACTCTCCATCTCAACTTCAAACAACCATAACTTCTTCGTTCCAACTCCGTTTTCGGCGTTCTTTATATGCACGAAAAGGTATTGAAGAGGCCCACAATCCTATATGATTAATTTTAACTTAAAAGATACCGAACTAAAATCCTTATCCCAATAAATAATCCCTTAGCATCATTTTTCCTGTTTTACCCTTTGACTCCAAAACACAAACCAAGGGATTGGATCGTATAACCAGTATTAGCAACATCCAATACGGTCTAAACCTTATTCCTTAAATCCCATGATCTTTACTTGACCCATTTATTGTCCACAATCCCGAAATAAGAAACTTCTAGAAACAAGCTGTTACAACTCTCCCCTACTTAAATTAGATTTCGTCCTCTGCCATGCTAGTCGATCCTCCCCGAACTTCCTGAATTCCGTTTAATACTGAAGATTCATCCTATACCGACGACTGCCTCCTAAACCCACCATCCAAACCCCATCTTAGCATAAATCACTTATCTATCCGAAAAAAATGAGCCTTAACACTCTGCCCTCAACCAATGAAAGAAAACTAACTGCTATGCCTGAGAACTCAAACAACTACCTTACTCTTCCCAACTGGAAGACCTCAAATCGCAGTGACAACCACTTAAAGTAGAAAACTTCTCGAAAACTAGAACCCATCCATTTAAACTCCGTAAATTATTCCCTAGGACTGTTGATCATTCATTCGTTGTACCCTCCCCTAGTCCCTGACTAGGAACACCACTCAACCATGTACGTTTAACCATTTTTCATCGTCTTGGTTTGTAATGTATTCAACTTTTGATTCCCCAAAACTAGTGAATATGAGTTAGGAGATGGAATTTAAGCTATTCATTAACCGGAGACGTGTTGAAATGGAAATTGAAATTCCGTAGTCAAATGACATTATTTGATAGATTTCACGAACCAGTTTTAGTTCGGAATAATTCGTCGTAAAAGAATTTATCATTATTCACCAATTTTATTTTCACAAGACCTTTTTTAAATAAAATGTGTTAGATTCCTTAAACCATTTTTGATAAACTACTCATATTGATTAGAGTCAATATATGACATCCTATAACTGTTCCTATTTTTTCCAATTGTTACAAGGCCCCGGGACGAAGCTCCGACGGTCTAAGTTAGTATGAGTGACTGTCTGAGAGTGTAGAGATTAGGATTTTTTCTATAAAGAATTGATCCTATCCTCTGAAGGATAAGGATCCCTTTCATACATGTCATCTGTTGAGCATGATCCTAACGGTTTCCTTTGTCCCGTCTGGGCCGACAATAGGGATGAGATTTAGAACCGGAAAACCGGACCGGAACCGGAATATGTAAAATCGGTCCGGGTCCCGGGTTTAAAGAATAAATCTATCCGGGTTCCAGGTAATCCGGGTTTTGGGTCCTTCGGGTCCGGGTAAACCGGGTACAAGAACCGGAACCGTGTTAGGAACCGGAACCGGTTTTAGGGGCCGGAACCGGTTTCTATGGAAAGTTTAAAATATGCATATCTCATTCGTTTGAAGTCGGATTGGCATGAGGTTTTTTCCGTAGTATAGTTTATAGTTTTTACATGATTTTAGATTATAATTTTTTCATTTTTGGGTTTATATTCATTGACTTATAGTCTCTCAAAGTCAGGATATCAAAGCTGGAAATTTTATGTTTTTCCAGTTTTTTTTGTATATTGTGATAGTTTTAAAACATGCATATCTCATTCGTTTTAAGTCGGATTGACATGAGGTTTTTTTCCATATTATAGTTTATAGTTTGTACATGATTTTAGACCATAATTTTGTCATTTTTGGGTTTATATTCATTGACTTATAGTCTCTCAAAGTTGGAATATCAAAGCTGCAAATTTTATGTTTTTCCAGCTTTTTTTTGTATATTGTGATAGTTTTAAAACATGCATATCTCATTCGTTTTAAGTCGGATTGACATGAGGTTTTTTTCCATATTATAGTTTATAGTTTGTACATGATGTTAGACCATAATTTTGTCATTTTTGGGTTTATATTCATTGACTTATAGTCTCTCAAAGTTGGAATATCAAAGCTGCAAATTTTATGTTTTTCATCTTTTTTTATATTCTGTGATAGTTTTAAAATATGCATATCTCATTCGTTTGAAGTCAAATTTGCATGGGGTTTTTTCCAGAGTGTAGTTTTTAGTTTGTACATGATTTTAGACTATAATTTTGTTATTTTTGGGCTGTTTATTCATTGTCTTATAGTTTCTTAAAGTCGGGATATCAAAGCTGAAAATTTTATGTTTTTTCAGCTTTCTTTGTATTTCGTGATAGATTTAAAACATGCATATTTAATTTGTTTGAAGTCGGAATAGCATGCGGTTTTTTCCAAAGTGTAGTATAGAGTTTATACATGATTTTAGACTATAATTTTGTCGTTTGTCGTTTCATATTCATTGATTTATAGTCTCCCAAAGTTGGGATATCAAAGCTGCGAATTTTTTTTCTCAGCTTTATTTTTGTATTTTGTGAAATTTAAAAACATGCATTCGACCCACTTTACCCGGTTCTCCGTGTGACATCCCCAAAATCACGGCCAGAAAAGACCGGTTTGTTTATGCTTTGTTTAAAAATCAGAGTTACATTTTAAATGAAAGTATTGCGGAATTTGTCCCAAAACAAAAATATGATAAAGATTTATCAAAAGCATTTCCATAGAAATGTATTTCATTAAAAGACTCGGGATGTCATGTTCGTACAGATCAAAAGCATAAACAGTACAATATAAGCCTTACTACATTATTTCATATCTACAGGCCTATATCCGTAATCTCTCGTCCAAAACATCACACCTATGCTCATGCGCCACTACCTGTAATACATAAAACTGAGTGGGTCAGGCTTGGGAGCCTGGTGAGCACATAGGATTTTCAACCCACAATAAATAAGTTTATTAATTTCATCGATCAACAATAACCCGATTACCCGTTCCCGTTATCCTCACTTTACGTCCCTAAACACCTATCATAAGGGACCTAGCCTAAGGATCATCATCGGGACGGACACTACTGCTAAGGGGATTCCTCAGCAATAAATGTCCTAAAGGCAACCATGTGGGGGATGGAGTACACCGGTGAACATATCGTTCACAAACACCTACAGGTTGCGAGCCTGCTAGTGTTCCACTGGACTGTCTAGAAGAGTCCGTGGTCGTCATCCATACTCCGCTAGATGACAGAATCAACAACATCAACATCGAGGCCTCTCATCATTTTATCACACATCACCTATTGCATCTACCCATGTTTTACCCCAACATTTTCGTAGATATAAAATACATATACAGTTTAAATCATTGAAAACATGTATAACAACGTTCATCTAGCATAAATAGCAAGTATTCAGATAATATGCACACATAGCACGTAATTTATATAAAATACTTCATATCTATATGTAAGTTGAAAGTAACTATGCACTCACTTGTTAAGGTGATGATTCCAAAATCGGGCAGCGCTTGCTTCTAACGATTCTATTTTCCTTCGAAGAAACCTAGCATTATTATCGCTAAATTTTAGTCTAATATTTACCGTGACCAACTATTAGTCTTATTATTATTATTATTATATAAGCGTTAAACAATATTTTCCAACCACTATGTACAGACAGGGGCCAGACATAAAACACCGGAGGGCAGGACCATTTTGGCATATAGCACTTCTGAAATCCAACAACCCTATGCGGCCCTTTAAACCAGATTCCCCGTACCGCGAGTAGTTAAAAAAAAATATTATAACGACACTTATATAAGTTATAATAATAGCTCAAATATTTATTATAAGTTCATAATAACAATACTAATTTTAAATATAAGCTATATTAAAATAAGGTAAGCATAACTTACTTACAAGGGGGTTTTAGCTAGGAGTCGGGCTCTGCAGGGGCAGAACTTCGTCGCTGAATCTTTCTAAGAAAGATTCGTGCAGCGCTTCAGCGCTCACCTTACTATACTAAGCTACAGAAAGAGAAGTCGAATCACGAGGGACCGAAATGCTCGGGGGATAAGGAGAGAAAGACTCTTGAATCAAGAGAATGGTGCAAGAAATATGAGAGCCCAAGACTCTTATTTATACTAATTGAATTTTCAAAAACTACCCTCCATAATTACTTAATGACCTTTTAGTTATATAAACAACTAAACACCCCTCTATAATACTATTATAAATGGATTTAATGATATTTGTACTAAACTAATGTCGAAAGAACTCAACATTAGTCTTATAATGACCGCATCGTCGATACCTTTCTAATGATATATACATATGTATATATATGTGTACGTATACATGATTTATACTTTATTTTAATACGTAAATATGCTATTATAATTTGTAACTCGTTCATACGAACTCCGTTTTTGACGTTCTTTATATCCACGCGTAGGTAAAGACGTACTCTACAACTTTCGTTTAGACTCCGTCGGCTAATTTTGACTTTATTTTTAAAGTTATATTTTTAACAAGCCGGGACAGGATTGGTCTGTTTAAAATCTCATAACTTCTTCATACGAAGTCAGATTTGGGCGTTCTTTTTATCGATGTTCTTAGTTTAACATATTCTACGACTTTCGTTTAGATCACTAAGGCTAAATCTCGCTCTATCGTAAATTCACTATTCATGCTTCCCGGTATCGTGCCGGTTCTGTCGTGAAACTTCGACGGGTCATAACTTCTTCGTTATAACTCAGATTTCGGCGTTCCTTATATGCACGGAAACCTTGAGACATATTCTACAACTTTATGTAGAGATATCGGGATTATCTCACACTTTAATTTTGACGCTCATTTTTATTCTTTATTAATTATACATTTATAATTAAATAATAAACACATATAATTCACATAATACTCAAATATTTCATCTTTATTACTTCAAAAAGAGTTACAAGAGTTGACCTAGACTATTACATTGACAAAAATGCTTAGCCCTGAAACCCGGACGTTACACTCCGGGTTTTTCGGTTTTAGACCCACTTTATCCGGAACCGAACCGGAACCGGTTCCTATATACCGGTCCGGTTTCCGGTCCTAAAAGATATCGTTAACTGGTACCCAGGTTTTCCAGGTCCGGGTCTACCGATCCGGGTTTGGACCCACTCTCATCCATAGCCGACAAGACGTGGGGAAGTCCCTTTGAAGAATTGTGCACAACTAGTGGTCCTCTCTGTTATTGGTGTAGAGGGAATAAAGGATAATGCCCTGATCATTACACTTGTCGCCCTAGGGAGTGATCAATCATGTTTTGGCTTATTATATACTGGAGATCATCATCTGGAGTTTGGACCTGGGTACAAGAGTGCCAAGCGTTAGAGTCCCAATGTGAGACCGCGAGGGCGAGGGCCCAAATCTGACACTAGGCTGGTGAGTGGGGGTTTTAGATTCGATGGAATCTTGTATCTTGGTCTGGTTTGGTGAAATTCTTTCTTTGGTTATCTGATAACCCAGAATTAGCCTTCCTCCACCCTTAAAGTACATTTAATCAGATTGAGTTTCATCTACGTCTTTATCAAAGTTTGAAAATTTTCTTCAATGCTGCGAGGCAATGTTTCTTCGTTATGGCTTTTGATAACCATGCATTTGACATTTCTACCGATTTGATTTGCAAACACTTTGTACAGCAGACGATGGTATGTTGCCCTGACGTTCAAATGACTTTTATGGTAGCAAAAGGTGATGTGACCAGTATGAAAAGTAATTTTCTCTTCATATTCTCTTCTCATATGAACTTGATGATAGCACTTGCAGGCATCAAGGAAACACTTAAACTGAAATCCTTTCAAGGACTCAACTTTCTAGTCTATCTTTGGGAGAGGGTAGTGATCTTTTGGGCATACGTTGTTTAGGTCAGAGTAATTGATACACATCCTCCACGACCCATCTGGTTTTTTCACCATCACTAGATTTTCTATCCAGGTAGAGAAAATTGCCTCTCGGAGAATGCCTGCATCTACCACCTTCGCCATTTCTGTATTTATTGCTTTGTTTCTATCACCCGCTTGCCCCCATCTTTTTTTTGATGGGGGATGCTAATCGGGATAACATTCAAAATGTGCTCGACGACCTCGCGTTCGACGCCTGTTATATTCGTAGATTAATAGACAAATACCTTGGAGTACTGTTTCAGAAGCACGACTGACCTTGTTGTGGTTTCTTTCAATAGGTTGGTGCCTATTCGTACTGTTTGCTCTGGATAATATGTGTGGATGATGTGTTTTTTGTGTGGAAACTTTTCTTTGATTTTTTCAAGGCTCGCACTTTTTCTGGTGCGACAATGATTTGATGGCAGTGTTGTACGCGTGGGTTAGTGATAACGATTATGGCTAACCTGGCGTATGTGCTGAACTTGATGATACTGTGGATTGTTGATGGTATGACCTATAGTTTATAAAGCGTCGGTCGTCTGAGCAATATATTGTGTTCTGCTGGAAAACGTACCACTGAGAATTCAGTCGTTCGTGTGATCTTGTCTTTCCCATCGTGATTGACTAATGTGAGCGGGAGATGTATGGTGCTCAACGGCCATAGACTATGCCTGGTGAACCCTACGAGTGGACCGCTTATTGGAGGTTTTAGACCCTCCTTCCACGACGTAGGCAGCCGCCATAAGTAATGTTCGTAAAGTACATCGGTGCTGCTATCATTGCTTAATCATTGTTTTATATCATCAATTTCTTTGATAGAAGCACCTGTCAATACAATATCGTCCACATACAATATCATCCACATACCATTGCCTTAATGCTTGTTTCAAACCATATAATGACTTTTGGAGCTTGCATACCATTTGTTGATTTTTGGAATTGGCATTTTTACATTTATACCCATGTGGTAACTTCATATAGACTTCTTCATCTAATTCTTCATTGAGAAAAGCATTATTAACATCCAATTGAATGAGTGGCCATGATTTTTGAACGGCTAAAGTTAATAACAACTTCATTGTTACATTACTCTACCACAATTATACTTACTCTACCACAATTAGTTATGTGGTTAGGATTAGTTAGTTAATTTAATCATAGTTGTTAGCTGTTAGGTGCAAGTTAGTATCTAGTAGCGTAGTATAATGAGAATTGTATATAGTTCTTTTCTTTGTAATAGTGTAGATGCTTCTTGACTGAAAGTTGTTGATTGACAAGAAGAGTGCCAAGATTATGCTAGCGATGAAGAAAATACAAATCAACTGAAGAAACATTTGAGTTTTGAGAAATTTCTCCGTACATTTTTACAAACAAAAGATTGAAGAATGCAAAATAATGATGTGAAGAAGTCAAAGAGATACAAATTGATTGAATCAAGCAAACGAAAATCAATCAAAGATTGTGAAGAAAGTACAATCGATAATCTAATTTAGAATCGAGGATGCAGAAGCAAAATTCGCTCTGATACCGATCATCGCCAGATCATCAGAGAAAAAAAGGGGGAAATGACTTGTGTATTCAAGAAGCATCTACACTATTACAAAGATAATAAATATATACATCTCAATACGCTACACACTAGATACTAACTTGCGCCTAACAACTAATAGCTAAGATTAAATTAACTAATTAATCCTAACCATATAACCAACCGTGGTGGAGTAAGTATAGAATAACTGAAAGTACATTGGTAATAGATAAATAATAATAAAGTGTCAAAATCGAAAACTGATAATATAGTGATTTTCGTGTCATTTGCCTTTGTTTTAATTCAAAAAATGTAAATATATAATATCAATTTAATATTTATAAATATCAATTTGGTTTCTTATAATTCGCACCACGACTATACTGAAAAGCAACCAAAAAATACATTTTTTAGAAGAAATCTTAAATTTAATAATTGAACATATTATAGAGGATCTTAGTTTATGTTCATTTTTTTATCTTTGATTTTATCAAATCATATTGAATATTATACACCTCTTAATAGTATTGTTTTGCAGTAAAGAATAACGTTATAGCCACATCATGTTTGTATCTCAAAAGTTTGCAAAATAGTTATTATATATGCATTTTATATTCTGAAAGAAATTGAAATTTCTGAAAGTTTTAAAAATTTGAAGTTTCTTGAAAAATTTAAGAAATTTTGTGCATTTGTTTGTTTGCATTGTTTTAAACGATCATTTTTTTAATTTTACAATGGTGGCAAAATATCAAAATTGGGTCCATAGCTCAGTGGTAGAGCATTTGACTGCAGATCAAGAGGTCACCGGTTCGAACCCGGTTGGGCCCTTTAAAACTATGTATTTATTTTGTACATTTTAGGTTAAATTACACGAATGGTCCATGTTGTTTTGGATAATCTGCACACTAAGTTGCACGGAAGCGGATACGGAACGGATACGGGAAACGGCAAAACTCAAAAATTCAAGATACGGATACGGCACAGATACGACAATATAAAAATATGTAAAAACATATATATTAAAAAAAATCCAAAAAATGTAAAGTTTAAACTCCAAAAATACTAAATATTTTAAAAGTAACTAATTATCAATAATCAAATCATTTTCAAAGTCGGGTTCATCTAGTGAGAGATCTGCAAACTCCAAAAACCCGACGTCTTCCATTGAATCAAAAGCATCTCCACCCACATCTTTACATCATTTTTCGGAGTCCTTGACAAAAGTCGGAGATTATTGTGGATGTAAACCAAGTCTGGAGCACGACTTGTAGTCAACTTGTTCCTTTTAAGCGAGTGAATAAATGCATAAGTACTCCAATTACGCCCAGCACGAGAAGAAGAACTAGGTTGTCCAAGTAATCTAAAAGCCAAAGTCTGGAGAAAAGGAGTTTGAGCACCAAAGTTAACCCACCAATTCTTGGGTTCCATAGTAGCCATCTTTGAAATGCTTGTTAAATCTTCAAAAGGACCACTCTTCTTTGAAAACATCGCATACTCATCAAGGACTCTGTCATACTCATCACCATTAGGAAACAACCTTCGAAAACATTTCATCCTTTCTTGTGAAATTTCTCCATCCCTATGTGGAGCGCATATTGTAGAATCCTCCATTAACCATGCATCAATATAATATCTACAAACATCCAAAAGTTAAAACATAAATATATAATACAAATCAAGTGTATAATTTAAAATCTTATACCTTGGATGTAAAGAGTGAGCTAAATAGTGTAGGGGAGTGTTATTCTTCGCCCATCGAGCCACTAAAATACGATGCACAACGTCGTAAAAACAACTTATTTGAGATGTCGGACGTTTTTCGTTCTTGTAGATCTCAATCTCCACTTTCTCAATCATAGAATCCCACATCTCATAGACCAAGTGTAAACATGGCTTGTCAGTGTCACAAGCTTTAATCATCTCATATAAAGGTCCAGTGAAACTAAGAATATAAGTTAGTTTATCCCACCAATCATCATTCAAAATATATTCTTTCACAGCGTTTGCTTTCTCAGTGTCATCTAATCTATAAGAAGACCATTCTTCGCTTATGACCATAGCTTGAAGACCACTTTTGATGAGTTTTAATCTCTTAAGCATCACAATGATGGAGGCAAAGCGAGTGTCAGCAACAGAAAGCAACCTAAGAGGAGTAAACTTGGTGAAAATCGAGAGCCTCATGTTATGGTTCATGATGAAATTTTTTATTGCAAACGCCTCTTCGTGAACTTCTTTTATCCAACGGCACTGTTCATATGTTAGTTCATTTGTTTCCACATTCCTTGGTGAACAAATGTTCTTCAAAGCAAGATTAAGTGTATGAACAACACATGGTGTCCAATAAATGTGAAGAAACTGACTCTCTATAATCTCTCTAGCCGCCTTATAATTTGCTACATTATCAGTAATTATTTGCACAACATTTTCATGACCAATTTCATTGATGACTTCCTTCATTAATTCGGCAATAAAAAATCTATCTTTCACTTCCCCAAAACAATTCACTGCCTTTAGAAACAAAGGACCGTTACCTGAGGTAGCCATGAAGTTGATTAGAGGTTTTCTTGTAGGATCACTCCAGCCATTACTCACAATAGTCACACCTTTTTCTTTCCATGTAGACCTAAGCGGCTCCAATAGCTTGTGAACAATATCTTTTTCTTTTTGTAGTAATGTTGTTCTTAGCTTATTATAACCAGGAGGTACATAACCATCAATTTTGTTGTTAGCAGCAAACTGAAAAGCCCTGACATAGTGTGGATTTCTTGCAAGATTAAAAGGTAAACCTCCGGTATAAAACATTCTAGCTATTTCTTGATCCAGTTGGTCCCTAATTTCAACACCAAAAGCTCTTTCAATAGGTGTTGAAATACCTTTTCTTTTCTTAAATCCAACACCAGCTTCACATGGCAACTGGACTTCTTTCGCTTGTGACTCGATTTTCTTCTTTTCATATGCATCTTCTAATTGTGTCATGTTAAGTTTGTCAGCTGTTGTTGCTTTCTTGCAAATAGAAATCCCGGTACCTTTATTAAACAACATAATAACATTGACATTCTCAATTGCACAACATGAAAAAAATAAGGTCATCATTGACATTATAAATTCAATTACATTACATTAATCAAAACAAGAAAATGAATCAAAAACCTCTTATTTATTTGACTTTACCATTGTTCTTGAATAAATAGTTCTATTGAATAACATGAATCAAAAGTGCAACAAATACATGAATCAAAACAAAAAAAACATGAATAAAAAGTGCAACAAATACATAAATTTGCAGCCTCTTATTAGTTATTTCATTACAATTGTTAATGAATCAATAGTTCAATACTTCAATACAATAACATGAATAAAAAATTACAACAAATACATAAATGATGAATCAAAACAAAAATCGCAGCCTCTAATTTTTTTCTTTACAATTTTTCATGAATCAATACAATAAGTCAATAACATAAATCAAAAATCGAAAATTACATAGACACACACACTAATTTGAATAATAGATTACCTTTTATGCCAAGCAAATGTGCTCTAACTCTAGAATATGATCCTTGTCGGGTTTCATTGCAAAGGTTACACTTGAACTTCCAACATCCTCCTGCTCCAGCAAGTTTATCGAGTTTAGTCACAAAGTCCCACTATGGAGGTTGGTCTACTGATGTAGATGATCCTTGTGTTTCTTGTTCTTGAGAAGAAGCCATAATAATCGAATTGGTGAGTGGTGAATGTGTGAATGAGTATTGAATTTTTTTTTTCTTGTTCTTGGCTTCTTGATCGACGACACAGAGAGGTAATAAAAAAAACTATAAAAGTCGATGATCACCAATGAAAAGAGTACGCAGCAGCCTTACGTTTACAAACTTCTAAATTCTAATTGACTAATTGACTAATTGTAGGGTAATAGCATTAGCAACCGACATATGAGTATATGACTAAGCCCATTCTCTATTTCTACGTATTAAAAGCCCATGCAAATAATTAAAAAAAAAGGGGGGAAACGTGACTGAAACGTGGGAGAAACGTTTCAGGGAATACCGTTACTTGCCGGAAACGTTTCCCGACCGTTTCACTGAAGTTTCCGTTTCCTATGTGTTTCAAATATGGGAGCGGCTACTCATCTGGCGTTTCCATGCATCGTAGTCTGCACATATAGTCCATATAAAGAGTGCACAACTCTTAATCCACTCCTTTTATTTCCTTATATCCTTATAGCATCTCCAACTCATTTTCATTTTCTATATTTTATCTTATTTTTTCCCTTATTCTTCTCCAACCATACCTTATATATTCTCTTAAAATGGAGATTAACTTTGAGTTGTCGGTTTTAGTCCATCATTTTATATATTTATACATTTCTAGTTTGTTTTTTTAATTATGATTTAATTTTAATATTTACAATATATTGTTATATATTGAATTGTATTAATTAGTTATAAATATATATATTTTTTTGTTTATCAAATTCTTATAAAACTTTAAATACATATTGAAAATTTAAAACATGATAACGTATTTTACAAAAGCTTATAATTAATATATATATATATATATATATATATATATATATATATATATATATATATATATATATATATATATATATAATATTATTCTAATAAAAATATATAGATTATATATTTGTTAAAAACCAAATTAATAGAAGGGATGTATTTGACAATCTATGTAAGTTGAAAAATGAAATATACTAGAAATATATTTTCTGATGTAAAAAAATGGAGTAGGGTTGGAGATGAAACACTATTTACCCTATTTTTACTAAAATTTTTAGGAAGAAAATAGAAATGGGTTGGAGATGGTCTTATTATTTTCATAAATCTCCTCTACCACCACCACCACCCACCCACCCTCCACTTCTCCACTTTTCAAGGCCTCTTACATCTCCACCTCTATCGACCTGAAAAGCATCAACAAAACCTTTGTCAATTACATCTCATAAGCATCTTTCCATCCGTTGATTTTAAAGCTTTCGGTAAACCACAATACTTGGGTTAACTTCTTGCTAGACCTGACACACCTTGCCAAAATTATGCAGTGAAGACCACCATAGAATTCTTCTATTGAAGCTCTTGCTCGAATTTGCCTTCAAGAAAAAAAAAGACAAATGCACCTTGTTTCTCTTTCATTCATGGGGCAACAATGGTTTTCCTCGAGTCTTCGTTGACCAGTAAAAAGGAGTTGTCACCATTGTCGAAGAAGGTTGTCTTCAATTCGAACCCACTGAAATCGACCCACACCCTCTACCCCCTAATGCCTCTTTACGTTGGTAAGAACCTATTGGAATATTGTGTCATTAAAAAAGATTTTTAGAGAAGACTTTCTTGTTGAAATTTTAAAATAAAAAAGAGTTTTTGTATATTGAAAAGTTGCTCATTGAAATTGTGTGTATCGATTTGGGGTGGGTGGGACCCAATTGGTGTATTTGTTATTCAATATATATATATATATATATATATATATATATATATATATATATATATATATATAATCTAGTAATGGTATTATAGTTTTTTTAAGTGTGACAGAGACTAAACACACAATAAAACGAAAATATAACGACCGTGTGAGTTAAAAAAAACTTTGTTAGAGACCAACCGCAAAGATTATCCCAAACCATAAGATCCCTTCCTTCATCCCTTCTATTATATTATTATTATTATTATTATTATTATTATTATTATTATTATTATTATTATTTTTAGTTATAAGCATTAACTATGATATTTTTATTATTTTATATAAAAAATATATATCTTTAGGTTAGGTTATTACACAAAAAATATTTTCACTATAAATAATTTACAAATTTCTTGGCATCAAACATAATCTTATAATGATTATCTTTTTTTGGGAACCAATATAACTGATTACCTAACAAATGGTTAATTAAACATTCAAAATATAAAAATATTGCCAGGTAACCCAATCATGAAATATATAATATGTTCTCCAAATTAATAAATATAACACAGCTAATTCATATAGTAATCAATTAATGCTAAAAAAATAGCGCAACAACTTTATTAGCATTTAGTTAGGAAATTAAAGGTGTGTTCGGTACGGAGCGTTTGAAAGCTTCTAACTTTTAGCGTTTGATAAAACGTTCCGTTTTGAACAAAAAACCTTGTTTGATACTACAAGCTTCTAGCGTTTAGTTTAAACAAAACACTTCAAATTCAAATGCTACTTCATGTAACATTTAACAAAACGCTGCAAACTACAAGCTACCCGCTACAGTTAGTTTTACCGAACACGTCCTAAGAATATGCTTAACAATATAGAAAATTGTAGATATAGAAACATATCTAATATAAAGAAGTTAACTTGTGTATTGGTTGACATAAAATTGCTAGTTTAATGACATGTCTACATAATTACCAAGGCTGTAAAAATCGCTTGACGGTAGCTCGACGGTCGACTAGTGTTAAGAGATTAATCGGTCTCGGCGGGGATTAATCGAGGATTAATCGGGAACCATAGATTATTAATAAAATATTAAAATTAATTAAATATTAATATATCTTAAGAAAAACAAGTACTTCAAAATTAGAAAATAAAAAAAAATTGTAATTTGAAAATTTGGAAATACGAAAATATGAATATTTTGGTATAATATTTGAAATTTTGAAAATTTGAAAATTTGAAAATTTTGGAGTAAAAAAAGAAAGTTGGTTTTTTGAATTTTTTAAAATTTTTTTGATTTTTTTTTTTTTTACTTTTGTTGACCGATTAATCCCGCCAAGGCCGATTAATCTCACCAAACCCGATTAATCCTAAATTTCCAATTAATGCCTTAATCCTCGACGGTTGGAGAACGCCAAATGATTAATCTACGATTAATCCCGATTTCTGCAATCATGATAATTACTGTACATGAGTATAATGACTAGACAAACATCACATTAAGTCATTAACGCAATATTAGTTAATCATTTTTTGTTTTGAACGACAACTTGTGTCAACGAAAGCCCCTTCATATATTTCAGTAAAGGCCTTGAAATCGAATCGTCAAATATGGCAGATATGACCCCATAGAAATTTTAGGGGAAAATTCCCCACGTAAGGAACTATTAAGAGGGTTTTAGAGGGATTGAACTCCCCACCTCAGACTTTACAAGGTTATAAAACATGTTAATTTACAAGATATTTGCATTAAAAATTATTATAATTGGTTATTTTATAATGATCTAAGTAGAAACATATCAAAATTTATAGTTTTATATTCTCCAATAAAGACCAATATATATATATATATATATATATATATATATATATATATATATATATATATATATATATATATATATATATATATATATACTAGGTGTGATGTGAGACCCGTGTAATACATGAGGGTTTTTTTTTTTTTTTAAATTAATATATTTTGTTAACCATTACATGTTCAATAATTTATAAAACTGAATTTGGAAAGAATATCAATATTAGCTGTGAATTAACCAATATTTACAATATTTCTGCAAATTATCATGAATTCAAAATGGATTGGCCGAAAATTATGTTTTTCATTTAGGAATGTTGATTGGAATTTAAATTGAATTTAATATATTAATTGACAAATTACGTTAGAATTTATGGGGACATTTAAGTTTCCTTATTTTCTTTATTATATTTTTAGATTAGATTTTTTTATAATTTAATGAAAAACCAAAAACACCATAATTTGACAAATGGATTTAAATGAAATTGAAAAAATAAAAAAAAATGTCATGTGACATATTGAATTAGGTAATGACATGTGGCAAAAAAACCTCCATCCTTCCTAATAAATCAAAATCTTTTTGTCACATGTCTTGTTCTCCTTAATTTGGACACATTACATTTTCTAAAATTTTGAAATTTTTTATTTTCCACTTGTCATTTTATTGTATTTTCATTTTATTAAATTAAAATTTCACATTTAATATATATATATATATATATATATATATATATATATATATATATATATATATATAAAATATATTTATTAGAAATGGTTTATATATGTAACGTATTAAATGTTTTAATGCCTCATTAATTTTAATAATTTTTTTTTAAATTTTCTTATAAATTCAAACTTCTCAAATTATTAAAATTTCATATATATAAATTTTTAAATAAACTCATGTAATACATGGGTCTTACAACTAATTTATTATATATTATAATCCCAAAATTTCTATAATTCATCTTGAAGGCGTTTTTTTCTTTCCTTTTTTTTTTGAACTGTCGGGACACACACTCCATTTGAGGGCTCTATATAAATTTTCAAATTTGGCCCAAAATCTATATGGAAATTTACAAGTAATTCGTCAAAACCCATTGGAGGGCCTTTTCCCTCATCCCCAACATATTGCTTCTACTCTTGTTTACAACTCCATGCTATACAAAAAAAACAAAAAAAACAAAAAAAAAAAAAAAACACCTACCATGATTGATGTGGTACAAGAAGGAAAATGATCGAAGATGACTTCAAAATGGCTGGATTTTAATTTCTTACATGTAATTATTAAGCATTATTGAAGGTCCTTACACTACAAATAATTAAATGAAGAGACTTACGACACACGCATAACGTATTTGAAGGTCCTTACACTACAAAGAGTTAAATGAAGAGACTTATAACACACTATGATGTTTGTCCATTTCAAGACTTGTACACGAGTCATTTTACATAAAATAGCAATATATTTTCATCAAGCCACTGATTAATGTTGTGTTCGATCTTTGTAACAGACGAAAGATGAGTACATTTCTTGAATGAATAGTAACATAAAGTATGTTGTTATTTAATGCATTTAAGCCCATCCAATATTTGTTGTACATCGAGGTTCAAAATGATGGCCTTGAAAGAGCAAACAATATGTGTTAACATCGCATAATTGAATCAAAATCATCATTCTTATTTGGGATCAATATTTCCATGAAAAACTTGGGAACCGAACCATGTAGGACTGAATCCCAAATTGAGGTGAAATGTGAAACCGAGTACCTTACCGTATACAGGGAATGACTTCCGGTTTTTGTCTTGCACATGTTCGGGTTCATATTTGGTTCGTAATGCTCATCCCTATACTTGAAGGTCTTTTTATCGATCATAAATTGATGCTTAGTTATAAATGGTTTAAAGGGTTATTGATAGATTTATTCAGGTCATAGGATTATGTGCTTAAAATCGGTAAATCATGCTTATGAGTTTACACTTTCAGATTTCGTAGTCATCCGTTCTAAAATTATAGTTAGAGGTACGATTCTAAAAGCATATTTAGCATCGATAATGATTAAAGGAGGTAATTAGAGGTTATTTTTTCCTTATGACTGAAAAGAATTAGGTTGTTCAGGTCACCAATTAAAATTTATTTGAAATCTTTTGCACCACATGTTATGATGACTAGTTCGCTAATTGGAATTGGTATTTGACCCAGTATTGGATTCCTTAATCTCATAGTTATTTACGTCTATGCACTTATTTCATTTAGACTATAAACAATTTCATCATGCTTACTATTAATTCCATACGCATCCCCTTCTGTCACTTCATCATTAATTTGTTCGGTTAATTGCATACAAACGAATTGAGTAAGCTCCTATGGATTCGACCCCTCTTTTCATTATCAAATCATTCACATAACTGGATTTTATTAGTTTTGGTTTCAACAACCATCATTTCTATATTAAAATATACAAAAAAATTCAACATATACTGACAAACAGGATGAATAATACCAATATTGGTTTGTTGCGTTTGGTTTGGCCAAGAGCTCTTATCATGCTTTTTATTTGAAAAATAAAATAAAATGCAATAACCAATATGAGACAGCCCATTTGATAGAGACTTTGCTTCTTAGATTGAATGTCTCGAGTTCTTTTTCTAGCGTTGACGGTTTCATGATACTATCTGTTTCGTGTACTAATTGCTAACCAGTAACCCCGTAAAAAGAAAAAAAAATCATTTTCATTCATGGTAGTCACACTTGTTTTTTTTTTTTTTTTTTTTTTCATGACATGTCTTTGTGCGGTGAAAGCTTTTTCAATATCATATTTTTTAAGAAAATAGTTTTTTTTCCATGATATATTTGTAAGAAAATAATGAAATAAATACATGTAAATATAACAAGATTGAAGAAAAAACTAAATGGAGTGGAAAACAACACTACCAATAAAATGGTTAAGTAGTACTATTACTAGGATTCCATTAATCAAAATGGTCCATTAGTTACCCCATAGACTAAGGACCAATTGTGTGGGCAAGCAAAGCAAGTGCATGTGCAGATGTGTGTTATGTTTGTCGAGTGTATATATCAACCTTAGCTGTTTATTACCATAATTAGCTCTCTGATTGCAACTCCTACCTGCTCTCAAGAAAAGACTCCCTTCTTTCCATCACAAAATCACTATGAATACTTTGATCTCCTTTTAAAACAATCAAACATTTTATTTATCAATATCAATAAATAATATATACTACACACATATTAATAAACTTATTCTATTAATTAATTCATAACTATCCATTTAATCCTGGTTCTCAAATCACAGTTCGGTAAGAAAATAATAATAGTAGTAACAGTAGTTAAATACTTGGTTATGCAACAATATATTTCCTTCTATTTAGACGAAATATATAAGAGAGATATATAGTAAAAAGGACTTGCAATATTTTACCTTTAACAAATTCAGGACTTGCAATATTTTACCTTTAACGTACACAACATTAAATTAAAAGTAAAAACTAATGCATAAATTCGTAGAAAACAATACATTATCGGATATATTGGTAAAAAAACTAAAATATTATTATATAAATTGACAAATTTTAAAAAGTTATATTGCATAACAAACATTTAACGATGTCATGTGATGGTCTTTCTTTTTAAGTTTTTTTTTTTTTTTAATTTTAAAACTAAATATGATAACTAGAAACGTTAGTCGTTCTTCAAAAACTTACTCTTAAAACCCGTAATATGCTTTCTTTTAGATTTTAGGTATCCAAACTTTTTAATGTTTTTTTTATTTGGTAATATCTCGATTTTTTGATTATTTAATGTTTTTATTTGAATATATCTTATTAAATAATATTTTTAAAACGAGAATAAACAAGAAAATAACTTATCTTATTCAATCCGTGACCGTGACTATGATGCGTAAGATATCAGACAAAAGCTTCATAAAACAAACAAGGTCACAAGGATAACCATCAAACAGGTGGTGCATTTATGTGTTGATTGAGTAGGTATTATATAAATAATGATAGAGGCTACATCGATTTTATATATTAATTTATAACAAATTATTCTACTCAACATTTAACATAAATTAAACAAAAAAAATCCCTTTTATCAGAATGTTCATTTTGATTATTTTTGATGCTCAGGGAAGTTTGTCACAACAATATTTTTCTATCGTAAATTCGTAATCACTTCTTATCTCGATGATTAAGCTCAAACTTCTTATCTCGATGATTAAGCTCAAACTTCCGGTAAGGGATTAATATTAGAAAGTTAGGTTATGAATATCAATGCAACTTAGATAACTTTGGGGATCATGCACACCGTACCTCTAAACTTAAACTCAACTTGTTTTGGGGTTAATCTTGACCATACTAAATGGATTGATGACACTAAAATCACCAACAACAAACACTTAGACATCTTTACATTTAAAATGGTTTCTAAAAAAACTCAATAACCTTGTAATCATGTAAGAGAATACCTGGGTCATCACTTTGAGACACCCCTTGGAAACGAGAGACCTTTGAGTTACGAGAGTAGATGGTATAGGGTTTGGACTTGGTTCTAAGCATTACATCCTTGACACTATCTTGTTATTTTGTAATTGAATTTTCGATTTGCTGATAGTGTTTTTTAAAAGCTACACACCTTCTAAACTGACTACAAAATGACTTCTCTTGTCTACAACGAGACCGAGACCTGAACCCATAGAGAATGGGCACCGATCTAACCTATATATATTTCAACATGTGTTCAAATTAGGTAACTTATCGAAGGTATTGAATATGGATTACGCTTTTGGACATTTTAAAGATGTTTTATTATGAACTAGTTTATAACCCGTGGGCACCACGGATTAGAAAGATAAAAATAATTTTAATTAATTTATAAGGTAATTATTGAGCAATGATAAAAAAAATTAATAATTTAATAAATTAGAAAATAGATATTACAAATAAATTTTTTGTTGACATGTTTGATATGTGTAAAATGGAGGAGTGAATTAGTGGAAATTTAATTAATGAGGAAAAACCTTAGAATGACAAGTGACAAATAATTAATGTGAAACTCTAATTGATTGACACGTGGCAAATGTGCTACTCTTTTATTAGGTAGAGAGATTAAGATATATGTGGTGATTTTACTTTACCTTTGTCAATTGATTGTTTTGTAATACCTCTAGTATATTATGACACTTTAAACATTTTTTAATTGTTAAGGACTAGATTGTTTGGAACATTTTTCCTTAAGTTGTTGTACTTGAATGATTTTAACTGAAAATCTTTTATATTTCACATTGTTTTCAGAATTTTATTTAAGATGACTATTTCAAATAGTTCCTAAAAGTGTTTTTACTAATACACTCACAAACCCTAAACCATTCTATCTAAGATTTTTCAATGTAGTAACGTACTTTGGCAAAATGACTATAGCCTCAACCGAACGGGTGCAAAATGTGAAATGGCAAAAGAAATAGTTAATTAATAAATTAATTAAATATTGATGTAGAAGCCGTAATCATCTCATCACTATATAAAGATTGACGATACAAATGTTACTTTAAATGAAAATTTCCTTTGCAAAATTGATGTTATATATATCGTATTCAACTGTAATAACAAAATCGTAAAAAGTGGAACTATGTAAAATATTTTTATTTAGAATAATATAAGTGAAATGATTTCAATTATTGATCCTTAATAGATCTTAATTAAGTTCAAAGGACTATAATCGTCATAGTTATTTTAAATAATTTTTTTTTTATTTTGATACAGCTCGAATATTCAATTTATTATTGGTCCACGTCCTTGTCTGTTATGAAAAAAAAAAAAGTAAAAGTAGACACCCCCAACTAACTTTATTCATACGAAAAGTGTGACAGCAAAAATTAAAAATATCACACACTAACACACACATGCAACCACACCCACACCCTACATCAGATTTCTAACCGAAAAATTCGTCAGAATACAATTCCCCTGATCCCCCTCCCCCACCACTTTACTTTTACAAGCCCCCATCCTGATCCTATATAAATCCAATCCTTGAAGCTTCATACTAATATACTCTACACGCAAAGCAAATTAAAACGCTAGATTTCGATTATGTTGCAGCAGGTGGAAGCTTCCAAAGGGATCGCATTGATCCGTTTTATAATTATTAACTCAATCTTTCTTATTCGTATCATGATATATATATATATATATATATATATATATATATATATATATATATATATATATATATATATATATATATATATATATATATATATATATATATATCCCATCCATTGGAAGCAGTTTAAAGATTTCGATCCGAGTTTATAATTTGGATCATGCGATCTCTTTGGAAGTTTCCGTCCGTGCATGGTGTTTCATGTTTCTCCTTCTTCCTACCTTCAATTTGATTCAAAGGTCATCATCGTTCCTCTCTCTCTCTCTAAAAAAAATGTAATACGTACAGGTTCGTTTTTCGTAGCTATGATTTACTTTTGAACATGTTTGATTGGAAAAATTATATTCTGCAAATAAAAAAAGTGATCGAAATTACGCTTATATAGATCCATTTTGCATGAGCAATTAAATCATATTTTGCAGGCCGACCAACTGATGCAGTTTTGAAACCCGAGAAACATAAGAAAGCATTCATCATATATATATGAATGAAAATAAATAAATACATTTTAAATTATTTTTTATTTTTTTTTACGTTTGTTCTGCTAATGAATTGTAATTTACACGACCCGAAGGTAGAGAATTTCATGTTATGATGGTGCAGTTTTCTCGCACATTTGATGATTATTCCATTCTATCTGCTAATTGACGTATACATTCATGATCGATGCATATATGATCTGATGATAGGAACTTGATTGTGTTTTTGCAACTTTTCTGCTCTTTGCAAATTGCAAACGATATGTGCTTTCAATTCCTTCCTAAATTCCAGGTATATACTTTTACTTACAACCCATCTACCTTTTGGCCAAATTAAGTGTACCACCAATAAAAACAAAATAGATACAAACAACTATATTTCTATTTTTATTTTTCTTAATCAAATTACATTATCATAAATTTTGTAGATTTACAAACTACAATGACATATCAGGTTTGTTTGTGATTGTATTATTCATTTACTGCGGTTTGCCACTCTTAGTATGTATTTTTATGTTTTTAAATTAAAAAAAAAAACTATATATGGAATTTCGATAATAAACACTTTTTAATTAGTTGGTCTATCCTTACCGATTTCAAAGAGCTTATATATAAGAGATAAAACCAAATTACACTTTTATCTTTATTGTAACCTTAAAATTAGACTCCTTTCATACCAATTGTTTCATATATGATGATTGATGAATGAGAATAGTCTAGTGGTGATCAATGGTGTCACGTAATCGCCCATGGAACCGAAACTGCCATTTTTGTAAGTGGAACTGATGTAAGTGGTTTCGGTTTTAGTTCCGTAAGTATGGAATTGATTAAGACCCGTTAGACAATTCTTCAACTTGCACACATAGTTCCTTAAGTTTCAATATATCTCTTGCAATACATGGATCAACAACTTGAGTTGATGAGGACAGAGGAGACACACAAGCTACGTGTTAAGTAGAAGGAGCTTATTTGTTTTGTAAAGTAGTATTTGACGAACTATTGGGAGTGTTTGACAACTCCACATCGAATGGTAGCTCCACCTCTACTTGCGTTTCCTTCTCATTCCCTTCATATGATTTAAATATCGTAATAGGTAGGTTAGTGATCCATTGAATCATAGTAACCTCATCAAAAGTTATGTCTCTTAAGACAGTTACATTCTTCATCTATGAACACCATATGTTAGACATCCAAATGGTCTCAACTTTGTGTAGTTGGAAGCTTCTCTAGATCACAACTTAATGTGATTGTTCTTCTTAATTACACGTGAAGGAGATCAATTGACAACATAACAAACAATTTAAGTTGCCTTATCCCAAACTGAGTTTAGCAACTTGGAGGTTGAGAGCATGCATAATACTTTCTCCATAATTGTGGGATTTATATTTTTGACAAAACTATTTTGTTGTATTTTGTTTCTCACTAGGTGATAATGAGTAAACCCTTCCTTTTGGTAATAGTCATTGAACTTTCCAATACAAAGATATTTTACTTCAAACCATATACTTTCCAATTTCTTAACTTTGAGAAAAAAACTCTGTTTTGCTTTATAAATAAATTGGCAATGACAGGGAGCACATAGAAATCTACATATCCATATGTTATCCTTGCTTGTCCCCGTAGGTCTGAGAGTATGTAATCACATGGCCTTTTTGTTGTGTGTTTCTACTTCCTATTCTTAGACCCTATCTTCCAACTAGGTTTCATAGTTATAAGGCATGATGCGCAACTAAATTCCCATTAGTTTGATGACATACTCTATGGAGAATTGTCTACAAAACATCAATAAGTGGTGGTGACACCACTTTACTCATCAATCTGTTTTCATTCTCCAACCTAAACACATCAGGTGGTGAGTAAAACCATTATCTTGTTAATATGGAGGCATAGGGTCCATAAAATGAAATAAAAGTAAGGGGAGAATGAGAAGCTTCAGTCACCAAGTAGTGATCACCAAAGAATTAATCGCTAACGAGAACATGACAAAAAAAAATGAAATCGTCATAGAGAGAAAATAGGTAGAAAGAGAAAGTAGTTTCTAGCGGCTTCTTTGAGCTCAAATATTAGCATAAATGGAATTACTCAATTGATTTGCAAGAAAATGAAAAGATGATTTATATAGAGAACAAGAAAATGCAAAGAAAGTATGAGACCTTCATACATGAATTTGGGAGACAAGACTCAATTGTGTTCTTGAGAGCTTATAACATTGAGCTCTTAGACTTCGAGGAATCAATAAAGGATTCAATGTTAGTGCGTGAAGAAAATATATTGAACGACAAATCTACTGTGTTCCTAAACTACTCCTAATTCTACCTATGTCTCCGATGAGACTTGAACCCTCAACCTCTAGGAGGGAGGACAACACCCGATACCGTTGGGTAGAAGCCCTTTGGTAATAATTAGGGATGTGTATTATTTGGTTCGTGGTTTGAATTATGAATTTGATTTATGGTTTGAGTTATGATTTAATTGAATCTGTACCAAACCATACCGAATTATCAAATTTAGATAAATAACTTTTTTTTTATTAATTAAAGATTATATTTCTTTATACTTTAAAAATTAAATGTAAAAGTTGAAAACAAAATTTGTTATTTCATGGTTCATAGATAAATCAATTTTCCAATTCCAAAATCCTAAAAGATTATTTCTTTAATTCATTCTTCTCATCTTTTATTATGTTTACTTTGAACCTTTATATTTGATATTTTATATTTGATATTTATAGTTGAAACTATAAATTTTATGTTTCAAAAATTCAATTTTGAATTTAACTTTTAGCCTTTAAATTTGGTTTTCTTAGTTTCAAATCTAATTGTAATTTGGTTTTTAGTTTGGTCTGGGTTGCCTTGAATTTGATTTGGTTTGGTTTTTGGGTTGCACCCAAGAAAATTTTAAATCGAAGAAAACTAAGAAACCATAAGCCAAATTGAATCCCACCCCTAATGAGAATATTTATGATTGAATTTTTATGAGTAGGTGACGGTGGGAATCATTCACACTCAAGTAAACCTTCCAAAACCAAATTTAAAAAAAAAAATCGATATTACCAAAAGTTGCAATAAACCAAACAATATGGTACTATAGACCATCCAAGGAACATAAAATCCCATAAGTTCAAAGTGGAAGGATTTAAATTTCAAAAATCCAAAACAAATAATCCAAATGTACTTTAAATGCTAATCAAAAGTTGACACACAGTAACAACTCAAAATATGATAAGACCACATGCCAATTTCATAATTTATAACTCCCAAAACTGTTGGTTAAAAACTCAAACTCATGAGTAGTAAGCATTTAGCATAACCCTTAGCATTTGTCCATTCTAATAAACTATTCACAGTGAATCATCACACAAGATAAAGGCAGGGGCGGATCCAAGGGGATCCCGGGGTAGCCCGGGATACCTCTCAAATTTTTTTCGGTAGTGTAATTTTTGTTTACGTATCCCTAAAAAAAAAATCGGTATAATGTATATATATGCATCCCTCCACTTATAAACACAAACAAACAATTGGTCTATTTGTTAAGGCATTGGTTTATTCAAGCAAAGGTCTCGAGTTCTATTCTTGCTTCTTACATATTCTTTGTTTATTTTCCCAACTATTCTATCCCACATCGCTAAACACATATAAACTCAACCATTTTTTCTATTATATAAACATGTTATGCTCATGCTTTATTTGATATCTACTTTGAGTCCCACATCGATTCATGCTTATATACACAGGGGATTTGTAGAATATCACTCACAACCCATTATTTGAGTATTCCTGTGAATATCAACAATTAATGTCTTTACAAAATAAGTTTCATGTAATACAAAAATAATACTTATAGTAACCACTTGCATCAAAAATAGCATACGAATCAATTTAATCATAATAACAAAGTGTGTGTAGGGAAATATACTCCTAATAAACTCACCTTGATATTTTCTAATTTATTTTATGTCCCTTCCATCTTAGAATATTTCAAGAACTTAAATGTCACCTATGAGTATCAATATATGTATCAAAAACCCTTAAATGGTCTATTAAGTCACTTATTAAGTTATTAATTCAAACAGTAAAGTTTTATAGTTTTAAGGTCTTTTTTAAGTTCATAGTAGAACATAAGAGAAAATGAGACATGATTTGGATATCCTATGCAAATGTTATGGACAAAGCAAGATTTGGGGACAATATATTACTCAACCGGATCTGGCTTTGCCTTGGTCCTGACTCGACCGAGTCATCTCTAGCTCTATACAACTCAAAATCGAGCAAAAATGACTTCTAGGTTGTCCAAATCTATCTAAAATCGCTATATATATATATATATATATATATATATATATATATATATATATATATATATATATATATGTATATATATATATACACACACACACAATCACTTCCAATGACTTTAAGTACTAACATACTTATAACATGGTTTAAGACTAGATTAACATCTAATCTCTTATCTAAATTGAATTTATGACCATACTAACTGGAATATTATGAAATAATGATGTGTGTGAAACAAACTAGTTTTAATCCTACTAACTTAGACACAAAATAAACACACGAAAGACAGTGTACCTATCGATTAGTAATATAGTTCAAGCAAGTAGGGTATCAAACACAGGGAACAGTAAACAATTAAAATAAATGCTAATATTATCTAAATAAAACAAATAACAAAAAGGGGGGGGGTTTTCTCTAGTTTTACAAGACTAGAAACTTAATTAGAATAACCAACGCACAAATTAACTAACTAGCAACTAAAACAATTAATTACCAACTAAATTCAATAGTAAAGAGGACTTCTGTTTAGGTACGACTCATTTGTTCCCATGGATGATTTTAATGTATCGGATTAATTTTTCATTGGCTACCGATTAAGATAATTAGGTTCACGTTCGCTATCCCTAATTCTTAGAAAACAAATTAACTCAAGCAATGGCCGTTGTCTAAATTAACGGGTTTCCTAGATTATTGATTCGGGTTAAGTAAGACTTGTAGTGGTTAACTAAATTGGCCCTTCAATTAACCTCTTGTCGATGTTCATCAAACAAGCTTACACATTAACTTACCTATCTTCTAGTTAATTCTAGTTTCACGTTCGTTATTCCTTGACATACAACTATGTGGTCACAATAAATCATATGAAATTAATAACTAAGAGATGTTCATACAACTTAATTACTGATTTATTAACAGGAGAATAGTTATTGTCAACACATAAGGTTCTTTAACAAGCTTAACAAAACATAATTACCAATTAAAATTAATCCTACTCAAATAATCAATCCATGTTCACAAAATTGTCTACCCTAACAGAAGAATAAGTTTTTAGCTCATGATTGCAGTAAACATAAACTCAAAAACAAAATCAAAGTATGTAAACATGATTCAAATCAAAAAGTTACTAAGAATAAACCAAAATTGTCTTGATTCTCTTCACAATTGAATGTAGGGTTGATTCTTCAGTTCCTCACGACCTAGCAGCACTTCCAATCGTTTCTCAGCCTCCTAGGGTTTCTCTCCATCCTCTGATATTGATCTGAAAGTCCCTTTATATAGATTTTCACAAAACAGAGGCTACTCGGCGAGTCCAGTGACCTACTCGGCGAGTCCGTCACTTAAAACCCGTGCACGACAAGTCAGCGCGTCCAAAATCGCGAAAGTTCGATACGACTCGCCGAGTAGTCGACCCTAATCGCCGAGTACGTTTCGAATCAGCATTTTCTCAAAACACAAAATCCGTCCGAAATTGTGTCTACTTTTCAGAACATTTTGAATCTATTCAATCGGAGTTACGGTTCATGAGATATGGCCAAAACACTGACGAGGGGTCAAGCTGTCCAGCAACATCCTTCTTTCTTCAAAATCCAAGATCCAAGCGTCCAATCGCTAGTTCCGCTTCATTTTCCTTTCGAGCATGTCATTTTTGCTGAAAAATGAAATTATAAACTAATTAAGCACCTTTTGTTCATTAAAAGAGACAAAAACAACATAAAGTATTAAGATAATGCATGAATTTTATAACTAAATATGCCCATATCAAATAACATCACTTCCAATGAGAACAACCTCAAATGAGGCATGAACTCATAAATAGAAACAACCTAGTTTTTTAATATCGTTAATCACATCCAAATTACTTCTAACGGTTCCTCATGGATACTAACACATATACATTTACTTTTTTATTTTCCAAAACATGTTTTTAAATAGATTCAAAGTACAAATATGTTGATCTAATTGTTTATAACACTCAAAACTTGTATTGGCTTAACATCACAATATTTTAATGAGTTCCATTGACTTAATGAAAAGATAAAACCATGGAAGATGCTTGATAACTAATTTACGCCATAAGTAGCTTGAAATGTTCTGTTGGATCAAATAACATGTTTACAAGCAAATGGTGGATTATTAGCTTAAAGTTTGATTTGAAATATGCATTTAGCTTTGAAATACCTTGCTTCCATAAAAATATATATCACTACAAAATACACTATTATCCTAAGTATGAAATGATATGAAGGAAAGTATTCTAGTGTTAAACAAGATAAAATTAACGAGAAACATCCTTAGAATTATCCTAATGAAATGTGTTTTGGATTTAGGTTTCTTCTCCCTAAACCTTAGTTTGAGATTTGTGAATAAGTTGAAGAAGATGATACATCCTTGAGTTGTTAACCACTTCCATTTAATATTAAAAAGGAAAAATGAAAAAAATACACAAATATATAGTGTTAGAAAATAGGGGATGAATAGATTGCTTGGATTCTCTGAAAGTTGTGATTCACTATAAAATTGAAGTATTTCGATGGTACAGATCGAACACTCAATTGGATGAAATTCAAAGAATGAAATCTGAGAATGTATGTGAAAATGTGATTCAAGATGTACCATAAAAATGACCAAAAAACGGATATATCATTCTTGTCTGAAAACTGTCAATAGACAGTTACAAACTGTCATAAAACTACCAAACTTGTCATTAAACGGATCTCAGGGAAAAAAGGGTCAACTTTCTCAATTGCGTCAACTTTTCGCTTTTGGTCAACAAATTTAATCCTATAACACTTAAATAATATTGATGATATAAAATCACCAACAAACCTCCCCCATTTAAGTGTAATCCTGATTAAACTTAAAACAAAACATAAACAACAACAAACTGATGCATAAATGAAATGTCGTGACGATTGAATTTCATATTAGTATATTACTCAATCAAAATATTCGAATATCATGGTGTCACTAAGGATTGAACCCTTTCTATTCAAAGTGAATACGTGAAGGTAATACACACACCAGTTTACATTCTCATAATTTCTAACTTTACACTATATTTTACTTGCTTGTGTCCCATCCTTCAATAAGCATATCAAAGCCAAGTCCCAACTTCTTGAAGCAGCTAAACTTCATGCTTATATAGGTAGTTATTTTATTCTTGCACCTGCAAATGCAATTTTTCAAAGAACTATTAAGAAATAAATTTTCAACCTCCTTAACTTGCAGTACTGAACACATACCTCGGGATGATCATAAAAATGTGTTCCAGTCTTCAAATATCAAGCTTTCCACATTGAATTCAACATCTAATATTGCATTAGATGGGAATTGGGTATCTTAATATAAAATTTTTTAAGTGGACTTTAAACCCATCCCTATAGCCGCCTTGTGCACAAGATCTCTTGCTAACCCTTTGGTTAGATGATCGGCTAAATTCAACTAAGTTCTTACAAACTCCATAGATATCACAACAGTCATGATGAGCTAACGAATCATGATATGTCTAACACCTAAATGTCTACACTTTCCATTGTACACTTGACTATAAGCCTTAGCCAAGGTTGCGACACTATTACATCTGATAGAAATGGTAGATATCGGTTTAGGCCATAATGGAATTTCATAAATCAAATTCCTTAACCACTCAGCTTCCTTACCAGCAGCATACAATGCAACAAACTCAGACTCCATGGTTGAGCTAGTAATATAAGTTTGTTTCTTAGATGCCCAAGAAATGGCACCTCCTCTAAGAAGAAACACCCAACCACTTGTAGAGGAGTGATCCTCTAAGTCGTTCATTCAATTGGCATCTGAATAACCTTCCAAAACATAAGGATATCCACTATAAGTTAAACCATAATTCATGGTCCCTTTCAAGTACTTGAATACTCTACTCACAGCTTGCCAATGATGTGAACTAGGATTACTAGTATATCTACTAAGCCTTCCCACAACATATGCTATATCAGGCCTAGTACTAACCATGGCATATATTAAATGTAACATCCCGAAATTCAGGTAAAGCTATTTAACCCTTCTCGTTTTCCCAAGTTGTCAAGTTAAGTCCTTTAAGTAAATGTTAGGCATGTGAGTACGCTAGGCGTACTGAGGACTACGATGCGCGTACTCACGCGCTTATTTTGGACGCGGACTCTCCTGGATACGCTGGGCGTAGCGATCCCAGGTGAAAACCCTAATTTGGGGCTTGTACACTATAAAAGGAATGCTATGGCCTTGACCTCAGCCTCCATTCCAGAGAGTGAAACCCTAAAAGAGTGCCCTCCTTCGTTTCTAGCTAGAGTGTTGGTATTCTAAGCTTCTAAGTGTCATTTCAAAATGGTGGAAGAGAAGAAGAGGCTATTTTGGAGGCTAGAAGCTTGTAGGAAAGAATAGATCTGAGCTTTTTAGAGGTTGGAGCTTCTTCCTAAAGTAAACTCAAATCTTGTCTGGTTATTTGTCTTGTGTGCTTCTTCACCCAAGATGGAGACTTTATGAGCAAATGGTCTCCATTGGCCTAGATCTATCATATTTCAGGACTATAAGTGTTGTTTGTTCATAAAAATGCAATCTTGGACGTAAATATGGAGCCATGCATGAGATCTAGACCTTTGGAGGGAAAAAGGAAAGGTGTTAGAGGGTGTAGGGACCTTTACAGGCATTCAAAGGCTTAAAGGTTCCGACTTTATGGAATAAGAGGTTGTAAGAGAGTCAGATCTGGAAGTTGAAGGAGTGTCTTAACCGTTTAAGACCAAAATCTAAGAAATGGCTGAATTGGGACTTACGCTTAGCGTAACTCTCAGTACGCGCAGCGTAAGGGGTTGAGGCCCCGATTGTGGTTCGCTGGCGTACGCCCCGCGTACACAGAAGGTACGCGCCGCGTACTGCCTTCTATTGGCTTTTGTTGACTTTTAGGGTTTTGGTCAACCTTTGGACTTTTGGGTCAGGGAGGGGTAAAATGGTGTTTTACCCTTCTGTAGAAATTATAGAGTGGATTTAATCTAGCCTTTGAGAGCCATTATTTATTTGAGAGTATTGTTATGTGTTTAGGCGGGGACTAGACCAGTGTGATCGAGTGCGAGACTATCTGAGATACCGAGGTGAGTCTTCTCACTATACTGTACCTGGAAGGGTACCAAAGTGTGACCGGAAGGTCTTAGATGCTATGAGATATATGCGCTATATGCTGATATGTGATATGTATGTGTTATGTATGATATTTATGATAAGGACCGGAAGGTAAAGATGATATGGACCGGAAGGTCAAGAGGACATGGACCGGAAGGTCAGGAGGTTACGGACCGGAAGGTCGGTACGGGTAGGACCGGAAGGTCTACATGGATTCGAGACGGAAGTCCCCTGAGACACTTGGACCGGAAGGTTCCACAAAGTTATGGCCTGGAAAGGCGTATGTGTTGTATGTGGTATTTTGGGGAACTCACTAAGCATTTATGCTTACAATGTTGTGTGATGTGTTTCAGGTACCAGTGAGGATCGCGGGAAGGCACCGGCTTGATCAGTATACACACATGAGGAGTTTTATTTGTTATGATCTTGGGATGTGATGTTATGGATTTTTATGTGATACAATGACATTTTATAAAAATTATTAATGAAAGCGTGTTTTTTAAAATGTGAAAAATTGTTTTGAAATTTACGTCGTTACAAGTTGGTATTAGAGTCTTGGTTTGAGGGATTCGGGTGCAACTTCGGATGTATCTGAACTCAAACTGAGGATTTGAGAAAGTTTTTCATAAATAAACATTTTTTCTAAGAGAGTAAAAGATTTTGGAAAAAGGCAGAACGGAGCAGTGTGTACGATCAGTCAGCGCCCGAACGGTGATTTCCCAAAATATCTTTACATTATGTGTTATGAGATATGTTATGATATGATATGCATGCTAGAGTAGGCTAGGTATTCATATTAGGACTAGAGTGGCCTGATTTGTGATGCCTTAGCCTAGGAAGATTTCTGCTGCTTGAGAGTAAGTAGATAACAGTGAGGAGCTTATGAGAGATCTGCCGAAGGGTAGTCTATGATAGCGAGGTGTAGAGTACTTGTGATCTGGGATCCAAGGAGGAGGACTTGGGGTGAATACTGATGCAGTGTGGGCGGTAGTATAAGGGCCCGTACTACCAAAGACACCGTATCAGTGCGCAGTCCAAGTAAGAATCCTTAGGGTACTAGGGAAAAAGTAAGGATGTCTAATCGAGTGCAAGTATGATCGAGCGGGTCTCTGATATTCTATGTTGTATTTCAGAGAGACATCACGGTTGGGACACGCCACACACCGGAGAGCAGTGGTGTTAGCAAGGAGGAGATCCGCAGACTGATTCATGAGGAGGTGGCTGCTGCCATCTGAGCTGAGGTTCCAGAGATGTTTGGATCTATCAAGACCACATTGATTGAGACTTTCGATGAGCGGTACGCAGCAGTGACTGAGGCTGCGGTTGCTGCAGCTACTGTCGTCGTTGCTGCTGCCAGGCCTCAGGGAGGTGACTCGTTGTTGTTTCGGGAGTTCAGCAACACGAAGCCACCAGAGTTTGATGGGACATAGGATCCGATCGCTGCGATGAGATGGATTTTTGATATCGAGGGATGCTTCTACACTTGTTCATGTCCGGAGCATCTAAGAGTACGGTTCGCACTAAACCAGCTTCGCTTGAGAGCGAAGGACTGGTGGAAGTTCATGACGGCGATCTTCACTCTTGCGAAGATTTCTGAGGTGACCTGGGAGAGGTTCACCACCATGTTCAGAGATGAGTATGTTCCCCCTGTGGAGAGGGAGCGGTTGGCTTAGGAGTTCTTGACCCTCAACCAGGATACTGATTCAGTTACTGTGATTACCAGGAAGTTTCATGAGAGGGCGATGTTTTGCCCTGAGCAGGTGTCTACCGAGCAAGCACGCATGAGCCGATATTTGAGCATTCTGAGGAGGGATATTCGGGAGTTTGTATCGAACTCGACTTATTGGACATTTGCTGAGCTTCAGGAAAATGCCCGGAAGAGGGAGATTGAGTTGGAGACATAGGCCGGGGAAGAGGCCGAGTCTCAGGGGGTGGATAGGCGGCCGACACAGTCGCAACCGGCAACCAAGCACGCAAAGCCCGCCGATTCGAGATCTGGAGGCCAGAAGGGCCGCACTTGCGGAAAGTGCGACAAAGGACACGATGGGGTTTGTCGATCTGGTGCTTGCTACAAATGTGGCAAGGAGGGGCATATAGCCAAGAACTGCCCCAAGGGATTCATGGTTTGCTTCCATTGCGACCAAACGGGCCATAGGAAGGCCGAGTGCCCGCAGCTGCGAGGAACAGCACAGGGAGCACAACAGGGATATGCCCCTGCCGCCGTGCGTGCTGCTGAGGTTCCGCCGGTGAAGGCCGAGGCACCGAAGGCTCGCGGGAGAGCCTTCCAGTTGACAGCGGAGGAGGTCCATGCAGCGCCTGATGTCGTGGCTGGTATGTATTTTTTTTATTTATTTATGATTGAGTTTGAGGTGTTGTGCTTATATTTTGACATGCGTAGGTACTTTTCTTGTGAATTTTGTACCTGCTTTAGTGTTATTTGACTCAGGTGCGAGTCGGTCATTTGTTTCCTTGGCATTTAGTCAGCACATCAGTATCCGATGAGAGGCGTTGAGTCGACCTCTGCGAGTTTCTATAGCTAACGAGCAAGCGGTGTATGCTACGGATGTGATTCGAGGATGTATACTTGAGATCTTCGGTGTGGAGTTCCCGATAGATCTGGTCCCGATTGCGATGGGGGACATATGTGTCATACTGGGCATGGATTGGTTGAGCCGATTTGGAGCTGTTATAGACTGCGAGCGTCAGTTGGTGACGATACGAGACCCTAGTGGGGGAGTACTTACGGTGTACGGTGAGGGTACCCGATGTGGGTCAGCGTTTTGTTCGGCTGCCAGAGCGAGACAGAGTTTGCAGCAGGGCTGCAGCGGGTTCGTAGTTTATGTGATGGACACACGAGTGGCCGCTGAGAGGCCAAGTTTGATTGATG
Source organism: Lactuca sativa (assembly GCF_002870075.4). Classification (NCBI taxonomy): domain Eukaryota; kingdom Viridiplantae; phylum Streptophyta; class Magnoliopsida; order Asterales; family Asteraceae; genus Lactuca; species Lactuca sativa. Next base: position 230,927,548 of record NC_056624.2, read on the forward strand.
AGGTTCCGATAGTGTGCGAGTTCCCAGATGTTTTTCCCGAGGAATTGCCGGGTGTGCCTCCCGAGAGGCAAGTAGTGTTCCGTATCGATTTGGTTCCGGGGGCAGCACCTATCGCCAAGGCGCCATATCGCCTTGCGCCACCAGAGATGCATGAGTTATCCTCGTAGCTTCAGGAGCTGCTGGGGAAAGGGTTTATTAGACCGAGTAGCTCACCTTTGGGAGCGCCAATCCTTTTTGTCAAGAAAAAGGATGGTTCACACCGGTTGTGCATTGATTACCGTGAGTTGAACAAGTTGACGGTCAAGAACCGTTATCCGTTACCGAGGATCGACGATCTGTTTGATCAGTTGCAGGGGGCGGCTTGGTTCTCCAAGATAGACTTGAGGTCGGGATATCATCGGATGAGGGTTCGAGGTGATGATATCCAGAAGACGGCGTTCAGAACTCGTTATGGGCATTACGAGTTCGTTGTGATGCCTTTTGGGCTCACCAATGCATCGGCAACGTTCATGGATCTCATGAACAAGGTGTGCAGGCCGATGCTGGATCGGTCGGTGATCGTGTTCATTGATGATATTTTGGTCTATTCGAGATCTAGAGAGCAGCACGAGGAGCATCTGAGAGAGTTTCTCGGGATATTGAGATCGGAGAGGCTTTTCTCCAAATTCACCAAGTGTGATCTTTGGTTATGAGAGGTCTAGTTCTTGGGACACCTCGTTAACTAGGATGGGATATTGGTCGATCCGGCCAAGATTGAGGCGGTTATGAGATGGGAGGTGCCGAGATCACCCACCGAGATTAGAGGTTTTCTAGGGTTGGCCGGCTATTATCGGAGATGTATCAGGGATTTCTCCAAGATTGTCGTGCCTCTCACCAGATTGACCCGAAAGGGTGTTGCTTTTTCATGGGGTCCGGAGCAGCAGACCTCGTTTGAGACACTTCGCTAGAGATTGTGCGAAGCCCCGGTGCTAGCCCTCCCGGAAGGGATGGAGGATTTTGTGGTGTATTGTGACGCGTCGATATCGGGGTTGGGTGTAGTACTTATGCAAAGGGGGTATGTGATAGCATATGCATCAAGGCAGTTGAAGCCTCATGAGGCGAGGTATTCCACCCATGATTTGGAGTTGGGGGCAATGGTGTTCGCCCTTAAGATCTGGCGTCACTATTTGTATGGGGTTCGGTGTACCATCTACACGGACCATAAGAGTTTGAAGTATTTGATGGACCAGCCCAATCTGAATATGCGCCAGAGGATATGGCTAGATGTGGTAAAGGATTACGATTGTGAGATCCTGTACCACCCGGGCAAGGCTAATGTCGTAGCTGATGCCCTGATTCGTAGGGCGGGGAGCGCCCCGATTTGAGATATTTGCATGCGGATGACAGTGATGACTCCGGTGTTGGACACCATTCGGGAGGCCCAGGTAGTGGCTGTGAGACCGGAGAACCGGAAGAGGGAGCGAGTGATCGGGCATGTGTCGAAGTTCATTACCGATAGTCGTGGGCTGATGACCCTTCAGGGTCGGATTTGGGTGCCGTATGCAGGCGGAGCGCGCACCACCTTAATGGAGGAGGATAAATCGAGATTTTCGATCCATCCCGGGGCCACTAAGATGTATTTGGATTTGAAGAAGGATTATTGGTGGCCATGTATGAAGATGGATGTAGCATGGTTTGTTGAGAGGTGCTTAACTTTTCGCAAGGTTAAGGCCAAGCACCAGCGACCACATGGCCTTTTGCAGCCACTTGAGGTTCCCCAATGGAAGTGGGAACAGATTTCTATGGATTTCATCACCAAGTTGTCGAGGACCACAAGGGGTGTTGACGCAATTTGGGTGATCGTCGACCGACTGATGAAGAGCGCTCACTTCCTTGCTACCAGTGAGAGCTTTTCTGCTGAGAGGCTGGCAGAGTTGTATGTGAGAGAGGTGGTATCGCGGCATGGAGTGCCGATCTCGATTATATCAGATCGGGATGTACGTTTTACTTCCAGGTTCTGGAAGAAGTTCTACGAGGAGTTGGGCATGAGACTGCATTTCAGTACCGCTTACCACCTACAGACGGATGGACAGAGTGAGCGGACGATTCAGACACTCGAAGACATGCTTCAGGCATGTGTGTTGGACTTCGGAGGAAATGTATAGCTAACGAGTCGGCAGTGGTACCGTTGGAGGATATCCAGGTGGACGCGAGTCTGAATTATGTTGAGAGGCCTATCGCAATCTTGGATCAGAAGATCAAGGTTCTGAGGAACAAGGAGGTGCCCCTGGTTGAGGTCCGGTGGCAGCATCGGAGGGGGTCCGAGCTGACTTGGGAGCCGGAGTCGGAGATGAGGGAGCAGCATCCGGAGTTGTTTTCAGCATGAGACTTCGAGGGCGAAGTCTGGTTCTAGTGGGGGAGAATTGTAACATCCCGAAATTCATGTAAAGCTATTTAACCCTTCTCGTTTTCCCAAGTTGTCAAGTTAAGTCATTTAAGTAAATGTTAGGCTTGTGAGTACGTTGGGTGTACTGAGGAGTACGTTGCACGTACTCGCGTGCTTATTTTGGATACGGACTCGCCTAGGTACGTGGGCGTACCCAGGGTTACGCTGGGCGTATCGAGCCCAGGTGAAAACCTTAATTTGGGGCTTGTGCACTATAAAAGGAATTCTATGGCCTTTACCTCATCCTCCATTCCAGAGAGTGAAACCCTAAAAGAGTGCCCTCCTTCGTTTCTAGCTAGAGTGTTGGTATTCTAAGCTTCTAAGTGTCATTTCAAGGTGATGGAAGAGAAGAAGAGGCTATTTTGGAGGCTAGAAGCTTGTGGGAAAGAATAGATCTGAGCTTTTCAGAGGTTGGAGCTTCTTCCTGAGGTAAAAAACTCAAATCTTGTCTGGTTATTTGTGTTGTGTGCTTCTTAGACCAATTTCTAGGGTTTTTGGTCCCAAGATGGAGACTTTATGAGCAAATGGTCTCCATTGGCCTAGATCTATCATATTTCAGGACTATAAGTGTTGTGTGTTCATAAAAATGCAATCTTGGACGTAAATATGGAGCCATGCATGAGATCTAAACCTTTGGAGGGAAAAAGGAAAGGTGTTAGAGGGTGTAGGGACCTTTACAGCCATGCAAAGGCTTAAAGGTTCCGACTTTATGGAATAAGAGGTTGTAAGAGAGTCATATCTGGAAGTTGAAGGAGTGTCTTAACCGTTTAAGACCAAAATCTAAGAAATGGCTGAATTGGGACTTACGCTTAGCGTAACTCTCAGTACGCGCAACGTAAGGGGTTGAGGCCCCGATTGTGGTTCGTTGGCGTAGGCCCCGATCGGAAGGTCTACCGGGATTCGAGACGGAAGTCCCCTGAGACACTTGGACCGGAAGGTTCCACAGAGTTATGGCCTGGAAAGGCGTATGTGTTGTATGTGGTATTTTGGGGAACTCACTAAACATTTATGCTTACAGTGTTGTGTGATGTGTTTCAGGTACCAGTGAGGATCGCGGGAAGGCGCCGGCTTGATCAGTACACACACATGAGGAGTTTTATATGTTATGATCTTGGGATGTGATGTTATGGATTGTTATGTGATACAATGACATTTTATAACAATTATGAATGAAAGCGTGTTTTAAAAATGTGAAAAATTGTTTTGAAATTTACGTCGTTACATTAGACAACCAATAGCCCTAGAATATTCAAGTTGAGACACTGGAGATCCTTTATTTAGTAAAAGCTTGAGACTAGGATCTATAGGTGTGCTAACAGGAGAACAATTCTCAAAGTCAAACTTTTTCAATATCTTCTCAATGTAATGAGATTAAGAAATTGAAATCCCATTATTTCCTTGTTTAATTCTTATACCAAGAATTACCTTAGCCTCCCCCAGGTCTTTCATTTCAAAACTGGATGATAAGAATTTCTTGGTTTTATTAACTTCTTCTAAATCAGTACCAAAAACTAACATATCATCCACATATAAACAAATCATGACTCTTTTACCAAAAGTATCAAATTTGCTATATACACACTTGTCAACTTGGTTTAATGCAAAACCATTAGACAAGACAACATCATCAAACTTTTGATGCCATTGTTTTGGTGCTTGTTTCAAACCATATAATGATTTCTTCAACTTGCACACTTTGTGTTCATTTCCAGGCATCACGAACCCTTCAGGTTGTTTCATGTATATTTCCTCATCCAAGTCACCATTCAAGAATGCATTTTTCACATCCATTTGGTGAATCACGAGATTATGTATAGTTGCAAGAGCTAATAATAATCTAATAGTAGAAATTCTGGCAACAGGAGCATAAGTATCAAAGAAATCAATGCCTTCCTTTTGTCTAAAGCCTTGGATAACCAATCCGGCTTTATATTTATCAATTGTGCCATCCACCTTCATTTTCCTTTTGAGGATCCATTTACATCCTAATGCCTTGCAACCAGGAGGTAAATCAGCCAATACCCAGGTATTGTTATGCATAATAGAATCAATCTCATCATGAATTGCCTCTTTCCAGAAATGAACATCCCTAGAAGCGATAGCTTCACTGAAAGTCTTTGGATCCTCTTCAATATTAAAACAATATTGATGTTGAGAAATAGTTTCATTCGTTATTCCTTTAACTAAATATAGTTGAAAATCAGATCCAACAGATTTAGCTTTTCTAGCTCTGGTGCTTTTCCAGTTCAGGTACAGAACTTGCACCACCAGAAACATCTTCAGCTTGAGTAGTACTTTTGCTGGAAGATTGATGAATCATGTCCCTTGGTCTAGGTATAGATATAAATCTTTCTTCATCAAAGATAGCATCTCGTGACTCTATCACTGTGTTTACAGACATAGAGTCATTAGATTCTAAAACATAGAATCTATATGCTTTGGAATGCTCAGCATATCCAATAAAGATATAATCTATACCTCTCTCACCCAATGTTTTCCTTTTGGGTTCAGTGAGCCTTACAACTGCTCTACAACCCCAAACTTTGAGATAACTCAAATTTGGTACCTTTTTACACCAAAGTTCATAAGGAGTACTCTTACTCCTTTTATTTGGAGTGTATTCAAGATGTAACATGCAGTTAACATTGTCTCACCCCAAAACCCTTCACTTAAACTAGAATATGACAACATGGAATTAACCATTTCTTTCAAAGTCCTATTCTTCCTTTCAGCTACACCATTTTGTTGTGGTGTATATAGAGATGTGGTTTGATGTATTATTACAGTTGATTCAAAATAAACTGGATCATAATACTCACCGCCTCTATCAGTACGCAATACTTTTATTAATTCATTTTCATCAAGCTCAACTTGTTGTTTATAAATTTTAAATTTATCAAGTGTTTCAGCCTTAGAATGTAGCAAATAGATATAACAATATTTAGATGCATCATTGATAGCTTATTTTATTTCCTTATTTTTATTAGTTTATTTTAGATTTTTAGATCTTTTTATCATTAATGCATTGTAATTTATTTATTTTTCTTTAGTATGGATCATACCGGGTGCTTATTATGTTGCATGAGATATTTTATAGGTTTTTTCGGTGCTTGTTGCGGTGGCGGGTTGATTGGAGACGAGCTTAGTGGGATCCCGAGACATTATTGGGCTTGGCGGAATCAAAAAGGAAGAATTGGGCTTTGAAAGTTATTGGCTTGGATTATTTGGGCTTGTGAAGATGGATCATAAAATTCAAATTTTGGGCTTGGAGCATCCATTTGGTGGCTAAATGATGATTGGTGCATTTCAAATCACATGGACAAGGAGGGGGACCAAAGGAATCTTTGGTAGTGGAAGGGTGGAGTGGCTTGGTGGACCAATAGCATTACAGCAACATTTGCGCGGGTAAAATTTTCGTCGCGCGGGTGCCTGCGCAACTGCCCAGTTTGGGCATTTTGGTCATTTTTCTTGCCATAACCCTTGGGGATCAGATCTAGAGGCGGAATTCACGTTTTTCCACCATTGGAGACCTGCGAGAAGCTAATTCACGATTTTCCACCATTGGAGACCTGCAAGAGGCGAATTTGGGAGCTAGAAATCATTTCCTTTCATCTTTCCAAATCTTAGGTAGTTTCTTTATGCAATTAGATTATTGTTCTTGTTACTTTGTTGCCATGAGTGGCTAATACTCTTATTTGGTTGACTTTGGCTGAAAACCAATGAATGTTTGTGGGTTTTGAAGGATTTATGTTGATTATCAATTTATTCCATGTTTATGATTCTAGTTTACAATTCTTATGCTTATTTGATGCTTTGATCATGAGCTTAGTATTTGATTGAGCAATGGTTGATTTATTTCATTGATTTTGCATTGGATCATTGAATTTATCTAGAACAAAGGCTTTATGATGGTAGAAATCATCTCTAGCTTATGAATCGTATCTCCTTTATGGATGTGTAAGCATTTGACATCCTCTAGGAATTGGGGATTCCTTCATTCTTAAGGCTAATTGATTTCTTGGGATTAATTGCTTCAATTGACCCTTGATCTTAATTAAGAAGGTGTGTTGTGGGCTTCCCCAACCTCCATACTACTTATGAGGAATCTTGGCATATCATGCTTCATGATTGTTATAACCAATTTGGGATGAAGGATAAGCTTTGTATTAGATCCTAATGATAAACACACAAATGTTCATTGTGTTGAATTGCCTTAGTTAACCAATTATTTCCAACCTTTGAGCATCTCATCAACTTGCTTAATTGCAAGGTTTTTAGTTATTCAATTATTTTAGTTTTCAAGTAATCAAACAACCCCCCCCCCCCTTTTAGTTTAATTGTAGTTATGTAGTTTAAATTTCATTAGTTCTATTAGATTGCATTGGTGATTGAATACAACCATTTCCCCAAGGATCGATACCCCTTTTTACCATTATATTACGTTTATTTAGCAATCAAAGGGTGTAATTTGCTTGGTGGGCTTGACATCCCACCAAAATGCCCAAACTGGGCAGTTGCGCGGGTACCCGCGCGACGAAAATTCCACCCGCGCAAATGTTGTTGTAATGCTATTGGTCCACCAAGCCACTCCACCCTTCCACTACCAAAGATTCCTTTGGTCCCCCTCCTTGTCCATGTGATTTGAAATGCACCAATCATCATTTAGCCACCAAATGGATGCTCCAAGCCCAAAATTTGAATTTTATGATCCATCTTCACAAGCCCAAATAATCCAAGCCAATAACTTTCAAAGCCCAATTCTTCCTCTTTGATTCCGCCAAGCCCAATAATGTCTCGGGAGCCCACTAAGCTCGTCTCCAATCAACCCGCCACCGCAACAAGCACCGAAAAACCTACAAAATATCTCATGCAACATAATAAGCACCCGGTATGATCCATACTAAAGAAAAATAAATAAATTACAATGCATTAATGATAAAAAGATCTAAAAATCTAAAATAAACTAATAAAAATAAGGAAATAAAATAAGCTATGAAATCACCCCAAGCTTAAACCTAACTTGTCCTCAAGTTAGAACAAGACTAAAAATGAGCTCGGGATGAACTATCTAAAAAGGAAAAAGAAAGATACCATAGAACTTGGTCAACATTAGTCAACATGGTCATAATTAGTCCTTCAATGGACCCTACGCATCTTCAAAATGTTCCCCGCTTTAGAACCATAAACCACATTCTCAACCACTTGATGGGCGAATAGATCACGGCTGGATGCGGTCGCGGTGTGCAAGACAAAGGAAACAGATATGCGCCCAGTGGGGGCACTTTAAATCACCAATGTAGACCATAGTGCATGAAGGAAAGGCGCCTCTTCACACACTATGATTCCTACATTTGTCAGGCCAAAGTGTATAATAACGAAATAGGGTTTTGCAGCACGGCCTCCGGGCAAACATCCGAAGGCTTCTCCCTTGTATTGTCCTTTACAGTCTACTGTCTCATCGTCGGGGCCTTTTCTCACCAAAAATCAAAAATAAAATAAAATAATAAAAACTCTACTTAACCTAAATCTAAACCTAACAACCTAAATCTTCAATCTTGAACTTCTGTTATTGGTTCTTCAAGCACATTCGTTGCTTGACACTTTTTTTTTTTTGGAATCTAGATATATAACATAAGTCTTGAACTTGGAATCTTGTTCTTCTTTTTGTGTTGCTCTTTTTTTCTTCATTTTTCTTCTTTGTTTTTGTTGCTTTTCTTGAATCATCTTTAATAGGCTCTTATTTTCTTCACTTTTTCAAATTTCTTCATTCTTTGTGTTGCTTCTTGGAAGGTCTAAGGAATTTCACCAAGTAACATAGGACGGAGGCTAACATGAACACCTAATGATCATTGACAATGTGCCAAGATCAACTAAAAAGGGTGGGGAATGACTCAAAAATGGGTGTTACCAAAAAGACTTGGTCCCAAAAGATGTGAATTAGGGGACCCACTTCAAAGTTCATCAAGCACCTCAATGCAAGGTTTGATAAACAAAATCTATCTAGCTATCTACTCTAGACTCCTAAAAAAAATAACCTATCCTAAAAAGGCGGTGAGAACCTAACTAAGCAAGGCTCAGACGAGACTCGGGAGTACTAAGGGGTACTCCCTCCAAAACCAAGATGCGAGTCTTCAAGATCTTCAATGTCTTCAAAACACCTTACCGGGCTAGTCTTTGCTCGCACACATTGGCATGACCAACCACATCCCTCCGCACCTAGACCCAATCAAGCTATCTGCATCTGACCCCCACACAAGCGGTCTCAAAGTGGTCTGTGAGGCTCAAAATGTGTCCCATTTATCAAATACAAGGAATTCCATATCAAGACCCGGAACCAATCTATGATTCAATACTTATGACTCGGCGCTATGGTACCTGTAGGGATGAGAAGACAAGAGAGAACAAAAATGCATGAACCTAACCTAGAATGCATCTACAAAGTATGAAAATTAGAAAAGAAAGAAACAAAACATGCAATTTTTTTATGCAATTTTTATAAATGCCCTAAATGACTAACTCTAAATGCAACAATATACAACCTAAATGCAATAAAAAAAATATAAAGAATACCTCACCCCAAGCTTAAAATTAAGCATTGTCCTCAATGCTTAGGATGAGAGTAAGGAAGGATCATACCGGGATCAAGGTGGAGGAGGCCTGCGAGGACGGTATGGAAGCAACACATGGGTCGCATAATGATGCTTGGATGGAGTTCTTGGCCACCAAAATACACATGGATGAAAGCTTGGTCGCGCAAATGACGCATATGAAATGGCTCGAAATTTTCTTATGAAATGACATATTTGCGCGGGTACCCTCGCAAACTTTGCGCGGGTGGGGGGCAGCCGCGCGCACATGTCAGAATACATCCCATGTTGGGGTAATTTGGAACTCGGGACCTGCGCGGCTGGGGGTCGGTCGTGCAAAGTCTGCGCGGGCACCCGCGCGCAGCAATTAGAGAGCACCCCATGTTGGGTAATTTGGAACTCGGGACCTGCGCGGCTGGGGTCGATCGCGCAAAGTCTGTGCGGGCACCCGCGCAAAGGTCAAATTTTTTGAATTTTTCAAACTTCACCAAAATCACTAGAAGACTTCTATATGCTTATTTTTAGGCCAACTTCAAGTTTAGAAACACCCAAAACTTCAAGCGGAGATTATTTATTTACATTGCATTTATTTAACGTCTTTGCCAAGACATAGTCCCGCTTCCGTCAACCTTCGTAAATCGGTGTTTCCATTGTTACGTTGTCGAATTCTCCCATGTCAAAGCCTTCATAAAATAGTTTCAAATGGTGCCCATTCACTTTGAAGATTTGGTTTGTTTCCAAACTCTTGATTTCAACCACACTAGGATCAAACACTTTTATAACAATAAAAGGTCCATGCCATCGAGATCGCAATGTTCCCGAGAATAGCTTTAAGTGTGAATGATAAAGAAGAACTTTTTGACCCGGAAATATAGTGTTTTTGGGTTATGTGTTTGTCATGAAATGCCTTTTTCTTCTCTTTGCACCTTTTGAACCTTTTAATTATCTTCTTCTTGACCACTTCCATCATTGGAGGATCCAATCTTATTTGAGGTTCCCTCTTAGGATTACAATCATCTTCCATGATTATCTTGTCTGTGCATACATTAGGGCTTATCCTATTTATTGGCTCAATCACATCAACCCGATACAATGGAGAAATGTTACTAGGGTAGCTCATTCCTTCAAAGATGTTGAAGTGAATGGTTTCTCCATCAAACTCCATAGTTATCTTTCCTTTATGGACATCAATGATTGTGTGAGCGGTATGCATGAAAGGTCTTCCAAGGAGGATCATAGACGATTTGGAAGGAGTCTTCTCTTCAAGATCAATGACATAAAAATCCACCGGAAAAACAAGTTGACTAACTTGTACTAACACATCCTCCAACACTCCTTTTGGAGACACACTTGACATGTCTGCTAATTGAATGATGACTCCCGTTTCTTCCAAAGGTCCAACATTGAGAGATTGAAAAACCGAATATGGCATCACATTGATCGAGGCTCCAAGATCTAACATAGCACTTTCGACATGCAAATCACCAAAGGTACAAGGTATAGCAAACATTCCCGGGTCTTTTTATTTGGGTGGAAGCTTCTTTTGGATGACCGCGGATACATTTGCATTGACTTGAATCTTCTCATTTGTCTTGAATTTTCTCTTGTTGGTGCACAAATCCTTAAGAAATTTGGCGTAACGTGGGATTTGCTTAATGGCATCCAATAGTGAAATGTTGAGTTGAACCTTGCGGAAAGTCTCAAGAAACTCTTTCTCTTCTTCTTGTTTCTTTGAGGAAGCTAAACGAGATGGAAAAGGTGGTGGTATGACAAATGGTTTGATGGATTTGTTGGAAGGATCGGGTTTATCAACATTTGGCACAACCGGTTCCTTTGGAGGAACTACAACTTTTGGAGGCTCAACAACAATAACCTCATCTTCTTCTTCTCTTGAAACTCTTTTACGGTTGCTTTCTCCAAGTGTTTTGCCACTTCTCAAAGTTATTGCACTCACATTGGGGTTCTTCTCGGTTTGAGATGGAAGTCTACCCCTTTGTTCTATCTTGTTGATAGCGGTGGCCAAGTCTCCGATTTGTGCTTGAATGTTTGAGAAAGTGTTATTGGTCTCTTGTTGAAATTGGGCTTGACTTTGAGCAAGAGAAGTAACAAGTTCTTGAAGGCTCATTTGATGGGTACCACTTGATTGGCCTTGTTGTTGAGGTTGTTGGTAATTTGGAGGGTTAATGTAACACCGTGAATTTCAAAATAATTTTTCACAAATTATAAAAACATTTCTCATTTAGTTTTCATAAAAACATTAAGTTTAAATCCCAAGATCATATATATATATATATATATATATATATATATATATATATATATCAAAAATCCCATGCGTGTGTACAGATCAAGCCGACGCCTTCCCACGGTCATCGCTAGTACCTGAAACAACAACACTAACACTGTAAGCACAAAGCTTAGTGAGTTCCCCAAAATACCACATAAACATATATTAGCCACTCGAGACTATAACTTTATTGGGTCCGTGCACCCAAGCTCTGTGAACCCTCAGGTTCTAACTCTGGGAACCTTCCGGTTCCAACTCTATAAACATGCACAGCATAAATCACATAGACATCATGCAGTACAGCACATAGCATACACATAACATACACATACTCTGACACATTACTCTGATTATCTACTCAAGGTAAAGTATAGTGAGAAGACTCACCTCGTGTATCTCGATAACTCGCGAATCCTGGAAATCACTCGTGCTCGATCCTCCGAGCTATAATCCTCCTATAACATCAGATGTCTCTAATTAACACTTTTACCACTAAGGTTGACTACCCCTAACAAGTCAACACTGGTCAACTCTGGTCAACGGTCAACGGTCAACTTTGACCGGACTCGGCGAGTGCACTAGGGCGACTCGGCGAGTCTATACGTATTCACCAACCCTCTAGGATTCCCTTTTTGACACGTCGAGTACACCCCTGACTCGACGGGTTCCACCTGGCATGAATCGCGGGGCCACCACGACTCAACTCGCCGAGTCTTAAGAACAACTCGGCGAGTCCCAGCTCGACTCAGTCCACCTGTCAACCCTCGCTAACTCTCCCTGACTCAGTGAGTCAACTCATAACTCGGCTGGACCACTCACTGAGTGGTCAAGGACAATCTTCATGCTACTCGTCGAGTCTGTTCTTCAGACTCGGCGAGTCCATGCCATGCATCTACTCAAACTAGCTTCTGAGGTCAGATCCGCACCATCTACTCATAGATCTGGCCCTCCTAAGCTTATTCACCTCGTAAAGTCCATATCTTGGTGCTCATAACACACCTACAAGGCTCTTTTTGGAGAAATAACCTCTAAAATGGCAACCCTAGCCTCTAACCCAAAAGAGAGGGCATAAAGCATGACATTAGGGACTCTCTGGACCTGCTAAGGTCCAGATCTAAGCACCATATCCCCATGGGACCTCTCACATTTCTAATATAAAGCAAATAAGGCATGAAGAAACCCTAGATTTGACCAAATCAACAAAAATACGGAAATAAGCTTTGAATGATACCTCAAGAAGCCTCCTCTGATGAAATGAAAGAAGATCCAAGCTCCCCAACTCCTCTAGCTTGACTTTCCTCTTCCTTTCTTGCAAAAACACACAAATTTGGTGAACAATAGCCTCTTATCTCACTCACACGAATCCCTCAGCTGCTTTGGTGCTCTCAAGATAAAGGTAGCCGCAATGAAGGGCCATAAGGTCCTTTAAATAGGGCCTAGGGCCGGGAAATTAGGGTTTCATTAAACAGCGAGGACTCGCCGAGTCCATTCCTTGGACTCGTCGAGTCCGGGCGCGAACCCGCGTCCTGATCCGCGATCCCACTCGGCGAGTTTGAGCTCCAACTCGCCGAGTCCCCTCACAAAACTCCAAAAATATAAGCATAAAAGACTTGCTGAATCTGCTCTGTCGTCTGAAGCACGATCTCTGTAATGCCCATCACTCGCTGACCGACCTCTCCCCAACAAATAGGGGTTCGAGACCTCCTCCCATACAACAGCTCAAAGGGTGGCATACCAATGCTCGAATGATGGCTGTTGTTGTAGGAAAACTCTGCCAAGGGTAAATACGCATCCTAGCTACCCCCGAAATCCAACACACATGCCCGGAGCATGTCCTCAAGTGTCTGAATCGTCCACTCACTCTGACCGTCTGTCTGGGGATGATATGCGGTACTAAAATGCAGTCTAGTACCCAACTCCTCATGAAATTTCTTCCAGAATCTGGAAGTGAAGCGCACATCACGGTCTGAAACAATCGAGGTCGGCACCCCATGCCGAGATACCACTTCCCTCACATACACCTCAGCCAATTTCTCTGCTGAAGAACTCTCACTGATGGCAAGGAAGTGAGCGCTCTTTGTCAACCTGTCCACAATCACCCAAATTGCGTCAACTCCCCTGGCAGTACTCGGCAATTTGGTGATGAAATCCATAGTGATCTGTTCCCACTTCCACTCGGGAACCTCCAATGGCTGCAACTTGCCATGCGGCCTCTGATGCTCGGCCTTAACCCTACGACAGGTCAAGCACCTCTCAACAAACCACGCAACATCCCTCTTCATACAGGGCCACTAATACTCCTTTCTCAAATCCAAATACATCTTCGTGGCCCCCGGATGGATCGAAAATTTCGACCGATGAGCCTCCTCCATCAAAATGGTACGCGTTCCTCCCACAAACGGTACCCAGATACGCCCCTGAAAAGTCATAAGCCCCCGACCATCGGTAACGAACTCTGAAACTAAACCAACAACCTGTTCCCTCTTCTGCATCTCAGGTTGCACAGCCTCGGCCTGTGCCCCGCGAATGGCGTCCAATACCGGAGCCATCACGGTCAATCTCAAACATACATCCCGCAGTGGAGTGCTCTCCGCCCTGCGGCTCAACGCATCGGCTACCACATTAGCCTTGCCTGGGTGGTATAGGATCTCACAATCATAATCCTTGACCACATCCAACCACCTTCTCTGTCGCATATTTAGGTTGGGCTGATCCATCAAATACTTCAAACTCTTATGGTCCGTGTATATCGTACACCGAACCCCATACAAGTAGTGACGTCAAATCTTGAGGGCGAACACCACTGCCCCCAACTCTAGATCATGGGTGGGATACCTCGACTCATGAGGCTTCAGCTGCCTTGATGCATACGCTATCACATGCCCCCTCTGCATCAGTACCGCTCCCAATCCCAAAATCGATGCATCACAGTATACCACAAAGTCTTCCATCCCTTCCGGGAGAGCTAACACCGGAGCTTCGCACAACCTCTGGCGAAGTGTCTCAAAGGAGGCCTGCTACTCGGGGCCCCATGAAAAAGCAACACCCTTCCGGGTCAATTTGGTGAGTGGCACTGCGATCTTAGAGAAATCCCTGATAAACCTCCGATAATACCCTGCCAACCCTAGAAAACTCCTGATCTCGGAGGGTGACTTCGGCACCTCCCAACTCATCACTGCCTCAACCTTGGCCGGATCAACTAATATCCCTTTCTGATTAACGAGATGTCCTAAGAACTGGACCTCCCGCAACCAGAAATCACACTTGGAGAATTTGGCATAAAGCCTCTCCGATCTCAGAACTCCGAGAACCTCCCGCAAATGCTCCTCATGCTGCTCTCTAGATCTCGAATATACCAGAATATCATCGATAAATACAATCACTGACCGATCCAGCATTGGCCTACATACTCGGTTCATGAGATCCATGAACACTGCCGGGGCATTGGTGAGCCCAAAAGGCATCACCACAAACTCGTAATGCCCATAACGCGTCCTGAACGCTGTCTTCTGGACGTCCTCATCCCGCACCCTCACCTGATGATACCCAGACCTCAAATCGATCTTGGAGAACCAAGATGCTCCCTGCAACTGATCGAACAGATCGTCGATCCTCGGCAACGGGTAACGGTTCTTGACCGTCAGCTTGTTCAACTCCCGGTAATCAATACACATCCGGTGTGAACCATTCTTCTTTTTGACGAACAGGATAGGTGCTCCCCACGGCGAGCTGCTCGGCCGAATAAACCCCTTCCCCAGCAGCTCCTGAAGTTGCGAGGATAACTCTTGCATCTCTGGAGGTGCAAGGCGATAAGGCACCTTGGCGATAGGCGCGGCCCCCGGAACCAAATCTATGCTGAACTCCACTTGCCTCACAGGAGGCACACCCGGCGACTCCTCAGGAAACACATTCGGGAACTCACGCACCACCGGGACCTCCTCAACTGCACTCGGCCTCTCGGAATCCACCCGCGCATCCATCACATACGCCACAAAACCCTTACAGCCCTGCTGTAGACACTGCTTCGCTCTGGCGGCCGAACAAAACGCTGATCCTGAACGTGTACCCTCGCCGTACACCGAAAGAACTCCCCCAATAGGGTATCGTATGGTCAACTGCTGACGCTCGCAGTCGATAACCGCACCAAATCTGCTCAACCAGTCCATGCCCACAATGACACAGACATCACCCATCGCAATAGGAACCGGATCAATCGGGAACTCAACACCGAAAATCTCGACTACGCAACCTCGGAGAACCTCTGTGGCATATATCACTCTCTCATCAGCTATGGAAACTCTCAGAGGCCGACTCAACGCCTCACGACTAACACTGAGATGCTGACTAAAAGCCAAAGATACAAAAGACCGACTCGCACCCGAGTCAAATAACACCAAGGCAGGTACAGAATTCACAAGAAAAGTACCTACGCATAACATAACATAAGCATAATATCTCATCATCAAAATAAATACATGAAAGAATACATACCAGCCACGACATCGGGCGTTACGCGAACCTCCTCTACGGTCAGCTGAAAAGCTCTCCCTCGTGCCCTCGGCGCCTCGGCCTTCATCGGCCGACTCTTTGTAGCTCTGATGGTGGCAGGGGCAGATCCCTGAGGTGCTCCCTGAGATGACCCTCGCAACTGCGGACACTCTACCTTCCGGTGTCCGGTCTGATTGCAGTGAAAGCACACTGCAAACCCCTTGGGGCAATCCTTGGCCATATGCCCCTCCTTGCCACATTTGTAGCAAGATCCCGCTCTGCAGACTCCATTGTGACCCTTGCCACACTTCCCACAAGTGCGGCCCTTCTGGCTCCCTGGTTTGGGATCAGCGGGCTTGGCCCGCTTGGCTGCCGGCTGAGACTGTACCGGTCGCCGATCCCTCCCCTGAGACTCCGCATCCTCCCTAGCCCGAGTCTCTAGCTCAATCTCCCTCTTCCGGACATTTGCCTGAAGCTCAGCAAATGTCCGGTACGAGGAGTTCGCCGCGAACTCCCGAATATCCCGCCTCAAAACGCTCAAATAACGGCTCATACGTGCCTGCTCAGTGGACACGTGCTCAGGGCAGAACATCGCCCACTCATGGAACATCCTGGTGATCGCTGTAACTGACTCAGTACCCTGCTTGAGGGTCAGAAACTCATGTGCCAAATGCTCCCTCTCCACCTAGGGAACGTACTCATCTCGGAACATGACAGTGAACCTCTCCCAGGTCACTGCCGCAAGCTCAGCATGCGTATAATGCGTCGTCACAAACTTCCACCAGTCCTTCGCTCCCAAGCGAAGCTGGTTCAGCGCGAACCGAACCTTCAAATGCTCAGGAGATGAGAAAGTGAAGAAGCACCCCTCTATGTCAGATATCCACCTCATAGCTGCCACTGGATCCTGGGTCCTGTCAAACCCTGGTGGTTTTGTGTTGCTGAACTCCCGGAACAGCAACGCATCACCACCTTGCGGCCTCACCGCTGCAACAGCAGCCTCAGAAAGAGCGGCATAACGCTCATCAAAAGTCTCAATCAGCGTGGTCTTAATAGACCCGAACATCTCTGGTATCTCTGCTCTGATGGCCGCAGCCACCTCCTCGTGGATGATCCGGCGGATCTCCTCATCATTGGTACCACTGCTCTCAGGCATCAAACGTGTCCTCACCATGATCTACCTCTGAAATACAACATACGAAAAATTAGAACCCCTTCGAGCATACTCACACTCGACAACTCATTCCTCCTTGATCCTTGGTATTCCAAAGGTTCTTACTTGGGTTGTACACCGCTCTGGTGCTTTCATTAGTACGGGCCCAATACTACTCTCCACACCGTATCAGAATACACCCCAAGTCCTCCTCTTCGGATCCCAAATTCCAAGTACTCTATCACGCATAGACCTTCCTCTAAAAGATCTCTCACAAGCCCCTCACTGCTACCTACTCACCCTCAAGCATCTCATAGCAGCTCACCTCTTCCTAAGCTAAGGCATCACAAATCAGGCCGCTCTAGTCCTAATAGGAACACCTAGCCTACTCTAGCATGCGGATACATCATATCAATATCAATATCACATAACATAAGGGTATTTTGGGAAATCACCGTTCGGGCGCGGACTGATCGTACACACACTCTGCTCTGCATTCTTTTCAAATTCTTTTACTCTTTTTTAAAATACTTCTCAAATCCTCAGTTTGAGTTCAAATACGCCCGAAGGTGTACTCGAATCCCTCAAACCAAGGCTCTGATACCAACTTGTAACACCGTGAATTTCAAAATAATTTATCACAAATTATAAAAACATTTCTCATTTAATTTTCATAAAAACATTAAGTTTAAATCCCAATTGACATCATACAAAATCCCAAGATCATATATATATCAAAAATCCCATGCGTGTGTACAGATCAAGCCGGCGCCTTCCCACGGTCATCGCTAGTACCTGAAACAACAACACTAACACTGTAAGCACAAAGCTTAGTGAGTTCCCCAAAATACCACATAAACATATATTAGCCACTCGAGGCTATAACTCTATTGGGTCCGTGCACCCAAGCTCTGTGAACCCTCAGGTTCTAACTCTGGGAACCTTCCGGTTCCAACTCTATAAACATGCACAACATAAATCACATAGACATCATGCAGTACAGCACATAGCATACACATAACATACACATACTCTGACACATTACTCTGATTATCTACTCAAGGTAAAGTATAGTGAGAAGACTCACCTCGTGTATCTCGATAACTCGCGAATCCTGGAAATCACTCGTGCTCGATCCTCCGAGCTATAATCCTCCTATAACATCAGATGTCTCTAATTAACACTTTTACCACTAAGGTTGACTACCCCTAACAAGTCAACACTGGTCAACTCTGGTCAACGGTCAACGGTCAACTTTGACCGGACTCGGCGAGTGCACTAGGGCGACTCGGCGAGTCTATACGTATTCACCAACCCTCTAGGATTCCCTTTTTGACACGTCGAGTACACCCCTGACTCGACGGGTTCCACCTGGCATGAATCGCGGGGCCACCACGACTCAACTCGCCGAGTCTTAAGAACAACTCGGCGAGTCCCAGCTCGACTCAGTCCACCTGTCAACCCTCGCTAACTCTCCCTGACTCAGTGAGTCAACTCATAACTCGGCTGGACCACTCACTGAGTGGTCAAGGACAATCTTCATGCTACTCGTCGAGTCTGTTCTTCAGACTCGGCGAGTCCATGCCATGCATCTACTCAAACTAGCTTCTGAGGTCAGATCCGCACCATCTACTCATAGATCTGGCCCTCCTAAGCTTATTCACCTCGTAAAGTCCATATCTTGGTGCTCATAACACACCTACAAGGCTCTTTTTGGAGAAATAACCTCTAAAATGGCAACCCTAGCCTCTAACCCAAAAGAGAGGGCATAAAGCATGACATTAGGGACTCTCTGGACCTGCTAAGGTCCAGATCTAAGCACCATATCCCCATGGGACCTCTCACACTTCTAATATAAAGCAAATAAGGCATGAAGAAACCCTAGATTTGACCAAATCAACAAAAATACGGAAATAAGCTTTGAATGATACCTCAAGAAGCCTCCTCTGATGAAATGAAAGAAGATCCAAGCTCCCCAACTCCTCTAGCTTGACTTTCCTCTTCCTTTCTTGCAAAAACACACAAATTTGGTGAACAATAGCCTCTTATCTCACTCACACGAATCCCTCAGCTGCTTTGGCGCTCTCAAGATAAAGGTAGCCGCAATGAAGGGCCATAAGGTCCTTTAAATAGGGCATAGGGCCAGGAAATTAGGTTTTCATTAAACAGCGAGGACTCGCCGAGTCCGGGCGCGAACCCGCGTCCTGATCCGCGATCCCACTCGGCGAGTTTGAGCTCCAACTCGCCGAGTCCCCTCACAAAACTCCAAAAATATAAGCATAAAAGATACCTGGAAATCCGGGCTGTTACAGTTAAAAGAAGTTTGTGGATATGGAGGTTTTTGGGAGGGGTATTGTGGATGTTGAGGTCTCATCAAAATGTTTGGTGGATTTTGCTTTGGTGGATAAGGGTTGTTTTGGTTATTCCTCCAATTTGGGTTGAAATTGTTTTGAAATCCCATGGGTCTTGGTTGATCTTGATATCTGCCCATTGCATTCACATCTTCCGGTTCACTTCCAAGTGTGGGACACTTATCCGTATAATGGCCCGTCATTGCACAAATACCACATACCATCAATTGTTGACCACTTCCCACCACCATTTGACTTAACACATTAGTCAAATCCAAGAGCTTTGATTCCAAGTGTTGAGTGTTGCTAACTTCACCAACCACTTGTGTAGAATTTCTCTTCATGTCATTTCGAGTCCCAAAATTCCTTTGATTTTGAGAAATGGTACCAAAAAGTAATCGGATTTCGTGAGGGGTTTTGTTGAAGATGTCACCACCACTTGAAGCATTAATCATCCTCCGATCTTTTTCATTCATACCCTCATAAAATTGTTGAAGAAGTAGTTGTTCGGGTATATTGTGTTGAGGACAACTTGTACACAAATTATTGAAGCGCTCCCAAAAATCATGAAATGTTTCATTTTCCCCTTGACGAATCCCCAAAATGTCACTTCGTTGGCTTGATATCCGGGAGGTGGGATAGAATTTGCTATTGAAGGCCTTGAGTAACTCTCCCCATGTGTGAATAGATCCCGGTGGTAAGTTGAATAACCACTCTTTAGCTTTGTCTTCCAAGGTGAGCGGGAATGCGGTTAACTTGAAATCATCCAATGTCACATTATCGGGCAACATGCTAACACATATCATATGAAAGGACTTCAAATTCTTTTGAGGGTTTTCTCTATCCAAACCATGGAACTTGGTAAGTTGATGGATGAAACTTGACTTCAATTCAATCCCTTGGCGGTTTGCGGGATAAACAATAGCAAGAGGTGTGTGAGTAACATCCGTTTCCATCATTTGTCTAAGTGTCAACTCTTGAGGGGGATTGGGTGGAAAGGGGTTGTTGGGATTTTGTTGCAAGTAATTGGGATGTTGTTGGTAAGGTGGATATGGGTATTGTTGGGGATTGTAGATTGGTGGTGGATAAGGTTGGTAGTTAGGGTATTGGTTGTAAGGAGGTTGTTGTTGTGGGTACATTGGGTTTTGGTACATTGGAGGGTGTTGGTAATTGGGTTGATTTGGGTAATGTACTTGTTGAACTTGAAAAGCATTGTTTTGAGGTTGGTTGTTTTGGTGGAAGTGTTGGTTTTGTAGTTGTGGTGGTGGTTGATAATTGGGTTGGTTTTGAGGAGGGGCTTGATTCCAAGGTGGCATATCAATGAGAGGTTCTTGTGGTTGTTGTCTTGGTTGATGGGGTGGGGTATTGGCATCTTGATTGATTGGGTTTGGGTTGGGATTGTGAGGTGGAGTGTGATTCATGGCTATTTGGTTTTCAAACGGAATGTCTTCAAAGGAATGACCAACAATTGGAGAATTCGGCTCGGTGTCGGTATCACTTGAAGTATGAACTTGATCTTCTATGTTGATTAGTGGAGAAGAGGAAGAAGTTTGAACTAGTTGTTGTTGCTTTGCTTGTTTGGCTAACTTTTTCAACCTTTTTGCTTCTCTTTCAATTTCCGGATTGTAAAGTAGTTCACCGGTTCTTGTAGACCTAGGCATAAACAATCAAATAACAATAACCAATTTCCCCGGCAACGGCGCTAAAACTTGGTGGGATGTCAAGCCCACCAAGCAAATTACACCCTTTGATTGCTAAATAAACGTAATATAATGGTAAAAAGGGGTATTGATCCTCAGGGAAATGGTTGTATTCAATCACCAATGCAATCTAATAGAACTAATGAAATTTAAACTAACTAACTACAATTAAACTAAAAGGGGGGGTTGTTTGATTACTTGAAAACTAAAATAATTGAATAACTAAAAACCTTGTAATTAAGCAAGTTGATGAGATGCTCAAAGGTTGGAAATAATTGGTTAACTAAGGCAATTCAACTCAATGAACATTTGTGTGTTTATCATTAGGATCTAATACAAAGCTTATCCTTCATCCCAAATTGGTTATAGCAATCATGAAGCATGATATGCCAAGATTCCTCATAAGTAGTATGGAGGTTGGGGAAGCCCAATCATCAATAAAAGTAACAACATACTTCTTGTTTCCAAGGGAATGTGTTGCATGGAAATCACATAAATCACTATGTATAAGATCTAACACCTTGCTTTC
This sequence comes from Lactuca sativa, assembly GCF_002870075.4. NCBI lineage: Eukaryota > Viridiplantae > Streptophyta > Magnoliopsida > Asterales > Asteraceae > Lactuca > Lactuca sativa. The sequence goes on from NC_056624.2 coordinate 230,949,065, forward strand.
CCTAACATCTTTGAAAGGTTGTCTAGTGATTTTAGTTAGCATGCATGTTTTACATTTTTCATTATTTTGCATATCAAAAGCAGGAATTAAACTCATTTTATACATGTCTTTTAATCTCTTGTAATGAATATGCCCTAGCCTAGCATGCCATAATTCAGATTTATGAAAATTATTGATAGTACTACTAAAAGGTATGCAAACAGAATTATCACTAAAAGGATAACTAATATTAAGCCTAATCATTCCATTACATATATAGCCAAATCCCATAAAAGAACCATGTTTTGACAAGATATACTTGTCACTTTCTAACACTTGTTTGTAACCAGAATTATTTAGTACAATTTCAGACACGAGATTCTTATGAATCCTTGGAACATATAAAACATTGTTCAAACACAAACATTTCCCAGAAGTAAAAGTAAGTAAAACAGATCATATGCCATTGATTGGTTCAGTTGCAACATTTCCCATCTTCACAACAAATACATCTTCAATTGGTTGAAAGTCCTTGAACCAATATAGATCTTTGCAAACATGACTTGTTGCTCCTGAATCAACCCACCATGCAACTTTATCATCCTGCACATAAAATGCTTCAGAAATCACAGAAATATAATTCTGAATATATTTAGAATTCTGCAATGAAACAGAAATCTGACCTTGTGGCTTTTCTGGATCCTTGGATCCACTTGGTCCAGCACCATCCTTATTCACTTTGCGAAGACGACAATCTTTCTTGAAGTGACCCGGTTTGATACAATTCCAACAAACCAACTTAGCCTTCTTGTTGGAAGACTTGTCATCCTATCCTTTAAACTTCCTTTTTCCATTAGACTTCTTAGGATTCTTTGAACTTTCTCCTTCCACCATGTTCACAGAAGAGGAACCAACTTGGTTCTTGCCTTTAGGATTGTTATCAAGTTATTGAGTCCTTAAGGAATCTTCAATATGTAAATGACTTGCAAGTTGAGTCAAAGTTAATTCCTCTTTGTTATGTTTCAGATTATGTTTAAAATCTTTCCAGGAAGAGGGCAGTTTGTCAATTATCACAGCCACATAAATGGCTTCATCCATTTTCAGATCGTGTTGAGCAAACTGTCCTAGGATCCTTAACATTTCATGGAACTGTTCCATAACAGGCCTGGAGTCAATCATCTTGTAACCTATAAAGTTACTGACAAGAAACTTCTTGTTAGAAGCATCTTCAGCCATGTATTTGGATTCAAGAGAATCCCACAGTTCTTTTGCAAATTCGAAATTTTGATAGATATCAAAAAGAGAGTAAGACATACCATTGAGAATATGACCACAACATATGTAATTATCATTTTCCCACTTTGATCTCCTTCTTGTTGCCTCCAAAGGTTCATCTTCAACAGATTCCGGTAAGACTGGCATGGGTGTACTCAGAACATACACCACTTTCAGAGTGGTAAGGAGAAAGTGCATCTTCTTCTGCCATCTACGAAAATCTTGCCCTTCAAACTTGTTCAATTTGTCAAACTTGCTTGTCATATCCTTCACAGAATCACCACTTGCCATGATTACAGAATACTTCAATTTTTATTAGAAAATAGGGGATGAATAGATTGCTTGGATTCTCTGAAAGTCATGATTCACTATCAAATTGAAGTATTTCGATGGTACAGATCAAACACTCAATTGGATGAAATTCAGAGAACGAAATCTGAGAATGTATGAGAAAATGTTCTTCAAGATGTACCACAAAAATGACCAAAAAACGGATATATCATTCTTGTCTGAAAACTGTCAGTAGACAGTTACAAACTGTCATAAAACTACCAAACCTGTCATTAAACGGATCTCAGGGAAAAAGGGTCAACTTTCTCAATTGGGTCTGCCCCTTGGACCCCGCCAGGGGCTGCCACCCCTAGGACCCCGCTCCCAGGGGCACTGCCCCCGGACCCCCGTTCATTTAGGGGTTTCGCCCCTAAATAACAATGTACTTTGAATCTTGAAAAACTCGAACAAGTGTGCACTCATACACCATCCTAACTTGTTCAATATTCAACAAGATCATTTTTGGTCAATAAATTTAATCATATTCACTTAAATAATATTGATGATATAAAATCACCAGCATATAGTTTTCACAAATACAAATACATTGTTAAAATAACATTAGAAATGTTCAATTATAAAGTAATTAGACCCCTTTCCACTTTCATTTTAGGCACCATTTTATCTCAATGACCTATATTCATAATTATGATGAATCCACATATCTATTCAAGTTGGGCTTTCTTTTCTTAAAATAAATAAAATTAAAGTGTCTTATTAGTTATAGAAGATATATAGTTTTCTACAATAATAAAACTATATAAAAAAATTCGGACAAACCTTATCCAAAATACAAGGTTGGAGATGTGAACTATGATTGCAGTTTTTTTAAATACATAAAAATATAATAGCATAAATTTATAGTTAAAATGATAAATAACCGCATTTAAAGAAATATAAAACTAAATATATATTGAATTTAAATGGGTTGGCGGATTGAAAAAATATTGATAACTTTTTATCGAACCCAACCCATTTAATTAAACAGGGTAGACGGTCTGTCAATTTAACTTAAATAAGTCAAAAATCTCAATCCAACGCATTAATTTTTTATTAAGTTTTGATTGGTTTGACAGATTGAATTGATTTTTTACCGTTTCAAATAAATAAAAATAAATTAAATAGTCTCATATTCTTTCTTCTAATCCATAAAACACTTTCTAATTGAGGGATTGAATGGACTGGGACGCCCAACTTAATGTTAACTAAACAATGATTTGATAATTAAATGAAAGATTCAAATGGAGCGGATCATCACTTGATAGTTTTTATCAAGGTTATAAAAACCGTTTAACGGTAGCTTGTCGATTGACTGATATTAAGGGATTAATCGGTTTTGACGGAGATTAATCGGGGACCACAGATTATTAATAAAATATTAAAAATTAATCAAATATTAATATATCTTAAGAAAAACAAGTACTTCAAAATTAGAAAATAAGAAAATTTATAATTTGAAAATTTAATAAATACGAAAATATGAACATTTTTGTATAATATTTGAAATTTTGAAATTTTGAAAATTTTGTAGTAAAAAAATTTGATTTTTATTTTTATTTTTTTTATTTTTTTCAACTTTTGTTGACTGATGAATTCCGCCAAGACCGATTAATCCCTCCAAACCCGATTAATCATAAATTTCCGATTAATACTCTAATCCTCGACGGTTGGAGAACGCCAAACGATTAATCGCCGATTAATCCCGATTTCTGCAATCATGGTTTTATATACGCGTCAAGTGAGAATTGTCTGTCCCGCATTCCGAGAAAAATTGTTAACCAATTAAGTTTAGTAGATTTGCTATAAGTCTATGACAACGATTTGTTTTTTCCTTAACACAACTTATTTGACATTAATATACTTTTTTTAAGAAAATTTTTTAATTAATACATTTTAGTTATTATCGTACAACGAATGAGAAAGCAAACGGACAAAAAGTTGCGCCGCTAAACCTTTTTGTATGAAAAAATTTGGACAATTTCTTGATTTGTGCGTGTTAGCCTTGCGCATGGGTCATGCTAATCTTCTCTGTATCGTTCCAATTTTATCGGATGTCCCCGAAGGAACAAATAATAAATAGGGTTATCACTGTTTTTTAAAAACAAACTTTTCAAAACGTCTTAAAATCAACAAACTTTTAAATTTTTTTACAAATTTGATCAGAATTTAAAATTTGGTACTAATTCTCCACACATTTAGTTTTTTTTTTCCCAATTTATTTTCCTACGACTTCCTTTTAGACTTTTTGTAATGGACATGTTTTTTCCAACTTTAAATAAAAAACTTTTACAAAATTTATTTAACTTTTATTTTCCAGCTTTTGTATTTCCTCATACACATTAGCAAACCAATTTTTCTCGATTATTATGTAACATTTTAATTTGATGATAAAAAACAATTTAAATTAGTTTATGATTAATCTTTGTTTTATTATTTTTCTTATTTTAAATCATATTTGTTATTTCATTAACATATTATATTTAACATATAGTTTGAATTTGTTGTTATATACGACCATTGTTAGTTTTGAGTCACAACTTTTAAATAATTTATATACATAAATTATTAATTTACAAATTAACAATATAAATGTTGTTTTTAAAATTGACAATGATTACATATAACAACATATTAAAATTATAAATCAAATATATTAAAACTATAAATCATGTTAATGTAATAAAAAAACGATTTAAAGTAAGAGGAAACAGATTAATCGTAAAAGAATTTAAATTATGTATTTTTTTATTTCATAAAATCCAACAACCACACACTCTTCAAAATAGGAAATAAAGAAAAAAAAAAAAAAGATTTGCTAATGTAATATAATTTCCAACTTTCGTTTGAGTTTCATCGTACAAATCGGTTCATACACGCCTGCCTAATTAAGACGGATGAGCCCAAGGGGTACGGCCAATCACATCCTTACAAACGTGTCGAATAATAATTGGCTATGCTCCACAAATTAACAGTCAACGAAGACCATTTTGACAAAGCAAATCGAGTAGATTTCTCGTAATCAACATTTTCTAATTCTAATTTATTATAAAAATTTATCTAATACGTATTTATTTCTCTATAACAATAATATACATTATATAATACGCTTGTCCAACTTTTATACGACAAAAGAGAATATACAAATGCAATGATGTCCAATATTACATTAAAAATGGTAAAATGAATGGATTAAACATGTTCAACAAGTCGAAATATATAATTAGAACATGTGGTTTTGGGTCCATAAAAGTTTTAGTATTTGAATAATAATCCAATCTTTTAAAACAAATGATTAATGAAATGTGAAAAATTGAATACAATCAGGACGGCTTTAGCCTCACTCAATCGTTTGTCAAGTTTTTTCAAAAAAATAAATAAATAAATAAATGATAAAATTGCAAAAATGGTCCCTGTGGTATGCAAAATTTTGGGGTTTTAGTCCAAACAGTGATTTTTTTGGTTTTGTAGTCCTTTTGGAGTGGTTTGTATGTAAAAATGGTCCCTCCGAAAATTGAAATGACTATAATACCCTTGGGGTATTTATTTTTCATTTTTCTTTCATTATTCTTAAAATTTAATATTTATTTATTTATTTTAACAATTAAAAAAATAAAAAGGGCCCACCTCTCTCTCTCTCTCTCTCTCTCTCGATTTCTAAAACCAGGTCCTGCCTTGAACACGAACGATCGGGGATGGACACGAACGAAACTAGTCAAAAAATCGAGGGCACCGGTGGGGGTCAAACAGATCGCGGCGAGGGGAGAAGGAGTTCGTCGAGACCGACGATTCCTCCTTGGCCTTATTGATTTCAGCGTGGGTAGCCACATATCGAGGAAGGTGAAGTAATTGCAGTCGATGACAATTTTGGTGTGGCCGGTAAATACCGAGGAGGGGAAAGGATTTGATATCTATCGAGCTTTCCTTGGTCCTCTCACCTGTTCGCTGGCAACAATAAACCGGGAGAAACAAAACAACTGAAACTTTCGACATTTAGGGGTGTTTGGTAGCTCCAATCGACTAAAAAGAATGAAGAAGGGGTAGGTTTTCGTTGGTGAACTATGAATGAGAAAGGGAGGTGGAGGCAGCGGTCGTCGTTTATGGTGGTGAGGGAGGCTGCTCCAGCGGCTTCCCTTGGTTTCCTTCGTGCTGATCCAGTAGCGCACAAGCAGAAGAAAATCCGCAGCAGCAGCTGGGGGTGTTTGTGGTGGTGAGGGAGGCTGCTCCAGCTCTCTCTCTCTCTCTCTCTCTCTCTCTCTCTCTCTCTCTTCGTCATCACATATTCTTCATCTGTACACATTTCATATATATAAACACTAAAAATTTAGAAAACGCACACATAATGGACTTTCAACTTAAAGGAATACATATATCACCCAGATACTTATGTGATTCCGATTCCAAAACCTTACATAATTTACCCTGTTTTGATTTCCCCCAAATCCATATAGACCCATCGATTCCGACAGTTGCATAAACAACACCATATGCAAATGGAGCAACTTCTAGGGTTCTAATGGATTCAGATCTTCATAATCAACGGCAACAACAACATCAACATTAATTGCAACAGCAGGGGCAGGGTCAACAAACTATGAACTCCGGTTTGACGCGATACAGATCAACACCAAGTTCGTATTTCTCAAATTTGATAAACAGTGACATGTATGAAGACGAAGATGCTGACTCATTCTTCAACCCTCGGGCATAATACCCCGAAAAGGAACGCATTTTATCGAGATTCATCTCCAGGGATGGTGATAATTCAAGCTCTCATCAGAATATATGTCAAATTCGGGGAAACGACCCCCCCCCCCCCAATTTATGGATCCTATAAAGCAAGAACGAGCGAGATCCATGGATCAATTTGGAACTGATGATGGCAGTGTACCATATTTATCAAAGGGGTTTGAAAATCGAATGGCTTTCTCATTAGTTTCACATTCATCTTTGATACCATTGTCTCTTATCCCTGAAAACGAAGGCAAAACCATGGGAATGAGTGGTGCTTGTGTACACAACAATGGAGGTTTTGGTCAAGCTCATCCAAGAGCTACTGGCTATGGCTTCCCTGGTAGTTCTTACAGAGCTTGGAGAAAGCGATCAAAGACACGCCCTTCTAGGAGAGAGAGAGAGAGAGAGAGAGAGAGAGAGAGAGAGAAAGAGAAAGAGAAAGAGAGAGAGAGAGAGGTGGGCCCTTTTTTATTTTTTTTAATTGTTAAAATAAATAAATAAATATTAAATTTTAAGAATAATGAAAGAAAAATGAAAAATAAATACCCCAAGGATATTATAGTCATTTCAGTTTTCAGAGGGACCATTTTCATATACAAACCACTCCAAAAGGACTACGAAACCAAAAAAGTCACTGTTTGGACTAAAACCTCAAAATTTTGCATACCATAGGGACATTTTTGCAATTTTGTCTAAATAAATAAATAATAATAAATAAGAAATTCTAAGGTTAGAGATAAGCTATATGGTAAACTAATAAAAACAATATTTAGTTGTTTTCTTGCAATTTTTTTGTTAACTCAACTAAAAATCAAAGATAAACAAAAGTCTCTTTTTAGTTAAATAATTTCCACAGACCAAGAAATTAAGGTATGAAGGCAGATTAATTCGCCATAAATGGTGGAACCTAAACAAAGGCTTAGTAATATAAATAGGTACCATAGGAACACCCAAACTCAACCATTATCAATTCAGAAAATTGTATCGATTTCTTTTTATAGTAAGTATTCGCTAGGAATTCGTAGCTTTTATCTGGTTCACAAAATTCTTATATCCATGGATTTTCTGAATTTTGTCAAAAGTTTTTTGGTCTATATAGCTATCTTCACTTTCTCGTTTCAAGTCACACTAGGTAAATACAATATATTCTGTTGAGGTTTAATTTTAATATAAAGATCATCGTTTATGGTAAAAATATTAAATAAAGTATGAAAATTTGTATGTAGGAAGCATTGAATGTGAGAATTTGAACAAGGACTCATGTGCATTTGCCGTATCATCAAGTGGAAAGCGATGTGTGCTTGAGAAGAATGTCCGAAGGAGCGGAGAGGAGGTCTTTGTTTGCAGTACCTCACAAATAGATACTAACAAGTTAGCAAGTTGGATAGAAACTGATGAATGCCTAGATGCATGTGGGCTTGACCGTAACATCCTAGGGATCTCCTCTGACTCCCTTCTTGAGTCTCGGTTCATGCAAAAACTTTGCTCAACTCAATGTTACAATGGTTGTCCGAATATTGTTGATCTATACTTCAATCTTGCTGCCGGTGAAGGTAACACTCTCTTTATTGGTTTTTCGGTTAAGTGTTATAGAAAATGTTGTCTACATAAATTATGTTTAAAAATATTTTAGGAAATCATGACATAATTGTGAAACGAAGAAATTTTTTTATCGGAAATTAAGACTTAACGAGCAAAGTCTTAGTTTCGTAACTTTCTCATTATAGTAGGTCGATGTTTCTACATTCAACAAAATAAAATAACACTCAAATAATCTTGACTTCATTGAGTATTGACAATATTCGATCAAATTTGTATTTATGTTTATTATATGTAAAGGTGTATATTTACCAAGCTTATGTCAAGCACAAGGGGATAGCAAGAGGAGAGGGATGAGCGAGATAAGGACCACGGGATATGTTGGCGCACCTGGACCATGGTGCCCGTGAAATTTATGGTTGATGGTTCCCCGACAATAGCCCCATCCCATGTTGTCCCTTCAATACTATAATAGAATGATCCTTGTTTTTAGATGTGTGAGATATATGTGTATTATCCAGTTATCTTCAAATAAGGATTGATCATCCAAGAATAAAGATTTGCAATTTCATCATGTATACATAACAGGAAAATTAACGAAGTTATTATTTTATTATGTTGTTTCTTGTTTGATAAGTAACATGTACCCCTTGTATCACAACAAGAAATATAGGCATTAGGGGCGACAGTATTAGAGACGACAGATAGTATTAGGGACGACACATGACAACATGTGTTTATGTTGTCGCTAAAAGCAACCCGTCGACGCTAAAGCGTCGTCTCTAATAGTGTACATCGGCAATCTGTGTGACTACGCCTAAAGCACATTGGCGATCCATCGTCTCTAATAATTTTATTAGGTTACGTTTTTTGTTGTGTATATTTGGTTTTCTAATATATATATATATATATATATATATATATATATATATATATATATATATATATATATATATATATAGAGAGAGAGAGAGAGAGAGAGAGAGAAAGAGAGTTAGGTTCAAATGTTTTTGACAACTATTGTGTGACTGAATGCACCAATAGGAATTGAGGAATAATTAAATAATTAAAAAATTGAATAAGGGTAATTATGTAACTTTAGAATGATAATTAAAATTAAATCCCTTAATTAATGGGAATTACCATAAAAATCTCTTTGACCAACTACTTAACCCTAGCCCTAAATCTAACTCATCATTGTTTCTAATCCACGGCTTCTGCTTCTTCTTCTACAATCAATCGATCGTTGGGTTGAAGGCAGTCAGGTTTATTTCTTAACTCATCTTCACGCCGATCATACCGTTGGCTTGTCTTCTCGTTGGAAGAAAGGTCCACTATTCTGTTCTTCCATCACTGCTAAGCTTTTCTCCCCCAAATTCCCCGGTTTCGATCTCTCATTGCTTCGAGTTCTCGAAATTGGACAATGGTACTCGTTATCTTTGGTTTCATTGTGGTCTGGCTTGGAAACTAGGGTTGAAGTTATAGCCATTGATGCCAATCATTGCCCCGGTTAGTCTGATTTGGATTTGATTCAATTCATTGCTCGTCACTTTTTTGATTTCAATTTCTCAATACATTCTGTTCATTATGATTTATACTTTGACTTCCAATTAAAAGTTATCAGTGGTGAACTATGCAACTGAATAACATGGTAATGTATTCTGGAGTCTGGACCATTTTGTTTGGGCAAGATGATTTACTAGTTAAGGTATAATTGATTTTGATTTTGGTTTTTTCGTCTCAAAGCTCTTGTTTAATATGCTTGAACTTTTGACAGTTTTCATTTTGACGTTTCTTTGACAGATAAATTGAAAAGTTTTGCTTGGTGATAGATTGAAGTTTTTTTTGAATAAACTGTAACTGGACCTGCTTCAAGCACTACTTGAATCCAAAAATTTAGCAACTTTATCCTTTCCCTCCATCTCTCCCTGCATATGTCAAATATGTAACTGATGCAAGTTCTTGAGTTTCTTGTATAGATTGATATGTAACATTTATATTCAAAAGTTTTGTTGTTTCTTTGATTCGAGTTATTCTTTTTGTATGTGGCGGGTGCAGTTATGTATCTATTCCGTGGTGATTTTGGGAACATGCTTTACACTGGTGATTTTCGTTGGGAAGTATCAAGTAAAATTTCAGAAATGGGAAAGAACATATTCATTTCCATCTAGGGAAGTTGCTGCTCACCAGGTGATGTTCTGTTGTTATTAGAGTAAATTACAAAAGTGGTAACTGAGTTTAGCTGATTTCTTGCAATTTTGATTCCAAAAAGTTTTTTCTTGCAATTTTGATCCTTACTTGAGTTTTCTATTAACTTTTTTCCCCTTGTTCCAAGTAAAATGATTATATTTTATTCTGCAAGAATAGTTTATTCTGTAAGAATATTTTTGTTGTATTCTGAAAGAATTGCAATTAATTATTTGTATGCTTAAGGTGCAGTTGTTAGGATGATGCAGGAATGATGAGGAAACTTATGAAAAAAAGATATATGATACTTCATTCTCAAAGAATGAAGAAAAACAACAATATTCTTTCAGAATTTCAAGATTCAACATCCAAAAACAGCAATATTGTTTTAGAATTCAAGAAGAAAACATGGCACACGATAGTATTCTAGCGGAATGTTGTTATTTTTTTTAAGAATGTTATTCATTTTTGTTTATATTCTTTTAGAATTTTTATAACTATATTAAAATGTATAAGACTTTTAGTCTCTAAGAATATGTATGAATTTGTATTTAAGTTCGGATGTATAAGAATATATTAAAATGTTTGTTATTTGAACATCTTATTCATGAATTTTGTTTTTCTTCAGTAATATTCTAACAAAAAAATATTCTGATAGAATAAAATCGGTAAAAATTGAAATTGAATTAATTAAAAGATTTAGATTTTTTAAAATTAGGAGAATTAATCATCCCTAAAAATCCAAAAATTTCCTTTTATAAATGTAGTTAATTGTCCAAAATACCCTTTTGATAAAAATTGTGTGATTATATGATACATGCTACCCTATTGTAATATCATAGACCCTCAGATCATGATTGTTGATTCTATTCATCCGATGGTCCAGATCTGTGCATTCTGGCACACAATAGTTACTAAAAACAATATAACCTAGCCCTATATATATATATATATATATATATATATATATATATATATATATATATATATATATATATATATATATATATATATATATATATATATATATATATATATATATATATATAGGGGAGAGTTCAATTGAGAAAAAAAAAATGTTGAGAATAGGGGAATCATTCTCAGCCAATCATTTATTTTTGCCGCAAAATCCTTCATTGTACCGGCGGAAATGGGAAACGAATGCACATGTGTTTTCCAACATAACATATTTCCTTAAACTATGCTAATCATTACCTTAATATATACAAAAACATAGTTTTTTTCGTTTTTTTTAAATTTTTATAAGTTATTTTTATCAAAAAATGATTTTAAATATACCAAAATTCATGATTTTTTATTCTCTACAAATAGACATCCATATTGATATAGTTTTAAGATAAAATAAAAAATTAATTTTTTTTATATTTTCAGCTATTGTTATTTATAAATGAATAAAAATGAATCAGGTTTTTACTACAGTACATTCGTTATTCAGTTATGAATAAAAACTATGATTATTTTTTTTTTTTACAATTTAAGTATCATTCATATATGAATATAGCATATAATAAACATAGTATATTCATATTTAAATATTAGACGATCCATTCACTTATGAATATTACATATTATATTCACTTGTGAATATTAGATGGTATATTCACTTATGAATATTAGATAATATTTTCATATCTGAATATTACATAGTATTACATGGTATATCACATGTGAATATTATATAGTATATTCATTTGTGAATATTAGATGATATATTCACTTATGAATATTACACAGTATATTCACATATGAATATTACAAGGTATTTTCACAAATATATATAATTTTTATATGTTATTCACATATGAATAACATACAGACTTGCATATTTGTTTTTTTGTTTTAATAATCATATACTGAGAAAACATATTCATATATGAATATAACGTGGTAATTTAGTTCATGCATTTCATCAAACAGTTGGAGTGCATATAATTTAACTTTTTTTTAAAATGTTAAAAACATGATATTTTGACCATTTAAATCTTACAAAAGAGTAGATTGATAGAGAATTATATGAAATTTAAAAAAAAAAAACGATTTGATATTTTTCTAACCTCAATTTTCAAGTTTTATTTGATAATCGATGTTGAATGAATGATATGAAGTGGATTTTTGTTGATTATCGATGATGTTGATCTAATAACGTTGGGAGTATAATTAATCATAGATGTTGAAGATCTGATCGTATTCAAGCATAATTGAAGGTTGAATTAAAAGAACCAAAAACGATTTTTTATTGTTAACTGTTGAATCGTGTTGATTATTGACGAAGATCGATGATTGATTAGCACCGGATGATGTTGATGGTGGTTTAATTGAAGAAATCTGAATGATTGTTGAAAGTTGGAGAAGAAATTTGGATGATGAACGATGAATGGGTTTGAACTACAAATATTTATTTGAGATTTAAGGTTGTTCTCATATTTACAAGTTTGTCACTGTATCTTTTTATGCTTGAATAAAATGAGTTTCTGAGAATGATTCTCCCATTCTCAACATTTTTTATTTTCTCAATTGAACCCACATCTCTCTCTCTCTCTCTCTCTCTCTCTCTATATATATATATATATATATATATATATATATATATATATATATATATATATATATATATATATATATATATATATATTGTGGATACACGTTTCTTGTTGTTATGATTATATCCTGATTTATTCAATATACGTTTTTTTACTGTTTATATTTAAGTTGCTCTAATTGTTTTTTTACTAAAATTATAGGTTTTCGGATGGATATGTTTCTACTATTATTTATTCATGTTTTCCTCTATGACACGCTCTATGTCTGCACATGTAGATCTTTTGTGTGACGCAATTCCTCTACCTTATTGAAGGCATACTCCTTTATTTTAATGAGATTCTTCGAATATGAATATGTTGTTGTTTGATAAATAGTCACATGAAAACGATATTTATTTTCACACAAACAATCACATATGTATGTAAAAGTAAAACAATTATACTTTAAATATTCAATGTATACAAGGATTTGATCATACATTTTTCTTAAAGCATTGAAGAGCATAACATGGAACATTAAAATGTTTTGTTTACAAAAGCAATTTAAAAGTATCTTCGATGGGATATGTTTTATTAATTATTAATTTTCAATCGATCATTCAATAAATGGCATTGAAATGAAAACCTATTTTGTTATTATTCACAACTACATAATTGATAAAAAAAAATAATAATACAGATATCCTATATGATGTGTGATTAAAAATAAAAATGAAAACTAAAGGAGTGCATATAAAATATTTCAAATCTCATATCCTAATAAATAAGTAGTTTTTGTCAAGTGGCAGTCTACTAGCCCCCAAATCTAATTTTCCCGTTCATTTTATGAAAGTGAATTACCGAATTTGCCCTTGCATTATGTAAGTTGCTCACTTTCGGTAAGTGATTTTCTCATTATACTCGGTTTTTCACTTTCAAATTTGAATTTTGAGTATTGATTATCAGAATCAACCGAGATATCATTTTGAAAGATATTTCATGATTTTAGTAAACTTAATATGTGAGAAATATTCTCCTTAATTTTCGAGATTTGATGGTTGATTAGCATTGGATCGACATAAATTGCGAAGGTAATCTCACTAAATCAATTCCAAAATCACCGAGATTGTTAATCTCTCTGTTTATATTATTCAATTTTGGAGCATTAGTAGAAAATTCAGATCATCCATATCGTTTTCACTGTGCATCGACTTGGAGGTTTTTTCGGTACATACGGAAGTTGCTAAAACGAGATGTCTACAAGTGGTGAGTATGTTGTTTCATTTTATTTTTTTGTTCATTTTGTTTTAGGAATTGATATGCTCTGAATTAAATTGTTTATGAGTTTTTGATACTGCACCCTAGGTGTTTGATAAAATGTCTGTGAGAATTGATATACTTAATAGTAGATAAAATATGATAACCTGACTCTCAGATGAGAATAAGGACTAGCTTGAGAAGGTCCATTTGAGATGAGTGAAATCAGGATGATGGTTAATCCAAATTTAATAAAGTCTAACATGATTTTTTTAGGTGATTATTTTACTGGTGGTGATGAAAATTAATGTGAGCCGTTGTATGGATGTCGGTGATGTAGCATATAAAGGGAACTATCAATGGATTATTGCAAATTCAGAATAATCAAAGATATACAACAGTCTATGTATTCTTTAGGTATGAGAAGAAAGTTTAACTTTCTGGCTTACTTTATGGTGGAAGATAATACATGTAACAGTTTGTATATTGTCCCTTGAATGTGAGCATATAAATAGGCATGATTTTTCCCTTCAAAGTTTTCAAAATCATGTAACAATTGGTATTCCATTTTTGTATATTAAAAAAAAATTGTTTTGGGTTTAATAATTGATGGGTTTGTGTACACAGGAGCATAAATGGTTGGAAAAAGTACGCCTTCTAGGAAGATGTTGGCATGATTCAACACTCGACCCTTTGAAATACATCATTAGAAGTTGAGCTTTTTTGTTTTAAAGACTTTTCCTTGCTACATTTTTACTTTTCAAGGTGGCTGGCAGGCCACAAGGGTGTGGTGGTCTAAGATTTTCAACAATGATTTCTTCTCTTAACAGAAGAAGTGCTTCCATTTATGTTTTTGTGTCCAAAATTATTCATGTATCTTGATACAAACTAATTTGTGCTGAAACGGTTTTTAATGGAGCACTAACACACATTGCTTTTAGTGTATACCTATATATTAAACCTAGGTAAAGAGAGTATGTAAGAATAGTCCAGATGTTCCAAAGAAGTTGAAGAATGTGAAAAAACTGTTATGAAAGATGTTGAAAAACATATGAGATCATCACATTGGATTTTTCTGTTGACAAGGTATTAATAAACAATCAAATTCATGTCATTTCATTCGATCCTTGATTTGGGGATTGGGGTTTATAAGGTTTATTAAATTAGATTTATAGGAGACTGAATACATCTCTGATTGTATTGGTGGAAAATTTTGAAGATGTATAAAGGAGAGAGAGAATATTGTCAAGAAAGATGACAAATCATCATCGTATAAGTTTTATTTATTTCTGTTATGATTTTATCCTATCGATTGCAATTTCCTCTTGTAAATTCCTTTTATAAATTGAGAGCTATAAGTCGAATTTGATTTTGAAAATCAAATTTCGATAAATTAGCAATCAAATCCCCTTATTTAATCGAGCTGATATACAAAATTATGATAATTTTTGAACCTTTATCCTACTTTTAAAAATATTATATAAATAAACCTCCATCAAACGTATTTCACATAAATAACTTCAATCTTCTTTTTTAAACCTCAATTGTACTCATATTCAGGAATACGATGCCTTCGTGTTATCTACTTTAGCATTAGAGCAACAACTATATACAACAAAGACAATAGCATAGTCATTTTTATAATAGAAGCCGCCGGTAGTTGTTTACAATTTTTAATCATATTTTGTGTCTTAGTGTTTAAATTGTTCATAATATTGTATTGTGCATTGGTAGCATGATTCAGTTTGTTGTTTGTCGGGTAATTGTAAAATTAAAGAAAGAACTTGATGAAGCCAGGACAATGTTGGAACAAGTTAAATTTGTTTGCAAATTTGGATATTAAACCCTACACTAAATGGATTTTTCATTTGAATTGTGCCAATGTTACACAAGATTCTATTATAACGTTGTAATTTGAAAATTTTATACATTTAAGATGATTTTCATTGAACTTTTTTCTTATTAAAACGTTGTACTTGAAAAATCACCCTAATTATAGCATTGCATCTTCAATATTTTTCTTATTTAAGATAATGTACTTTGAATAATCTACCAATTTATAGGATTGAAAGTTGATGTATATATGCATCACCAATTTATGATCATAAATTTACCAACATAAATCTATTATGAGATACAAAAGAAATGTTTGCAAAATTATTATTAAAAGGCTATATTTTTTATTATCGAAATTATTTTAATCTGACAACGATGTCATGTTATCAACAAAGGTTTCTGTATATATCTAAAATGGAAACTAATTACATGTTTTTTAGTGGACTTTTGTAGTTAAGTATAAGTTGTTTTTTAATACTTATTACTTAAAAATGACAACTAATGGACAAACGGAATTATTTTTTGTATTTTTAAAGTCTATATTATTTTACTTGGTTTCCACGGGTTTAAATTTGAACTTCCAAATACTTTTCTTATGAAAATTATTAACATTGCTTTCTTTCATATAAATTAAAGTTGAAGCCTATTCCAAATTGTTGAAAAAAGAGGTTCGTTCTTCAATTTAGTTTTTTTTTTAATGAATATGTTGCTTTTATACAATTCTAATACTTGAGTACTATTTGTTTATTTCTTTGTAAAAGTATGTTTACATTGACAGATACAAGTTTCTAGTTATGGATTGGAGAGGACATAGATAATGACTTGGATAGATGGGGAAATAGTCGTAGTAAGTGTTTCGAATCCCGAAATAAGAGTGGATGATGCAGAAATTTAGAAGAATGAAGTTTATGCAATTGATATAGTCACATGCACAGTAGATGGCAATTTTTTTTCTTCTGAGGGAATTGAAATTCAATATTCCATTCCATGACATCTTTGGTTGCTAATTGCCATGAGATTTTACATCGATTCTTCATGAAAATCCATGTAAAATAACTCATCAAGCTTTATCCGATAATTAACCCAATTATAAGGGCATTTATGTCTTTTTTACTTTTTTTTGGTGGGACAAAAGCTGAATTTTTATCCATGGTGTAATGATGTTGCAATGCATATAAAGTTAATGGTTGTTTTGATGCCAAATGGACCCGATCGAATAACCACTCATACACTTTTAAGAGGTGCAATCAACTAAAACAGTTGATGACCCTGAAATCAAAGCATGGTTAGGTTTACCTGTGAAGACCGAAAAGGAAGGTGGTGTCAAAAATAATAAAGGTAACGGAAAAACAACTTGTTGTATAAAGTTTCAAATTTGTTTTATTTCTTAGCTAAAGGTAGATCAGAAAATTAAGCATTTTTTTTTTGTTTTAAATATTTTTTGTTTTAGGAAAGCGAGCGAAAAGGGGGAAGGTGAGACAAATCGAATGAAGGAAGAAACATCAAATGATGGCCAAGAATGAAGATTTTGATATGTAATTTAATAATTGAAATACAATGGTAGCCAATGAGTTTTTTCGTAATTTATAACCAACTTTTTTGTAGCGTCTTTTACTCATTTTTAGTAAAATAACACTTCATTTATCATATTAATTAATTTATTTATAACTAGTAAAGAGGTCGCGGCTACGCCGCTTTTGGGGTAATCTGGAAAAAATCGACAAACTTTAAAAGATATGTGCTGAAATTGTAAATCACCATAAATAGGGGAGAAAGTCGACAACCCCTAAAATTAAATTTCAAAAGTGTACAACCAAAAAAATGGACACTGCCGGTGAAAATTCAAAAATGTTGTGGCAATAATGTTAAAGTTGCCAAAGTTGAGAAAATATGGTGACAAAATTCAAAAGAAAGTTTTTTTTTAATGTCAAAATGTAAAAGTTTTTAGTACAAAGACGAAAAGTGTCAAATTCATAAAAGATTTGTGGAAAAACCATCAAAAATGTAAAACTTTTGACTATAAGGACTAAAAGTGTCAAACTTACTAAAGTTTTGTGGCAAAAACCAAAAAATAGAAAAATTTAATGAAAACGCATAAATATAAAAGCTTGGAATTTAAGGGCGAAAAGTGTTAAATGCACCAAAGATTTGTGGTAAAAACCTAAAGGCCAAAAAGATACTATCAAAATTTAGATATTGACACAAAATACCCAAATATAGTTGAGGAACCATTTTTACCAAAAAATTTGTTAGTTTACTATTGCTAAAAATCATTTCCATAATATGTATATATTAATTATGTTTTGTATTTTTTTTTGTTTTAATTATACAATCAATTTTTTGATTGTTTTTAATTTTATCACGCGTGGGTTCCACGGGTTTTAAAACTAGTAGGTATGAATAAATGTTTAATTAATAGAAAAAAAAATCATTTGCATTGGAGAATAGTTTTATAGATAACTTTCTCCAGGTGATAAATAATTAAGTTTTTGTAATTTAATTATTATAGATGTGTTATCTGGAAGTCATGTGAACACAAGTTGTATGGTAATATTGATATATGTATTTTGTTGAAGACAACTAAATTATTGTAATATGGAGATTTTGAAAGTTTATCGGTGGTGGACACAACTATTTAAATTGACCTTTACATTTCAAAATATACCCTTATATAACACACACAAAGTAACTTAACCAAGTCAATTTGCAAAAATATGTAAATTTTCTTAAGTCGTTTGAAGTATAAGGGTGTATTTGGTAAAAGTAACTGTTGGCTGGAAGCGGTTAACGGGTAGCTGAAAGTGGGTAACGGGTAACATGTAGCTGGTAGCGGGAAGTTGTAGCTTTTATTTGTTATATAAATGTTTGACAAAAGTAGCTGGAAGCTTTTGAAATATATAAAATTACATAAAATGACAATTAATTAAAAATAAATAAATAAATAAATATATTTTTAAGGGTAATTATGGAAATTGATTTCAAAAGCTCAGTAGCGTTTTGTTAAACGCTACATGAAGTAGTTTTTAGATTTGGAGGGTTTGTTTAAACTAAAAGTTAAATGCTCGTACTGACAAACGAAACTTTTTGTTTAAACTATAGCGTTTTGTCAAAAATTAAAAGCTAGAATGTAACGACCCAATTTTTATGTCAAAAAATTCCATTTTTGATTAAGTGATTTGCAAAACATTTGTAACAAAATATCATCCGATCATATCATATAATAAAAACATGTCTCATATCTGAAAACCGAATCGTAAAACATAATAATGTCATAGTACAAATCCCAGAATATCTCATAGTGCGGAAAATAAAGAGTGTGTGTATGATGCGCCGCTACCGCGCCAGTTCATTCCCCTTTGCTGAAGAGGTACCTGAAACCAAAACTGAAAACTGTAAGCACGAAGCTTAGTGAGTTCCCCCATCATACCACATACCATACAATCACATCACACACATACTGCCAGACATTTCTGGGGTGCCCGACCTACCCGGTACGACCATTCTGGGGTGCCGACCTACCCGTACGTCCATTCTGGGGTGCCGTCTTACCCGTGTCAAGCCATTATGGGGCGCTGATCGACCCATGTCGAGCCATTCTAGGGTGCTGACTACCCTTCGGTCCTAACAACCGAACCTCGGGGACTATTTCACCCCTACTACTACTATCACATATATCATAGCATAATCTATTATCAGACATATCTGGGGTGTCCGACCTACCCTTCGGTCCTAACAACAGAATCTCGGGGACTATTCCCCCTCCTACTACCTCTATCTCATATAACATATCATGCTAGGAGCTAAGCATATCATAACATAGTGTTAGGCATATCTGGGGTGCCTAACCTACCCTTCGGTCCTAACAACCGAACTCTATCACTTTCACATATCATATCACGCTAGCATATAACATATCAGGTAGCAGCAACACAGATGAATATCACAAAGACAAACATCTAACATATGGTCCCTACTGGTGGGCCGGCATTGTGGCCGTAGACCCACCGCTACTAGAAGGTAACTCACCTTGTAGTAACTGCTGAACTGTGCGGGAAACCTCTGACTGCTGTCGCTACTGCTCTGGAAATCCTCCGGCTAAAATTCCCACAAAACACTTAGTCATACACTGCTAACTGTTCTTAGGGTAAAATGACCATTTTACCCCTGACCAAGTCAAAGTCAAATTCTAGTTAACCTAACTCACCGAGTCCCTATCTTTCCATTAGACCTCATACCCGTCTCTACTCGTCGAGTTAGGCGATGACTCGACGAGTTTTTCCTTCTAAATGAACATCGACTGAATCCTCATCCGAGTTCATCTTCATCCTTAAGAAGATTGCCTTGGACTCGCTGAGTCTGTTCATGCACTCGCCGAGTCCCATGAATTCCCAGAACAATGGCTTAGTCCAGAACGTTGGGTCACTCCCTGGGACCCCCTTAAAACCTTTCCACACTCAACTGGGTCCTTATGACCCTCAACTGATATGGGACAGAACCTTGGACTCGTCGAGTTGGTCACAACCACTCACTGGATCTTCGATTTCTGACGTACAACCTTTGATCAAAAGATAGATCTATGCTCCTACAATCGATCTAGCACGTAAAGTTACAACCTTTATGTGCTTGCATGGGACTTTGAGCTTAAAAGGTCCTTAAACAACCCCTCTCAAAGCATGGGGCCTTCCTTGATTGCTAGAGCCACTCCTTTCTGCCTTGTAACCCCTCTAAGGGCCTAGATCCGAAACATCAACTCCAAACCATGCTTACAATCATGGTTAGTGACCAAAATGGATTAGAAAAGCCCTAAAACTTCACAAAATGGGATCTAGCAAATGGAAGAGCAAGGTACAGGCTTTTAACCTTCAATGAGCTGAAAATGGTGCACAAAATCGAATCCTTTTAGCCTCCTCTTGTTCCTTCAAGCTTTTCCTTCCCTCCTTGGATCACAAAAGCACCAAAGTTACTCCAAATGCCTTAGATTGCTTCAATAACGGCTAGGGTTTTCTATGGGGGTCTTCTGATAGCAAATGGGACTAAGGAGGCCGAGTTAAGGTGTTTAAATGGGGTGCAAACCCTCGGATTAGGGTTTTTGTCCAAACAGGGTCTACTCGCTGAGTCTGGGACCCGACTCGCCGAGTCCATCGCTTAAGTCCCGTGTCCCTTCTCGCTTCTACTCGGCGAGTTGGACCTTCAACTCGCTGAGTCCAAGGCCAAAATGCAAATTATTTAACAAAATAATACGTACCAAGAACCAGGTGCTACATAGAAGCTCCAAAAGCTTCGTGCCAAACACACCATAAGGCTCACTAAGCAACTTTATATAATATTTTCGGAGGTTAGTTCTAAAGTAATAAAAACTGGGGGTAATTACTAATCTAGTCAAATTAAGGAAGTAATTAACCATTTTTAGTTAAAAATTAGGAATTGTCCCAAAATAACCCATGAAACCGTAGATATTTAGCTTCGGCTACTGTTTCGGTAAATCGTCAACTGTTTCATGTTTAGTATATTTTTTTTTTCCATTTTGAAGGTATAAAACCGTATGTTTTTTTTTTAAACCTACGGTTTTCTCTCTATAAAATATGGAACCGTAGCCTACGGTTTTTGGTTAAATCTACGGTTTTTTCCAAAAAAATTCAACGAATCAACAATATATACAAGGTTTATTGGTTATAACTTTTTTTGTAAAAAAAGTCTGAAAAAAAAAACTGTAGGTTTAAAGAAATCTACGGTGTACAACCATTTGATTCACACACTGTACATTAATTGATTGTACACCGTAGGTTTCTAAAAAACCTATGGTTTCGTATAGTTTTTTAAAGTGTTTTGTTAAAAAAAATCATGAAATCATAACATATATATGATGGCTTACGAGGTTAGAACAAATTAAAAAATAAAATAAAATAAAACCGTAGGCTTCATACGAAACCTACGGTTTTAATATTTTTTTCGGGTTTTTTTTAAGTTATCCCATATACAAAAACTACTCCCAATCAACAATATGGTAAACTTCTATAAAAAAAATTGACGTATCTCGTTGTGCTTCAGGTGCTCAATTGAGAGAAAATAGTAGACAATGGAAGGAAAAATGAGCAAAAAGTAACATAAACTAAAAAAATAAGACATTATATACTATGGGTCAATGGGCCACAAAAGAGTAGACGAGCCACAAAAGAGGAAATCCATTGTGACGAAATAGTAGTTTTATATTGTTGATCGTAGTCAACTGGCGTTGACCATACTCTGACCAATTTACAATTTCGTGGGCTACTTTTGGCTAATGTGTTTTTTTGGCTAATTTTGCATAGGTAATTGGTGATTTTGGCTAGATTAGTAATTTTCCCTAAAAACTAAGATTACCATACAACCAATTAGGAGTGAGAATCATTTTGGGTTTATTTGGTTTGAATTTTTTTAGTGTAACACCCATAAAAAAATCATGACAAATTTAAACTTTTCCAAAACACTTAAAACCATTTGACATTACAAAGTTTTTTTTCAAAATAATAAATATCAGAGTATCCCAGTATCAAATCATAAAATCATAACAACAGGAGGAGCGGTATGATCATGCCTTCGTCTTTCCGCGATCACCAGAAGTACCTGAAACAATAAACTGAAACTGTAAGCCTAAAAGCTTAGTGAGTTCCACCAAAATACCAACTTTATATAACCATAATCATATCATATCGACAAATACAGAACAACATGCATAATGAACCTTCAGCCTGACTGGACCGCCTCGCAGGGCCTATAGCCTATCTGGACCGCTCCCGAGCCTTCGACATGACTGGACCGCCTCACAGGGCCTATAGCCTATCTGGACCTAACACAAAGTGGGACCGTCTCAACCCAACCCCCAATCAAACAAAAATGTGCACATAAATATCATAAGCTAACTCATATCATATAACAGTCAACCGATCTAACAGATCACTAATCATAACAGCATCCCAAAACCGGGATACAGACCTAACCGATCACTAACATAGCATCATCCTATAACCAGGTCACTAAGCATAAGCATATCACCATCCTAACTACCATGATGTAACCAACAAACATATCATGCCATAACCGGATACAATCCATAAAGGGTCGACTGTGGTGCCTTAGACCCTGTTGATATAGCGAAGATAACTTATCTCGCAACTGTCGACTCGAAGATAAGCTCAAACTCTCGGATCACCGACACAAACTCCACTACCTATGTTCACCATAGAACCATGCTTGTAAATTTCCAATTTCCCAAAATGCCCATAAGTCAAATAGTTAACCCTTGGTCAAGGTCAAAGTCAACGATCAAGGTCAATAGTCCATGTTGACCTCAACACGTCGAGTACAACCAGCCACCCGCCGAGTTCCTTGCATAACTCGTCAACTCGCCGAGTCACTTGAGTGACTCGTCGAGTTCCTAATGTTTGCAGCCGTAAACTCCTTGGCCAACTCGTCGAGTTTCCCTGCAACCCGCCGAGTTCATGCATGTATAAAGGTCGGGAAAACCCTAGCTGACTCGCCGAGCCCACGTCAATCTTCATCGGACTCGCCGAGTTGACAATGCAACTCGCCAATTCCCTTCAGTCCATATCCATACAGATGCTTATTAAGTTATCTTAAGGTTCCATAATGTAGATCCAACTTCCCAAGACATGTTTATCACGTAAAGTTGCAACCTTTGCGTGCATGCCAGGCTCTAAAGTCTTATAATGACAAAACCAAGTTTGAAATGGAGTTTTACACTTGAGGAGAGTTTCATACTTGTAAAAGTTGGAAGCTTTATGAACTTAGATACCCAAGAGACCTCAGATCTAAAGTTGCAACTCCAGATCTTAGCTCATACACAAGAAAAGCTTCCTCATATGCTAGAAAAGCCCTAAACTTCACCCAAATGAGATCTAGCAGGAAATGAGGTCAATATAACGACTTGATACCTTCAATTGATGCTAACTGAGGTATATTTCTGATTCCCACACGTTCCTTGCTTCTAGTCACTTGTTCTCCAAGCTCTTATAACCAAGAATCCTCTTCCAAAGCATAAAACACACCTATGGAGCACACACACATGTATTAGGGTTTTGCTGAGCTCTCTAGGGACTGTAAGGAGGCCAAAGGAGGCTAATGATCCCTTATAAATAAGGTGCAAAACCCTGGAAATTAGGGTTTCATCCTCCAGCTCCTACTCGTCGAGTCCCTTCTTGGACTCGGCAAGAAGGTCACTTAAGCACGTGGACCAACCCGCTGCTACTCGACGAGTCAAGGCAACCAACTCGTCGAGTAGACCTTGAATCATGAAAATTTATAACCATAAATCAATACCTGAGAATTTGGGTGTTACATTTAGGTTCAAATCGAAACCAAACCAAATCACACTTAAGGCTATTCAGACCAAACCAAAAATTGAATAACAATTTGGTTTGGTGTCAACACTTCCAATATGTTGATCGTACTAACATTTACCAAATATCCAAGTAGCAGAACTTGAGCCACTCCTAAAAATTTCACTTTCACTGTCATCAGTTGTATAATATTATATAATATAATATAATAAATGAGCATAGATTAGCGAAAATAAACAAACGTAAGTACACAGACATAAATAAATGTTCATGAACATAACTGAACGAATGAGACCAATGTTTGTGTTCGTTTATTTAACTACACAAACAAAAAATCATGTTCATACTTGTACATTTATTAGATAAACGAACTTCCCATTGAAAGGTTCGTTGAACGTTCGGTTCGTTTATAGCGCTAGCAAAATCTATTGTGGAAGTGACGTCTAACATGATTTCACTTCCAAATACAACATATAAATTTCATACTAACAAGTACACGTGTTCACGGGACGGCTCAGTTTAGATAGTAACAAAACTGTGAGTTGAAAACACAGGGTTGGTACCTAACTAACCAGTGACGGAGCTTGAACATTCGAGTTGGGGGGGCCGAAAGTAAAATACGTAGAAAAAGTGGAGAATAGGGGGCCACAGTCAATTTTTTTAGTTTAAGGTCTAATATGTAAAAAATTTAAAATTAAAGGGACTAGTTCTGAAAAAAAAAACAGGGGGGCACAACCCCTTTCCCCCCCCCCCCCCCCCCCACTTGTCCTAATGAAGATTCGTCCCTGTAACTAACACTCACTTGCAAAACTATGAATTATAAACACAGGGTTTATACCTCACTTGCACTCACTTGTACTATACGAAACTAAACCAAACCGACCAACTACCTCAACCGAACAAGTAAAGGTGTTTAAACTCATATTTTTGACATATTTAAGTGCGCCAAAGTTTTTATTAAGAAAGAAAGATGTGGAATTTTTTACTGACCTATCGGAAGGAATATTAACACTTAGACCAACCGACGTTTTAGTTTTTGGATTGATTGGAAGGAAACACGCATGTGTGGATCTAACATGGATTTCCTTCTTATGGGCTTGGGGACTGGGGCTTTCACTGCGTGCAAGCAACTTTAAAAAGTATCTTATGCAAAGTGACAAAACATGAGCAAGCGTGCATGGAAAATCAACACACGTTTATACCTTCGCGTTTGATACTTTTGGTTTCCTTGCACCAGATGTTGTGGAGCACCTCAATAGAGTCCAACGGGTCATGCGTAGTAATGTTATGAGCCCACAATCTATGAATGTTGTTTTTTAAAGAATTAGTTTTGCTATCTAATAAAGATGAACGATGCAGCTTGTTTTCCGTTTACCCAATATGTTTGTGTAAAAATCAATAGTAATTCTAAAGTACCTAAATTAAGTTAGAACATATAATTTCATTCACTATCCAGAAACATCTTTGTGTTCAATTTCAGATTTCACAATTATGGTTTTTTTTTCATCTTTGCGTTCAATTTCAAATTTCACAATCACTTTATGGTTTTTCTTTGCTAAAAGGGTCACAAGGTCAACCAAGCAATTTATCATCTTTTATCTCAAAAATTACACTAAGTTTTCATATTTTATCTTTAATGCTGCTAATAATAAAATTTAACCATCAATTTCTTCATATCAAAATTCATATACATTAATTGATTCATAGGCTCACTAGGTTTGAGATTACCTTCAAAATTGGTCTAATTAGTAGCAACGGTGGGTTAACAACCATGAATCACAACCCTTCTAGTTATTGTCGGCACTGTGACCCTCAACTATGCAACCCTCTTTCCGCATCGCCAAGTTCTGCCTCTGCTCATGTCCCCCCATTATCTCACGTCGCTTTCTTGTTTTCACTAGCATGTTCCATTTTTTTCTTCGATCCCTCTATTTTACTTGAGATCAACAGACACACAAACACATAGTACCCTCCTGATCAAGAATGTCCCTCATGGTTTTTTTTTGTTAAACCCAGATAAATACTAATAACTCCTAGACTTTGATTTTTTTTTCTTCCAATTTTGGCCCACAACAACTTGGAGGGTTATTTGTTATTGGTTAATTTGGGTTATTTGCTAGTGGTTAGTTAGGATAAAACTCATAAATCTTCTTTTCATTTATTAATCTTTCCTTTATATACATGATATTTTAACAACACCCAACCACTAGAAGAATAACCTTAATTTCTTTAAAATTCAAGCATTATATTTTTTTTTATATATTTAGAAGAAATCCTCAAAAGGTTCATTGTTATTTGTTATAATCATGAAGTCCAATTACTTCTTTATATAGATTGTTTATTCATTCCCCTGGATCTCGACTACATGAGATCTTTTACAATCGGTTATGCTCATTTATGAGACTCTTAATCTGGAATGACTTTTTCTCACTCATCCAAGAAGCCCACATTCTAAACTTACATTGCCCAGAACAACATTTCACTAAAAATCTCATACTATCATTTTTTTGTAGCATAATTGATAACCATTTACAACAACATATTTACAAATCATATGTTTCAGTTGTTTAGGACTCACAAATATCATACCTAATACAAGCTTCACCTTTTTCCAGTAAACATTATCATTGTAAATAACTTGGTCATTAGATATTACCTCATCCTCATGTAAATGATCATATGGCTCCTCACGAGGTGGACTGTGTGGGGTGACTTGCTCCTTTAGGCACAATATACTCAAAGTTCATCATTTTTTGTCTTGTTGATAAGAATGCACTCATCAGGTTCAGTGTCAACTTCCACGCCAATTTCATCATCTTACTCACCTTGCATATCATCCCTATCACCTTGCAAATCCTCCATACCACCTTGCAAATCATCCATGTCAATGCCAACATCCATACCACCTTGCACTTCTTCATAAACTTCATTTTCACCAGACAACTCATCTAAAGCACTGCATACTTCAGCTTTTCATCAATAATCCATTAATGTACATTAATACCAAGATAATCCATGTATACAGTAATTACACAACTAGAAGCATACCCTACTTTGATGAATTCCATGTAGTCTATGTCGGTAGCTATTATCCTCAATCCATCAGGGAACTCAATATCGGGATGCAAAAATAAACATTCACACATCTCTCAGTTACGAATCTTTGAAGGATGTCCACAAATTTGTTCTTGTCTATTCCGGCGAAATCGACATCATCAAACCTTTGCTCCGCTCCATCTGAGTAAGTAATAGAGGGGTACCTTGTAAAAATTTCGACAAAATGTAGATCAATCTTCATGTAAATGGGCATAGCAAAGATTCACGATTCACTTGCCCGATTTTAGTGAGGAACAATTGAAGAAATGGATTTATGCCAAGAACAGTTGCACAAAGGATAGGGAGAAAAAAGCATCAGAAGAAAGACAACAAAAGGGATAGTTGAGGAATAAGGTTAAACGTTGATTGGTTCTTTTACTCAAACCAACGTGGCAAATGAGTTGGAATTGTTTTATTTACATGACAATTATGTGACATTGGCAAACAACTAATTAGGATGGATGTCACCGGTTGAACCCTTCAAATTTTCCAAATAGACATTTTAAAACCTAAAAATTCAACTTCATGCCTTCAAATGCAAAAAATAGTCACGAAAAACCATTTAAATCAATATACTAAAGTTTGTTGGGCTACAGTGATAATAACTCATTAAAAAACTTTTTAAAACTAGTGTTTTAAATTTTGAATTTTGAATTATGTTTGTACTTCAATATTCAAATTTTTGTCTCGGTTATTATTGATAATTAACAATAATAATATGTATTGTTTTATGTAGAAAAATCTTATTGTTTTGGGAAAAAAATTACACTTCTAAAAAATAAAAGACAAAATTACATAAATGGTCCTAATGGTTGACAAAATCGACCAATTATGGTCCTTATGACGAATTCTTTACACAAATGGTCCCTGTGGTTTCAAAATCTTATAAAAACGGTCATTTTCATTAACAGCGTTAACTTTTTCAGTTAAGTCCTATGTGAAATGACATATTTGCCCTTCATGCATAAGGACGCTTTATGTAATATGTTTCTAGCACAGGGACCATTTATGTAATTTTCTCTATTATTTATTATTTTTTTTATTTTTTTTAATTATATATTTAAGGATTTAGATTTGTTTAAATTTATTGTTTAATATATATATATATATATATATATATATATATATATATATATATATACATGCTAACATTTTTTAGCATTTTGCTCAAAATATTTTTTCTAATCTTTTTGACATTTTCTTCAAGTAAATTTATTAATGTTTTTTATTTTGAAGTTTTACTCGAATATTATTTATTTGTTTTTTTTTTTTGACGTTATGTTCGAATACATTTTTCAACATATAGTATGTTTATATTTGTTAAAGGATTTCACGGCTATCGTAATTATAATTCGTAACTTAATTCACTTTCAATTATGTTTTCGTTTTTTTTCTTTTATCAGGTTATATAATTATTATTTTTTAATTCAAATATTTAACTATATAAGGTTGTATAATTATTATTTTTGTAAACTAATTTATTAACATTTTTTTATAAAAAAGTGTAAAATGTTTGTTAAACGTGAATATGATTAATATAGGCTACGCTGAGACTGCCCCACAACGTTGCCGAGAACGACCAGGTCATTTCACATTGGATTTAAATGTAATTATTTCGAGTTATTTTTTTTTTTTGTGTTTTAGCAGTGTTGTAAAAAATCACAACTAGGTCCCGATTAATCTCAGATTAATTCCTTAGCGCTACCTGACCGATTAGAGGCATTTGCGTTGTGATTTTTTTTACAACACTGCTAAAAACAAAAAAAATAACTCGAAATAATTACATTTAAATCCAATGTGAAATGACCTGGTCGTTCTCGACAACGTTGTGAGGCGGTCTCAGCTTAGCCTATGTCTACCTAATCTATATTAATCATATTCATGTTTAACAAACATTTTACACTTTTTTATAAAAAATGTTAATAAATTATTTTACAAAAATAATAATTATACAACCTTATATACTTGAAAAATGTATTCGAACGTAACGTCAAAATAAATAAATAAATAATATTCGAATAAAACGTCAAAATAAAAAACATTAATAAATGTATTTGAAGAAAATGTCAAAAAGATTAGAAAAAATAATTTGAGCAAAACGTTAAAAAATGTTAACATGTATATATATTAAAAGATAAATTTAAACAAATCTAAATCCTTAAATATATAATTAAAATAAATAAAAAAATAATAAATAGTAGAGAAAATTACATAAATGGTCCCTGTGTAGAAACATATTACATAAAGCGTCGTTATGCATGAAGGGCAAATATGTCATTTCACATAGGACTTAACTGAAAAAGTTAACGTCGTTAGTCAAAAGGACCGTCTTTGCAAGATTTTGAAACCACAGGGATCATCTGTGTAAAAAATTCGTCATAAGGACCATAATTGGTCGATTTTGTCAACCATTAGGACGATTTATGTAAGTTTGTCAAAATAAAAATTAACATAAATGTCCTTGCTCAAATCAATGAAAAAGTTTGTATATTTATTTTAATAGGAAATAACAAACTATCATGTAAAATTAAATATTCCTAGACTTTTGTGTTAATTTTTTCCTATAATAATATTACTTTTTCTGCATAAAAGTAACACAAATTTACCACACACTACATAAAGACTAAAGTCACGTCTTTTTTATTATTCTATTCATTAAGTTCCTAATATTTTTTGGTTGGTCGACTTCTTTTTCGTACGTCTTCCATTTGCACCCACAATTACTTAAGTATTTGATGAGTCATTTTTCCCTTCTAGCGTCAAATAAAGCTCGGCATCATTTATGTGTCTCTACTCTCGCCAACTTAGAAAACTATCTAGTTCAAGTTTGTATATTTCTCCGCTTAAATCAGAAATGTTTTGGATTTATTTTATAATGATGAATGGTGAGCCACACAATGTTTGTCTTTAGGTGGTCATCATTATCATGTTGTATTTTGTTGGTCGACTTGTTTGTTGGAATCTACTTTCTAATTTTTTATAAAAAAAATTAATGAAATTACATAAATGGTCCTTGTAGTTAGTAAAAAATCCTACTACAAGTCCTTATGAAGATTTTTGAAAATGGCTGGTGCATGAGAGTTTGAAATGTTACACTAGATGTCCATGTCCTTGTCCCTAGTACTATTAGTAAAACAAAGGTTATGTGCATGCGAAATTACCAAAAGCCTTTCTTTTTTTTTTTTTTTTTTTTTTTTTTAAGAATTACAATTTAAAGAAATAGCAAAATGAGCGTTACTCTCTCTTTCTCTTACCACTTTTTCTCCCAACACTCCTCCTCAATATCATCTTATTCCCAAACACACGCATTTAACAATGAATATGTCTAAAACACATTCTCCTAAATCACTTCAGTCGTTGAGGCTCCAACGAATAACCACCAATCTCTGTCGGCACGCCTACAACAGGGAAGGATACAAATCCGAGAACTGGACCTCTTCATCACCTTTAAAACGTCCAAGATCTCTACCAACTTGTTATATATGTAATCCGTCCGTCTCCACCATCATCATCTGTATTACCATCATATCTCTCTCAAACTAGAGTTTATCGACTATAACATCATCAAGAAGGATCTTGTTCTAGGGTTTATCGATACTACTTTATAAAAATCAGTGTGAGCTTCCACTTAATTTCATGAAATCGTAACAAAATTGAAGGATTTTGGGCTAATCATTAACGGTATGGGAGAATATTAAAACATTCTCAAATACAAAATTATAATAAATATTCTCTACAGTGGTCGGAAGTGGGATACTCAATCACAATGGTTTCGAAAATCAATCCAACAAAAAATCCATCAAAGAAGACGAATTCCTATAATCATCTTCTTCATCTCCCACATCTTTCTAATCTACCGAAAGTGTTTCATTAGCATTCTTTGTCCCCTAATTATATTCTTGATCTCTCACGTCTTGTAATTAACCTAGACATAAATGAAAGACGATATGAAAGGCTATACACTAGAGTGCTTTCTTTCCTCCACTTTTACACATGGAGAGAGAGAGAGAGAGAGAGAGAGAGAGAGAGAGAGAGAGAGAGAGAGAGAGAGAGAGAGAGGTGAAGTTGGCCATGAAGAAGGATGGTTGTGAAGGGATTAAAGAAGGACCATAAGTAGGGATAGGTTTCATATATATATACATATATATATATATATATATATATATATATATATATATATATATATATATATATATATATAATTCATTTTTGCCTTGCTAATTGGAGAGAACAAAGAACTAAATACAAATGAACTTATTATTTTGTCTTTAATCATAGTAATTATTCACATTTATATTTCTTTTATCTAAAAGTAATTTTTTTTAACATTCTTCATCCCTTATAATTATAATTTTAAGGTTAAATTATTAGTATTTTACAAGTTATAATTTGGATTCTTTACTATAATTTAAAGTTATATTTTTAGCCACTTATATTATTTTTTATAATTTTTTTTTATTAATTTCTTCAAGATACATTTTCAAGTCTTATTTTGTCTGCAATCTTCATACATAATTTTTAACTTTTGTAGTCCATTTAATATGGTATAGTTGTTACTATGACATGTATGGATTGTTGATATTTGTAATTACGTTATATATATGGATTGCAAAAGAGTTATCATGCGCATTAAAGCTATATTTTCGTCGCTTACATAATTTCTTTTTATGTTTTCGTATTTATTAATTTTCATAAGATATAATGTCAAATTTTATTTTCGTCTGTGTCTTTCATATATAATTGTTTTTGATTGAAACCTTTTTTTTTATACTTTTTCGTCCACTTGATATTGTATAATCATCACCGTGGTATATGTAAATTGTTTACATTTGTAAATCACAATTTATATACGAATTGAAAAAAAGTTACCCTACACATTAATGTTATGTTTTAGGTCACTTACATAATTTCTTTTTATAATTTTTGTTGTTTATAATTACAAACGAGTTTTATGCCGCTACGCATTGATGATTTAAATATTAGTTTACCTTAAATTTAAAGGGGTATATAAATAGTCCTTATGGTAGTTATATATATAAAAAAAATAAATAAGGGTTAATCCACATTTTAAATGTATTTAATGGTGTTTTTAAAGGGCTATAGTGATAAGAACCTCTGATGCAACATTTCAAATTCGTAAAGGATCATCCATGTTCAAAATTCTTCTTAAGGATTTTGTGGTATATTCTGTCAACCACAAGGACAATTTGCGTAATTATGTCTAGATTTTTTTCATATATATATATATATATATATATATATATATATATATATATATATATATATATATATATATATATATATATATATATATATATATATATATATATATATATATATATATATATATATATATATATATATATATATATATATATATATATATATATACACTGTACATTTTTTTTTATAAAACTAAGAGAATATACAAATGGAATATAATATTACATTAAAAGGGTAAAACGGATAGAATAAATATGTTCGGTAAGAAGTCGAAATATATAATTAGAACATGTCGTGTTGGGTCGATTAACGTTATAGTATTTGAATAGATTCAATTCTTTAACAAAATGATTTATGAAATGAAAATTTTGAATACAGCCAGGACGGCTTTAATTAGCCTCACTCAATCGCTACTTCAGTTTTATTTAAAAATCCCCTTGTTATAGATAAATTATATGGTAAATTAAAATAAAAATATAGTTGTTTTCTTGATATTTTTTGTTAACTCAACTAAAAATTAAAAAAATAAATAAATAAATAAATAAATAAAAAAACTAAAAATCAAAGATAAAAAAGAATCTATTTGTTAAATACAATAATTTTCACATGCCACCAAGAAATTATAGTATGAAATCAGATTAATTCACCATAAATGGTGGAACCTAGAGCAATGCTTCGTAGTATAAATAGGTACCATAGGAACACCCAAACTCAATCATCATCAGTTCACAAAATTGTATCGCATTTATTTGTTTATCATCAAATTGTATCGCATTTATTTGTTTATCATCAGTGTTCGGTAGGAGTTCGTAGCTTTTATCGGTTCACAAAACTCTTTTATCAATGGATTTTCTGAATTTTGTCAAGAGTTTTGTGGTCTATGTGGTTATCTTCGCATTCTCTGTTCAAACCACTCTAGGTAAATACAATATATCTTATTGAAGCTTTATTTTCGCATAAAGATCGGTAATAAAGTATGAAAATATGTATGTAGGAAGCATTGCATGTGAGAATTTGAACAAGGACTCATGTGCATTTGCGGTATCATCAAGTGGAAAGCGATGTGTGCTTGAGAAGAATGTCCGAAGGAGCGGGGAGGAGGTGTTTGTTTGCAGTACCTCACAAATAGATACTAATAAGTTAGCAAGTTGGATAGAAACTGATGAATGCCTAGATGCATGTGGGCTTAACCGTAACATCCTAGGGATCTCCTCCGACTCCCTTCTTGAGTCTCGGTTCATGCAAAAACTTTGCTCAACTCAATGTCACAATGGTTGTCCGAATATTGTTGATCTATACAATAATCTTGCCGTTGGCGAAGGTAATACCTCTTTATTGTTTTTTCGGTTAAGTGTTATCACAAAGAAATATTATATGTATAAATTATGTTTAAAAATATGTGAGAAAAATCATGATATAAGTGAGAAATTAAGATGAAAAAACTTAGACAAATTTGTACATAAATTAAGACTTGATTGGCAAAGTCTTATTTTCCAGACTTTCTCAATATAGTGAGTTGTTGTTTCTAAATTCAACAAAAAAATAAAATAAATAAAATAAGACTCATATATAGCTTACCTTAAAGTTCTAGCACTATGAACCAATATTATTGAATTTATTAATGTTGACTCTATTTTTATCAACTCTGTATTTCTATTTGTTTTATTTAAAGGTGTATATTTACCGAGCTTATGTCAAGCACAAGGAAATATCAAACGAAGAGGGATGAGTGAGATAAGGAGCTCGGGCTACATTGGCGCGCCTGGACCCATGGTGCCTGTGAAATTTATGGTTGATGGTTCACTGGCAATGGTCCCGTCCCCTTCTGGTTCCTGTTAGTTGAGTTTGCTTTGTTTTTAGTTGTGTGATATCTTTCTATGTGTTGTCCAATAAGGATGTATCATCCAAGAATTAAGTTTTGTAATTTCATCGTATATAGTTGAGTTTGCCTTGTTTTTAGTTGTGTGAGATCTAGCTATGTATTGTCCAATTGTTTTCAAATAAGGATAGAGCATCCAAGAATTAAGTTTTGTAAGTTCATCATGTATACATAGCTCAAAAGATTAATGATGTTATAATATAATTATTACGTTTCATGTTCGATGAGTAGCTTGTACTCTTTATATTTTTGATTTTCTAATATTTATTGTGGTACATGTTTTCTACTTTTATTCATAATTATATCATGATTTATTCCACATACGTTTTGTACTACTCACATTGATTAATTCTCCCTTTGTTTTTGCCTTATGTGCACGTTCCAGATACATATACTTGAACTATTATTTATTCATGTACTAGGTGTAAGACCTATGTATTACATGAGTTAATTAAAAAAATTAAATATAAATGTTTAAATATTTAAAAATTTTGGATTTATAAGAAAATAAGAAAAATAATGAATTATTAAATTTGATTTTTTTATCTTTTAAATAAATAAAAAAATAAACTAACGAGCTTTAATTTGAGAATTTTGAAATAAGAATGCAATTCTATTAATGAAATTGATATTCATTTATTACTATATTTAATTATTTATTGTAATTATTACGTTAAAATATTATGTGAAATTTATTAAAATAGAAAAACTCATAAATGACATGTGGAAAAAAAATAATTCAAAATAACCTCAAAATAATATTTTTCAAATTGAATGAAAGTATGACATGTGACAAAAAAAACATTCATTTGTTAGAGTAGATATCACCTTGATTTACTCTTTTGATATTTGCCATTATGACATGTTCTATTTTTGCACATGTTCGAGATCTCTTTTGTGACCCGGTCCCTCTACCATATTGGATTCAAACTTTATATATCTACTGATCTACACATCCCTTTAACATATTTAAATTGGTTGTTGTTGTTGTTTCTTACTTGGTAAATTGTCACATGAAAACCATATTTACTTTCACGCATGTAGTTTTAAGAAAAAACACTTAGGTGCTGTTTGATTTTCTGAAGCAAAAATTCATGAAGTCTGCGGACCACCTCTGCAGCCCTCTGCAGTAGAAGAGGTGGACCAAACGGCTGCAGACTGTAATAAGAAACGTGTTTGTTTTTTTTAACATCTGCTTACTGCTGCAGATATTAAAAAATTAAAATAAACTAATTTTATAAATCAAAAATAGTTTTTAAATACGAAATTTTTTATAATGTATAACATTTCGGCAAAAATTAATGATAATTCAGTAAAAAATAATGATATTTCAACAAAAAAATAAAGATATTTAGTAAAAAAATAATGATATTTCATCAAAAATTATCATTATTCAATATAAAAAAACGAAAAAAAATCAACAAGAATAAACAAAAAAAATGAAAAATAAAAAGTGAAATAAATTTTCAACAACATATAAGAAAAAATTCAGCAAGAAAAAAAAGAAAAGAAGAAGAGGCTGGAAGAGGTTGGAAGAGGCAGTACAAGTGCTGCGCCAAACAGAGCACGCGCAGAGGTTTTTGACTCTGAAGACTTCTAAAAAACAAACAGCTGCGAGATGAAAAGTGCTGCGCGTGTGCTGCGCCGCACAGCAATAAGAGATCTGAAGAGGTTTTTTCCAAAAAACAAACACCGCCTTATACTTCAAATATGCTTATGGATAAATGGATTTCATCATACATTTCTTTGGGGAAATAATTTTTACACAATGATTTTTCTACATACATAATAATTTATGCTTTATAAAGTTATACAATATAATATTTTAAAACAAAAATTGTTACTTACAGAGAAAAATGTTGTATATGAATCAGTTCTCATTTCTATCAAACATTTATAAACACAAAATGAAACATCAAAAATCGATTTTCTACAAAAAAAAAAATATTGGATGAGATATTTTATGAAATGAATAATTTATTTTGTTACTATTCATTACCATTTAATATTTTTTGTCTACTTATTTGTTTATTATCATCTTAATAATATTGTCATTTTATCTCTTTAATTATACTTTATATTTATTATTTATTGATCTATTAATCTTATACATGGAAAATACAAAATAAATATTTGTATTAAAACATATTAAAAATAATTAAGTCGTCAAAATGGCATAAGTATAAAACCATTACATACTCAATTACTAAAAGCCTCATATAAATTATTAGGTCGGCTTTGGTGCCTTCGACCCATGAGTGTAGTGAGAAGACTCACCACAATTTGCTGAACAATAATTTATTTTGTTACTATTCATTACCATTTAATATTTTTTGTCCACTTATTTGTTTATTATCATCTTAATAATATTGTCATTTTATCCCTTTAATTATACTTTATATTTATTATTTATTGATCTATTAATCTTATACATAGAAAATACAAAATAAATATTTGTATTAAAACATATTAAAAATAATTAAGTCGTCAAAATGGCATAAGTATAAAACCATTACATACTCAATTACTAAAAGCCCCATATAAATTATTAGGTCGGCCTTGGTGCCTTCGACCCATGAGTGTAGTGAGAAGACTCACCACAATTTGCTGAACAATAGCTGCTTGACTACTAGCTTAAAATCTCACACTGAACAATTATAGAAATAACCCTAATTATAATTATAACACCACCTAGCCAAAAAGGTCCACAATACTAAGTCCAAATCCTTCCATGAGGAACCAAAAGTCTATCCTTCGTTAATGGGCCTAGGGTTAAAGTCTAAATATGTAATAGGCCACATGGCCCAGTAAGGCCCAAACATGAAATCAATAGCCCAAAGCAATTCTCAAGGCCTAACATCTCCTAACGGTCCATACCCAAAGCTAAGTGAAGTCCAATTGGCCCAAGAAGTCCACCGAACCCTAACTCCCACAGCTGAGTGTACGCCCGACGTACATCAGAAGTACGTTAAGCGTATTGGGTTCCTCGGCTGTACGCGCAACGTACAAGTTGGTATGCCTATTGTATAAATGGATAAAGCACATCCTCCATTAAGTGTGTTACACCTTAAATTTTCAAACAAAAATTTTCATTTTTAAAATCACATGAATCTCGTCTACATATATCACAAAATCCCCAAATATCAAATTATCAAAAACACATGTTCATAGTTATTTGAATAAAATCCAAGATCATCAGAAACATAACTCCATCTCGTGTGTACAATCGATTCGGCGCCTTCCCGTGATCCCGAGAAGTACCTAAAACACATAACTCATAACACGGTAAGCACGAAGCTTAGTGAGTTCCCCAGAACCCTCCGGTCCCATAACACGGGTGGACCCTCTGGTCCTATCTCAACAAGGCACAAGATAATATACAACATAATTCATAAGACAAAATACATGATATCACATGTCTCAGTATAAGCACATAAGATCAACATATACACAGATTACTACAACAACATAATTCACAAAGAGTGTATGCGCGATAACATTAACACATTATAAACAGATAAGACCCTCCGGTCGATAATGTACTAAGACCCTCCGGTCTATATGTACTAAGACCCTCCGGTCAATATTGTAAATAAGACCCTCTGGTTAATAACACGAATAAGACCCTCTGGTCACCTTGGATGGCAGACATATCCTATAAATGCTGTTGCCGTACTCCGGCCTCTAATGCTGAGCAAAACCCACAATTAACCCCATTAAGTTCTAAGACCACCTTCACATATTAGGTCTAAATATGGTCCACCAATCCGACATATAAAAAACTTAAGCCCATTTGGGCCCACCAAGTCCCAATACCAAATGGGACCACAAAGGTACACTAATGGCCCCACTATGGCCCAATTTTCCAAATTGGGCCCAAACCCTCATATGGGTCTTAGCCTAAAGCCCATCTAAATATTCTAGTCCACATAATTGTTCTTGGATGACCCATCATTAGCCCAATCACCAAAGCCCAAAAGAAAGGCCCAACCCAAGGCCCAAGCAAATTAGAGTTTTCACATAAAATGACAATTAGGGTTAAGTGTTTCTTACTTAACCCATCCATCACTCCACTAGGCTATTCACACGATAACATAATTCATAATATCAATCTAATAGTCCAACTGCGGGTCCCGGTAAAATCCAAACTAACAAACCCAAAATTAGGGTTTTCTAAACCCTAATTAGGGTTTCTAGCCCAATAACCATCCAACTAGCCCATATCAAGCGTTTGAGCCGATTAGGGTTCACTATGCCAAGCACTACCCACTACCACCTCAGGTAGTGGTGGTCAGTGGCGGCTCACGGCGGCGGCTGCCACCTCACGGTGGTGGTGGTTCTGGCCAAAATTTCATAAACAACTTCACCCATAAAGTATACGCTCACACGCACCAAAAACACACACACACAGCCACCCTCATGGTGGATGGTGGTGGCAGAAGACGGTGGCAAGGGGCGGCAGCCACCATGGTTGGCAGTCATGGTGGGTTTTTCTCAGGTTTTCCAACCAACAACACACCTGCACACCCAATATGTCGACTGGAACACGCACACCCATCCGAAACATACAAAACATGGCCGTTTTGGTGGTGGCAGTCGGTGGTCGAAAGGCTACATGAGACGGAATAGCCGCATGGCGGCGGCTGTGACACATGGGACGACAAAGAACGAAAGAGAAGAAGAACTCGTCATTACCGGAGAAGAGTAGAGACAACAACGGCTCCGGTATCGGATGTGCTTTGCTCGTCGGTGGCAGAACAACGAAAACAACACTCAGCTGGCTTGGCGGCTCAACGACGATGGGAACGTCAGCTGGTGGCGTTTCGACAGCATTGCAGCGGCGTCTCCTGATCAGAAAACGATGGAGAGAAGAGGGGTGGCGGCTGCAATGGAATAGTGGGTTAGGGTTACTCGACATCGCTTCTTCAAT
This sequence comes from Lactuca sativa, assembly GCF_002870075.4. NCBI lineage: Eukaryota > Viridiplantae > Streptophyta > Magnoliopsida > Asterales > Asteraceae > Lactuca > Lactuca sativa. Next base: position 230,988,203 of record NC_056624.2, read on the forward strand.
AGGGAAGGAATGAACACCAGGTCTAAACCCATGTTCATTAAAAATTCAATTCTTTTTACAAGTTTGGCCCTTGCTTCAACAAAACTTCTCATTATAACTCCAGTATTTACCATTCAGCCCCCGAAGCCTTCCAATCCTTTTAATTTAAGTCCAATAATTACCAAATACACCCTGACTTCTGAAATCCTTTTCAAATTAAATCCAGAACTTACGCTTTTAACCCTTAAAATCCAAAATTATATCAATTGGCTCCCCAACACCAACACCCCGCTAAATATTATTTACTTTAGGATTATTATTCATATTAACCCTTATCTATTTATTTATTTACTATACGGGATGTTTCAAAGTGCTTAATACATGTAGACTTTACATTCCAATCATAGATTTAGGCCGTTTAAAGAGTCCTAAGGCATAAAGTTGGCAACTTTATGCCTTTGCATGCCATATATGCTCCAACAACTCATTCAAACCCATTAAGGCCTTTTCTAAGGGTCTTAACTCATGCATGAAGTCAAAGAAACCATCAATTTTGCATTTTTATGACATAATCAAGCTAAAGGACCTCAATTATATCCTTCCTAACCTCTAGAGTTGCCCAAACCCACAAGAGATGATTTATGAACTCAAAGGAGGACTCTTAGAAAACCCAAGATCAATAAACAACAAGGATTGCCAAGGAGAAAGCATTTTACATCCACAAGCTTCCTAATCTGCTCTAAATGCAAGATCCAAAAGCTTTTCCCACGTTCAAGCTTGCTTCCATTTCCTTCTTTTTGCTAACACACCAAAAGTGAGGTATTTGAGGCACTCACATGCTCATGAGGCACACACAAAGGATTTTAGGGTTTTAGGGACGTTTGAGAGTGATGGAGGCTGGTTAGGGTAAGGTCCAAATGACTTAGGGGTGTTTAAACATGTCACAAGTCCGAATATTAAGGTTTTAGTCCTAATCCATGTACGCCCCACGTACATGGTGCACACCCGTGACCAACTTCCCCCAGTACGCTAAGCGTACACCTATGTACGCCCAACATACGTAAGGACCCTTTTGCAAGGAAATTTCATTCCTGGGGAAAACGAGTAATTACTTGAAACTTGATTGTTACAAATCTCCCCTACTTGGACTAGACTTCGTCCTCGAAGTCTGCTAAAGCAAATAAGTCTAGGTAATGCTCTCTCATCTCGTCCTCCGGCTCCTAAGTCCATTCGGAGCCCCTTTGGTGTTGCCATTTCACCTTAACCAACTTCACCACTTTGTTCCGAAGGGCTTTAGTTTTTCTATCCAAAACTGCAATGGGCTTCTCCACATAGTTCAAGCTCCTATGCACCTGAATATCATCCAAAGAAATAACTGCAGCCTCATCTCCTACACACTTCCGGAGTTGCGACATGTGGAAGGTGTTATGGATCTGACTGAGCTCATCGGGAAGATCCACCCGATAAGCAACCCTGCCAACTCGGGAAAAAATCCTGAATGAACCAATGAATCAGGCCCCCGACTTGCCCCTCTTCCGAAACCAGATGACACCCTTCTAGGGTAAAACCTTTAGCAAAACAAAGTCTCCTACCTGAAACTCAAGATCCGAACAACGCCAGTCAACATAACTTTTCTGGCGGCTGTACGCGACTCGCTGCCTATCACGCACCTGTTGAATTAACTCGGTGGTCTTAAGCACCACTTCGGTGCTTCCCATAAATTGATGCCCAACCTCCCTCCAACCAACAGGAGTCCTACACCTCCAACCATACAACATCTCAAACGGGGATCGGTCAATACTAGCATGATAGCTATTGTTGTATGAGAACTCTGCTAGTGGAAGGTAGCATATCCTCAAGCGTCTTGATCGTGCACATACTCTGCTCAGTCTGGGGGTGGTAAGTTGTGCTGGAAAGCAGTTGAGTACCCAAATCCTAATGAAACTTTGTCTAGAATCTAGAGGTGAATCGAACATCGCGGTCCGAGACCACTGATACCGGCACTCCGTGCCAGACCACCACCTCTCGCACATAAATCTCTATTAATCTCTCTGCGGAGATACTCTCAGAAATCAAAATAAAATGAGCACTCTAGGTCAACATGTTTACAATAACCCAAATGGAATCAACACCCTGCGTCGTCCTGGGCAATTTCTTGATAAAGTCCATGGTGATCTCCTCCCATTTCCACATGGGGATGGGTAGTAGATGAACCTTGTCGTGAGGTCTTTGATGCTCGGCTTTGACCTTCCTATAGGTAAAATGCCGCTCAACAAACCACGCAACTTCCCATTTCATGCAGGGCCACTAATAGCTCAATCTTAGGTCTCGGTACATTTTTGTGGCCCCGGGGAGGATAGAAAACTTGGACCTATGTGCCTCCTCCAAAATCTTTTGCCTTACTCCCTCAAATGCTGGAACCCAAACCCTGCTACACTTACTCAATAATCCCCGACTGTCTCGAACAAACAAAGGAATATGGCCCCTAAGGTATACCATAGAAAACCAACCAACATGTTACCATCCGAACCAATAATGTTGGTAACCAATATGATTGGTAGCCAACAAGTTTGGTTGGTAGTACCATATCAATTACCAAAATATGGTACGGTAATGGTACAAAGTTTTAATTATCATGGTAGTACCATACATGTAACACTCGGATTCCCAGGTATATTATTTATTCCTTTGTTTTTGGAGGTTGGGAGGGGACTCAGCGAGTTGGTGTTTAGACTCGCCGAGTATGGTCGCAGATTCGTATCTGGGTTCACAACTGGACTCGACGAGTTCATAAGTGGACTCGGCAAGTCCACGCTGTTTAATGAAACCCTAATTTCTTGGGTTTGGGACCTATTTAAAGGCCCTTCGGGCCGTCATTTGCGGCTACCAAACCCCAGAGAGAAACCCTAAGAGATCTAGAGTGTTTGTGAGGAAGGAGAGGCCATTCTTGATCATTTTTTTGGTGTAATTGCAAGAAGGAGGTGACCAAGGCAAGATGAGGCTGAAGGATGTGCGATTCTGGTGACTTCAGAGTTCATAGACTTCATCTTGAGGTATTTATTCGGACCTTCTTCAGATTGGTGTTGATTCTTAGAGTTAGGGTTTTCTAACCCCCTTTAGAGGATGGATATGTGGAGCAATTGGTCCCCTCTCGAGTTTATGCTTTGGATCTGGACTCAAAGAGGTCCAGAGACCTTAACCCTTGGAGCTTTATGAGCTATTTTGGGAGCCATGAACTTAGGATGTTATTTTTGGGGATAAATCACCAAGTGAGACCATCTAGATGTCATATGTGTGTCAAGGTCTGAACTTTACGTGATTAGCATGCTTGGGAAGGTCAGATCTATGGCTTAAAGGAACAGATATGGCCTCAGGAGGTCTATGGAGTTTGTGCATGGCATGAACTCGTCGAGTCCAAATATCAGACTCGGCGAGTAGGGTTAGGGTTTCCCATAAATCACTCAGTGAGTAGACTTGCCGAGTTGGGTAAATAACTCAGTGAGTCAGAGGGGGATTAGGGGACTGGAGTTTAAGGCGGAACTCGCCGAGTTGTTCTTGAGACTCGGCGAGTTGATTCGGGGTAGCCCCGCGATTCATGGCAGGTGTGACTCGTCGAGCAAGGGGAGGAACTCGACGTGCCAAACGGGACTAAAGAGTTAGTGGACACGTGTAGACTCGCCGAGTCGCCCAAGTGCACTAGACGAGTCGGGTCAAAGTTTGACCATTGACTTTTGTTGACTTTTAGGGTTTGGTCAATAATGTGGCCATTGAGCTAAAAGAGGGGTAAAATGGTCTTTTGCCTGCTGAGGGTGCCTAGAGAGGGTTGAGTCTAGTCCTGAGAGTTATATTTATGAGAATATTTACTTTATGTGATTAGGCGGAGGCTAGATCATATTTCTACCGAGTCAGAGATTTACCGAGACATCTGAGGTGAGTCTTCTCACTATACTTTACCTAGTGTGGTAATAGAATTATGTGACAGAGTATTTTAGAGTTATATGCTAGGGTATTTGCATGTTATTATGTGTTGTGATTTATTGTGATATGTGATATGCATGATTCAGAGTTTACAGAGTCAGGACTAGTGGGTCCATAGAGTTTTGGGGCTAAGAGGGTCCCACGGAGATTTCGACCAGAGGGTCAACAGAGTTACAGCCTTGAGTGGCTGATATGTGTTTATGTGGTATTTTGGGGAACTCACTAAGCAAATATGCTTGCAGTGTTATGTGTGGTGTTTTCAGGTACCAACGATGATCGCAGGAAGGCGCTGGCATGACTCGTACACACACACACACTGGAGTTTATATATTTTGATCTTGGGGTTTTGTATTAAGATATTTATGATACAATGTTTTAAAACTTGGATGTGAATGAAATTATATGATTTTTAAAATCCAAAAAATTATTTAAATTTTTACGGTATTACAAGTTGGTATCAGAGCCTTGGTTTGAGGGATTCGGATGCATCTTCGGGCGTATCTGAACTCAAACTGAGGATTTGAGGAAAATTTTGATAATAAAGTAAAATTTTTGAAAAGAGTAAAATTTTTTTTTGAGACAAACAGAGCCGAGCCGTGTGTACGATCAGCCAGCGCCCGAACGGTGATTTCCCAAAATACCCTTACAATAAGTGCTATCAGATATGTTATGTTATGCTATATGACGAATTATGATATGCATGCTAGAGTAGACTAGGTATTCTTATTAGGACTAGAGTGGCCTGATATATGATGCCTTAGTCTAGGGGCTTTTGCTGCTAGAAATGTTTGAGAGTGTTTAGATAGCAGCGAGGTGCTTATGAGATATCTGCTTATGAGTAGCACATGATTTAAGAGAGTAGAGTGCTTGGAAATTTGGGACTCTGGGAGGAGGACTTGGAATGAGTGTTGAGTCGGTGTGGTCGGTAGTATTGGGACCGTACTACCGAAGGCACTAGGTCAGTGCGCAACCCAAGTAAGAATCCTTAGGGTACCAAAAACCAAGTAGGATTGGGGGTATCGAGTGTGTGTACGCTCGAGCGAGTCCTTGATATCTTGTGTTGTATTTCAGAAAGGTAGCATGGTGGGAACGCGCCACAGACCAAGGACTAGTGGAGGGGGTGTGAGCGACGAGGAGCTCCGCCAGATGATTCATGTTGAGGTGGCTGTTGCATATGCGCTGAGATTCCAGAGATGTTCGGGTCTATCAAGACCACCCTGATAGAGACATTTGATGAGAGATACACTGCTCTTTCTGATGTTGCTGTTGCTGTGGCCACTGCAGCTGTAGCTGCGGCTAGACCGCAAGGTGCTGATGCGTTGCTGTTCCGGGAGTTCAGCAACACAAAACCACCAGAGTTTGATGGGACCCAGGACCCGATTGCAGCGATGAGGTGGATTTCATACATTGAGGGGTGTTTCTTTACTTTCTCATCTCCTGAGCATTTGAGAGTCCGGTTCGCGCTGAACCAGCTTCGCTTGGGAGCGAAGGACTGGTGGAAGTTTGTGACGACGCACTATACGCCTTTTGAGCTTGCTGCAGTGACCTGGGAGAGGTTCACTGCTATGTTTCGAGACGAGTACGTTCCCCAGGTGGAGAGGGAGCGTTTGGCCCAGGAGTTTTTGACCCTCAAGCAGGGTGTTGAGTCTGTCACAGTGATTACGAGGATGTTCCATGAGCAGGCGATGTTCTGCCCAGAGCACGTGTCCTCCGAGCAGGCACGTATGAGCCGGTATCTGAGCATTTTGAGGAGAGATATATGGGAGTTCGTGGCGAACTCAACGTACCGGACATTTGCTGAGCTTCAGGCAAATGCCCGGAAGAGGGAGATAGAGTTGGAGACTCAGGCTAGGGAGGAGGTTGAGTCTTAGGGGAGGGATCGGCGACCGACACAGTCTCAGCCGGCAGCCAAGCGGGCTAAGCCCGCTGATTCGAGATCTGGGAGTCAGAAGGGCCGCACTTGTGGCAAGTGCGGCAAGAGCCACGATGGGGTGTGTAGAGCGGGGTCTTGCCACAAATGTGGCAAGGAGGGGCATATGGCCAAGGATTGCCCCCAAGGGGTTTGCAGTATGCTTTCACTGTAACCAGAACAGACACCGCAAGGTAGAGTGTCTACAGTTGCGAGGGACAGCCCAGGGAGCACCTCAAGGATCTTCCCCTGCTGCTATCAGAGTTGTTGAGAGCCGGCCAGTGAAGGCTGAGGTGCCAAAGGCACGAGGGAGAGCCTTTCAGTTGACTGCGGAGGAGGTCCGCGTTGCGCCCGACGTCGTGGCTGGTATGTATCCTTTCTTGTATTTATTTTGATGTTGGGATATAGTGTTTATTTTATGTTATGTGTAGGTACTTTTCTTGTGAATTTTGTACATGCCTTGGTGTTATTTGACTCGGGTGCGAGTCGGTCTTTTGTATCTTTGGCTTTTAGTCAGCACATCAGTATTAGTCGAGAGGTGTTGAGTCGACCTTTGAGAGTTTCCATAGTTGACGAGAGGATGGTGTATGCCGCCGAAGTGATCCGAGGATGTGTACTCGAGATTTTCGGCGTGGAGTTTCTGATTGATTTGGTTCCTATTGCGATGGGGGATGTCTGTGTCATCGTGGGCATGGTCTGGTTGAGCAAAGTGGGAGCGGTTATCAACTGTGAGAGACAGCTGGTGACCATACCAGACCCCAGTGGGGGAGCTCTTAGGGTGTATGGCGAGGTTACACGTTCTGGGTCAGCATTTTGTTCGGCCACTAGAGCGAGACAGAGTCTACAACAGGGATGTAGGGGATTTGTAGCATATGTGATGGATGCGAGGGTTGATTCAGAGAGACCGAGGTCAGTTGATGAGGTCCCGATAGTGCGTGAGTTTCCGGATGTATTCCCAGAAGAGTTGTTGGGTGTGCCTCCGGAGAGGCAGGTAGAGTTCAATATCGATTTGGTTCCGAGGGCTACGCCTATCGCCAAGGCGCCTTATCGTCTTACGCCTCCAGAGATGCAGGAGTTATCCTCGCAGCTCCAGGAGCTACCGGGGAAGGGGTTTATTCGGCCAAGCAGTTCGTCATGGGGAGCGCCTATCCTTTTTGTCAAGAAGAAGGATGGTTCACACCAGATGTGCATTGATTACCGGGAGTTGAACAAGCTAACGGTCAAGAACCGTTAGCCGTTGCCGAGGATCGACGATTTGTTCGATCAGTTGCAGGGGGCATCTTGGTTCTCCAAGATCAATTTGAGGTCTGGATATCATCAGGTCAGGGTGCGAGATGAGGACATCCAGAAGACAACATTCAGGACTCATTATGGGCATTACGAGTTCGTGGTGATGCCTTTCGGACTCACCAACGCACCGGCGGTGTTCATGGATCTCATGAACAGAGTGTGCAAACCGATGTTGGATCGCTCGGTGATCGTTTTCATCGACGACATATTGGTGTATTCGAGATCCAGAGAGCAGCATGAGGAGAATTTAAGGGAAATCCTTGGAGTTCTGAGATCGGAGAGGCTTTATGCCAAATTCTCCAAGTGTGATTTTTTGTTGCGAGAGGTCCAGTTCCTAGGGCACCTCGTGAACTGGAAATGGATATTGGTCGACCCGGCCAAGATTGAGACAGTGATGAGTTGGGAGGTGCCGATGTCACCTACCGAGATCAGGAGTTTCCTAGGGTTGGTTGATTATTATCGGAGATTTATCAGGGATTTCTCCAAGATCGTCGTGCCACTCACTAAGTTGACCCAGAAGGGTGTTGTTTTTTCATGGGGTCCAAAGCAGCAGGCCTCCTTCGAGACACTTTGCCAGAGACTATGCGAAGCTCCGGTGTTAGCCCTTCCGGAGGGGATGGAGGACTTCGTAGTGTATTGTGACGCGTCAATATCTGGACTGGGAGCGGTGCTTATGCAGAAGGGTCATGTTATAGCATACGCATTGTGACATCCCTAAATTTCACGGCCAAAAAAGACCGATTTGTTTATGCTTTGTTTTATAAATCAGAGTATTTGTTTAAAGAAAACGGTTGCGAAATTTGTTCCCAAAACAAGATATGATAAAAACTTATCAAAACATTTCTCAAAGAGAATGTATTTTCATTAAATAATAAAACCTCAGGATGTCATGTTCCAATACATACACATAAGCATAAACAGAACATACATTCATTTACTCTAGTGATTTACATCTCCTTTAATCTCTCAGTGCAAAGCAGCTTCATATTGATACCTGTGATACAATTAAACTGAGTGGGTCAGGCTTGGGAGCCTGGTGAGCATATAGGGTTTTCAACCCACACTATTATATTATATATATATATATATATATATATATATATATATATATATAATCAAACAATCAACCCAATTACCCATCCCCATTATCTTCTTTACTCTTAAGGTTTTACCCTAAGAATCAACTATCCTTCATTCATTCATTCCTAAGGATTGACGTAAGGAATCAGCACGATGTCCATTGCTGCCAAAGTTTATCTATCAGGTAATAAATCCATAGCTATCAGACGCTAACTCCATAGTCACCAAGGTGCACTTAACAAGCGCTAACTCTATAGTCGCCAAGGTTCGTCTATACGGTACTAAATCCATAGCTACCAAGGTTTATCTTGTTCATTGACAGTATCATACTCGAGATCCCTCTCGCAATACATGTCAATGGATTACTAACAGGTTTATCTTGTTTATTGACAATATCATACTCGAGATCCCTCTCACAATACATGCCAATGGATTACTAACAGGTTTATCTTATTTACTGACAGTATCATACTCTAGATCCCTCTCGCAATACATGCCAATGGATTACTTAAATCCATAGCTACCAAGGTTTATCTTGTTCATTGATAGTATCATACTCGAGATCCCTCTCTCAATACATGCCAATGGATTACTAACAGGTTTATCTTGTTTATTGACAATATCATACTCGAGATCCCTCTCGCAATGCATGCCAATGGATTACTAACAGGATTATCTTATTTACTGACAGTATCATACTCTAGATCCCTCTCGCAATACATGCCAATGGATTACTAACAGGTTTATCTTGCTTATTGACAGTATCATACTCGAGATCCCTCTCGCAATACATGCCAATTGATTAATAACAGGTTTATCTCTATTCCTGATCCCTACTCACGAATCTAAAGCTAACCTTTTGATCTTATTATCCAACTAATCTTTTATCCTACACCAACTATCTCATCTACCCATGTCCTACCCAACATATTTGTAGATACAAAATACATATACAGATTAACTCATTTAACACTTATATAAAACATCCATTCCACACTCATCTCAAATAAACAACAATGTATAAACACATAGCACATATTTCATAGCAAATACTTAATATATATGTGTTAGAAGAAAGTGATCACATACTTACCGAAAACATATACTTAATACATTAAACAATACTTGTATTAAAATCGTGTTATGAAAGGGACTATACATTCACTTGATCAGAAGATGATCGGACAGCACTATAGCTCTAAGAGTAGTATTCTTCGGTGAAACCGGGATATCTTCACACATCGGGTTTCTCACGGGCAGAGCTTCGGCTCGGAAACTCTTTTCTTCTCGAGATCTTCGGGGCTTCGGGACTCGCTTCGGGTCTCGGGGTTGATACCTGGGCTTCGGGATATTTCTTGCACGTAAATCGAGGTAAAACGGGAGAGAGAGAAGAGAAAATAGCAACCCTAAACAGCTGGCCCTTCAAATCTATTTATAGGGCAAAATTGGCCCTTGCCACGTCGTGGCACCTTTTCCCACGTCGTGGGCTTGGTCGTCACTGCATGCGTCATCGCAAGTTGCATCTGGGGGACTCCTGGAGGTGTCAGAAGACTGGCCACGTCGTGGCACTGCTTGCCACGTCGTGGTTACTGACAGTTTTGGGGTTTCGCGCCCCGAACTTCAGAAATTCATAACTTTCGCATACGAACTCCGTTTTCGACATTCTTTATATCGACGCGTAGGTGAGATTATGCTCTACAACTCTCGTTTAGATTCCATTGGCTAATTTTGACTTTATTTTTAATATATTATAAATATATTACTTATATATTATCTTTAGTAGGTCGGGACAGGAAAACTCCGTTCGAAATTCATAACTCCTTCATCTGAACTCCGTTTTCGTTTGTCTTTTATCGTTGTACTACTATCGAAGTCATCTTCGACTCTCGTTTAGATCACTAAGGATAGATATCTATCTACCTTTAATTCACTATTTACGTCGCGCTGGGTTGTGCCGGTTCTGTCGCGGAACTTCGACAGGTCATAACTACTTCGTTATAACTCGGATCTCGGCGTTCTTTATATGTACGGAATCCTTGTAACATATACTATAACTTAGTTAAGATTAATCCTTCTAAATAATCTTCCATCAAAAAGTCATTTTTTATGCTTATCGTCTCTAAATTGACTAGCCCGGATCTACGGGCGTTACACGCATCGAGGTAGCTGAAGCCTCATGAGATGAGGTATCCCACCCACGATCTGGAGTAGGGGGCGATGGTGTTCGCCCTCAAGATCTGGCGTCACTATCTGTATGGGGTTCGGTGTACCATATACACAGACCACAAGAGCCTGAAGTATCTAATGGATCAGCCCAACCTGAATATGCGCTAGAGGAGATGGTTGGATGTGGTGAAGGATTACGATTGTGAGATCCTGTACCATCCGGGCAAGGCTAATGTTGTAGCCGATGCACTGAGCCGAAGGGTGGAGGGCGCCCGATGCGAGATGTTTGTTTGATATTGACAGTGATGACTCCGGTGTTGGGCACTACTCGTGGGGCCCAGGCTGAGGCCGTGAGGCCAGAAAGCCAGAAGAAAGAGCGAGTTGTCGGGCTGGTATCAGAGTTTGTTACCGATGGTCGGGGGCTTATGACATTTCAGGGTCAGATATGGGTACCGTTTGTGGGCGAGACGCGTACCATTTTGATGGAAGAGGCTCATAGATCAAAGTTCTCGATCCATCCCGGGGCCATTAAGATGTATTTGGACCTGAAGAGGGAGTATTGGTGGCCCTGTATAAAGAGGGATGTCGCATGGTTTGTAGAAAGATGCTTGACCTGTCGCAGGGTTAAGGCCGAGCACCAGCGTCCACATGGTAAGTTGCAGCCGTTAGAGATTCCTGAGTGGAAATGGGAACAAATTACCATGGATTTCATCACCAAATTGCCAAGGACTGCGAGAGGTGTCGATGCAATTTGGGTGATTGTGGACAGGTTGACGAAGAGCGCTCAGTTCCTTGCTATCAGTGAGAGCTCTTCCGTGGAGAGGTTGGCAGAGATGTACGTGAGAGAGGTGGTATCGCGACATGGAGTGCCGATCTCGATTGTCTCAGATCGAGATGTACGTTTCACTTCCAAATTCTGGAAGAAGTTTCATGAGGAATTGGGTACGAGACTGCATTTTAGTACCGCATACCACCCACAGACTGATGGGCAGAGTGATCGGACAATTCAGACGCTCAAGGACATGCTCCGAGCATGTGTGTTGGATTTCGGCGGGAGTTGGGACACGTACTTGCCCTTGGCAGAGTTTTCCTACAACAACAACAACCATCATTCGAGCATTGGTATGCCACCCTTTGAGTTGTTGAATGGGAGGAGGTGTCGGACCCCCATTTGCTGGGGAGAGGTAGGGCAGCATGTGATGGGTAGTACTGAGATCGTGCTTCAGACGACAGAGCAGATTCAGCAGGTCAGACAGAGGTTGTTGACCGCTCAGAGTCGTCAGAAGAGTTATGCGGACAGGTGCCGGTCCGAGCTCGAGTTTCAGGTTGACGACTTCGTGCTCCTGAAGGTCTCTCCTTGGAAAGGAGTGATTCGATTCAGGAAGAGGGGCAAGTTGGGGCCCCGATATATTAGTCCTTTCAGGGTGATCGCGAGGGTAGGCAGGGTAGCCTACCGTTTGGAGTTACCTGCAGAGTTGGGTCAGATCCATGACATTTTCCACGTTTCACAGCTGAGAAAGTGTATAGCCGACGAGTCGGCAGTGGTGTCATTAGAAGATATACAGGTGGATGCGAGCCTGAACTATATTGAGAGGCCAGTGGCGATTAGGGATTGGAATATCAAGGTTCTAAGGAGCAAGGAGGCACCTCTGGTGCAGGTCCAGTGGCAGCATCGGAAAGGGTCAGAGTTGACTTGGGAGCCGGAGCGTGAGATGCGGGAGTAGCATCTAGAGTTGTTTGCAGAGTGAGACTTCGAGAGGGAAGTCTAATTCTAGTGGGGGAGAATTGTAACACCCGGATTCCCAGGTATATTATTTATTCCTTTATTTTTGGAGGTTGGGAGGGGACTCGGCGAGTTGGTGTTTAGACTTGCCGAGTATGGTCGCGGATTCGTATCCGGGTTCACAGCTGGACACGCCGAGTTCATTAGTGGACTCGGCGAGTCCACGCTGTTTAATGAAACCCTAATTTCCTGGGTTTGGGACCTATTTAAAGGCCCTTAGGGCCGTCATTTGCGGCTACCAAACCCCAGAGAGAAACCCTAAGAGATCTAGAGTGTTTGTGAGGAAGGAGAGGCCATTCTTGATCATTTTTTTGGTGTAATTGCAAGAAGGAGGTGACCAAGGCAAGATGAGGCTGAAGGATGTGCGATTCTGGTGACTTCAGAGTTCATAGACTTCATCTTGAGGTATTTATTCGGACCTTCTTCAGATTGGTGTTGATTCTTAGAGTTAGGGTTTTCTAATCCCCTTTAGAGGATGGATATGTGGAGCAATTGGTCCCCTCTCGAGTTTATGCTTTGGATATGGACTCAAAGAGGTCCAGAGACCTTAACCCTTGGAGCTTTATGAGCTATTTTGGGAGCCATGAATTTAGGATGTTATTTTTGGGGATAAATCACCAAGTGAGACCATCTAGATGTCATATGTGTGTCAAGGTCTGAACTTTACGTGATTAACATGCTTGGGAAGGTCAGATCTATGGATTAAAGGAACAGATATGGCCTCAGGAGGTCTATGGAGTTTGTGCATGGCATGAACTCGTCGAGTCCAAATATCAGACTCGGCGAGTAGGGTTAGGGTTTCCCATAAATCACTCAGTGAGTAGACTTGCCGAGTTGGGTAAATAACTCAGTGAGTCAGAGGGGGATTAGGGGACTGGAGTTCAAGGCGGAACTCGCCGAGTTGTTCTTGAGACTCGGCGAGTTGAGTCGGGGTAGCCCCGCGATTCATGGCAGGTGTGACTCGTCGAGCAAGGTGAGGAACTCGACGTGCCAATCGGGACTAAAGAGTTAGTGGACACGTGTAGACTCGCCGAGTCGCCCAAGTGCACTAGACGAGTCGGGTCAAAGTTTGACCATTGACTTTTGTTGACTTTTAGGGTTTGGTCAATAATGTGGCCTTTGAGCTAAAAGAGGGGTAAAATGGTCTTTTGCTTGCTGAGGGTGCCTAGAGAGGGTTGAGTCTAGTCCCGAGAGTTATATTTTTGAGAATATTTACTTTATGTGATTAGGCGGAGGCTAGATCATATTTCTACCGAGTCAGAGATTTACCGAGACATCTGAGGTGAGTCTTCTCACTATACTTTACCTAGTGTGGTAATAGAATTATGTGACAGAGTATTTTAGAGTTATATGCTAGGGTATTTGCATGTTATTATGTGTTGTGATTTATTGTGATATGTGATATGCATGATTTAGAGTTTACAGAGTTAGGACCAGTGGGTCCACAAAGTTATGGGGCCAAGAGGGTCCCACAGAGATATTCGACCAGAGGGTCAACAGAGTTACAACCTTGAGTGACTGATATGTGTTTATGTGGTATTTTGGGGAACTCACTAAGCAAATATGCTTACAGTGTTATGTGTGGTGTTTCAGGTACCAACGATGATCGCGGGAAGGCGCCGACATGACTCGTACTCACGCACACTAGAGTTTATATATTTTGATCTTGGGGTTTTGTATTAAGATAATGATGATACAATGTTTTAAAACGTGGATGTGAATGGAATTATATGATTTTTAAAATCCGAAAAATTATTTAAATTTTTACGGTGTTACAATACAAAACCAATTATATATATATATATATATATATATATATATATATATATATATATATATATATATATATATATATATATATATATATATGTGTGTGTGTGTGTGGGGTTGTGTGTGTGTGATCATATATTTAAATTTTAAGTGTGTTTAGTGTTTAAAGTTTAAGAGCTTTGATATTACCATCTACCGTATTAGGAAAGTTTAAAGTTTAAACTCATGTTCAACATGATCTATTTTCCTCTACTACTTTAAAGTCTATAGTCATGGTAGAAATTAATAAAATCTTTCCGGATCGAGTTAACAATCTCATCTGTTCACAAAACTTTCTTTCACAAAAGCCTCTTTCACAATTTACCATGAATACTAAAATCTTTATTCATAAAATCCCTATATATGTTGGTATATATATCACTACCAATATGTACCAAACTTATTGATAGTTAAATAAGTTGGTACTAATTATATTGGAATGGTAATGATATCAAAATTATTGTACCAATTACAAGTAGATATGATATACGATTTATGAAAAAATTGACCATACCATACCAATTCCACCGATAGTACTTGTAGCCTGGCCTTGTAGCATGTAGCCATGTAGGGCTTCATTAAGTTATGGGCTTTGTAGAAAACCCGGGACTTTTTTTTTTCCAACTCCTGGCTTCAACCCTCTTTCTCTTGCAGGGTTTCTGTCCTCAATCTTTTACCTCCCTATCTAACAACGGCAACTTCTCGCTTTCTTGTTGATTTTCCGTACAAAAATGGTGTGCAAAAGGCAGATATTAGCTCGCAAACGATTCAAGGAAGAGCACCCGGAACTGTTTCCTAAACCCCAGCCCACACCGCCACAGGATCCGAATAAGAAGAAGAAGAAGAAGAAGAGTAATTTCAAGCGCAAGAAATCAGATTCCACTGACCCGAGCAAATCCAGGAGACCTGCATACAAAAAACACCCTCTCAGAGTGCCCGGAATGAGACCCGGTGATAGCTGTTTCATCTGTAAAGCTGATAATCATATTGCCAAAAATTGCCCGGAGAAAGATCAATGGGAAAAACACAAGGTAGGTTTTGTCTATTTTCTTTTCAAGTTAATGTTAATTTGCATTTAATAGCTTTCATTCCGTTCGTATGAAATTTGCATTTCATAGTTTTTGCTAGCGGCGCAGCTTGTTCGTTTGCGTTCAATCGATATGTATTGAACTTTCATTGGAGTATATTTTGTTAATCCATTGCCTAAAATTTGATAAGTTAAAGTTAGGGTTTATATCGAACGGAATGAAAGTTCTACTTGGAACCTATAATAGTTATTACCCGATTCTCCAAATTTGATTATTTCAACCCTAATCATAATTACTTATTCTCAGACACTCAGAAACTGATTACTATAACTTGATAACTTTACGTTTACAGCTAGATTACAATTATAATTTTAAAGCCTAATCATAATTACATATAAAATGTGTTTGCAGATATGTTTGTTATGTCGGCAACGTGGCCACAGTCTCAAGAACTGCCCCAAGAAAAGTGGAGAGGATGTTGATGACAAGTTATGTTATAATTGTGGAGACTTTGGACATTCTTTGGCTCTATGCTCCCAGCCACTTCAAGATGGTAATTTATTCATATTTTCCTTTCTGATTGATGTTATATATTTGAATTTATGATTATTGATGGGGTGTTTGAATGTGCTTTTGGATTTATTATTGTAAGGTTAATTCTGAGGGTTTGTTTGAGATCAATGTGAAATTACCTAACTATCCCTATCTTTGTGGTGCAGGGGGAACAAAATATGCATCGTGCTTTATATGTAAAGAACGAGGACATTTGAGTAAGGATTGTCCTAAAAACGCGCATGGAATATATCCGAAGGTGCATTTTAGTGTTTTTTATGTTATCAATAAGTTATGTTCTTGACATTTTATTTTTTTTTATTTATATGAAACATTGTTGTTGTTGTAGGGAGGTTGTTGCAAAGTATGTGGGGGTGTGACACATTTGGCTAAAGATTGTCCAAACAAAAGCAATAGAAGTGATTCTGCCAAAAGATGTAAGAATTCTTCACTGACTGACTGTTTAATTGACAACTTTTATTATAAATTTATATTTGTGCATTGATGCACTAGAAAGAAATGAAAGTAGGATGCTATAATAAACAAACAAATGAAAGTATGTTGCTATTTTGTTTTGCATTTAGTTCATATTTACAATTTTGAGTATTTGTTTTTTGTGGATCTTAGCAACTGGGATAGGAGCAGTTGCAAGAGGGCAGGTGACCAAATTTGCAAGTGGTGATGATCTTGAGGATGATTTCAGCATGATTGAAGATGATAAAGAGAAGAAGACTTTTGAGCCCAAAGCTGATATTGTTTCTAACGAATCCAAACCAAAGAAGAAACAAGGAACAAAAGTGGTAAACTTTGTGGGTTAAAGATTAAACCCCCAATCCTTTGTGGATGCAGTTTTGAACGCTTTAGATTTGTTTATTTTATGAATTTGTGAGAGTGTAAAATTAATATCAAGATTCAAGAGGTAGTATATGGTTTCCTAACATGATGTTGCAAACTTGCTTTGAAAAGGGCTATTTTGGACTTTGTGTTTTGATATTCAGTAGAGCAGCCTCAAATATAGGCAAGTAGTTTTACATCTATATTTATATTTATATTGATAATCGGTTTTCTTATAGCAACTTTTCACCCACATCTTAAAATTTGATTATTTTAATGCTAAGAATATATATATATATATATATATATATATATATATATATATATATATATATATATATATATTGATTTAAAAATCATTTCTTTTACCATCACCGTCTATTTCGTGAATATTTATTTTTCATGTCAATGGTCTAGTTAGAAAAATCTTTTAAAAGGCACATTTTTTTGTTTGCAAATTAACATCATTTTTCCGAGAAAATACAAAATGTATGATTTTTGTAGTAAATATTTAAGAGGGTTCTTTTGTGATTTAACCATTATTGTAATTCGTTATTTTTTTCATGAGTTATTCACTAATATGACCATAAAAGAGGGGTGAACATTTTGACCGGATTGGAACCGTTTTGGAACTTGACGGACTTGACATAAAAGAGGGGTGAACATTTTGACTGGATTGGAACCGTTTTGGAACTTGACCGACTTGAGAGAAAATTATGGACCTTGGTTTGGACTTGCATACTGGTGTGGGTTTTTTTTTTTATTTTTTATTTTTATTTAACTTTTTTTCCTGTTCTTGTACCCTTGCATTTTACTAATACAACATTAGTAGCATATGGTATAAGTTGTTGAAGCAGTAGCTGAAAAGCTAAAAATCTTTTAGTTTTGTTATCCCGACTTCGGTGAAGTGTAATTCATTGAATATGGAACAAAAAATGATGACATTACAACTTAAACACAAATACAAACTCTAAACTAGGGATGAAAGTGTGTCCAAAACCGGACTGATTTACCTGGACTTGGAACCCTGAATCGAAGGATTATAAGAACCGAGAACTGGACCGGTATACGGTAACCGGTTTGGTTCGGTTATGGGTATGAAACCGGGTATAGTGGGTATGAAACCGGTTGGGACTGGAAATTGATAATTGGAACATGATTCGTGTGTTAGACCCGGAAATAACTGGAAACCCGTAAATGAAACCAAAACCCGAAATTTTTAAACAAAAGCAAAAAAATAATTTGTTGTAACCCGAAAACATGCAATGTAGCACCTGGTTCTTGGTATGTAATTTATTTAAGTGTTTTGCATTTTTGGCCTGAGACTCGGCGAGTTGAAGGACCAACTCGTCGAGTGGAAGCGGGATGAGACGCGGGATTTAAGTATTGGACTCGTCGAGTCGGGTCCCGGACTCGAAGAGTAGGCTCTGACTGGACAAAAACCCTAATCTGAGGGTTTGCACCCTATTTAATCATCTCTTTCAGCGACCACCCGTCCCTATTGCTCCCAGAAACCCTCTATAGCAAACCCTAAGAGTTTTGGTGCAAGATCTAAGGCTTTTGAGTGATTTTTGTGGGTTTTGACCTCAAGGAAGAAGGAAGAGCATAGAAGGATCAAGAGGAGACTGAAGGATTCGAGTTTGGTTCATCATTTGCAGTCTTTGAAAGGTATAAAGTCTATACCTTGCTTGTTCAATTGTTAGATCCATTTTTGGGGAAGATTTAGGACTTTTTAAGCCATATGAGGTAGCTAACCATGATTGCAAACATGGCTAGGGGTCAAAACTTCGGATCTAAGTCTTGGGAGGAGTCACAAGGCAGATTTGGGTTGCTTTTGCACTCAAGGAAGGCCTCATGCAACATAAGAGCCATTTTAGATCCTTTTAGGCTCAAAAGTCCCATGCATGCACGTAAAGTTCGTAACTTTACGTGCTAGATCGAGCTCAGGGGCTTGGATCTATCATTTGGTCAATGGTTGTACATTAGAAATCGAGGATTTAGGGCGTGGACGTTATCGAATCGGCGAGTCCGTTCTTGGGACTCGACGAGTCCAAGGCATAAAGTCTCATATCTGTTGAGGGTCAAAAGAACTCAGTTGGGTGTTAGAAGGGTTGTAGAAGGTCCGAAGGAGTGACCCAACGTATTGGACTTAGACTTAGACTTGGAGTTCAGGGGACTCGACGCTAGAACAGACTCGGTGAATCCAAGGCAATCTCCCAAAACATGAAGACGAACTCGACGAGTTGTTCATACAACTCGGCGAGTCAAGGACAAGACTTGTTCATCAGATGAAGGTGAACTCGACGAGTTGTTCATACAACTCGGCGAGTCAGATGAAGGTTCATTCGATGTTCTTATAGAAGAGGAACTCGTCGAGTCGTGGACAAGGACGGGTAAATGGTTAGGGACTTGACGAGTTAACGGCCCAACTCGGCGAGTCGGGTCAACTGGAAGTTGACTTTGACTTGGACTTGGTTGGGGGTAAAATAGTCATTTTACCCTAAGAGTAAATATCAGATTCTGACTGAGTGTTTTGTAGGGGTTATAGCTGGAGGATTTCCGGAGCAGCGGCATCTAGAGGTTTCCCCGCACAGATTATTAGTAGCTACTCGTACGAGGTGAGTTACCTTCCAGTAGCGGTGGGTCTACGGCCACAATGCCAGCCCACCAGTAGGAGTTGTATGTTAGATGATTGTCTTTGCGATATCTTCTAGGTTTGCTACTACCTGATATGTTATATGCTGGTATGATCTGTTATATGTGATAGTAGTAGAGTTCGGTTGTTAGGACCGAAGGGTAGGTAAGACACCCCAGATATGTCTGACAGTATATGATGATATGTTTATATGATGGCATGATATGTTACATGCAGTGTTTTAAAAACCGGTTCGAACCGGCCGGTTGAACCGGTCGAACCGGAAACCGGAGGTGAGGGCGGTTCGATTTGGACCGGTTTGATAATGATTTTCTGACCGGATTGAACCGGCCGGTTTTGGTAAAAAAACCGGTTCAACCGGCTGAATTGAACCGGGTTGAACCGGACATTCTTGAATTTTTGTGTTTATTTTGGGCTTCTTTGATTGATTTTGACTTCTATAATGATTGTTTTTATATGTTGCATTTTATTTACGTTTGTAAAACTAAAAAGGTGACAAGTTTTGTAATCAATATATGCAGGATAACTAAAAACATATAAAAATATAAAACCGGTTTAACCATCCGGTTAAACCGGAAAACGTCATCCGACCGGTTCAATTAAAAAACTGGTTTTTAAAACATTGGTTACATGTGATAGTGGTAGTAGGAGGGGAATAGTCCCCAAGTTCGGTTGTTAGGACCGAAGGGTAGTTCGGACACCCCAGATATGTCTGATAGTATGTTTATGTTATGATATATGTGATAGTAGCAGCAGGGGTGGAATAGTCCCCGATGGTCGGTTGTTAGGATCGACGGGTAGGTCAGTACCCCAGAATGGCTTGACATGGGTTGGTCAGCACCCCAGAATGGCTTGACACGGGTAGGTCGGCACCCCAGAATGGCCGTACCGGGTAGGTCGGGGACTCCATAATTGCCCGACAGTATGTATGGTATGTGGTACGATGGGGGGACTCACTAAGCTTCGTGCTTACAATTTACAGTTTTGGTTTCAGGTACCTCTTCAGCGAAGGGGAAGGAGCTGGCGCGGTAGCGGCACATCATACACACCCTCTTTGTTTTCCGCACTATGGATATTCTGAGATTGTACTCTGACATGTTACTAATTTTATGACTTGGGTTTTTAGACATGATACATTGTTTTATGAGATGATGTGATTTCTCAGTATTTTCTTATAAATGTTTTTATGAGTTAGTTAATTAAAATGAAATTTTTGGTCTTGAAAATTGGGTCGTTAAATGCAAAGTGAAACACAAGAATAATACTAATCCCATATGACCCCAAACTTTGGGTATAAATAAAACACCTTTTATTTAATCACTATATTGATTACTCATTATTTTTTATTTCAAGTAATCAACGTATTACTTGAATTATAACAACAGTTGTCCCATGCACCAAGCATGCACACTATGTTTACCTATGGTCCTAACTTTGTAAAATATATCAAATGAACATATTTCCAACGATGCTCATTTCATAATTCCCAATATTAATCAATCTCTAAATATTATTAAAAGAGAACCTTTAATTCACCAATGAAGCAATCTGAGCCGTTGATTGAATTTCAATCTTAACTTTTCTACCTTTGATCTTTTTGATGACGTCATCTTGACCAAAATATATAGGCGCGTCCGATCGTAACTTACAGTCTTATCTTCTACATTCTACATCTTGATAACTCTAATCTCTTATACACACCAACAACGTTGTCAAACCACATCTCCTATTTCTCTTCCCTTTATCTCTTGAGTATCCGGAAACCGTTTGTTACCACTGCCTTTCGTACGCCATCGTTACAACCTACAAGAAGCTACCATCCATTCCCTATTAACCCTCACATGCTTAACTAAAAATTCTTCCTTCTCAACAGTAAGATCGACTCCCTGTAAAACACTAGTCGGAGACACTGTTCGCATGCTTACCTAAAACTTCTTCCTTTTCAACAGTAAGATCGACTCACTGTAAAACACTAGCCGGAGACACCGTTGTC
This sequence comes from Lactuca sativa, assembly GCF_002870075.4. Taxonomy (NCBI): domain Eukaryota; kingdom Viridiplantae; phylum Streptophyta; class Magnoliopsida; order Asterales; family Asteraceae; genus Lactuca; species Lactuca sativa. Next base: position 231,009,260 of record NC_056624.2, read on the forward strand.
GAGGACCTGCTTCCTTCCCTCACTTTTTTTGATTGTATGGATGATTGTAGCATATTGCAAAACCATATCCCCAATCGTAACTTGGAATCCTCCTGAAGGAGTAAGATATGTAGCTTTCCATTTGGTGTTAGTGGAAATTTTTAGCTTTGGCTCACCACCCATTCGATGAAATGCCTCAGAGGTCACGAGAAAAGTTGTAACTGCATCAATGACAGAAAGCTGATTACAACAAGCCTTCACACATCCAATTTATAAAAACTATCAATCCTATGAAATATTGGTGGTTGTTATAGTTTGAAGGATATTATTGTAACAATGACGTTATTCTGTTAACTGTTAACATAATAATATCATGTATATTATTTTCATTCAAGCTTCTAATTTCATACTAATTTTGTTTTGTTTAGTTAATAAATCTAAACTTGCAATCCTGCAGGTTGTCTTCCTCCCTCTGTTGACATTTGAAGTAACCATTATTGTTGACAATTTCAGGTGTTTATTTATTTATTTTTTGAAAATTGTCTATTCCCTTAACAACTAGATTCTGTTAATTTGCAATGTATATAATAGAACAAGGCCTTATTACTTAGAGATGATGAAAATGTGAGTGATGATGTAATATGGGAGACACTTCCTGTAAGTTCATTTCATATAGAAAGTATATTCATATGTACATGCCTTCACTTTAGTTCTCAAAGTAATTGAAAGAGACCATTGTCCTTAGAGTCTAAAAATTCTATTATTTTTCAACATTTGTGGGTTGTTATATCCATGGTTTTCTGCATTGTTGCCACCGTCTTCACCCTCCTGAAGCTATGTGGTAGTATTTTTGGTTATCATCTACATACTAATTTAAAAAATATATATTAGTGAATCCATTTATCAATCAAAGAGTATCATGTATATGAACAATAAGATCACCTTTAATAACTTTCGTTCACTTAAGAGGTTTTATAGATGCTTTAGGTTGGTGGGACCCGCTCTTAAATTTTGGGTATATTTTTGCTGCCAAATATTTTGCAATTTTATTTTATGGATATGCTTTTAGCTGTTGTAAGTTCTTGCAATTTGTTGTGTTTCAGAATTACAGAATGCTTTTACATTCTACCTTATTATTAAAATTCATTTTTTTTTGTAGCAACATGTGATGGGGACTAATGATGAAGAAACTCAGAGGTTTTTTAAGCATTCTTCAGTGAAAGTGCTACTTTATACCCGATTTACTTCAAATTTTGACTAAATGACTGTTTTACCCTTACATTCCAACAAATTATTATAAAGGTACATTGGTGAATAGCAAAAGTCAATGCTTACGATTCCACTTAATTTGTCAAAACAAATTCCTATTTTTTATTTTTATTTTTTTATTTAAGGGTGACAATTTTGTCTTTTGGTTTAGTCTCTACTCCTGCGCCTCTTGCGATTTTGCCCCTCTCCGATAGTAAGTACCTCACAATTTTAGCTCTTTTTTCTACCTCATAACATGCTTAATTTGCTCTCTAGATCTCTTTATCTCATTATTATGTGACTGGAGTGTAAAAATCATTTGCCTTTGTTACTGTGTCACCATGCCTCTCACACTGTAATTGTCGAATTTGTTAATAATTGTTTTACTGGTGATATACTCTACGTTTGTCTATACTCTGTAAGTCTAATTTGTATGTATTTTTATTTTTTTTATAATATTTATCTCAATAGAACAATGTGTTTAAAAAAAGGAAATCTGATTGGTACTCTATGTCATCGTTCATCAACCACGATCGATTTGTTTTATCACTAGCTAATTATAATTTATTTGTTTTTAAAAAAAAATCTAATTAAATTCTGTCCCAATTTTTAATTTCATGATTAGAGTAAAGTTAAGTATTAGATAGTGCGCTTGATGCACATGTATGGAATATAAATTATAAGTATCGCCACTAATTTAATATAAAAAATGTATTTTAAATGATTTTAATTATTGTTAGGTGTTACTTTGGGGATAACAGTTCTCTTGCGAATGAAATCCAAAAAGAAATGAAGGTATTAAATAGAAAATTGTTGAAAGCTAAAGATAAAAACACAAAGAGGGAAATCCATAAAAACTTAGGATCCTTTCAAAAGAAGAAGGCAAAAGGCAACAACTTGTTGTGACAAATGTAATTAAAAATTCATCTGTCGTTCTAGCAACTCTCACAGGTTCTTCATCAAGAAAATTAGATGGAATTTCATTTGATTTAGTCATTATTGATGAAGCTGCTCAGGCCTAGAGATTGCTTGTTGGATTGCTCTTTTCAAGGTAATAAAACAAAACCTTTTTTTTTTTTTAAATTGGAAACATATTGGATGATTGAAGTAAAAGGGATTTTGTTTTTTTAGGGTTCAAGGTGCTTACTTTCAGGGGATCATTTACAACTTCCTCCAACAATTTGAAATGTTGAAGCTAAAAAAAAGGGATTAGGAAACACTCTTTTTAAACGCCTTGCAGATTTATATGGAGATGATGTCATGTCTATGCCGATTGTTCAATATAGCATGCATGAACTTATAATGACTTGGTCTTCTAAAGAGCTTTACAACAATAAGGTAATTTAATTATGACCTTTTTTTATTAACCTTATTTATCTATTAATTATAGTATATTTGTTATAATAATAATGAGTAATGAAGTAATTAATAATGATAGACTAAAGCTCATGCAAGTGTTGTTGGACATACCCTATATGAGCTTGTAGGTGTTGAGAAGTCTTCTTCTCCACTGAACCTACTCTTCTTCTCATAGATATTGCAGGGTATATGCATATTTGATATTTGATCTAACCTTATAATTTTATGAATTCTAAAAAAATAATTATATTTTTAGGTGTGATATGGATGAAAAGAAGGATGAAAAAGAAAGCATATTGAATGAAGGTGAAGCTGAGATTGCTATAGCACATGCAAGAAGGTTGATTCAAAGTGGTGTACATACTTCTCATATTGGAGTCATTACTCCTTACTCAGCACAAGTAAAGTAGAATTTGGATCTGGTTTAATGGAATTAAGTAACGGAATGGAATCGTTGATTCCATTGGAATGGAAATAACTTCTTAGGTTGTGTTGCTAAGAGTGTTGAGTACAAAGGATGACAAGTTAGAAGAATTGAAAATCTCAACTGTGGATGGGCTAGGGGGGGGGTGGGGAATAAGTGATTATTGTTTCAATGGTTAGGTCAAATTCAAAGACAGTGGTATTTTTTTTTATTATTATTTTTTTTATTCTTGTGGTGTTTTATAATTGATTTAAAATTCAATGAAAATGTTGACATTGGTTTTAAAATTCAATTAACTCTTCTGTTTTTGCAAAAAGACCAAAATACTCTTATCATCTCTTTTTAAATAAAAAAAAAATCAAACATTATTTTTCTTGACAGATTTTGCTTAGTTTAACTTTCAATTCTTTTGACAAATCTAATTCCTTAAAACATTCTACAAACCAAATCCTACATAATAATTTATTAATAAAAATTAGAGAAATTAAAATCCCTCATACTTCTTCTTGTCTATCCTTCTACCTCTTTTAGATAATGACAACTGTAATAAAAGTTTATTAACTTTTTATTAATTTGTATTATATTTTCATATTTATTGAAATCTTATATGTTTATTATATTTTTTCTTATTCATCATCACTTTTTGTTTTTGTAAAGTAAAATATACATATAGCAAATTTGCAATCAGAGTAGCATATGCCATGAAAACCAAATATGTATATTTATTAAACTTGCATCATGTTTTGTAATTCAAATTAACTTATTTATCAAAATACCCATTTGATTTATCCATGACATGATAAGCCACGAAATTATCAAATAAACCCATCTATAAAAAATGTTGCTTTGAAAAAAGATTATTTTAAAAAATAACTAAAAACCGGTACCGGAAACAGAACCGGCACCGACATCGGTGGTTCGGTTCCTGGTTCTGGTTCCAAACAAACCGGTTATGTTTATCTTTTACAATCTATGACAACCATGAGAAAAATATTTATAAAAAAAATAAATTATTAATAAGATTTTTTATGAGACTTTGTATTGATATAAAGAAAGAATCATAACAATTTTATGTATAGATACAAAAACCATAAAATTGCTGAAAAAAATCAATTACAATTCAAATACGATTAGGATACATAATTTTAGGAAACTAAAAACTCTATTGGAAATCAAAACCCTAATCTAATATTTAATTTACGATCTCAATCATCCAGAAAATACAAAACCTAGATTAAATATCACCAATATGATGCTTTGGTGGAAAAACAGCTAACCGGAAAACATTAACCACCGCCAAACTTCAAACCAGAAAACCCTAGCTGACTTTTGTGTCTTTTAAAAACGAATACCCTTTGTGTCTCCAAACAGCAATCTGCTTTGCTGAGTGCTGTGTCACGACCAGAGATTGCAGCCGCCGCCCCCGGAGTTGAAAGCGACTATCCGTTCGTCGAACTACAATTCATGTATCAGTCTGTCGTCCGCTGTCGGAGCTGCTCAATTCTGTGTCTGATTCCGTCGTTATCAGAACAATAATCTGACCAAAAACATCACAGGTGCTACTCTTTCCTTTTCGTATCTCCTTTTCTCTTTGTCTTTTTCTCACTATATATATATATATATATATATATATATATATATATATATATATATATATATATATATATATATATAGTTAGGTTATTTTGTTTTCACTATTTATTGTGTGCATTTATGACTGATTCTGGACCAATCGTTTTAGTTATTTTAAGAAAGTAATTAATGCATATTACATGTTGAAAATATAATGAATATTAATTACATCTTTAGCATTTAATATACATTAATTACTTTCTTAAAATAACTAAAATGATTGGTTCAGAATCAGTCATACATACACACAATAGATAGTGAAAACATTTGAACATATATATATATATATATATATATATATATATATATATATATATATATATATATATATATCATTTTTGTTATCAAGTTCTTGAAGATACAACTCTAAATTCTCTAGACTTGAAGCTCTTTTATGGGAAAAAATATCTAATAAAAGCATTTCATTAAACTCAATAGAAATTAATTAATTTCTAAAAGAAATAATATTGGAACATCTTTTAACGAAATTACCCTGGAGTTCTTGAAAACAATATGTCAATCACAACCCAATATAAAACCAATGACTCTAAGAAAGAAGTTGAGAATGAACTAATGGCCAAGGTCAAAGTTAAACTGGCCTTCACATAAAGATACAATATTCGTTGCTAAAACCAATTTGCTGCAAAAAAAAAAAAGAAAAAAAATCTTAAAAGTTTGAATGTGAATTATTATAATAGTAGGAAGGTCAAAGGCATACCTTTTACCAGGAGGAAGGTCAAAATTATAATAATTAGATACTCAGTTGTTTGAGTGTTTGGTAAATTTTGAAAATTTATGTATTTCAATAAACGAATAGATAAAAAAGGACCAAAAAGGACATTCTTATATATTTTTATCTGTAGTTGCAGTTCTTCAGTATCCTCCTCTGGTTGAGATATAACTTCTTCCTGTTGCGTGTTTTCATGGGATCTTCCATTACAATTTGATGAGGAAATCTTCCACCTGTTCTGGCTGATGAGATGCATCCATGTCCAATAGAACATCTGCAGAACTCGATGATTGATGTTGATCATCAATGTGCTGAAAGTTTTCGTCTTTATGCACATCATCCACCATAAAGGGCTCCAAGTTTAGTTCTAGGTCATTAAGATCACGCTGAACAGTCAAAGTATTAACATCATCAATATTATGATTAAATCATAACATAACATATGTTTGGATATTGAATTCCCTTACATTTGTTATGCTCCTGCCTCCTTTATCCAACTTCATCTGTTAATGATGAATTGTACATCATTACCATAACTTGCCCAAATTAAGTGAACTTATAATTAAAAAGAAGTATCAAAATCGACCAAAAAAACAACCACAATCAATGATATATTTACCGCTAGCCGCAAGAGTGTTGCGATGGAGAAGCACATGACTGCAATGGTGGGAATGAAGACGGCAGGGTTTGTTCATCATTCGAGAAGAACACTGCCGCAATAGTGTAGGAGACGCCAAAGCAGCATAGTGTTCTTCGTTCGATGGAACAGGAGACCGATTTGACGATTTAGGGCTCAAAGCCTCAGTAAATGTAATTTACACACAAAGGGAAATGACGGGACAAAGGGCTTTAAAACAGAAGGGGAAATATTCGAGGAAGGGCAGGCTAAAATTATATTGGACGAAATCTAAAAAGGAAAGGAGTAACACGTCGTAGACCAAAAAGTGTTTGATTATAATAAGAATAATACATGGTTATATTGGAAAAGTCCTACTATTTTATTTTATGATTTTTTTGATAAATTCTTAAAAAGTTTTTTTTAATCAAAAGGTCTTGTTATTTTAGGAAAATCATATATATAAAATGATTTTTTTCTTTAATTTGGACAAAATGTTAAATAATCAGGACTTTATCGTTCAAAAAAACTTTTAGTGCTTTATTAAAAAAATTTCCAAAATAATGAGATTTTTTTTGCATAGAACCCAATAATATAATATTAATTCAATTTTTACATCAAGGCGTTTCATAGTAAATATGAAGAAAATGTGTATTTACACACAAAAAAAAAGTCAAATAGAATTTTGTTGAGTCACACGTGTTTAACAATCATTATTTTTTTCATAAACAAATACATGAAACAATCATTATTTTTTTTCACAAACAAATATATGACTCAAAGCATAATTGCTAATTCTAGCAACCCTTTAGTCCTCCATCATCTATGTTTCTTTCATAAGTTTGATTTCTAGAATATTGCTCATCTCCAACAAGGACATGAGGTTTATATACGTAATTTTAATTTATAAAATATATATTATGTGAAATATTTTTTGGATTATTTTTATCCTAATCTTTCATTTTACTTTTTTATCATATAATTTAAAGTTACATTAATATACTTTAGGACAAAATATTGATTGTTGTCGGTACAATTAAGCATGTGAGTTCTGATGCAAAATGATACTATTTGACTTATACTAAATGTCAACAGAAAGCTATAAAACTCATTTTAATGCATGATGATCAACTTCAAGATAAAGAAGTTTTTTATTGTTACACTTCAACTTGCATTAACAATGAGATATCTGTTGTTCCAAGGTTTTCAATAGTTCTTATATATATATATATATATATATATATATATATATATATATATATATATATATATATATATATATATATAGAGAGAGAGAGAGAGAGAGAGAGAGAGGTGAGTTCAATTGAGAAAATAAAAAAGGTTGAGAATGGGGGAATCATTCTCAGCCACTTATTTAATTAGCCTCTAAACATAAAGGACACGGTGACAAACTTGTAAATATGATATAATAGCCTTCAATCACAAATACGTAACTGTGGATAATTTGATAACAATTCAAATTCATTACTACTTGATCGTTCAACATCCAAATTTCTTCTCCAACGTTCAATGATCATCCAGATTTCTTCAATTAAATCATCGATCAACATCATCTAGTGTTAATCAATCATCAATCTTCGTCAAAAACACGTTCATCAACGTCATTCAACAGTAGACCAAAATAATTCGTTTTTGGTTCTTTCAATCCAACCTTCAACTATGTTTGAATACGAGAATATCTTCAACATCTACGATTATTTTTACTCCCAGTGTCATTAGATCAATATCATCGATAATCAACAGCAGTTTCACTTCATATCATTCATTCAACATCGATCATCAAACAAAACTTCGAAATTAAGGTTTGAAAAACATCAAATCGTTTTTTTTTGAAAAATTTCATATAATTCTCTATCAATCTACTATTTTGTAAGTTTTAAATATTCAAAGTATCATGTTTTTAGCATTTTTAAGAAAGATTACTTGTATGCACTCCAACTGTTTGATGAAATGCATAAACTAAATTACCACGTTATATTCACATATGAATATGTTTTCTCACCTGAATCAATATATGATTATTAAAACACAAAACAAATATACAGGTTTGTATGTTATTCATATGTGAATAACATATAAAAATTATATATATTTCTGAAAACACATTGTAATATTCATATATGAATATACTGTGCAATATTCACATATGAATATACCAACTATTATTCATAAGTGAATATACGATCTAATATTCACAAGTGAATATACTATGTACTATTCTTATGTGATATACCATGTAATACTATATAATATTCACATATGAAAATATCATCTAACATTCATAAGTGAATATACCATCTAACATTCATAAGTGAATATACCATCTAACATTCACAAGTGAATATATTATGTAATATTCACAAGTGAATGCATCGTCTAATATTTAAATATGAATATACTATGTTTAGTATATGCTATATTCATATATGCATGATACTTAAATTGTAAAAAAAATTAATCAGAGTTTTTATTCATAAGTGAATAACGAATGTACTATAGTAAAAACCGGATTCGCTTTTATTCACTTATGAATAACGATAGCTGAAAATATAAAAAAAATAAATTTTTTATTTTATCTTAAAGCTATATCAATATGGATGTCTATTTGTAGAGAATAAAAAATGATGGATTTTGGTATATTTAAAATCATTTTTCGATAAAAATAACTTCTTAAAAATAAAAATAAAAAAACAAAAAAAACTATGTTTTTGTATATATTAAAGTGATGCTTAGCATAGTTTAAGGAAACATATTTTGTTGGAAAACACATGTGCATTCCTTTCCCATTTTCGCCGGTACGCTGGAGTCTTTTGCGGCAAAAAATAAATGATTGGCTGAGAATGATTCCCCCATTCTCAACCTTTTTTTTCAATTGAACTCTCCCCCCTCTCTCTCTCTCTCTATATATATATATATATATATATATATATATATATATATATATATATATATATATATATATATATATATTATAATGTTCGGTTAAACTTTCTAATTTTATATTACTAAATTTGTTTATACCAATGGTTTTAGTTTCGAAATCACCACTAGAGTACAAGACTTTACCAGTTTGGTGTTACTTACGTTATTTGATAGTGACGCAAAGATAATTCTTGAAAAAACTGTGTAAGAGTTGTTTCAAAATTTTAATGAGGTTATCGATATTAACTTCATTTACATAAAATTAATTTTAACTTTTTGTCTATCTATTTTTCATTTTTAGTAGGGTAATATGGAGATTTATCCATCTGTTTTGAATGTACTTTTGGATAAAAATTTGGCGTTTAAAATTCAAATTTTGAAGAACAAAGTTGATGGTTATAAAATCTCAAAGTTCAATGCTGATAATACAATCATTGATCAATTGAAAAAAAAAATTATCTCAAACAGGTAACATATGAATTTATTTCTACATTAATGATGCTCTTTTTGCTTATTGTTTTTATGTTGAGTAAATTACTGAAATCGTCCCTGTGGTTTGATTTTGTTGCGTTTTTCGTCCCTATGGTTTGGTAAAAATTGCATGTTTGGTCCCTAACTTTATGTATGTAAGGGACGAAAAATGCAACAAAATCAAACCACAAGGACGAAAAACGTAACAAAATCAAACCATAGGGACGATCCGAGTGCAAAAAAAAAGTTAGGGACCAAACATGCAATTTTGACCAAACCACAGGGACGATTTCAGTAATTTACTCTTTTATGTTTTACAGTTCTCATCATTGGACTCTAAGATGATTATTGAGGATAAAATCAAATGTACTAGCTTACCACCACCGAGTCATTTGAGATTGTTACCGCCAACAACTACTTTAGTCAAGCAGCTTATTGAGATTGTTACCACCACCGAATCATTTGAATGGTCTTCTTTGAATGATGTTGCTGCTCCTTCCTTGAAGATCCCAAAAATTGAAAAGTTGGAATAAGTTTAAACCATTCATAATTATTTGACATTTTAATTTGAAGACCTTATAAATTTAATTATCATCGTACAACAAGTGAGATGGCAAACGGACGAACAAGCTGCGTCGCTAAGCCTTTTTGTATAGCAAAAAGGCTTTAGATTTTGAAGTTTATGTTTGTTTTCATTTGTTTCACATAAATTTTCTTTTTTAATTATTAAGCAAAATCTATAGACCCTTTTTTTTTGTTTTTTCAAGTGTTTTCCCGTGTTTAACACAGGTTATAATCTAGTTAGTGTAAGAATACAAATTCTCGCAACTACTAGAATATGTTAGATTGTAACATTTTATGCAACAGTTCTTTCATAATATCACAACGCCAAAGTCACCAAGACTTTGCCAATGAAATTACAAAGTGCTTTATTGGAGACTGTTATAAGACAATTCCATAGTCATGAAGTCTTATATTCAAAGTACATTCCTTTAAACATCCTTCTTGCATAGAAGTTTCTAATCTAGACATAGATTCTTAACGTCCAACTCCCAATAAGGAAACATTTCCATATTTGTCATACGACAAGTTATTCCATATAGAATCTTATCTATTCATAATAATGCCAATATGGTCCATCCATGACTATACTTCCAATTGTCCGCAAGCGACCAATCCTTGGCGAACCTAAGATTGTCCTTGACAGTTGTTTAATTATTTTAGTCAAACCGGTTCTAGTCCCCTTTCCCTCTTAATGCCCTAGGCATTTGGAAAATTTTAGAACGGTCGAATATTACAACATATGCAATCAATCATATACCCAAAGCGTATGGGATACGATTCATAATGAAAAACGTGATACTTTATCAGCTTCTTGCTATAATATTGTCATAATGTTCCTATTTGTTGTGTTCTCAAAATTCAAACAAAGGGATGTCGTAATCATAATCGAACTTTGAGAATGCAAATAATAAATATATCCTTGACTAAATTCAATTAAAATTTCTTGATCTAAGCTTTTAGATTGGAAACGAAGTACAACATTCTCTCCCTTAATTATAGCAAAAACAACTTTTCAACCCCTGCAACTTTGCAAAGTGAAACTTTTGTTTTCCTATAATTAATATTGCCAACTTGCAATACTTAAAATAATAATAATCATGCTCCCACTAACATGATGATTATATCCATTCCAACATAACATTTATACTCCCACTAGCTTTGACACATATTCAGAAAACAGTTGGACTTCTAGAAGACAATACTTATTGACTTCCAAAGGTGTCCTTAGAGGATGAATTGTGATATGGTTCTTAATCATTAAGACGATTATAAACATGATAAAATAGTACTCTCCCTTATTCTTAGATTGGAGATACCTTTTATCTTTCTCCTTTCATTGATTCTTCTTATTCGTTCTGTCATTCATTAACACTTTTCAATGATTTAGAACCATGTTTAATCCTATAAGCATGATAATATTCACTAATCCTTTAATAAATATGATGAATAATCTTGTTGATACTTATGATAGACTCAACTGGTGCACAACATTGTGAACTCATTCTCCTAGTCCTTCACTTGACTCTTTGTCAAGGAATTAGTTTTAAATTTTCTAAGTACTAAGATTTCCATACATCACATGACTTAAATCATATGATTCCAAGCTTCTGTCTAATTGAAATTTGGACGATGGGAATCTTTCCTTCCTTAGAGAAATTCGACACTTCCATAAATAACATAACTAAGAATCACATCCATTTATAGAAATACACAAACATCAATTTTTCATAACGATTTCATTGCAAGGATATATATATATATATATATATATATATATATATATATATATATATATATATATATATATAAATAAGACAAACCAAAAAAATTATTTATTCATAAAAGCAGCAGAAAACATGTCCTTACAATGCAAAATAACTGAAAAACTATGTAATTAAATATTCCTAACAAATCTATCATAACTTCCTAAGCTCAAAATCTAATCTTCGAATCCATGTGATCGTAATCCATTTCTTCGTGATCAGACTCATCTCGCTCTTTCATCAAGCTTCCTCTCTTCTCTCTGATCCTGCAAAACATCCAAATGTAATCTTATCACATCATATATTAAGAATCAATGAATAGGAACTTGATGGAGTTAGATAGTGGATTTTACCTGAAGTAGAGCCATACTCCTTGACTCTCACATCTCTTAGATTCCTCAAGTGATCGGGGCAGGTTCGTATCCAACGCCCCTTCTTTTGGCAGCAGAAACAGGTGGCTTCTTCTGGAGCGACCATGGAAGCATTGTTGGTTGAATTACCAGAAAAATATGCTCCATTACTTTGCTAAATCATTTCTGAGTCAGCATTAATAAGCATGTAGGTTAGGTCAATGAGGCTTGCGTCAAGATCCATCATATAATACTCTCTTATGAACTTATTATACTGTAACGTCCCAAAAATGCGAGCCAAAAATTTCATTTTTAAAACACATAATTAGCAAAACATTAGAAATAAAACATTCACCGATCATATCATTTCATAAAAGATGTGCGTGTCTGGAAACCAGTTTATAAAAACATAACGACGTCAGAGTACAAATCCACAGGAAGATCTCATAGTGTGGAATACAAAGCGTGTGTATGAGGTGCCGCTACCGCGCCAGCTCCTTCCCCTTCGAAGAAGAGGTACCTGAAACCAAAACTGAAACTGTAAGCATGAAGCTTAGTGAGTTCCCCCATCATACCACATACCATACAATCACATATCATACATACTGTCGGGCAATTCTGGGGTGCCCGACTTGCCCGGTACGACCATTCTGGGGTGCCGACCTACCCGTGTCAAGCCGTTATGGGGTGCTGACTTCCCATGTCGAGCCCTTCTGGGGTGCTGACTACCCATGTCGAGCCCTTCTGGGGTGCTGACTACCCATCGGTCTTAACAACCGATCCTTGGGGACTATTTCACCCCTACTGCTAATATCACATATATCATAACGTAACATATTATCAGACATATCTGGGGTATCTGAACTACCCTTCGGCCCTAACAAACGAACTCGGGGACTGCTTCCCTCCTACCACCTCTAACTCATATAACAGATCATGCTAGCATATAAACATAACATCACATACTGTCAGACGTATCTGGGGTGTCTGACTACCCTTCGGTCCTAACAACCGAACTCTACTACGATCACATATAACATATCATGCTAGCATATAACATATCATGTAGTAGCAAACCTAGATGATATCACAGAGACAATCATCTATCATACGTCTCCTACTGGTGGGCCGGCATTGTGGCCTTAGACCCACCGCTACTGGAAGGTAACTCACCTCGTAGTAGCTGCTGATCTGCGTGGGAACGGTCTGTCTGCTGCTGGTGCTCCGGAAATCTTCCGGCTGCCATTCCCACCAAACACTTAGTCAAATACTGCTAACCGACCTCAGGGTAAACTGACCATTTACCCCTAACCAAACCAAGAGTCAAAGTCAAAGTCAACTTTCCAGTTGACCCGACTCGCCGAGTTAGCCTGCCAACTCGCCGAGTCCCTATCCCTTTGTCTGCCCATTGTCCCGTCTCTACTTGTCGAGTTCGGCATCGACTCGACGATTTTTCCTTCTAAACTGATGACCAAACGTCCTTCATCCTAATCGCCGAGTTGTATGAACAACTTGTCGAGTTCGTCTTCATCCAAAGAACACTCTATGCTGAGACTCGCCGAGTTGTATGAACAACTCGCCGAGTCTGTTCCTGAGGCAAGAAGATCGCCTTGAACTCGCCGAGTCATGGCATTGACTCGCCGAGTTACTACCTGAGTGAGTCTGGCTTCCAACCCACTGATTCACACCCTATGACTCACTACTCCAACCCGCAACACGAAAAGGGGGAAAAACTCGGGGACTCGCGACTCGACTTGCTGAGTCTGCCACATGCAAATACTATACACGCGATTCTGATTGAATCCAGCTCATACCATACATAGATATGGGTTTCTAGGGTCTGGTTAACACGTAAAGTTTCCAACTTTACGTGTAAATAAACACCAATGAAGGTTTTAGGGCTCAAAATGCACTAAAAGAGTAGATCTAGGGCTTTCATGCAATATGGCTCCATAAAGGCAGTAGATCCAAGCTCCTGGAGCTCAATCATGCCTAGATCTAGAGGCTAAACAACTTATTACAAACCCTAATACACAAACAAGCTTGGGGAAAGGCTCAAGAAGGACTTTCATGGAGCTACAAGGGACAATATGCATGAAAATAGAGGGAAACTGAGTTATACCTCAAGGAAATCACTGAGATAACACAAAGATGCCTGGGCTCCTTCTTCTCTTCTTGATTTACTCTCCTTCCCTCTCCAAATCTTCAAGAAAACACACCAAAATGCTTCAATCTCACAAGGAACAAGGCTTGAACGAAGTAGAGAGCTGTGAGGGTGAAGGGGGCGAGCTTGGGGGCGGATAAGAGGGTTTAAATAGGGTGCAAACCCTTGAAATTTAGGGTTTCATCAGACAGCGGGGACTCGCTGAGTCCAGAATATGGACTTGCCGAGTCGCCAACTTAAGCGTGTTCCGGATCCCGTCTCTACTCGGCGAGTCGGACCTACAACTCACCGAGTCCAAGGCTAAAAATGTAAAACACTAAGATAAATTTTACGTACCAGGAACCAGGTGCTACATATATGATTCCAGGAGTGACCGAGGAACCCAATCTACAACCAACTTTTTTGGGAAAGTTGCACCCAACATTATCAACCTATCGATGTGTGATTTCATCCCTAGGACGTGAGCACACACGAGTTTTCCATCTTCATGTTTCATCGCCAACAGGGCTTGATTGAGCTTGAACTTTTCAAGCCTTTGAACTTGTGGGTTAGGGAGAACAATAGGCGGAGGTGGAGGAAGTGAAGCATGATCTCTTGTTCCTCGATCGAATCGTGGAATATCATCTTCATGTGGAAAGCTTGTTCCAAGGGATTTAGGAAGACCACAGTTATCATACTTTGACATCTACAAACCGGGAGAAAATTCAAGCACTACTAGAAAAAAGGCCTTTTACGATGCTCATTGCGCGTCGTAAAACGCTCAGACGACGCGCAAATGCGTGTCAAGGAAGGCCCTGTCATAAAGAGAGACGACGCGCATTTACGACACGCATTTATGACGAGCATTTACGACGCGCGGTTACGACACGCAATGCGTATCAAGGAAGGCCCTGTCATAAAGGAAGACGATACGCATTCGCGTGTCGTAACCTTACGACGCGCGTGTTAATGACACACAATGCGTATCAAGAAAGCCTCTGTCAAGAAAGGCCATGTCATAAATGAAGATGACACGCATGTTTGCGTATCATAATTTTAAATGTTAAAAAAAATTTATTTTTTTATAGATTTACTAATTTTCAAATTAAATTTGCATTTAATGCCTCACAATATAAAATAAAATATCATATACAAAAAATATAATCCATTTCATAAAATTTAATGTCTTACAATTCTATTTCTTACAATATATAAATTTACATGTAAAAACATCTCTACAGTCTACATGTTTCATGCTTGATTTCCATCTTTTATCGTTTTTAAAAACAAAAGTTCTAACAAGAAACCTTCTTTTAGTAATGCAAGTGATGCTCTTGATAAGCTGATATTGTTAAGTGTAACGGATCCCTCATTACTTGGAGATGCTGGTGAGCTTGAAATCCAAATTAAACCTGATCCAGAAAAAGGGACAATCACAATATCATAAGATTACTTACTTTTCTTCATTCTTGAATCTTTCCTCATAAAATACAACTCTACAAGAGATTTATAAACCTTTTTTTACCCTTATATTAAAAGTGCAGTAGTAGGCATCAAATGAAATGTACGGTAAATGAGGGAGAGAAGCCACCTCTCAAAAGTAGTCAATTATTGAAATGTACTATTTCCTTTAAGGTTTTCAAGGATAAAATTGACATTTCTCAAGGTTTAGGTATCACTTACCAAATAAAAGCATTTCCGCAGACTAGAGCAATGCATGCATTCCATCGTACACAACAACATTTAACAGTTTATAAGATAGAAGGTAACCAATTAAGGTTGTAATGTTATTTTCTTTATTTTTGAAATATGAAAGGAAATGGGAATAGATCTTACGTTCAGAAGGTATGACCGATCTGTTAAATTGTCGGCTTAATCCCACAGCAAATTTGCACATAACAATGAATTCCTGCCATGAAAAAACTTTATTTAATAAGATATGATGTCTACCCCATGAAATGGTCCCTGAATCTCCCCTTGAGGATCACAATAGTAAAGACTTAACTGTTCAGGCATGATGCCACTTGTTAACTGTTCACTTGTATTATCCTGCATATTTCTTGTCCAATATTGCTCAGAAGCTGGATTAACAAATACAGAGTTCGATTCATCAACAAGATTTGAATTGATATCAAATGAAGATGGCTGGACCATTCTAATATTAATGCTTTCATATACATGTTCCCATTGTTGCCAATTGGTTGGCATTTGTCGTTACAAGGAGTAGCACGAGAAGTGATAAAACTATGAAAACACAAGGATGCAAATCTTGGTGATTTTTGGATTGTATTGATTCTTTAATTATAACAATCATCCAAACAGCTCCTTAATACTTTAATTATAACACAAAAGTCGTAAAACGCTCATCCAAACACCACCTTATACTACTCGACTTCCTCTTTAATACTTTAATTATAACAATCAAAATAAAGTAGTCCCCACAAGTATAAATTCCCCATTCTCATCAAAGTTTGAAATTCAAAGACAATCAAGATAAATGGCAACTTCTCTAAATATTTTCACCATACCTTAAAGTACAGATGATGCATTCTCTTTTTCTCAATTTGCCAACTTCCTGAAAAATGTTTTATGATTACAACATAAACAAATAGATTCAGATAGTGATTTTCTTATTCTACTTCAGATTCAAAACCTATATGACATCCCATCTAAGATTAGTTATTATTTGCAGTTTTTACATCAATCATTATTCCCATTTCCCAACAACTAGCAAACATACAATAAGTTCACATTAAACTGACCTCTTATGTTCCATCAGGCTTGGGTTCATGCTTGCATATCTAGCTGTCCCTGTCAAATTCTTGTTCTCTCTGCAATTTATAAGATACAAAATTTAGATTGATTAGGGTTCACTTTTTTATGAATAAAAGATTGCTGATGAAAGTTTAAAAAAAATTCACTCACCTATATGGAATGTGCCGATGAGTTGAAGAGTCTCTATATTTCTTGGCTAGCCCGAAATCAATAGCATAGACCTGTAACATGTAGGTTTATATATGTTTTATGTATAAAACTATAAAAAAAACAAAATGTACAATGAAATATGGAACAAATTATGGAATGAAACCTGATTAGCACGCCTCCCTAAACTCATAAGGAAGTTGTCTGGCTTTATATCCCTATGTAGAAATGATTTACAGTGAATAAATTCAACTCGGTTGATCTGCAACATATATAATCACATAAAAAACTTTTCCACTTACCAAGAGAAGGTGGGTTCAGTTCCCCTGCAACGTATTTTCCGATAACACCCCCACACCTACATATGTTAATTAAGTAAGAAAAGGTAATAGTCATGAAAACACACAAAAAGAACTTTCCTTTCATGGTGTCTAGATGGTGAAAAAGAAGAAGAAGAAGATTGAACATCTGTAGGGATCTTTTCATTTCCCTCCCCCTGTTTCAAAAATTAATAAATAAAATGTACCAGGACCTTCTATTTTCTTTATGGCTCATAATTATGTGAAATTATAAAGTGTAAAATTTCACTATATTGACACACCTGCAATAGAAGCTTGAGGACTTCATAAACATTTTTAACATTATATTTAGAAAGATTTTGAACAAAAATCAATAACTTAATAGTTTCAATCCATACTGCAATGTTTACTTTAACACTTTTTTTGCTAATTTCTTCAAGGCTTTATATAAATTTACTTATTATTAAATTACATAAGAATTATTTATGACTGTTGTTTAAAATAACCCCTTGTAGAAGAACCCACTTCAGATTGCATCCTCAACTTGATATCCCAATTCCTTATTAAACTATTAAGATTCATATCTGTAACATTTTTTATATAAAGATTTAACAGTTTAAAGTTCAAAAAAATGTGATTAGCTTAAATAATTAGCAACTCTACAGTAACAGATCACAGATGTGACCGTATTGCTGGAATAGTTAGCAACTCTGTGGGGATGTCATTTCTTTACTAAGTTGAGTGAGAAGAAAAAAATCAGAGATATCCAAGAATTTAAGATCAGACCTGTTGTCTATGTCGCTCTTTAGTAACAAAATGTCAAGTAATGTGCTTAAAAATGTGAGCTTGCTGCATCAGGTATGGCCGGCGTCATCAGGTTTCAAATGGGTTTTTACTTTCTTTTTCTTTTTTTCCATGTGGGGTACCAGTTAATGGACTTGACTTTTCCAAAACGTAATCAAGCATGTGTTGTACCATTGATGTGGAAACCTGTTTATAGCTTAGTAATTCAGATTTGACCCAAGATGGATGTACATGATTCCTGAAATAAAGTTAAGCTCCATGATTCCTGAGATGAAACCTAATCATTTTAAAATTCCAAACCAACTGTAGACTTTGCTGTAGCTATAATACTAATGTTACCTTATTACATCATTATAAAGTTTTATTACAACTTTCAAATTTTTCTACATTAAATGAAGAATTCAATCTGTTGTTTTAATGTTGACACTTGAGAGTATGTCTAAGCTCCCTACTTTGAGGACATCAATACAGAGAGTCTAATGGAATAATTAATGCAAAGATGTATTGCAACACCTTTATACTCTCAGAGTTGTACTCCATCTCTAACATCATACTCTCATTATTGCCCTAATTAGAACAAGAGAAGGGGCAAAATTATCCCATGGAGAATCAGAGCAACCCATAGGAGTATTGCCACCATAACAAGGAGAAGGTAATCGTACATCAGATGAAGCACAAAGTAACATTGGTCATGGTGAAGGAATGGAAATAAAATAGAAAAAAGAAACAGAAACCCTAACCAACCTTGGTCGATGAGATGATGGTGGAGCTTTTCCCTTGACGCAAAACCCTCCATGGTATCAAGCTTAATCTCTGTAGCCCTACGATCTGCCATGTCCAAATCTCTCTCGTCCTCCAGAGAATCGTCCAACCCAACCGACCTTCATAGCCATTTCTATTGATTTCCAACTCGATATCATAAATTATGTTTCGACATGAGAGTGTGGGGAGGTTTCAAGAAGAACAGAGCAGAAGCAACAACGCAAAAGATAACATTAGGTATCGAGGGCTAATCGAGTTTGATTAAAAAGGTTATAAAACTCGTAATAAAGGAAGACAAACCTCTGGAACAAATAAAGAAGATGAATGTTGATGGTGATTGACCATGGAGTTTCGAGACCTTGACTTTAATGGAGCTACTGTTCTACTTGATATGGAAATCACTCTAAATTTGTAGTTGTGATACAGCTCTTCTATTGATTGAGAGGCTGAGAAAGTACTTGAGGAACTGAAGATCGAGGGAAGTAGATGAAGGGTTTTTGAACTGAAACCCTAGTTCCAACAATAGTCATGGTTCCAAAAATTGTACCCCTTTGATCAATTTCATGGCCTGGTGACCAAAAAACCTTCGATTTCACTAAGAACCGGAACCCTAGTTCCAACAATAGCCGATTTTTGGTATTTGATTGAGAGAGAGAGAGAGAGAAGAACGATTGAAAGAAAGTAGAGGAGAGCATGGCGGGGTTTTTAATTTTTTTAGAATTTCATTTCCCCCTTTCCCCCACTATTAAAGGATGGAACGCGCGTTCCATTAAAAAATATAAAGCGATATCCTTAGACGACGCGCATTTTATTATAGTTGTCCTCCGTGTTTTTTTAGACACTAATTTAAGGGCGCGCAATAATGCGTGTCTTCTATCCTTAAATTTTTTGAAGAGATGACATTTTTCTAATGTCACTCTCCTTTGCGTAACATAGATCAATGAGCGTCGTATTTTGCACGTCGTAAAAGGCCTTTTTCTAGTAGTGAAGTTAGTTGATTGATTGATTGAGTCCTTAATAAAACACCCAAATGAGATATTAAGGCTAGGACCCAACACAATATTCTACAACTGGGAAGAGGGATGTCGTAATCCAAATTGTAGAACATTTGAATGTAAGTGAATGGCGATTCACTAATTTTCCACCATGAAAAACGAAAAAGAGATTAAGTTTTAAATGTATTGAAAACTCCTAGATCCTTTAAGATTCATTGAACTTTTCAATGACATGTTTAAATCTCGATATGCCCCTCGTTTTGTGACTGGCATGCCGAGGATCACAAAACAGGGTGTGTATAACCATGCAGATATACATGGTTCCCCCAATGCTACAGTCACTTATTCGATATGTCGGTTAACCACACACGCTCCACCGAACTATGAAAAACATTGAGTCACCCTTTGCTACCTTTTCTTAGAACCCATTTAGTGTGCCGGTTAACCACACACGCTCCACTAACGTCTTAGCAAGGGTACAAAGTGTAATTTCATGGAATTGCATCAAATTCACTTTTGCCTAAAGTAAGTAAGATTTGGGAATTTTATAAAAAATTTAGTTACTTTATAATTCATTATACTTTTAATGGAAAGGGTTTGCCATATCCTACCCATTCAGCTAACGACCCTCCACCAATCAAGGAAGCGGTGGGTGAGAGTGGACACCCATTAAACGACCATTTTATAGGCCATAACCTTATGTGGTCTAATTTAATAAATTATACTTTTAATTAAATTAAATATGAACCATATCACTATGGATTTATTATCTTTCTTTTAATTGTACACTTATTTAATTTAATTAAACCATAAGAGTGCGATTTAAACTTTTCAAAATTAGGGTTTTAGAATTTAATATTTTAAAATTAAACTTTTAATTAAAATTTAAATTCAAAACTCGAGGTCAAGTTTTGAAACATTTCAAATCATTAGGGTTTTAATCTGATTTAAAATTTCTGAAAATTAAAATCTTTTAATTTTAAATTTTAAATATTAAAACTTTGATTTAATAATTATCCCAAAATTAAACAATTAATTTGAATTATTAAATCTTAAAGGATTATCTTATTAAATTAAACAGTTAATTTAACCTAATCCATTGAATCCCCTAAAATTCAAAAATATGGGATGAGATAATTCAAAATCTTTAATTACCAAATTAAACTATTAAAGAGATAATCAAAAGATATGGCAATATCCAAATCCCTAATATTTAGGGATCTTATCTTGGGGAGGAGGCAAATTTCGAAACCCTAGGGTTGGATAACCCTAGAATTCGAAATCTTGGAGGATAAGAAAAAGGTTTGGGAAACCCTATCAAATTTCGAAATCTAGGGTTTAAGAACCCTAATTTCGAAAATCATGCCTCTAGGGTTTATGGGCTATAAACCCTAATGTGTCAAATTCATGCACTTGTATAAAGCTAATTGAAAACAAAACCAAACGCTCTGATACCATTGATGAGTTTTATACAAACAATCCTATGTGTATGCAACCCTAGATACGGATCTATGTTTTCACTATTAGTTATACAACATTATGAACATAAAAGAAACCTAACATGCTCCTAGGTAATTTCAAAAATCATAAAGGAGAATGGAATACATACTTATTGTTGTTATGTTGTAATAACAACTTGTATCTTGAATCTTCTTGTCTTTGAAAGCAAGTACCACAAATGTAGTACCTCTAATGGCTCACAAAGACCAAGAGCAAATGGAGAGGCAAGATAGAGAGAGGGGAGGTATGAAATTCGGTTATAGGAACCCTAGGTATCAAGTGGCCGAATTTCTTATGCCAAGGACTCTTTATATAGGTGTAGGAATTAGGGTTTCAGTCCTTATCCTTATCTAGTTACTTAGCTACCAAACAACCTAAAAGGATAACCCTAGAAACCTTATCATGGACGAATTCGAAGGCCTTATTCCCTTGAATTCGTCCACCCTATCATATAGGGCATCGTTTGCCCTACTTTGCAACTATCACATAATTACAGTTCAGTCCCCTTAGTACAATTAACTTCTTTTGATCACAAAATTAATTCTCGACCAATGTTAACTAAATAAATATGATTTCTCTTTTAATATATTATTCATATAATATATTAATAAACCATAATAACCTCTTTCTCTATTATTTCTCGAGTCAAGTTGCTTTGGTGAAGGCAACCCAAAATGACCATGCATAATCGGGTCAAGTACTTACCAAATATGGTTACAGGCTTAGACACTAATCCAACATAAACTCCATGCTGAAAAAGATCTCATGTCAATTCAATTTGAAATGAATGAGATGTGCATCTTTTAAAAGTTTCATATATTACAAAATACAAATAAAAGCTAAAAGTTTAAAAATCTTTCAACTTTGATATCCTAACTTTAAGGATCATAACTCAATGAATATGTAACAAAAATGATGAAATTATGTAACATCCCATTATTTTAATAACCGATTATAACTTTTTTTTAATGTTTTAAGTTGTCGTGTTGCGGAAAATTCTAATTTAAAATAGTGAATATAACATAAGTTATTTCATTTTATTGAAATACCATGCATGTCATCATTAACGTCCAAACATAGTTACAGCGTAAAAATAAAAAGGTCCTAAAATACTAATACATGCACATTTCTTATTTCACTCAGCATATTATCTAGTTTCCATCAGCCTTAGTTCTGCTACTTGTGATGCATATAAATTAAGTGGGCCGTGTTTGGTAAACCTGGTAATATGCATATGGTTTTCAAGCCCATAATATATTAATAATAATATATAATAAAGTTCTTGCCAACAAACATTATAGATGTATATAATCTTATCGGGACTGGAACTGATCGGGACCTCAACCTACTACGTCATGCGTTTTGAGACTTACACCCAACGTAAGTCCCAGACTTATCCTTTCTCTATTTTTGGTCTGAATAGGTTAAGACATGGGCTCATATCACAGATCTAGGTTCTTTTCTGAATCGTAATCCATAAAGTCGGAACCTTTAAGCCTTTGCATGGCTATAAAGACCACCAACCTCTCCAAACTCTTAACCTCTTTCCTCATTAAGTCCTTAACTCAAGCTTGTCTTAATATTAACAACCAAGACTGCATTTTTACGAACTTACAACTCATAATACACTGAAATAAGGCAGATTCTAGCTTATGGAGGCCATTTGCTCATAAAGCCTCCATCTTGGGACCAGAAACCCTAAAAGTTGGTCCATCAAGCACAACACAAATATGTTAAGGAAAGCTCTGAGCTTTTTACCTCTAGAGGAAGCTCCACCCTCTGAAGAACTCAGATCCAGACTTGTACTCCATCTTCTAGCCTCCACAAAGACCTTCTCTTCTTCTTCTCCATCATACAAAGGCTCTTTCTAGCTCAAAAACACTCACACATCACTATGGAACGATGAAGGTGCTCTCTTAGGGTTTCTCTCTGCGAAATGGTGGCTGAGGATAAGGCCATAGCATCCCTTATATAGTGCACAAGTCTCATTTAGGGTTTTGCATCTGGGCCGACTACGCCCAGCGTACTCCATGGAGTCTGCGTCCAAAACCATCCCACGAGTATGCGCAGCGTACTCCTCAGTACGCCCAGCATACTCTTCCGCCACACTCTTCTTTTACGGACTTAACTTGACATCATGAAGAAGAAGAAGGTTTAAATAGATACACCCAAATTCCCGGATGTTACATTAGAGTGTTGGTCTGAATGAACTTTTGGTTTTCTATACATTGGATGAACTCGACGAGTCACTTCGGTGACTCGACTGTTGGATTAGGTGTCTAAGTTCATAACTATTTCTGGAATGTACTTGACCCGATTAGCATGGTCCATTTGGGTTGCATGGCATCATGCATTTGGATAGACTAAAGTGAGAGAAATAACACTTAAGGTTTATTAATATATTATAAGTTCTAATATATTAACAATATTATTTAATTAGTATTGATCAAGAATTAATTTGGAATTAATTAAGTGATCTAAAGAAGACTAATCAAATATATGGGTTGATTGTGTAAATCATCCATACTTGTATAGTGGGCTTATGCTCCATGGATTATCAAGTTAGGCTAAAACCTATAGGATGCTCCATGGTGTTTATAGAACCCATGGGTCATGGAAATGAAAAGTCATGACAATTAGGGTTTACATGGTGTAACCCTAATTGCAACACACTATATAAGCATCATGTTGTAGACTGAAATTGGTCGCTAAGTGAACAAGTGAGGGCAAGCCGATTTCTAAGTGTTCTTCATTTCTCTCTAAGTTATTACATGTGCATTTGGTGTTGTGTGAGACATTTGAGGCATCACACTTGAGGTGCTAGGCTCACAAGTGTGACATCCCCAAAATCTCGGCCGGAAAAGACCGATTTTCATTTATGCTTTTAAATATTTTCAGAGTAAATCCTTTTGATTTGAAAGAGTTGCGGAATTTGTTCCCAAAAACAAAACATGATAAAACAATGTTTACCGAAGCATTTCATAAAAGAAATGTATTTTCATTATAATCAAAACTCGGGGTGTCATGTTCCAATACAGACCAATAAGCATAAACGAATACATTACAAGTCATTTAACAACTATAAACATATGCAGACTTG
Source organism: Lactuca sativa (assembly GCF_002870075.4). Classification (NCBI taxonomy): domain Eukaryota; kingdom Viridiplantae; phylum Streptophyta; class Magnoliopsida; order Asterales; family Asteraceae; genus Lactuca; species Lactuca sativa. The sequence goes on from NC_056624.2 coordinate 231,033,864, forward strand.
CAAACAAAACAACTTGATGGTTCATCCATCTCATGCCCTTCCGCCACTTCCTGTAATACAATTTAAAACTGAGAGGGTCAGGCTTGGGAGCCTGGTGAGCATATAGGGTTTTCAACCCACAATAAATATTATATTTAATTTTCACCAACTAACAATAACCCAATTACCCATTCCCGTTATTCTCACTTTAATGTCCCTAAAACAACTAACACAAGGGACCTAGTCCAAGAATATTTCATCGGGGTGACAACACATGCTTCGGGGGTACCTCAGCAATATAAGTCAAATAAGGCAACCATGAGGGGGATGGAGTGCAGCGAATGAACACCCAAGTTCATTAACACCTACAGGTGGCGAACCTGCTAATGTTTCCACAAGACTATCTAGAAAAGTATGTGGTCGTCATCTAAACTCCGCTAGATGACTAAATCAAACAACAACGAGGCCTCTCATCTGTTTATTACACACCAACTATCTACCCATGTTCTACCCAACATATTAGTAGATAAAAATATACATTTGTATACATAGTTTAAAAACCTGTATAGCATGCTTTGATCAACACATATATCACATAACAGATGAGGCACACACACACATAACACATATCTCATAGAGAATAAATCATATCTATGAGATAGAAGAGAGTGAATACGCATTCACACATATAAACAACAATATACTATACACATAGCACGTATTTTATAGAAAATACTTAATATTTATGTGTTAGAAGAAGGTAACTACACACTCACACTTATAAACAACAATATACTTAATACACTCGAACCAAACTTGTATTATTATCGTGTTTATGAAAGTTAGTATACACTCACTTGATTAGAAGATGATCGGACAGCACTACGACTTGCAGAAGTAGTAATCCACAGTAGATCTGGAAGATCTCCTCGAAAATCGAACTTCTCGCAGGTAGAGCTTCGACTCGGGAACCGCACTTCTCGGGATCTTCGGGATCTCGGGACTTGCCTCGGGGCTCGGGAATATTACCGGGGCTTCGGGATGGCTTCGGGGGTTTACGCGCAGAGCTTCGGCACAAAAACGAGAGGAAATTAGCAATTGAACCCGGAACCCTCGCATCCTATTTATAGGAGGCTGGAAGCCTCAATTACGCGGGGCGTACAGCAGTACGCGGGGCGTACTGCTCCAAATTCGTAAGCGCATGCGTCATCCGAAGCCACTTGCTGCGATTTCAACTACTACAACGTAAATCAAAGTTATTAAGTTTATTTTACACTTAAATTTTGACGCTTATTTTTATTCTTAATTAATCAAACCATATAATTAAGCAATTAAGCACAAAACACATAATACTCAAATAATACAATCTTATTACTTCAAAATGGGTTACAAAGGTTAACCTAGACTATTACATTGCTAAAAGTGGCAAGCCCGGAAACACAGGCGTTACAACAAGGTTTTCAAGGAATCCAAATTACTACAAGGTATGTATTTCTTACTAACTTTTATGATTAAAAGTTCCCCATGTATGCTAGATAGGTTATGAACCTTGGAAAAACAAATTTGCATGTATCATAGATAAAACATATATCCAAGGTTTCTAGGGTTACATGTACACCATAGGAGCGTTAGAATGCTCAAAACCCTACAATGATATCAGAACTTAGGCTTGTTTGCTTGATACTTGATGCAAAATTGTGAAAAAACTCAGTTTTTTTGCACTCTGCAGCATGAACTCGCTGAGTCCTTGGAGGGACTCGACGAGTCCATGAGTAAACTCATCCTACTCATCGAGTACGTTCTTACACTCGACGAGTAGGAGCCACAAAATGCAGTTTTTTGAGTATTGCTGCTGGAAATGGACTAGAAACATTACCCTAAACTGTTTGGTGCTATAAAACTTGTTTTAGATGGTGTAATGGTTATGCTAATCCATTTTCAATAGCTATTATCAAAATTTCATGTTTTATATGGTTAATTTTTTGATTCTTGAAATTGTTGATATGTATGTTCATGAACTTATGAGTTTAGAACATCATAGGAATTATGTGCAACTTTCTTGTTAGTTTAATTCTTGATCATTATGTGTTTTAATGGAATCCATAATTTGTCCTCAAGTTATGGATTACCAAAGTCACACTTTTAAAGTCTATTATTAAACACATAGGTTACATAAAATGAAAAGTCACTCATTTTATTAAACCATTAACTCATAAGTTATGAAAGATGAAAAGTTTTGAAAGTTACAAAACTTGCCCTCAAGTTTTGGAACATGTAAAGTCACTCTAAAACTTTAGTTCCAACCCCTAGAATTTTAAAAGTTAAAATTTAACCCTTATACTTTATAATATTATAAGTATAAATAATAATTATATATGTATAAGAAAAATTCGTTTTACCGTTAGTAGGCCTCATTCACGAAGTCGGTCTATAAGAGGGGGGGGGGGGTATAAGGTTGCCGCCTATAAAATGGCAGCTTAATGGGTGTCCACTCTCACCCACCGCTTCCTTGATCGATAGAGGGTCGTTAGCCGAATGGGGGGGGGGGGGGGTCCCGTGGCAGCAGACTGAGACCATGTGGGGGTTCCCGTGGCATTTTGCATAAGACCTCGGAGGGTTTCCATGGCATCCTAGTTTATTTGCATGTTTAGTTTGTATGATATTTGATTGGTAGTGAAGATTGTGTGGGGGTTCCCATGGCAATTAGAAAAGACCATGTAGGGGTTCCCATGGCAGGATGACCATATGGGGGTTCCCATGGCAGGTAGTTAAGACCATGTGGAGGTTCCAGTGGCAGTAGGTGTAAGACCCTGGAGGGATTCCATGGCCTCCTTATATGTTGTATGCATGGTTAGCTTTTATAGCTAATATGATATGTGTTATGTGGATTGTGTGTGGGGGTATGCTCTAGGGGACTCACTAAGCATTAGCTAACAGTTTTTGGATTTGTTTCTGGTACATCTAAGCCCAAGGGCAAGGGTAAGGCTTGATGACGCGACGTGCAATCTCTCTCAGGCATTTTTATGGGACACTCTGATGATTTTAAATAAAACTGTATTTGATATGAATTTTGAAAACAATTGTATTTGGGATTTCATGGTTTGGGGAAAGTATTTTGGTTAATCAAAAATGTAAAATTTCTTTTGAAAATTGGGTCGTTACAAGTTGGTATCAGAGCCTTGGTTTGAGGGATTCAGGCACACCCTCGGGTGTGTCGGGACTCAAACTAAGGAAATGGTAAAATAGTTTTCAAAAATAAAATAAAAGTTAACACTTTTAAAGAATGGAAAAGAGGAGAGTGCAACGTGTGTGATCGGCCGAGCCAAGTAAGTAGTTCTACAATATGTTAGCCATGTTATACTGATATTTGAGCTTTGATAATTGTCTGGATCTTGCTATGTGTATGCTTTAAAAATTGTATACGGTTAGAAGCTTATAGCCTTAGAATGATTAATTTTGCCTTATTTCCTATTCCTTGTTTGGTTGTGGTCCTAGGGTAGAATCTCTTATTCGAAAGTCTATTGGATCCTTTTATGTGTATAATCTGCATGCATAAAAGCAACCTGTTATGATTGGTATGATTGATGTGGGCAGAGCAAGTCTTAGGGTCGTCTAGGATTTGAGATATTTGGTAGTCTGTGGGATTTGATTTTTTTTGGACGAATTGGAGTTACCAGGTAAAGCCTTGGGGAAGTTACAGGTAGGTGTGGAAGGTAGTATTGGGCCCATACTACTGAAAGCACAGGACATGTACCCGAACCAATGTTAGATCTGGAAACTATAAGGAGGACCACTGTGGGAGGATCCCCTCTATGGACATCCTAATCATAATGTATTATGGCATTGCAGTTCAGTATGGTGGTGACACGACATGGAGCTAGGGGATCAGGATCGGGATCTGGATCTGGGTTGGGCGATGGTACCAAGCCCATTGATGAAAGGCTGCGTGAGCTCGTTGCAGCCGAGGTTACTAGGGGCATCGTTGACGCTACCATAGTTATCTTTGGGATGGTCAAGGAGGGTATGATGCAGACCATGGAGGAGAGGCTCAGGGAATTCAGAGCCGAGATTGTTGCGGGCCAGGTTGGGGCCCGAACTCCCTTGTTCCGGGAATTCAAGGCGTGCGGGGCGCTGGAGTTTTTTGGAGTCAGGGATCCCATTTTTAGCCAACGCTTGGTGGCGGATATAGAGAACGCCCAACGCATGAGTTCTTGCCCTGATGAGGCAAAGGTGGGTTTTGCTTCATGTATGCTGAGAGACAGAGCTCGAGACTGGTGGGAAGAAGTGAATAGTCAGGTGGGAACAGCCGGTGTGGCTGAGATGACATGGGCCGAGTTTGTTTATCGATTTGATTTGGATTTTGCACGAGCTATTGAGGTGTAGCAGTTGGTGAGAGAATTTCAGGAGCTCCAGCAGACCACCAAGACTGTGGCGGAGATCACCGCCAAGTTTTAGGAATGAGCATTGTTAATCCCATAGTATGCTACCGATGAGGACATAAGGAGGACGATGTATCATTCCATATTGAGGGATGAGATCTGGGAGTTTGTGAGATTCAAAAGGTGCAAAAACCTAAATGCGATGGTGGAGAAGGCGCGTGAGTGTAAGATGGAGTTGGACTTCCGTACCAAGTGGAAGCATGAGAAGGAACAAACAACAGTAGGTCAGGCTAAAAAGCCTAAGACCTCAGATTCATCCAGTAGGGGCCAGCAGGGTCGTGGCCGGTGTGCCAAGTGTAGGAGATCTCATGGTGGAGTTTGTCAGGGGACGGGCCAGGTATGTTATACGTGATGGATTATGTGCATAACATCAATCCTATAGTGTTCATGCAACCCTAGTTGCTTGGATCTAGTTTTTCTACTTTGAACATGAAATAAACTTCCAAGACTTACAAACCCTAGATCTAGCATACTAGAAATCAAATTAACATATGAATTAGGGTTTAGATCTTACCTTGATTGTTATGTAGCAATAACAATGAATTACTTGTCTTCATGAAGCTTAGTGCCTCAAGTGTTGCACCTCTAATGGAGTCACAAACACCACTAAGCAACTTGGATGAAGAGAGAAGAGAGGGGAGCATCAAAAATCGTCTAGAAACCCTAAGGGAATCATTCCCCACGTTTTTGGGGCTTAGGGGCTCCTTAAATAGGTAGGCAATTAGGGTTATCTAACAAGGAAACCCTAATTTGACTGCTTAAGCCCTAAGCAACCCATGGACCCCTTCTGGAGCATGCCTTGGACAATTTCTAATGGGCTTCCCCATAGAATTCGTCCAACCTATTATTTCAAGGTGATCCATAGCCTAATTGCAATTATCTTATAATTAGAATTCCAGTCCCCTAAGTTTAATTAATCTCTTTTAGCCACAAAATTAATTCTTTATTAATTCTTGACTAATATTAATTAAACAATATGATTTCTCCTTTTATATATTACTCTCATAATATATTAATAAATCAGAATTAAACCTTTCTCTCCTTAATTCATCCTACATATTGCTATGGTGAAGGCAACCCAAAAGGACCATGCTCATAATTGGGTCAAGTACATACCAAAATAGTTATGGACTTAGACACTAATCCAACAGTCTCCCAGTTGGATAAGTCTAATAACTATTTTGTATAACTTCAGAACCTGATCAGCAATTGTAGCTTTCAAAAGCCGTTGTCAACTCTGATCTTATCAGATACGCGTGTCCTTTAGATAAGGGATCATATTCCTCCATTCTCAAGATAATGTATAGAAACGAGACATGAATTTAAATCATTCTCTCTGTCTATGTATTGTTTCCTGACATCTGATTTATGAAGACTGACAACAGACTACAATTGAACACATCAAATTAGTCCCGACTTGGCCAAGCGCTTAGGGTGTCATCACTAAATCATCGAGGGGCCCACAGATATCGCTTTTATCCCACTTTGGGTAAAAGGAATGGATAAACATTAACTCAAATGTTCGCTTGCACCTACTAATCAAATCACACACAACAATAAGTTTTATAACACCAAGTTACTAGTGTGTTTACTTATCATCAATGTGCAACCGACCAGCAAATAACAATTCACACGTCTCGGTTTCAAGAATATACAATGTTATCATCTCATTGATCACCCGTGATAAATCCATGAAGTGATTCAAGTGAGCGTGGGTTTAATCCAATATTTTAATCTTATCAAAGCACTTATGAACTTTGCAGCAAACTTGTTCTATGTCTAAACACTTTAGACAATCTACAGACAGATTCATGACAGTCTTCTTTCATACCTACTTCCAACGTATGACCTACTGTGGAGGTTCGAATAACCCAATTATTCTGGAAGTCAAAACATGCAAAATGAAAACACAGCGATAATACTTAATCCTATACGGCCCCGAAACTTTTGAGCGTAAATAAAACACCTTTTATTTAAACACCGTATTGACTACTCATTATTCATTGTTTAATGTTTCGGATAATCAACTTATTACTTGAACTACAACAATAGTTTTCCCATGCTCCAAGCATGCACACTATGTTACCTATGATCCTTACTTTGTGAAATAGATCAATTGAAAACCTTTCCAATGAAACTCATTTCATAATTCCCAATCCTTATCATTAGTGTAAGATCACAACATTCTTGCCACTAATATAATATGTTAGATTCTAACATTTTATGCAATGATCCTTTCGTAATGTCATAGCACAAAAGTCACCAAGACTCGGCTAATGAAATTCCAAGGTATTCTATCGGAAATTGTTACAAGACAATTCCATAGACACGAAGTCTCACATTCAAAATACATTCCTTTGAACATCTTTCTTGCTTAAAAGTTTCTAATCTAGACATAGACTCTCAATATCCAACTCCCAATGTGGAAACATTTCCATATTTTCCATATGACAACTCATTCTAAATAGAATCTTATTTATTCAAAATAATGTCAACATGGTCCATCCAATACTATACTTCCAACTACTCACAAGCAACAAATCCTTGGCGAACCTTAGATCGTCCTTTGATAGTTGTTTAATTATTTTAGCCAACACCGTTTTAGTCCTTTTTCCCTCTTAATGCGCTAAGCATCTGGAAATTTTAGAATGATAAAACATTATAGCATATGCAATCGATCCTATACCCGAAGCGTATGGGACACGATTCATAATGTCTTACATAAAGACGTGATACCTTACCAGTCTTTTGCTATTATATTTCTAATTGTCATGTTCTCACAATTTTGATTATAAAAAGGGATGCCGTAATCATAACCAAATTTTGAGAATGCAATTATCCTTTCCATATATAGAATTTCCTCATGTTGAACCATTCCAACACAACGTTCATATATATTTGACTAAATTTGATTAAAATTCCACAATCTAAGCCTTTAGATTTGAAATGAAGTATAATATTCTCTCCCTTAATTATAGCAAAATAAGTTTTCAACCCCTGCAACTTGGCAAAGTGAATCTTTGTTTTTCTATAATTAATATTGCTAACTTGCAATACATGAAATAATAATCATGCTCCCACTAACACAATGATTATTACCATACAAGCATAACACTTATGCTTCCATTAGCTTTGAAATATATTCAGAAAACATCTAAACTTCCAGAAAACAATGTTTGTTGAATTCCTTAAGTTCATATTTCTAAATACCTGATGCTTTGATAAGCATTTATCTAAGCTTCTTAACCTCATACACCTTTGCTTTAGAAAGCTCACATGTGTGTCTAAAGAAATTCAGAACTTATGTTACTAAGTCCCAAATGTTCAGATTAATTGCCAAATCTCATAATTCGAACTATGAAGAGGGATGCCGTAATCATAATCGAAAAAGAATACAATTTTCACAATTTCAATCTTCTTAAAATGTAACACCAACAAAATCTAGGTCAAAATTAAACTTTTATAAAACCATAATTGGGATGTACCAAGTGGTAGATATCATAACGAGGTTTCCAAAAATATAAAGAACACTAAAATCTGAGTTATAACGAAGAAGTTATGCCCGATCGAAGATCCGCGGCAATACCGGTAAAACAATGTTAAGCGTAAAATACGAAATTCCGATAAAATACTTTCTAGCCTTAGATATCTAAATGAAAGTCTTAGATATCATTAAACCGTGAACATACATAAAAGAATGCCCAAATCTGACTTCATATGAGGAAGTTATATTTTTTCGAAGTTTCGGAACAACTAAAAACTCGAAATAGAGATCGAGCGATTTTTAGCCAACACAACCTAAACGAGAATCGAAGGTCTCGACAATAGTGATACAACGGTAAAAAGACAGATGAAAATGGGCATCATATGAAGAAGTTATGGATTTTTAACGGACTTTTCCTGTCCCGGCCTGTTAAAAATATAATAATAAAAATAATATCAAGATTAGCCGACGGAGTCTAAACGAAAGTTGTAGAGCGTAGTCTCACCTACACGTGGATATAAAGAACGTCAAAAACGGAGTTCGTATGAGGAAGATATTCATTTTTGAAGTTTATTAAATAATTAAAATATTAAATTTAATTATAAATACCCGATATTATCCGAAGGAGGAGGAGTCACCGGTCTGAAGCAGGTTAGCCCAGCGTAATGACTTGGTACGCCCAGCGTAATCCGAGGATTCAGACCCTATATAAAGGGTGCGAGGGTTCCGGGGTTATTTGCTCATTTCTTCTCTTTCTCGTGCCGTAGCTCTGCGTTTAACCCCCCGAAGCCATGCCGACATACCGGTTTTCATATCCAAGTTCGGCAGGAAGTTTTACGCTCCCGAGATTCCCGAGAAAATCAACTTTTCCAGTCAAAGTTCTGCTCGATTCTTGTCTCACTTTCTTCAATCTATCAGGTGAGTTCATACCCCCACACCTTTTCCAAACTTTTTATATGTTTTATGGGGGGGGGGGGGGGGGGGGAATACAAGTAAACACCCGGTTTATCCCGAGTGAAAACGTTAATCTTTTGCTATGCTTTTCTTACTATTGCTATAACCATTTTAGGAAATTGTTAACATGCAAAACACCTCACGACACAATTTTACCCGCTTGGGATACAATATGTTTTATAAATAGAAATTTGTTTTATTTATACATTTGCATACTACATCATATCAAGGGTAACCATTTCAACTATAACATGATGCTATTACAAGAAAACTCAGCTCATCATTTCGCCTTTGTAACACGGTAGAAAAAGGAAATCATTTCATACAAACGATTTTTCATCATATTACTCGTGAACTTGTTGTTAGCAATCATGTGATGTCATATGGCTTTGTTTGTACCAAACAAAAGTCCCCACCTATAACCAGAGTCTCTTGGAGGGAGAGCGTGACAAGTGTGTATAGATCTATACGGGGTTGACGACTCCGCACCCTGACTGGTAGCTACAGTCCCCGGGGTGACAAATGTCAACATTAGGTACTGCATCTAGTATGGTTATGAGGAACTCACAACACGCGGAAGCAATGACTCATGCACATAGTAATACATAACTCAATCATGCTTGGGGGGGGGGGGGGGTAATAACTATATTCTAGGGTATTATCAGCATGTTCAAAACTCAGGATAAACACTGCCACAACTAGTTTTACTTAACAATAAAACTATACATCTTCATTTCTAAGCATGACATATTTGCTTACAGGTTACAGTCTTGGTCATTTAAGGCTGCATTTCACTTTTAGGAAAATATAGGTTTTTCCTAGTCCAAATACATTCATTTTGTACAATAACGATTTACATCATCATTCTTTTGAGCATGTCATATTTGCTTACAAGTTACGGTCTTGGTTATTTGAGACTGCATTTCACTTTTAGGAAAAGATAGGATTTTTCGGGTTCAAACATTCACTTTATACAACAATGATTCACAACCCACTTTATTAAGAAAGTATCGGATTTTCTTGAAAACGAACGTGAACTTTCGAATGGAATACATTTTCTCAAAACACTATTTATGAACTCACCAACTTAAATGTTGACACTTTTTCTTTGAAATGACTTGTATTCTCAGGAAATCGCTAAACCAGGTTAGCAACACCTTTTGAAGACTTACGCTCAGGCGTTAGTTTAATCTTTTGTACATCATATTGTAATTGACTTTTACAAACATGTAATACTACAATCACGTAAAATTTTCAATTATGTATATGATTGTGGTGTGTACTTTCTGTACTATTCATTTGTTATGATACTGTACATGACGTCCTCCGCCCCCGAACGTTTCCGCAGTTCAGGTTTGGGGGTGTGACATAAAATCTGTCTTAGTGAAAGCATTTCCTTACAATCATTTTCATGAAGGAGGGAAACCTTATGACACTTAGATTTTAAAGTGTATGTGCTCCTATCCATGTGAATTTGCCAAAACCAAAGTTTGCGACAAATCCAAACTCATATAGACCGAACATGCTCAACTTTGATTTCTTGCCTCATCGTAACATGAATGCCCACCATGTCTTCCAAGCAACTCACCCTTTCATATCAATGTACTTTCCATTGATCAAGGTGCTTTGTCTTTATGCATTCAAATGAGAACTCATAGAACTCACATGCATAATTAACTCAATTGGAATGGCACAAAAAAAGTATGTCATCCACGATAAGCTTTAAACCTCAAGTCGTGTGCTAGTGATGATCAACTAGGTTTAATTCTTGATTTGTTCTTGAAACCTTTCAAGACCATTAAGACTCCCACTGACTTCTTGACATATAAGATTCTCTTGTCAAGAAACATTCTTTGACAAAACAAATATTCAAGAGTTAGTGTAGTTTTTATCAAGACTATCACTTCACATAATCGGTTCTAGTTGGTCTTTGTCTTATCCAAGACATCACAACTTACCAATCTCAAATGTGCAGGAATAAGAAGACTTTTTACAATTCCACATTTGTTGAGTGTTATAAACCTACTAAAGACGTGTCACTCAATTCGTAATTTTGGAGTATGCCTCTAAGACTCGATATTGGAACGAAGTATGATTGACTTCTTGATTTAACCATTTCCACAATTCCCGATTCCTCTTTTTAGACATACAAATGTACTAAGACTCACTTAGAGGATCAATTGAGATATGGTTCTTAATCATTAAGACTTATCATAAAACACAATAAAAGGTACTCTCCCTTCTTCTTAGAATGGAGAAACTTTTATCTTTTTGCCTTCTTGATTCTTCTTATTCGTTCTGCCATTAATTGAACCTTTTCAATCAACTCAGAATTACACTTAATCTTATAAGTATAATCATATTTACTAAGCTTTAGTAAATCATGAAGAATATCTTTATCACTCTTGTGGTGGACTTGATCAACGCACAACCTAGTGTACTTGATCTCCTAGTCCTTCACTTGACACTTTGTCAAAGAATTAGTCTAATTTCCAAATATAAAGTTTCTCATTCATCACACAACCAAGTTGTATGATTCCAAGTTTCTGTCCAATTGAGACTTGGGCGATGAGAAACTCTCCCTATTTGGTAAATTCTCGACATTTCACAAATAACAAAATCAAGAATCACACCCAATTCAACATTACTAAAATTAGAAATGCATAAACATCCATTTTCACATATGTCATTACAAGGATAAATAAATAAGACGAAATCAAAATTCATTTATTGCGAAAAAACTTGTCCTTACAATGCAATTCAAATGAAAACTATGCTATTTCAATTTCTAAGCAATTTATTCTAACTCTAAAGTAGTAGCTCAAAAATCTGATCTTCAAGCAATGCGATCAGATTCAACTTACTTCTTCCCTTAAGCTTCCTCTCTTTTCTTCGATCCTACAAAACATCAAAATGTAATCTTATCACATCATGTATTGAAAATCAAAGAATAGGAACTTATAGAGTTAGTTATTCGATTTTACCTGAAATATAGCCATATGTCTTGACTCTCCCATCTCTTAGATCTCTTAGGTATTTTGGGCAGCTTCATCTCCAACGCCCCTTCTCTTGTCAATAAAAGCAAATGGACTCCTTTGGCACAACACATGGGACAATCTCATACTCAGTCCTTTCTGGACTTCCAATGTTGCCAGTGTCCATTAATGTTTGGGAGTTTGATTCACCAGACAAATTTGCTTGACTAGTATGCCAAATCATTGTTGATTCAGCAACTATAAGCAAATAGGTGAGATCAATGAGGGTCACATTGTGGTCCATCATATAGTACTCTCTAACAAACTCACTATATGATTCAGGAAGCGACTGAAGAGCCCAGTCAACAGCCAACATCTCAGGGATATCGACACCCATCAATCTTAACCTATCAATGTGTGACTTCATCTCTAAGACATGTGCATACACAGGTTTCCCATCTTTGTGTTTAATTGCCAAAAGGGCTTGAGTGATCTTGAACTTTTCAAGCCTTCTATCTTGTGGGTTAGGGAGAATAATTGGAGGAGGTGGAGGAAGTGAAGCATGATTTCTTGTTCATCGATCATATCGTGGAGCATCATATTCATTTGGAAAGCTTGTTCCATGGGATTTGGGAAGACCATGATTGTCGTAACTAGACATCTACAAAATAGGAGAAAATTCAAGTTAAGTTGATTAGAATCCTTGATCTAACACCCAAATGAAACATCGAGGCTAGGATCCAACACAATACTCTACAACCTAGAAGAGGGATGTCGTAATCTAGTTGCAGAATATTTGAAGGTAGGTAAATGACGACTTACCAATTTCCACCATGAAAAACGAAAAAGAAATTTAAGTTTTAAATGAATTGAAACTCCTAGATCTTTTGAGATTCATTGAACTTTTCGTTGGCATGTTTAAATCTTGATTATGCCCTTCATTTGTGACTGGGATGCCGAGGATCACAAATAAGGTGTGAATAACCATGCGAATTACGTAGTGCACTCAATGCTACTATCACCTAATCAATGTGTCGGTTAGCAACAAACGCTCTATTGATCTATGATAAACATCGAGCCACCCTTCGTCACCAATGTCAATCCCAAATTAGTGTGTTGGTTAACCACACACGCTCCACTAACGTTTGAAAAGGGTACGAAGTGTAACTCCATGGATTAGCATACAATTTCACATTTTTTCTAAAGTGACTATGATTTGGGAATTCGTAAAAACATTTAGTTACTTTGTACTTCATTATACTTATAATGGAAGGTTTCTGTCCCATCCTACCCGTTCGGCTAACGACCCTCCACTAGTCAAGAGTGCGGTAGGTAAGAGTGGATACCCATTCAATCGCCATTTTATAGACAATTTCCTTAAACACCCTTATAGACCAGTTTCGTGAATGAGGCCTACTAACGGTAAGACTGACAATTTACTCATATATATATATATATATATATATATATATATATATATATATATATATATATATATATATATAGAAAATATTAGACTTTTAATGTTACATATATATAGTATAGGGTGTATTTTACACTTTTAAAATACTAGGTGGTTTTATTAACTTTCTCTTTTAATTAAACTTTTAATTAACTTAACAAAACCATGAGGGTGTAGTTTGGACTTTTCAAAATACTAGAGTTTTAGAATCTAAACATTACATAATTAAACTGTTAATCAAAATTTTAAATTCCAAAACTTGAGGGCAAGTTTTGAAACATTTCAAACATTAGGGTTTATAATTTAAATATTTCAAAATTAAAATTTTAATCAAAAATTTAAATTCCAAAACTTGAGGGCATGTTTTGAAACTTTTCAAAACATTAGGGTTTAGAATTTAAATATTTCAAAATTAAACTTTTAATCAAAAATTTAAATTCCAAAACATGAGGGCAAGTTTTGAAACTTTTCAAAACATTAGAGTTTAACTATTAAAATTTCAAAAACAAAACTTTTAAGTTCAAATTTAAACTATAAAACCTAAAGGAAGCAAATTGAAACTTTTCAAACTTACTAGGTCAAATATTTATCTAATAATAATCCTATATTATCCATATTTAACCAAATCCATTAACTTTGATAAGGATAAACATTCCAAACATAAAAAATCAATTTTAGGCAATAAAAACGAGTTTTGGTAATTATCCTTAACAAAATCTGCTCAAAAACTCGAAAATCCCGTCAACAGCACCCTGGACTCGCCGAGTCGGCGGCGCAGACAACAAAAATTTCGACTTTTTGATCTTTTGATAGTTCACTTTTGCATCTATTCAACTAGAAAAACGACCTAGTCTCTGATACCACTGATGGATTATGTGTATAACATCAATCCTATGGTGTTCATGTAACCCTAATTGCATGGATCCAGTTTTTCTACATTGAACATGCAATAAACTTCCAAGACTTACAAACCCAAGATCTAGCATACTAGAAATCAAATTAACATATGAATTACGGTTTAGATCTTACCTTGATTGTTATGTAGCAATAACAATCAATTCCCTGGCTTCATAAAGCTTAGTGCCTCAAGTGTTGCACCTCTAATGGAGTCACAAACACCACTAAGCAACTTGGATGAAGAGAGAAGAGAGGGGAGCATCAAAAATTGTCCAGAAACCCTAAGGGAATCATTCCCCACGTTTTTTGGGGCTTAGGGGCTCCTTAAATAGGCAGGCAATTAGGGTTATCTAACAAGGAAACCCTAATTTGACTGCTTAAGCCCTAAGTAGCCCATGGACCCCTTCTGGAACATACCTTGGACAATTGCTAATAGGCTTCCCCATAGAATTCGTTCAACCTATTATTCCAAGGTGATCCATAGCCCAATTGCAATTATCTTATAATTAGAATTCCAGTCCCCTAAGTTTAATTAATCTCTTTTAGCCACAAAATTAATTCTTGACTAATATTAATTAAACAATATGATTTCTCCTTTTATATATTATTCTCATAATATATTAATAAATTATAATTAAACCTTTCTCTCCTTAATTCATCCTACATATTGCTTTGATGAAGGCAACCCAAAAGGACCATGCTCATAATCGGGTCAAGTACATACCAAAATAGTTATGGATTTAGACACTAATCCAACAATACGTGTGGTCAGCAGCCACATGAGCAGGGATTGCCCCAAGAAGGGGTTGATTTGTTTCCACTGCAACCAGAGTGGCCATAAAAAGGTCGATTGTCCGAGGTTGCAGGGAGGGGGAGGAGTAGTGCGGCGCCTGCGCCCACCACAATGAGGATTACTGATGGCCGCCCTGCTAAGGCAGATGCTCCATCAGTGAAGAGCCACGTCTTTCACTTGACTATCGAGGAGGCTCGGGCAGCGCCATACGTTGTGGCTAGTACGTATTTTATTTCCCTGGTCTAGATTTATTTCATTGATTATATGTATATTATGCTTACGTATAGGAACCTTTGTGGTCAATGGAATGTCGGCTCACGTTTTGTTCGATTCGGGAGCTACCCGATCGTTTGTGTCTCTTGTGCTTAGCAAGAAGTTTCGAGATGCGTCAGGGACTTTGGATTCCCGCTTGAGGTGGAGATTACGGACGACCGCAACATGAGCGCTACGAGGGTGTATTGGGACTATGTCTTGAATGTTCTTGGGGAGAGGTTTCATGTTGATCTAGTCCCGATACCATTTCGATGGCTGAAGGTGATTGTCAGGAAGGGCTGGTTGGGGGCCAACAGGGCCATGATCGATTGCGAGCGCCAGTTGGTGAGGGTTCGAAGCCCAAGTGGGGAAGAACCAGTTATTCATGGTGAGAGGGCCTCGCAGGGGCCATCCCTCTTTTCATCTACGGGAGCTAGGAGATTTCTGTAGCAGGGTTGTATGGTATTTCTGACATATATCTCGGATCTGAGGGTAGAGACCACGATGGATGTGGGCAGTGTTCCGGTTGTACAGGATTTTCGGGATGTCTTTCCGAAGAGTTACCAGGAGTGCCTCCGGAGAGGCAAGTGGAGTGTCGCATTGATTTGGTGCAGGGTGCCGCTCTGATAGCGAAGGCACTATACTGGCTAGCATCGCCCGAGATGCAGGAGCTATCTACACAACTTCAAGAAGTGCTAGACCGAGGGTTTATCCGTCCGAGCAGTTCCCCGTGGGGAGCTCCGATCCTGTTCGTGAAAAAGAAGGATAGATCACACAGGATATGCATTTATTATCGAGATCTGAACAAGCTAACGGCGAAAAACCATTATCTGTCACTGAGGATCGATGATTTGTTCGATCAACTAAAGGGTGCGTATTGGTTTTCCAAGATTGATCTTTGGTCAGGGTATCATCAGATGAGGATTCGGGAGGAGGATATACCGAAGAAAACTTTCAGGGCTCAATATGGGCACTATGATTTTGTGGTGATGCCATTTGGGCTCACCAATGCCCCAACAATGTTCATGGATCTGATGAACAAAGTGTGCAGACCGATGCTGGATCAGTCGGTGATCATTTTAATTAATGATATCCTGGTATATTCTAAGACCAAGGAGCAGCATGAGCGGCATTTGAGGGAGGTGTTGGAGACACCGAGGGCGGAGAGGCTTGATGCCAAGTTCTCCAAGTGTGATTTCTGGCTGCGAGAGGTGTAGTGTTTGGGGCATATCATCAACTAGGAGGGAATTTCGGTTGATCCAACCAAGGTTGAGGTAGTGATGTGGTGGGAAGTACCGAAGAACGCATCCGAGATCCGTAGCTTCTTAGGTTTAGCTGGCTATTATCGGAGATTCATCCAAGATTTCTCCAAGATTGTTGTGCCTTTGACCCACTTGACCAAGAAGAATGTGACATTTTGATGGGGCACGGATCAGCAGTTGGCTTTCGAGACCATGAGACAGAGGTTATGTGAGGCTCCGATTCTATTACTACCTGAGGGGTTAGATGATTTGGTAGTGTACTGTGATGCATCAATCTTAGGGTTAGGCGAGGTACTGATGCAGAGGGGGCGTGTGATAGCTTACGCTTCGAGGCAGTTGAAGACTCATGAGGCGAATTCCCCACCCACGACCTGGAATTGAGGGAAGTGGTGTTTGCTCGCAAGATTTGGAGGCACTACTTGTGTGGAGTACGGTGCACTATTTATACTGATCACAAGAGTTTGAAGTATTTAATGGATCAACAGAACCTCAACATGCAGCATATAAGGTGGTTGGACATATTGAAGGACTATGATTGTGAGATCTTATTGTTGGATTAATGTCTAAGTCCATAACTATATTTGGTAAGACTTGACCCGACCCGGCATGGTCCATTTGGGTTGCATACCATCATGCACTTGAATGAGAGAAATAAGACACTTATGGTTATTAATATATTATAAGTTCTAGTATATTAATAATAAGAATAATAAGATTATTTAATTAGTATTGATCAAGAATTAATCTAGGATTAATTAAGTGATCAAAAGAAGACTAATTAAATATATGGGTTGATTGTGTAAATCATCCATACTTGTATAGTGGGCTAATGCTCCATGGATAATCAAGTTGGGCTAAAACCCATAGGATGGTCCATGGATGCTCCATGGTGTATTTGTACCCATGGATCCAAGGAAATGGAAAGCCATGACAATTAAGAGTTTACCCTAATTGTGTAACTATATAAGCATCTTATTATTGAGGAAAAATCGGCCACTAGAGATAGTGAAGAAAGGGCTAGCCGATTTTGAAGAGTGTAGAATTCTCTCAAGTCATTCCAAGTGTTTTGATGATTGTGATTCCATTTGAGGTGTCACACTTGGGGCACTAGGCACTCAAGCTACATGAAGATTGTCTACACCAAAGAGGTATGTATTCTATCTTGCTATAGTCATTGTTTTGTATGCTAGATTAGGATAATACCTTGGAAGTTCTTATTTGCATGTATAATAGAGAAAACATAGATCCAAGGTATTTAGGGTTGCATGTACACTTAGGAAGTGTTAGAATGCTCAAAACCCAACAGTGGTATCAGAGCCACGGGTTGTTTTCTGTTATATTGATGCAAATATTTTATTTTCAAAGTTGAAAAAAAAAACATGAAGTTTGTCAAATTTTAAGATAATTACTTGTTCTTGTGAAAAACTAATTATTTGTAAAATTTGAATAATTTGCTTTATGAGTTGAATTAGGTCAAATTTAATAAAAGATAAAATAATATGATTATTTTATTAGTTTTAAAAGTTTGATCTAAAGAGTTTTATTTTTTGAAACCTCCATAAGTTATGGATATGAAAAGGTTTTAAAAAAAAAATTGATTCAAAGTTTTTTTTTTTGGAGTTACAAAATTTGGTGTTAATGTTTTAAAGGATTCCATAACTTAAGAATAAGTTATGGATCACCAAAAGTTTTTTGTGTTACCTTGTTTTATGAGTGAATTTAGATTAATGAATAAAATTATGTGATAGTTGGTTTTAATCGAAATTAATCTAAGAATTGATTCTAAAATGTGTTTTTGTAACTTGTCCTCAAGTTATATGAAAAGTCACATTTAAGAATCATAAAACTCATAAAAATTGGCAAAGGTTACAAAAATGAAGAGTCTAGTTCTAATTAAATGGTTTTATGACTCCATAACTTGTCCTCAAGTTATGGAGGACCAAGAGTCTCTTCATTTAATTAAAAAAACAAAAAAAGGTGTAACCTTAATTAATTCCATAAGTTATAAAATAAAGAAAAGTTAATTCTTTTTATTAGTTTAAAGTCTTCCATAACTTGTCCTCAAGTTATGGAACTTGAAGAGTTTTTGGATTAAAACTACTTTAAACACATAAGTTATGGAATTAATTAGTTTTGAATACTTTCAAAACTTGCCCTCAAGTTTTGGAATTTGTAAAGTTTTCACTTATGAATACTTTAATTCCAAGTTAGCCCTTAGAATTTTAAAAGTTAAAATTCAACCCTTATACTTTATAATATTATAAGTTAATAATATATATATGTATAAGAGTAAAGTCAGTCTTACCGCTAGTACGCCTCATTCACGAAGCCGGTCTATAAGGTGGGTATAAGGTTGTTGCCTATAAAATGGCAACTTAATGGGTGTCCACTCTCACCCACCGCTTGCTTGACTGGTGGAGGGTCGTTAGCCGAACGGGTTTGACAGGACTAGAATTCTCCCTTCATTAAAAGTATTAATGATAATACTAAGTAACTAAACTCTTAATAATACCCAATCTTAGTTACTTAGGAAAAATGTGAATAAGGTGCTAATCCATGAAATTACACTTTGCACTTTGTCTAAGTCGTTAGTGGAGCGTGTGTGGTTAACCGGCACACTAACTTGGACTTAACAAGGTAGGTAAAGGGTGACTTAATATTTATCATAGTATCGATGGAGCGTGTGTGGTTAACCGGCACATCGATTGAGGGGTAATTTATTAAGGGTACCAAGTGATTTGCATGGTTACTTCACACCTCGTTTTGTGATCCTCGGCATCCCAGTCACAAAACTTGGAGGGCACACTCGAGATTGAAACATGCCATTGAACAGTTCAATGAATCTCAAAGATCTAGGAGTTTCAAAACCAATTAAAACCTAATAATACATTTCGTTTATCTTGGTGGAAATTGGTGAATCGTCATTCACCTACCTTCAAATATTTTATAGCTTGGATTACGGCATACCTCTTCTAAGTTATAAAATAGTTTGTTGGGTCCTAGCCTTAATATTTCATATTGGGTGTCATATTAAGGACTTAAGATCAACTATCTTGAATATCTCCCAAAAGATGTCTGGTTTAGACATTTATGATCTTCCCAAATCTCTTGAAACAAGGTTTCCTAAATGAAGATGATGTCCTTTGGAAATCATACTTCTTTCACCTCCTCTAATTATTCTCCCCAACCCACAAGTTCTTGAAAAGTTTAAGGTCACTCAAGCCCTATTGGCAAGGCAAGGTCTAGGTGTGAGCACATCTTGGAGATGTAGTCACATATTGACAAGCCGGGAGAGTTGGGTGTCAAAGTCTTGAGAAAGTTGGTGGTTCAATCACTTTCTAAGTCACATAGTGAGTTCCTTTGGGACACCTATGAAATAGACTATGACAAGACCCTTAATGATCTTATCTAAGATCAACTTTCTTAAAACTTGATGGACATTGACAATAGTGACACAGGAAATCTTGGAAAGCATTCTCTTCCCAATGGAAAGGGGTCGGCCATAGTCAACTCGGTTGACCAAATGGTAAAGAGAAAAGTTAAGTCTGTGATATTCTCGTGTACCATTATCAAAGGATCCATATGTTTATATTGCCAAAGGAAGGGGCATTGGTTGCGAAGCTGCCAAATTTACCTAAGGATGTTAAAGTCAATAAGTTTGACTTTACTTCAGGTAAAGTCCACTATCTAACTCTGTTAAGTTTCTATTCTGAGATTCTTGATACATGATGTGACTGGGTCACATGGTGATGTTTTAAGAATCAAAGAAAAGTGAAGAAACTTAAAGAAAGAATATGCTGAATCTGATGGCGTAGATAGATTTCTATCGCACAGTTTGAAGATCGGATTCTTGAGCTACTTCTTAGGAGTTATGATATATTGCTAAGGAATAGATAACAACAAGTTTTCATATGGATTGCAAGGATAAGTTTTTCCGCAAAGTTTTAAAAAAAAAAGAAAATTTTTTGATTTTATTTATTTTAAAATATCCTTACAATGGCTTTTGAGGAAAAATTGTTGCTTATATGATTCCATTAAGAGCAAGAGTGGAAATATGAAATTGATTCTTTCATTTGTGGTAATGTCTAAATTTACCAAATAAGGAAAGATTCTCATCATCCAAGGTTCAATTGGACCGGAACTTGGAATCATGCAAGTTGTATAGCATGATGAATGAGAACTTTCAAGTATTGGAAAATTAAGACTAATTACTTGTTCACATGGATGTGTGAGTCAAGTAAAGGACTTAGGGATCGAGTACACATTCTTGTGCACTGATTAAGTCCACCACAAAAGATCGATAAGAAGAATCAAATTAGGCAGAAGGATAAAAGTTTCTCAAATCTGAAAAGATGGGAGAGTACTTTAGTATCAGTTTTGTGATCATCTTAATGATTAAGAAACCATATCACAATTAGTTCTCTAAGGAAATCTTAGTGCATTCTTATGACTAAGAAGAGGGATCTTGAATTGTTGAAATGGAAGATGAGTCATACTTCGTTCCAATACAAGTCTTAGAGTCATACTCCAAGATTGTAATTTGAGTGACATGTCTCAAAAGAAGGTTAAAACACTTGTCAAATGTAAGAGTAAAACTTTTTCTACTCTTGTACATTTGAAATTGGTAAGTTGTGATGTTTTGGATAAAACAAAGACCAACTTAGGCCAATTGTGTGAAGTGTTTGTCTTGATTAGAATCCTCACTATCTCTTGGATATTTGACAAGGGAGTCTTATATGTCAAGAGGACAGTGGGAGTCTTAAAGGTCTTGAAAGTCTCAAGAACTAATCAAGAGTAAAACCTGAAGCTCTTCACTAGCACACGACTTGAGGTTTATAACCTATCGTGTTGACATATTCTGTGCCCATTCCAGTTAAAGTTGGTTTTGCATTTGAGTTCTTAGAGTTCTCAATTTGTTGCACAACAACTTGGAAGCAATGGCAGGCCCTTGAGCTGCCAGGTGGCAAGAAGTTAAGATTGAGTTCAATCCATATGAGTTTGGATTTGTCATTATCCTTGTCTTGTGACTATGGTTTTGACAATTCACATGGATAAGAACACAGACGCCATTAAATCTAAGTGTCATAAGGTTTCTCTCTGATTCATGAAAATGATGGTGAGGAAACACTTTCACTAAGTAGATTTTAGCTAGATAGCAATTGTGATATTTGCATTCTCAAAGTCGTTAGTGGAGCGCGTGTGGTTAACCGGCACACTAATTTGGACTTGTGAGAAGTGGCAAAAAGGTCTAAACATTATGATTACGGCATCCCTCTTCATAATTTTTTAGATACACAAGTGTGCTATCTAAGGGAAGGTGTATGATTTTGATAAAGACTTATCAAAACAATCTAGTATTAGAAATCTGAACTTTGGTAAGAAAGTCAGCTGATTTCTGAGTACATGTCAAAGCTAGTGGGAGCATAAGTGTTATGCTAATAATCATCATGTTAGTGGGAGCATGATAATTATGATAAGTATTGCAAGTTAGCAATGTTAATTATAGAAAACAAAAAATTTCAATTGGGAAAAAGTTGTTTTGCTATAATTAAGGGAGAGGAAATTATACTTCATATCAAATCTATAAGGTTTAGATCTGAGGTTTTAATCATTTAGTCAAGGATATATATATGAATTTCATGTTGGAATGGCTCAACATAAGGAAATTCTGTATATGAGTCCATTATTTGCGTTCTAAAATTCGATTATGATTACGGCATCCCTTTTCATAATCTGAATTATGAGAACTTGGCAAATTGAAATGGAAATGTTATAGCAAAAGACTGGTTTAGTCTTTATGTGAGACATCATGAATCGTGTCCCATATGCTTCGGATATAGGATCGATTACATGTGCTATAATCATCCGTTCTAAAATTTTCCAAATGCCTGGGGCATTAAGAAGGGAAAAGGTTTAGAACTGGATATGACTAAAAGGATTAAACAATTGTCGAGGACAATCTAAGGTTTACCAAAGATTGGTTGCTCAAGGACAGTTGGAAGTATAGTGATAATTCTGGAAGGACCATATTGACATAATCTGTAAGGAGGCAACTCTTGTTCAGAAGTGATAGTCAAAATGGAATCTGGAAATGTTTCAAAGTTAGAATTTTCACTCTGTGTAAGATTAAGGAAACTTAATGCAAGAAGGATGGTTCCAAGGAGTTGATCTCCTTTGGAATGCTCTGTAATGATTGTTGTCAAGTCTTTATGACTTTGTGCATAATCATTACAAGAGTATCAATGCATATAAGTTTAGAATCTAACAGATTTCAGTAAATGGCATGAATTTGGAATTCTTGCATTTGCAGTAAGGATTTGGGAGTGTGAAAAGAGAATCATTAAAGTTATGTTCAATGGATCTAGTTCACAAATTAAAGATCATAGACAAACATAGTATGCATACTTGGTGTGTGGCATGACTAGTGTTTAAGAAAAACATAGTGTACATGCTTGGAGCATGGGACAACTATTGTTTTAAATTCAAGAATAAAGTTGATAGCTGAAACAGTATACAATGAATAATGTGTAATCATATGGTGATAAATAAAAGGTGTTTTATTTATGTTCAAAGAGTTGATACCATATTGGATTCAATTATTATTGTGTTTCACTTTGCATGTTTTGACTTCCCGAATAAACTGGGTTATTCTTCCGGAATGACTAAGTTATTCAAACCATCCACAGTCGGTCATATTTTGGAAGTAGATATGAATTAAGACTGTCATGATGGGTTGTAGAGGTCTAAGGTGTTGGACAAGGCTACAACAATCATGAGTGCTCATAAGTTCTGAGTATTGGATTCAACCCGCGCTCATTGGAATCACTTCATGGATTTTATCACGAGTGATCATGAGACGATAATATCTTATATTCTTCAAACCTAGAAATATGAGTTGTTACTATGAGTTGATAGTACATTGATTGCACGAAACCGCATTTGGTAACTCTGTGCTATAAAACGTGCTTTTGTGTATGATTCAACAAGTAGTAGAACAAGCCATATGAGTCGAAGTTTATCCGTTCCTTTTACCTTCGGGATAAAAGCGATATCTGTGGGCCCCTCGATGATTTGATGATGACAAATGGAAGTGCTCGGCCGGGCCAGGACTGATTTGATTTGTTCAATTAGTCAGTCGTCATAAATCGGAAATCGGGAAACAACAAATGGACAGAGAGAATGATTATAATCCATGTCCCAGTCCATATGATATCTAGAATGGAGGAATATATGATCCCTTATCTAATGGACAAGTCACTGACAAAGGTCAGAGTTCATCTACAAGGTCAGAGTTCGACAAAAGCTTTTGAGAGCTACGATTGCCAGTTGGTTCCTGAAGTCATACGCAATAATAGTTTTAGACTTATCCAAGTGGGAGACTGTTGGATTAATGTCTAAGTCCATAACTATATTTGGTAAGACTTGACCCGACCCGGCATGGTCCATTTGGGTTGCATACCATCATGCACTTGAATGAGAGAAATAAGACACTTATGGTTATTAATATATTATAAGTTCTAGTATATTAATAATAAGAATAATAAGATTATTTAATTAGTATTGATCAAGAATTAATCTAGGATTAATTAAGTGATCAAAAGAAGACTAATTAAATATATGGGTTGATTGTGTAAATCATCCATACTTGTATAGTGGGCTAATGCTCCATGGATAATCAAGTTGGGCTAAAACCCATAGGATGGTCCATGGATGCTCCATGGTGTATTTGTACCCATGGATCCAAGGAAATGGAAAGCCATGACAATTAAGAGTTTACCCTAATTGTGTAACTATATAAGCATCTTATTATTGAGGAAAAATCGGCCACTAGAGATAGTGAAGAAAGGGCTAGCCGATTTTGAAGAGTGTAGAATTCTCTCAAGTCATTCCAAGTGTTTTGATGATTGTGATTCCATTTGAGGTGTCACACTTGGGGCACTAGGCACTCAAGCTACATGAAGATTGTCTACACCAAAGAGGTATGTATTCTATCTTGCTATAGTCATTGTTTTGTATGCTAGATTAGGATAATACCTTGGAAGTTCTTATTTGCATGTATAATAGAGAAAACATAGATCCAAGGTATTTAGGGTTGCATGTACACTTAGGAAGTGTTAGAATGCTCAAAACCCAACACTTATACCATCCACGGAAGGCCAACGTGGTGGCCTATGCTTTGAGTCGCAAGACGGCGGATTACTTGATTGGGAATGTTTGTTTGAGGATGACAAAGATCTCTCCATTGTTGGATATGATAAAAGAAGCCCGGGTCGAGGGTGTGAAGAAAGAGAGCAGGAAGATGAAGCGGATTCGGGGTTAGTATCCCTTGTTTGTTCGGAATAGCCGAGGTCTTCTGACACAGTGTGGTCAGGTGTAGGTACCGGTGACTGGAGGAGTGAGACATAAGATATTGGAAGAGGCACACAAGTCCAAGTTCTCTATACGTTCGGGGGCTATGAAAATGTATAGTGATCTGAGACTGAGCTATTGGTGGCCTTTCATGAAGCGGGAGATCGCTTGGTTTGTGGAGGGGTGCTTGACCTACAGGAAGGTCAAGGCCGTACATCAGTGACTACATGGAAAGGTTCAGCCAATACCCATTCCCATGTGGAAGTGGGAAGAGATCACTATGAACTTAATCGTGAAGTTACCAAGGACAACAAGGGGTGTGGACGCCATACGGGTGATTGTGAACAGGTTGAATAAGATCTAGTGCCCAATTTATTCCGATCCCCGAGAGTATATCCGCTGAGAAATTGGCGGATATTTATGTGCGAGAAGTGGTGGCTAGACATGGGGTGCCAGTGTCAGTAGTCTCTGACAGAGATGTTTGATTTACATCTAGATTTTGGAAGAAGTTCCACGAGGAACTGGGCACTCAGTTGCACTTAGCACATCATACCACCCCTAGACCGATGGCCAGAGTGAGAGGATGATCCAGACACTTGAGGATATGCTTCGGGCATGTGTGTTGGATTTTGGAGGGAGCTGGGATTCATACCTCCCATTGGCAGAGTTTTCATACAACAACAGTTACCATGTTCGTATTAACCGACCACCGTTTGAGATGTTGTATGGTCGGAGGTGTAGTACCCCTGTTTGTTGGGGCAAGGTAGGGCACTGGGTCATAGGGAGCACCGAGGTGGTGTTCAAGACGGCCGAGTTGATCCAGCAGGTACGTGACTGGCTATGAGTCGTGCAAAGCCGTCAGAAAAGCTATGCTAACCGGCGGCGATCGGATCTTGAGTTCCAGGTGGGGGACTTTGTGTTGCTAAAGGTGTCGCCATGGAAGAGAGTCATCAGGTTTCAGAGAAGAGGCAAGTTGGGGCCATGATATATCGGCCCATTTAGGATTTCAGCCCGAGTAGGCAAGGTGGCCTATCATTTGGATCTGCCGGATGAGCTTAGCCAGATACACAACACCTTCCATGTGTCACAGCTTTGGAAGTGTTTCATAGACGATGCCACGGTCGTTTCTTTGGACGACATTCAGGTGGACGAGAGCCTAAACTACATTGAGAGGCCTGTTGCGATTCTAGATAGCAAGACCAAGGTTCTTCAGAACAAGGAGGTGAAGCTAGTAAAGGTGCAATGGCAGCCCCGAAGGGGCTCTGCATGGACAAGGGAGCCGGAAGATGACATGCGAGATCACTACCCGGACTTATTTGGGTCAGTAGACTTCGAGGATAAAGTCTAGTTCAAGTGGGGGAGATTTGTAACACATGTTCCAAGTATTATTTGATTTATCTGATTTTTAGTGTTTTGTGCATGGACTCGGTGAGGTCGGAAGCTCCAACTCATCAAGTAGAGATCATTATGAGGACGCGATTTTAAATCCTACTTGACGAGTCGGAAGGCCCCGACTCGACGAGCAGACACTATAAATAGAAACCCTAATTTTCAAGGGTTTGTACCATATTTAAAGAGCTTATGGCTCATTTGTAGCCTCCTTTATCATTCTTACAGTCCAGAAAGAAACCCTAGCCGCATTTTGGTGCTTCCTTGAGTGCATGTGAGCCTTGGAGAGTGGAACTTATGATTTTGAGAAGGAAACTTGAGGGTTGAGGAGATTGAAGAGAGGAGAAGGCTTTGGATCCGACATTTACTTGTTGTTAGCATCCATTTAGAGGTAAAAGTTGCTAACTTGATCTCTATTTTCTTAGATCTCCTTTTATGGAAGAATATGGTCACTTTTGGTGCAAAATGGGGTCATACTCGGATTTGGCATATAACACAAGGATATGGTTCCAGATCTAGACATCTCTAGGTTCTCAATGACATAAAGTTTCTCACTTTATCCAGCTTAGTCCCTTTCCATGCACTAAAACCTTATAGAAAGCTTAGTTTTGGTGTTTTAGCCTTGGGAGGCCTTGCATGCACATAAAGTTTGCATCTTTACATGGTATATGCACTAGGGGAGGGTGGATCTAAAGTTTGGGACCTTAGATCCCATTAGAAAGGACTGAACACAAAAGGAGTGAAGGAAATCGTCAAATCCATTAGTCGACTCGACGAGTCG
Organism: Lactuca sativa; assembly: GCF_002870075.4. Taxonomy (NCBI): domain Eukaryota; kingdom Viridiplantae; phylum Streptophyta; class Magnoliopsida; order Asterales; family Asteraceae; genus Lactuca; species Lactuca sativa. The sequence continues at coordinate 231,060,880 of NC_056624.2, forward strand.
GGGTAGGGTTTACCCGTTTTTGAGTTTCCGAACGAGCTCAGTGAAGGATTAGAGTGTTGGTCTGAATGAACTTTGGTTTTCTAGACATTGGATGAACTCGACAAGTCACTTAGGTGACTCGGCGAGTTGACTCAAGATTTAGTGGAATGGACTCGGGAGGAACTCGAAGAGTTGTTGGATGCACTCGACGAGTTGAGGTCAACATGGACTGTTGACCTTGACCAGGGTTGACTTTGAGGGTATTTATGGTATTTCAAGATTGTGACATGTTAATCACATGATGATTATAGGCAGTTGAGTTAGAGCAGTGCGTGGGATTTATCTGATCTTAGTTTGTCAGTTCAACATTCGAGATAGTTAAGACCATGTGGGGGTTCCCATGGCATGAGTTAAGACCACGTGGGGGTTCCAGTGGCACTAGGTGTAACACTCTGGAGGGTTTCCATGACCTCCTTATATGTTGTATGCATGGCTTATGTGATATATGTAGCTTTTATAGCTAATATGATATGTGTTATGTGGATTGTGTGTGGGGTATGCTCTATGGGACTCACTAAGCATTAGCTTACATTTTGTGGATTTGTTTCAGGTACATCTGAGCCTAACGACAAGGGCAAGGCTTGATAGCACGACGTGTACTCTCTCTCAGGCGTTTTTATGGGAACTCTGATGATTTGAAATAAAATTGTATTTGATATGAATTTTGAAAACAATTGTATTTGGGATTTCATGGTTTGGGGAAAGTATTTTGGTTAATCAAAAATGAAAATTTTCTTTTGAAAATTGGGTCGTTACACTTTGTCAAAAGACATGTTGAGTTTTTCTAGTCACTCCATATATCTATGCACTCTTTGCACATGATTTCTAACAGATTCTCCATCCTTCAGTTTGCAAGCGATTAATGCCTTGACGACCTTGTACCTCTCTTGACGTGCTTTCTTGTGAAATTTTCTTGCAATATCCAATAATATCTCATATGGCCAATAGTCCTCATAGAACTTTTGCAACTCAAGTACCATGGTTGTAACCATTATGCAAGCAACCTTTGTTGCATCATTGTAGTGTTGTTTATAGGCAACTTGTTCCTCTAGAGTAGTAGTTGACTCATCGATTTTGAGTAGAGGTTTATCTAGGACACATTCTTTGACCTCATATCGCAGAGTCATTTTGAGATTTCACATTCATTCCATGTAGTTTGGACCATATAATTTCTCTTTAGATAGGATTAATAGTAGACTGAAGTTCGAGTTGTTGTTGCTGGAGGTTTGAGCTGCAGCATCACCAGTAGAAGTAGACATTTATAGAAGAAGAAACATTTTAGTTAGTTGATATTAATTCCTTAGTATTTTTACCCATAATAAATATTCATGGCTAGGATCCAATATAACAATTCACATCTACGAAGAGGGATGTTTTGCGAATTTATGAAGGTAAGTAAAACAATTCATAAATTTCAATATATGAAATCCCAAGATCTTTTGAGATTCATTGAATCTATCACTGGCATGTTTAATCTCATATTATGCTCTTCTATTTGTGACTGTGATGCCGAGGATCACAACCAATATATGAATAACCATGCAAACACACTTGTCAACCTCGATGTCATTTATTATTTCTAATTAATGTGCCGATTAACCAGACATGCTCCATTAACAATGATAATTTTCGATATGCCTATCATTTCTATTTAAAGTCCCTATTATTGTACCGGTTAACCACACACTCTCTATTAACGATATATAAAGCATGATGTGTGTTTTCATGGATTAGCATATTTTTCACATTTTTCCTAAAGTAACTAGAATGAGATTTTTAAATAAGATTCTAGTACTTTGTATCATGATACTGTTAATGAGGTTATGTCCTATCAAACTCATTCTCCTAACGACCTCCCACCATACAAGGGAGCGATGAGTGAGAGTGGACACCCACTTAACGGCTATTTTATAGGTTGCTTCCTTATACCCCCTTATAGTATGACTTCGTGAATGATGCATACTAGCGATTCGACTGACTTATTCTTAAATGTATAGTAATTAAATTTTAATTTATATATATATATATATATATATATATATATATATATATATATATATATATATATATGAGGTTGGCTAAAAAGACACCCCAATTTTCCATTTAGACAACCTATTTGATTTTTAAGGTTTTTTTTATTGGTTGAATTTGTATATTTTTTTTGAAGAAGTAAATTATAAATAGTTTATTAGAGATTGACTTTTAATAAAAGTGTTCATAGGGTGTCTAAGGGGTGTCAATTTAGCAACACCCTTATATATATATATATATATATATATATATATATATATATATATATATATATATATATAAGATGTATTTTAAAACATTTCAAAATAGAAGGTTTAAACTTTTAATTATCTAAATTAAACTTTTTAATTCAATTAAATTTAAAACAACTATCATTTAATCTTTATCTTTTAATTAACTATTAATTAAATTAATTAAAAAGCATTTATGGATTAAATAATTATTTACTATTAAACAATTAATTAAATAATTTAAATTTAATCATAATCCATTACCTTATCTTGTTGGATTAGGTGTCTAAGCCCAGAACTATAATTGGTATGTATTTGATTTGATTGTAGCATGCTCCTTTTGGGTTGCCTTGACCATAGCAACCGGACATGATGAGTTTTGGAGTAAGAGGTTATTTAATGGTTTATTAATATATTATAATAGTAATATATTAATTGAGAAATCATATTATTTAATTAGTATTGATAAGAAATTATTTTGGAGTTAATTTAGTGATAAAAAACAGATTAAAAGAACGGGGACTAATTATATAAATCGGTGATAGTTGTAGTTTGGGCTAATGAACGTCATTGATAAGGGGTAGATGAAAATCTATGGGAAGACCATAGAGTTTTCGTCTAAGGCCTATCATATGGGGGTCTATAGATTGCTTAAAGACTCATATTAGGGTCTCCCTCATTCTTTGCTTGTGGTGTTTGTGACTCCATTAGAGGTGCAACGTTTGGGGCACTAGACTTTTGGAGGTCAAGGTGAAGTGTGGATTGCTTGTTACTTCTAGCTAACAAGAAAGGTATTCATCTAAACCCTAATATGAATAGATTCCGATTTTATATCTGAGAAATAGGGTTCTTGCTTTGGAAATTAATTTGCATGTATAACTTGAGAAAAACCTAGATCCAAAGCAAATAGGGTTGCATTTGCACATAGGAGTGTTGTAATGCTCAAAACCCATCAGTGGTATCAAAGATTAGGTTGTTTTTTGTTATATATGATGCAATTGTAATTTGTTCAAAGTAGAATCAAAGTTGTTTCACTCACTATCTGTTGAACTTGATGAGTTCAAAGATGAACTCGACGAGTCCATGCCCTGACTAGACAAGTTGTTTTGTCTGTTGGCCGATTTTTCGGATTTCAGATGTCTGGCTCAAACAACGCTTCTAGCTCGAACTCCAACTCCACTGTTACAGGTTTTCTACTAACAGGAGTAATACTTATAATAAGTTTAAAAAGTATTATCTTTGTATGAATAACAATAGCTGAAATAGTGTTTACCATGAGTCTTTAAAATCCAAAATGTATCTTTGTATAAGTAAATCCATACTTAAAGAACGTGTTCGTAATAAACCTTGAATATGTTTGAAAACCATACTATACTATTACATAAGTAATTCCATACTTAAAATAGTTTTGAAAGCAACCAGGTACATGGCTATACTGATATATATATATATATATATATATATATATATATATATATATATATATATATATATATATATATTCTAGTTAATGTTTTAGTGAATCCTATAACTGAGCTATATGACTTGAGTATACCCCCTTACAATGTTTCATTGCACGTTGTAGTAAAAATTATAGACACCTATCACTCGCTTCGATTGATCGGTTGAGGGTTGTAGCTAGCAACCGTAGGTGGGGATGTCAACCCTGTATAGATCTATACATATGTATGTCGCTCCAAAAATTAATGGTTATAGTACATGAATAAACGTTATGTACATGAATAATGAACATATGTACATGAATAAACGTTGTGTACTTAAACCTATAAATGAACATACATTACAATAATAGCTTGAATCCTTGAAATACTACAAAATTTTATATTGTGCTTGTTATAATTTACAATGTCAGATAAAAGTCATATAATTTTGTATAATGTAGTATTTGTTGTGTGAAATGGTTATTTCATGATAAAATAATCATAACACGTATACGAAAAATTTACACTAGTTTATTTATAACAATATGGTAGATTGTTAAATAATAGTATTTTTATAAACTATGTTTATTGTATTTTCGCATAAAAAGGAAATTGATTTGTATAAACAAATTATTTAGTCACATGTATCCCCCCCACCCCCACCCGAAATAATTAAAATATTAAAAAGGCCGTAAGAACTCACATTCATAGTGTGAGTTTGAGTTGTTCGGAGTTTGTTAATTTTTGGGAAGCTTGACGTGAAAACCACAAATCCACCAATCTTGAACTTTGAAACACTCTCGGGACCGTTTCGTAACAAATACAAACTATTGGGGGTTGTTTGGTAACTTAATTAACCGAAGTGGGACTGATTTGGTAAAAATAATTTCAAAGGAGGGGCTAAAATAGTTATTTTTATTCGAAGTTTAAAGATTGGGATTTATTTTGCTAAAAATTACCAAGTGATGGGCTGTTTGTGGATAAATGGAATCACCTTTTGGGGACTGGACCAATTTTAAATAACGAATTTAACAGTGGGGGCATTATAGTCATTTCATAAAATGACTTCAACTTAGGGCACATAAGTCCCGTGTTTCATTCGATCGGTCAAGGAAGGGAAACAATATATGAACCAATATGATACAATACACGAATCTTGCAAACCATAGGGAACGCAAAGGCAGCAAAAATTTCGATCCGGTGGTTCATCCGTTCGAAGACAGGAAAAGGAAAAAGGGAGACTCAATCGATCGGGAAGGAGAACGTCGTCTCCGGTGTTTGACGAGGCCGAAGGGGAAAAAGTTCGAAGCGGCGGGGGAAGAGGCGTATGAGGGTAGCGGCGTCGTTTCCGAGGTTTGGTCGAACCGAAGGAAGAGAAGAGGCAGAAGTAGCGGGCATTCCCTCTTTCCCGTCCGGTTTCCAGGTGCGAGGAAAAACGAGGTCCAAGCGGGCAAAGCAGTCAGCGATGGTAATGGGGGTTTGGACCTGCTGTGAAATCGGGGAAGAAAAGGCGCGACTAAGAGCGATGTGAGGGGTTCGATCAGTGGGAAAGAAGGGTTCGATTGGGGCCGAAGAGAAGGAAAGAGGGGGAGGCAGCGAGGCTGCTGGGGCCTCGGTGGTTGCTCTCGGTTATTTGCGATCCATCGGCAGAATGGGAGAAGTACACATCGAAGATTGCAGGTAAGTGGACGGGGCTTCTGGGATGTTTGTTTTTATCATGAATCTATAGATTGAACAAATTAGATATTTTGGGTTTTGCTTTTGACAGAAAATCGATGGGGAAAAGGATTGTTTCATTTGGTGTTTGATTTTTGACAGGGGAAAGAACGAGGGGGAGGAGGAGGAAGGTGATGGGTTTTATGCATAAGAAACATTCCTATGTGCTCATACAAACTCTAATGCTTGGATCTAGGTTTCACTATTGAACATGCTTTGATTCCAAGACTTACAAACCCTAATCTAGCATATAAACAACATAACTAACATATAGAATCAGATCTAGATGTTTACCTATTCAATTGTTGGCTTAGATCTTGTATATCTTCTTCTTTTGAGCCTAGAGTCACAAATGCAACTCCTCTAATGGTTCACAAACCCCACAAGCAAGAAGGCAATATGAGAGAGGAAGAGGGATGCTAGAATTCGGCCTAGGATACTCTTGGAATCAAGTGGTAGCCGAATTCATGCCCTAGGGGTCATATTTATAGTTACAGATTACTAGGGTTTCACTCTAAACCCTAATGGACAGCTTAACCACCAAGCAACCCATGGAACCTTCTGGAATAAGGCCCTTGGACGAAAATATGATGGTTACCCATCATAATTTCGTTCCCCCTTAAGCCCATTAGGTTTCCTTAACCTAAAACTCAACTATCACACATTTGACAGTTTATACCCCTTTATTCAATTAATCTCTTTTGACCACTAAATTAATTCTTAATTAATTTATGACCAATACTAATTAAATAAATATGATTTCTCCTTTAATATATTATTCTTATAATATATTAATAAATCATAATACTCTCTCTTTCTCCTTAAATTACCTTGTCAAGTTGCTATGGAGAAGGCAACCCAAAAGGACCATGCACAATCGGGTCAAGTACATACCAAATATAGTTACGGGCTTAGACACTATTCCAACAGAATGTACAGTCGCTTGTTCTTCTTCTTCTTTGGCTGAAGATCCATATACGGCAAGGAAAGAAGAAGATATCATCTTTTTGAATAGATTTCAAAGTACTTTTATTTGAGTTTGAAGATCAAAGAAGATCTGATCATATCAATCTTACATGATTTTGGATTGTACTGAATTTGGCTGTGAAAGGAAAGAGTGTTTGTGTGTAAAATTGGGTGAGAAAGAGTGTATGGGTGTTTGGATTAGCTTTTTACTTATTCTTTTTTGTTTTGGGAATAAGCAATCCTCCTTAATAAATGAAGGTTTTTTTTGCCACATGTCAATCTCTTATGAGTTTTGACACTTGTCATTTTGTGATATTTTTGAATAAATGTTTTTTCCATTTGTCATTTTTCTTATTTTTTTATTTACTTAATTAACACATCATATTTACATCTTAATTAATAATTGTCTTAATTAAAAATAATCAATAAATTACAATATTACAACTCATTTAATATGTTTCCTTTTAAATTCAAATTTAAATAAATTTTTGTTTAAACCTTCATATTTAATTTCTTTTTATTTTATCCAACTCGTATAACATACGGGTCTCACAACTAGTAAATAATAAACATAAGGGGAGAGATGCTTATTAAAATTAGTTTATTTCGCTCCATAAGTTGGATTTTATCCAAACACTCAAATTAGCTTATCGTGGGAATAAGCAATAAACACTTTTTTTTTCTATCCAAACACCCCAAGAGGGTGTTTGGATTAGATTTTTAGCTTATTGCTTATAGCTTATTTATGGTGGGAATAAGCAATAAGCATGAGGAGGAATGCTTATTAAAATTAGCTTATTTAGCCTAATAAGTTGGATTTTATCCAAACACTAAAATTAGCTTATTGTGGGAATAAGTAATAAACACATTTTTTTTCCTATTCAAACACCCTCTAAATTGTCACACTTCCATTTCCCTATATTTTTTGTGCTTGACATGCTAAGCCTAGGTGTCATGAAAAAAAAACTTAAAAATCCTATGTGGCAACATACTAAAAGTGTTATCACTTCCTTTAGCTTAATACATACACAAATACATGTATAAAATGTATGTTATTACTCAAATACTTGTAACACTTGATTCTCATATATATATATATATATATATATATATATATATATATATATATATATATATATATATATATATATATATAATGAATACATATACATTATATGTAAATGGAATTGTTATTAAAATACTTAAAATTACATTACACGCACTTGATTTAGAAAGTCTTTGACCTTGCTTACTTCTTTCACTCAAAAACACATCAAACATGAACTAAAAGAAAAATACAGCTATTAACAATAACAATTAAGTTAAAAGTTGCTTCCACACTTTTATCTTTTACAAAAATCACACTAAAGAGTTTCTTAGGTTTAATTATGGAGAAAAAAAATTAAAATATATAAAGAAATACAAATCAACCGATCACAACAAACTTCATACTTTCTCTCTCCTCTCTCTTCTCGCTACACTCATGACATCTCTTTCTTAGCACCCTCCTTGACATAAGGTAGGGAGTGATGTAGCACCTTTAGCGCTTTCATTAACACCTCCCTTGACACCTCCACTCCCTTTATGTGACAACCCGAAATTTCCATTTTGAACAAAACCATATCAAACCAATAGAAGTTAGAATAGTTACAGTGAAATTCCAGACTTTGGGCATAAGTTTGACAAATTTTCAGGATTTACACTTAAGGAGATATCAGGAGAGTGGATGCACTAGGGTTTTGTGCAACACTGTTATTCCAATACTCTAGGATATTATAGTTCATTCCGGGAATAAAAATATTTTCTGCCAAAAATCCCAGGACTATATATAGAAATCTGAACCATATTCATTCATTAGTTACATTTCCAACTAGAGAAAAGTCAATTTCTCTCTCACGGATCTTCGGGTTTTTATCCCAAATTGTGAGTATTTCTATCTAGTTGTATTATATAGCTTAGATTGTGTTTAATAACATCAAAATCATGTCAAAACCCCAAGATTCAGGAGTTTACCGCCCAAGAACACTTAGAGAGTAAACTCCTTTTTAAGGGCCAAAAGTGTGTTCAATGTCCCTCAAAGCCTTGGAACTCAAACTAGAAGCCTCCGTTACATGTTTTAGACCACAAAACAATTAAGAATCAAGGCTAGAAGTGAGTTCACGGCCAAGGAAGTTCTTGGGCCGTGAACTCCATTTTTAAGTGTCAAAATGCCTTAAAAACCCCCCTTAAGCCAAGAGACTAAATTGGACATGTACCTAAATGAGTTTAGGATTAGCAAACACTCTTAGAACACCAAGAGTAAGGTGTTCACGGCCCAAGAAGTTCTAGGGCCATGAACTCCATAAAATGGTGCCAAATGGTGCCATAAACTCTTCTAAAGCCTAGTACAAAAGCCTAGTTTAGTTCCTAGTTAATTTAGGGACTTGAAAACACCATAAACATCCTCCCAATGGAGATTACGACCTTAATCTCCAAGGGATATGGTCCCAGGGCCGTGAACTCCTCAAAGGAGTTAAAAGGAAGCCCAAACACTTGTTTAAGCCTTGAAGCAATTCACCACTTGAGTTGTAATAATGTTAGGCTTCATTTAGGAACCTTATTGAGAGTTTACGGCCAGGAGTTTACTCCCCTGGGCCGTAAACTCCAAAACATATGGTCTTTTGACCATAAACTCCCATAAGAGGTCTTGCACTCCTTTGTTGCAACCCATTAGCCTCCTAGCACTTGACCAAAAGTGTTTTCCTTGCAATAGGATGTTTATACATGTTTAATTAGTGTTATAATCACTAATTGTTTATATACATATGTCTTCATATGTAATTAGGACCATTGTGTGTGTCTAAAGTCTTCACTTGACACCTAGCAGTCCTACCTCTTCGGTTCATTCGTGTCACCCACAACAGGTGAGTTCATACCCCTTAATCATTGTTTTAACTGTTTTTAAATGTTTTATTGGGGGGGGGGATACAAGTAGAATCATGCTAATTATTATATCAATCACATGTGATTAATAAGCAGCATTCAAATGATTGGCTACTCATTAGTCGTTTTATCAAACCGTTTCATTTAAATGTTTTTCATAAACACTTTATGTGTTTAAAACTCCTTATTACACTGTACATTTTACTCTGTATGTTTTATTTCAAACTTATTTACAACTGTGTTTCAAACAAATGTTTATTTATACTTAAACTGTTTTATCAAACCCATGCCGTCAAACCGTTTTATAGATTGACATCTAGTAGATCTTTTCTTAGATGATAATTATGTTCAAAGGTTTTACAAAACTTATTTTATGCTTTTATATTATCAATTGCATGCCTATATATGTATAGATATATAAGAAATGTTTAAAAGACTTAGGAAGGCTAGCCACCCTATTTCCTTTTCCTCGATTTAGATGTGGTCTGGTGGGATATCGGGTATCCGTCTGAAGGTCGTTTATATATTAGTTATATATCATATGTACATATATAGTCATAAAGGCCCTTTTAGTTCATCCAATGCCCTTGGGTAGCAAGGGTATACATCCATGTCCATACGTACCAATTAGATTGCTAGTAAACTACCATAGGGGTAGTTTAGGAAGATACTAGAACTATTACTAGAACACGATATCATACAATGAGTCAGTTCATTCATGAGTCTATACTTGCTAGATAGAGAGCACGTAAATTATAGTACATTACTATACTTGTTAGATAGAGAGCACGTACATTACAGCTAGAACAGTTCAGTACATTACATATACATGAATACGTTAACAAAATTGTGATCCACTGTATTGGAGCATGCCTTCAATGTCATGGCCCGAGTTGTAGCCGGATTCTCTTGGAGGGAGAGCGTGAGTTTGCGTATAGATCTATACTGGATTGACTATCCTACACCTTGTTGCTAGCTACAGCCGGACCTGCAAGTCTGCGGGTGCCAAACGTCATTTTTTTTACGACCTACATTTGTCGTTGTTATCCAGTCGATAGTATGGTACAATTAATCACATGATACCTTAATATAAATCCGATTTAAGGTTGTTAGTACAACAATAGTTCTTATAGCACTACACTACAGTACTACATTAATTTTCCCTTTACATATATTTAGTGATCCTTTCACTTAAGCATTAAATGTAAAAACTATATTTTGTTAATGATAGTTAGACTTAGGAAAATTTCACACTTTTACAAGAAAACGTACATTCAGAACAGTTAGGTCTTGGTAGAAGACTCCCTTTTATAACAGTAGGAATCATAGGGATTTCTAGGGTTTTTCAAACGTTTACAGTTGTTTTACAAACATTTTCAATACTACAGTTCTTATACATACAAATACTTACATACAAATTAAGACACTAAAATACTTATGATCTCACCAGCTTTAAAGCTGATACTCTCTTTCAAAATTACTTGTATCCTCAGGTCATCAATAGACAGTTACCGATGCAAGGTTTAGAGAAGATGGAGCTTGTTCAAGACTCATCTTTCATTTTGATTTATGCTTTAGTGTTTATCAAAATTTGACAGAACACACTTGTATAATAATTATTTTATTAATGCAATGGATGATGTTGTTGCTTGTTTACTACTTTACATTGTTGTGATACTGTACATGACGTCCTCCGCCCCAGAACGTTTCCGCCATTCTTGGTTTTGGGGTGTGACAGATTGGTATCAGAGCATTGTTTATAGTGAATTAAGTATATCAACCCATAAAAGATATACTAACTATAAATACATAAAGGATTAAAAATACTCTGACCAAGAGTTTATACCTTAAATAATAAAATATTTAATTAGGTATACGTGTTGCATTCATACTAAAATCAATGTCACTAGGACAGTACAAAAGAATTACGACTATTGGGCAACACAAGTGGGCTTAAAGACATATGGTCAAAACTAGGAAGATATAGCCTGATCACCTATATTCTCCGAGGGTTGACTAGCATGTGCCTAAGTGTAGTTGTGTTGTTGCAATAAATCTAAAATGTTACCAACCCTACCACAATGAGAACAGTAGAACATAACATTAAACTTAAAATACTATAGGAGTATTTGGTGTTACTATAAGTACGTTATACTTGAGAACTAAAACGGGATCTTCATTACTAAGTTGATAGTTGCTAAGTGGATACACTAAGGATATATGTAATTAGGATGTTATAGACTTAGAATCTGTGAAATTTTACTTTACCCCGATTCTATGTGAATTTGGAGTTAAGGTCACATATTCGAAGGCCTATCCTGTTTCGATTACATATAACTGGTATGCACTTCACAAATAGCAATGTAACTAATGAAGATTTTCTAAATAATTATCTAGATAGTTCGTCTAATAATTATTTTCTTACCCCAATTCTCGCGTAGATAACATGGCTGGACTCCATCCCCACGGCAACCCGTACCTCCCGAATGAGGTCATTGCTGGATGGTTTGAAGAAGAACCAGAGAATGATCATCCTATTCCTTTGAATGATCACCATGATGAAAACCTTTCGAACAATGCTAACTCCGAACCAGAGGTTGAGAACCTACCCCAAGCAGCTCCCTTTCCAATTCCTAACCTCTGTCCGGCTTTTCATGGCCTGACGCCTGAGTGGGTGGAATGCTTGGAAACATGGAGCCAAGGACAAGATCAAACCATGCCATTCGATGGTGACTGAAGCTTTTATGACCTGAGCAATGGGGGCTCAGCAGACATAATCTTGCCAATCTTGGTCCGTAGAGTGGCCCGAAATGAGATTCAAGGCAGGACAGCCCTACATCAGATTACCGAAGTGGTCGCCAATGCGAGAATGCATACCCTCCGCACCATTCGTCTCGAAGACGCTCATGAGAGATCAGAGAGAAACCATGAAACCCTGCTGCAAGCACTGACTGAATCACGAGCCGAAGTCATAGAACTCCGAGTACGCCAGAGGGTGTACGAAAGACACCTACTTGACGTGGAACGTCAACTGGCTGAGCTGAGAGTTCACCAGAGGGATGACCGTCGCCAGTAGTAGACGCTTTACTTTATTTTCCTTGTTAAAAGGAATCGTTTTCTGTCTATGCTCGATGTGGCATTTTCTATGAAATTATCTTGTACTGTAAGTACTTTGGTTAGGTCTTTATGCTGTCAAGGACTATCTTCTCTAGATATGATGTAAGACCTTTTTGCAAGGTCATTTTCCCGAACTTTTACGTCATGAATATCAAAGATATTGACAGTCGGATAACTTCTGTGTCATTTCCTTTATTCAAGTACTCTCATCATACTTTCATTTGGAGTCTATCTGAAACCTGCTTTAGTCAAGTCATTGGACTATAGTGATTTAGCTCCGGAGACATTTCCATGTCTCTTTTAGTGGTTGGATCCTGTTATTCACCAACCCACGATACCTCGGCTTGAACGACAAACGTCTTGAGACCATTCTACAAACCCACTTCCATTCCGTACTAGGACTACATCATAGGGATGTAGGTCAACCCTTCGAGAACATACTCTTACTCTTTGCTTGAGCAATCGAAGTACATCTAGGGTTAGCTAGAATCGCTCACAAAATCCTTATCTTTCATGTTACAGAATCATGTCGTCATCAGGGAGCAATCAGTCAAACAACGAAACCTCCGCTTTTCCTATGGACGCCGCTACCTTTCAAACCGCAGTTACAGCTGCTGTGATGGCTGCCGTGACAGCTGTCCTTGCACACCATAGTGCTATCAGCACAATCAATGCTGATGATGGGGTTGAGGTTGCCAATCGTGGTATCCATCCAGGAAGTCATCAAACGGTAATAGTCGCAGGCTTGCAAAGCTGAAAAGCAGAGAACAAGAAACGAAAGCGTCAAACCCAGAAAGAACGCAAGAGATCCCAAAGGCTGGCTATGCAACAACAGCAAGTGGAAACTCCTACCATCCCCGTACCGAGCAGGCCATACGAGGGAAAACTCCCGAAGTGTGATAGGTGTAGTTTCCATCATCATGGGGCTTGCCATGAGATGCAATGTTGCAATTGCCTAAACATAGGGAACCATGCTTGTAACTGTGGAGCACCAGCACGACCCATCACTCAAGTCCCTGTCATCGGGACTGACCCTGCACACAAAAGTAGTGATAAAACCGAACGCTTTAGGAAGCAATATAAGGGAACGTTTCCAAGGTGTAGTAGGTGTGGCTATCATCATAATGGAGCCTGCCGGGTATTGCAATGTACCAATTGTAACAGACTGGGACACATTGCTCGTTTCTGTAGAACTACCTCCACCACTGGAGCAAACATAGTTTGTTATAGTTGTGGTGAGGCAGGGCACTATTACAGAAATTGTCCAAAAGAGAAGATTAACGAAAACAACCGTGTCCCTATGACTCCCACTCGACACTTCACTTCCACCACCATTGTTGGTGCTGTCCAGATATATCACAAATGCGGTGAAATTGGACACCTCAAGAAGGATTTCCCGATAGCGAAGAGCTCGGGTACTGATGGGAAGATTCTCAGGATCACAGCTGCAGGAGAAACTACGTCGGACCCTCGTTAATGTAATTTAAGCATTTCGTTGTAACAGACTTATAACCCATACAAAACTAGTGCAACTAGAGTCTTACCTTTTGTGAAATCCTGTCTGTATAAGGATGCTCGTGTTGCGTATACTTGTCTTTTGTAGTATGCCTTATTCGCAGCATTAGTCTTGTAGTAAATCTAAAGTACTGTAAATCTGTTCATGGTTGCACGGTTGTGTTTTGTCTGTAAACGTCTTATGTTCAAATCTAATGTCTTTAAGTTTCAGTATGATTCTGACATTATCATACAACTAGGTTCGATTTGAATCCGCACCATACCAGCTTCATACGTACATCTCTTTCTTCGAAATCGCCTTTCCAGCGAAGCCGACATATCATAATACCGAAGTACTCATGAGTGGAGTACCTCTTAGTTCGTCTCTTTTCCGAAGAAATCCACAAAGTACCACTCGTACAGTACACCAAGTTCAATCCAAAGATCCATACGGTTGATCTATCGCTGAAGAATGTATACATAGAGGCGATATGTAATCAAGGTTCTACATGTTTAGAATTGATGATTCCGCTTTAACTTCTTTTTCCTTGATAGGATGTGAGCTTAAAGAAGAATCAGTTATTCTACTCCCTTTTCAATCTTAATTATATACGACTCGGATACACGAGATTGTGATTGTGAAACCATGTATGAATTCTAATATGAACTTCAGGACGGAGAACTACCCAAGCCTACGAGTAATCGCATCGTCATGTGAACAAACTCAGAACCCAGTAGGACCCTTGTAAACAGATCGCCCTATAGTCTAAACACCTACGGAGATACCAGAACAGTACAGAAAACTTAGCGAACTACACAGAAACAGAATTAGAAGACTAGGCTTCTCACCCTGGAGAACCCCGGTCATATTCTTCCAGAGATCGACGGATTGCATCGTATGTACCTCGGATATCGAGGACTCCGTGAAGATTTTTCATTAGAAATCATTATCTCTGCCTCGCATAGATGAAATGGTTGAGCAAACGCAAGGAAAGAATTACTTTCAGAAATGGATCTGAGATCCGAATATCACCAGTTCGAGTGTTAGGGAAGGATGTTCGGAAGGCTATCTTCCGAACTCGATGCGGACACTTCGAGTCCGTAGTGATACCCTTCAGATAGGACCAATACGCCTATAGTTTTCATGAGCTAAATGAGTAGGGTACGTCTTTCTTACTTGGATCATTTTGTCATTTAAAAACAGTTAAAACATTGATTAAGGGGTATGAACTCACATGTTGTGGGTGACACAGATGAACCGAAGAGGTAGGACTGCTAGGTGTCAAGTAAAGACTTTAGACACACACAATGGTCCTAATTACATATGAAGACATATGTATATAAACAATTAGTGATTATAACACTAATTAAACTTGTATAAACATCCTATTGCGACAAAGGAGTGCAAGACCTCTTATGGGAGTTTATGGTCAAAAGACCATATATGTTGGAGTTTACGGCCCAGGGGAGTAAACTCCTGGCCGTAAACTCTCAATAAGGTTCCTAAATGAAGCCTAACATTATTACAACTCAAGTGGTGAATTGCTTCAAGGCTTAAACAAGTGTTTGGGCTTCCTTTTAACTCCTCTGAGGAGTTCACGGCCCTGGGACCATATCCCTTGGAGATTACGGCCGTAATCTCCATTGGGAGGATGTTTATGGTGTTTTCAAGTCCCTAAATTAACTAGGAACTAAACTAGGCTTTTGTACTAGGCTTTAGAAGAGTTTATGGCACCATTTTATGGAGTTCACGGCCCTAGAACTTCTTGGGCCATGAACACCTTACTCTTGGTGTTCTAAGAGTGTTTGCTAGTCCTAAACTCATTTAGGTACATGTCCAATTTAGTCTCTTGGCTTAAGGGGGGGTTTTTAAGGCATTTTGACACTTAAAAATGGAGTTCACGGCCCAAGAACTTCCTTGGCCGTGAACTCACTTCTAGCCTTGATTCTTAATTGTTTTGTGGTATAAAACATGTAATGGAGGCTTCTAGTTTGAGCTCCAAGGCTTTGAGGGACATTGGGCACACTTTTGGCCCTTAAAAAGGAGTTTACTCTCCAAGTGTTCTTGGGCGGTAAACTCCCGAATCTTGGGGTTTTTACATGATTTTGATGTTATTAAACACAATCTAAGCTATATAATACAACTAGATAGAAGTACTCACAATTTGGGATAAAAACCCAAAGATCCGTGAGAGAGAAATTGACTTTTCTCTAGTTGGAAATGTAACTAATGAATGAATATGGTTCAGATTTCTATATATAGTCCTGGGATTTTTGGCAGAAAATATTTTTATTCCCGGAATGAACTCTAATATCCTAGAGTATTGGAATAACAGTGTTGCACAAAACCCTAGTGCATCCACTCTCCTGATATCTCCTTAAGTGTAAATCTTGAAAAACTGTCAAACTTATGCCCAAAGTCTGGAATTTCACTGTAACTGTTCTAACTTCTATTGGTTTGATATGGTTTTGTTTAGAATGGATATTTCGGGTTGTCACATCATCCCCCTGTTGAAGGGAATTTCATCCCGAAATTAGAATTTAGGCAAGGAAGTAGGTACGAATGATCAGGTCATGAGGAGGAAACTTCCTAATCGATTGGTTCTAGCGCTCCTAAGTGAAATCGGGTTCTCGGTTGGCATCCCAACGAGCCTTCACTAATAGGCGACGGCATTGCTTCGTCCGCTTGACCTCTCTGTCGAGGGCCACTACGGTTCTAATACGAAGGCGAGGATCTCGACGAGTGGACTTACAAGAGTCCTAACGGAAAGGTACAGTTTAACGATCAAGACGCGAAGAGTAAATGTACGTTACTGAGTTCACGGAATAGGTCTAGTTTGTGCGAGGCACAGGACCGATTATGGTGAGAATCTCGGAGGTCCTAACTAACTTGGATTTAGCTTTCCATGCTTATGAAGCATATTAAGCCGTTCCTAGAGTGAGACTTCCTAAATAACTTGGTCTCTCACTTGGAATCTCCAAGGTTTCCTTTTCTTGTTTAACTTCCCAGTCAAGGGCCACTCCTTGCTGGGTCAAGGTCGTACGGTTTCCTGTGATTTGCGAGGGGTTCTGGATGAACTATGACGGTTGGTCTGTAAGACCTAGAATTTGGCGAATGTCTGTCGGCGTCTCTGGTGTTGACAAATTCTCAACGGTTTTGACAAATTGTAAGAGTACTCAAAAGTTTCCACATCACTAACAGTGTGTCATGGAAATTTGACTCTTCAATTTCAAAACTCGTGCCTAGAGAACTTCGCAAAAAGTACCTCTGAAGGTAATGTTTCCATGGGTTTCTTCTTACTACGAGTCAGTGACAAATTGGTTTCGAATGATATTCAAAGTAACTAGGATTTTTGAAATATACTCACATAGAAATCATATTCATGAAAAAAAAAATTATGCTAGATCTTGTTGGGAACAAACATCGTAGGTTTTGAATGCTTGATTAAGACCACTCAAAAAAAATGAATATGATTTTGAGTATAGTAGGTACTGAAACAAATGTTTCGTAAGTTCTGGAACATAGTTCCCTCGTCAATTCCTTAAGGTTTATGATATTTGGGTTTCACCTCCATCACGGACTCATGATGTTAGATCATAAACACAGACTTGTGATTTGTCTAGGTTTTGATTGGTTTGATCAAAGACCTCAAGGACAAATCTCTTCAAAAATTTGGATTGAAAGAATTGTTTGGTATAAAAAGATTGGATAAGAATCGAAGTGTACCTCTGTTATAATGGACAAAACAGAAAACTCTTAACTAATTTGAGAAGAGTAAGGTAGCTCTGTTGACTTATGCGAATACAAGCCTGGTTGGGAAGAAATTTTCATGAGATAATTTCATCAAGGCTTTCATTTCCCACACATAGAGTCATATGAGGCTTGAGGCAACATGCAGCAACATGCTTCTAGGGACGTCCTAACTAGTACACAATTTATCGAAATCATACCTTCCCATAGAAGACACAAATATGAGCTCTTCGCATTTTTCTCTTGACTAAACTCCGAATACACAATGTTTTAAAAACCAAAGAGAACAAAAATATTTTTGTGATTTTTGAATTTTTCAAAAAAAATAACAAAACAAAATAAAATCTTTTTGGATTTTTAATTTTTCAAAAAAAATGAAATAAAAAAATATTTTTGATTTTTCAGGTTTTTCGAAAGGAAAAAAATAAAAAAATGAGAATTCTAACCTTAGTTGAGATATGTATTATCTTCTAAACATACGAACACGAAACATCCGAACCGTTGACTTGGAACAGTAGTCTCTGAATATGAATTGCAACAAGGAATAAACCATACGAATGCAAACCATTCGAAGCGTTGACCATGAACAGTAACCTCTTAACACTTAACATGTTTTAAGCACCTTGTTCGACAGTTCTCCAAATCATTCAGACCCATCACTCTTTGCTTTTATCATATGTAAGTGAATTTCCATCAATCATACCCAATCCTTCTAAAATACGAAGAAATGATTTTTCATCCAATGCCTTTGTGAAAATATCTGCCAATTGTTCCGTTGTTTTCACAAAATGTACTTCAATATTTCCTTCTTCCACATGATCTTTTATGAAATGATATCTGAGATCAATGTGCTTAGTCTTCGAATGCTGCACAGGATTATGACAAATTCTTATTGCACTTTGTGAATCACAATATAAAGGAATCTTTTTCATATTTATAGCATAATCACGTAATTGACTTTGAATCCAAATAATTTGTGATGTACACGCAGCTGCAACAACATATTCAGCCTCGGCCGTAGATATCGAAACACATGTTTGCTTCTTCGATTGCCAACTGACCAATTTTCCATCTAGGAATTGACATCCACCAGTTGTGCTTTTTCGATCAAGACTGCATCCTCCAAGATCCGCATCCGAATAAGCTTGTACAAAGAACCCTGTTTTCGAAGGATACCACAAACCTAACGAAGTAGTGCCTTTCAAACATCGAAAAATATTCTTCACTGCTGTTAGATGTGGTTCACGTGGATTCGATTGATACCTTGCACAATTACAAACAGAAAACATAATATCAGGTCGACTTGCAGTTAAGTACAATAAAGACCCTATCATGCTTCTATACATAGTGATATCAACAACAGATTTATCTAACGAAGGAGTTAGCTTTATGCCCGTTTCCATTGGTATTCGTAACCTTGTGCTATTCGTCATTCCAAACTTTTCTAACCAATTCTTCGTATATTTCTCCTGATTAATGAAGATGCCTTCTCTGTTTTGACGAATATTCAAACCCAAAAAATTATTGATTTTGCCCATCATACTCATTTCGAATTTGCTTTTCATCAAGTCTTCAAATTCTTTAGATAAAGCAGGGTCAGTAGAGCCAAAAATTATATCATCAACATAAATTTGAACAAGCATCAAGTGAATCCCAACTTTCTTTCAAAATAAAGTGGGATCAACTGATCCTTGTTTAAATTTAGATTGTTTCAAAAATGATGTTAATGTTGCATACCATGCTCGTGGTACTTGTTTCAACCCATACACAGCTTTATCTAAAATATAAACATGATCAGGCTGTTCATTACTTATAAACCTGGTGGTTGTTCAACATAAACCGTTTCTTCGAGTTCACCGTTTAAGAATGCACATTTGACATCCATTTGATAAACGTCGAAATCTTTATGAGCTACATAAGCCAGAAAAATACGAACAGCCTCGAGTCTTGCGACAGGGGCAAATGTTTCTTCATAATCAATTCCTTCTTGTTGAGAATATCCTTTAACAACAAGTCTTGCCTTATTTCGAATAATGTTTCCGTCTTTGTCAATTTTGTTTTTAAAAATCCATTTAAGTCCAATAATTGAAACATCAACATGTTTAGGAATTAATCTCCAAACCTTGTTTCTTTCAAATTCAGACAATTCAGCTTGCATACCAACAACCCAATCAGAGTGTTCCATTGCAACCTTAACTGTCTTTGGTTCGATTTTGGAAATAAAAACATTAAACATACATAACTCTTGGTAAGTATTTAACACCTCATTTCTTGCATGAAGTTGAGCCCTTGTCAATACTCCCGCTTGTGGATCTCCAAGAATTTGTTCTTTTGGATGATTTCTTGTCCATTTATCTAATGGTGGATAATCAGGATCAAAATCCAAATGTGCATCTTCAAACATAGCATCAGTTTCTGATTCATTTATTGAACATGCATCCTCAGCATCATCGAAATGTTCTTCTTCAAGAATTTGATTCTTCTCAAGTATCGGCTCCCCCTCGATGATTGACTCCCCCTCGATTATTGGCTCCGCTTCGATGATTGGCTCCCCCTCAACATTAACATTGGTTGACATTACATTTGCTTCGTAAGAATGCTCCCCTTCAACAAAACTGTTCGAATCCAAGTGCTCCCCCTCCATTGGACCACCATATATTGCATTTGTGTTTTGATTCGAACACGAAATTGAGTCATTATCAAGCTTCGAATTTTCTGATTGTTGATTATCTTTCGCATTTCTCTCTGCATCAATTGCTTGATTTGAAATACCAAAAATCGATTCATAATTAGCATCATCCATTTCAATTGGTTCATTTTCATTCAAAGAATTTTGCAAAATAGGATAATTTGCAAATTGATGATTAGTCTTTTTAATGTAATTATCATCAAATGTCAAATTGAATGTTTCTTCCACTTTGCGAGTTCGCTTATGTAACACTCTATAAGCAACAGAATTATGTGAATATCCCAAGAAAATTCTTTCATCAGCTTTTGTTTGAAACTTCGAAAGATTATCCTTAAGATTCATTATGAAACACCTGCATCCAAAAATATGAAAAAATTTGACATTAGGTTTTCGATTATTGATGATTTCATAAGGAGTAGCATTAAACCGTCTATGAATGAATGATCTATTCTGAGTAAAACAAGCAGTTGAAACAGCTTCGGCCCAAAGATATTGAGGTAAATTTGAATATGCCAACATTGTTCTTGCAGCTTCGCATAATGATCGATTTCTTCGTTCAACTACACCATTTTGTTGTGGTGTAGATGGAGATGAAAAATTATGCAAAATGCCTTTTTCCACCAAAAATGAATCTAAAACCCGATTTTTGAATTCAGTTCCATGATCACTTTTAATTTTTCGAACTGGCTTCTTCAACCAAATTTCCATTTTCTTGATAAAATCAATCATCATTTGTGAAACTTCGGACTTTAACCTGAGAAAATAAACCCACGTAAATCTTGAAAAATCATCTACAATTACTAGAATGTACCTTTTCTTGTTAAGAGTAGCAACTGTTGAAGGACCACATAAATCAATTTGCAAAAGTTCGAGGGGTTCAACAATATTCGAATCTATTGTGATTGGATGACCTTGTTTGTGTTGTTTTCCTACTTCGCAAGCTGCACACAAACTATCATTATCATATTTAATAATTGGTAAACCTCTTACCAGATCTTGTATGACAAGTTTGTTGATGTTTCGAAAATTGAGATGTGATAACCTCCTGTGCCATAACCAGCTAATATCGGCAGCAGCCTTCGAAAGTAAACACACAGCAGGTTTGCCAACAATGGGAACTATATCCAATGTAAACATATCACCTTTTCATTTTGACTTGAGTAAAACTTCATTTGTCTCAACATTCGAAATGACACTGCCTTCTTAATTAAAAAGAACTTGATTTCCAGTGCCCACAACAAGTTGTGAAACACTTATCAAATTATGTTGTAAGCCTTCGACAAATGCAACTCGATTGACAGTGAATGTTCCATTCGTTATCTTTCCATAACCTTTGACTTTGCACTTGTGATTATTGCCAAACTTAACCACTCCACCATTCTCTAGACTTCAAAAATCACGTAAGTTTTCTTTCTTCCCAGTCATGTGACGTGAGCAACCACTATCAATATACCACTTGTTATCATATTGCTCGTCACAAAGTACCTGCAATTATTGAAAAAATTTAGGTACCCAAAACTCGTTGGGTCCATTCATATTAGATGTCTTTTTCAATTGTAAAGTACAACCATTAACCCAATCACAAACTCTTGTTTTGAAACTATCAACAAATTTAACATTTTCATTCAAAGGGTCAGATATATGAGTTTTTATTGTTTTCAAATTTTCACTGATATTCCCCTTCGCATGTTGAGTTTGTGATATGTCACTTTTCGCTTTTGTGACTGGTTTCCAGGCTTTAACTGTAATGTTGGATTCCTTGGATGATGAACTGCCATTCATTGAAGGATTTGCATACTTATTATACGCCTCATGTATCTGTTCTTTCGAAAACTTACTTGATTGATACATTTTTCCCTTTCCTTCCAACCAATGATCAATATTTCTTTTAGTTGTTATACCCTTCGCATATGATACTTTGTCAGCTTGTTTCTTCGAAGGATTATAACATTTTGCTAAACATGGAACATAATCCACTTTTGGTTTTGAAAGATATGATTCATGATAAGACGTATTGATTTGTGATTTTGAAATCTGTTTTTCAACCTTTTTCTGAAAACTTTTTCTTGGAAGTATTGTTTTTGTTTCTTTAGAAAATTTTGTTTGAATATTTGAAAATGAAGTATTTTTCTTTTCAAAAATTTGAGTCTTTGATTGTCCTCTAAAAACTTTTCCTCCTTTTGAAAAATTTAATCATTTCTTATTTAATGACTCAATAGTTTGCCAAAAAATTGTTGTTCTCGCTTGACGTTTAGAAATATTATTTTCTTTTGAGAATTTTTCAACTTGTGCTTTAAAATCTTTTGAATTTAATTTTATAGCTTTGTTGACTTCTTTAATTTATGGTTTAACATTGTCGTGCTTTGTGAACACATTTTCAATTGTGTTAACTATCTTCTTTTCAAGTTTCAACTTTTCAACCCATATTTGTTTTGGTTTTTGACGTTGAAAGATATATGAATTCTTTGTTAGATTGTTTTCAATTGTGCTTTGATTCGAAAAGAAACCCTCATCAGAAGTTTTCTTATTGTCTTCCTCTACCAAAATTTTGAATTCAGGCTTTATATTTTCAACATTACTTGTTGTTACGAAGATTTGGTTTGGGAATACAATATCATCAGTGCATTTGAAGATTGGATAAACCACAGTATTTGTTTCAAGATAATGAGCACCTTTTTCACTAAGAATTTTCTCAAACTCTTGTGAATCTATATAAACTTGATCAACAAACACTCGAGGAATTTCAACTTCTTTCGAACTTTTATTTGTCTTTGAATTTGTACTTTCTTCCTCATTATCACTATCATCTGTTTGACTATCATGTATTTCCACAAATTTCATATCACAAACTTTCGAAGTTGAAGGTTGATCAGTGTCAATTTTTACCAATAAATCTTCACATTTTTCTTTCCCTTTAAAAGAATTTGCTACATTTATTACAGACAATTGAGAACAATCTACATCCTCTAAATCACTAATTTCACTAATATTATCAGAATTATCTTCAATATCAACGAAATTAGATTATGAATTAGGTGTAGAATTCTCAGTCTTTTTCAAAATTTGAATCTGTTCAGATTTAGTTAAGGTTTCATTCACAATGTTTACTAAATCATTAGCATCAAGACAATCTTCGACTTTAGCAATTCCATATCTAAACCTATCATCTGGAACTTTGTTAAAATCAGAAATTTCTTTTTCACAATCATATGAAATACTATCTACCTTAGCTCTGTTATAAGCTAAAAATGGTAGCAATTTTCTATGTTGTTCCTTACTTATCTCACTTGAATGATGTAATTCAGTTAATTTTCCATATGGTCTTTTTGCAAAATTACAAAAAATATTTCTCTGAGCTAATAACAAATTTATTTCTTTTGACAAGTTCTCCCTATCTGCCATAATATTCGATACTTGCAATTCTAAGTAATCAATCCTAGTGACTTTTGAATCTAACTTCTTTCTTGTCTCTAGTAATTGATCACTTAACTTTTTCGCTTCATTGCTAGCAGACACAACAATTAAATCAAAGTAAGTAACAGTTTCATCAAAAGATATCAATTCAGAATTAGAAACAGGAATATTAAAGGATTCAAGAATATTAAGTACCTTTGTTGTCATCGGTGACTTGTCAGTAGACTTCGATACGAAGCATTGCCCACACACTTCGTAAGCCTGTTCTTCGTCTGAATCCTCTTCCATCTTTGCAAACATGGCTCCATGTGATGGATTTTTCATCTCTTCATCGTCAGAACCTGAAGACCATATTTGATATGTACCATCCGATTCAGTTTCTGTGACAACCGTCAATTTTCAGTCAAGTCAAAGTCAACGAAAGTCAACAAGTCAAACCGGTCCACTCATTTTGCCGTGAGTACTAGAGCTTACGTTAAGTAACTCCTAAACAACTCTCTATTCTAACGAGAGATCATAAATCAAAAAGTGCGTACATCTAGATCTCCTTAACCTAAAACTGTGGTACGTGGCGAGCCAAACCAATAAAGCAATGTTGCATACTCGTCGGGAGTATGCAAGATCCTTAAACAAGGTGTAACGGGACTTACGGACCCTGCATTGCAAAGCCGAACACTCAAAAAGGTCACCAATGAAACCTCTCTCAATCGTTTTCACTCTATCTCTTCTTATGTCAAATCTCTCCCAAATCTCTCTAAGTATGTGAAATCTCTCCCACATATCTCTTTGTATGAGAAATCTCTCCAAGTATGTCAAATCTCTCCCAAATCTCTCTAAGTATGTGAAATCTCTCCCACATATCTCTTTGTATGAGAAATCTCTCCAAGTATGTCAAATCTCTCCCAAATCTCTCTAAGTATGTGAAATCTCTCCCACATATCTCTTTGTATGAGAAATCTCTCCAAGTATGTCAAATCTCTCCCAATTCTCTCTAAGTATGTGAAATCTCTCCCACATATCTCTTTGTATGAGAAATCTCTCCAAGTATGTCAAATCTCTCCCAAATCTCTCTAAGTATGTGAAATCTCTCCCACATATCTCTTTGTATGAGAAATCTCTCCAAGTATGTCAAATCTCTCCCAAATCTCTCTAAGTATATGAAATCTCTCCCACATATCTCTTTGTATGAGAAATCTCTCCAAGTATGTCAAATCTCTCCCAAATCTCTCTAAGTATGTGAAATCTCTCCCAAATATCTCTCTATATGTGAAATCTCTCCAAGTATGTCAAATCTCTCCCAAATCTCTCTAAGTATGTGAAATCTCTCCCACATATCTCGTTGTATGTGAAATCTCTCCAAGAATGTCAAATCTCTCCCAAATCTCTCTGAGTATGTGGAATCTCTCTCAAATCTCTCTCGAAATCTCTCCCAACTTTCTATAATCACTCGGGGCATCCCGACCCTCGAATTTGGCGAAAACAACCCAAAAACGGAAGTCTACGCGAAAAACGAACCATAGGAACCGAAACCCCTCTTAGGAACCGAACCCTCCTGATGAAGAAGGCTGCTGATCCGAACCGAAGGTACTGTTCACTAACCGAACCGAAGGTACTGTTCACTACAATCCGTTCGGTTCTGCCATTCTCGCCTCTTAACTCCGAACCGAAGCTTCCCTGTTGACCCTTCGGACCGAACCCTCGCCTTCGCTCCTTCTTCTGGCTCGCGCATTTCGTTTCCGACTCAGCATCAGCATGGACCGAGCCTCGGCCTAGGGACCGAACCTCGGCCTAGGACCGAGAGGTCTCGCTGGAAGCTCAATTTCTCCCGATTTTCGCATAGTTTTACGTTTAAGGCCCGTTTTTAATTATTTAAACGTGGGGTTTTCACCCAAAATCATATTTTAACCTAATAAACCCTAAATATTCACAATTTAATCATATTTTCATAAAAATCTTTATTTAAATAATAAAAGCAAGTGGGTAAAGTACAAAGAGATGGAGTGTTGATTTTGCTTTACTTTATGACACAAGCAACCACTCCCACACCCAGTCCATGACCAGCCACACCTCCCCACCTTACCTAGGTCACATCAATGTACTTTCCACTCAATCATCACTCTTTCCCACGTTTTTGAGAGCTGAATATTCACCCTCTCTCCTCATTTCTCTCATTTCCTCTCTTTTCACCAAAAAGAGCAAACTCTTTTCTCTCTCATTTTCCCTCTCTAGAACTCGAGATTAGAGGGCTGATTCTTTGGATTTCCTCCACATTTGGTAAGAATAATCCATTCTCTTTATGATTATCTCAATTATTTCCACTCAAATCATGGATATCTTACACAAACTCCATTATAATTGTGTTAGGTCTTCGAATCTTCAAGTGATTCTTCAAGTGTTCTTGGGTTGAACACTTCTCTTCTTCAACACTTACCTACTGAAATCACTTAAGGTGAGTTCATACCCCTACATTTTCATGTTTTCTCAAGTTTTTAGGGGGGGGGGGGGGGGGGGGGGAATACAAGTTAAAACACTAAGAACATAACTACTTTTTTTCTAACAGCTTTCATCAGAAAAGTTCAACTCCATTCACGGACTGTTTTGGACATCTTAAACATTTTTGTTTTCAAAACTGTTTTAGGTGCATGTAGTTCCACTTCTTAGCTTTAAAATGACTACTTGCACATCTCCATACGATTTTTCTACAATTTATGGTGATTTTTACAAAACTGCCTATCATTTCAAACATCAATCCGGATCAGTCTGTGATTATGGGCTCTTTCACATAAGTAAGAAGTCATTAAAAATTATAATAAAAGTTATGAACAAACTAGACTCATTTTCCAAACTCTCAGAAGTTACAGAACTTGATTTGGACATTTTATGATTTTTCTACAATTTTTCCAATAACAGTTACAGAAAATGTTATTAACAGAAAAACGCTATAAATTTCATTTCACCTTGTAACATGTTGAGAAAGGTATACAGCGTTATGTGATTATGTGTAGTTGCAATATATGGCAAATTTTGTATTCTTACATAGACATACATCATAAAACAAATGGATTTACATCTCCACAAGTATGGTAAATATATAAATGATATTACGAGGCTATATCCATTAAAATATAAACATTGGTAAATTATGACAAGTAAGGCCTATGCTCACTACCCACACAAATAATTGATAAACTATAATAGGTATATTTTAGGGTTATTTATATAACAAACACATTATTAAAGATTTTACACATACAAAAGAGTTATTGCCACTATGGACAATTATGATAAACTATAATAAGTATAGTTAAGCCATTATACCCCCACAAACGAACGCGCTAGTTATAATCGGTATAGTTATGGTAAATATATATTACAAACAAAGTGATAAACTATAATAGGTATAGTTTATGTTTCATCTACCCTAGGAACTTAATTACAAGAAAGGAATTCACCATCACCACCACTTTTGATAAGCTATCATATGCATAGTTCAGGTTCACTAATCCCTATTACTCCCCGGTGAACTATGATATGTATAGGTTATATTCACATTAAATTTTCGCATTGTTAGACTTCAACTATAATCGTTGAGCGTATATGCTTGAGTCATACAGGAATTTAGTCTGGATTGGCTTAGAATTGGTGGTGCCCGCCTCATCTCCTGTTCCTTGTTTGGTTGTGGACCTAGGGCAGACCCATTATATTCGACGTTTTATCTAACCTAAATCTTATATAACTTATATACGCTGGACGATTATAGGGGAAATCTACGGGTCAATCTAGGATACATCAACACATCATATAGGAATATTCTGTTTACACTTAACTAAGAAAATATTGGATTTTCTAGAGATCAAACTTTATCGATTTTAAAAAGGAAAACGGTTTCTACTCCAAACAAAACTCTTATGAACTCACCAACTTAATTGTTGACACTCTTTCAAAACTACTTGTATTCTCAGGAAATCAGTGAAACAGGAAAACTTCAGCGCTTTGAGGATGGGACGTTAAACCGTCAACAATTTATTTTTGTCATCATAATGTAATTGATTTTGAAACATGTAAACATATACTTTGGTGTAACTTTTTCAATTATATTTATGATGGTTGTATTACTTTGAGCACTATTATACACGTTGTTGTGATACTGTACATGAAGTCCTCCACCCCTGGACGTTTCCGCCATCCTTGGTTTGGGGGTGTGACAGTTTCTCCATGAGCTACCAGAGACAAATTCTTCGCCTTTAACTTCACTTCCTCCTGCTTCTCTGTATAATAAGCTTCATCCTTTGTTTTATTTTTCTTTTCTTCCTTCTTTCTTAACAAGCAATCTACTGCCAAGTGATTAGCACCATTGCAATAATGGCAATTAATCCTCGTATCACCTTTTAACATCTTTTCCATTTTCTCCATTTCGCTCTTCGAATCCTTCTTTACTTCTTTTAGCTTTTCATCCACTCTGTTTTTGTTTTCAAAATTACCCTTCGAATCCGATGACTTGTTCTTTGTAATAAAAGGTTTCTTAAAAAATTTCTTTACTCGATTGTTTGAGTAAAATGCAACAGCCTCATCATCAGAATTCATCAGAAAACCTTCTTCTTCATCGGACTTCAATTTATCACTCTCTCTTTCTGAACCCTTCGAAATGAGTGCCAATGGTCCACCAAGACTTGCCATTGTTTCCTCAGCTATTTCATTAACCTCATTTTCATGAGATTTCAACTGATTGTACAAGTCATTTAATGTCGAAGTGTCAAAACTCTGCTGATTTTTCACCATCATACTTACACTTCTCCATTCCTTTCGAAGTCCCATTACAAAAATCAAGTTGAACTCCATTGATGACCTTATGATACCATAATGATTACAACGGTAGATTAACTCGTTGAATCGATCATAGTAAACTTCAATGGATTCAGATTCCTTCTGTTTGAAATCCTTGAGTTCCACTAGACATTGTTTCACAGATGTGATCTTTGTCTTTTCACTGCCTTGAAATTTGTCTTTGAGATTGTTCCAGATTTCTTTAGCTGTTGTACATGTCCTGACATAATTGTACAGAACAAGAGGCAAAGCACCTCTTAATTCTCTCATGCATTTCTTCTCCAGTTGTTTTAAACGATTGGATTGATTTTCAACCTCTGAACTGCTTGAAGATACACCGATTGACTGAACTGTTGCAGGTGGATTTATTTCACCTGAAATGCAATTCCATAAATCCTCATCCAATCCGTTCAAGTAGTCTTTCATACGATCTGCCCACTGATCGTAATATTTTGGAATTAGCATCGGAATCTTTGTGGATGATCCAAGTAAATGAGAAAATGATGTCATTA
This sequence comes from Lactuca sativa, assembly GCF_002870075.4. Taxonomy (NCBI): domain Eukaryota; kingdom Viridiplantae; phylum Streptophyta; class Magnoliopsida; order Asterales; family Asteraceae; genus Lactuca; species Lactuca sativa. The sequence goes on from NC_056624.2 coordinate 231,090,027, forward strand.
AGTTAAGATTGAATGACGCCATTGTTGTACGGAACAAAACTTCAACAATAATATGAGAACTTTGAGAATATGAAATCAAATTGTATATTTCAGATTAGAATCACACTACGAACAACCGATTCACAAAAATATTCGCAGAATCAAATCCTAGACCTAGATTAAGAAGAATTTTTCACACATAAAAAGAACGGAAACTTTTTGAATCAAACAATAGATTCAAAAATCTTTTTGAACGTATGAAAATCAGATCACAGAAAGGATTCCTGCTCTGATACCAATTGATGAGATTTGGAATCGAGTTTGAATGTAATTCGAGTATGAATTGAGTAAAAGATTTAAAATGAAGAACAGAGGAGGAAATAGAATATTTGATCAGCTCGTATTATGCTTTTCAGTTTACAGAATACAATGATTAAACTGTAAATCTCTGTAAAGACCATTTTGATCACTAGTATAGACCCCTATTTATAGGAGAACAAAAACATAACAGTACTAAGGACTAAGAGTTAAGACTTGACTTTATAATGCCTTAGTAAAATAACAATACATCCGAAGACCTACATATACGAAGACAACAGATACTTCGTAACAATCAAACTGACCCTTCGACTATTACAAAATTTTAGCCCTAATAAGTCATAGCACAATTTTAGTTGGAACGTATATGTTTTTTTAGTTGTATTATCTTTAACAACATAACATATGTAGCTATTGAGGTTTAAAACGATTTTTGTTTACTTAACATGTAAGCGTTTAAACAATTATTTCTAAAACTAGTAAAGTATTTACACAAAACAATGATATTTTTTTGTGTATTTCGTATGATAAATATTACTTAGTACACGTACTATCATGTACAGACGAGGGCCAGACAAGAAACACCGAGGGCAGGAACATTTTGGAATTATAGCACTTCTGAAATTCAGCAACCCATTCGGCCCTTCAAACCAGATTCCCCGTACCGTAAATAGTAGCGTAATAAATACTATTTCCGTGTGATTTATATTGCATAAAAAATGGTGGTGTTGTTTGTTTAAACAAAGTATTTATAAAATAGATATATACTAGATATACAAGTACTACATGTATTCCCCCCGAAAATATGTAAAAGTGGGGCCGTAACACTCACCTTAAAGTGTGGTTGTCGAGTCTTTTCGAGAATTGATGCGAGAAACCGAGCCGTGATGCTTCGAAACGAACCGTCGATATTTATTTAATTGCCTATGAAATATTAACATAAATTAATATGTGGATGATTGTTTGGTAACTTAACCATATCATAGGGTTCATTTACGAATTTAAATAAATTAAATAGGACCCTTTTTGTAAGAAATTTTTAAAAGGGGGTAGTTTGTATTAATTAGAAATGGAAGTTTGAGTTTTAAATGGTTTCATTCCCTGTGAATGTATGCATGAAGGAAGTGTTAAAAAAATGAAAACAGGTTTTGGTTGGATCATTTTGGATCGTCGACATCCACGAAAAATAAACGGTGGGTTAAAAATATTAGAAATAAATGTTGTTTTTTTTTTTTAATGAAAACCAATTAACAATACATGTCTTTTAAACAATAAAATAAATGAAATGGGTCTTGGCAAATTTCGAATCTCACAGAAAAGTTTTGAGGTTTATTGTGCACAAACAGAAAATCGTCTGCATGAGCTTTTAATACCAAAACTAAACAACAATTTCCTTGGTTTCTTGGGTTGCAAAGGAGACACAAAGGTGACTCAAAACCAAAATAAAACAAATGAATAATATTTTTCTTTGGCATGAATCTTGATAATCACAGAAACATCAGAACAATAATGAAACAAAAAGACACGAACCAAAAAAAAAATGATTCTTTTATTTGGTTTTTGATAAACTTATTGTGCATTGCGTTATTTAGCAAGGTTCGTAACAACAAAAAAATCCATATTTTTTTTTGAACAAGACTCGTACATCACATGGTCCATGTATGAGAGACATAAATGAGTTTGGGTGATATAACTTACTGTGAAACCATGTTCAAGTGCATGGGTTATTATTAAAAAAAAAACACACCACACTTGTTCTTGGTTTGCAACTAGACTCACATACAATGAAACAAAAAGGAGAAAGGAGGCTCACGGTGGATGAGGGAAGAGGGAGGTTGATGATGGAGGTGGTGGTGGCTGGCGATCCTTGACAGCAGCAGGTAGTGGGGTGGTGGTGTAAGGTGGTGTAAGAAAGGGGGAAGAGGGGGAGAGATTAAGAGAGGGAGTGATAGAGAGAAGAAGGAGCTGATGAATTCGTGAGGATTTAGGGGAAGTATTGTCTTCTATTTATAGTATAAGCACACACACATACTTGATCAATGCCCATACCTCCAACTCATCTTGTACCTTTGGTGAAACTTGTACACAAAGGAATGGAGGTGAAGGAAAGACACGTGGGTTTGATACAAGCTTGAAGAAGATCAGATTTTTTTTAGTCTATCCTCCCATGTGGGCCCCACATAGGGCTATACCTCCATTAGGTGCTCAAAGACACCCTGATTCGGGTGCATCGGGAACCGTGTATCGAGATTTTTTTCGAGAATACCGTTAGAAAGAGTTTAATTCAAGAATTCCAGAACATCAAACGGATTAATTTTTGGAGCTACGGAATTTCGGGAAATCGCATTTAAAGTTTTTGCGTCTAACGACTGCGCGGTGTTTGTTTTCGCGACTTTTGTAAATATTTTCGTAAAAATTATTTCGAGTGTGAAATTAAGTAATAGACTATAACTTGAGTCCAAAAAAGCTCTCATAAATCCTGTCGGCAAAGCTCAAGTACCTCAACGGTTCGATTTGGTTTTACACGATTAAAGAAAAATCAGTGTTTTACTGTCTATTTTCTTAAAATTGTCGTATCTTTTACATACAAACTCCGTTTTGTACGTTCTTTATATTTTCGGAAACAGGGGAACATGTACTATAATATTTTAATTTTTGTTTTGCTCAAAACTGTTTAATGCAAAATTTTAGTTTTTCAAATGCGTTAATTAGCGTTGTCGTTTAAGCAGTTTGATTCGGTTGATGGTTTACCCGTTTGGAAGTAAGGTATCATCTGATATCATGTAATTATTTGTTTTTCATTAGATGCACTAAAACTCAGTAATTCAGATACACAAGAGATTCACGGATAGATTGTCGGTTATAATAATAGCCCTAAATTTCAGGTTGTCACAGAACTCGTCCATTTTTTAGTGAACTCATATGAAAAGCACTTTAATTGTCTAGTTGGGTGGGAAGCATTTGTGTGTAGAAGGATATTTATGCTAACATTGACTCGGAATACCATATGCACCTATAAAATTGTAATCAGGGAAAAAAATTTGTGCTGCCCCTAACAAATTTTTCTGGTTCCGCCCCTATTATAGGGTATTAAGTTAAAAGTCGATTAATATATCCCATTAGACTTTGTTGGACTGAAAAGGCCTATGCAAACCCTAAATAAAATGGAAACTTGGTGGAAACTTGGGGGATACTGCACAGAAACGTATTGTGTTTACCAGATACGTCATGGAAACGTTTGCTAGACGTTTCCATGGAGTATCGGATACCAGAACAGCGACCGAGTTGAAGTTTCCATGCATCATAGATTTAATGTTTGTATATTGAAAAAACATAAGGTTTACAAATCAGAAATGTCTTTTTTTACAAGTTTCAGAATTTCTGAAGGTATAGTTTTTTTTGTGATTTTTTTTCTTTCTTCTTCTTTTATATATTATTTCTAATAAAATTTTGATTTCTACATGTTTATAAAGGACAAAGGTGCTAAGAGGGAGAAGTGTTGTAATTTTCTTAGGTGTTGTTTGTTTTTTCAACGAGAAAATGCGTGAAGTCTGCGGACCACCTCTGCAATCATCTGTAGCAGAAGAGGTGGAACTAGGGGTGAGCGCGGTGCGGTTCGGTGCGGTTATTAGCCAAAACCTCACCACTAACCGCAAATGCGGTTAATCCATTTTCAAAACCGCATGGTGCGGTTATTTTTGCGGTGCGGTTAGGCGGTTATTTTTGCGGTGCGGTTTTGTTTTTTTTGTGTTGCGGTTATTAACCGCATGGATTTGGTGCGCTTATTTTGTGTGGTTTTTAACCACAGTTTAGAGTTCAAATAGTTTTAAGAGTTCAAACATATTACTTGTAATAATAATAAAAACCATAAGGTATAAGACAATTAACTATTTAACTTAAACCTCAAACAACTAATATCTTAAAAACATCAAATCAATAGTAATTAACAATAAATATCTTAAAATTGTCTAATTTCATCCTTTTTCAAATTTAAACATAAGAAAAAACCAACACTTTTGTCTTTTACTATTTTATCCGTCTTTCATTCATGAAATTTGTCTTATTTTTAATATTTAATAAACTAATAATTGATAAAAAATTGTATATAATATATGCTGTGCGGTGCGGTTTTTTTTGCGGTTTTTGGAAACTAATAACCGCACCGCACCGCAATTTTCCGGTTTTTGAAAAACAGAAAACCTCACCATCGGTTTTTATTGCGGTTGCGGTTTTTCAGTTGCGGTTTATGCGGTTTTTGCGGTTAATTTTAGTTGCGGTGTGGTTTTTGCTCACCCCTAGGTGGAACAGACGGCTGCAACATTTAATAAAAAATATGTTTGTTTTTTTAACATTTGCAGACTGCTGCAGTAAGTTAAACTAAGGCGTGAAGAGGTTTGAAGCAGTTGGTTTAATGTTGCGTCACGCAACAGTTTTTAAGTCAGAAGTCTTCTGAAAAACAAACAGCTGTGAAGGGTCAAGTGTTGCGCGTGTGCTACGCGACGCTGCAATAAGTGGTCGGAAGTGGTTTTTTTAAAAAAATAAACAGCTCCTTAGTTTCTACACCAATTTTGGAGTTAAGAGCCAAGAAGGAAATCTAGTTATAATTCTTTTGCAATATGTGATGTTTGCATTTTAAAAAATATAAGGTTTTACAATTCACAAAGGTTTTTTTTTTTACAAATTTCAGAGTTTTTGAAGATAATTATTTTCTTGATTTGTAATTTTTTTTCTTTCTTATCTACAAGGAAAAAGCCATTACCAACGATAAAAGTCGCCGATAAAAGTTTCAAAAGTCGCCGGTAATATTAATAGCGGCGGTACTGAGTTGCCGCTACTGCCTCGTCGCTATTGATCAGTTTGTCGCCGCTAATAAGTATTGTCGCCGCGTGTTTTTTCGTTAACTATTAGCGGCGACTATTTTAACTCTTTAGCGGCAACAAATATGTCGCCGGTATTAGGTTAGATACGATAAGACACCCCACCCGTTGGATTAGATATCTCATCGAACGGTTCATATGTAACAGAGGGGGAAAGTGCGGATTCGGGTGCCAAACCTTTACCGGCGACACTATTACCGGCGACAAAGGGCTTTAGCGGCGACAATATCTAGAGTCGCCGCTAAAGCCCCTTGTCGCTGGTAAAGTGTATATTTCTTAGTGCTTGTTCGTCATATATTATTTCTAATAAATTTTTTGGTTTCTATAGATTTATAGAGGACAAAGGTGTTAGAGGGAAGAAGTGTTAATAATTTTGTTTTGGAGTTGAAAGCCAATAAGGAATTCTGGTTATACTTGTTTTGCTTCGATTTTAAATTAAATCTTTCAAGTTTTAGAGCTTTTTTCTTTAATTGCACAGGCCTTCTTGCGCATACATATATGTGTCGGGTGTTGAAAATTCATTATTTTAGGATTTTGTCCAAACATATTAAGAATCAACCAACATAATAGTACGCCCAAATGGTACACAAATAATTATAACAAAACATAATAGCAGCCATAATTATAACAAAACATGATAGTACGCCCAAAGGATACACAACACATATGATCCACCAAAATGGTACACAACACATAAGATCCAGTAAAAAACGTTATAGAAACTTGCATAAAATTCAAATAGAAATTCGAATTAACGTTGGTTATAATATGAATAATGAATGGTCAACCACATAAATGGCTGAAAGGCGATTTCTCAACCTTAATTTCCCCCCTTAAAAATCTCAACTTTCCCCACATTTTCTTGAGTGAAAGTTTGATTGTTTCCCAGATTTGAAGGACCTTCTTCTCCATCAACCCCAATCCTTTCTTCATCCGCTCTTTCCATAATTCTCCACTTGCATCACCAACCATGGTATGTATCTCTTCTTCTTGTTGATTTATGATCCTATTTTGAAGAAATTTATTTGATTTATATATGTTGATGACCATGATTCAATTATATGTTTTGATGCATGATGGGTGTATTTCCATTTGGTTTTTGGTTTTTGTTTTTTTCGTTGTAATGATTTGTGGATTAGGCGAATGCGGCATCTGGAATGGCTGTTGACGATCAATGTAAGTTAAAGTTTTTGGAGTTAAAAGCAAAACGGAACTACCGGTTTATTACATACAAAATCGAGGATCAACAGGTGATCGTTGACAAGATTGGTGGCCCCGATAAAAACTACGAAGATTTCACAAACTCTCTTCCTGGCGATGAATGCCGCTATGCTGTCTTTGATTTTGACTTCACTACTGATGAGAATTGTCAGAAAAGCAAGATTATCTTCATTGCCTGGTACCCATATCAAATCTATCATCACAATTCACATGCATGCATGCCTTTTCCTTCCATTTATCTTTTTATCTGACATCATAAAAATGCGATAATCTATAACTGAGAGGGTATATATATGCTGATATAAGAAAACGATAATGGGTTATTGCAGGTCACCAGATACATCAAAGGTGAGAATGAAGATGGTGTATGCAAGCTCCAAAGACAGATTCAAGAGAGAACTTGATGGGATTCAGGTCGAGTTGCAAGCAACGGATCCTAGTGAGATGAGCTTCGATATTTTAAAATCGCGAGCTAATATCTAAATAAATTTCTTCTACAAGAGAATTTGGTTTCATAAACCTTTATTAATCATTCTCTTATATTATTTTTTTGCTCAATTTTTTCAAAAAAAACTAAGTACTCCTCATTAATGTAGTGTAATGCATCACTATGTCCTCGTATCTTCACTTTTTATTGACATTCAATATTCATTAAAGTCTATACTTTTGTACTACGCAATTATTCATATTTGTAATTGGCATTCATTAAATCTAGAGATACTACTACAAAAAATTTAACGTCTAAATCATAGATTAAAAGTTGTAAAGGGAAACCGATATTTCACAAGATTAGTTTCTTCAACTGTTGGAAAATAGTAACCTTTTATTTTTCTACATTACAATTTTTTAACGGAGTATCCCTGCATGAGATGATATATATGCTGTTAAAAGATCTAAAATTAATGCCTAAAGCACTCGACATCAGCTAAATAGTACTCGGATCATCATTCATGATGATTAGTGACACAGTGAAAGAGGCCTTACAAGTAACAACTACAATTCCTCATCCTTCAAATTTTGGTAGTAAATATTTATGTTATAAAATATACATCATAATTGATTAGGTTTCCACTCAAGAAATAATACTAAATTTTGTAGATTGTGTGTCCTTCCTAATATTGATTAGGTTTCTACTCAAGAAATAATACTAAAAATATTTTGTAGACGTACATAAACTTTTTTTTTTAATAAAAATTATTATATGTAAAGTAATAGGAATGCATACGCTTGAACCAAATCTTGCATGCCTTGACCCACACCAATGTAAAAGTCCTTACGTCTGCCTTTAACTGCATAAATTTATACATTTTACAAAAAACAACAAACCAATATTCATCAAGATCACTTTTGGTCAACAAATTTAATCCTATTACACTTAAATAATATTGATGATATTAAATCACCAACAATCTAGATGTTTTTTTAGGAATTTTTTTATGAAACATGTTATTTTTATTCATATAGTGATTCATATGTTTTGTTCGCTATAAAAATATGTAGAAAAAAACTTTTTACATTCCTACCAAAAACAATTCTTACCGGATATATGAAACTGCTAGTCGGCCGTAGGTGATAGTTTTTGTAAGCATGAAAAAAAATTATGTATCGGTCAACCGTAGCATACCCGAGTTTTATTTTCTAGATCTGCAACTGGCTATATTTTTTGGTCGGTAATTAGGGGATATTTAATTTTATTTTTTCTTGAAATGAAGGTTGACACCATCTTCTGTGCTAAACAAAAGTAGGGTACTTTCTCCCTCTATCTATCCTTTTTTCCAGTTTTCTTCATTGTTATCACATTTTTGTTTGATTTATGTATTTGATTTAGAAATTGGGCTTTATAGGCTTGAATGCTCTTATCAAATGAAGGACGAGGGTAAGAGTTCATTCAAGCTAAGGTGCAAACTAAATTCTTGAGCTATTTGATGGTATAATTGTTCTTGCTCTTGAAAACTGTGACAACCCGAAGTTTATCCCGTCTTTGTAACCCGTTCTGTTATTAAAATTCGTCTTTTTCAAATTGTTTCCGTTTACATTTTTAAATTAAGTCATTTATTTAGAGACTTCTATTATGACTTAATGGGTGTCCAAACACGTTAGAAACTCATGAAAACATCCCAAACTATTATTTAGAAAATTTATAGTTTCGACCACGTCGGGTTACGACAACTTAATCGGGTGCGACCAAAAGCCTCGCTTAACATCAGTATCGGGTAGAATTCTACCGTGTCCCAAACTTTAACCATATATAAAGTTAAGTGAGACTCATTTGAAGCCTTTTTCCACTCTCTCTCTCTACTCTCTCTCCTCAATCCAAGTTCTAGGTCCCAAAATCATCAAATTCAAGCTCCAAATCGTCAAGGTAACTACCCTAGCTCATAGTATAACCTCTTTGGCTTTCAAATTCGTGCTTAATCCATGAAATAGGACCATGTTCATGTGTTTACAGCCCTAGAACAGTCCTAGGCCGTAAACACACATAAAATGGGTTTTTGAGCCTTAAAACCCTTCCAAACCACCTTTAGAGCTTAGATATGACTTAGGGGCTTTCAAGACTGCACTTAGAACACCTAAACCTCAACATTGAGGAGGTAAACATGATTTTATGGCCCAAGCACATGCTTGGACTGTAAACACCAATTCTTAGGTCGTAAACACCTTCTAAGGTGTTAAGATGCCCCTTAAACACCTCCTAAGCCTTTGAATAAAGTCTAGAAGCAACCACAAATGTGTTAGGGACGTTAAACTTGATATAAACCACCCCCTAAGGAGTTCACGGCCGTAAACCCCCCAAGGAAGGTTCCTGGGCCGTAAACTCCTATAAATGGGTCAAATGGTGCCTTAACTTCATCCTATGACTTGTATATTGAGCTAGAAACTCTTGTGATTGACCTAGGACCACCAAAGCACACTTTAAATGGGCACATAAGAGTTTACGGCCGTAAACTCCTCAAATGGTCCTTATGATGTTCAAATCCCATTCCAATGCATTAAAACCAAGCCTATCATTAACCCTCAAGAGTTGTAAGACCATTTAGCACCCTAGAACACCCCACCATGAGTTTACGACCGTAAACTCATGGGGAGTTGGTCATTAGAACCGTAAACTCTCTTAGGAGTTTACTCTTGAAGAGTAAACTCCATATCCAAGCCATATACGTCCATAGATGTCACCCAGGTCACTCCAAACACTTGTAATGAAGTGTTTTTGCGACTAGAAGTGTATATCCTCAGCTAATTAGTAGTACAAAGCCTGATTAGATACAAATGTGTATCTTTTCATATTACATAGGAACCTCGCATGCGTTCAAGCCCCGAACTGACGTTTAGCATTCAAACCGACACATTCCGTGATTGGTGAGTTCATACCCCTACACCTTTTTCCGTGTTTTTCATTGTTTCCAGGGGGAATACAAGCAAAAGTACAAGGATATCTTGTACTCACACTTATTATTTCATTTGAATTGTTTCATATTCCACATGCTTTTAACAATCAAAATCGTATTAACCAACAGTTTGACTTGCAGAGTTAGTTTTCAAATCTTATTATATATTGTTATATTATATATTTCTCAGATGATTTTCCACTTTATTATTGTTAAAGGCATTAGTTTAGTACTTTTTATTCGTCCTCTGTAACACTCCACAAAGATACGCGAGTGGAGGACCGCCCTTTGTAATTAGAATCTAAAACAGGATTTTCCGCATTATTACGTTTAAATTCGTTAATCTTAATAATTGGAGACATGTTCTTTGTAACACTCCACAGAGATACGCGAGTGCATGACCGCCCCTGTAACCAGAATCTCCTGGAGGGAGAGCGTGACTTGAGTGTGTAGATCTATACGGGGCTGACTACCCCGCACCTGGTTGCTAGCTACAGTCGAACCGAAAGGTTCAAGGGTAATGAAAGTCATAAAATGATACTGGACTTCTTATTGCCATATCTAGTCTATCGTATGGTTATGGAACTCGCAATTTAGATAACGGAGATTTACTTGTTAGTAATAATGAATTTAGTAAGCTAATAACCTTAAGAATTAGTTTACTTTCCACACAATAGTTTTATATACGTGTTAAAACTAACATACATTTCAAGGATAACAAGGCTTTCAGGAAACCTCACACAAACATTTTAAGTATGGTAGATACTTGTACATTACATTTGGATTCGATAACCAAACACAAACTTTTAGGAAAATAAGGGTTTTTCCTGGGATAACTGAACTGTTCTTAACTAGACCGTGTAACTAATGGATAACTAAACTTTACTTTTAAGAAAATATGGGATTTTCTTGGATTCATAACTTTTACAGAAAACCAAAGGAAACTCGTTCATTTTTAGAAAAACACAACGCTTATGAACTCACCAGCTTTATGTTGATTTTTAAAATGCTTGTATTCTCAGGTCGACATTAGACAGGTACCCCGCGATCTTTTGGAAGTCGGAGCGTATAGAAGACCCGTCTTAGCTTTTGTTCATATGATACTTATATGTATAATACTTGTAACACTTTACTTTCAAACAAATGTAAATTTCCTATGTAATGTAATGTTTTGTGTTTACTATGCTTACTATGTACATTGGTTGCGATACTTCATGACGTCCTCCGTCCCGGAACGTTTCCGCCATCGGTTTCGGGGTGTGACAAAAACATTTTTAGCTTAATTTGAGATATTTTTTACCACAAGATCTATTTTGCTTGATTTTACTCCAACTGTTCCATTTTTTATGGATTACAGTCACTTAATTCATTAGGTACGTAGCTATTATGGAGATTTATTCGGCATTAACTCAATTGATGCGTAGATGTATTTGTTACCATTATGCTACTTTTGTTTCATTGTATTTTTGATTGTATGAATTGAATTAGGAGTCTCTTATAAGTAAGTATTTAATAATGATTTCTGAATATTATTTGTCCTGGATTTGAAGGTTGTTGATATAAGCAAAATATAGGCAAACAAATGGGTCTGCGTTGTAGAAATTTTCCTTACTCACAATTAATATGTAGGCTGTTATCATTTGTATTTTTTATCACCAAAAGGTGTGAATTTTATATTGGTAATACTGATTGAATGATCTTTTATTTTCACTTGGTATAAAATGAAAATGTTATATCTTTAATGATTCAAATTTACCTTGCAAAAAACTTACAATTTTAAAAGTAGTTAGTTGTTAGTTTGTTCTTAAATTAGAATCATATATGATTGTTCAATAGGTAGAGAAAGATGCTAAAAGGAAAGAAAAAGTTGCAATTATAATTGATTTTGGGAGTTGGAGCTTTTTAAAGTGCTAATAAGATGCATGTTTATTATTTAAAAGGAAAAAACATAGAGTGTTGGGTTTAATTCTGACTTTACTTAGAATTGGTGACCGAGTCTCTTGACTTTTCCTCAGGAGTAATTAATGGGTTATTGTTTAGTATTCAAGTTATTGATTAGGTAGTAGTAGAGTTAGTTATCTCGTCCAATATATATATATATATATATATATATATATATATATATATATATATATATATATATATATATATATATATGTGTGTGTGTGTGTGTGTGTGTGTCTGTATTTTGTGTTTATATGTAATGTGTACATGTGGGCAAGATATGATGTAGCAATCAATGAGACTTGCTACACCCCTGAGACTTTCATGCATGAGTATGTGTGGAGTGAATGGTTTGAATCCTACATTTGGTATCAGAGCCTTAAGACAGTGGGATCATCTGAACAGGTTCTATGTGAACCATAGAGTCCACTGAAAGTTGAAGCTCTGTGAGAGTCAAACGAACCTCTATGTGAGACCAGTTCAAAACCAAGAATTTATGTGATGGAGTTTGAAGTCCGGTCTGTATGAGTTGAAGGAAAGGTTGTGTGCTGAATCAATGTTTTGGGTAAACCAAGAAGAGAAGCTAACTTGTGTGGTGAAACTATCTAAGGTGAAGAGATAAATCTATGTGATCAAAAAATAAAGAATTATGTGCACCTGTAAGTGTGTATAGGTAGGGTTGAAGAAAAGAAGAAGACTTGAAACAAAACAACAAATATGTGTGATATGTGATAGCCATTATGAAACAGATGATGTTTCATGTTCTTTTTCCAGTCTCGAAGAAGGAGTTTGTTCAGTTTTTTGTAGGTCCGACTGTGACATCCCCATTTTCACGGCCAGAAAACACCGATGTTGTTTATGCTTTATAAAAATCAGAGTACTTCATTTTATAAAAATGTTGCGGAATTTGTTCCCAGAAAAACATGGTAAATACGTTATTAAAACATTTTCGAAGAAACGTATTTATTTCATTTTAAAACGTTTGGGATGTCATCGTTAATATAGAAACATAAGCATAAACAGAACTTACAATTATTTACACTAGTGATCTACATCTCTTTAAATCTCTCAGTGTAATGTCACTTCATATCAACACCTGTGATATAAATAAACTGAGTGGGTCAGGTTGGGAAACCTGGTGAGTACATAGGGTTTTCAACCCAAAATAATATAATTATTATGTTTAAACAATCAAATAATCAACCCAATTACCCATCCCCATTATCTTCTTTATTCTTAAGGATCTACCCTAAGAATCAGCTATTTCTCATTCATTCATTCCTAAGGATCATCCTAAGTAAACAACATGAAGTCCATTGTTGCCAATGACACTTTGGTCAAGCGCAGCTGCTAATCTTGTCACTTAGGCACAGCTGCCAGAATTGGGACATTTCCTATGAGGCGCTTCTGCCGGTATTGACCTTTTAACGCTACTGTCATGGTCATAAGGCTCCCTATTAGGCGCAACTGCCGATACTATCCTTAGAGCGCAGCTGCTAGGACGTTTACCGTAGATCTAAATCATCTACGGGTTGTGGCACAGCTGCCAGTGCTCATCTATAGGGTACTAGGTCCACTGCTGCCAATGTATACCTATAGGGAACTAGGTTCATACTACTAATGTTCCTCTATTTCAGCTTTTATCCATCATCATTCATCTACCCATGTTTTACCCAACATATTTTGTAGATATAAAATACTTTATACAATTTACATCATTTAAAACATGTATAAAAATCTTTCACCAACATAGACAACAAGTATTCAGACAATATGCACACATAACACGTAATTTATATTAAAATACTTCATATCTATGTGTAAGATGAAAGAGACCATGCACTCACTTGAGAAGGTGGTGACTCGGTACTCGGACAGCGCTTCGTTTACTTTAAAATAATTTCCTTCGACGAAACCTAGTATTATTACCACTAGATTTTAGTCTAATATTTACCGTGACTAATTATTAGTCTTATTATTATTATTATATAAGCGTTTAAACAATACTTTCCAAGCACTATGTACAGACAGGGGCCAGACATAAAACACCGGAGGGCAGGACCATTTTGGCATATAGCACTTCTGAAATCCAACAACCCTATGCGGCCCTTTAAACCAGATTCCCCGTACCGCGAGTAGTTAAAAAGATATTATAACGACACTTATATAAGTCATAATAATAGCTCAAATATTTATTATAAATTTATAATAACAATACTAATTTTAAATATAAACTATATTTAAAATAGGGTAAGCATAACTTACTTACAAGGGGATTTTAGCTAGGAGTCGGGCTCTGTAGGGGCAGAACTTCGTCGCTGAATCTTTCTAAGAAAGATTCGTGCAGCGCTTCAGCGCTCACCTTACTATACTAAAACTACAGAAAGAGAAGTCGAATCACGAGGGACCGAAATGCTCGGGGGATAAGGAGAGAAAGACTCTTGAATCAAGAGAATGGTGCAAGAAATATGAGAGCCCAAGCCTCTTATTTATAGTAATTGAATTTACAAAAACTACCCTCCATAATTACTTAATGACCTTATAGTTATATAAACAACTAAACACCCCTTTATAATACTATTTTAAATAGATTTAATGATATTTGCACTAAACTAATGTCGAAAGAACTCAACATTAGTCTTATAATGACCGCATCGTCGATACCTTTCTAATGATATATACATATGTATATATATATGTGTACGTATATATGATTTATACTTTATTTTAATACGTAAATATGCTATTATAATTTGTAACTCGTTCATACGAACTCCGTTTTTGACGTTATTTATATCCACGCGTTGGTATTTACGAGTACTACAACTTTCATTTAGATCCCGTCGGCTAAAAATCGACCGATCTAAAATTCAGATTTCGGGCTGTGCACTGCTATGCTAAATCTTAGAAAAAATCATAACTTCCTCATACGAAGTCAGATTTGGGCGTTCTTTTTATCGATGTTCTTAGTTTAACATATTCTACGACTTTCGTTTAGATCGCTAAGGCTAAATCTCGCTCTATCGTAAATTCACTATTTACGCTTCTCGGTATCGTGCCGGTTCCGTCGCGAAACTTCAACGGGTCATAACTTCTTCGTTATAACTCGGTTTTCGGCGTTCTTTATATGTACGAAAACCTTGTAACATACTCTACAACTTGATTAAGATTATTTATTCTAAATAATCTTTTGTCGAAAAGTCGTTTTCGACCCCTATTGCCTCTAATTTGACTAGCCCAGATTTGCGGGCGTTACAATTATCTCCCCCTTAGGATGATTACGTCCCGGAATCATCAACGAAACAGGGTCGTATAATGACTCCATACGTCATCTCTTCATCCTAGGTAATAATTATAACTTCTACATTCCTTCGATTCTATCTCTTAAACTCATTGACTGTAAGAGTACTCGATCGTGCACCTGCTCTCTACCTCAGGTTAGACTCCAAATTATGATATTCAAGTCACAATCTCGATCCTTGCTGGATACGGACTTGAGATAAGTTCTTTTATTACTACTATAGATCGATGTGTCATATTCTAATGACCTATCATCGTATGTTGCAACACTTAGACTTAGGTCTCTTAGAGTTAAATTCTAAAACAGACTATGCCTTCCTTCATGTTCGAATGTGATATAATCACACTTTAACATTAGGCATTTCTAGCCACCAACTTCTTTAACAACGAGTGCGATACTTCTATTGATCGCTTTGATTTCAACCGTTTGGTTTAAGTCGGACGCTACATCAAACTTGGTCCTCTGAGCCACACAACATACTCATCGTAGTCGGACTCGATTCGATATGACCACTAGGGTCGGAATATCAACAATCTTCTTAGTCATTACCGAAACGATGGTAACAACACACTTGAATAAAACGAAATCAATTACTAGCTTCTTGGTAACCTTGTGACTTTCCCTGATCCAAGTGTGAGTCCTGTGCTTCCGGTAGTATAGGCCTCTACTACCATTCACACCTACTCATACTCGTCTCAGGTATTGTCCCACAGTTTTCCAAGTCACCACACAAGAAAATCATATAACAGCTTAACACATCAGATATCAAAACGAAGGTTTTTATTATTCCTTGAAACTATTACATAGGTGTTCAAGTTCACCCTAGAATATGCCTCTAACAGGCTACATCATACGATTCTATGGCTACCTCATAACTCGATCTTTGGATGTCAAGTTGTCACTCCTGAATCCTCGCATTGTCATCTGCTTCGTCAAGGATCATTTGAAATGCTCTCGCCTTTGGCTTTGGCGGCACATTTGGCTTTGTAGCCCCCTCTCTCTTTGGGCAATCTTGCTTGAAGTGTCCTTCCTCATTACATTCATAACACACCCTTTTATTGAATTTACACTCGTTGGCATAATGACCATGCTTCCCACACTTGAAACAAGTTACTTCCTCACTACATTTTCCAGAGTGTTTCTTTTTGCACTTCTCGCACCATCTTTCTTCACTCCCTCCTCCTCTAAACTTCCTGGTACTTGATTTGCTTCTCTCATCGGGCTTCGTAGACCCCTCAAACTTCCTCTTTTCGCCAACCTCGGTCTTGTTGGCGGCTCTTCCCTTGATCATCTCCTCAACCGACTTGGCAGCCCAGATAGCTGCCTCCAAAGTAGGTGCCTGACGCACTGGCACTGCATATTCCCATGGAAGTCCTTTTGCGTACTTGTCAATTTTTGTCAGCTCATCCGGAACAAGACGTAAGGCGAACTCCATCTTCTCTGTGAAGTTGTTGGTGTATTCATCAATAGACATGTTTCCTTTCTTTAAGGTAAGGAAGTGGTTTTCTAGCTCGAGCAGATTTTGGGCTGAGCAGTACCTACGTTAGAAATGCACCAAAAATTCTGCCCATGTCAGTTGCAGGGGCTCATTGGGGCTCAGCGTCTTTCCCAAGGTATTCCACCATCGTACAGTGCCTCCTCGAAACTGACGCACTGCAAACGTGGTCTGTTGTTTTCCCTTGCAACCGCACGTCATGAAAGCTAATTCCATCTCCGAGATCCAATCCATGACCCCGATCGGATCCTCCTTTCCAGTGAAAGTCGATGGCTTGCAAGTCAGAAAATCCTTGTACTTGCATCCATTCCTCTCGACTTCGTCATCTTGGTTGTTTTGTCGAACTATTGGTGGGTTGACTTGACCAACAGTCCCACTGTAGTTTCCTTCCTCAGTCTGCCCTTCGTTCAACTTGGGCTGTTCGATCTGAATAGTCGCTTCCTCTCGATTTTGCTGGAGCAAACGTCTGGTTTCCTCCATTTGACGATCCAACATTGCTTGGATCATCGCTTGCACCCCTGCCATCGTTATTGGCTCAGCAGCGGCTACCACAACCGGTATTTGCTCAATCGCTGGGGGTTGATCTCGGTTCCCATTTGCATTCACGTTTCCGCTACGGGTTCTTGCCATCTTGATCTATACGCCGAATAAGGTGAATCTAGACCTTTACTTAGGATTGACGTTTAAATCATTCTTATCACTCCGAAACGTTTATATGCTAGTTCTAATATCGTAGTTAAACGCTTAGAATCCTAAACACATAAGGTTTCCAGATCCGGTCGGCAACAAACCATAGATCCGAACGAATAACAGCATATCAGGCACAAGCATTTAGCACATAAAAGCATTTTAGGCACAATTCCTAAAATAAGCTAGTGCTCACACTTCACAATCATCGCTTAGCATTCTAAGTTTAAGTCTAGAAATAAATCCATATTCCTAGTTCGCTTAAACTAATGCTCTGATACCAACTGTGACATCCCCATTTTCACGGCCAGAAAAGACTGATGTTGTTTATGCTTTATAAAAATCAGAGTACTTCATTTTATAAAAATGTTGCGGAATTTGTTCCCAGAAAAACATGGTAAATACGTTATTAAAACATTTTCGAAGAAACGTATTTATTTCATTTTAAAACGTTTGGGATGTCATCGTTAATACAGAAACATAAGCATAAACAAAACTTACAATTATTTACACTAGTGATCTACATCTCTTTAAATCTCTCAGTGTAATGTCACTTCATATCAACACCTGTGATATAAATAAACTGAGTGGGTCAGGTTGGGAAACCTGGTGAGTACATAGGGTTTTCAACCCACAATAATATAATTATTATGTTTAAACAATCAAATAATCAACCCAATTACCCATCCCCATTATCTTCTTTATTCTTAAGGATCTACCCTAAGAATCAGCTATTTCTCATTCATTCATTCCTAAGGATCATCCTAAGTAAACAACATGAAGTCCATTGTTGCCAATGACACTTTGGTCAAGCGCAGCTGCTAATCTTGTCACTTAGGCACAGCTGCCAGAATTGGGACATTTCCTATGAGGCGCTTCTGCCGGTATTGACCTTTTAACGCTACTGTCATGGTCATAAGGCTCCCTATTAGGCGCAACTGCCGATACTATCCTTAGAGCGCAGCTGCTAGGACGTTTACCGTAGATCTAAATCATCTACGGGTTGTGGCACAGCTGCCAGTGCTCATCTATAGGGTACTAGGTCCACTGCTGCCAATGTATACCTATAGGGAACTAGGTCCGTACTACTAATGTTCCTCTATTTCAGCTTTTATCCATCATCATTCATCTACCCATGTTTTACCCAACATATTTTGTAGATATAAAATACTTTATACAATTTACATCATTTAAAACATGTATAAAAATCTTTCACCAGCATAGACAACAAGTATTCAGACAATATGCACACATAACACGTAATTTATATTAAAATACTTCATATCTATGTGTAAGATGAAAGAGACCATGCACTCACTTGAGAAGGTGGTGACTCGGTACTCGGACAGCGCTTCGTTTACTTTAAAATAATTTCCTTCGACGAAACCTAGTATTATTACCACTAGATTTTAGTCTAATATTTACCGTGACTAATTATTAGTCTTATTATTATTATTATATAAGCGTTTAAACAATACTTTCCAAGCACTATGTACAGACAGGGGCCAGACATAAAACACCGGAGGGCAGGACCATTTTGGCATATAGCACTTCTGAAATCCAACAACCCTATGCGGCCCTTTAAACCAGATTCCCCGTACCGCGAGTAGTTAAAAAGATATTATAACGACACTTATATAAGTCATAATAATAGCTCAAATATTTATTATAAATTTATAATAACAATACTAATTTTAAATATAAACTATATTTAAAATAGGGTAAGCATAACTTACTTACAAGGGGATTTTAGCTAGGAGTCGGGCTCTGCAGGGGCAGAACTTCGTCGCTGAATCTTTCTAAGAAAGATTCGTGCAGCGCTTCAGTGCTCACCTTACTATACTAAAACTACAGAAAGAGAAGTCGAATCACGAGGGACCGAAATGCTCGGGGGATAAGGAGAGAAAGACTCTTGAATCAAGAGAATGGTGCAAGAAATATGAGAGCCCAAGCCTCTTATTTATAGTAATTGAATTTACAAAAACTACCCTCCATAATTACTTAATGACCTTATAGTTATATAAACAACTAAACACCCCTTTATAATACTATTTTAAATAGATTTAATGATATTTGCACTAAACTAATGTCGAAAGAACTCAACATTAGTCTTATAATGACCGCATCGTCGATACCTTTCTAATGATATATACATATGTATATATATATGTGTACGTATATATGATTTATACTTTATTTTAATACGTAAATATGGTATTATAATTTGTAACTCGTTCATACGAACTCCGTTTTTGACGTTATTTATATCCACGCGTTGGTATTTACAAGTACTACAACTTTCATTTAGATCCCGTCGGCTAAAAATCGACCGATCTAAAATTCAGATTTCGGGCTGTGCACTGCTATGCTAAATCTTAGAAAAAAATCATAACTTCCTCATACGAAGTCAGATTTGGGCGTTCTTTTTATCGATGTTCTTAGTTTAACATATTCTACGACTTTCGTTTAGATCGCTAAGGCTAAATCTCGCTCTATCGTAAATTCACTATTTACGCTTCTCGGTATCGTGCCGGTTCCGTCGCGAAACTTCAACGGGTCATAACTTCTTCGTTATAACTTGGTTTTCGGCGTTCTTTATATGTACGAAAACCTTGTAACATACTCTACAACTTGATTAAGATTATTTATTCTAAATAATCTTTTGTCGAAAAGTCGTTTTCGACCCCTATTGCCTCTAATTTGACTAGCCCAGATTTGCGGGCGTTACACCGACCGATGCATCTAGTTTGTGAAGTAGGTGGTGTTTCACAGTGGGTATTGGGTTGTTGGTGTAGAATCTGACGGAGGTGATGGTTGTGATGGTGTAGATGGAATCCAGTGATGGTGAAACTTGGTTGAAGAAAGAAGAGAAGATGAAGAAGAAAACTGCCAATATGATGATTGGGTAGAGGTTGATTTAAGGGAAAATGAATTATAAGCCCAACGAAGTTTTCAAACCATTCAAAAGACCCTAATTATGTTTTTTCTGTTCAAGAAAACCCAACAAACTTAACCTTTTGTCTAAAAAATCCCAACTAACTTACACTTCTTATTTAGGGTCAACCGGCTAATGAAAGTCAACGAATGACATGGTTGATGACGTGTAATTAAATATTAGAAAATGACTTGTAATACCAACGAAGTTTCAAAACCGTTCAAAAAATTCCAATCATGTTTTGTTTGTTGAAAAAACCCAACGAACTTACGCTGTTGTTCAATTTTCATTAAAGGCAACTAGATTCATTAGGTATACAACTAGTTGGCAAATGACATTGCATTATATTTAATGACATGGAATAAGCAGATTAAAATTTCCCTTTGTATATAGATTTAGGGCTTGGAGAAGAGAAAAACGAATGATGTCTGTGTTTGATCTCTTGTAATAGCTACTTCTTATTCTTCCTCTCAATTGTTGATGTCCAACTCAAGATCTACAAAGAAGATATTTGATGATGCAAACTCTTGTGGATGTAGACGCCCTTTTTGAATTTGGACATCAAGAATGGAGGATCATCCAGAGATATTGTTTAGGGCTTGTTCGAACAGATGGGTAAGTGTAATTGAATATGGACATGATAAAGCTTTCGATTACACTTACCCATTTATTCAAACAAGCCCTAAACTTTTTTTCACTTGATGATCCTCCGTTCTAGATGTCCAAATCCAAGAAGGGCGCCCACATCCACAAGGGTTTTCATCATCAAATATCTTCTTTGTAGAACTTAAGTTGGACATCAACGATTGAGAGGAAGAAGAAGAAGTAGCTATTACAATAGATCGAACATAGACGTCGTTCGTTTTTCACTTCTCCTAGCCCTAAATCGATATATAAAGGGCAATTCTAATATGTTTATTCTATGTCATTAAATATAATGTCATGTCATTTGCCAACTAGTTATATACTTAATGAATTTGGTTGCCTCTGATGAGAATTGAACAAAAGCCTAAGCTCATTGCCTTTTTTTTTTTTCAAAAAACAAAACACGATTAGGGTTTTTTGAACGGTTTTGAAACTTCGGTTGTCTTAGAAGTCATTTTCTGATATTTCATTACACGTCATAAGCCATGTCATTCGTTGACTTTCATTAGCGGGTTGACCCTAAATGAGAAGTGAACGAAAATGTAAGTTTGTTGGACTTTTTAGACAAAATGTTAAGTTCGTTGGGTTTTCTTGAACAGACAAAACATAATTGGGTTTTTGAACGGTTTGAAAACATCATTGGGCTTATAAGTCATTTTCCCTTGATTTAATTGTGACGTAGGTGGTGCAATAGGTGGCTGCTGTTTATTGTGGTTTGATTTTCCGATTCTGCAAGTGACAGTTGGTAGAGAATGCTATGGGTATGGACAAGTTAGAATTAGGGGGTGATTGTTGGGTTTAATTTTGACTTTACTTAGAATTGGTGACCAAGTTTCTTTCCTTTTCTTTAGGAGTAATTAATGGGTTATTGTTTAGTATTTAAATTATGGATTAGGTAGTAGTAGAGTTAGTTATCTTATCCAATATATATGTATTTTGTGTTTTTATGTAATGTGTGTAGGTGGGCAAGATGTAGTAGTCAATGAGACTTGCTCCATCCGTGTGTTTTGTTGAATATAACAAGCATTTCCAATCTTTTTTCTATTTTTCA
Source organism: Lactuca sativa (assembly GCF_002870075.4). Taxonomy (NCBI): domain Eukaryota; kingdom Viridiplantae; phylum Streptophyta; class Magnoliopsida; order Asterales; family Asteraceae; genus Lactuca; species Lactuca sativa. The sequence goes on from NC_056624.2 coordinate 231,111,866, forward strand.
TGCATGAGTATGTGCGGAGTGAATGGTTTGAATCCTACATAAAGTACTCCCATGTATGTGATATAGACTATGATAGCTTGAAGAAGACCGTGAGAACGAGAAGGTGGCTATAAAAAAATATGCATCACTTCTATCATCAGACATGGTAAGGGAATAAATTATCAACTCCTAACTCTTTTGCTCTTTACGTGGCCCCACTGGCATATGTATCGATCTTTATATGTTAACGTTTTTAAAATGCTATTTTTTTAAATTTGTGTATAGGCTACCTATATGCCAATATGGTAAATTAATCATTTTAATTTATCTAACATACATTGTGAAAAGGATAATGTTGCGAGTGTCGGGTGTACAGATGTAAGTTTTGAAAGTGAATATCTGATATTGAATAATGAGAATCAGGCTATCAGTTGTAATCAAATGTTTTGCCGATAGTGTTAGGATTAGTGTCTCAGAGATTTTGATTATTTAAGGAGGTAATAGATTGAAGAAGTGCATATAAATAATTTTACTCTACTTTGACAATAACATTTTTCTCAAGTAGCATAAATATGCTTATTCCAAATTGAAATTGGACCACTAAATAATCCTACAATCATAACTCATAAGTAGGAATAGGTTAGTCAAAGTGTCAAACATTAGAAAGGGTAAAATCGTAATTTTCTTTAATTAGACATTCATATTCAAAAAGTGAGTGTAATATTTAATTAGACATTCACATTCATCGTCAAGTTCCATACATGAGGGGGGTATGCCTAATTGGGAGGCAAGATCCAAGCCAGTGATTAACGTCCGAGCTTCTGTTTGCATGTTCTTACCCGAAAAAAAATAGCCTGACCTTGGTAATTCCTGATAACACCACCCCCTGTTATGAATCCATTTATAGCGGAACCGTCCACATTGAGTTTGAAAGAGCCAATATCAGGTGGATGCTAACCTTACGTCTAATATTGTGTGGCAATATTAGGATGATTGTGTGGCAAGTTTCATTTCTTTTAAGGAAGTAATAGATTGAAAAAGGACATATAGATAAATTTACTCTACTTTGACAATCAGTTATGTTCCAAATAGCATAACATGAACTTGATGATTCTACAGTTATAATTTGATCCCTAAATATCATATGTAAAGTAGGTTGCAATTTTTTTAAAACAACAGCGAAATAAAATAAAGAAACCAAAACTAGCTAGGAGCTAGCAAATACAAGATCAAGGCATAATTGGATTGATTAACCAAGCAATCCAATTGATCATAGAGTTAGAGTTTCGAAAAGTAAACCAACAAAAAGAAAAATCAACAATATTATCAAAGATAAACTGTTTCCGATACTTTGAAGACTGAAAGACAAGCGCGTTCCTATACGTCCAAAGCACCCAAATAGTAGTCATAAACACCGATTCCACAATAACTCTTTCCATTCTAAAAACCGGACGAACATCAATCCAACTAATCATCTCCAAAGGCATAGAGAAACAAGAAACCTGCAAGTCTAGCCACAAAGAAATACGATTCCACACTTGAGTAGCCATAGGACAAAGAAAAAACAAATGATTAATAGTCTCTGTCCCAGCCTAACAACAAGGGCAAAGAATCGACTCCAAATCCACTCCTTTATTAACCAGATTTGTCCTTAGAGGAAGTCTATCTAACATAAAACGCCAAAAGAAAACATTCACTTTAATTGGAACACACTTATTCCATCTTGTAACCATCCCACCCATGGCATTATATGGTCATCAATATGTTTTCTAGAAAAATCAATCTAAAAAAGACCGATATTAGCCAAAGACTAGAAAAGGTAAAAATAGGTCATTATTAATCTAAAATACATTGTGCAAAAGATAATGTTGCAATTGGGAGTGTTTGGATATAGCTAAGATGACATGTACATCTGGACATTGGTTTGATCTTAAGCATAGGCAATTTAGATTTTTCTAAATCATTAAGTCAAAGGAAACTAGGTGTTCTATCTTCACTATAAACAACATTATACACAATAAAATAGTAATCTATTTTCATTATTTGTTTTATACAATATCCTACTTTTATTCAAGTAAAATGAGTTACTAATTTCCAATAAGTGATGGAGATTTTCTATATTGCAGATGATAGGGAACAAAAGAAGTTCTACCACCTAAAAAATGTTTTACATTGTTGTACTCGTCATAGCCTAATAGTTGGCTTCTCAAATGAAAATTAGGGATTTTTGTGCAGATCTTATCTTGTGCATATGGAGATTTATGAAATTAAAAAATCTCCTTGTTATGTAATTTAAATTTAAATTTTAATCAAAAAGTGTTACAACACAATTTGACCAAATTTACATAACCTTTGAAGAATCAAAAGCATTTTACAAAATATACTTTTAAAGATATTGTTAAAACATTAATAGGAACATTAATTTCAAGAAACAAAAAAAATTATTTCAAGAAAACAAAGATGACTACGAGCATAGTGATTTTTATATTTTTGTTTTTGGATAGAGTAAATTACATGATTCGTCTCTCGTCCAAGTGTCAAATTGCATGTTTAGTCTCTATTTTTAAAAATTAACTCGGACCGTCTCTACAATATTTTTTTCACTCGGACAGTCACCGCGAACATAAAATGACTATTTTACTCTTTCTATTTCTTTTTTAATATATTTTTTGATTTGTTTGTTATTAACAATTTTTTTAAAAAAATGGCCCACCACCAAAAACATTTATCCTTACCCTAGCTCTACCCCACCCCTCAATATTTGGGAATTTGACTTATTAAGGTAATTAAGTATTTTGAATTGTTCACATATGGGTAATATTGTTTTTTGTACTCATTTACCCAATTAACTTTTTTCATCCGTTCAAAAATAACCAACATTATCGGCTATTACCTGTTTTAGCCGGTAACATTGATTTAGCTCGGTTAAAAACATTTACGTAGAATCTTACGTGGTCATTACACCCATTTCTCATTTAATTAGGGTTCGTCATCGTCAGATTGTCCAAAACACCCCTCGATTACCTTCTTCTGTGAGAAATCAATCAATACATCAAATCGACGATTAGGGCTTGGAATTGAAGTCGACTGCTAGCATGGCATCCTCATCTACTGGTATTCATGTATCTTTAGATTTTCAGTACAATGGATTCTTTTTGCCAAACCCATTGGTGTACTTAGACCCCGTAAAAACGAATGTATGTGATGTGGATTTTGGGGGATTTACGTATAAAGAGTTTCTTTTGTGGCTTACGAGATTAACCAATGGAGCATGTGCTAATGTCTATTACTATATGAGAAAGGAAAGCTTGTGTGAGGGTATTAGAAGAATTGACAGTGATGCTGATTATTAGGAGTTTGTGGAAACTGTTTATAGTCTGGAGAGTGATAGTCTTGAGTGTGAGTTAGATGTGTACATTGACCACTGAAAGTGAACCAATTCTTGATTAGGCTGATAACGAGTTCTTAGCAGATGGTAAAGGGTATGAGTCGGATGAAGAGGATGACAAGGATTCTGAAGTTTCAGAGACAATGGAATATGAACATGAATGGGATGATGAAGAGGAACATACTTTTGATAAAACTGTTGGGGGCCCATTCTTGGACAAACTTTCAGGGCATATTAGTGATGATGATGAAGACAAAGCAAACAATGGGAAGCTTAAGGATGTTGTGTTCCCTGTCCATAATGAGAATCAGGAATGGGAGCAAATGGTGCTAGTTTTGGGTATGAAGTTTTCTAACCCATTGAAATTGAAGTTGTGTATCACCAACTATGCAGTCAAAAATGGATATGATTTATGGTATGAGAAAAGTGATCATGAAAGGTTATTGGTAAAATGTTGTAAAGGTAAGACAAATAAACAGAGTAAAGGTTGTCCCTTTAGGTTGTGGGCAACCTAGATGAGCAGTGAAAAATCATTCGAGATTAAATCTCTGAATGATGTGCATAATTGTGCAAGAGTGTTCAAATTTGGGTCCATTTACCTATAAATGGATAGCAAAACATTTCATGAATCATATACGTCAGAAACCAAAGATGAGTATCAGGAAGTTGAAAGTTAAAGTCAGTAAGAAATTTAATTTGATTGCAAATGTTGGACAATGCAGAAATGCAAGGAAGTATGGATTTCAGGAAATAGAGGGTTCTTTGAAAGAACATTATGCAAAAACATGGAGCTATGGAGAAGAGATAAGAAGGACTAACCCTAGATCAACAGTGAAGATGGATGTAGATGTCATGTCTGATGGAACCACTTATTTCTCAAAGTTTAATGTATCAAGGGATTGAAGGATGGATGGATTGAAGGTTGTAGGAGGGTAATTGGACTAGATGGTTACTTCCTAAAGGGCACATACAGAGGTCAGTTGCTCTCTGCTATAGGTAGAGATGCAAATAACCATATATATCCTATTGTTTGGGCTGTTGTATCAGTGGAAAGTAAGGAAACATAGAAGTGGTTTATTGACCTTCTAATTGAGGACCTTGGAATGTGAGTTGGGCATGGACTAACCTTGATATCAGACCAACACAAAGTAATCAATTTCTATTTTTTCCATCTTTATTGTAGCTTATGTTATGTTTTTGTTGTTTAAGTTTTGTGTCTATTGCTAATAGGTATTACTTGAGGCTGTGAAGGAAAGGGTTTCAACATCAGAGCATAGGCAATGTGCTAGGCACATATGTGCTAACTTCATGAAAAGGTTTAAGGGCCAACTGTTTTGAAAGCTTTTCTGGTATGTTGCTGCATCTATTACCCCTGCAAAATTTGAGCAACATAGGAATGAAATCAAGAAATTAGAACCACTAACTTATGACCATTTGATGGAAAGGGACCCTAAAACTTGGAGTAAATAGTTTTTCAAAATGATAGGGCTTGTGATGCATATGATAATGGTATATTTGAGAGTTTCAACTCAGTTATTGAACTGCCAGGAAGAGACCACTAATCACCATGTTAAAAGAAAGTTGAATTTATGTGATGGAGAGGCTTTATAGGCAGAAGATTAAGGGGCAATCTTGGGATTTAACCATATGTCCTACCATTAGGCTGAAGTTGTCCAAGCTTAAGGATCTTCAAAGGTAAGTGCTTAAAAATGTTTGTCCTTATATATGTTTGTCGTATAACATGTTTATCCTTATATATGTTTGTCTTTTAACATGTATATGTGGATAGATTTTGGAAAGTTATACCATCTGGTTATCAACAGTATGAAGTCAGACTTGGGTATGATGCATATGTTATGGATATTGGTACTAGGACATGTACCTGCAGAACTTGGCAGTTAACAGGTTACCCTTGTGTGCATGGGTATGCTTGCATTGCAAGCCTCAACAGGGATGTAGAGGAGTATGTGTCACCATGGTTTACCACATCAATGTTCTTAAATTGTTACAGGTATACCATTAACCCACTCAATGGTAGTGACATGTGGCCTCATGTAGACTACATCAATCCATTTCCCCCCAAAAGGAGAAGGCTACCAGGAAGACCATCAACAAAATGAAAAAGGGATCAGATTGAGAGGGAAAACCAAGGAAAAAAGCATTAAATCACAAAAAGATGTAGTGTGATGAAATGGAGCATATGTAGGGAAAGTGGGCATAATAGATCAACATGTCCTCAAAAACCAATTGGCAAATCATCAAATGCAAGTTCAAAGAAAAAGAAACCCAAGAAAGCTGGTATGTTTGATATATTTATTTATATATAACTTGTATAAATTAACATATTTGGCATAACTTAACTTTTCAAGTAATGCAAAACATGTAAAGTGAAGGTTACGTTGGCACATGAAGTTGATATTGACAGTGACAGTAAAGTTGAAATAGAACCTAAAAGTGATGTTGACTCTTTTTATCTTGAATTTGAAGATGATGTGCAACCTAAAGTTGAAGATGGAGTAGAACCAAAAGTTCAAGATAGAGTGCAACCTGTAGTTCAAGATGAAGTGCAAGCTGAAGTACAACCTAAAGTTCAACCTCAAGTTCACCCTAAAGTTCAAGATGCTAACAAAGTTGAGTTCACCCTAAAGTTCTAACTGAAGTTGAACCTGAAGTGCAAGTTCAAGTTGAAGATGCTAACCAAATTGTATTTCAAGATATAGTGGAAATACCAGCTTTTCAAGTTGTAGTGGGACAGAGAGCAAGGAAACATTCATAAAGAATTACAAAACTTAAGATAAGAAAGATGTGAGAGGGAAAACAGGGAAGCAGTGATGACAATTCGTATGAGTTGGAGTAACTTTTGGCTTATTGTACTGTTATTAATGTTTTGGCATCTTTGAATGACATCTTTTAACTTTGGAATCTTGTGGCACATCTTTTGAAAACTAGTTGGAATAGTTAAATGCATGTTTAAGTGTGTAGTGTTTAACTTTTTGCACTTATTTTGGGTGTAATGAATGTTTAGCTATGTTATGTAAAACTTTTGACACATCTTTTGAAGTCAATGTTCCCCGGAATGTTTATAATGTATTACCATCTTTTGCACATCTTTCTAATACCATTTGTATTGTTTATAATTTATTACCATCTTTTAGAATATCAAGTGTAATCACAATTCTATTACAGTGTAATCACAATTCCATTACATTGTTTGAACAATTCCGTTCCAATGATTCACAATAACATTATAATGTTTGTACACTACCATTCCAATGATTCAATTCCATTACAATGTTTATTACTATCTTTTATACTACCAAGTTTAATAACAATTCCATTACAATGTAAAATTCCATTCCATTGATACAATGTATCATTTTTCGTTGAAAACATCACAAAAGCATACATAATTTAGTCATACTACATCATAATAAACTACATAATTTAAAACAACATTTTGACATACAAGAGAAACAAGAAAATTAATGCAAGTCTATGGGTAAACAATTTCCAATTGACTTTGTCAAGTTCTTCTTTATTTTTGTTCTTCTCTTGTTCAATCTTCATCCTGCATATGCTGATTTCATTCTCCAAGGTACAAATTTTCAAGGTAAAATTGCAACTTTCTTCTGGTTTCATCCTATAATGCCTTCTTCCATCTTTCCTCCATTCATCCTCATCCAACCATTGCCAAAATTTACAGCTTGGACTTTTTCCATTCTTCAAGAAATTTATAAAAACATGTTAAATTGAAGGATGAAGAAGTAAAAAAATGAATTAAATGAATTACCAGTGAGTTTTGACAAACTTTAAATTTCCTTCTAGGATTGTCTGTGGTTCTTGATGTCTTCACACGAGATGGCAAGTCGCAATCACATGGATGATCCAGTTTTAATTCGTCTTGTCGTTTGGAAGAAAAGGATGAGGAAGAAGATGTCATTGATCGATCTAGGGTTTTAATTAATAAACAGTCGTATCTCACCCTTCTTATAATGTAAACACTTCTCAATGCCACGTAGGTGATGAGTATTGCAACGTACAAGCCACGTAGATGCCACATCACCCAAAACCTACAATAGCCGGTAATGTTGGTTATTTGTGAACGGCTGAAACAAGCTAGTTGGGTAAATGGGTACAAAAAAAACAATATTACCCATATGTGAACATTCGAAATATTTAATAACCTTAATAAGTCAAATTCCTCTCAATATTTCATCGGTTCCTCTTCTTGAGAGATTCCGTCGCCGGAAAAACATATCTTCTCTGATCACAGCCGTCGTCGTAGATATTGGGGTCACTAGAAAAACGTATCTTATGCGTACCACCTGCAAATCGCCGTCTTCGCACCTTCACCGTCATCTCTACATATACTTGCCACCCTCTTGCACACACACACCAGCCGAAAACCACCCTTTTTGAACACCACCTATCACTGCTCCATCATTAGTACCGTCGGACGATCTAGCCTCTTGTTGGAGTGCAGATTTGAACGATAAGGTAAAAGCTTGGGGATGAGTGCAGATCCGCTACCCTCTTCCTGGAAAAACGAGAGGCAGCAATGATGGATCACTTATTGGTGGTGGAGGTAAAAGCTTGGGGATGAGGTAAAAGCTTGGGGATGAGTGCATATCCGCTACCCTCTTCCTGGAAAAACGAGAGCCAACAACGATGGATCACTTATTGGTCGTGGACCAGTCACCTTCTCTTTCTCTACGCATCTCTCACATCCTATGTTAACAACCTTCAGTGACCATCACACGACCATAATCTCACCCTCATCATCATACTCCAACGACCATCAAGAAACCCCTCAAAAGTCAGGTTCATCTGGTGGTTGTGGACAAGATTATGGTTTGATTTTTCAGATTCTTCGACAGCAGCAAGATTCAGGGTGATTTTCAGGTTCCTCGAGTGGTAGGTTACGAATTGAAGACTTAGGACTTAGTTAGGTTTGAGTTGCATATATTGGATTTAATTTTTGAGGTTTAGATTTGATTCAAATTTCAAGCTCATGAGTTTTTGGGTGTTGCTAGATCTTTGGGGAGGAAAGGTGTGGGAGGGGTTCAATGGTGGTTGAAAGATGAGCCAGACGAAAGAGATGTGTGTGTGTGAGAGAGAGAGAGAGAGAGAGGGAGGGAGGTAGAGAGATAACAAGGGGTAAGGGTGTATCTGATGGGGGTCATTACCATTTCATTAAATTAAAATATTTTCTAAAAATTAAAATTAATCGAAAACATTAAAATAATTGAAAAAGAATTTGAAAAGGGCAATATAATAATTTTACGTTGTTAGGGAATAAGCGTGTAACATTTGTACGATTTAAGAGACTGTCCAAATTAATTTTTGAATATAAAGATTGAACGCGTTTTTTGACACCTACACGAGATATAATTCGTGTAATTTAGTCTTTTTTTTTTAAATCATTATGTTGATCATACTTTCTTGTAGCTTTTCAAATTTCGAGGACAACCATGCTTCATCCTTGTTTCGATGTTCTTCTTTATGAATTAGAGCAACGGCAATCATATTACAAAGACAATCTTAAAGAAATAAACTAGCCCATGCCTTCCTAAAGAATTGAGTAGAGCATGTTTTACATTATTTTGTGGTTATTTCTTCACATGCAAATTAGTGGATACAAGATGACGTTCATTAAATAGTAGAATTGAAAAGTGTCTCACTTTATTTAATAACACTATTATAAATTTGTGTGAAATATTTTAATTACGTTTGTTATTTAGAAATTTATAAATAATTTGTAGATTTTAATTTTTATATCATCTTAATTTTAGTAAATCACGTTTCATTTATTATTTTAGTTTGTAATTTATTGTGTTGTGTTTATATATTTTAAATTTATCATGTAATAATGCAACTTTTATGATTGGTTGTCTTTTTTTTTTTCATTCTATTCATATTTATATTACATCGTATAAAATCATAATTTTATCAAATATGTATACATACATAACCTAGATTGGATATTCATAACAATGTGTGAATGTATATATATATATATATATATATATATATATATATATATATATATATATATATATATATATATATATATACACACACACACTCACACATTGTTATGAATATCCAATCTAGGTTATGTATGTGTACATATTTGATAAAATCATGATTTTATACGATGTAATATAAATTTGAATAGAGTGAAAAAAAAAAACACAATCAATTATTATATATATATATATATATATATATATATATATATATATATATATATATATATATATATATATATATATATATATATATAGAGTCAAGATCAAATAAGAAGAAAATTTTTGATAGGAAGGTAAGAAATTTTTTTTCTACATATTTTTTCGTGAACAAACAAAATGAATCATTAGATGATTCATTTGTAAGATGATTCACAAGAAAAAATTATAAAAAAACATCTCGATGATTCATTTATATAATGATTTGTTGTTATTCACTAAAATTGTCATAAAAGTGAATTTTTTCTTAATTTACTTAAAAATGAATCATAAAAATGTGTTTTTTGAGAATTTTTTCTTGTGAATCATCTTAAAAATAAATCATCTAGTGATTCATTTTTTTTGTTCGTCAAAAAAATATCTAGAAAAAAAACTTCTTACCTTCCTATCAAAAAAAATTTCTTACCGGATCTATATATATATATATATATATATATATATATATATATATATATATATATATATATATATATACACACACACACACTCACACATTGTTATGAATATCCAATCTAGGTTATGTATGTGTACATATTTGATAAAATCATGATTTTATACGATGTAATATAAATTTGAATAGAGTGAAAAAAAAACACAACCAATATATATATATATATATATATATATATATATATATATATATATATATATATATATATATATATATATATATATATATATATATATATGTTAATTTTTACTAATCATTATGAACTTACAGACAAAACATCTATCTTTATAAATAAATAGTTTTTTTCTTTAATCTTTGATTAGTCATTACAATTTAAAATATAAATAGTAATTTCTTTAATCAGTAGTATTTTTCTTTCTCAACCGTTATCTTCACGGGTATTAACCTAGTTTATGTAATAATTAAATTTGGTTAAACAATATCATTTGTAAATGGAAAGACAAATTATTTATTTTAATTAAATTATGCTTGTTTTATTAATCATAGATTTTAATTTTTTGCTATTAATTTTAATTCATAGCATCTAAAAATATATATACACGTGTAAGTATTTGTATATACAAAAATAATAACAAAACATATAGTAGAATTATAAAAATGAACCCTTTTCACATAAAAAAATGTATATAGTTTCAATTCAACTTCATTTATAATGATCCACTCCTCAAGCATGCAATTTGTTGCAAAGTCAGTCCCTTGTTCGATGTTTGAATGCCATCACATGCCTTTTACTTCGAAATGAAAACTTGACGCTACCATGAATACAAGTAACTATGAAATAAATAGAGTGACCGAGAGTTGTGTACATCGAGGAAAATATGACTTTTCAATCATAATGCCTTATGAATATATTCTAAGATCTCAGGTATGAGGGTATCAAGTTTCCTTGATACTTGTTTGCACATTTAAATAAACCGGCAAACAAGTGTTACCACTAATCTTTTCTTAGATTCCAAAATAAACAGGCAACAAGTTTCACTTTAACCTTTTCTGGATTGTAAAATTAATTTTTAAAAACATTATGTTCTGAACTTGGAGTCTTGTATTTGCATGATATGAAAATTATTAAAATAATAGGAACAATGTAACGCTTGAATCTTGGTAAGTTCTTCTTTTAACCTTGCATATTTAAATTGTCCCATTTTGACCATTGAGTTGTACGCGGGGCGTACAACGAACTACGCTTACTGTACAAGTGATGAAGTGAGTATACGGGGCGTACCTAGTGGTACACTTAGCGTACTCATGCGAGGGTGTGATCGGGGTCTCGGATGCGTACATGAGACGTACGCAATGATTAATGAAAACCCTAATTTTAGGGGTTGGCCACTATATAAGCATCCTTATGGTCTAGAAACCCTAATTTCACCGGCCTCCTTGTCCCCTTTACCCTATATTTGAACCCTAATCCCATCTTCTGTGATTTTGGAGCTTAGAAGGCCATTTGGAAGAGTATTTTGGTGTTTTGAAGGAAGGTGTCCATTCTTGAAGCTTCATTGAAGGAGTGAAGGCTTATAGATCCAGACCCTTATTGAAACGACCCAAAAATACGACCCAAAAAAATTTTTGTTTTTAATATAATCAAAACTGTAATCAGAGCATCATATAATAAAACCATGCGTGATGTATTCCAAAACATAATAAAATACTGTGCGGAAAACTGTATCATACTACATCAAATCAAAACAACTAAATCAATCCCAGGCTAAAGCCGAGGCGGTGGTGTGTGCGATGCCGTCATCCCGAGCTCTTCCCTTTGCTTGCAGAAGTACCTGAAACCAAAACTGAAACTGTAAGCACGAAGCTTAGTGAGCTCCCCCAAAATACCACATACCATACAATAGCATTATCATATAAACACATATCGGGCCTTGCCCACTGCATCGGGACGAAGCCCGGAAACTGCATCGGACCGAAGTCCGGAACTGACTGGGACCTTGTCCCCTGCATCGGACCAAGGTCCGGAACTAACTGCATCGGACCGAAGTCCGGAACTGACTGGGACCTTGTCCCCTGCATCGGACCAAAGTCCGGAACTGACTGGGACCTTGTCCCCTGCATCGGACCAAAGTCCGGAACTAACTGCATCGGACCGAAGTCCGGAACTGGCTGCATCGGACCGAAGTCCGGGACTGAACATAGCATAGCATATCATAACAACTAGCATGAACACATATACTGCATACTACATCGGGCCGTAGCCCGGAACACATAATACATAACACATAAAACATAGCTCAAAAATCCTGTCTGAGCCACGAAGGCATCAAACATACTAACTACTGCATCGGATCAAGTCCGGAAACTACTGCTAACTGGACGGGCCGGCATTGTGGCCTTAGACCCGTCCCTACTGGAAGGAAACTCACCTCGTAAACTGGCGGCTGAGTGTGTGTCTCTGAAAGCTACCGGCTGCTGCTCCTGAATCTCCTCGGCTACAAGCCCATGAACACACTCCATCAAATACTAAACACTGCACTTGGGGTAAAATGACTCTTTTACCCTTGGTCAAAGTCAACTTACTTTTGGGGCTGACTCGCCGAGTTGGGCCACCCAACTCGCTGAGTCCTACTCTCACTTCTCAGTTCTACACGCTGCTACTCGTCGAGTGTGGCATCGACTCGACGAGTACACTCTTGATCCAAGAACTCAGACAATCTTCATCCGACTCGCCGAGCCGTATGAACAAACTCGACGAGTTGTTCGTGATCCTAAGAAGATTGCCTTGGACTCGCCGAGTTGTATGAACAACTCGCCGAGTCCCTCCATCACTGAGTCTACCCTCAACTCGCTGAGTCCACTCTCTAACTCACTGGATTCACTCGACACTGATCAAAATGAAGGACTCAGGAACTCGCGACCCAACTCGCCGAGTCGTTCTTCCCGACTCGCCGAGTTGCCGCCATGCAACTGATTTCTACTCGATTTTGTTTGAATCCAACACATACAATTGATAGATCTGAGTCCAATAAGCTGATTTACCACGTAAAGTTTCCAACTTTACGTGCACAACCTCATGAATAAGGGAAATAAGGCTAAAAGATGCATAAAATGGGTAGATCTATGATTAATATGCAAAGTAACTCCAAAAAGACAGTAGATCTGGGCTCTACAACACCCCAACATTCAGATCCAAAGGTATTTCGACTTATTAAGACATTCATGCAAACATAAGGCTTGGAACAAACATCAAATAGCTCTTAGAAGAGCTCTAATGGAAGTTTAAAGCATATAACAAGAAGGGAACTCCGAAAATACCTCAATAAACTCAGATTTTCCCTTGGATCTTTGCACTACAACTCGTTTCCTTGCTTCTTTCTTCTTCTCCTTCTTCACACCTTCACAAAATGGCACCAAATCGCTTATAAGCTCTCAAGGGAGGATTAGGGTTTTCTCACTGTGTTATCAGAGTGAGGGAGGCGAGAATGGGGCTATAAGGTGGTTTAAATAGTGGGCAACCCGGGGATTTAGGGTTTCACCCAGACGGATGGACTCGCCGAGTCCAGGATATGGACTCGCCGAGTCCCCGGCTCACGCGTGCACGCAGCTGCGACCCTACTCGGCGAGTCAGGCTATGAACTCGCCGAGTTCCTCTTGCAAAACTTACAACAATTACCAAGGAATTAACATACCGGAAACGGGTCGTTACAATTCTCCCCCACTTGACTCAGACTTCGTCCTCGAAGTCTGCTACGGCTAGATCTGCAAATAACTCTGGGTAGTGCTCTCTCATCTCCTCCTCAGCCTCCCACGTCCACTCAGACCCCTTCCGGTGCTGCCATTGCACCTTTACTAACTGAATTTCCTTGTTCCTCAAGGCCTTGGTCTTCCGGTCCAGAATTGCGACCGGTCTCTCAATATAATTCAGGCTGCTATCAACCTGAATATCCTCTAGGGGAACGACTGCTGACTCATCCACCAGACACTTTCTCAGCTGAGACACATGGAACGTGCTGTGGATCTGACTAAAATCCTCAGGAAGATCTAACCGATAGGCAACCCGACCCACCCGGGCCAAAACCCTGAAAGGACCAATAAATCTGGGGCCCAACTTGCCCCTCTTCCGGAACCTGATGACACCCTTCCAAGGTGAGACTTTCAGAAGGACCATATCTCCCACCTGGAACTCCAATTCCGAACGCCTCCTATCGGCGTAGCTCTTCTGCCGACTCTGAGCAGTTTGCAGTCTACTACGGACCTGCTGGATCAACTCAGTCGTCTTGAGCACCACCTCTGTGCTCCCAATGACTCGCTGACCGACTTCGCCCCAACAAATCGGGGTCCTACACTTCCTCCCATACAACATTTCAAAGGGAGGTCGATCAATGCTCGCATGATAACTGTTGTTATACGAGAATTCCGCTAACGGAAGATACGTATCCCAACTGCCACCGAAATCTAGGACACATGCCCTAAGCATGTCCTCGAGAGTCTGAATCGTCCTCTCGCTCTGCCCATCTGTCTGAGGGTGGAAAGCGGTGCTGAAATGGAGACGAGTACCCATCTCGTCGTGGAACCGCTTCCAAAATCTGGATGTGAAACGGACATCTCGGTCAGACACCACTGATACCGGCACTCCATGACGTGCCACGATCTCACGCACATAGATATCGGCTAACTTCTCCGCCGATATACTCTCCTGGATCGGGATAAAATGGGCGCTCTTCGTCAACCGATCCACTACTACCCATATCGAGTCCACTCCACGTGCGGTCCGGGGAAGCTTGGTGACAAAATCCATGGTAATGTCCTCCCATTTCCACACGGGAATGTCTAACGGCTGCATCCTGCCGTGAGGTCTCTGGTGCTCCGCCTTGACCTTCCGGCAGGTCAGGCATCTCTCGACGTACCAGGCGACGTCCCGCTTCATGCAGGGCCACCAATAATCGGGTCGAAGATCTCGGTACATATTTGTCGCTCCTGGGTGGATAGAAAATCGAGACTTATGAGCCTCGTCCATCAATACCTGCCGTACCCCACCCCAGTACGGTACCCATACCCTACCATGAAGTGTCAACAAACCCCGACTGTCGTAATCAAATGAAGCTACTCGGCCTACTATCCTCTCACACTTCTGCCTCTCCTCCTTGAGGCCCTCCATCTGAGCCTCCTTGATCCGCTCCAACAGTGGAGTGATCACTGTCATCTTCATATACAGATCCCTGATAAGGGCCGCCGACACCTTGCGGCTTAGGGCGTCTGCCACCACGTTGGCCTTCCCTGGATGATAAAGGATCTCACAGTCATAGTCCTTCAGCACGTCCAACCACCTCCTTTGCCTCATATTCAAACTCGGCTGATCCATAAGATACCTCAAACTCTTATGATCCGTGTATATAGTACAACGGACCCCATAAAGGTAATGCCTCCAAATCTTGAGGGCAAACACAACTGCCCCCAGCTCCAAATCATGGGTAGGATAATTAGCCTCGTGTGGCTTCAACTGTCTCGAGGCATAAGCTATCACATGGCCTCGCTGCATCAGAACTGCTCCCAAACCTGTGATCGAGGCATCACAATAGACTACAAAGTCCTCTACTCCCTCTGGCAAGGTAAGGATCGGAGCCTCGCACAATCTCTGCCTGAGGGTCTCGAATGCTGTCTGCTGCTCCGGACCCCAACAAAATACCACCGACTTCTTGGTCAGTCGGGTGAGCGGCACTGCTATCTTGGAGAAATCCTGAATAAATCTCCGATAATACCCTGCCAACCCTAGGAAGCTCCGAATCTCAGATGGAGACTTCGGGACCTCCCACTGCATCACGGCCTCTATCTTGGCCGGATCTACCAGAATACCCTTCTGGTTGACGAGGTGACCAAGGAACTGCACCTCACGCAACCAGAACTCACATTTGGAGAACTTTGCGAAAAGTCTCTCCCTCCTCAAAACCTCCAGCACCTCCCGCAGGTGCTCCTCGTGCTGCTCCTGCGTCTTGGAATATACCAAGATGTCATCTATGAACACTATCACTGACCGATCCAGCATCGGTCTACACACGCGGTTCATGAGATCCATGAACGCGGCTGGGGCATTAGTGAGCCCAAATGGCATCACCACAAACTCGTAATGACCATACCTGGTCCTGAAAGCAGTCTTCTGTACATCCTCATCTCTAACCCGCATCTGATGATATCCGGAGCGTAGATCGATTTTGGAGAACCAAGACGCTCCCTGAAGCTGATCAAACAAATCATCTATCATCGGGAGTGGGTAACGGTTCTTCACCGTTACCTTATTCAGCTCCCGATAATCAATACACATACGATGCGACCCATCCTTCTTTCTCACAAACAGGATCGGCGCTCCCCAAGGCGAACTGCTCGGCCGAATGAAACCCTTGTCTAACAGCTCCTGCAGCTGTGTAGACAACTCCTGCATCTCAGGGGGAGCTAGTCGATACGGTGCCTTGGCTATCGGAGCCGCACCAGGGACGAGGTCGATCCTGAACTCAACCTGTCTCTCAGGAGGTATCCCCGGCAAATCCTCAGGAAATACATCCGGGTAGTCTCGAACAATAGGAACATCATCCACTGTCGACTTGCCCTTCTCCCGGGCATCCAAAACGTAGGCTACAAAACCGGCGCAACCCTGCTGAACATAGCGCCTCGCCCTTGCGGCGGAACAAAAGGTCGGTCCTCGTTGTGGCCTCTCGCCCTGAATCACCAACTCTCCCCCACTGGGAGTGCGAACCCTCACTAGCTGAAGCTCGCAATCAATCACCGCCCCATTGGGGCTTAGCCAATCCATACCCACAATAACCTTATTCCCTCGCAGGGGAATAGGTACCAGATCCACTGAAAACTGCTCATCAAATAACTGAAGAGAACACCCTCTGTGCACTCTGCCGACCCTCACGGTCCTATCATCCGCTATCTCAACCTCTAATGGACAATCCAGCTCCCCTGGAGCTCTACTGAACCTCTTGCTAAGCGCAAGAGATACGAATGATCGGGTAGCCCCCGAATCGAATAATACCAAAGCAGAAATGTCGTTCACAGAGAACGACCCTGAATAAAACATACAATCATAAGCAACATTTAATCAATAATAATAAAGAGATAAGAGGGAAGATACATACCTGTCACCACATCAGGAGTCGCTCGCGCCTCCTCTGCTGTCATCTGAAACGCCCTACTCTTCGCCACTGGCGCATCAGCTCGGCCCTGCCGGCCATCTGTAATCCTCAAGGTAGCAGGGGCAGGTGCAGCCACCTTCCCTGCTGAAGCTAAACTCGGACACTGGGACTTTTTATGTCCCCTCTGATTGCACTGAAAGCAAATCAGATCTGATGCTGCGACGGCAGTAGCAGGGGCCGTACAATCCCTACTCAAATGCCCAATCCGACCGCACTTGTAGCAGCCGGAACTCCCTGCCTTGCACGCTCCCTCGTGCAATCTCCCACACTTGCCACATCGACCGTGGCTCTGCTGACTCCTAGATCTGTGATCCGAAACCTTGGGCTTTTTGCCCGAACCGCCTGAACCCGAAACCGCCTCCGGTTTCCTCTTCTTCTCCATCTCAAGATCAATCTCCCTCTCCCGAGCTCTAGCAATCATATCTTCCAGCGTTTTACAGCTGGACCGGCTCACAAACTGGTGGATATCGCTCCGCAACATCTCATGATAACGGGCCTTCTTCATTTCCTCATCAGCTACATACTGAGGAACGAGAAGAGCCCTCTCCCTGAACTTGGCGGTGATCTCCGCCACTGTCTCTGTAGTCTGGGTGAGGTCCTAAAACTCCCTAGCTAGCTGTTGCACCTCAATGACCGGTGCAAACTCCGCCCTGAATCTGGTAGAGAAATCAGCCCAGGTCATGGCGTCCAATGCTGCATCATCCCCAATGGCATGCCCGACCTCCTCCCACCAATCTCGTGCCCTGTCCTTCAAAAGACAGGACGCCAATCTGACCTTGTCCCCCTCGGGACATCTGCTAGTGCGGAAGGCGTTGGCCACATCCGCCAACCATCTGCTGCTCGCTATGGGGTCTCGCGCCCCATGATAGTCCGGAGCTCCACATGCCCTGAACTCCCTGAAAGTAAGGGTGCGCGACCCCATCATGGCCGCCACCTCGGCACGGAAGGTGCCCAATCTCTCATCCATCAGCTCTAGAATCCCCTCCTTGATCGAACCGAAGATCATAGGAGTCTGCTCTATAATGATGCGCGTAATCTCCGAAGAAAGGAACTCTCAGGTCTGCTCATCCATGCGCTCATCCCCCGAACCTGAACCTGATCCCTCCCCGGCACCTCCGCTGCCGGTTGCTGGTCTCGAACGCAGAACCACCATTCTGAAACACATCACAACTACATTAAAAAAAAAAACAAAAATATCTTGAGGGATCATTGCTACTACAACTAGCTTCCTGGTCTTGTCTCAGCCTTTCTTGATTCGAGTACGGATCCTCTGCTTCCAGTAGTACGGGCCCATACTACCTTCCACATCTATCCGTACTTTCTTCAAGAACTGCCCTGACTCCACCAAGTCACTTCTACTACTACTGATCTCTGCTACTCTCATCCTAGGCTTGCCCCAGAGAAACCTCAGACTTAACTCAACTAGTCCTCAGCTGCTGCAGGTCTCCTTATAATGCTAATTAACCATCACCTGAACACCATCACATGTGACGAAGATCAGATAATCCTTCAAGTAAAAGACCCGTCCCTATAACGGTTGGACTCAAACAAGAGCTGCGCAATAGGGCCAGTTCCAGCACTCTGGGATTATTTAACCCTGATCACATATGGTGTAACGTGTTCACTTAATGGTTAACTTCCATCACTCAGAACTCCCACAAAGCACGAAGCAAGCAGCATTCGGAATAAGGGAACATACTTAGGCAAAACTATTCTCAAAACGAGAAACTGATCTAGCATAAGATGCTAAGCTCCTGCTATCAGGCATAACCTAATCAGGCTATCCTACTGTTGTCTAATCAGCCCTAGCATGCAATACTCATAAAGCTGTAACACAGAAGCAGGCACATAAGGCATTTTCCTAAATCCTTAGTCCTATACTAGCATGCTGTTCTACTAAAACTGAAATTGAACAAATAACTTGTATGGGTAATTTGGGAGTACTTACTTGAGCTCGGCTGACCGCATGCACACACCTCTATCTTGTTTAAAAAAAATTCTTCCTTTCTAAGTACTTTCAAAATTCTTTTTATAAAACGTTTTTATTTTAATAAAATCTTTCACTTCCCTTAGTTTGAGTTCAGATACACCCGGAAGTGTATCCAAATCCCTCAAACCAAGGCTCTGATACCAACTTGAAACGACCCAAAAATACGACCCAAAAAAATTTTTGTTTTTAATATAATCAAAACTGTAATCAGAGCATCATATAATAAAACCATGCGTGATGTATTCCAAAACATAATAAAATACTGTGCGGAAAACTGTATCATACTACATCAAATCAAAACAACTAAATCAATCCCAGGCTAAAGCTGAGGCGGTGGTGTGTGCGATGCCGTCATCCCGAGCTCTTCCCTTTGCTTGCGGAAGTACCTGAAACCAAAACTGAAACTGTAAGCACGAAGCTTAGTGAGCTCCCCCAAAATACCACATACCATACAATAGCATTATCATATAAACACATATCGGGCCTTGCCCACTGCATCGGGACGAAGCCCGGAAACTGCATCGGACCGAAGTCCGGAACTGACTGGGACCTTGTCCCCTGCATCGGACCAAGGTCCGGAACTAACTGCATCGGACCGAAGTCCGGAACTGACTGGGACCTTGTCCCCTGCATCGGACCAAAGTCCGGAACTGACTGGGACCTTGTCCCCTGCATCGGACCAAAGTCCGGAACTAACTGCATCGGACCGAAGTCCGGAACTGGCTGCATCGGACCGAAGTCCGGGACTGAACATAGCATAGCATATCATAACAACTAGCATGAACACATATACTGCATACTACATCGGGCCGTAGCCCGGAACACATAATACATAACACATAAAACATAGCTCAAAAATCCTGTCTGAGCCACGAAGGCATCAAACATACTAACTACTGCATCGGATCAAGTCCGGAAACTACTGCTAACTGGACGGGCCGGCATTGTGGCCTTAGACCCGTCCCTACTGGAAGGAAACTCACCTCGTAAACTGGCGGCTGAGTGTGTGTCTCTGAAAGCTACCGGCTGCTGCTCCTGAATCTCCTCGGCTACAAGCCCATGAACACACTCCATCAAATACTAAACACTGCACTTGGGGTAAAATGACTCTTTTACCCTTGGTCAAAGTCAACTTACTTTTGGGGCTGACTCGCCGAGTTGGGCCACCCAACTCGCCGAGTCCTACTCTCACTTCTCAGTTCTACACGCTGCTACTCGTCGAGTGTGGCATCGACTCGACGAGTACACTCTTGATCCAAGAACTCAGACAATCTTCATCCGACTCGCCGAGCCGTATGAACAAACTCGACGAGTTGTTCATGATCCTAAGAAGATTGCCTTGGACTCGCCGAGTTGTATGAACAACTCGCCGAGTCCCTCCATCACTGAGTCTACCCTCAACTCGCTGAGTCCACTCTCTAACTCACTGGATTCACTCGACACTGATCAAAATGAAGGACTCAGGAACTCGCGACCCAACTCGCCGAGTCGTTCTTCCCGACTCGCCGAGTTGCCGCCATGCAACTGATTTCTACTCGATTTTGTTTGAATCCAACACATACAATTGATAGATCTGAGTCCAATAAGCTGATTTACCACGTAAAGTTTCCAACTTTACGTGCACAACCTCATGAATAAGGGAAATAAGGCTAAAAGATGCATAAAATGGGTAGATCTATGATTAATATGCAAAGTAACTCCAAAAAGACAGTAGATCTGGGCTCTACAACACCCCAACATTCAGATCCAAAGGTATTTCGACTTATTAAGACATTCATGCAAACATAAGGCTTGGAACAAACATCAAATAGCTCTTAGAAGAGCTCTAATGGAAGTTTAAAGCATATAACAAGAAGGGAACTCCGAAAATACCTCAATAAACTCAGATTTGCCCTTGGATCTTTGCACTACAACTCGTTTCCTTGCTTCTTTCTTCTTCTCCTTCTTCACACCTTCACAAAATGGCACCAAATCGCTTATAAGCTCTCAAGGGAGGATTAGGGTTTTCTCACTGTGTTCTCAGGGTGAGGGAGGCGAGAATGGGGCTATAAGGTGGTTTAAATAGTGGGCAACCCGGGGATTTAGGGTTTCACCCAGACGGATGGACTCGCCGAGTCCAGGATATGGACTCGCCGAGTCCCCGGCTCACGCGTGCACGCAGCCGCGACCCTACTCGGCGAGTCAGGCTATGAACTCGCCGAGTTCCTCTTGCAAAACTTACAACAATTACCAAGGAATTAACATACCGGAAACGGGTCGTTACACTTATTATCTTTTGGCACTCATTTGAGGTATATAGTCTTGAACTCGATGATTATTAGCTTATAGCTCTTTTATTTTGGATTTATTAACCCTTTTGGTCCCATTGATGAGATATTATGAGTCCACATCGTTTTTGAAGCTTAGAGTTGCCACTCTTAGTGTTATTTGGGTCCTTGAGTCATAAAGTTGCCATTTTTCGAGATTGAGATCCATCCATGCATGAGTTAGGGCCATTTTCATGGACGTAGAATGTTATATTTTGAGTTTGGGCTCATTTCGTGCATGCAAAGTCACCAAGTCAGTGACTTTATGGGTTTAGACATTGCTTAGGACTCAGATATGTGGTTTGGACCATTAGGATAAGCATTAAGTGCTTAATGTCAAAAAGGTGGCTTAATAGAGGAGTACGTTGGGCGTACAAGTCTGTACGCACAACGTACAAGCCAGCAAGCGTGTACGCACTGCGTACAACTGAGTACACCTTACGTACTCAGTCAGAGTGGGCTTCACATATTTGGGCCTCGGTTTGGGCCATTTCTTGGATCTTGTTGCTTTAGGCCTTAGTGGGCCATCTGAAATCAGGCTTTTTGACTAAGGATATGGTTGGGCTTTAAGGAAGGTCTCATTAGAGGGGTTTGGGCCTAATTTGGAAAATTGGGCTATAAGTGGTCCACTAGTGGGCCTTGGAAGATTATTTAGTGTTGGGCCTTTTATCTTGTGGATTTGGGCCTTAGTCATGGATCAAATTAGGTCAGGGGTAAAATGGTCATTTTACCCCAAGTATGGAGTATTGGAAATTGATTGAGACCCAAGTATTGATTGGGTGTTATTTTTCACTAATAGCTCGAGGAGTCGTTAGGGCACCTAGGATTATGTTAGGTGAGTTTCCTCACTGGGTTTACTGGGTCTAAGCCACCAATGTCGGCCCTTATTGATTATGCTAGGATGCTAGGAGTCTGTCTGACCCTTGCATGTGTTATGTGCTGTTATGAATACCGGGTGAGGTTCGACGTCGGGCGAGGCCCGATGATTGGAACATATGCTAGTGTTTATGATAATTATATGTGTTAGCCTGTTTAAGTGATATATTATATGTGTATAGTGGGCGAGGCCCAGTGACAGGCGAGGCCTAAGAACAACAGATCTGTAAACTGAGCGGGGCTCGATGTTGGGCGAGGGCCCAGTATGTGATTTATTATGTATAGTATGGGGTAGTTTGGGGAACTCACTAAGCTTTGTGCTTACTATTTTCAGTTTATGTTTAAGGTACTTTTGGTTGCAAAGGGAAGAGCTTGGATTGACTGCATCGCACACACCATTGGGATTCCGCATATGATGTTTTACTCTGGTTTTTATGACATTTGATACATTGGTTATTTGAGATGTATGGATGATATTTTCTATATATGAATGTTTAATATGTATGGTAAGTAACTATGGTGGCAAAGAGTTCGGGTAAACACCTCGTACCTCTTTGGTCTCCACGGTCTCCATAGGTGACTCGACTTGGAATCATTAGTGTTTCAAACAAGAATCAGGGATGACCAATAGTTTGCGTTGCGACAAAATTTTGAATGGAACAAATCAACACAATAGCTTATGTCAAGCCCCTCTCCCTATCCTAACAAATCAAGAAAGACATAACGGGCAACCTGGTAATCCACTTTTATTTATAGTAAATATTTGAAAATTTATATGTTTAGCATTTTTAGTGTTTGATGCAATTAATAGTTTACCACCATTTTTTGGATGCCATTGTTATTCAACACTCATTACATGTTTTTTATGTCCGTCGGGTTAAAAAGGGATATTTCGTTTACATTTTTGCACTTTACTGTGCTTCTAGATGCCTGAAAAGTGTTTTTCAAATTTGCATGTAGCTTCTTAGGCTGGTGGGTATGGGTGAGTGTTATAACATCAAAAAATTATTACATCACATCTCACATCATCCTTAACACCACAACGTTTAGGCTATGAAATACTTACCACACCACAACACCATTTTAAAAAGGAAAAGAGAATAGAATAAAATAAAATAAAGTAGTTTGATTAGTTTCTTCTTTAATAATTGGCGTTTAGGCAATGAAATACTCACCTCACCAAAATGAGTTGTACCATACTCCGAAATCACGATAAAAAAATTTCATTTTTCAATCAAGAGAATTCATTATTTTGAACAAAAACCCATATCATAACCAAGTATAAAATACAATTATCCCAATATCAATGTATCATAAATCTCCAAAAGATGTCATCAAAGGATGTGTACGATCACACCTTAGCCTTGTCGCAATCATATGAAGTACCTGAAACAATAAACTGAAATACTATGCCAAAGCTTAGTGAGTTCCCCCAAATTATCACACAAAACCAAACAGATAACAACATGCTTATATGAGACTTCATCCTGATAAGATCGTCGCATCGGGCCTACAGCCTATCTGGACCACTCTACAAGCCTCCGACCGCCGCGTAAGGCCTACAACCTATCTGGACCGCTCTCGGGCCTTCAGCCTTACTGGACCACCTCGCAGGCTTACAATCTATCCAGATCGCCCTAGGTATCTTGGCCTTCAGCACAAAGCATGACCACCTCACTCCAATAAACCATAACATGTTGACATGTGCTATAAAAATCAATAACCAACAAGAAGATAATCATACAAATCTACAAATCTAAAACATACTCAGTGAACACAGGAAATTATACAGATCTACAAATCTAACACATACTCAACATAACAGTAATCCTATATACCAGGATATGAAATCTAGTGGCTTGGCCTTGGTGCCTTCTGTAACATTCAGGATTTCAAGTATTCTTCATATTCTTCCTTGGTATTTTAATAAGTCAGTTTTGGCCCTTTATATTGGTTTGGACCTAGCCATAAAGGCATATTGGTAATTTTTGGGAAGTTGAGTAGTATGTTGGGCATACATTTGAGAACACCGTACGTATTAGGGCACGCCCTAATATGTTGGGCGTACACCTATGTACGTCGGGCGTAGGTATGTCCAGATAAGTCCCTAATTTTTAGGATTTGTGGGGTATTTGAGCAACATTATGGGACATTGTAGCTCACTCTTTCAGCCACCAAACCTCCCTTATTCGTCTTGAGAGAACACTAGCCTTATAGTGAGCATTTTGACCTTATAAGTGTGTTTTGTGTGCCTTAAAGGATAATCTTGTGCATTAAGGAGTTAAGGAGGGAAGATTGGCTTGAAGATCCTCGTTCATCATTTGTTTTGGGAGCTCCAGAAGGTACAAAGTTGCTACCTTTATGTAACACCCAGGTCCTGGTATGTATTTTAAATCAATTATTCATTTTTGCAAAGGGAATTGACGAGTTGCAGGCCCCAAACTCGTCGAGTGGGAATGGAATTTGGACGCGGGACTTGAAGTTTACTCGATGAGTTGAGAGCCTCAACTCGAAGAGTAGGGCTGCCAGAGTGAAACCCTAATTTTCAGGGTTTTGCACCCTATTTAAACACCTTAACCTCTAAAGGTTGGCCTCAATTGCAGCCTCTATCACCCCTAACCCTAGCCACAAAACCCTAATCCAATTTTGGGTGTTTTGAGCCATTGTTGTGTGTTCTTTGTGATTTTGAAGCTTGAGAAGGAAGGAGAAGCTGGGCAATTCAAGAGGAAGATAGTAGATCCGGAGTTTGAGCTGCATTTTTTACTCATTTGAGGTATAAAGTTGATACATTGGCTTTCTATTACTTAGATCTTCATTTAGGGTGGTATGTTGTCGCTTTTGGGCCATATTGAAGTCATTTTCAGGATTTGAGTATATCATGAATTTGTGACTTCAGATCTAGGCACTCATGAGCTTATGAAGCTTATAGTTGTCAGCTTTATCCAGCCTTGGCCCTTCCCCATGCCCTAGACCTCTTATATAGCTTGGTTTTGGTGTTTCTAGCTTCATGACACCATGCATGAATGTAAAGTTAGAAACTTTACATGGTAACTTAGTCCTAGGGGACCAGATCTATGGTTTGGAAGCATTGAACTCCATTGGAAGTGACAGAATGAATTTAGACTAAGGGGGACTCGACGAGTTGTTCATCCAACTCAGTGAGTTGGTTCATGGTCCCCCACCTTTCCTGTTACTAGGCAAACTTGTCGAGTATAGGAGATGACTCAGCGAGTGGCCATGGTTTTTGGGTTTTGAAGATTGAAGAACTCGACGAGTTTAAGGAGGAACTCGGCGAGTTGTGAGTCAATTTCCCAACTTTGTTATGTGAAGGAACTCGAAGATCTTATATAAGAACTCGACAAGTTGGATCGAGATTTCGACGGTTTTATGGATAATGGAACTCGACGAGTTGATGGACCAACTCGACGAGTTGAGTCAACCAGGATGTTGACTTTGACTTTGACTTTGACCATTGACCAAAGTTGACCCTTAAAGGGGTTATGAGTATGAAAGGGTAATTAAAGGAGATTTTTATGTGTTGGAGTTTGAGAGGATTTGATCCCAGAGCCGATTACAGTTCAGCTACTACACGACATTTGAGGTGAGTTACCTTCCAGTAGAAGTGGGTCGAAGGCACCAATGTCGGCCTACTGGTAAGAGTTATAGTAGAGATGATTGTCTTTGTGATAATTATCTAGTATGCCACTATCTGTTATGCTTTATGTGCTAGTATGCTATAATATTACGTGATAGTGGTAGAAGGTGTGGAATAGGCCCCAGTACCGATTGAAAGGACCTAAGGGGTATGCGAACACCCTAATAAGCTAGGCAGTATATGACTTATGTGTTTATGTACTAGGATGTTATATGGTAGAAGTAGGGGTGAAATAGTCCCAAGTACCAGTCAAAAGGCCCGAAGGGATAGGCCAACACCCTGATATGCTAGGCGAGGTATCGGTCAAAAGGACCAAAGGGGTAGGCCAACACCCTGATATGCTAGGCAAGTTACTGGTCGAAAGAGACCGAAAGGGTAGGCTAGCACCCTGATATGCTAGGCAGTTACTGGTTGAAAGAGATGGAAGGGGTAGTCTAGTACCCGAATATGTTAGACAATATGTTTAATATTTGGTATGTGGTATGACGGGGGAACTCACTAAGCTTTGTGCTTACAGGTTTCATTTTTTGTTTCAGGACCTTCTTCTTCGAAGGGAAAGGAGCCGACATGATAGCAGCACATCACACACACGATTTTCCGCATATGAGATTCTTGGTATTTGTACTCTAACATTATTTTCCTATGATATGTTTTTGAGATGGTAGACTTATGGTTTTCATGATATGAGATAACATTGATGGCGTTTTCAGTAATCTATTTTATGAATCTTTAAATTAAAAATGAAATTTTTGGTCGTGAAATATGGGATGTTTCATGTTGGTATCAGAGCCTTGGTTTGAGGGATTTGGACACACCTTTGGGGGTTGGTATGCAATGATTTAAACAAGAGGATAAAGCAATAATTAAATGATCAATTAAATGAAACAAATTCAGGATTTGTGAGAACTCCAACTCAATGCAAGACTAATTAGCAATGTGATTCAAAGTATGAAATGATATCTAATCAATTCCACCTAAGTTGTTACTTGAAAGTGTTAACAAGCTCTAACACTTCTCATTCACCAAGTTGTCAAACGATTTGGGACTCAACTCGACGATTTGATTAGAAAGTTCGCGATTCTCGATGCCGACTTGTCGTACACGGGATTTTAAGTGATGGACTCATCGATTCGGTCACTGGACTCGCTGAGTCTGCCCTATTTTCAGAAGTTATATATATATATATATATATATATATATATATATATATATATATATATATATATATATATATATAAACGCTTCTCATTCGAACCCTAACGAATGGGGGAACCCTTGGGGGATTAATTTGCAACTGGAGGTGCAGCTGGAAGCTCTGGAACTCGTGGAACAACCCTAGACATCAATTTTGAGAAGATCAAATGCAATTTAGGTTTACTCTTTACTTAATCTTTTGTTTGAACTATGTTTAAACTATTAGATTTCGATTTTGAGCTACTTTTTGCTGTAGATATGACCTAAAAACTCGTATCTTCTGTTTATGGTAGACGAATTTATGACCATGGTTTGATTTTGTGGTTGGATTAATTGAATTTGGTGAGTTTTATTTTGTTAAGCTTGTTAAAGAATCTTATGTGTTAATTAAAACTATTTTCTGTTAATTAACCAGTATATTAAGTTGCATGAACATCTCTTAATTGCTATCTCATATGATTTGTGTGGAAACCTTGTTATATGCCTAGGAATAACGAACATGAAACTAGGGTTAACTAGAAAATAGGTAAGTTAATGTGTGAGCCTTGTGTGATGAACCATCAATAAGAGGTTAATTGAATTAGTAATTTGATTAGCTAATTACAAGTCTTACTTAACCTGAATCAATAAACTAGGAAACTCATTAGTTTAACCAATTGGCCACTGTTTGAATTAATTTTTTTCTAAGGATTAGTAATAACGAAAGTAAACATAATCATATTAATTGGTAGCCAATAACAATTAATCCATTGCACTTACCATAAAATCAACCATATGAGTAAACGAATCGAACCTAAATAAAAGTCTTCTCTGTCACACCCCAAAACCACGAACGGCGGAAACGTTCAGGGGTGGAGGACATCATGTACAGTTAGAGGTGGCAATCGTGTCGTGTCGTGTCGGGTTCGTGTAGTGTCGAAACACTAAACGGGTTGAAAGTGTTTGACCCTAACCTGACCCGTTTAATTAACGTGTCGTGTCATGTCAACCCGTTTATTTTCGTGTCGGGTTTCAGGTTAGGGCTATACCTTGAAATATGTTGTGTCATGTGAGGTTAAAAGATTGAGCATGTTGAAAGAGTAGAAGTTGGGTAGGCGGAAAGGAAAAACTAATAGTTTGGAGGCAGAATAGATGAAGTCATAGCAAGTTCAGATGACAAAATTAAAAGAGTGGGATTTGGGGAGACGAATGACAAGGCCACGAGGATGTGAGAGTGGTGAAAGAGACTGAGTAGTTTGGGAGAGAATAGAAAAACTGAAATGAAGTCTTGATCTAGACGGCTTAGTCATTTCAACATTACAAAACAATTTAATTCGAAGGTTTTCTTTTACTTATGGTTTTGGTTTTGTATCTTTCTAGTTTATTCAAATAATTAAAAAAAATTGCATATAAATAAACGGGTCATTTTCGAGTCATATTCGAGTTGAAATTCTCAACACTAACCTTACCCATTTAATTTTCGTGTCGTGTCGTGTCAACCCGTTTATTTAAACGGGTTGAAATATCTTACCCAAACCCGTTTATTTCGTGTCGTGTCAATTTTTGCCACCTCTATGTACAGTATCACAACAGTGTAATATAATAAACAAGCAACAACATCATCCATTGCATTATAAGTAGAGTTTTAATACATGTGTGTTCTTTCATAATGTACAACAATAAAATGAATAATCAAAATAAGGCGAGTCCTGTCTGTGCTCCATCTTCTCAAAAACCTGGCCATCGCACCTGTCTAACTGATGACCTAAGAATACAAGTTATTTTGAAAGAGAGTATCAGCTTTAAAGCTGGTAAATTCATAAGTAATTAAGTGTCGTTGTCTTGCTTATGAATATCTATTATGAAGGCCATGTAAACCTTTAAATGAAAATGTTGATGTAAGTATGAAAAACCCTAGAAAATCCCTTATTTTCTATTATTTGAGATGTAGTCTTCTACCAAGACCCGAATGTTTTGTAAGTAAAATGATAGTTTTTCCTTCAATTGTTTAGTACTAAAATACTTAGTCTAACTCATCGTTTATGTGAAAGTATCACAAAATAAAGTAAGCAGGAAAATGTACTACTATAATTGTTGTCACTGGGTACTAGGACTAACACAACATCGCATTAAGCGAAATATGTAACCTAATGAACATCCGAAGATTGTCCAGAATAAATATTAATGTAAGTGTCATCGCTGGGTACTAGGAGTAACACAACATCGCAATAAGCGAAAGGTATAACCTTATGAACAATCGAAGATTGTCCACTTGTCCTCTGTAGCAGCAGCAGGGGGTGGAGGGGTTAGCCCCGGTCATCGATCTTCCTAATATAAATAGTAACCTTAGACCTCCGTAGATGGTCATCGACCACTGGTGCTAATCAGTGGGGTTCGGAATGGTAAGTCCCGCCGAGATATCCCATTGAACCGGGATAGGAAAGATAATTTTGATGGGTTTTTGGTCATAAGACATCCTATGTGCTCATACAAACCCTAATGCTTGGATCTAGGTTTCTCTATTGTACATGCTTTGAATCCAGGACTATAAACCCTAATTCTAGCATATGGAAATCAATATTAACATATAATTAGGTTTATGATATTACCTTGATTGTTATCTAGCAATAACAATCCCAATTCCTCCTTGAATTGACTTTGGAAGGCTTAGAGTCACAAGTGTCACTCCTCTAATGGTTCACAAACACCAAGAGCAAATGGAGAAGGTATAAAGAGAGAGGAGAGAGGTAGGAATTCGTCCTTAGGACTTCTTGGGAAGGCTTAGACGAATTCATGAGCCTTAGGGGGTTTATATAGGTGTAAAGATTAGGGTTTTAGTCCTTATCCTTATCTAGTTGCTTGCCCACCAAGCAACCATAAGATAAGTCTTAGAAACCCTTATCCTAGTCGAATTCTAAGGCATTATCTCCATAAATTCGTTCACCCTATATTTAAGATAATCCTTACCTTATTTTGTAACTATCACATAATTACAATCCAACCCCTCTAGTTTAATTAATTACACTTGATCACAAAATTAATTCTTAATTAATTATTGACCAATATTAATTAAACAAATATGATTTCTCCTTTAATATATTATTCTTATAACATATTAATATATCATAATAACCTCTCTCTTTATTTATTTCTCCAATCAAGTTGCTTTGGTGAAGGCAACCCAAAAGGACCATGCACCATCGGGTCAAGTACATACCAAAATAGTTATGAACTTAGACACTAATCCAACAAATTTACACAATAAGTACTAATAAATCATCCTCGTAGTTCTAAGTACAAGTATCCAGGTAAGTGAATACAGGATAATGCACCTATGTAGAAGTGTTCCTGTGTGGTATTCATGTAAGTGTGTTCATGTAACAGGTAAGTATATGTAAAAATATTCATGTATCATGTATTCCTAAGCACGTGTACTCATGGGTCATGTAAGGTATTGGTATAGACTCATGAATGAACTGACTCTTGTCTGATTCCTTGTAGTAGTAATAATGTTTTGTTTCTTCTAACTATCCCTATGATAATTAACTGGAAAGTAAGTGATTGTTCAAGTAGATTTATGCACCCTCGATACACCTGGGTGTGGGAAACTGAACGAAGGATAAAAACTATAATCCCTATCATATAAATGAACATATGCGCATAAGTATAGTTTGATTCAAGAAGGTAAAATAATGGTTTTGCAAGATATCTAGGAGTTTTGAACACTAATTAAGAATGACTTGATGTCATTTTAATAAACATTTCAAAACTAATGCTTTTGTTATCAAGGTATTTTAAGATGGAAAACCACTTCATGTGTCGCCTTTTGAAATATGTGAAATCTACTGAGTGAAAACACAGTTATAAAATACATAAGATTGATTTAATAACATATTGTTTTCTACTTGTATCCCCCCCCCCCCCCCCCCCGTTAAAACGTTTAAAATCATTTAAAACATTGATTAAGGGGCATGAACTCACCTGTAGTTGGTGATTGGGATGAACTGAACGGTATAGGATTGCTAGGTGTCAAGCGAGGACTTGTACACACACTACGATCCTAATGAACATATAATCACACATATATGCACTCAATTAGTCTCAAATTACTAATTGATAATGTTAAGACATCCTAGACATAATAAACACTTTATATAAGTGTTTTAAGCCCTAAGGATTGCATCTAAGCTATTGTGGGACAAGGCACTTGTGTTTAGGGTTTCAAAGGACCCCATATATGAGTTTACTCCTCATATACTAACACACATGGAGTTTACGGTTGTAGACTCTTGAGTTTACGGTCGTAAACTCCCAACCATGGGTGTATTGTGTGTTTTGAAGTTCCAAATGATTCCTAGAATTATTCCAACTTGGTGGTTAAGTCCTTGGAAGGGTTTAAGGCCTAGAAACACTCCCTAGAGGAGTTTGCGGCCCCAAGGCCATTTCCTTTGGAGTTTACGGCCGTAAACAACCT
Source organism: Lactuca sativa (assembly GCF_002870075.4). Classification (NCBI taxonomy): domain Eukaryota; kingdom Viridiplantae; phylum Streptophyta; class Magnoliopsida; order Asterales; family Asteraceae; genus Lactuca; species Lactuca sativa. Next base: position 231,143,563 of record NC_056624.2, read on the forward strand.
TAGAATGGTGTTTTTGTTGTTTTCAAGTCTCTTGCATATGAAGGATAGGTTCTAAACATTTGTTTAAAGCTAATGAGGACCCTAGGCACACTTTGGTGCCCTTGTTTGGTGTTTACGGCCTAGGAGCATTCCAGGGCCGTAAACTCACTTCAAGATGTGATTTTGATGTGTTTTTGTCCTTCAATTAAGTGGGAACAATTCCTAGTAAATGTCCAATGCTTTAGGTGCCTTAAAAGCACCATTTGGAGCTTGAATTTGGAGTTTACGGCCTAAGAAACTCTTGGGCCGTGAACTCCCAAACTTGGGTGGTTTTTGCTTGATTTCATGTCCCTAACACACTTATAAATGAGTCTAAGGCAGTAGCATAACACAAGGGTCGGTCTCGGCTTTGTTTCGGGAGTTTACCGCCCAAGAACACCTTGGAAAGTAAACTCCTAAATCTAGTGATTTAGCCTTCTAAATCATGTTATTAACACATATAAAGCTTTCTAACACTACTAGAAAGAGGTACTCACGATTTGGGATAAACACCCAAAGATCCGTGAGAGGGAAAATGGCTTTTCTCTAGTTGGAAATGCGAATAATGGATGAATTTGGTTCAGAATTCTATTTATAGTCCTGAGATACTTTTGGCAGAAAATATTTTTATTCCTGAAATGATCTCTAATATAATAGAGTGTTGGAATAACGGTGTTGCACAAAACCCTAGTGCACCCACTCTCCTGACATTTCCTGAAGTGTAAACCCTGAATTACTCAAACTTACACGAAAAAGTCTGAAAATTAACTGTGACTGCTATAACTTCTATTGAAGTGATATAGTTTGTACAGAATGGAAATTTCGGGTTGTTACATTCTCCATTATTGAATTTAGTGATTGTTTATTTGCTTTAGTTGTTTGTTGCTTAGTTTGAGTTTTATTTCATTGTTAAGTTTCTAGTCTTGCAAAACTAGAGAAACCCCTCTTTCTATTACTTGTTTTATTTGGATAATATTAGCATTTATTTTAAATTTTTACCGATCCTTGTGTTCGATACCTGATATGTGTATTATATATATTTTTATGCACTTTATCTTAATATTTTGGCCTTATTTATTCTATTTTAGAACTAAAGAGTACTCATAATACTTTGAATTATGTTTTGCAGCTATTTGTTGTCAATAAAGCACAAAAGAAAAGACTGAAGCGGAAACCGGGCTTAGAAGCTAAAAGAAAGAAAAGAATGCTGAGGTAGCGAGTACGCCCCGCGTAAGGTAATGGTACGCGCCGCGTACATCTTTGCACCGGATAGACTTGATCGCTTGATTATCTTGAGTACGCGCTGCGTAATCCTAAGTACGCCCAGCGTACTTAGGTCGGCCACAAAGACTATAAATGTCGATTTTTAGCTAACCAGGAGGGGGGATTCGACTTCTAACCTAATTTAGTCGACAATTAACTTCTGTTAAGCCGTTTTGAGGGTCTAGAAGGCGGCCGGAAGGCCAATAAGCTAACAGGAGCGGAGATCGGAAGGATTGGAGAGCGGATACATGTTGATTATCATATGGTTTGCTGAGGTGACCATGTTTAGCATTCCATTGTGGTACTTTTCTGTATTTAGTTTCTGATTTAGGTGTAAAAACCTTTTACTTTGTGTTTATGATTGAATGAAGCTTTGATTATTAGACTAATTGCTATATTAAATAGTTTATTTGTGTTTAATTTATCTTGCCAAGCTTGTTAAAAGATCCTCATGTGCTAATGATGATTATTTTCTGTTAATTGTTAAGTGAATTGAGTTGCTTGAACATCTGCTTGATTTGCTTGTCTCTTATGATTTTTGATGACCATCGAGATTATAAGACTAGAAATAACGAATGTGAAACTAGGATTAATTTGAGAATAAGTAAGTTAATGTGTGAGCCTTGTTTGATGACCATCAACAAGAGGTTAATTAAATGTCTACATTGATTAACTATATTTACAAGTCTTGCTTGATACGAACTGAACACTAGGAAGCATGTTAGTTTAATCAATTGATCACTGTTTAAATTGACTTGTTTGCTAAAGGATTAGTTATAGTGAACGCGAATCTAATCATTTTAGGAATCGGTGAACATGAATAAATGAATTTGTGTATGCAATTGTTTATGTTTTAAGGTGTAATTTATCTAAACCAAAGTACCTGAAGAGATTTGCTTCCTTGTTAGTTTATCGAGAGTTGTTAATTGTTAGTCTGAGATTTATTAAACCATTTTATTTATTATTTTTCGTGTGACCTGTAACCTATAATCAAATATATTAACTTAATCCACCGTTCCCTGTGATCGACACCCGACTTACCTAAGCTATACTGTAATCTGACTAGGTACACTGCCTATAAGTGCATAGATAGTCTAAGTTTGTTAGGTTATAAATATTAAAATTAGTGGGTACTTTTGTGCACATCAAGTTTTTGGCGCCGTTGCCGGGGAACGGCTTGTCATTAATTTATTTTATTTGATTATTCGTTATTTGTTTTTAGTTAGCTTTTATTTTTAGTTTTTATTTGATTTTCGATGATATCATTTCACTTGTCGGGAATGTTCTTGTTTTTACGTTGCAGGAATTTGGGATTGTACACACTGCTTGACTTTACTTTTTGCATGGGTTTCGGGAATGAAAGCGACTAGGGAATTCTTGACCTGCTTAGCCTACTACTTTGTTGATTTGTCCAACTCAATCCATGAGGCGTAGTATAGCAAGGCGTATTGTGGTGGTTAAGTGGAAGACCGAGCTCTTGCTGTTCTTGACTAGTTAGGTCACTTCTTGTTCCGCTTTTAGTTAAAGGTGCAAGGAAAACAAAGGAAATATTCTAACGGGTCCCGAAAGTGGGTGTTTTCGCAAACCAATTCTTGCATGCAAAGGTCTTTTGATCAACCATTGTTGTTTGATCTTGACAAAGATAAGTGATTATGACATCTCCGTTTTTTTATTATCACTCATCGTGAAGTCATCATTAGCTAAAGAAATTAAAAATAAATAAATAAATAAATAAATAATTATGTTTTAAGTCCCTTAATTAAATAATTAGAAAGAAAAGGAAGTTAAATCAAAGGGTAGGAAAATTTTGAAAAATACAAATTACGCCCCGCGTAAGTGTAATTACGCCATGCGTAATGTGCCCCGGATCGCGAATGAACATTTCAGGGGGTTGAGGTACGCCCCGCGTACCCTTGTGTTACGCCCCGCGTACATAAGCGACCAGGTAAATATATCTTGACCCTTTGACTTCGCTGTTATTTTCAAACCCACCTCTTTCTTGCATACGTTGTGGACGGAAGAAGCATCCAAAGATTCTCAGTTTTTTTGTGTTTCTTGTTAAATCCAACACATAAGTAAGCTTTTCGGTTACTCAATATCATGTATTTGTGTTTCGATCAGTGGAATAAGCTGCAATTAGCCTTTGTTCGAAATCTAGGGTTTATATATTTCTCGAATTAGGGCCGATTTCGCAAATGTATGTGTTGATTAGGGCTTGAATGGACCGATTTTGGTTAATAAACTAAACCCTCGAACTTAATTTCGTCTTAATCCCGTCCCACGCCATCGATTTGAGCTTGGGGTCGTATGCCAAGCATACCCCTGTGACTTCAAGTTCTTGACTCTGGCTTCGATTTTTGACCGCTATACATGTTTCCTGTTAAATGTTTTCTAGGGATTGATTCATATTTTCTTAGGGAGGTCCCGATTTTTATCCTACTGCCTTGGACCACACGGTTGGTTCCGTTTGCTAACATGTATGCCCATGTGTTTGACTTATTAGACAACCTGCGTATGAGCTTAAATTGACAGTTTTTGTTGAGATGGGTATTAATTTTAGAACAAAAAGGGACAGATTCGTGAACTCAGACGTACGCTCAGCGTACGCTGGACGTACGCCCCGCGTAAGTTCAATGTCAAAGGACCAGTTTTTTTAAAAAAAATTATTAATGCTGTGATATTTGGTTTGGTTTTTTGTTTTGTGTTAATGTGTGCAGATTATGGCTCGAAGGACACAAAGAACCAACCCTCCCGAGGATGTGACCGATCATCGTTTTTTACAATTTCCGCAAACGCTGAACGATGCTACCCGGGCGCGTTATGTCACCAACTTGAGCTTGCTTCTCACAAAGGAGATTGATATTGCACCCTCTTTCGACTGGGAGTTGGCTACCAGGATTGGACTTGCTGCATTGATCCAGGAATTTTTGCAATACACACACTCGGACGCGAGTGGTGTGGAATTGTTTGTGTGTCAGGGATGGGCGCGTTTGTTCAGGATCCAGGAGCCTGTGTATCGGGAGTTTTTGCTGGAGTTCTACGCTACAGTTTCCTATGATCCTAGGAAGCCACTCGATGACAGGACAGCCTTTGCTTTCAGACTGGGAGGAGTGAGCCGGGAATGCAGCGTGATAGAGCTTGCGACTCGGGTGGGTATTTACACAGCCGATGAGACGAGGAGTGTCCACTTCCCGACATTCCTTGCTGACTGTCTCACGGACCGGCCGGAGGACTATAATGAGAACACATTTTGGGCCGAGATTACGGGAGGAGTTTATACACCATCTACCGCTCGAGGGGGGATGATTCGGTCCACTACATACCGAATGTTGCACCGGTTGATTTCTATGTCTCTCACACATCACAAGAATAGTGAGAGAGTGCCTTTGACGGACCTGTATTTCCTATGGGCACTAGTTACTCCAGGGAGGCACCTAAACCTTCCAGTTGCTTTAGTTGCATACTTGGGACGGAGGGCCAGGGGACTTCGGGGAGATAGCCCGATATGCGGAGGGCATTTTATCACACGGTTAGCTCGATCATACCAGTTGATGACACGTGAGATCACGAGATCGATGGTGTTTCACGACATGAGGCCGATGAGTCTTCAGCTATTGGAGTTGATGCGTGTATTAGAGCAGGGTGGTGATGGTGTTTTGAGGGTTCGAGTAGATGATGAGGCAGAAGAGGAGGGTGTTGCCGAGCCACAGCCGAGATGGGTCCAGCGGCGTCGACCTGCTCCTCGGGGAGCGCAGCAGGGACCTGAGCGGGAGATTGATATGCGCTACCTGGCTCAGGGCATTGACAGTCTTAGCGAGTATGTTGCACATGTGGACATGCAACAGCAGTGGTATGGGAATGCGTTGAACGCATTCTTTGCCCACCAGGGGTTTCAGTATTCGGTTCCCTTTCCACCACCATTCCAGTCACGATTTGATGGGGCCGGTACTTCTGGGACACAGCCACATGATGATGGAGATGACGAGTGATCCTTTTTATTTTGTTTATTTGTTTGTTTTGTGTTATTTTTTAGTTTAGTTTAGTTTTTTTTTAGTATTTGGTATGTAATTAAACTTTGATTTAGTTTTACTTTTGTTTTCCATGTTGATGTTCTTTGGTTGTTTAGATTTCTGCAGAATTTTCGCCCTTAGGAAGCTGGCAGTAAGTTCAGCAGCTAGGTCCGACTGTTGCTAGAGAGAGCGGTATGAGAGTTGAAGATTATAGTCGAGACCCACGATTTGTCATAAGTGTGGGGTGCATATTTATTTCGTGAGCGATCGTTTTGAAGATTGGCATTGTTACGATGTTTTGACTCTTATGATATGGATGAGCAGTTCCCATACTATAGAGTTTTATTTCGACGCGAGGAAGAAGTATCGTCCCGACTGCCACGACATGGTTGACATTTTCCTATGTTATGGGGGATTTTTCATCGCAAGTAGAGGATGTCATTCTCAACGAGATGACGTGGTCGACACTTTCCCACGTTATGGTTACTATGCTTTGCAATATTTTGCACCACATTTTCGAAGATGGCGGTCTTGATTTTATTTTTCGGCAAATTCAGAGGCAGCAGTTCCAGTTTTCAGTCTTTCGGCGATATTTGAAGCAACTTGTAGCAGCCCCATTCGATCTCGCCACAACTACCCAGGGGAGTTTGTTCCTTTTTCTCCTTTTTATGTTCTTAATTTGTTTTAGCATACAATGAGGGCATTGTATAAAATAAGTGTGGGGTAGGGGGTCGGTAAAAGTAAATTAAAATTAAGAAAAAATGAAATTGCTAGATTTTGGATAATTTAAAAAAAACTTGAAATAATAGTTTAATTTAGAAAATCTAGTTATAATTTAAATTTTGCTAATATTGTATGAAATGATCCGATGAGAACTCAAATGTTTAGTTGAGCCAATATACGTTATAGTGCATTTGTGGCCTCCCTTATTTTAGTGAAATCATGGAACAAAAACATAACCCTGCTTGGTTTGAGGGATGCAATATGTTTAGCAGCCTAAACCTGAAATGTATCCAGGAAAATTATTATCATTAACCAATAAAGGCTGAGGTTGAGCGCCTCTGCTTAAGCATGTAGATTTTGAGTGAAAAAAAAAGAGAGAGAATTACAGAAAAAGTTTGAAGAATTTTGGAGCAAATAAAGTGAAGATCAAAAGATCAAAATTCTGAAGAAATCCAAAAAGTTGAAGATACCAGAAATCAATTCAAATAAGGTGTTGAATTCAAAGAAATCAAAGATCAAAATGCCAAAGAAATGAAGAATTCAAATAAAGCTCCATAGTGGTATCGGAAAATTGTAATTCTAGATTATGTATGCTTAGGTTGCTCAACTAAAAATACCTTAAGGGTAAAGAGATTTTCTGAGGATGGATTCGGAGGGTTGCATAAAATGAGCATTGTTCGGAAAAAGTGGGCGAGTGTTTATGAAGATTGTGAGTATTTAAAATATGGGGGGGTACTTTAGGAAAATATTAGACACAAATGTACGCGTTGAGGTCTTGGCATAATGGCTGAGTTTTAAATGGATTGTTTAGTGCGATATTGGTAAAATAAAAGTAAATTTGCTTGGGGGCAAGCAAAGGCTAAGTGTGGGGTATTTTGATATGTGTATTTTTATATATATTTTTATGCACTTTATCTTAATATTTTGGCCTTATTTATTCTATTTTAGAACTAAAGATTACTCATAATACTTTGAATTATGTTTTGCAGCTATTTGTTGTCAATAAAACACAAAAGAAAAGACTGAAGCGGAAACCGGGCTTAGAAGCTAAAAGAAAGAAAAGAATGCTGAGGTAGCGAGTACGCCCCGCGTAAGGTAATGGTACGCGCCGCGTACATCTTTGCACCGGATAGACTTGATCGCGTGATTATCTTGAGTACGCGATGCGTAATCCTAATTACGCCCAGCGTACTTAGGTCGGCCACAAAGACTATAAATGTCGATTTTTAGCTAACCAGGAGGGGGGATTCGACTTCTAACCTAATTTAGTCGACAATTAACTTATGTTAAGCCGTTTTGAGGGTCTAGAAGGCGGCCGGAAGGCCGTTAAGCTAACAGGAGCAGAGATCGGAAGGATTGGAGAGCGGATACATGTTGATTATCATATGGTTTGCTGACGTGACCATGTTTATCATTCCATTGTGGTACTTTTCTGTATTTAGTTTCTGATTTAGGTGTAAAAACCTTTTACTTTGTGTTTATGATTGAATGAAGCTTTGATTATTAGACTAATTGCTATATTAAATAGTTTATTTGTGTTTAATTTATCTTGCCAAGCTTGTTAAAAGATCCTCATGTGCTAATGATGATTATTTTCTGTTAATTGTTAAGTGAATTGAGTTGCTTGAACATCTGCTTGATTTGCTTGTCTCTTATGATTTTTGATGACCATCGAGATTATAAGACTAGAAATAACGAATGTGAAACTAGGATTAATTTGAGAATAAGTAAGTTAATGTGTGAGCCTTGTTTGATGACCATCAACAAGAGGTTAATTAAATGTCTACATTGATTAACTATATTTACAAGTCTTGCTTGATACAAACTGAACACTAGGAAGCATGTTAGTTTAATCAACTGATCACTGTTTAAATTGACTTGTTTGCTAAAGGATTAGTTATAGTGAACGCGAATCTAATCATTTTAGGAATCGGTGAACATGAATAAATGAATTTGTGTATGCAATTGTTTATGTTTTAAGGTGTAATTTATCTAAACCAAAGTACCTGAAGAGATTTGCTTCCTTGTTAGTTTATCGAGAGTTGTTAATTATTAGTCTGAGATTTATTAAACCATTTTATTTATTATTTTTCGTGTGACCTGTAACCTATAATCAAATATATTAACTTAATCCACCGTTCCCTGTGATCGACACCCGACTTACCTAAGCTATACTGTAATCTGACTAGGTACACTGCCTATAAGTGCATAGATAGTCTAAGTTTGTTAGGTTATAAATATTAAAATTAGTGGGTACTTTTGTGCACATCAATACCCTACTTGCTTGAACTATATTACTAATCAATAGGTATACTGCCTTTCGTGTGTTTGTTTTGTGTCTAAGTTAGTAGGAATTAAAATAGTGCATTTCACACACATCAAGCATGATATGCCAAGTTTCCTCATATGTAGTATGGAGGTTGGGGAAGCCCACAACACACCTTTTTAATCAAAATCAAGGATCCAATTGAAGCAATTAAGCCCAAAAAGTTAATTAGCCTTAAGAATGAAGGAACCCCCAAGTCCTAGAGGATGTCAATGCTTACACATCCAAAAAGGAGTTATGGTTCATAAGCTAGAGATGATTTCTACCATCATAAAGCCCTTGTTCTAAGTAAATTTAATGATTCCATTCGAAACCAAAGAAATAAACCAATAATTGTTCATTCAAGTACCAAGCTCATGATCAAAGTATTAAACAAGCATAAGAAATATGAACTAGAATCATAAACATAAGATAAATGACAATTAAGCATGAATCCTTCAAAAACCCACAAACATCCAAGGGTTTTAGGCAAAGTTAACCAAATTAGAGAAATTAGCCACTCATGGCAACAAAATAACAATCACAAAAGTGTTTTGCATCAAGAATCTACCAATTAATTAGAAAGATGAGAAGAATGAGTATCCAAGCTCCAAAAATCACCTCTCCATGTCTCTAATGGTGGAAAATCGAAGTGTCTCTGAAAGATCCAACCCCCAAGGTAAATGGTACCCACGCAACCGTTGCGCGATTGAGATTCCACCCTCGCAAGTGTTGCTGGAATGCTATTGGTCCATTCTTCTCCACTACCAAGATTCCTTTGGTCCCCTCCATGACTCACATGATTTGAAATTGGTCAATCACCTTCAAGCTTTATATATGGATAGTCCATGCCCAAAATAAGAATCCATGACCCATCTTCAAAAGCCCACTTCATCCAAATCTTCAACTTTTTAAGCCCAAATCTCCTTTGATGGATCCGTAAAGCCCAATAATGCATCGAAAATCCCACCAAGACCAACTCCAGTCAAACCGCAACCGCAATGAGCTCTTAAACCCTGCAAAATATCTCATGCCAAATAGAAAGTGCCCGCACGATCCATGATAAAGAAAATAAAGAATATACAATGCAATACTAATTAAAACAGCTAAAAATACTTAAATAAACTAATAAAAATAAGGAAATAAAATAATCTATCAAATCACCCCAAGCTCAAAACTAACTTATCCTCAAGTTAGAACAAGACTAAAATGAGCTCGGGATGAGCTAAACTAAAAAAGGAAAAAAGAAAGATACCATAGAACTTGGTCAACATCAGTCGACATTGTCAGAATCAGTCCTTCATGGACCCTACGCATCTTCAAAATATTCCCCTCTTTAGAGCCATAAACCACATTCTCGAACCACTTGATGGGCGAATAGATCACGACTGGATGTAGTCGTGGTGTGCAAGACAAAGGAAACAGAGGATGCGCCCAGTAGGGGCACTTTAAATCACCAATGCTGATCATAATGCATGAAGGAAATGTGCCTCTTCTCACATGATGATTCCTACATTTGTCAGGCTAAAGTGTATAATAACGGAATAGGGTTTTGCAGCAGGGCTTTCGGGCTAACATCCGGTTTTAGAGGCTTCCCCCTTGTACTGTCCTTTACAATCTACCGTCTCATCGTCATAGCCTTTTCTCACCAAAATCAAAAATAAAATAAAATAATAAAAATCTACTTAACCTAAGTCTAAATCTAACAACTTAAATCTTCAATCTTGAACTTCTGTTATTTGGTCTTCAGCCTCTTTGCTGCTCGATCTTTTTTTAAGGGAAGTCTTGAACTTGGATTCTTGTTCTTCTTTTGTGTTGCTCTTTTTCTTCAGTTTTCTTCATTGTTTCTTTTTGTCTTTGCTTTTCCAATTTCTTCATCTTTTTTTTGTGTTTTCTTCTTGTCTTTCTTCTTGGAAGGTCTTAGGAATTTCACCATGTAAGATAGGACTCCAATAGTGAAAATGGAGTAATAGATAAAGGCTAACATGAACACCTAATGATCACTGAAAATGTGTCAAGATCTACTAAAAAGGGTGGGGAATGACTCAAAAATGGGTGTTACCAAAAAAAAACTTGGTCCCAAAAGATGTGAATTGGGGGACCCACTTCAAAGTTTATCAAGCACCTCAATGCAAGGTGTGATAAACAAAATCTATCTAACTATCTACTCTAGACCCCTAGAAAAATGATGACCTATCTTAAAAAGGTGGTGAGAATCTAACTAAGTAAGGCTTGGACGAGACTCGGGAGTACTGAGGGTACTCCCCCCAAAACCAAGATGCGAGTCTTTAATGTCTTCAAAATACCTTACCGGGCTCATCTTTGCTTGCACACATCGGTTTGACCAACCACATCCCTCCGTACTTAGACCCAATCAATCTACCTACATCTGACCCCCACACAAATGGTCTCAAAGTGGTCTGTGAGGCTCAAAATGTGTCCCATTTATCTAATACAAAGAATTCCATATCAAGACCCGGGACCAATCTATGATTCAATACTTATGAATCAGCGCTATGGTACATGTAGGGATGAGAAGACAAGAGAGAACAAAAATGCATGAACTTAAACTATAATGCATATAAAAAGTATCAAAATTAGAAAAGAAATAAAGAAAATATGCAATATTTTTGAAATTTTTATGAATGACTTAAATGACTTACTCTAAATGCAACTATATACAACCTAAATGCAGTCAAAATAAAATATAAGAATACCTCACCCCAAGCTTAAAATAAAGCATTGTCCTCAATGCTTAGGATGAGAGTAAGGAAGGATCATACCGGGATCAAGTTGGTGGAGGCACGTGAGGACGGTACAAAAGCAACACATGGGTCGTACAATGATGTGTGGGTGGAGTTCTTGGCTGCCTAAATACACATGGGTGAAAGTTAGGTCGCGCAAAGGAAGCATATGAAATAGCTTGAAGTTTTCTAATAAAGTGTTAGGTTTGCGTGGGTACCCTCACAAAATTTGTGCGGGTGATGGTTGGGTCGTGCAACGATATACGAAGGTGACAGTTGACCGCGCAAACGTCTGCACGGATGGGGGTTCAGTCGTGCGCGCACATCATAATGCACCTCGTGTTGGGGAATTTTGAGCTCGGATTTGCATGGGTAGGGCCAAGGTTCTAAATGGCGTGAGGCGTGGCGTGGCGGCAAGGCCAAGCCTCAAGCTTAACGAGCCATGGCGAGCCACGGCGTTTTTCAAGGCGTGATGTAAGGCGGCGATTTTGTATTAATTTAAAATTATATTACCACATAAATATAAATTTATATTAAATATAACTACTTTTTAGAAGTGTTAAATCAATAACTAATAACAAAAAGTTAACAAAAACCACAATACTTGTATCTTCGGTTTGAAAAGACATAACAAAGAGAAAAAAACTGTGTCTCAAACGAAAAAACACGCGCCATAACACGCCATGGCGCGCCATATCACGCCTTGCCACGCGTTACACCTAACAGCAACGTTATGAAGCTTTTCGTAACGGCGAAGCCACGCCTCATGCCATGGCGCGCCTTGGCGCGCGCCATGGCGCGCCTTTTAGAACACTGGGTAGGGCTGGGCGGCGCATTGTTTGCGTGGGCACCCGCACAAATTGCAGATTTTTGACACTTTTTGCAAGCTTTACCAAGATCATTGTTAAACCTCAAGATGCTTATTTTTGACCAACTTCAAGCCTAGAAACACCAAAAATTAAAGCCTAGAAACACCAAAACTTCAAGCGGAGATTATTTATGTACAATGCATTTATTTAACGTCTTTGCCAAGACATAGCCCCACTTCCATCACCTTTCGTAAATTGGAGTTTCCAATGTTACGTTGTTGAATTCTCCAGTGTCAAAGCCCTCATAAAATGGTTTCAAATGGTGCCCATTAACTTTGAATATTTGATTCGTTTCCAAACTCTTAATTTCAACCGCATCATGATCAAACACTTTTATAACAATAAAATGTCTGTGCCATCGAGATCGCAATTTTCCTGGGAATAGCTTTAACCGCGAATGATAAAGAAGAATTTTTTGGCTCGGAATAAAATGCTTTCGGGTGATGTGTATTTCATGAAACACCTTTTTCTTGTGTTTTTACTTTTTGAGCCTTTTAATTATCTTCTTCTTGATCACTTCTATCATTAGAGGATGTGTAGGTGGGTGGATTATCGAATGGGACATCTTGTTTAGAGAATGAGATAAGGCAACTTGAGAGACATCTTTCCTTGTTGACTTGCTTACTTCCAAAGTATTCACAATCTTTTAAACTTCAGAGTCCAATGTAAACATTTCCAGTGTTTTCTTCAAACCTTCACAATCAAGGTTTATGTTGAGTATCATCTCCAAAATATCCCCATGGGACAAATCAAACACTTTTTGGGTTATTGGCTCAATTACATCAACCCGATACAATGGAGAAATGTTGCTAGGGTACCTCATTGCTTCAAAGATGTTGAAGTGTATAGTTTCTCCATCAAACTCCATAGTTATCTTTTCGTTATGGACATCAATGATTGTGTGAGCGGTTTTCATGAATGGTCTTCCAAGGAGGATCATAGATGATTTAGAAGGAGTATTTTCTTCAAGATCAATGACATAAAAATCCGCATGAAAAACAAGTTGATTAACTTGTACAAACACATCCTCCAACACTCTTCTTGGAGACACACTTGAATTGTCCACTAATTGAATGATTACTCCGGTTTCTTCCAAAGGTCCAACATTGAGATGTTGAAAAACCAAGTATGGCATCACATTGATTGAGGCTCCAAGATCTAGCATGGCACTTTCAACATGCAAATCACCAGTAGTCCAAGGGATAGAAAACATTCTCGGGTCCTTGCATTTGGATGGTAACTTCTTTTGGATGACCGCATACATTTGCATTGACTTGAATCTTTTCATTCGCCTTAAATTTCCCCTTATTAGTGCACAAATCCTTAAGAAACTTGGCATAGCGCGGAATTTGCTTTATGGCATCCAATAGTAGAATGTTGATTTGGACCTTGTGGAAAGTCTCAAGAAACTCTTTCTCTTCCTCTTGTTTCTTTGAGGGAGCCAATCGGGAGGGAAAAGGTGGTGGTATGACCAATGTCTTGATGGTCTTGTTGGAAGATTCGGGTTAATAAATGTTTGGCACAATCGGGTCCTTTGGAGGAACTACAACTTTCGAAGGTTCAATAATAATAACTTCATCTTCTTCTTCTCTTGAAACTCTTTTAGGGTTGCTTTCTCCAAGTGTTTTTCCACTTCTCAAGGTTATTGCACTCATATTGGGGTTCTTCTCGGTTTGAGAAGGAAGTTTACCCTTTTGTTCCATCTTAGTGAGAGCGGTGGCCAAGTCTCCAATTTGTTTTTGAATGTTGGAGAAAGTGTTCTTGGTCTCTTATTGAAATTGGGTTTGGCTTTGAGCAAGAGAAGTGACAAGTTCTTGAAGGCTTATTTGGTTGTTACCACTTGATTGGCCTTGTTGTGGAGGTTGTTGGTAATTTGGAATGGGATGAGATGTTTGGGGATATGGAGGTTTTGTGATGGATATTGAAAAAATTTGGGTCTCATCATAACATGTGGTGGGTTTTGCTTTGGTGGGTATGGGTTGGTTGGGTTATTCCTCCAATTTGGGTTGTAAGTGTTTTGAAACCCCATGGGTCTTGGTTGACCTTGATATCCTCCCATTGCATTAACATCCTCCAGTTCACTACCAAGTGGGGGAAACTTATCTGTATAATGCCCCGTCATTGCAAAAATACCACACACCATCAATTGTTGACCACTTCCCACCACCATTTGACTTAACACATTAGTCAAATCCAAGAGCTTTGATTCCAAGTGTTGAGTGTTGCTAACTTCACCAACCACTTGTGGAGAATTTCTCTTCATTTCGTTTTGAGTCCCAATGTTCCTTTGATTTTGAGAAATGGTTCCAAAAAGTGATCTTATCTCTTGAGGTGTCTTGTTGAAGATGTCACCACCACTTGAAGCATCAATCATCCTTCGATCATTCTCATTCATACCCTCATAAAATTGTTGAAGAAGTAGTTGTTCGAGTATATTGTGTTGAGTACAACTTGTACACAAGTTGTTTGTTAGAACCTATTTTTATAACGAACGGTGGATGCGGAATAGAAATATCAATAAATTATCGTGTATCAAAACATAAAAATATGAAGAACATGATGAGAATTCTTAGAATATGAGAAAAGAAGAGAGATAAAAATATTATTCATGAAGATCATGGTGGGAGAGAGAAACTCTACCTTGGTGGGAGAGAACCCACCAATTCTCTCTCTAGGATTACATTGTAAGAAAAGATAGAAACATAAAAGTGACCACCAATTCTCCAAATACATGAAATTCAGGAATCGGTACCGCCGGTACCGATACTAGTACCGAGTACCGGTACCGGTACCGGTGATGTTAATTCGGTTCGGTACTCGGGATTAACTTTCGATCAAATTTGGTATTCGGGAAATCGGGAATAGGACGGGTCCGTACCGGTTCCATCCCATGCTCATCCCTACAAGTTGTTGAATCGCTCCCAAAAATCATGAAAAGTCTCATTCTTCCCTTGACGAATCCCCAAAATGTCACTTCTTTGACTTGATATTCGGGAGGTGGGATAGAACTTGCTATTAAAGGCTTTGAGTAACTCTTCCCATGTGTGAATAGATCCCGGTGGTAAGTTAAATAACCACCCTCTAACTTTATCTTCCAAGGCGAGCGGGAAGGCGGTTAACTTGAAATCATCCAATGTCACATGTTCGGGTAACATGCTAGCACATATCATATGAAAGGACTTCAAATGAATTTGAGGATCTTCTCTAACCAAACCATTGAACTTGGTGAGTTGATGTATGAAACTTGACTTCAATTCAGTCCCCTGGCGGTTTGCGGGATAAACAATACCAAGGGGTGTGTGAGTAACGTTCGTCTCCATCATTTGTCTAAGTGTCAACTCTTGAGGGGGATTGGATGGATTGGGGTTATTGGGATATTGTTGCATGTAATTGGGAGGTTGTTGGTAAGGTGGGTATTGGTATTGTTGGTGATTGTATATTTGTGGTGGATAAGGTTGGTAGTTAGGGTATTGGTCGTAGGGAGGTTGTTGTTGGAGGTACATTGGTTGTTGGTACATTAGAGGTTATGGGTAATGAGGTTGATTTGGTTGATGTGCTTGTTGTTGTTGAGCTTGAAAAGCACTGTTTTGAGGTTGGTTGTTTTGATGGAAGTTTTGGTTTTATGGTTGTGGTTGTTGATAAATGGGTTGATTTGGTAGATGAGGGGGTTGAGTCCAAGGTGGCATATCTATGAGAGGTTCTTGGTGTTGTTATTGTCTTGGTTGTTGGGTGGGGTATTGGCATCTTGATTGTTTGGGTTGGGTTGGGATTGTAAGGTGGAGTGTGATTCATGGATATGTAGTTTTCAAATGGAATGTCTTCAAAGGAATGACCAACAATTGGAGAACTCGGCTCAGTGTCGGTATCACTTGAAGTATGAACTTGATCTTATATGTTGATTAGTAGAGAAGATGAAGAAGCTTGAACGAGTTGCTATTGCTTTGCTTGTTTGGCTAACTTTTTCAACCTTTTTGCTTCTTTTTCAATCTGTGGAATGTAGAGTAGTTCACCGATTCTTGTAGACCTAGGCATAAACAAGCAAATAACAATAACCTATTTCCCCGGCAACGACGCCAAAACTTGGTGGGATGCCAAGTCCACCAAGAAAATTACACCCTCTGTTTGCAAATAAAACGTAATATAATGGTAAAAAGGGGCATCGATCATCGGGGAAATGGTTGTATTCAATCACCAATGCAATCCAATAGAACTAATATAAATAAACTAACTAACTACAATTAAACTAAAATGGGGGTGTTGTGATTGCTTGAAAACTAAGACTTGAATAACTAAAAAGCTTGCAATTAAGCAAGATGGTGAGATGCTCAAATATTGGAGATAATTGGTTAACCAAGGCAATTCAACACAATGAACATTTGTGTGTTTATCATTAGGATTAAACATGAAGCTTATCATTCATCCCAAATTGGTTATAGCAATCATGAAGCATGATATGCCAAGATTCCTCATAGGTGGTATGGAGGTTAGGGAAGCCCACAACACACCTTCTTAATCAAAATCAAGGATCCAAATGAAGGAATTGAACCCCAAGAAGTTGATTAGCCTTCAGAATGAAGGAATTCCCAATTCCTAGAGGATGTCAATGCTTACACATCCATAAAGGAGTTATCATTCATAAGCTAGAGCTGATTTCTACCATCAAAAAGCCCTTGTTCTAAGTAAATTCAATGATTCAATGCTAAACCAAAGAAATAAACCAACAATTGCTCATTCAAGTACCAAGATCATGATCAAAGTATTAAAAAAGCATAAGAAATATGAACTAGAATCATAAACATAAGATAAATCACAATTAAGCATGAATCCTTCAAAAACCCACAAACATCCAAGGGTTTTAGCAAAAGTTAACCAAAATAGAGAAATTAGCCACTCATGGCAACAAAATAATAATCACAAAAGTGTTTTTGCATCAATATTCTACCAATTAATTAAAAAGATGAGAAGAATGAGTATCCAAGCTCCAAAAATCGCCTCTCCAGGTCTCTAATGGTGGAAAATCGTAGTGTCTCTGAAAGATCCACCCCCCCCCCAAGGTAAATGGTAAATAAAATGACCAAAATGGCCAAAAGCATGCAGTTGCGCGGGTACCCGCGAAAGCATTGCGGGACTGAGATTCCACCCTCGCAAGTGTTGTTGGAAAGCTATTGGTCCATTCTTCTCCACTACCCAAGATTCCTTTGGTCCCCTTCATGATTCACATGATTTGAAGTTGGCCAATCACCTTCAAGCTTTAAATATGGATAGTCCATGCCCAAAATAAGAATCCATGACCCATCTTCAAAAGCCCACTTCATCCAAATCTTCAACTTTTTAAGCCCAAATCGCTTTTGATGGATCCGTAAAACCCAATAATGCATCGAAAAGCCCACCAAGCCCAACTCCAGTCAAAACGCAACCGCAATGAGCTCCAAAACCCTGCAAAATAGAAAGTGCCCGACACGATCCATGATAAAGAAAATAAAGAATATACAATAAAATAGTAATTAAAAGAGCTAAAAATACTAAAATAAACTAATAAAAATAAGGAAATTAAATAAGCTGTCAAGAACCGTTACCCACTCACAAGGATTGATGATCTCTTCGACCAGTATAGGGGGAATCTTGGTTTTCCAAGATAGATTTACGTTCAGGCTACCACCAGATGCGAGTCAGAGATGAGGATGTACAGAAGACTTCTTTCTGGATTCGCTATGGACACTATGAGTTTGTGGTGATGTCCTTTGGGCTCACCAATTCCCCTTCCGTGTTCATGGACCTCATGAACCGCGTGTGCAGACCGATGTTGGATCGGTTTGTGATAGTCTTTATTGATGACATCTTGGTTTACTCCACGATGCATGATCAACAAGAGGAGCACTTGCGGGATGTGTTGGATACCCTGAGGAGGGAGAGCTTGTATGCCAAGTTCTCCAAGTGCGAGTTTTGGTTGTGCGAGGAGCAGTTTCTGGGGCACCTTGTCAACCAAAAAGGAATTTTGGTCTACCCGGCCAAAGTGGAGGTCGTGATAACATGGGAGGTTTCGATGTCTCCATCTGAGATTCAGAGTTTTATTCGGTTAGTAGGATATTACCGGAGATTCATACATGATTTCTCCAAGATATCAGTACCCTTGACTCGGCTAACAAAGAAGGTCGTTGTATTTTGCTGGGGGGCGGAGCAGCAGGCAGCGTTTGAGAAATTGAGGCAGAGATTGTGCGAGGCACCGATCTTAGCCCTGCCAGAGGGCGTTGAGGATTTTGTAGTATACTGCGATGCGTCCATTTCAGGTTTGGGCGCAATGTTGATGCGGAGAGGGCACGTCATCACCTATGCCTCGAGGCAGCTGAAGCCTCACGAGGCGAACTACCCAACGCACGACTTGGAGTTGGGGGCGGTTGTTTTCGACTTCAAGATTTGGCGACACTACCTCTATAGGGTCCGTTTTACCATTTACATGGACCATAAGAGCTTGAGGTACCTCATGGATCAGCCGAATTTGAACATGAGGCAGCGTCGGTGGTTAGATGTGGTGAAGGATTACGATTGTGAGATCCTTTACCACCCAGGGAAGGCCAATGTTGTGGTCAATGCCCTTAGCCGCAAGGCATTTGCGGCCTCGATCGGAGACATTTGTCTGAGGATGATAGTAGTGACTCTACTTTTGGAGAAGACCAGGGAGGCCCAGCTGGAGGCTATGAAGGAGGAACACCGAAATAGTGAGCGTATAATGGGCCAAATTTCCTCCTTCGACAATGATAGACGCGAGCTGTTGACACTTCACCGTAGAGTGTGGGTTCCGTACACACGTGGTGTGCGCCAGATCCTAATGGAGGAGGCGTACAAACCCAGATTTTCCATCCATTTTGGGGAGACTAAGATGTATAGAGATCTGGGTCCTGATTATTGGTGGTCCTGCATGAAGCAGGATGTAGCCTGGTACGTTGAGAGGTGCTTGACCTGCAGGAAGGTCAAGGCTGAGCACCAGAGGCCTCATGGAAAGATGCAGCCGTTGGGTATCCCTATGTGGAAATTGGAGGATATTACTTTGGATTTCATCACGAAGCTTCCCAGGACCGCACGGGTAGTAGATTCGATTTGGGTCATCATGGATTGGTTAACCAAGAGTGCCCCTTTCATCCCAATCCAGGAAAGCATTTTGGCCAAGAAGCTGGCCGACATCTACATCAGGGATTTTCATCACAAGTTAGGTACTTGACTTCATTTTAGCATAACTTTTCACCCCCATACGAATGGTCAAAGTGAGCGGACCATCCAGACCATGGAGGACATGTTGCGGTGTGCATATTAGACTTCGGTGGTAGTTGGGATACATACCTTCCATTGGCAGAGTTTTCCTACAATAATAGCTACCACGTGAGTATCGACTGTCCTCCCTTCAATATGTTATATGGGAGGAAGTGCAGAACCACGATATGCTGGGGTGAGGTTAGGCAGAGGGTCATGGAGAGTACCGAAGTGGTACTCAAGACGACAGAGACGATACAGAAAGTCCGGAGCAGGCTTCAGACTGCTCAGAGTCAGCAGAAAAGTTATGCTGACAAGCGCCATTCAAACCTAGAGTTTCAGGTAGGAGATATGGTTCTCCTGAAGGTTTCACCTTGGAAAGGTGTCATCCGGTTCAGGAAGCGGGGCAATTTGGGCCCCAGGTACATTGGTCCTTTTAAGGTTATAGCTCGGGTGGGAAAGGTGGCGTATAGGCTGGATCTAGTAGCCGAGCTTAGTCAGATCCACACCACCTTTCATGTCTCCCAGCTGCGGAAGTGCTTGGAAGATGACTCTGTAGTGGTGCCTGTAGAGGATATTCAGGTGGATGCTAGCCTGAACTACATCGGGCAACCGGTAGCCATCCTTGACAAGAAGACGAAGGATCTGAGAAATAAGAGGGCTGAGTTGGTGAAGGTGCAATGGCAACACCGCAAGGGCTCGGAATGGACCTGGGAGCCGGAGGACAAGATGAGGGAGCACTACCCAGAGCTATTCCCAGACGTAGCAGACTTCGAGGATGAAGTCTAAAATAAGTGGAGGAGATTTGTAACGCCAGATCCTGGTGTGTAGTTTAAATCAATTATTCATTTTTGCAAAGGGACTCGACGAGTTGGAGGCCCCAAACTCGTCGAGTAGGAATGGAATTTGGACACGGGACTTGAAGTTTACTCGACCAGTTGAGAGCCTCAACTTAACGAGTAGGGCTGCCAGAGCGAAACCCTAATTTTTAGGGTTTTGCACCATATTTAAACACCTTAAACTCTAAAGGTGGGCCTCATTGCCAACCTCCATTACCCCAAACCCTAGCCACGAAACCCTAATCCATTTTTGAGTGTTTTTGAGCCATTGTTGTGTGTTCTTTGTGATTTTGAAGCTTGAGAAGGAAGGACAACACACTACCCTAAATGCATTTCTAACTCATTTGAGGTATAAAGTTAATATCTTGGCTTTCTTTTAGTTAGATCTGCATTTAGGGTAGTGTGTTGTCACTTTTAGGCCATATTGAAGTCACTTTTGGGATTTAAGTGTATCATGAAGTTGTGACTTCAGATATAGTCACTCATGAGCTTATGAGGCTTAAAGTTGCCAGCTTTATCCAGCCTTGGCCCTTCCACATGCCCTAGACCTCTTATATAGCTTGGATTTGGTGTTTCTAGCTTCATGACACCATGCATGAACGTAAAGTTAGCAACTTTACGTGGTAACTTAGTCCTAGGGGACCAGATCTATGGTTTGGAAGCATTGAACTCGATTGGAAGTGACTGAATGGATTTAGACTAAGGGGGACTCAACTAGTTGTTCATCCAACTTGGCAAGTTGGGTCTTGGTCCCCAAAAATTTTCTGTTACAAGCAAAACTCGTCAATTCTAGGAGATGACTTAGCGAGTTGGCCATGGTTTTTGGGTTTTGAAGATTGAAGAACTCGACGACTTCAAGGAGGAACTTGACGAGTTGTGAGTGAAATGTCCCGAATCTGTTTTGAGGAGGAACTCAACCATTTCATGAAAGAACTCAACGAGTTGGATTGAGATTTCCAGGGTTTTATGGATCATGGTGTTGGAATAGTGTCTAAGGCTGCAACTATATTAGGCAAGTATTTGACCCAGTTGTGCATGGTCCTTTTAGGTTGCCTTCACCATAGCAACTTGACAGGATGATTTATTATGAGAGAAGAAATATTATTAATATATTATGAGAATAATATAATGAATAATAATATTATTATTTGATTAATATTAGTCATAAATTAATTAGGAATTAATTTGGTGACTTAAAGAGATTAATTGAATAAAGGGGTATAAACTGTCAATTGATTGATAGTTGTAGTTTGGGCTATAGATCCCTTAAGGATAAGGGGGGATGATTTCTAGGGCTTAGGATAGGCTTAGATTTCGTCCAAGGCTTATCAATTAGGGTATTGGATTGCTTAGGGCCTACGTTATCTAATTAGGGTTTAAGGGTGAAACCCTAGGAGCCTAACTAGTATAAATAGACCCTAGGGGTCAAGGGAAATCGACACTTGTGCTTTAGAAAGAAACCCTGGCCGATTTTGATCCCCTCTCCTCTCTCTCAAATCATCCTCTTGCTAGTTGGTGTTTGTAAGCCATTAGAAGAGTGACAATTGTGACTCTAAAGCTCCAAGGACAAGAAGATCAAGCAAGTGTTTCAAGGTAAACTTCTAATTCCGATTTCATATTGTTATTATAGTTTATTAGCCATTAGAAGTCTTGGATTCAATGTATGTTCAATTAGAGAAACCTAGATCCAAGCACTAGGGTTGCATGTGCACATAGGAATGTTCATGTGGCTAAAACCCATCAGTGGTATCAGAGCCTAGATTGGTTTCTATTGAATTGATGCATTGGTTGCTTGTTTGATGCTTGTTAAATTCGAATTTTGTGTTTCTGTCTGATGGACTCGGCGAGTACCATAGTAGAATCGGCGAGTCCATTGGGGTACTCGGCGAGTCCAAGCATCAGAAAGAGCTGTTTTCGGGATTTCTTGTTGTTTATCTTTGAGATACTTGCCTTAATCATATTAGATCAATATAAATCCGATTTTATGATATATATATATATATATATATATATATATATATGAGTATATTCTTGACCTAATTGAAGATATTTATCAATTAATAAAATATTTATTTCCTTATGTGATAATTGATTAATTATTTTAATTAAATTGGTAATTTGTTTTGCAAGAAATCATTAAATAAATCAAATATGGATAATTACGTGATTAATTGTTAATTTAGATTATTTGTTATTTGATCCTCTATGTTTTGAACAGTTTAAAACTTGCCCTCAAGTTTTGAAATTTATGTTTAGTGATTAAAAGTTTAATTTAGACAATTTAAATTTCAAACCCTAGAATTTTACAAGTTTAAAATTCAACCCTATACTAATATAATATTACAAGATTAATATATATATATATATATATATATATATATATATATATATATATATATATATATGTATGTATAATTAAAATGCTAGTCTTACCGTTAGTAGGCCTCATTCACGAAGTCGGTCTATAAGGTGGGTATAAGGTTGCTGCCTATAAAATGGCGCTTAATGGGTGTACACTCACACCCACCGCTTGCTTGATCGGTGGAGGGTCGTTAGCCGAACGGGTAGGATAAGGCAACCTCATCCTCTCATTAAAAGTATAATAAGTAATACAATGTAACTACACATTTTTTTAAAAAATTTCCCAATCTTAGTTACTTTAGGAAAAGTGAATTGATGCAATCCCATGAAATTACACTTTGCACCCTTGCTAAGAAGTTAGTGGAGCGTGTGTGGTTTACCGACACACTAATTGGTTCTAAGCAAAGGTGGAAAAGGGTGATTCATTGTTTATCATAGTTCGATGGAGCATGTGTGGTTTACCGGCACATCGAATAGGTGATTGTTACAATGAAGGCACCATGTGAATTTGCATGGTAATTCACACCCACTTTGTGATCCTCGGTATCCCAGTCACAAACGAGAGGGGCATATCGAGATTTAAACATGCCATTGAAAAGTTTCAATGAATCTCATTCAAACCTAGGAATTCTCAATACATTTAGAACTTAAAGTTATGTTTTCATGGTGAAGAATTAGTGAATCGTCATTCACTTACCTTAAAATTGTTTGCATGTTAGATTACAGCATCCCTTTTCTAATATGTAAATATTGTTGTTGGATCCTAGCCCTAATTTTTTTTATTGGGTGATTATTAGGGATTCATATTCTAATTTATCTTTGTCCTTTCAAGATGTCGAACGCGAACAACGCTGCTGCTAGTTCATTCACATTGATGAGCCTTTGCCAAAAGGTGACTTTCGATGGGACGAACTTTAGCGAATGGATAAGATACATTCGCACAATTTCTCGCTACGAGGACAAGGAGTATGTCCTCAATGAGAAGCTCGAGAAGATCAACCCAGAAATCGCTACTCCGACTGAAATGACTGCTTTTGAGACTCATGAGCGTGATGCAACGAAGGTACATTGCATCATGATAGCCACAATGAATGCCGAATTCCAAAAGTCCTATGAGCACATGTATCCGTACAAAATGCACCAACACTTGTTGGAGAGATACCACCAAAACGCGAGGCAAGAGCGTTACGAGATTTTCACTAACATGATTTCCGCCGAAATAGGTCATGGAGAATCTCTTACCGTGCACCTGCAAAAGATGCAAACGTATGTCGATCGTCTTTGCAAGTTGAATGTTGACTTTGGGGAAGACTTGGCTATCGACGTGGTGCTTCACTCTTTGCCTCCGTGTTACAATCAATTTAGGATGACCTGCCACATGAAGAAAGAAGAGGTCACCCTAAGTAAGCTCCAATATCTCCTTAGGGTTGCTGAAAGCAACCTCAAGGACAAGTCTGTTGCACCCACTCCCAATCCACCCGTTGCTCCAGTTTTGTCCATCAGGCAAGGAAGAGGCAAGAAGAGGAAGGCTCGGTCTAAGAGCCACCGCAAGGGAAAGTCCCGAGATGGTTCCTCTTCTAGTGGAACCAAAGTTGATCCCGCTAAGCCTAACCCTAACCTAAATGACGCAGAGTGCCATCATTGCCATAAAATAGGGGATTGGAAGAGAAGCTGCCCAGACTACCTGCAAGCCATAGGGGAAGGAAAGATCAAGCCGTCTTTCTCAGGTATATACACAATTAAATCTAACGATTCATCTCATGCTATTTCTTGGGTCCTTGATACCGGTTGTGGTAACCATATTTGTTCTGAATTGCAGGGACTAAGAAGAAATAGGGATGTGGAGCATGGAAGAATAAATCTAATCATGGGGAACAGAAGATCGTCACATGTGACCAAGATTGGAGTGTATTCTTTAGTGCTTAGGAATGGTTTATGTTTAGATTTGAAAAATTGTTGCTATTCGCCAGAAATGGCAAGAAACATCATTTCATTTCATGGTTTGTTTAGACAAGGTTTTAGATTTTCTTTTAATAATGAGAATGGTTCTATTCTTATATTTTGAAGCAATACCATGTAATGGAATTTATGAAACTGTTATGATTGTAGATAACTTAGGAAATGATGTTTTATGCATGGATTCTTCCAATAGTATGGATAGAGCATCCTTGTGGCATTGTCGTCTTGGACATGTCAACAAGAAGCGCATAGCCCAACTCCAAAAGGATGGAGTGTTAGAGTCATTCGACCTTAGGGATCATGACACATGCGAGTCTTGTCTGCTTGGAAAGATGACTAAGTCACCCTTCACTAGTACATGTGAAAGGGGTGAGGGTCTATTGGACCTCATACATACTGATGTATGTGGACCGTTTAGATCAACCACAAAGGATGGGAACCGCTTCTATGTGACTTTTACCAATGACTATAGTAGATATGGGTATATCTATTTAATCAAGCAAAAGTCAGAAACTTTTGAAAAGTTCAAAGAGTTCAAGAATGAAGCGGAGAATCAATTGGGCAGGAAAATCAAGATGCTTCAATCCGATCGAGGAGGAGAGTACCTAAGTCTTGAATTCCACGACTATCTCAAGGAGTGTGGAATAGTTTCACAATTGACGCCACCTAGGACACCGCAGTTGAATGGTGTGGCAGAAACGCGTAATCGAACCTTGTTAGACATGGTCCGCTCTATGATGAGTCGTGCTTCACTACCTATCTCGTTCTGGGGGTATGCCTTAGAGACTGCCGCCCATATCCTTAACCGAGTCTTTACTAAGAAGGTTGCCAAAACACCTCACGAGATGTGGACAGGGGAAAGCTCCCTCGTTAGCACATATCAAGGTTTGGGGTTGCAAGGCTTTCGTAAGACGAGATACTCACGACAAGCTCGCACCTCGTAGTGAGCGATGTATTTTCATCGTCTACCTGCAGAAATCCTTTGGATATCTCTTCTATAGACCGAAGGACAATGTTGTCTTTGTTGCGAGGACAGGAGTTTTCCGACAGCGAGAATCATAAGCCAAGGAGACAGTGGGAGGCAAATCGAGCTTGAAGAGATTCAAGAGTCAATAGATGAAGGAACCTCTACCGCTGGCACTCAACCCGAGGAGCAAACTCCAGTTGAACCGATTGACGAGTCTTTACCTCTTAGACGTTCCGAAAGAGTTAGAGTTCAACCCCAGTTTTATGGTTTTCATATTACTACCGAAGGGGATACGTATATTAGTGATGGTACACTAATAAATCTAGATGAACCTAATAGCTATAAGGAAGCCATGGCAGGCCCGGAGTCTGCAAAATGGAAAGAGGCGATGGACAGCGAGATCCAGTCCATGTGTGACAACCAAGTTTGGAATTTGGTTGATAATGTGCCCGGACGTAAGACCATTGGGTGCAAATGGATCTTCAAGAAGAAGACCAACATGGATGGAAACGTACACACCTATAAGGCACGATTGGTTGTGAAGGGCTTTACTCAAACTCCCGGAGTTAACTATGATGAGACCTTCTCACCAGTTGCGAAGATAAAGTCTATTAGAGTGATGCTAGCCATTGTCACATTTCATGATTATGAGATTTGGCAAATGGATGTCAAAACCGCTTTCCTTAATGGGAAGTTGGCTGAGGGTGTTTACATGGCTCAACCAGAGGGTTTTGTCGATTTGAAGCATCCAAATAGAGTGTGTAAGCTTGAGAAGTCCATTTATGGACTTAAGCAAGCGTCTCGCAGATGGAATCTTTGCTTCGATGAGAAAGTCAAAGAGTTTGGATTTGTACGAAGCGAAGATGAATCATGTGTATATGTCAAAGCCAGAGGGAGTATAGTAAGCTTCCTCGTTCTGTATGTCGATGACATACTACTCATAGGAAACGACGTCCCGACTCTGCAGGAGGTTAAGTCCTGGCTCGGGAAGTGCTTCGCTATGAAGGACCTCGGAGAGGCTTCCTATGTTCTGGGAATAAGGATAGTAAGAGAACGAAGTAAGAGACTAATAGGACTTAGTCAGAACACTTACTTAGATAAAGTACTGAAACGTTTTATTATGGAAAACTCGAAGAAGGGAGAATTATCGATACAAAGTAATGCCAAATTGAGTAAGACTCAAAGTCCGAGTACCGAAGCTGAAATAGCAAAAATGAGCCGAGTTCCATACGCTTCCGCAGTTGGCTCAATCATGTATGCTATGACTTGTACTCGCCCTGATGTAGCCTTTGCTTTGAGCATGGTCAGTAGATATCAAGGAACCCTGGCAGAGCCCATTGGATTGCGGTTAAGAATATCCTT
Organism: Lactuca sativa; assembly: GCF_002870075.4. Taxonomy (NCBI): domain Eukaryota; kingdom Viridiplantae; phylum Streptophyta; class Magnoliopsida; order Asterales; family Asteraceae; genus Lactuca; species Lactuca sativa. The sequence goes on from NC_056624.2 coordinate 231,170,228, forward strand.
AAGTACCTTCGAAGGATGAAGGAATGGTTCTTAGTTCTCGGAGGGAGTGATGACTTGAAGGTGCGAGGGTATAGTGACGCCAGCTTTCAGATCGACAGGGACAACTACCGTTCGCAGTCGGGCTAGGTCTTTACCCTGAATGGAGGAGCAGTAACTTGGAAAAGTTCCAAGCAGGAAACCGTAGCTGATTCAACGTGCGAATCAGGGTACATTGCAATGAGCGAAGCGTCGAAGGAGGCAATATGGTTGTAGAACTTCATCGGTGATCTTGGAGTTGTACCTGCCACAAAGGAGCCCATGGAGATTTTATGTGATAATGAAGGAGCGGTTGCCTTGACCAAGGAACCGAGGGTTCATGGTAGATCTCGACATATCGACAGAAAATATCACTTCATCAGACATCGTGTAGAAGAAGGACAACTCGTGGTGAAGAGGATATCATCAAAAAATAACCCAGCAGATTCGCTTACGAAGGGACTGAGTAGGGTTAGGCACTTGCAGCATGCTAGGAGTATTGGGCTGAAGGATGATATTAGTATAGATTAGATAGTAGAAGAAATGTGTAATAGATAAATGTAATTAACATTTGATGATTAAATAAAAGAGTATTATTTATGAGTAATGTTACTGTCTTATGTTAATTGTTTAACTATTGTTTCACTTTGCATGTTTTGACTTCCAGAATAATTGAGTTTATTAGGAATAATCGAATTATTCAAATTATCCACAATCGTTCATATGTTGGAAGTAGGTATGAATGAAGATTGTCATGAATTGGTGTGTAGATTGTCTAAATGGTATTAGACATAGTAAAAGGTTGCTGCAACGTTCATGAGTGCTTATGAACTAGTTTTGAGCATTGGAACAAACCCGCGCTTGTTGGAATCACCTTATGGAATGTGATAAAAAGGGTGATCGCAAGACGATAATATCATATAGTCTTAAAACCTAGATATATGGTTTGTTATTTGTTAATTGATTGTCCATTGATAATGCGAAACCACATCAGTAACTTGATGTTATAAAACGCATTGTTGTGTATAGTTGATTAATGAATAAGTAAATGCATATAAGTTGAAGTTTATCTGTTACTTTTATTCTAAGAAGGTAAAAGCGATATCTCGGCCGCTCGATGATTTGATTTGACTTATGTGTCGGGCCTGGTCAGAACTGAATTGATGTGTTCGATTAAGTTCTATGTCAAATAAATCAGAGATCGAGAAACCAAATGCTAGACAAATTGGTTCCATATAAATGTCAGCATGATATCTAAATAGAGGATTGTACGATCCCTTATCTGAAGGACAAGATTGATTAGATCAGAGTTTGACAGCGTCTTTGAGAGCTACGATTGCTAATCGGATTGTACTTGTATATATAGTTACTAGACTTATCCAAGTGGGAGACTGTTGGAATAGTGTCTAAGGCTGCAACTATATTAGGCAAGTATTTGGCCCAGTTGTGCATGGTCCTTTTGGGTTGCCTTCACCATAGCAACTTGACAGGATGATTTATTATGAGAGAAGAAATATTATTAATATATTATGAGAATAATATAATGAATAATAATATTATTATTTGATTAATATAAGTCATAAATTAATTAGGAATTAATTTGGTGACTTAAAGAGATTAATTGAATAAAGGGGTATAAACTGTCAATTGATTTATAGTTGTAGTTTGGGCTATAGATCCCTTAAGCATAAGGGGGACGATTTCTAGGGCTTAGGATAGGCTTAGATTTCTTCCAAGGCTTATCAATTAGGGTATTGGATTGCTTAGGGCCTAAGTTATCCAATTAGGGTTTAAGGGTGAAACCCTAGGAGCCTAACTAGTATAAATAGAACCTAGGGGTCAAGGGAAATCGACACTTGTGCTTTAGAAAGAAACCCTGGCCGATTTTGATCCCCTCTCCTCTCTCTCAAATCATCCTCTTGCTAGTTGGTGTTTGTAAGCCATTAGAGGAGTGACAATTGTGACTCTAAAGCTCCAAGGACAAGAAGATCAAGCAAGTATTTCAAGGTAAACTTCTAATTCTGATTTCATATTGTTATCAATGCATCTTGTCGTGGGGCCTCTGGTGCTTTGCCTTGACCTTCCTACAGGTCAAGCATCGCTCAACGTACCAGGCTACATCTCGCTTCATGCAGGGCCACCAGTAATCAGGGCGAAGATCTCTATACATCTTCGTCACCCTGGGATGGATGGAAAATCTAGACCTGTGGGCCTCATCCATCAAAATATATCGTACTCCACCCCAGTACAAAACCCAGACCCTACCATGCAGGGTCAGGAACCCACGGTTGTCGTAATCAAAGGAGACCACCTGGCATATGATCTGTTCGCACTTCCATCACTCCTCCTTCAGGCCTTCAACCTCCGCCTCTTTGATCTGCTCCAGCAATGGAGTAATCACTATCATCCTCAGACAGATGTCTTGAATCGGGGCCGCTATCGCCTTGCAGCTCAGGGCGTCGGCCACCATATTGGCCTTGCCCGGGTGGTAAAGAATCTCATAGTCGTAATCAATCACCACATCTAACGACCGACGCTGCCTCATGTTCAGGTTCGGCTGATCCATGAGGTACCTCAAACTCTTGTGGTCTGTGTAAATGGTACAACAGACCCTATAGAGGTAATGCCGCCAAATCTAGAGGGCGAAAACCACAACCCTCGGTTCCAAATCATGCGTCGGATAGTTAGCCTCGTGAGGTTTCAACTGCCTCGAAGCGTAAGCTATCACGTGACCCCGCTGCATCAATACCGCACCCCTACTCGTAATCGAAGCATCACAGTAAACCACAAAGTCGTCGACTCCCTCCGGCAAATTCAGGATCGGTGCCTCACATAACCGTTGTTTGAGAGTCTCGAAGGATGCCTGCTGCTCAGGCCCCCAGCAGAATGTCACATACTTCTTGGTCAGTCGGGTCAAAGGAACAACGATCTTGGAGAAGTCCTGAATAAATCTCCGGTAATAACCAGCTAGACCCAGGAAACTCTGAATCTCAGTTGGAGACCTCGAAATCTCCCACTAGATCATGGCCTCTATCTTGGCCGGATCGAAGAGAATACCCTTCTGATTGACAAGGCGCCCAAGAAATTGCACCTCGCGCAACCAGAACTCACACCTGGAGAACTTTGTGAAAAGTCTCTCCCTCCTCAGTATCTCCAGCACCTTCCTCAGGTGCTCCTCATGTTGCTCCTGAGTCTTGGAATAGACCAAGATATCATCGATGAAGACTATCACAATCCGGTCCAACATCGGTCTGCACACGCGGTTCATGAGGTCCATGAATGCGGCTGGAGCATTCGTGAGCCCAAACGGCATCACCACAAACTCATAGTGACCATAGCGAATCCTAAAAGTAGACCTGGCAATTCATGTATTCGTGTCATGAAAACATGTCAGCTACGAATTTGACACGATACCATTAGACGATGAGAAATAAGCTTTATCTCAATTTTTAAGATGTATTTGTGTTGTGTATTCGTGTCGTGTTGTGTCTCTCACAAATTCGTGTATTCGTGCCTAGAATTGTCAGGTCTACCTAAAAGCTGTCTTTTGCACATCCTCATCTCTGATTCGCATCTGGTGATAACCCGACCACAGATCAATCTTGGAGAACCAAGATGTGCCCTATAGTTGATCAAACAAATCATCAATCCTAGGGAGGGGATAATGATTATTCAACGTTACCTTATTCAGCTCCCGGTAGTCTATGCACATGAGATGTGACCCGTCCTTCTTCTTCACAAACAGGATTGGGGCTCCTCATGGCAAACTACTCGGTCTGATAAATCCCTTGTCTAGCAGCTCATGCAGCTGCATAGATAACTCCTGCGTCTCGGGAGGAGCCAACCGATATGGTGCCTTGGCTATCAGAGCCGCACTAGGGATTAGGTCAATCCTAAACTCAACCTGTCTCTCCGGAGGTACCCTAGGTAAATCCTCCGGGAATACATCCGAGTACTCTCGCACTATCGGTAAGTCATCAACTGTCGTCTTACCCTTACCCCGGGTATCCGTGACATAGGCGACATAACTCGCGCAACTCTGCTGAAGGAAGCGCCTCGCTCTTGCTGCTAAGCATATATTCAATCCACCATGCGGAATCTCGCCCTGAATCACTAACCCTCCCTATTGGGGCTCAACTAGGAGTCCCCATAGGAATCCAAACCCTCACTAGCTGCTGCTCGCAGTCGATCACTTCTCCATTGGGGCAAAACTAATCCATGCCAACTATAACCTTATTCCCTCGTAGGGGAATAGGGACTGGATCCACATAAAACTGCTCATCAAATAACTGCAATGTACATCCTCGTTGAACTCTCGCAACCCTGAAGGTCCTATCGCCTACTATCTCTACATGAAGTGGGCAATCCAACTCCCCAGGAGCCCCTGTAAATCACTTGCTAAGTGAGAGCGACACAAAAGATTGGGTGGCACCCGAATCAAACAGTACCAAAGCTGATATACCGTTCACTAAGAACAATCCTATAACAAAACACAAAAACATAAGCAATAATCAGTATAAATAAAGAGATAAGGAGAAGATACGTACCTGTCACCATGTCGGGAGCTTCCTGTGCCTCTTCTACTATTAATTGAAATGCCCTACTCCTCGCCACAGGTGCCTCACTCCGGATCTGACGTCCGTCTGTAATCCTCAACGTAGCAGGGCTGGGTGATGCCACCTGCCCTGCTGCTTCTAAGCTCGGGTACTGGGACCGCTTGTATCCCTTCTGATTTCACTGAAAGCAAATCAGGTATGATATTGTCGTGGTGGTGGTAGTAGCTATACAATCTCTGTTCATATGCCTAATTCGGCTGCACTTAAAGCAGCCTAAACTCCCTACCTTGCACGTCCCCTCGTGCAACTTTCTGCATTGCCACAACGGTTGTGGCCCTACTGGCTCTTAGGTCTGTGATCTGACACCTTGGGCTTCTTGCCTGCACTCCCCATCTGAATCCCCTCGGGTTTGCTCTTCCTCTCCATCTCCAAATCCAACTCTCTCTCTCTCTCTCTCTCTCTCTCTCTCGCCCTAGCAATCATATCCTTCAGCGTCTTCTAGCTAGATCGGCTCATAAATTGGCGGATATCACTCTGCAACATCTCATGATATCAGGCCTTTTTCATCTCCTCGTCCACCACATATTGCGGAACGAGAAGGGCCCTCTTCCTGAACATAGTGGTGATCTCTGTCACCGTCTCAATCGTCTGCTGGCGATCCTGGAACTCCCTAGAAAGCTATTGCACCTCTATCACAGGTGCAAACTCGGCCCTGAACCTGGCCAAAAAGTCACTCCAAGTCATAGCATCAAGAGTTGCATCATCACCGATGGCATGTTCGACCTCTTCCCATCAATCACGTGTCCTGTTCTTCAGAAGACAGGACGCAAATCCAACCATGCCCCCCTTGGGAAATCTACTGGTGAGGAATGCATTGGTGACATCCACCAACCATCTGATACTCGCAATGGGGTCCCAAGCCCCATGGTAATTGGGAGCTCCACAAGCTCTGAACTCCCTAAATGTCAGTGTGCGCGACCCCATCATGGCCGCGACCTTGGTGCGGAAGGAACTCAATCTCTCATCCAAAAGCTTTAAAATACCCTCCTTGATCGTGCTGAAGATCACATGAATCTGATCCAGAATACTGTGCGTGATCTCAGAGGAGATGAACTCCCTAGTCTGGCCGTTTAGCTGCCCAACTCCAGATCCCGAGCCTAATCCCTCACCGGCGCCTGAATTGCCTACTGGTCTAGTGCATAATACCACCATTCTGAAAAACACATCATAAAAACATCAAAATACTAATCATATCTCGAGGGATCACATATACTACAGTCTCCTTGGATTCATCTCAGCCTTCCTTGATTCAAGTAAAGATCATATGCTTTCAGTAGTACGGGCCTATAGTACCTTCCACATCTATCCGTACTTTCCTCAAGAACTGCCTTGACTTCACCAAGTCCCTTCTTCTACTACTACTTCACGCGCTACTCTCATCCTAGTCTTGCCCTAGGGCAATCACCATCCCACTCTCCGCTATCAGCTGCATAAGAAGTCCTTGCTATCTCCCCCTAACTAGCTCGCAAGTACCATTACATATCACTAAGACTAGATAATTCTTCGAATAAGAGATCCTACCCTACAACGGTTGGACTCAAACACGAGCTGCGGAATTGAGCTAGACCTAACCTTCTGGAATTATTTAGTCCTTTTAATATGTAACTTAACATATTCGTTTACTAGTTAGTAAAAGATAACTAAGACTCCTAAAATCACAAAGCAAGCAAAATTCGAGCATTAAGTAAACATAATCAAGTATATCCTAATCAGGCCATCATTTCACTGACTAATCTGTACTAGCATGCAGTTCACAAAGTTGATACACATATAGCAGGCACATAAGGCATCCTTCCTAGATCCTTAACCCTAATCTAGAATGCAGTTCTCATAAGCATATCATAACATAAACTTGTATGGGTAATTTGGGAGTACTTGCTTGAGCTCAGCTGATTGCATGCACCACACCCTTTTCTCTTTTTCAAACTTCTTTTTTTTTCTTGTCCAAAATTGTTTTCTTTTTCTCAAAGTCCTTTTTATAAAAATTATTTTCCTTTGAAAATTTTCATACCAAGTCCTTAGTTTGAGTTCAGACACCACCGAAAGTGTGCCCGAATCCCTCAAACCAAGGCTCTGATACCAACTTGAAATGTCCCAAAAAATACGATCCAAAATTTTCGTTTTAAATCATTTAAGGAAACCATATTTCATCAAACATCATAATAATAAAATCACAATTCATGTATCTCAAAATATCGTATCAAAAATACAATATCAATCACGTGTCAAAATATCATAGTCTAAACATCCCATGCTAAAAGTTGTGGTGTGTGTCATGCAGTTATCCCGAGCTCTTCCCCTTACTAGCGGAAGCACCTGAAACAAAAATTGAAAATTGTAAGCACGAAGCTTAGTGAGTCTCCCCAAGCTACCACATACCGTACACATAATCACGTAATACCATACATTGGGCCTTGCCCACTACATCGGGCCGTTATACATATGAACAAGCATATAACATAAACACATAACATAAACGTATAAGCTAAATCCTTCCTCGGGCTTGCCCTGACATCGGACCGAAGTTCGGAACATATATCACGTATCATATAACTAAACATTCCTCGGGCTTGCCCCGACATCGGACCGAAGTTCGGAACATATAAACAAACACATGCAAGAATCACAGAGACATCAAGCATGTAAACGTTCCTCGGGCTTGCCCCGGCATCGGACTGAAGTCCAGAATCATATAATCTTCATCAGGCTAGCCCCGGCATCGGACCTAAGTCCGGCTTATGCTAACATACCTAAATGGGCCGGCATTGGTGCCTTAGACCCATTCCTACTATAGGAAAACTCACATCTTAAGCTAGCTGCTGAAATCTCGAGTGAGGAATCTCTGATGGCTGCTCCAACAACTCCCCGGCTATCATTATCACAATAATCACATAGTCAAAAATTAAGAATCCTTCTAAGGGTAAAATGATCATTTTGCCCGTGGTCAAAGTCAACATTCTGGGTTGACCCAACTCACCGAGTTTCTCCATCAACTTGTCGAGTCCTAGAACCCTAAAATCACGATCTAACTCGTCGAGTCACCCCCTAACTCGCTGATTTCCATGGCTACTCATAGTCATGATTTGGCAAATCAAGTCGTCGAGTTCCTTCACAGATGCATCGAGTTCTACCTTAAGCTAAAACGGGATAACACGACTCAACTCGTCGAGTTCCATTATGGACTCGATGAGTTCCTCTGTCTGTTTGGTCCATCTTCACAGATTAAGCATCTACTCTCCAGATCCAAAGTCAACACTTCATCTACATACTAGAAATGCCCTCTTAAGAGTAAAGTTTCCAACTTTAAATGCTAATAATCCTTCTTAGTAGGTTTAGCTAAAACCCTAGTTCCTTAGTGTAGCACCTGGTTCTTGGTACGTATTCCTTTTATTTTTTTATATCGAAGTGTTTTGCATTTTTGGCCTTGGACTCAGCGAGTTGAAGGACCAACTCACCGAGTAGAAGCGGGACGAAATGCAGGACTTAAATGATGGACTCGACGATTCGGGTCCCGGACTCGACGAGTAAGCCCTGGCTGGACAAAAACCCTAATCTGAGGGTTTGCACCCTATTTAAGCAACCTTATACAGCCTCCATCATCCCTTATGCACCCAGAAACCCTCTATAGAAAGCCCTAGCCGTTGTTGAAGCAATCTAAGTCATTTTGGTGGATTTTGGTATTGGTGGTCTTAAGAAGGAAGGAGAAGAGCTTGAGGAAACAAGAGGAGACCAGAGGGGTTCGAGTTTGTGCTTCATTTTCAGTCCTCAGAAGGTATAAAGTTGCTAACTTGCTTGTTCAATTGCTAGATCCCATTTTGTGGAGATTTAGGGATTTTATAAGCCATTTTAGGTAGCCAACCATGAATGCAAGCATGGTTGGGGACAAGGCTTCGAATCTAGGTCCTTTGAGGGGTCACAAGGCAGAAAGTGGGTGCTTTTCCACCCAAGGAAGACTCCATGCAACCCAAGAGCTTGTTTTAGGACCTTTTGGACTCAAAGTCCCATGCATGCATGTAAAGTTTGTAACGTTACATGCTAGAACGATTGTAGGAGCCTAGATCTATCCTTTGGTCATGAGTTGTACATCAGAAGTTGAGGATTTAGGGTGTGGACGTGACCAACTCGGCGAGTCCGTTCTTGGGCCTCGACGAGTCCAAGGCTTTGAGTCCCATATATGTGAGGGTCAAAAGAACTCAGTTGGGTGTTAGAAGGGTTGTAGCAGGACAGAAAGAGTGACCCAATGCATTGGACTTAGTTTTGGACCTGGAGTTCATGGGACTCGACGAGTGCTAGAACAGACTCGGCGAGTCCAAGGCAATCTTCTTATGTTTGAAGATGAACTCGACGAGCTGTTCTTACGACTCGGCGAGTCAAGGTCAGGACTTGTTCATCAGATGAAGGTGAACTCAACGAGTTGTTCATACGACTCGGCGAGTCGGATGAAGGTTCATTGATTTTCGTAAAGGCGGGGAACTCGTCGAGTTGTTGCCAAACTCGACGAGTCGAGTCATGGATAAAGACGGGTAAAGGGGTAGGGACTCGACGAGTTGACGGCCCGACTCGGCGAGTCGGTTCAACTGCAAGTTGACTTTGACTTGGACTTGGTTGGGGGTAAAATAGTCATTTTACCCTAAGAGTAGATATCAGATTCTGACTGAGTTTTTTTGTGGGGATTATAGCCAGAGGATTTCCGGAGAAGCAGCAGACAGAGGTTTCCCGTGCAGATTATCAACAGCTACTCGTACGAGGTGAGTTACCTTCCAGTATGGGTGGGTCTAAGGCCACAATGTCGGCCCACCTAAAAGGGGTTAGAAGATGATTGTCTTTGTGATAATTATCTTGGTCTGGTTATGTGTTTTGGTCATGAGATTTAACAGTATGATTATATTTGTTGTTGTATGCTAGTGGTAGGGGTGAAATAGTCCCCAGTTACCAGTTGAAAGATACCGATGACGGTTACCGGTTGAAATATACCGATGAAGGTTACCGGTTGAAAGATACCGACGAAGGTTACCGGTTGAAAGATACCGACAATATTGTATGGTATGTGGTATGATTGGGGGAACTCACTAAGCTTTGTGCTTACAGTTTTAGTTTTGGTTTCAAGTACCTCTTCGTCGAAGGGGAAGGAGTCGGCGATGTAGCAGCGCATCACACACACATGGTTTCCGCATTAAGTTTCTGGGATTGTACTCTGATTTCCATTACTTTGATGTCATGGTTTGAGACACAACATTATCATTTTTTTAAGGTGTTGTTTTTATCGACAATGTTTTGGTAAAATGTTATTAAACATATTAATTCAAAAATGAAATTTTCGGGCTTGAATTTTGGGTCGTTACACTTAGGACATAGATCTTTGTCCAAAAGCCTTATTACTCCAACCCCAAAGCATGAAAACCGAGATCTAAGTCCTAGACACCAAATGAACACGTAAAGTCAAGACTTTACTTCCATGCATGGCCTTTTGGGGCTTAAAAGGCCATAATACATCTATAAGCTTGAATGGGGCTTCCATGGTCATAAAGTTTACACCTTTATGCCATGAAACCCCTTCTAGATCCTAGATCTGAAAGGTAAGCCACTTGGGACGTCTAGGTCCCAAATATCAAGATTCTTGAACCAAAAGCCTTATAAAATGGAACTAAGGAGATCTACTCGCCGAGTTGAGGGCTCTCAACTCGTCGAGTAGATTGCTTAAAACCATGCGTCCAATCTTGTTTCTACTCGACGAGTCTGGGGCTCCCATCTCATTGAGTAGCTCTACAAAAGTAAATAAGTTATAATTAAATGCATACCAGTAAATAGGCATTACAATGTCGATATGGTTTGTGTGTGATGGGGTTGAGGCGGTCATGCTTTGTGGTGAAGGCCAAGATACCCTGGGCAGTTCGGATAGACTATAGGCCCTGTGAGGCGGTCCAGTCAAGCCAAAGGCCCGGCGAGCGGTCCGGATAGGCTGTAGGCCCCATGAGGCGGTCGAGTCATGCCGAAGGCTCGGGGGTGGTCTTGATAGACTAAAGGCCCTGCAAGGCGATCCATTCAGGCTGAAGGCTCATTATGCATCTTGTTATCAGTTATGTTTATGTGGTGGTATTTTCGTGAAGACTCACTAAGCATTGGGATTACAGTTGTAGATTTTGTTTTCGGATGACGCGGGAACACGAAGGCTTGATCATGCTCTTCCTCATATTTTATGTTATGATTTCTGGGATTTCTCTGATGTTAAACTATTTTGAAAAAAAAATTGTAAACAAAGGATGGTTTTGGAATGTTTGAAAAGTTTAAATTTTTACAAATTTGATGGATGTTACACCTTTGACCCACAAATACAGTGAGGAAGACTCACCTCTCAGTCTGAATAGATAGTTGAATAGGATACTGCTCCGAATATCATCTCTACCAGTCACCTATACATCAAACAGGGACCAAACTCAATTACCACCCAAAATACCCTTAGATCAAACATGGTCTAATCCTGGTCAAAGTCAAAAGTTAACAACTCTTAATTTCAATTATCCAACCTATTGTCGTGACCAGACCTTGGTCACTTTGTGAGAGTCTACTCGGTCCGATTCCAACTCATCTCGACCCAACCTAGCCAACTTAGTTAAAGAAAATCACCTGAGCTGTCCTCACGACGTGAGCAACCTTCTCTCACGTCATGAGCTCCAAGGAGCTCAATAGAAAACATGGTCATTCAACCCTCACGTTGTGAGACCCTCTCTCATGTTGTGAGCATAGTCTGAAGTCAAAATCCAACCATTTAATGCATTAAGCCTTTTACTCTAACATTCCAGAAGGTCTTATTACTCCATAATACACTTAAAAGCTGATGCTTTATGGGCATGTATCTCAAATACATGTCTAGATCTCATTTGGGACCAAAATTGAAGAAAAGATAATCCAACTTTCATGCAAAGGTTCAAAACTCAATCATTCACTAGATTTGAACTTCATGACACTCTAAAGACCCTTATGACCCATAAAGTTGCCAAATTTATGGTTTATATTCATTAAAACTTGCTCATCCAAGGAGAAAAGTGGGATAAAACTTGGATCTAGACACAAACAACAATAAAGGTGGAAGCTTGACACTTACAAGGGTCCAAAAACAATGTGAGGTGATGTGATGATGATTCCTTGCAAGCCTCTTCAAAAGTTCACCTGCTTCTTCTTCTTCTTCTTCTTCTTCTTCTCTTCTTAAAACCAAGAAATGCTCCCAAAATGGACAAGAATCAAGCAATGGGTGAAGGCTAGGGTTTGGAGGCTGATAATGAACCCTAAAATGGGTTTAGAGGGACTTAGATACGAATGAAACCCTAAATGATCTTGGGATTGAGTTGCATCAGTTCTCATGTCGTGAGCCTCTATGTCTCACGTCATGAGGCCATTCCCAAACAAAATCTCCTTAATAACCCATCTCACATCGTGAGGATCCATTTCTTCCAAAATTCGACCTTTTAACTCCTTAAAACCCTAAATCGAACCACCTAGAAAACGAGCGTTACATTATAAAAATTAGCACCTACGGCGGACTAGCGATCGAAAAAGAGACTATATCAATCTATATTAACAAATAAAAACAAAGAAATTGATTTTTCGTTGTAGTAAACATAAACCAAAAAATATGTTTATTCAAAAAACAACATATAAAACTAATTAATACATAAATTATCAACATTTTTTAAGAATCATGATATTATTAGAAAAGTACTAAAAAATGGAAAGCATTAATCACTCCTTCTTGTTCCAATGAGCAATTATTTATCTTTCTTTCATTACCAACTATGCACACGGTGAGAGGAGGCAGAGCCACTTTACTGATTTATTGATCGAATGGCAAGAGGTAGATCCGTTGAGGTAACCTACGACCATCAAGACATAACTAACGATCACTATGCTGGACCTATTAGCTAATTGGAGGAGGAACATAGCCTAGAGCACTTAAAGTCGTCAATGAGTCAGCTATGGGAGAGCGGATACATGATTCATGGAAGTGAATTTGAGAAGCCGAAGGACGCAATGTGGTATCCCTTTAAAAAAGGGTTTCGTTTTTTTGATATATATTAAACTTGTATTTGTATTTGACTTGGAGGGTTTTTAAAATATTTCTAAAATTTATAAATTTATGCAATTAAAGGTACACATGTAAGGACGTTTACATCGGTGTGGGTCGAGGCATACAAGATTTGGTTCAAGGGTATGCATTCCTAATATTTTTATAAACAAAAAGTTATGTATGTACGAAAAAATTAAGGGTATGCAATTGCATACCCCTATAATGCACTGGGTCTGCCATGAGTACAACTCCTATAACTATGTTGTTAGAGGTGGATACAAGTTTTCGTAGTAGGTGTTGTCGGTTGGCAGGTCATGGGTTGCACAATAGTAGAAAAAACAAAAAATTCGAAAAATTTGCATTGCGTACAGAAAAGCAGGGGTTGTCGATGTCGTTATTGGATACCAAGCAAAACCACACATGTATGTGGCTAACCTTTTCGAATGTCACATTTAAAATTAGGGGTTCTCAGAACATAAATCAATAGAAAAAATAAAAGCAAAATAATTTGATATAATGGAGGTCGATGTGTACGTGAATGACAGATTAAATTAATAATCAACACTTGATATTAATAGAGAAAGAAATGAAGAAAGAATCTTTTTGTATTCATTCTGTTGACTTTCTTACATATTCAAAAACTTTTTATATTACAGCTTATTATACACACATCTAGCTAACATACACCTAACAAATTAACAACTATGATTAGGAGAAATAACAGAAATAATAACAGAAATGTAACGGTAATACCCCCCTCAAGATGGACTTTGGAAAATGTTTTTCAAAGCCATCTTGGCCATTATAGGAATCATCTTATGTCGGGGTAATGATTTAGTAAAAATGTCATCTAATTGGTGTGTTATGCGTATGTGCATGAGCTTGATTGTATTATCTAAAATCTTATCTTGAATGAAGTGACAATCGATTTCGATATGCTTCGTGCGTTCATGAAAGGTTGGATTGGATGCAAGCTTGATTGCTGATTCATTATCACAAAAAATCAAAGTAGGCTCATGAGTGTGAATGTCAAAATTGCTCAGCAAATGATGAAGCCAAATAATCTCAGTTGTAGCAACAGCAATGGCTCGGTACTCAGCTTCGGTGGATGATCTAGAAACAATGGATTGTTTCTTTGATTTCCAAGAAATCATGGAGTCTCCTAGAAAAACACAAAAACCAGAAATAGATCTTTTGGTATCCGGACATCCTGCCCAATCAGAATCAGAAAAGCTATAATCTTTAAAGAAGGTTTGGAAGACAAAAACAATCCTTGACCAGGATTGAGTTTGAGGAAATTGAGCAAATGATTAGCAGCTTGAAGATGAGGTAATCTTGGATCTGTAACAAATTGACTTAACCTATTTACTGCATAGGTAATGTCTGGTCGTGTTATGGTTAAATACATTAACCGTCCAATTAAACGTCTATATTGAGAAGGATCCAATAAGGGTGCCCCATTGAAATTTGATGCTTTACATGCAAGATCCATTGGACAATGGACTGGTTTGGCAGCTAACATGCCAGTTTCTTCTAGGAGATTGAGAACATATTGTCGTTGAGAAATATAAATGCCATCTGTTGATCTGGCAATTTCAAGACCCAAGAAATGTTGTAACTTTCCTAAATCCTTAAGCTTAAACTTGTTGCTTAAAGATTGTTTAATAGAATCAATTTCATGAAGAGAAGCACATGTTAACACAATATCATCCACGTATACTAACAGAGCTACATATGACGATCCTTTTCCCTTATAAAACAATGAGTAATCAGCTTTTGATTGTATGAATCCTTGAGAAAGTAAAAATGAAGAAAAGGTGGCATACCATTGACGAGGTGCCTGCCTCAAGCCATATAAAGATTTCTCCAGTTTGTAGACAAATGGTTTACCATTTAAAGAGACAGAATGACAACTATATCCTTGGGGTAATTTCATGTAAACCTCTTCATCCAAAGACCCATTCAAGAAAGCATTATTCACGTCCAATTGAATAAGAGGCCAAGAACATTGAGCAGCTAAAGCAAGCAGTAATTTGACAGTAACAAGTTTAGCGACAGGGGAAAAAGTATCCAGAAAATCGATACCTTCTTGTTGATTGAAACCCTTGGCAACAAGGCGTTCCTTGTATCTCTCAACAGTACCATCATAACGTCTTTTGATTTTATACACCCATTTAGAACCCAAAGCCTTTCTATCAGGAGGTAAGGGTATTATCGTCCAAGTGTTATTTGCTTCGAGAGCCTTCAATTCTTCCTGCATAGCTAATTGCCACTCTTTAGATTTAGATGCTTCAGAATAGGATTGTGGTTCAAACTAAGCTGAAATAGCAAGAGTGAATGCTTGGTATTTAGGTGAAAGGTTGGAATAAGAAAGTACAGAAGATAAAGGGTATTTTGCATTAGTATTAATGGTCACATTGTTTACTAGACCACAATGATAATCTTGTAAATAAGTTGGACGGGTTCTATTTCTTTGAGGTCTTTGATTTCCAACTGAATGATCTTCATTGACAATGGGAATGGGATCTGTATTAGCAACTGTAACAGATGAATCAGGTAAAGGGTCAGAAATAAAAGTATCATCTTGTGAGCAAGGTATGACCATTGAATGAAAAGGGTCTGGCTGATGGTTATATATGGAATGTTTAAAAGGAAAAATATGTTCATGAAACACAACATCACGAGATATGAATATTTCTTTTGTCTCAACATCCATCATTTTATATGCCTTCATTCCAATTGGATAACCAATAAAAATACAACATCTGGCACGTGCAGTAATTCTGTCCCTGTGACTGAGAAGTGTTGAAGCAAAAGCTAAACATCCAAAACTCCGAAGTCGTGAATAATCTGGTGGATACTCATAAAGTTTCTGAAAAGGGGACAAATTATCAAGAGCATGTGAAGGAGTACGATTGATAAGGAATGTAGCACATAAAATACATTCAGACCAATATGTTGTGGGAATATTTGATTGAAAAAATAATGCCCTAGCAACATTTAATAGATGTTGGTGCTTTCGTTTAACCACTGAATTTTGTTCTGGACGTTGAACACAAGAGAATTGATGCAATACTCCTTTTTGATTGAAAAACTCAGTAAAAGCCAATTCCTTTGCATTATCAGACCGAAAACCCTTAATTTTGGTGTTAAATTGTGTTTCAATCATAGCAAAGAAACGTGGAATGATACTTTAAACATCAGATTTGTGCTTCATCATGTATACCCATGTAAATCTAGTGCAATCATCAACAATAGTTGCAAAATATTGATATCCCTTATAATCCTTTACATGATAAGGCCCCCATACATCACATTGTATCAACTCAAAAGGTTCATTTGCAATATTGTTGAAAGACTGAAAAGGTAAATGTTTCTGTTTGGCTAAAGGACAAATAGAGCATACACTTTTATTCAAATCTTTATTTGAAACATTGATACTACTAATAGATTGCAACTTCTCATTTGAAGGATGTCCAAACCGTTGATGCCAACAATCAGCTGAAACTGCATTCACATTCACTTGTGCTTGTGCTCTTATACGCATATCTTCAAGCACATAAAGTCTGGCATGTACTCTAGCATTGCCAATCATTCTCTTGGTGTGTATCTGCTTCAAAATAGCAAAATCATGATAAAATTTTTCCTTAACAGTTTTGAATTTAGCCAATTGAGAAATTGATACTAAATTTAACTCAATCTGTGGCACATAAAGAACATCAGTGAGAATGATATGTTCATTTATGTTAACTTTTCCCATGCATTCAACTTGAATAACCATTTGGTTTGGTAAACGAACACGAGTATGTGAGATATCTACCAGATCATGAAACATATTTTTATCATTGCAAATATGCCTAGTTGCTCCAGTATCTAGTATACATATATTGGAATTGTAATGGCTAGAAGAGAGAGTCAGAACATAGTGATTACCTGAAGCGGTAATATGATCATGTGAAACAGAATTCACTGAAGCCAATTGACCAGTAAGTATAGCAATAAGCTGTTGGCATTGTTCATTGGTAAGATTTGTAACAGGAGAACTTGTATCATTACAGGAAGACTGACCCTCTGTAGCAGCAGCAGAAACAGCATTCACACGTGAATTATTTGAATTTGAGTTCTGATTGAAACGATATCCCGGTGGAAATCCATGCAGTTTGTAACACTTATCAACAGTGTGTCCTGAACGCTTGCAATGAGAACACATTGATGAGTTCTTGTTAGAACCTTTGTTGAAATTATTGTTAGAAACTCGATTTCTTGAATTGTTCAAATTGTTATTGAAACTCTGAACATTACAAGCCATTGGAGTTTTCATAGATTGATTATTTCCAATTTCACGTTGTCTTTCTTCTTGAATAACCAAGGAAAAAATGCGATTAACTGCAGGTCTAGGATCCATGAGAAGTATTTGCCCTCGAATTTGGGCATATGAATCATTTAGACCCATAAGAAACATCATAGTGTGTTCAATTTCTTTTGCCCCTCCACATGTACATAAACCACATGTACAATGAGTATCAAAATTGGATAATTCCTCCCAAAGAACTTTGAGCCTAGTAAAATACGTACTCACAGAATCTTGTCCTTGAACTGTATTCATCAAATCACGCTTAAGTTGAAATATACGAGGTCCATTGCTTTGTTGAAACCTTTCTTTAAGTTCATTCCAAATTGCAGAAGCAGTTTTTAGGTAAATCACTGAAGAAGAAATTTCTTTAGATATAGAATTTAGGATCCAGGAAATTACAATATTGTTGTTGCGATTCCAGGCCTTGAAACGGATTACATCAGTGGCCGGAGGTTAAGGAAGATCTCTAGTAACAAAATCAAGTTTGTTCTTGACTGAAAGGGCAATTGTCATAGACCGAGACCAGGACGCATAATTTTCTCCAGTAAGCTGTTGATTGACAAGAAGAGTGTCGGGATTATCCGAGTGATGTAAAAAATACGGATCATCTGAAGAAACATTTGAGTTTTGAGAACTTTCTCCAGACATTTTGACAGAAACAAAAGATCGAGAAAATCAAAAGAACGATCTTAATGAAGAACACAAAAAGAACGGATTGATTGAATCAATCAAACAAAAAACCATCAAAGGGAAGGAATCAATCAAAGATCATGAAAAAGGAACAATCAAGAATAAAGATTGAAATCAGGGATGCGGAAGCAAAAAAAATTCTCTAATACCATATTAACAGAGAAAGAAATGAAGAAAGAATCTTTTTGTATTCATTCTGTTGACTTTCTTACATATTCAAAAACTTTTTATATTACAGCTTATTATACGCGCATCTAGCTAACATACACCTAACAGATTAACAACTATGATTAGGAGAAATAACAGAAATAATAACATAAATGTAACGGTAATACTTGACCCATAGTAAATTGATAGATATCATTTGAGAAGCGGAGAACCATTGGATAGGTGAGACTATCGATTGTCATCGGACATGAATGTAGTAGAGAAGCATAGTGGGGGAGCAGTATAGAGAAAATGAAGAGGGTGGGTTTTGTTTTAAGGTTCAATGTTGTAAATATAAATTGTTCGATGCAATTTTGAATATGTCATGCAATTCAATTTTGAATAAGATTTCGTCCTGATTTATTGCGATTGCCTATTAGATTGAAGATTCGTTGAAGCATGATGGCAAAAATCAGGAACAAGATCATGAGTATCAAACAATTCGGATTTCGTTGGGAGTTTAAAGGAGTAACGGTAAAAATGATAATTCTTATTGGAAAAGGTTTAGAAAATGGATTACAAAATGACACGTCACAACAATATAATTCTTCTAGTATTGAAGAACAAAATATAACTAATTAATAAGAAAATGTTCAGTCTAGACATATGACATACAGATATAGTCAAGTGACTTAGTCTAGGCCAGCCTCAATATATTTAGAAAACACGCGTCTTTTACAAAGTAAAATTTAGCGGACACCAAAATTGGACTTTTAATGTATTCCGTTTATGGAAATGGAAGAGTTGATAACTATAATTCTTTGACTTCATCAACGGTGTCTTGAATAAATTAAAGTCAGATTGAGCTTGAATCCATGATCGATAATGGGGAAGCTATGGGTTGGTGGGATCTTTCTCTTCTTCATTTTTGCAACCACAAACCTCTGTTCCGGTTGCTTAGAACACGACCGGCGAGCTCTTCTTCAATTCAAAAGCAGCCTTGCATCATCAGACTCTACTGCTCGACGACTACCATCTTGGACCGGAAACAAGTGTTGCCAGTGGAAAGGCGTGAGCTGCGATAATGCAACCAGATATGTCACCAGGATTGATCTCGGAAGTGATCTTTTAGGTTCTCTAGAGGGAAACGAGTTGAACTCGTCTTTAGCCGAGTTGACTCGCTTGACTTACTTGGACTTGAGTGGGCTCTATTTCCGTAGCAGCCCGATTCCCAAGTTCGTCGGGTCGATGACCCAACTCCGGTTTCTGAATCTTTCTTCCGCGGGCTTTTCTGGCGACATTCCTCACGAAATCGGAAATCTGTCGAGTTTGCGCGTGCTTGATCTCAGCGACATGGATTTAGTCGTTGATGATGTCACATGGTTGTCGAGTCTTTTGGCACTCGAACATCTTGATCTCAGCGGATTGAGTGTTGGTGAAGTTGGAAATTTTGACAAGGTACTGTTGTATATGGTTCCTTCTTTACGATCTTTACGTTTGTCAGGATGTGACCTTTCCAATTCCCATTTCAATCGCACACATCTCGATTCCAATATTACGCTTTCCACCATTCAAACACTTGATCTTAGTAGAAATTCATTCCAAGGAAACTTCCCTCTGTTTGTACAAAACCTGACCTCTTTACGAGTTCTTGATATCTCATACAACAGTCTTAATTCTTCGATTCCTGTCATGAACGGAATTACAGAACTGAACCTTGCCGGAAATAGATTTCCGGGTATTCAAGTAACCGGGGTCTGGAGACTTTGCCGATTAAAAAGGTTGGATCTTGCCTTTAGTTCTATCCGAGGGAGACTCGTTGGGCCATCAAGTAATGTATCGGCATGCGCCCAGTTTGCTCTGGAGACACTGATTCTAAACGACAACAAGTTTAGTGGTGAAATCCCGAGTTCACTAGAAAGGCTTACAGCTTTGAGAGGATTGTATCTGGATTATAACGAGTTGACGGGGAGTATCCCAGAATCTCTAGGAAAGTTAACGAGTTTGCAGGAATTAGTTCTTTCCGGGAACCAATTAACAGGTTCCATTCCTACGTCTTTAGGTAACCTGATGGGGTTAGGTAGACTAGACTTATCTTGGAATCTGTTAAACGGGACAATTCCATTCTCCCTGGGACGATTATCAAATTTAGAAATCTTGTATCTCAACTCTAATTCTTTGTCTTCAATTCAGTTATCACCAGGAAACCTAAACCTATCGCAACTCCGGTTTCTTGATTTATCAGCAAACTTATTGCAAGGCTCACTTCCGGATACCATTGGACAGCTTTCTAAACTTGAGTTTCTTGATATATCTAACAACTCTTTCTCCGGTGTAGTCACCGAAGCCCATTTCACAAACACATCCATGTTAAAACACTTGGCAGCAACCTCAAACCACCATTTGAGTTTCAAGATTTCACCCGATTGGAACCCTCCATTCCAAATACGAAACGTTTTCCTTAGATCGTGCAAAATTGAATCGGGATTTCCACAATGGATTCAAACTCAAAGGAGTCTCGTGATTCTGGACCTTTCAAATACTAGCATGTCAGGACATCTTCCAGAGTGGCTATGCGAGCTCCCGATCATCTCGATCCTCGATCTTTCCCACAATTTTCTTGAAGGTCCATTGGCAAATCTTCCATCCAACCTTACAACGGATTCCTCGAGTTCCTTTCCATTTATCGAACGGTTCGCTGATTACAAAACACTGGGAAGATTTTTGCTTCTTAAGAACAATCTATTCAACGGATCGATTCCGGATTCAGTGTGCAATGTTACGGATTTAATTATCCTCGATCTTTCTAGAAATATATTATCGGGGACCATTCCGGATTGCTTCGGAAACCTCCAAGAACTGAGTAATATGATATTAAGTTCCAACCGGCTATCGGGTGTCATTCCAAGCTCTCTAGGCAATCTTGGTTCTTCACTACGATGGCTACATCTAAACAACAATAGCTTCCATGGCGAACTTCCGGAAACTCTAGCAAATTTCACAAGTTTGGATGTGTTGGATTTGGGCGAAAACCGATTCTCTGGAAGCATACCCAAATGGATTGGTGAAAAGCTCAAGAATCTGGTGGTTCTCAGGCTACATAAGAACAACTTCTCGGGTCAAATTCCTGTAGAGTTGTGTGAATGCACCGACCTCCAAATCATGGACGTTGGAGATAATAAGTTAACCGGAACCATCCCTCAATGCTTTCAGAACTTGAAAGGAATGATGGGAGGCAACTCCAATCTTTATTTTGCAGGTGGGTTCGAGCAGAGTTTGGTTCAGGTAATGAGAGGGGTCCAAGTCGATTACACAACCATAATGGTATACGTTATCAACATGGACCTTTCGAGCAATAATCTGGTTGGGGAAATACCTGAAAACTTGGTACTTCTTTCTGGATTGTTGGGTCTTAACTTGTCAAACAATCATCTCACGGGTCGGATTCCTGATAGAATCGGTGATATGAATTCGATATTCTCTCTCGATCTTTCTGGAAACAATCTTTCGGGTACAATCCCACAAAGTATATCATCATTGACGTTTCTTAGTCATCTGAATTTGTCACACAACATCTTATCAGGGAGAATTCCAACAGGAAGTCAGCTCCAGACGCTCATTGATCCATCCATTTATGCTGGCAATAGCGAGCTTTGTGGCAGTCCACTATTGGTCAACTGCAATCGTGATCAAGTCCCAGAAAATGGTGGAAATGCTCAGGAAGATGAAGGCGGTGATGATTCTGAGAAGATATGGATTTACTCTGCAACTAGCGGTTTCACGACAGGGTTTCTGGGAATTTTGGGGATTCTGGCGCTTAAGGACAGGTGGAGAGTTGCTTTATTTAATTTTCTTGGAGGTTGCATCGGCATGAAACTGTGAAACTTAGTACTTCGAATGGTCAATCTTGCAAAATTTGCTTCATGTCTTGAACTTTATGAATTATGTTTCAGTTTTGTATATCAGATTGTTAGGTACACGTGCTACAACAAATCAGTTTCACTTTACATATCAAGTGATACATGTTGACTGATTCCATCAATTCATTCTAATTGATTTATTAGTTTGCTAGAGATTATTTTGTATTTATAGAAAAAATGAAACCTTTGTATACTTGTAAATCATCAATATAATTCTCTCATTCAATTATTTTCTATACTGCTATATGGTATCATGTCAAAAATTGGCCAGAACGTGCCTCGATCCTCGATTTCTTTGCTTCTTGTGGCAATCGAAACTCACCTACAAATTGACTAGCAACAAGCAACCACTTCCCAAAACACTTAGCATGCTTGAAAGTCAAACGAGTAATCTTTAATCAAATACTTTAAGCACGCTTGGAAATCAAAAAAAGTATTATTTTCACAAAGTCTTTTATGCTATAATATCATGTGTCATTGTAATGTTCCATAATATAGGAAAAATTCATATGTGCTCACATGGGGAGATTAGTTAGCATCATGTCTCTAATCCACTTTCCTTGTAATCCAATGTTGCAGCATTCCTGTTAACAATCGACAATTACATTTGTGATTATTAAATGGTTTTGTATTAATTTTATATCATTTCCATAACCCTTTTATAATAACATAATACTATCCAGCCAACTTACTTAATTTTTCACATTGAGCTTTAACTAGTTGCCTTATACATAGTTTAATATCATGGTAATACTATATACATCATATCACAATGATTCGTAAATGGCAAAGATCATTTAGGTCTCATACTCACAATTTCAGCAACTTACTTTACTTTTAGAGTATGGGGTATGGGCCGTTTTGCGCCGTTATTGTCTACGTGGAGGGCCTTCAACGGCGTGGTAATGCTCGGAACACCGCCCAGGGTGACGATATGGTGTCCAACGTTGCCATGGTAACGCCATGCAACACATTGAATTTGAACGCTTTTGAACGGGTTTGACCAATTAACGGCCATTTTAATTAAAAAAATAATTAATTGTATTTACCTATAAATACATACCATTTATATAAAATTCATTCACACCATCCTTTTCTTTCTCTATATTTTATAAAATTTCAATACTTCTACAAAAAAAAAAAGGATATGTTCGACCTGTCCAATGTCCAATGATGATGATGATGATATCTTCGTCAGTACGATGTACGAGTATTGTATGGACGTGTTAATACAACCAAATCCAACTTCTCTACTAACAAGACGTGCAATGTTAAACAAAAATCGTGAAGGACACGAGCGTTTAGCTCACGATTTATTTGCAGAAAATTGTGTCTACCAGCCAAGTGATTTCAAAAGAATGTTTCGTTTGCGAAAAAAAAAAATATGTTTGTACGGATAGCCAACGCTTTGGTAAGCATGTATCGTTTCTTTTAATTTTTGTATATTTTAAATGTAGTTTTTTGTTAGGGTGTCAAACCCCACAAATAATATAGGTACTATAGACTCCATTTATACTAAGTCAATGCACAAAAATATAGTACAAGACAAGCAAGGTAGATCCTTAAAGATACGGGACGAAAGTCTATAAATTTGTAAACAAGTTGAAATGGTTCTAGTTCTAGTTATTAATGTTGTTATTTAACTTGATTATGACTTGATGTAATTCATAATTTTTATTATAAGTTGGTACTATAAGATATTAATACGCTTTGATACCTCTCGTTTGCCAAATTATCTAGCCAAAACACGCTTTGACTAGACCTAGCTTTACAAATTCAACCTAAACACACTCTTAGATTATATTGAAAAATAGCATTAAATTTGTATTGAAAAATAGCATTAAATTTTGTACAAGCTTCCTAACAATGTTCATTTCTTCTCATACGCTCGTAAGTGTGAAAACATGTGACATATGTTCTACAATAAGAAAACCTATTGTTCTAGTTCTAGTTACTAATGTTGTCATTTAACTTGATTATGACTTGATGTAATTCATGATTTTTATTATAAGTTGGTACTGTAAGATATTAATACGTTTTGATACCTCTCGTTTGCCAAATTATCTAACCAAAACACGCTTTGACTAGACCTAGCTTTACAAATTCAACCTAAACATACTCTTAGATTATATTGAAAAATAACATTAAATTTTATACAAGCTTCCTAACAATGTTCATTTCTTCTCATACACTCGTAATTGTGAAAACATGTGATATATGTTCTACAATAAGAAAACCTATTGTTCTAGTTCTAGTTATCAATGTCGTCATTTAACTTAATTATAACTTGATGTAATTCATGATTTTTATAATAAGTTGGTACTGTAAGATATTAATACGCTCTGATACCTCTCGTTTGCCAAATTATCTAACCAAAACACGCTTTGACTAGACCTAGCTTTACAAATTCAACCTAAACATGCTCTAAGATTATATTGAAAAATAGCATTAAATTTTATACAAGCTTCCTAACAATGTTCATTTCTTCTCGTACACTCGTAAGTGTGAAAACATGTTATATATGTTCTACAATAAGAAAACCTATTGTTTGTTACCAATCATTAACTTAATATAACGATTAGGTGTCCTAAAAGTTAATTAACTACACAAGAATTCAATTCATATGAGTGGTCAATCAAACATAAATCAAATTCAATGATTTTAGTTAAAACAAGAACATAATCACTAGAATATAATCATAAATCAAATATTAAGTCATATGCTTCAAGTCAAGCAATCAACATGTTTTGAACAAGAACTATAAATTAATGTTTCTTAGCCACACATGGTTAAGAACAAATCAACCAACAAAAAAGATGAAATTGGAATTGTTTAATGCTTACAAATGGAAATAAAAAAATGTTTGCAATGATTTGGTATCTTCAAAAGCTCCAAAATTCTCCAAAAATTGCCTCCAGTTGTTCTCAAAACCGTTTCCTCCTATCAAAATGACGATTTCGTACTATTTAGCCCCACAAATAACTGTTCGCGTGCTTGCCATAAGACAATGCTTTTTTAGCATGACAATATGTTTTCAGTATGGCCATGTGTTTTCAGCATGGACGTGTTTTTTGCTAAAACTCAAATAAGTCTTCAAATCTATCTTCGATCTAACTTCACCCCGAGTCATGTTGCTAAGATAAAAATGACAAACATGACTCGTGTCAGTGTGACATGGATCATGCATCAAAAGTGGTCTTTTGCCATGATAAAATGCAACGACTCGGGTTATGTCTTCAAGTTCTCTTTCGTAACACAACCAATCCATCTTCTCTTCATGCTCCAAGCTCCATCATCTAAGCTCCATTCTAGCCTCCGTAACTCCAATGCTCTGCGCTCTATAAGCCTGCAAAATAAATCAAAAGATAGTAAAGTACCAAACATTCTAAATAAAATATGTAAGTGCCCAAATAGTTAATTAAATACAAGAATTAGGAAGTAAAACACAATGAAAAGATAGGAATAGACGTCTAAAATAGGTGCACAAAATGCACCTAACAAACCTCTTCAAGCTTAACCTTTCTTGTCCTCAAGAAAGAACGAGAATCGGGCAAAACAAAATTTCTAGATGGCAAAAAGAAACATAAAGCAAAAGGGACAAAAAGACCCTAAATGAGCTAAGAATGAATGCATGAACAAAAACAATGAAAATAACATATTTACAAAAGAAACTAAGAAAATAAGCTTAAGAAAGTTTCAAAAAAATAAAAGGATTTTTTTTTCGAATTTCATAATTCTACTTGTTCGATCACCAGGGGTACGAAAGTCAATTACCAATTATCCAAACACAAAATGTTATCCATTTATTGTTCTCACTTTAAGTAAGTGTCAACATAGTCAAACCTTGGACGTCATCTTTTAAATGACAACATGGGTTCGGAGTTCAAAGTCAGAGGGTCGTGAGACTTTACACGAAAGTCACCGATTCAGTAGTTTTGAAAATGTAGACAACCCTGGTGCCAAATTACTTTATTTGGGAAGGTACCATATATCTAAAAAGGGACCGCTCCTCTAAAACTCTCTCAATGTACTCCCGGTTGACTCAACATTTCAATCCATCCCAATGCTCACTGTTCATCTCAGGCTTCCTGCCAAAGGTATCAATCATTGCATCCTTCCGAGATCTTGTGTTGTTCGTGTCTTTAACCTTCAACTTGACTTCTTTGACTTGCTTTGATAAACTTTGTCTTTCGCTTCTTCAAGTTGCTTTTTAATTATTTGAGGTTGATTTCTTTTTATTTGACTTGCTTTGCTTCTGAATCTCTTTGGTGTAAGACTTGGCTTGTGGATTCTTTCTTCTATTGTAGCTTTATTGGTTCTTGAATCATTTGCTTGTATAGATTTTAGCCCGATTAGGTGTAATGGCCAACCAAGTCTTCAATACTTCAGACGATGTGTGAACAGGTGGATGCAACAAAATCTCCCTTCAAGAGGTCTACTCAAAAGTGATTCTAAAGATGGTTGTCCGGTCATTTCAAACAAGAGTTGGCGTGAAATATCGAGTTTTAAAGAGCGCGGTATTTTCAAAAGCTGTTTTACCCTCCTTTACTCCATAACTCAACACAGAAAATCATCTACCCTCTATTTTTGAGTTACCAAACCCACGACAAAGATGACACCGTCAGGTCTAGCATTCTTTGTTTGTGCGACACATTCAAAGTGAGGAGTTATTTAATTTCTATTTTTTCTTTGGACTTCAAGGTGGTCAACTACTCGCACCCTTTATGATTTGATGTGTATATATATATATATATATATATATATATATATATATATATATATATATATATATATATATTTGAAATGCAAACTAAGAATAAGTTGAAATTAAATTTTTTTTGTAATTTTTGGTGATTAAAAATGCAAAATGCAAAGAAATAAAATAAAATAAAAAATGAAAATATTTTTGTAATTTTGTTTGTATGCTTTGAAATGAATACACTTAAAAAATGAAAATAAGAAAAGCAAAATCTTTTTGGGTTATTGAAATGTTTTTGATGAAATGCATGAGGAAACTAGAACCTAATATACAAAGACCTTCCCAAAGCTTAAGATTAAGCATTGTCATCGATGCTCAGAGAGGCCTACCGAGTGGTGGGAGGATGAGGCGGAGGTTGACCGCGAGGGGTCCAACACCGCATAAACTCAGAATGAATATTTTGTACTGTTTGTGCCAATTGATGAATGGATGCATTGGTTGCAGATAAATTAGCTTGAATGTCTGCAACAACTTGATCAAGGAGATCAAAACGCCTCATGTATGTGTCGTGGTACTGAGTCGCCCGGTTGGTGTAGATGTAATGGGTGGTCTCTACCGGGACAACAGAAGTTGATCCTCCTGCAGTGGGAGGAGTAAAGTGAGCGAGGGGGACAAAAGGAGTAGCACTGGTTTCGTCTTCGTGGTCGACGATTATCCACTTAGGAGATCGCGGGATGGGCTTAGCAGAAATGTTATTTAGCAATAACCACCGTGTCTGAGTGATGTCCTGTTGGAGTTGGAGGGAACTGAAATCCCCAGCAGGAACTCAGAAATGAGGTTTTTTCTGCACCCACCATGTAAGACTACCTTCACTCTCTTTGCGGAAGAAAGATGAGGTTTCAAGGACATTAGACGTGAGGGCATTGGAGCCTTGTGTGATTTTCTCGAGATCAGGGCGTTTCTCCTCAAAAAGTTCGGCACAAGCAAGGCGAGTGGCAAGATAAGTGACTATCCCGCCACAATGAATGGGGTCGGAATCACTAGTGGAAATCTTGACAAGTTTGGAGGCAAGAAAGGCGCCAAAATGTGGTCTTTTAAGGCCAGTGACCATGCACTAAAGAAGTTCTAGCTCCATTTTACTAGTTTTGCTTGTATCTTCTTGGGGGAAGACAACATTAGAGATAATTTGGAGGGCCACCCTTAAGACCGGATGAATGATTTGAGAAGCTTTGGCGGATCGAGCCTCGTAAGAATCCAACCCTATGATTTCCATCCAAAAGTCCTTAGCTTTGAAGAGGGTATTTTTTTCTCGCTTAAATCCTAAATGAGGACCATAAGTATTGTCCGTAGAGATCCCTACAAACCCACTAAGATCGTCTAGCCTTGGAAAAAATTGCAATTGCATGAGGCGGAATGAGAGTCTTTTGGAATCATCATTGAAATGCAAAGATTGTAAGAATTCAAGAGTTGTGTTTTTGAACGAATCCATAGGTGTTAAAGTTAATACTCTCCCACCCGATATTGCTAAATAGCCGAAAGACCCCATCATAAACTCCTATTTCTTGGAGAGTGGGAATGTGTACAAACCGTTGTTGAGAGTATTCACGACCCTTTAGGTGACAGTAACGGTCACGCTCCTCCAGAGAACGGTGCACAATGGTGGTGACACCATACTTGGATTCCCATTCCTCCTTTGGCTTTGGATTCTTGTGTTTTGTCATGGTGCTAACAAGCCAAATGTATATGACAGACAAAGTATGATCAAAAGCTAAAGCACAACTAGGCAAAGTATGACCAAAAGCAAAAGCATAACTATTGAGATAGGAATGTATAACTATATGAAGCACGCGAACGAATTTTCAACAATTCTAATCAAACTATCTTAAAATTCATGCATTAAACTTGAGATATGGAAGGAATGTACCAGTCAAATGCTTGAATTGGTGATGTGTTCTTGACTTTTTCACTTCATCTTCAACCTCAAGAAGAGTTTGAACTCATCAATGGTGGAATGCACAATTACAGATGAAAGCTTTCAATCTTTCTTCCAAAACACCTCCCCAGGCTTGCTCCCTACATAAGAATTTTGAAATATAATACAAAAATCAAATAAAAATTTACAAATCAAAAACTAGGGTTTTATGCAAGATCCAATTTTTACACCTTCATGGGAAGAATTCGACCTAGATGATGAAGGAGGTGAGGTTAGGATGAAAAAATTGCATACCATGGTGCTTTAATCTCGGATTGATTGAAGAGATTGAAAGAAAATCGAAAGTTTATTATTAGGGTTTAGGAATCATCACGAGGGTTATGTGAGTGTCGATATCGTGTTTAATAATCGCAAGACCAAATGGCACGGTGGTACATCAAAACACATGGCCTTTTTTTTGCCTGAGAGAATCAGGACCCGACACACAAGCCGTTCATTTTTCTCAAAAAAAAATCAAATTTGTGTATCCCACACTTGGTTTAGAAAAGCGTGCTTTAAGTGTTAGGGGCCAATGCGATTAGCCTAAGAGCTTGAGACCCTATAATGTGATGTGTTCCTTAACTCACTCGACTCGGACCGCTTTTGGCGTTTTTCAGTGACACGGTAAGCGGCGCTTAAGCGTGCCTTGATGAGTTACGTGCTTTTAATTAGATGGTGGGCCGTTAGGTTTAAATAAATTAATAAAAAAAACTCTTGGAAACCAAGAGTCGCACATCGCATGACAAAGATTCAGATGCGGCAAAACATAATAAAAAAACATTTTTTTCATCATCTTCTCCAACCGTTTCTCCAAGAATTCCAAATTGCTTTCTACCTTCTTCAACTCAACGGTGCTTCCAGAGTTCCAATCTTCCACTAAACATCAAGAGTTCCAGTCTTCCACTATGTTTCCTACTTCCATTCTACCCCAATTCTACTCTCAACTCAAGTTTCATCATGCATTCATGTGATCACGTATGGAAGTCAATATAGGTATATAACTCACTTTTTAATGTAGATTTCCAATTAAATCTTGGACTAATCTTATATTGATATGATGTTTAAAGTTTAAACTTTGTTATAATTTATAACTTATATTCTTATAGTTAAATCATAAATTCATAATATCATATATTCATATATGTACTCTGTGTATTGTAATCTGTATTCTGTAATTTCCCCTGTAATATATTAATATTTAATACTAGATTACTATTTACTAGTATACTATCAATCTACTATACTCTTTTTTTTTACTATTATTCACTTAATCACTTGTTTGAATGTTCAGTTGTTCATTGATTCATGTTGTTACACTTACGGAGTATTGTAGTTATGTTATGTTGTAATTTGTGTTGTTGAACAGTTATGTTATACTTTATCTCTAACTATTATGAACTTATGTTGTAATGTTGTTAAAGTGTCAAATTGTTAATTAACATCGGTTTTGTTACTGTTTATAAAATGGGTTCAACTTCAGATGACCAGGTATGAGATATGGTAAACAAGATCCAAGTAATAAAAACAACTTTTCTTGCTCTTTTTGTTGACAAGTTCTGAAAGGAGGAGTATATCTCCTCAAACAACACTTGGTTGGTGGTCATAAAGACGAAAAGAAATGCCCAAATTGTCCCGAGCATGTACGAGAAGAATGTAGGGCATTCATAGAAAAGAAGCAATCATTAAAGGCACAACAACAAATGGAAGCAAGTTTTCAGATGCAACAAGCTTATGGATACAAGGGCGTTGAAAATAAAGAGGAAGATATTGAGGTAGGCGATAGTAGCAACATGCCCCCTCCCAAAAAACCAAGATAAAAAACATGTATTATCCTCCTAACCTGCAAGACGCAATGAAAGGTAAGAAGGATAGGAAACAAATCATCAACGAAGTTTGTCGAGAGGACCTTAGAGATAAAGTAGAGTGCCTATACTAAATAACGAAGTAAAAGATGTTCAATGTTATCGGATGGATCCATGGTGCAAAAAGACATCATCAACTTCATGTGAGCTCCCAAAAGGGTTCGGTATTCAAGAGGTCACTTGATTTTTCGATGTTTCAAAAGATGTAGATTTGTTGTTCCGTATTCTTGATAAAATGGTAGAGGAAGTTGGTGAAAAAAATGTGGTACAAGTGGTGACCGATAATGAATGCATCAGCTTATGAGAAGGCGAGTAAGATTTTTAACTTTTAACCTTAGTCTTTTATCTTTTATGAATGTTAATATCTTGTCTAATGGCATCTACTTTTTATCTATAAACTTTGTAGGGAAGTTGATGGAAGCTGAAAGACCAAATCTTTATTGGACACCATGTGCTACACATTGCCTAGATTTGATGTTGGCAGATATTGGCAAACAAGTTCCAAGAGTGAAAAGTGCATTAAAGAAGTTCACAAACCAAAGAAACTTACATAGGTCGGCTATCACAAGATTTGCAACATCATTCATCACTCTTGCACTAATCCACAAACAGAGAACCAATTTGAGTAATATGGTGATTTCTAAAGAGTAGGAAACATCTAGGTGGTCTTCAGACGGGAAGGGGATAAAAGTTAAAGGCTACTTTATGCAATAAACATTTTGGAGAAATGTACATTATGCTGTTAAGTTGACGAGTCCACTAATTAAGGTTCTTAGGATTGTTGATGAAGAAAAATATCCGGCCATGGGCTGCATTTATGAGGCCATGGATATGGCTAAGGAGGCCATTCATGATAGCTTTTCGAAACCGGATGACTACAAGACAACTTTTTATAAAGATGTAAGTGGGGTAGCTTGTGAAGAAGTAGAAAAACGTTTGTATGATTGCATTATGAGGCTTGTTCCCCAGCAACGAGATCAAGACAAGATTTCAAAGGAATTGGATAAATATCAGAATGCACAAAGACTATTTGGTAATCCTATGGCTGATAGACATCGGGAAACAAAATGACCATGTAAATTCCTACTTAATTTTTTTTCTTCTAAATTCTAATTTATAGTCTTTGACTTTATGTTTTTTTTATAGTTGATTGGTGGGAGCATATGGATCATCAACTCCTAATCTAAAAAATTTTGCTATAAAGGTTCTTAGTCTCACTTGTAGTGCTATAAGTTGTGAAAGAAATTAAAGTGTTTTTCAACATGTAAGTCTTTTTTTTACATGTTTTCTATGTTTTACAAATAAATCAGTTTTTTACAGAAAATTTGTGTTTTAAAGAGAAACCAGTTTTTTTCTTCAGAAAGAAAAATTTTTTGCTGGAATTTGTTTATATTGCTGGAAAATCTGTTTCTTTTTTTTTTCGAAAATTATGTTTTTTTTTTCTTACTTTCTTTGATTAGTGAAGTGGTAGAGGTCACTGGAGCTATTATGCCTCGTCAAATGCTTCCCAATCTTGTAATCCTTTACAGAAAAACCATATAGATCAAATTCAACGGATACAATATTATCTCGACAAAACTTACATACAGATACAAGGTTTTTGAGAACATTTGGAGTGTGGAGTATTGTCTTTTAGGTGTATAGGTTTGGATGGGTGAGGTAATAGGGTGTGACCTGATACTTGATTACCATTTCCAATAAACACAGACTTAATAGAAGACATACAGGGAGTAGAAATTTTACTTGCGTCCGCGATAAGGTGAGTGGTAGCTCCTCAGTCCATATAGTCCATGTACCACTGGTTGTCGTTGGGGTCAAGATTCACGGCAGAAAGTTGCCCAAGGTGTGGCCCATCCTCGTTAAGTAGGATATGGGCAAGGTGGTGGGGAAGCCCACCAAGGAGCAGCCGAAAAGGGTGATGGGAAATTGGACCATGGGGGTCAATTTTGACCAGATGAGTGCACCGATTGTTCAAATACGAGGGAGCTGTCGATTTTTGACCAGACGAAGGACCGCGATGAGTGGGTTGATTTCTGCCTCTTTTGAGAACCAGATGGAGAAAATCGTCGACTAGTGTTACGTGGATGAGATTGGCGACTCTTGTTAACAGAATCACGTCATGGCATAGAGTTGGACGGTGGTTCATGATAACGATGGCAGCAACCTCCATAGGCGAGTGGTTGTCCTGGGCACTTTGGCGCTGGTTCTCAAGTTGTAGCATGAAGCAGGCGGTATCCCATGTAAGTAAGGTTGGTTGATGTAGGCAGCCACGGTGTCGAATTCGAAGGTTAGACCACGACCCAGTTGTACAACGAGACGATTCTCGTTGACTAGGCATTCCACATCGTTAAGCTGACTAGATAGGTCTTTGAGGCGTTGGCAATATGCTTCAAGGGATGTCATGGCTCAGAGTGTCATGTTGTTGAACTCGTGCTCTAGGGTTGCAGCCCGAGAGCCCTTATTGTTGAGGAAGATGTTTTAAACTTTGGACCAAGTTTCGTATGCAGTGGAGTCTGGTTCAAGCATTCGAGCAAGAAGGTCATCAGAAATTGTCCCATAGATCCACTGAAGGATGATAGCATCGATTTCTGATCAGGCTGGATATGTCTTAGCTGGAGGATTTGTACCATCGATGTGGGAGAGGACTTTGTAACCTTTAGTGTGAAGTGTGAACAGTCTTACCCATGAAGAGTACGTGACCTTAGTGCCATCTAGAATCCGTACCTTGTTCTGTATGTTTGTTACAGTGTAAGCTGGGTGGATTGATTTGATGGGGTTGGGTTATTCGGACATCTTGGAATATTAGGAGATGGCGGACAAGACTAAAAAAGAAATGGACAAGAAAATGGCATGGCCATGGCTGTGGAAGGAGAATAAAATCGGTAATGAGCCCTTGGCTCTAATACCATGTAATTGTTTGAGATTCGAATGCCCATCTCATTGATATTCCACTTAATATATTCTGAGAATTATAGAGAGAAAGGGGGAAACCTAACAAACTAGAGCTAAATATGGTACAGACCATGGACAATAATTACATAGAATACAATATAGAAATCTGAAATATATGGCAGGTATATTTCGGCTAATAACAACCACCTTAACTAAAACCCAAATATTAACTTTCTAGAAGGTATAAAGCATAATTCGTCTCCCAAATATAAACTTTCTAGAAGGTACAAAGCATAATGTCTTTAAATCTAGTAAAATAATACTGTTTAGTTGAATTTAATTAATAGGTAAATCTAATTAATTAGTATAAAAATATTGGTGTTAAAATGACGTAGCATAAACCGAAATTTAATATAAGTACATATTTAAAAAAAACAAACATGTTGTGCATGCCTTATAGGCATGTAAAGTATATATATATATATATATATATATATATATATATATATATATATATATATATATATATATATATTTATTTCTTAAAAAGATGTTTTTTTTACGCGGTAATGTTTGGTGGATAGTGGATACTTTAGACAAAAGTAAATTTTAAATATTATATATTCGGTGTATTGAAAAAAAAAGAGTATTTATATATATAATTCTTGACCTCGTCATTGAGGTAGCTGTTCTTGAAGAAACTACAGTCATAGTCATGGGGAAGCTATGGTTATTATTTCTCTTCTTAATTTTTGCAACCACAAACTTGTGTTTTGGTTGTTTGGAAGAAGAGAGGCAAGCTCTTCTCCAATTCAAACATAGCCTTGCACCCAAACCTTCTGGTAGACTATCATCATGGAAAGGAAACAAGTGTTGTGAGTGGCAAGGCATCGGATGCGATAATGCAACCGGACATGTTACCATGCTTGATCTCGGAAGCAATATTTCCAGTTCTTACATGCAATTAGAGGGAAACGAGTTGAATTCGAATTTGGTCGAGTTGACTCATTTGAGTTACATGGACTTGAGTGGGGTCCTTTTTCGCAGCATCCCGATTCCGGACTTCATCGGGTCGATGACACAACTCAGATATCTGTATCTTTATTTCGCAGGATTTTCTGGCATCATTCCTCATGGAATTGGAAATCTGTCGAGTTTGCGGGAATTAGATCTTTCTGGAAACCAATTGACAGGTTCGATTCCAACATCTTTTGGAAACCTGGTGATGCTTCGGAAACTAGATTTATCTCTGAACCTGTTAAACGGTCCGATTCCATTCTCCCTTGGACGACTATCGAATCTAGAAATCTTGTATCTCAACTCCAATTCATTGTCTGAGATTCCGTTGTCGATAGGAAACCTCTCACAACTCCAGTTTCTCGATTTATCAAAAAACCTATTACAAATCCCTCTTCCGGATACCATCGGACAGCTTTCTAAACTTGAATTTCTCGATATATCCAACACTTCTTTATCGGGTGTAATCACCGAAGCCCATTTTGCCAACACATCAATGTTAAAACACTTGGATGCAAGGTGGAACCATATGTTGAGCTTCACGATTTCATCTGATTGGAACCCTCCTTTCCAAATTAGAAACATTCTACTCGAATCTTGCAAAATCGAATCAGAATTTCCATCATGGATTCGAATGCAACGGAGTCTTGTGATTCTAAACCTTTCTAATACTAGCATTTTTGGAGCTCTTCCAGTTTGGCTTCGCGACCTCCCTATCATCATGATCCTTGATCTCTCCCACAACTTTCTCAATGGTCCGTTGACAAACCTTCCATCCAACCGAACAACCGAGTCCTTTACAACTTTTCCCTTTACCGAACGCTTAGTAGGTTATGGGAGAGGATCCGCATTGTTGGTTCTTAGGAACAACCTCTTCAACGGATCGATTCCAGATTCATTGTGTTATGCTACAAAGATCTATGTTCTAGATCTTTCTAAAAATATGCTATCCGGGACCCTTCCTGATTGTATCGGAGATCTCCTTGAACTGAATTGTATTGTATTAAGCTCCAACCGGCTATCGGGTGTCATTCCAAGCTCTTTAGGCAATCTTGGTTCTTCACTAAATTGGTTACAACTAAACAACAATAGCTTCCATGGCGAACTTCCAGAAACTCTAGCAAACTGCACAGATTTGGATCTGTTGGATTTGGGTGAAAACCAATTCTCTGGAAGCATTCCAAAATGGTTGGGTGAAAAGGTCATGTTTATGAGAGTTCTCAGGCTACATAAAAACAACTTCACAGGTCCAATTCCTTTAGAGCTGTGTGAAAGCAGTGAACTTCAAATCATGGATCTTGGAGACAACAACTTAACAGGAACGATCCCTTTCTGTTTCCAGAAGTTGAGTGGAATGACCGGAGGCTACTCTGACATGGATTTTTTAGGCAGATTCGAGCAGAGTTTGACTCAGGTAATGAAAGGAGTTGCACTCGAGTATACAACGAAGATAAAATACATCGTGAACATGGACCTTTCAAGCAATAAACTGGTAGGGGAAATACCCAAGGAATTGGTACTTCTTGCAGGATTGGTTGGTCTTAACCTCTCAAACAATCACCTCACGGGTCGCATTCCAGATAGAATTGGTGATATGAAATCATTATTCTCTCTTGATCTTTCTGTCAACAGTCTTTCAGGGATGATCCCACAGAGTATGTCTGCATTGACATCTCTTAGCCAGCTGAATTTGTCACACAACAAGTTATCAGGGCAAATTCCAACAGGAAGTCAGCTCCAGACACTCATTGATCCATCCATATACGCAGCCAATAACCAACTTTGTGGAAGTCCGCTACCTACCAGTTGCAAACATGATCAAGTCCTGGAAGTTGGAAGAAACACCGAGGAAGATGAAGATGATGATGGTTTTGAAATGATGTGGATTTACGGTGTAACGAGCGGTTTCACAACGGGGTTTATGGGTATTTTGGGAATTTTGGTGCTTAAGAATAGATGGAGACATGCTTTCTTCAATTTTGTGGGAGGCTACATCGGAAAGAAACTATGAAACTAAGAAACAAATGACAATGATTGATCAAACTTGCAGAGTTTGCTTCATGTTTTCAACAACGGAAAGCGCAAGGGGCAATGGGACCTTAGCAAATGCAGAAATTTCAAATTTTGTTTATGATATGATTTTGTATAGATGTTTTCTCCTCCTTAACTTTTTGTTGTTCTGGAGTTGGTAGTTTGATTTTGGCTTACATTGACCGTTTTATCTTGTGTATGAATTTGTCTTTCATGTGTTCCATTATCTACAATATGTGGAAACTAGATATTAACCAAAAGCATTAGAGGTTGTTATGCAAAAAAAAAAAAAAAAAAAAAAAAAAAAAAAAAATATCACCATGAGTAGTTAGAACTAGCAAGCTTAAACGAGCTAATCTAACAATAACAAGTATGAACGGCTAAATGGATCTTCAAATGAAACACATCTTGATTGAGTTTATTTGGGTGAATGAAAAGAGAGACTACTTGATTTGGTGAAGGCAAAAGATTACGCTAACAAATCATAATAAAATCTTTTAACAAATTAAAAAATACAAAGCAGCAACAATATACAAAACCCTAAATATGAAATCTATTAACAATTAGCAAGAATGCTGATTAATGTATAAGTGATATGCAACAACTAAGTCAAATTGTTATAAACCCTAACAAATAACAAATAACACTTAAATCAATTAAGAAAACACAAACTAGAAGGCAACAACAAAATAGAAAATAAAACACAGATTAATGTACAAGTGGTGAGCATCAAGCCAGCAACAAAATTGAAAATACCTCTTTCGTAAACAACAAAATTTAAGCAACAGCAGAAAAATGAGAGCAGCCGGCTTCAGTCCGGCGAGCAGTTAGCCAAGAAAGAGAAGCGAAGTGAGAAACGAGTGGGCGACTGAGCGGTTGTAGCAGCTCACAGCGGGCGACAACTGGGCAGCATTAAGTTAGAGTTTACAAATGGGTAAATGTGATGTAGCCCAAGTGCCCAACCCATTTGTTCTAAAAGGTCACTAAAATTTTTTATTTTCATCTAAAGAGAATGACGTCTATTTTGGTATTTTAAAAGGAATAGCCCCTGAATCTTTTTTTTTTCCACATTTTACCCTTGAACTTGTTGTTGTATTTAAATTAAATCATTATTATCGGTTGCTTCCATATTTGCTGACATGGCTACCTATGTGGACACTCATTAAAAAAAACACTCCTACGTGGATCATCTCTTAGTTCTGTTGATTATAATACGATGCCTAGCCCTAACTTCAGTCAAAAAACATTCGAACCCATACCCAAAATCGAAGAAGAAGATGTCGACTCCCAGTTCATCTGGTTCCATCGCAAAGAAAGAGCAGCTATGTGATTGTCAACTCCCAGTTCGAATATGCACATCCAAGACTAAAGACAACCCTAACAAAAAGTTCAAAGTTTGCCCTAATTCTCTGGTATGTCGATCTTGATTTCCCTCTGTACTTTTGATTTTCCTTCTAATAAATAAAGATTTTGAGGTTCTTACAATTTTTATATTTGATTTCAAAGAAACCGGGTAAGAAGTGTAAGTATTGGGAATGGATTGATGAACCTGTGACTGGGAATCCGAATTTAAAACAAGAACTTGAAGCAGTTAAAGAGGATGTTGCATGTTTGAAGAAAGAAGTTCAAGAGCTAAAGAATAAAGCACATAGTTATAGGGTTGAAATCGGTTGTAATATTATATGAAAACAGTTTGCATAGAGTTTTGTATGATGTATTGAATTGTCGTATTTTGAATGTAGGGATTGAATGGTTTATATGGAATGTACTGAATAGTTTATATTAAATGTATTGAATGGAGTTTGCATACTGAATGAAGTGTTACATGGTGAGCATTTGATTGTAATTTACATTGAATTTGGCTGCAATTTCAACAGCCAAAAGACAAGGACAATGATAATTGAATTTGTCTGCAATTTCAACAACCAAAAACAAAGGACATTGATAGAAACAAATAGAGAATATGATTCCCAGTACACAACTGACATATGATTCCCATTATGACCTTCTTAATAAACTAATGCATTAATACCAATAAAGATTGAAAAAGAAAAAACACAATTGACATAGGATACCATATCTGATTCCATTTACTTAAAGATCATAAAAAGTTATTAGGCTACAAGCAAGGGTAGTATTGTCAATTACATCAAAAGTTGGCCCAATTAACAAAAGAAAGTCACCATACATAGTGTACTATTACATACTTTCAAAGCAAAAGAAAACAAGTAACCTTAATCAATCTAAATCTAAAGTAATTGGGTTGTCCTCAGTCAATCCTTTGCCATTCTTTCGGAAAACCTGCTTCCTGATTTGTATCTTGTTGATTCTCTCTGAAGGCTTCCTTGCTCTAACACCAAGTCTCCTAGGCACCCTAACACCAAGATTCACAGGCACTTGGTTAACAGGTATTGGAATCACAGGATCTTGGTTAATAGGTACTTGAATCATAGGATCTTGGTTAATAGGTACTTCATTAACAGGACCTTCATGCACATGAACTTCATTCACATGATCTTGGTTGACAGGAACTTCATTCACATTCTCCTGATTCACAGGATCTTCATTCACAGGGACATGGTCTTAAGTCAAAGGATCTTGATTGACATGTGTTGGAGCACTTGGAGCTGGAGTGCTTGGACCTGCTTGTGATGGACAACTTCTTGCATTACTCTTCTTTCTTGCTTTACTTGGACCTGCTTCAGAAGGACCCCTCATTGTACATGTAGCTTTGTTGTGTCCAGTTTCATTACAAATTGTACATCTGTGCTGGACACCTGCCCTGCTTATAGCATGCCTTGTGTTCCCAC
The DNA here is from genome assembly GCF_002870075.4 of Lactuca sativa. Taxonomy (NCBI): domain Eukaryota; kingdom Viridiplantae; phylum Streptophyta; class Magnoliopsida; order Asterales; family Asteraceae; genus Lactuca; species Lactuca sativa. The sequence goes on from NC_056624.2 coordinate 231,209,315, forward strand.
TGAGTTCATTTTCTGCTTGGTCTCTTTTTCTTTTTATACATGGCCTACCAGGTAACCTCCTCCTAATAGGAGGTAGTATCTGGTGAAAATCAAGCATGTGGGGCCACAAGGTACTATCATTCAGGGGATGTATGGTGTACTCATAGGCCCTAAGAAATGCAGATTTAGTAAACCACTCTGCAACAAATTCCTCTGGATCAAGATTCAAGGAAGATATGGCACATATGGCATGTACACAAGGAATTCCTGTCAATCGCCAACATCTGCATCCACATTCTCTCTTCTCCAAGTCAACCCCATACCTTTCATTACATTGCACAACTTCAAACTGCTTGTATCCACTAACATATGATGCCTAAAATTTGTCAATTCAAAAAATTAGTCAGCCACTAGCTTGTACAAAAAGTAAGTAAAAGTGTTTGTAACAACTAACCTTCTCAACTTCTTTAGTTTACCAAGTTTACTTCTGATAGTTGGACAAATTGCCAAATCCTTGCCCAATCCTTTCCCTTTCTGCATGTACAATCTCTCCATCACAAATACCCTTATGTCCTCCAACATAGTGATCAATGGCTTCTTTCTAGCTTCTTCAATAGCAGCATTGAAGCTCTCAGACACACCATTTTCCATTGCATCACATCCCATTCCAACCTTAAAAAAAGCCCTTGACCAACAGTTGGGATCCCTTTTAATAAGATAACCATATGCCCCTACATCAAAGCTCTTGATTTCTTCCATTGCAAGTTCAAAATTTGGAATTGTAGTTGCCTTTACAGCCCTCCAAAAAGGTTTAATGTAGCACTCACCCTTAAACTTTTTAGGGAAGTTAGCAAGGATGTGCCTAGCACACAACCTATGCTCAACTTCTGGACATCTTTCTTTCACAACCTCCATTATACCCTGCATTGATTTGGAATGTTAGTTTATGTAAAAGGTAATTTTTGTAAAAGAAAAGTAGTGTATATATGTACCTTGTGTCCATCTAACATCAATGTGATTCCATTACCATTTCCCCCTTCATCTATGTATTCCATTAGATTTTCCAAGAACCACTTCCAAGTATTCTTGTTCTCAACATTTACTACTGCACAGGCTATTGGGTAAATGTTATTGTTTCCATCCCTGCCTACTGCTGAGAAGAGCTCCCCTTTGCAGATGCCCTTCAGAAAACATTCATCTATCCCAATTACCTTCCTACACCCATCTAGCCATCCATCAACCACTCCTTTAAAACTCACATAAAACCTTTCAAACACCACAGTAAAATTATTTTGGGGTTGCACATACACTTCTACATGAGATCCTGGGTTGGCCCTTTTAATTTCAGCTCCATAATCCCACAGCTTGTAATAATGATCCTTCAAATCACCCTCAGTTTCGCACAATGCAAATCTTTTTGCATTCCTACATTGTCCAACACTAACATTTATGTTGAATAACTTGGATGCCATAGCTTTCATCTTCCTCAAACTCATTTTAGGGGACTCCATAATATCAGTGACAAATTGTTTCCCTATCCACTTATAGGTAACAATTGACCCAAGTTTGAATGCCCTTGAACAACTATGGTCTTCTCTAAGGGACTTTATTTGAAATGTTTGTTCATCTTTCATCCAGGAAGCCCACAGTCTAAAAGGGCATTGTGGTCTTTTTCCTTTACAACACTTTACAAGCAACTTATCCTTGTCATTCTTCTCATAATACAAGTCATATCCATGTGCAACTGCATAGTTACTGAGAGATGACTTAAGTTCAGCAGGAGAAGAGAATCTCATACCTAGTTCAGGCTTCATCTTCCTCCATTCCTGAGTAGCATCATGCCTAGGGTAGACAGTTGGAAGTTTATTGCCTTTTTTCATTTTCATCTTCAACAACTACTGGACATAACTTGTTCAAAAACTTATCATTATAGGTTTTTTTGAAGATTCTTTTGCTTGATGTAACAGATTCATCCTCTTCATGTTCACAATTCTCATCATCTGCCAAAACAAAGTCGACATCTTCTTCTGAATACACAAGGTCTTCATCGTCTGGTTCTTCTTTCTGAATCCACTCAAATAGAGGTTCATTATCATGGTCAATATACACATCCACATGTCTGTTAGCATTTGCAACCTCAAGAAACTCAGAGTAGTCACATTCATTTTGTAGTGTTTGGAGCCCCCCACTCAATCTCGCTTCAGGTATACAGTAATACACATGCTTGCACTGAAAATCGATAAGCTTCTCAACATATTTGATGAAATCGGAGAAACCAAACATGTTTGCATCTTCATTAAGACGTAGTACTTGTGGAGCAAAATACACTAACGGATTAGGCACAAAAGTACCATTATAGTGTACATCGACTTTTGGAAAAGATTGATTTCCCTCCATTGAATCAGAATGGTGTTTTGAGAGAAGAGAAGTGTGAGTAACGTGGAACCGATCAAGAACAAATTATGAGAATAAAGACAATATAACCCTAATTGATCTTCGTTCGTAAATGAGGTTTCTTGATAAATAAGGGTGGAAGAGGGTAAGTGCCACGTAATTGCCACGTAAACCAGTAAAACACAAAATGACCGGCTTAACTGGAAGCAACCGGTAATAATGATTTAATTTAAACAAAACAACAAGTTCAAGGGTAAAATGTGGACAAAAAAAATTCAAGGACTAAATGTGTACAAAACCAATAATATGTTACCCTTCTAAGTCATTATCCCTATTTTAAAACACCATTTTGTAAAAAACAACAAGGTGAGCCTGTTGGAAGAAAATTGTCACGTAAATTAACGGTGAGTCTAAAACAAAAAATAACATTGTTTCCAAATTAAGTGAAGCCAATAAAAAAATCAACAACACTTGTGGGGGTCGTATCCCATAAAAAAAACTGCACCAACCAATTCAATCGGTTAAAAACGATCAGACGCCACCGATTAAAAATTTTAAAAAACCGATTGAAATATAACTAAAAAATCATACGGTTTAACGATAAACTAGTTGATTATTAGTCCATTGATAAACTGGCGAACAGAAAATGGGAGTCTTTGGCATGTGAGCTTCTTTATATTAGAACAATTTATTTATTTATTGATATTTTAGGTTCATTAATACCGGATACTTGCACATTTTTTTGATTTTACTTTTTTTGTGTATTTCTAGATTATTAAAGTTCTTACGTTTGACAGAAATGTTTGTTTTACTTTTTTTCTAGTTCATAAAAGCTCTTAAGTTTGATTCCTGGTCCATTACAGTCTTTAAATTTGGTAGAAATATTCGATTTTCCAAGTAAATCTGCAAAAGAGTAAAATAAAAAACTTGCAAGTATCCAACATTAGTGAATCTAAAATCTACAAAATAATAATTTCATACATTTCTTCAAACTTCAGGTTTTTATGTTATTATCCCAAACTTTAAAAAACAAAAAAAAAATCCATAAAAACTAAAGACGTAAAAAACACTTTTATCTTATATTGTATTCCAAAAAGATTAAAAAGAAAAACCAAACATATTTTATTTTTCTAAAACAAACACCACCTAAATTAGTATAAGAGCATAGTAGTATAATAATACTACAATAATAATGACTAATGGTCAAAGATAATATGTGTTTTTTTTGTCATATCTTTCTAATATATTATATCATATATTAAAATAATAAAGATATAAGAAAAACAAGAGGTATAATTTAAAATTTACATATATAAAATGGGTAGACATATATACGGATACTAGGTTATAACCCGTGGACACCACGGGTGAAAAAGAAAAAAAATTATAAATAAATCATAAGGTAATGATTGATCGGTAATAAGAAATTTAAAAGCATAGTTGTTTTTAAATCATAATCTATAATGAAAAATGCATTTCATAATCTAAATCGTGTATGTATGACTATTCAAATATTTAGAAATTAGGTTAGTAACATTTGTAGTCGATGGACTTTGAATAATCGATGTTGTAGACAAATTAATGTTTTTTCTATTATCCGGATATAAATTATTTAATTTTATCTTCTGTTTAGACTTATCATGCAGTATGATAACAAGTATGATAACAGTAGAATGATATTAAAGAAAAAACAATGAACGTAAGATGATACAAAATAAGATGACGATTGAAATAGTTTAGTATAATTACATGTTTAAAAAAACAACTTACATTCTTATAAAAAGCTTGTTACATAAAAGAATACGTACGCCATATAATATTTATTATTTTTTTCTTAAAATGGGTAGACATATCATACATACTTATAAAGGTAGCATTTTTTCTTGAATCTCATGCATTTGAAGCCCCCATTCTTTTTTCCTTTCACCACATTCATTTGAAACTCCCATGACTTTTCAATTTCTTTACAATAATAATCATAAGTTGGTAATTAGGTTAAATAAATATCAAATCTAAAGTGTATTCATATATAAACTAAATTGCAATATTAAAATAATATCTTTAATTCTACTTATAAAATTATGCTTTTTAACTTTTAACATATTATACTTAATTTATTAGTTTTAATATATTGTTGGATGTAAACCATTATCATTTTAAATGTATAATTTTTGAACAATTTGTATTAAATACTTAAATTATTAATTAAAATATAACATTATAGACTCAACTTAAATATAAATTTTATTTAACTTAAACAACCCAAAGATTATTTTATAAATAGTTAAAAGTGATAAATTGTAGTGTCTTTCTAATAATGATTGTAAGTTGGTTAATAAGGTTAAATAAATATCAAACCTAAAGTGTAATCATAAATAGACTAAATTTCAATTTTAAAATAATATCTTTACTTCTATTTATAAAGTTATGTCTTTAAATTTTAACATATTATACTTAATTTATTAGATTTAAAATGTTGTTGCATTTAAACCATTATCAGTTTAAAGCTACAATTTTTGAACAGATTGGACAAAATACTTAAATTGTTAATTTAAATATAACATTACAGTGTCAATTTAAATATAAATTTCAGTTCCACTAAAAAAACCAAATAATATTTTGTAAATAGTTAAAAGTGATAAAATATAGTGATAAATGCAAAAACTAAATTGTAATATTAGTTTATCTAAAATATTTCCTAAATATATTTATATAATTGTTAAAAATTTTCAAATAAGTAGCTTAAAATAACTTATAATAACAATAGTTAAAAATAACTCTATATAAATGATTATATTGTTACCTTTAAAATCAAAAAATAATGTTTGATGTTTTAAATAATTATAATAATAGAAATTAAAACATTAACCAAATAAATTTTAAAAAATTAGTTAAAAATAAGAACTATAAATAATATTAAACCATATATAATATTTAATTTGTAACAGCCCGGAATTTCAAATATTGATATAATTATGTTTTTGGGGGTGATTTAAGAGGGGACTCGGCGAGTTGGAGCCTAGACTCGCCGAGTAGGAGCGCAGACCTGGTCGCGGGTTCGCGACTGGACTCGACGAGTCCGATATGGACTCGGCGAGTCTACGCTGTTTAGCGAAAACCCTAACTGTTCAGGTTTGGGTCGTATATAACGCATATATATGCCGTCATTGTTCGTCTTTTAGTCGATTGAGAGGAAGCCTAAGCGGCTGTGGGCATCTAGGGCAAGATTGAAGGCCATTGGTGACTTGAAGAAATTGTGGTGCAAGGAGGAGAAGAGTCTTGGCTAAAGGAACTGCAAGGGATTCGAGTTCTAAGGTTTGGGGACACAGAGAGTGTGTTATTCAGTGCATTGGTGACTGTCCAGAGAGGAGATCGTATCAGTGATCGGAGCAGCTTGAGCTATCTGTTCAGTCGGCAGTTTCGAGGTGAGTTATCCTCACTATATCGCTAGGGTTAATGGCACCAAGGCCGACCCTTTTATCGGATGGAAATCCGGGTAGTTGTCATTGCATGTTATGGGCCGGAAGGCGTTGCTATGTGGACCGGAAGGTCATGGCCTGGAAAGGCGTATCTATGCATTTAGTATGTTGACTGGTTCATAGGGTAATGTTATGATAGTGACCGGCTAGACCGGTATCTTGTTAGAGTAATGCTATGATATGTGATCTGTTGATCGATTGTTGTCTATGAACTGCTATACGATTATTTGTTATGTTATATATGCATTTTATGCTTATGGGCCGGAAGGCAATATGTTATGGGCCGGAAGGCAATATGTTATGGGCCGGAAGGCGTATATGTGGTTGGTATTCTGGGGGTATCTCACTAAGCTTTCGGGCTTACAGTTATGGTTTATGTTTCAGGTTCTCAAGAGTCTGTGGCAAGGCAAAGGCGTGATCGTACCATTCCTCGCGTTGGTGTTTTATGATATGAACCTGGGAAATTACTCTGTTTAATAATGTATTGAAAACCTTTTTGTAACAATGTTAATAAAATGGGTGATTTTGAAAATTTTTAATTGTTTTGAAATTTTGGATGTTACAAGTTGGTATCAGAGCCTTGGTTTGAGTGAATTGGGGAAACATTCGTGTGACTCCAGTCTCAAATCGAGGAGGATTTTAAAAAGAGAAATTAAAATGAGAAATTAAAATGGTTTTCAAATTAAGTAAAAGGAGGACGCGGAGGTACGATCAGCCAGAGCCAGTAAGTAACCCCAAGATACCATACATGATATTTGTTTATTTGAGCTTGATATAACAGCATGCTAGAGTTAGGCTAGGGATCTTCAGGAATTCATGATAATGTTGCCTGATATGTGATGCCTGTAGCCTAGGGTCCCCTATGGGATGTTCTCAGTGTTCCTCTAGTGGTGAGGGTTGATAGTTGTTATGCATGTTCCCTAGGGTATTGTGGTAGTACTTCATACAAATATGGGTAGGTGTGGAAGGTAGTATGGGTCCGTACTACTAAAAGCACAGGACCCATACGCGTATCATGGAAACCATGGTCTCTAGGGTAGGGTTGCGAGAGTTGGATCATAGGATTGTGGGAAGTGTCTGAGATTGGTATGGTGTCTTCGGTATGGAGATCTCGAAGCATGATGATAGTGGATCCGGATCGGGATCGGGAGCTGGAGAGCGAGTTCCGGGTGGATCGGTGCCGTCGAAGGTTATCGGTCGGATGAGCACGAGTGAGCAGGATGCGAGGATTCGTGAGATCCTGCGTGATGGGGTTGCTGTATTGTTCCGGGCTGAGTTGCCGGAGTTGTTTGGGTCGATCAAGACCGCCATGATTGAGTATTTCGATGAGCGATATGCGGCTCTCACAGAGACGGATGCCGCGGTGGCTACAGCGGCTGTAGCAGCGGCAAGGGGAGGAGCTAGTCGGGGTTTCCAGTATCGGGACTTCTATTATACGAAGCCTCCCACATTCGATGGAGTTCAGGACCCGATTGTTGCTATGAGATGGTTATCAGACGTGGACGGGTATTTCTCCACGAGTTTATGCCCTGCTGATCAGAGGGTGAGATGTGCTCCGAACCTGTTGAGGCTAGGAGCGAAGGATTGGTGGAGATTGACTACGAGGTCATTTTCCGATGCGCAGAGGACTGCGGTTTCATGGGATCAATTCAGAGAGACGTTCAGTACTCGTTATGTTCCGCGGGATGAAAAGGAGAGATTGGCTCGGGAGTTCCTTGAGCTGAAGCAGGATTTGGAGTCGGTGACTGATATCACCAGGATGTTTATTGAGAGGGCGATGTTTTGCCCTGAGTTCGCTTCGGAGCAGGCTCAGATGTCCCGCTGTCTGAGTGTGCTCAAGGGGGATATCAGACAGTTCGTGTCTGCGCAGAGGTGCGAGACCTTGTTGGTGTTGCAGGAGGCCGCCATGTGGCGTGAGTTAGAGGTTGAGTTGCAGTTGCGTGAGCTGAGGCAGGCCCCGATGCAGTCGCAGTCGGCGCCGAAACGGTCCAGGACCGTAGATGTTAGAATGGGGGATCGGAGCGGCCACACTTGTGGGAAGTGTGGGAGGGGTTACACCGGAGCTTGCTGGTCCGGTGGTGCATGCCGCAAGTGCAGAAAGGAGGGGCACTGTGCACGGGATTTGAGGATTTGTTATCAGTGTCGGCAGGCTGGACATTTGAGGGTCAACTGTCCACAACCTTCTGCAGGACCGGTGTAGGCTCTAGCACCGGCCACCTTGAGGAGTTCAGGAGGAAGACAGGATGGAGTGGAGCCCCAGGGGCTCAGGGTCGTGCTTATCGGCTTGCGGCAGAGGGAGACGGAGCAGTGTCGGAGGCAGCTGCGGGTATGATACTTCCTTGATGTCTTGATTGTCTTGCGTTGATTGTGGCGTATTGTTGTGCTGGTATCTTGTGTGGATTTCGATGCGGTATTCGTTGTTTCGCGGGTTTGGAATGGTTATGGATTGGTGCTTCAGGTTTTCGCTTTGGCATTAGTTGTTTCCCTGATGGTTTGGTATGGTTATAGTTTGGTGTTTTGGTGCCGGTAGCCTTGTGCGGTTTTCGATGCGGTATTCATCCCTTGTGGGTTGTGGGTTTTGGTTATGGGTTATTGTTTGAGAATTCCGTTGGTTATCGTTCGTGAGGTTTGATAGTGGTAATGCGGCACTGGGTTGAATGTCGGGTAGCATCTGCAGTCGTGGAGTGGATAATTGAAAGACCGGATTCTTTTGAGCGGATTGATCAGGGAGGAGATGTGTTTTGCTGAGGGTTGCTTATGCTTGTGGGAAGCAGTCAGTGCGTAAATGTTCTCTTTGTGCAAGGTTGTTCTGAAAGGTCGTTAATGACGATCGGTGGCAGTTAGTCAGTGCTTTAGTGGGGGAGAATTGGAGAATTCTCCGGGAGATCGATGAGTATGTGAGGGTGCTTAGTTGTTGGGATTCAGCAGTGTTTGTCAGCGCAAAGTATAGGCCGACAAGAGCGAGTGTCGGGTATGCAGGGCGGGATACAGACCTAGGGTATTTGATTGTGGAGGCCTGGGGGCAGGTCGGGATCAAGTTTGAGTAAGTAACTGGGGTTATACGATCAGAGTATTTGTATGTTTGAGGTACGTGATGGGTTGTACTGCATTAATTCCACGGGATTATGTTGTGCATGTTTCTAGAGCTGGAACCGGAAGGTTCCCAGAGTTAGAACCTGAGGGTTCGCAGAGTTTGGGTGTACGGACCCACAGAGATATAGCCTCGAGTGGCTAGTATGTGTTAGGAGAGTCGGTCCAGTCATGCTGGAGACTCTGTTGGTATTGCTGGATCAGTTTGAGATTGCGGATCGTGTATGTTGCAGTGTGATTGCATTGGAAGGTCTGGCCCCGGGTTAGTGATCTTGTTAGCTGAGGCAGTGATTTTGACGGGTGGAGAGAGTGCATGGGATTGAGAGCCCCTGCAATGAGAACCAGAGTATGTGAATAGCGGTTACGCAAAAGGGGTGGTGTCGCTTGGGGCAAGCACCGTAGCACCGGTTGGAGTGGCATTATGGCCAAGAGGGTTCCTTGGAAAAGGAAAAGAGGAAGGTGTGTAACTCCGAAGGGGGTGCAAGTTCACGAAAGTGAAAGCTGCAGAGCAGAGTTATGGTTAGAGTATTTCGAGTATGGTTTTGAGCATCGTGTTCGCGGCAGCGAAGTAGGAACCCATCCGGTTTGGGATGTCTGTTGAGGCTCAGAAGGGATGCAGAGAGAGAGAGAATCTTAAATTCTCAGTGTGATTCTGATCAGAGTGTAGGGTGGATGTAGTGGTTCATATTAGGAGATGTTCGAGGATATCATCAGGGTATCGGGTCTTTCAACCTGCGAGTGTTGGGACTAGTTCAGTATGTGTATGTGATGGCAAGAGGAGAACTTGTGAGGGTTGCTCTGAGAGTGAGAATGGACCTCTCAGTCGGTTCGGAATGGACAAAGTGGGCTTTGGATCGGGGATCCGGTGGTTCATGGTTTCCTAACCCTTATGGGTCGAGTGATCGTCGAGATTTAGAGCAGAGTTGCATCTTGGGTAATTTTCGGTTACAGAGAGTGATGTGCAGTACAGAGATCGTGCTTCAGTCGACAGAGCAGATTCAGCAGATTAGACAGAGGTTATTGACCGCCCAGTATATTGGACCTTTTCATGTGATTGCGGGGGTAGGCCGGGTGGCCTATCGTTCGGAGTTGCCCACGGATTTGAGACAAATCCACGCTAATTTTTTTCATGTGTCGCAGTTGAGGAAGTATATAGCCGATGAGTCGGCAGTGGTTCCATTAGAAGACATTCAGGTGGATGCGAGCCTGAATTATGCCGAGAAGCCAGTGGTCATCAGAGAACGGAAGACCGAGGTTCTGAGGAATAAGGAGATACCTCTGGGTTAGTTCAGGGGCGGCACCGGAGGGGATCGGAAATGAACTGTGATCTGGAACATGATATGTGGGAGCAGCATCCGGGGCTATTTTCAGAGTGAGACTTCGAGGGCGAAGTCTAGTTCTAGTGGGGGAGAGTTGTAACAGCCCGGAATTTCAAATATTGATATAATTATGTTTTTGGGGGTGATTTAAGAGGGGACTCGGCGAGTTGGAGCCTAGACTCGCCGAGTAGGAGCGCAGACCTGGTCGCGGGTTCGCGACTGGACTCGACGAGTCCGATATGGACTCGGCGAGTCTACGCTGTTTAGCGAAAACCCTAACTGTTCAGGTTTGGGTCGTATATAACGCATTATATGCCGTCATTGTTCGTCTTTTAGTCGATTGAGAGGAACCCTAAGTGGCTGTGGGCATCTAGGGCAAGATTGAAGGCCATTGGTGACTTGAAGAAATTGTGGTGCAAGGAGGAGAAGAGTCTTGGCTAAAGGAACTGCAAGGGATTCGAGTTCTAAGGTTTGGGGACACAGAGAGTGTGTTATTCAGTGCATTGGTGACTGTCTAGAGAGGAGATCGTATCAGTGATTGGAGCAGCTTGAGCTATCTGTTCAGTCGACAGTTTCGAGGTGAGTTATCCTCACTATATCGCTAGGGTTTATGGCACCAAGGCCGACCCTTTTATCGGATGGAAATCCGGGTAGTTGTCATTGCATGTTATGGGCCGGAAGGCGTTGCTATGTGGACCGGAAGGTCATGGCCTGGAAAGGCGTATGTATGCATTTAGTATGTTGACTGGTTCATAGGGTAATGTTATGATAGTGACCGGCTAGACCGGTATCTTGTTAGAGTAATGCTATGATATGTGATCTGTTGATCGATTGTTGTCTATGAACTGCTATACGATTATTTGTTATGTTATATATGCATTTTATGCTTATGGGCCGGAAGGCAATATGTTATGGGCCGGAAGGCGTATATGTGGTTGGTATTATGGGGGTATCTCACTAAGCTTTCGGGCTTACAGTTGTGGTTTATGTTTCAGGTTCTCAAGAGTCTGTGGCAAGGCAAAGGCGTGATCGTACCATTCCTCGCGTTGGTGTTTTATGATATGAACCTGGGAAATTACTCTGTTTAATAATGTATTGAAAACCTTTTTGTAACAATGTTAATAAAATGGGTGATTTTGAAAAATTTTAATTGTTTTGAAATTTTGGATGTTACATAATTCTATTGATGTGTAACTCGCGAGTAGAAGTCATTCAAACGATTGAGATTATGACGTTATAACAGATTTATATATTATCATATAATTCAAAATAATCAATATATTATATCAAATTAATATACGAATTATTATATCAAATTTAACAACAACGTTAGTGTTATATTTTAAAATATATATATTTGTAAAGACTTCAACTATATAGGTGTTTCTGCGCATTACAATGTCAACTCAAATATAAATTTCAGTTCCATTTAAAAAAACTAAAGAATATTTTGTAAATAGTTAAAAGTGATAAATTGTAGTCATAAAAGCAAAAACTAAATTGTAATTTCAATTTAATTAAAATATTTTTTAAATATATTTTTATAATCGTTAAAATTTTCCAAATAAGTAGCTTAAAATAACTTACAATAACAATAGTTAAAAACAACTCTATATAAATGATTATATTGTTAGCTTTAAAATAAAAAATAAAAAACAATGTTTGATGTTTTAAATAATTATAATGATAGAAATTAAAACATTAAGCAAATAAGTTTTAAAAAATTAATTAACAATAAAAACAACTATAAATAACATCAAATCATATATTATATTTAATTTTATTCATGTGTAACTCACGAGTAGAAGTCATTCAAACGATTAAGATTATGAAGTTATAATAAATGTATATATTATCAAATAATTCAAAATAATCAATATATTATATCAATTTAGTATATACAAATTATTATATCAAATTTAATAACAACGTTATTGTTATATTTAAAAAATCATATATTTGTAAAGACTTCAACTATATAGGTGTTTCTGCGCAACGCGCGGGCATTCGCCTAGTATATGGATATATCTATGTTATTTCTACGCATGTGAGCCTCTAGGGTAAATGTTTCCTTTAAGATAAGTCTATTTATCTTTATATTTATTGGTATATTAAATTTATATTCTCAATTTCTTTATAAGAAATATAAAATAATCCTTATATTAAATTTTTCTACAGAAATAGCCCTATTGGTATGAAATTTTATCTAATAAAAACGTGTGGTTTTCACTTTTACCTACTAAAATTGTCTAATGGTTATTACTTCCTAGGAGAAAATTATAGAAATGATCTTTTCAAAATTATAAAATAATATTTGTAAAATTATCTAGTGTTGTTTATGTTTGAAAAAAAAAATACAGAAATTGACAGCGTATAAAAATATTCAAATATAATCAAATAAAATCACAAAAATAATCCATATGTAAAACAAAAATATAAGACAAAGTTACAAAAAGTGCTCTCTATAATAAAAATATAAAACGAAAGGTGATAACTTAAAATATTTGGGGTTGGTAAAATAATCAAAATAAAAAATTTAGAAAAACTTGCATTTCAAATTACGAAGCACTTTTTCAATCACGTTGTAGTCGTTATGTTATTTGGAATTTTGGACCTATGTGAGTGACACACTTAAAGAGGGTTTTCCTAAGATGATTCTAAGCTTCTAACTAAGAAGATTTTGACTTTCATGGATTCCATGTAATTCTTGAGGTTATCATCGATGGAGTCTTCTTGAATAGATTAGAATCAGAATGAGCATAATCATGGGGAAGCTATGGGTTGGTGGGATTTCTCTCTTTTTCGTTTGTGCTACCACAACCCTCTTTTCCGGAGCCAATAGTTGCTTGGAAAACGAAAGGCGAGCTCTTCTCCGATTCAAACACAGCCTTGCATTGGACCCTTTGGATTCTGGTCGAGTATCATCATGGGATGGAAACAATTGTTGCCACTGGGAACACGTGGGCTGCGACAATGCAACCGGGCATATCACCAGGGTTGATCTCCGAATCGATTTTCGCAGCAACCAGTGGCAAGATGAGGGAAACGAGTTGGATTCGTCTTTGGCTGAGTTGACTCATTTGAGTTATTTGGACTTGAGTGGGATCAAATTTCGTAGCAGCCCGATTCCTGAGTTCATCGGATCCATGACACAACTCAGATATCTGAATCTTTCTGACACGGGCTTTTCTGGCATCGTTCCTCATTGGATCGGAAATCTGTGGAATTTGCGCGAACTTGGTCTCAGTGAAAGGGGCTTGGTCATTGATGATTTCACATGGTTTTGGAGTCTTTTGGCACTCGAGCATCTTGATCTCAGCAGATTGAGCATTGATGAAGCTCCAAATTTAGACAAGGTACTGCTGCATATGGTTCTTTCTTTACAATCTTTACGCTTGTCGGGATGCCAACTCTCTAATTCCCATTTCAGTCACACCCATCTCAATTCAAATATCACGCTCTCCACCATTCAAACACTTGATCTTAGTGCAAATTTGTTCGAAGGCGAGTTCCCTCTGTTTTTACAAAACTTGACCTCTTTACGGGTCCTTGATCTTTCATACAACCTCCTCAATGCTTCAATTCCTGTCATGAATGGCATTCTCGAACTCTATCTTGGGGGCAATAGATTTCCACGTATACAAGATACTGGGATGTGGAGACTCTGCAGGGTAAAAGTGTTGGATCTCTCAGACAATTATATGGAAGGGGAACTTATAGGGCCATCAACCGAATGCTCCCAATTTGCTCTGGAAAAACTATATCTAAGCAGGAACAAGTGTAGTGGTGAAATCCCGACATCACTAGAAAGGCTTACGGCCTTGACAAGCTTGTATCTTGATCACAACCAGTTGACAGGAAGGATCCCAAAATCTCTAGGAGACTTAAAGAGTTTGCAGGAGTTGGATCTTTCCTCCAACAACTTAACAGGTTTGATTCCATTTTCCATGAGACAGTTATCGAGACTAGAAAATTTGTATCTTAACTCCAATTCGATGTTATCGATTCCATCATGGATTGGAAACCTCTCAGAACTACGGTCTCTTGATTTATCCTCAAACTTATTACAAGGACCTCTTCCGGATACCTTCGGACAACTTTCTAAACTCGTGTTTCTGGATATATCAAACAATTCTTTATCTGGTGTTGTCACAGAAGCCCATTTCACAAACACATCGATGTTAAAACATTTCGCTGCAACCTCAAACCACGGGTTGACCTTCAAGATTCCTCCCAATTGGAAGCCTCCTTTCCAAATAAGAAACCTTATGCTCGGATCTTGCAAAATCGAATCAGAGTTTCCACCGTGGATTCAATCTCAAAGGAGTATTCGAATTCTCATCCTTTCCAAAACTAGCATTTTCGGACCTCTTCCGGATTGGCTTCACGAGCTCCCGATCTTTCTCATACTCGATCTCTCCCACAACTTTCTCCATGGTCCATTGACAAATCTTCCATTCAACCAAACAACTGAGTCCTCAAGTCCTGCTCCGTTCGATTTAAGGTTCGCAAATTATGAAGGTGAACAATTAGGAGTGTTGCTTCTTAAGAACAACCTCTTCAACGGATCGATTCCGGATTCGGTGTGTAACGCTACGGATTTATTTATTCTCGATCTTTCGAGAAATACACTTTCCGGGTCCATTCCAGATTGCTTGGGAAACCTTTCGCAACTGATGGTCATAATATTAAGTTCCAACCGGCTATCTGGTGTCATTCCGAGCTCTCTAAGCAATCTTGGTTCTTCTCTGTATTGGCTACATCTAAACAATAATAGCTTCCATGGTGAACTTCCGGAAACTCTAGCAAATTGCACAAGTTTAAATGTGTTGGATTTGGGTGAAAACCGGTTCTCTGGAAGCATACCGAAATGGATTGGTGAAAAGATCACGTCTCTGTCAATTCTCAGACTACATAAGAACAATTTCTCGGGTCAAATTCCTGTAGAGTTGTGTAAATGCACAACACTCCAAATTCTGGATCTTGGACATAATAACTTAACAGGAAAGATACCTGGCTGCTTCCAGAACTTTAGTGGAATGATCAAATCAGGTGGTTACAGTATTTATTTTTACAGAGAGTTCGAGCAGAGTTTGATCCAGGGAATGAAAGGAGTTCCCCTCGAGTATACAACAACAATGACATACGTCATCAACATGGACCTTTCCAGCAATAAACTAGTTGGGGAAATACCCGGAAACTTTGTACTTCTTGCGGGATTGCTGGGACTTAACCTGTCCAACAACCACCTCACAGGTCACATTCCAGATAGAATAGGTGATATGCATTCGTTAATGTCTCTTGATCTTTCTGGAAACCAACTTTCAGGGATGATCCCACAGAGTATGTCATTATTGACGTTTCTTAGTCATCTGAATTTGTCACACAACAAGTTATCAGGGCGAATTCCAACAGGAAGTCAGCTCCAGACATTCAATGATCCATCCATATATGCAGGCAATAACGAGCTCTGTGGTAAGCCACTGCTGATCAACTGCAACAGTAATCAAGTCCAACTAGAAAATGCAGGAAACGCTCAGGAAGATGAAGACCACGATGAGGAGATGTGGGTTTATGGTGCTACAAGCGGTTGTGCGACTGGGTTTTTGGGAATTTTGGGAATTCTGGCGCTTAACAACAGATGGAGACTTGCTTTGTTTAAATTTGTGGGAGGTTTCATCGGCTGGACAACTTAATTTGTTCTATTTAGATAACTCAAACTTTTTACCATTAACATTTGAGATTTAAACAGGCCCGAAAATCAAAGTGATGCCACATAAAAAAAAAAATCTTATGAATTAATATTATTAAGTAAATTTGCTACCTCTAAATTCAAAACTTAAAATTGCTCACAAATATATGAATATCATGTTTTCACTCATCAGTAATAAACTCAAACCGTTACAAACAACTTTTCAAAAAATAAAAAATAAAAAATAAAAGTCTGCACATTACTATTTTATAAACATCGACATTCTAGCATTTTTAGTAGCGAATTCATCTATTGTAATTTCATAATCAATATTCTCATGATACTTGTTCTCAATCGAAATCAAACCAAAACGTTTAATCTCTCTTGAAACATATCACAAATAATATATAAATAGGTTAAACAACTCCAAAAGAACTTCGGTTCTTTTTCACAAGAATTTGCCTATCAATGTTAAGATAAGAGAATATGAAACACAAGGGCTGTAAAATTCCCAAGGATTAATATCCAAAAGTTACCTTTAAATACACTTAGGTTTTCCCAGAGAAAGCAATCAAGCACGGTTGCGAAATTAAAAGAGATAAGAGATACTAACCTTAACCAAAGCAATCAAGCACGTTTGGGAAATTAAAAGAGATAAGAGATATTAACCTTAACCAATAGTCAGTAGTCAGTTAATGAGTCAACTCGAGGAGGATGAAGCGATGGCCAATGACTCATCGAGATATCAAGATTCAAGATAGTAAAACGATAATTTTCGGCAAGAGAGATGAGCAACATGGGGGATCCACCGACACCGTTATTTGGTTTGTTAGGGTTTGGTTTGTTCTTTATTTTTCAGTGGGTTTATAAAAATAAAAACTTTTGTTAGAATTTATATTAGAAGCAAATTTTTATTTTTCTTCGGATATAAATACTTTCGTTAAATTTTTGATAAATTTTAGAATTTATGATTAGAGTTTGATTTATTGATTTTCTTTGATTTTTTTCATAATTAAAATGATTTCAAGATTGCAACCAAATGTTACATTGTGTACATAAATAATAGATGACTCATTTTGTTTAATGATAACACATAAAAATGTATTTTACAAAAATAACAACATCAAAATTATAGATTTGTCCCAAAATTCAGATGTCCCCTAGGGTCCCACTTGATTTAAACACTTCATTTAAAATGGTGAGGTCTTGGTTTAATTGTCCATCTTCTTTTCTAAAACGACCCAAAATACGACCCAAATTTTTTTGTTTAAATAGTACTAAAAGCTAACAATCATCCATAATATATAATGAAACCGTACGTCACAAATCTCAAAAAAGTTATAATAGATGTGTCATGACAAAAGAATTGTATCAACATATCATAGCATCTGAAAGAAACTCCCAGGATAAAAACTGAAGCTGTGGTGTGTGCGATGTCGTCATCCCGAGCTCTTCCCTTTGTTAGCGGAAGTACCTGAAACCAAAACAGAAAATTGTAAGCACGAAGCTTAGTGACCCCCCCCCCCAAAAAAAAAAAAAAAACTACCACATACCATACAACAACACATAAGCAACTATTGGGCCTTGCCCACTGCATCGGACCGAAGTCCGAAACTAACCAGGGCCTTGCCCTCTGCATCAGACCGAAGTCCGGAACTAATTGGGACCGTGTCCCCTGCATCCGACCAAAGTCCGGAACTAACTGCATCGGACCGAAATCCGAAACTGACCGGGACCGTGTCCCCTGCATCGAACTGAAGTCCGGAAACTGACTGAGCATAACATAGCATAAACATATCGACTAGCATAAGCACATATACTGCATACTGCATCGGACCGAAGTCCGGAACACATAGCACAAAGACATGCTTGAATCACAAAGACATCAAGCATACTGAACTACTGCATCAGACCAAAGTCCGGTACTACTGCTAACTAAACGGGCCGACATTGTGGCCGTAGACCCGTTCCTACTTGAAGGAAACTCACCTCGTACTGCTGGCTACTGAGATGCTAACTCCGAAAGTGGTTGACCTCTCGGAACTGTCCGGTTACAAATCCCAAAAACACTAGATCAGGTACTTATAAATGCCCTCAGGGTAAAATGACTATTCTACCCCTGGTCAAAGTCAACTTCCAGTTGACCGAACTCGCCGAGTCCCTCCATTACTAACTATGACTTTAACTCACCGAGTCCCTTTCCCACTCACTGATTCACCCTAAACTCACAAATCGAAGAAACACGGGCGACTCGCGACTCGACTTGTCGAGTCCGAAGAACAACTCGTTGAGTCCTAACGTGCAGATTCCATACAATCGATTCTAATATAATCCAGAGCATCTAACTCGCAGATCTAAGCTCCTGGGACCATCTGAACACGTAAAGTTTCTAACTTCACGCGTAACTAAGAAGGAATGAAGCTATTTCCCTCAAACTCTACTTTAATCGGGAAAACTCATCTGACTCGCCGAGTTGTATGAACAGCCTGTCGAGTCTAAGGCAATCTTCATCGGAATCGCCGAGTTTCTCATCCAACTCGTCGAGTCCATGGCTATCTTCATATGACTTGTCGAGTCAACCTTGAGACTCGCCGAGTCCATTCAGTCCTTTTTCCATACAGACCTGATTTGAGCCATGCAACGGTTCCAAATCACAGATCCAAGCTTCTAGGGCATGCTTATCACGTAAAGTTGCAACCTTTACGTGCATGCATGGCTTTAAAGGCTTCAAATGCCAAATCTAAGATCTTAATGGGGTTCCAAGCTCAAGAGGGACCTCAATCACGACCACAACTAAAACTTTACACTTCTAGAATGCACTAAGGGTCTAGATCTGAAGTATAACTCGGTCATAAGGCTTTATCACCAAGGATTTGGGGTTTTTGAGCTTAATATCAACCATTTGGGGACAAACTAGATCTATAAGGACAATAATCAAGATGGAGACTTTATTACCAGAAAAAGATGACCACAAAGGAGTGTGTTTCGGATCTACTTCTTCTTCCTTGAACTCTTCAACCTTCTCCTTCTTCTACTTGCTCCAAAATGCACCAAAAGTTCCTTCATAAGGCAACAATCACTCACACACTCTTTAAGGAGGATAGGGTTTGATAAGAAATGCTCTGAAGGTGATGGAGGCGAGGTTGGGGCGCATAAATGTGTTTAAATAGGGTGCAAACCCTTAAAATTAGGGTTTCATCCAGGCGGACTCGCCGAGTCCCAACATATGGACTCGTCGAGTAGCCAACCCAATTTGCGTGATCATCCCGTCTCTACTCGACGAGTCGGGCTACAGACTCGTCGAGTACCCCTTAAGAAATGAAAATACTTATTTAAATTACATACCAGAAAATGGGGCGTTACATTTTCTTTCTTGTTCACTGATATATAGTTTGTTTAGGTTCATTATCTTAGTATAATGTTGTTTCATTTAAAAAAATTATGAATGTTAAAATGATTAGGTGCTCAAGTAAAAAAAATGTTCAAGCTTTCCATGCATATCGTTCTTTTGGGATTTGTCTTGATTTCTATAAGCCAAAACCAAGTTAAAGAATTACAAATATAGATCACAATTTTTAAAGATCCATGACGAATATTTTGTTGTTTGACATTGAAAAATAGAAAAATCTTGTTCTGCAACACATAGCATTCAATCAAATCCTTCGAATACCCAATTATAGTACACGATCATAACACGGATGCCTCAAAAATTAAAAGTGCAACGCTATAACTAGGTACTTTTTCAATGTAAAGAAATGAAACATGTGATATTAATGTGGGTAAAGTTAACAAATAAACAGGTTGTTTTGAACACTCAGACTAACCCTAACCCATGGTATTTACTCATAGTGGCAATTCTAGCATTTTTTTTGTTGGGGGCACTTTTGATTTTTTTTCAAAATCATAAAGGGTTTTACAAGTAACATTTGAAATAATTTAAATATTTATATGTAAAATATTTTAGACATTGGGGGCATGTGCCCCACTCCTCAAGGCCTACATCTGCTACTGCTGACTCAGGGCTCCTTAAAACATTCGGTGATTATCACAAAAACAAAACAAAAACATATATTTAACGTTATTCTATCAAAAGCTAACATTTGTGTCTTTTGTATAGAGTCTTGTATTAGGTTGCAGGGAGTGGCTTGCCAACTCCCTCGCTATGTCCTCGACACCGTTCCTTACCCAGGCGCTAAGCCCATCGCTTCTTTTATGCTCGCTAACTGCTTGACGAGATGAAAGAGAAGCGGAAGAGTAACACAGGTGGTCCCCATTTGACCATTTGACTATTTAAGCTTCAAATGCTTCTAACTCCAACTTAGAAACTTGTACCCTTTTAAAGTTTATTTTATTAAAATAGTTAAATAAACATTTATTTGATTTAAGAAAAAAAAGTTGTTTACCTTCTAAACACATCACCTCTCTATATCATCATACTATGCTTAAGTGTCCATAAAAATATGATGTGGCAATGCTTTAGCCCATGCTACACCTCCATATAGCCTTAAAGGCATGTTTAATTTCCATCTCTCATTTCGTACTCATAGCATGGCTTACAGATTGGAAATGCACTAATTGCAAGCAACAAAAATATCACTATTTTAAGTGACGCCAATGATGCCACCTGCTTTCATTGTTTTGTTTGGCATCTTTGTGTTACAGCCATGTACTTTTGAATGTCTTCTTATTAAGGCATTTTAGTTTGAAAAAACTACCAATTATAGCAATGTACTTTCATTTCGGTTAAGATATTAAAAAGTTACTATCTAAATTCCACAAAACGCTATCAAATTCAGGCTTATTTATTCAATTAATTATCAAGATTGGAGCTGAAAAATAAAAGCTTTAATCTCAAATTTAATTAGTGTTCAGGTCGAAAATAATGATCAAATGGAACACATCATTATTCATATTAAAGCGAACATGTCAATATGTGAACTATATATTAAAAACTACAAGTAAAATTACACGATTCCTTTAAAAGCAATATGAACGTTAATGATATATGATCATCCCATTAAGTTTACTTGTTCATTAAACTTTCTTACACCTAAATCAAAGAACAATTTTAAAATCCACATTAACTCACAAGTTACCGGACCAAGAGCTTGTTTCATATATATATATATATATATATATATATATATATATATATATATATATATATATATATATATATATATATATATATATATATATATATATTGAAATGACAAATCTAATCTACTCCTAAACTACTCCTAATTTTACATATGTTTAAGAGTTTGTTTCATATAAGTTCATGGATCAATGGGTCCTTTATTGACATTCAACACCAGCTTTCATGTAGTCACTTATGCACATGGTTAGCCCGTCCACGTGACCACTTATGTTATGCTTTAGTGTTTTTCTGTCTTTGACTTTGTCTTATACTTAAGTAGTGAGTAGTTTTCCTATTTTCCACACCATGTGGCAATGAATGTAGACTATCAAGACATAAAACGGATAAGGTTTTATATTATTATCAAATAAGAAGTACAATACACAAGAAAGGAAAAGACAACATATATAGACTAGCTAATTAGGGTTTTCTAGCTAATGGGGCAACATAAGACCCAATACAAAATAAATCTCAGGCTAACATCCTCCCTCAAACTCACAATGCAACAACAATAAGCATTGAGAGTTTGTCAGACAAAAAATGAAATTAAGGAGCAGTTAATGGCTTCGTAAGAATATAAGCAATTTGCAAAGTGGAAGAAACATAAGGAAGATAGATAGTGCCCTTCTGGAGATGATGTCATGTGAAATGACAATCAATCTCAATGTGCTTTGTGCGCTCATGAAACACTAAATTCATGGCAATCATTATCACACTCTCGTTGTCACAATACAAAGGGGTAGGCTGAGAGATGTGAACTCCCATAACTACAAGAATCCATCTCAACCAAACAATCTCACAAGTAGCGATAACCATGGCTCGATACTCAGATTCTGTAGAAGATAGAGAGACAACATCTTGTTTTCTTGTTTTTCCATGATATCAATGAATCTCCAAGAAAAACACAGTACTCAGTAGTGGACTTATGATCATATCACTATCCCAATTTGCATCACTATTGGCACACATTTCAAGAGAGGATGTAGATGGAAACACAAGAGTGTGGAACTGAATACCACGTAGATATCTCAAAATACAAAGAACAACTCCCCAATGAACAGTAGTAAGAGCAGTGACAAACTGGCTAACAACATGAAATGTAAGAGCAATATCCGGTCTAGTGACAGTCATGTAAACCAAACTTCCTACAATGATACGATGAATGCTTGGATCTGATAATGGTAGGGGTGAGCATAGTGCGGTTTGGTGCGGCTTTAGGGCCAAACCAAACCGCAAACAACAAGGTGCGGTTTTTTCATTTTAGAAACCGTTGAGTGCAGTTTTTCAATGGCTCGGTTTTGCGATTTTTGAATCTGGTTTTGGTTTTGGTTGGTGTTGGTTTGGTGTAGGTTTTAAACCGAATCAAAAATATATTGCGGTTTTTTTTTTGTTTACTAGTACAGATTTATGTTTAACTGTGATGATCATGTGATGATGTATGATTGTGTGGTGTTGTTTACTCACTTTTAGAAACCATGATTTTGTGTTTGCTTACGTATTTGCTATCTAAAATCTCAAACTCATTTTATTATTCAAGTTCCACTTACCGGCTTGCAAGGTGGAGCCAACACACGTAGTCGTTACATAAAGACACAAACACAAAAGTGACAAACTTACAAAAGATTAAAAAAAATCTACCCTAATAAATGAAAATGACTTTGCCACATGTCCTCTTCTCATTCATTTGGACACATGGCATTTTCTAGAAATTTTAAATTTTTCTATTTTCCACTTGTCATTTTATTGTTTTTTTATTTTATTAAATTAAAATCCACATTTAATATATAAGGTAATATATATGTAAGGTATTTATTAGAAAATGGTTTATATATGTAATGTATCTAATGCATTAAAGTCTCATTAATTTTAATAATTCAAAAAATTTCTTATTTTTCTTATAAATTTAAAGTTTTCAAATTGTTAAAATTTTATATTTAATTTTTTTTTAATAAACTCATGTAATACATGGGTCTCACACCTAGTAATAATAATAATAAAAAAAAGCTCATAAAAAATATATAATAAGAATCCAAGTTATTTTGCATAACTTAAAAATACGACAATGTTTAAATAAGATTGTTTGGTCTTGAGAATTGTATTCGGCTATTTGTATTTGTTTCTTACGGCGGCGAGCTTAAATAGAAAATTCCTACTTGGTGATTCCATGATGACAAACGTAATGCAAAAAGCCACAAACATCCCTGCTAATTGTCGTCAGTTTGACTACCTAAGTTCGTCGTCGTCGCTGGAGTTGGGTGACATCTTTTGAAAGTTTTGAAATCCCTTGATGGTTAAACCTAAAGTATGTCAAATTCAAAAAATAATATAAATATATATTAATACTTATTAGTCTTATAAATAATATGTATTGTTTATACATAGCGATGCGGTTCGGTTTTGATGGACATGTTTCCAAATAAAAACAGCAACACAACAATAGCTTCGATTTTTGTTAAAATAAAATCTACACTCTCGGTTTTTTTATCGGTTTTGGTTTCTCGGTTGAGGTTTGTTGTGGCTTTTTCGGTTCGGTTTTTGCCACCACGAAGAAGCTTGTCGTGCTCGTGCTCGTGTGAGTGTGTGTGTACTGCAAGTTTGTGTGCCGTGTGTGCTTTTTGGGTTGGCCGGAAATCATATAGGACCACCATGGCAGCCAACCATGGTGGTTGCTGCCTGTTCATGACCTTCTGCCACTACCAGCCACCGTGTGAGGTGGCCGTGTGTGTATAATGTAGTGTGTGTGAGTATATTTTATGAGTATGATGTTGTATGGGCATTGCTTGGTCGAAAATGGAAGATAACCCACTACCACCGTGAGGTGGTGGCTGCCACCTTGGGCAGCTATGTGCATATGTGTGTGATTGAAAGGATATTTAGGATACTTTTGATAGGTTTGGTCCAAAATCATAACCACTACCATCGTGAGCCACCGTTGACCACCACCGTCCAGGTGGTAGTGGGTGGTGTCTAGCTTATTAAACACTTATTAATCTAAAAGCCTAACCTGGAACCTAGTTGGCTAGTACTTGGGTTGGAAATCCTAATTAGGGTTTAGAAAACCCTAATGTCATGAAACCCTAATTTTGGAGTTGGTTGGTACCCGCATTAAAACTATTAATTAAACTTAAATAATACTTAATAATTCCCCTACAATTAACTTAATGCAATAGTGGGATTTATGGATTAAGTCCTTAAGGGGTTAAGTGTGGAACACTAACCCTAGTTATAAATGTATGTGAAAAACCCTATAATCGGGGAGCACTCTTTGGACAATGATTGGGCACGTATTTGGGTTGTTGAGTGGATTATTATTTCACACGAGAATGACTATTTCAAACTGTAATCAATCATATCCTTAAGTGATTAAGTCCTTAATGGTTATGTGCTCTTACTTAACCCTAATCGTCATTTCATGTGAGGTGGTCACTGTTGCAAGTCACTATGACATGTGATCAGGTATTGACCCAAGTATCTTCCTGTAGGTGATTGGAAGTGAGTTGAAGCTGGTAGAGTTCTTTGTTGCTACAATGGTTATCTGCATGCATATCGAGGTGAGTTTCGCCTCGTTGTACCCATGGGTCGAAGGCACCAATGTCGGCCCACTAGTTTTGATTATCTGGTAGTAGAGGGATGCCTTAGTGATCTATTAGATATGTGTTCTGGTATCAAGTATGATGCTATGTTGTAGTGATATGTTAGATCTGTGTTATGGTATCGACTATGCTGCTATGTTGTAGTGATATGTTAGATCTATCTATCTGGTTATTGGATGGTTATATTAAGTATGTTGCCTTGCTGTAATAATCTATAGGACTGTATGTATATGTTCTTGTTGGTTATCATCTATGGAATGCCCTTAGGGACTGTTTGTGGTCATGTAGGATAGCCTGAGAACTCTTGGTTTAGGCTCTCCTGTATGTTCATTGTTTGGTTGTGGCTCTAGAGTAGGATCATCTGTTCGGGTGGCTATCTCACCTCTGGTTACTTATGGTTACGCATTCTAGGGAAGTTAGCTGGTATCAAGGTTGTATGTTGTGAGAGGACCAGTAGGCGGTAGTGAGTTGTATGATTGTTGTTACCTATATTATGTGTCTACTTGATCCTGATTGTTTATATGTCGACATATTGTGTTTGGTTTGGGTTGAGGTGGTCATGCTTTGTGCGGTAGGCCAAGATACCCGGTGCAGACTGGCTGTAAGCCATAAGCACGGAGACTCGAGAGGAGCGGTTCGAGTTGAGGTAGACAAGTGTAGACTGAATTCCAAAAGACCCAGGGCGTCCCGGATAGACTGCAGGCCTAAGAGGCGTACCAGTCAGGCCGAAGGACCAAAGAACGGTCCAGAAAGGTTGAAGGCCCCGTGAGGCGTTCCAGTCATGCTCAAGATTCTATGAGCGATCCAAATAGTCTGTAGACCGGTGCGACGTTCAAGTCAGGCTGAAGGCTCTATATACATGTCATTTATTATTATGTTTATGTGGTGGTATTTTGGGTGAACTCACTAAGCTTTATGTTTACCCAATTGTTTATTATTTTAGGTATCATTAGTGATTGCGGGAAGGCAAAGGCGGGACTGTACACACTCATCAAAAACTTTGAAGATTTTGCATTTCTTATAATACTCTGACGTTAATAAATGTAATATTAAATAAATGGTTTTCATAAATAATGGATTGATAAATTGGGAATTTTACCTTAATTAAAATGAAAAATTTTGTTGTGAAATTGGGACGTTACAATACTTGATCCTGTATTTTGTATAATTTGCATGCATAAGGCAACCGACAGTGAGAGTGGAAGTTCCTAGCATGAGTTGTAGTATGTGAGTTTGAATGTTCTTCGGTTATTCTATGGATTGGAGTGCTACTACACAAATGTTGCTTGTTTTGTGCTTTGTGGAACTCTTAAGTGATGTGAGTTAGCTATTAAGTGAATATATTAAGTCACATGTGACAAAGGTTGAATAATCTCAGAGTGATGGATTTGACCCTATTGTGCACATCTTGTTTGAGTCTAACCGTTGTAGGGATGAGCCTATTAATCAAAGGATTATCTAAGCTTTGTTGCATGTGATTGTATTCATGAAGGGTGAGGCCAGAAACCTAGGAAAACCTGGGAAGTGCTTCAGTGGGTTTAGTTACGCTGATTAGTGAGTACTTTGTGTATCAATTTAAGAAGGTAACTTAGAGGATTCGGGATCATTCTTGAGGAGAGTATGGATAGGCGAGGAAGGTAGTATTCAACTCGTACTACTGAAAGCACAGGATCCATACTCGAATCGGGGAGAGCTTCGGAGA
Source organism: Lactuca sativa (assembly GCF_002870075.4). NCBI lineage: Eukaryota > Viridiplantae > Streptophyta > Magnoliopsida > Asterales > Asteraceae > Lactuca > Lactuca sativa. Next base: position 231,235,703 of record NC_056624.2, read on the forward strand.
ATCTAGGAAGCATGTGGGATGAAGAGTCTTGGGTATGTTTTGATCATTTGCATATTGTTTTTTAGTATGGTGATGAGCACTCGGGAAGGAGGTTTGGGTTCGGGTTCGGGTTCGGGTTCAGGCTCAGGTGCAAGTACTGTGCCGATTGATGAGAAGATGTTGGATTTCATCTCGTTGGAGATTACCCACGGTATTTTGGAGCAGACTCTTGTGATCTTTGGTACGGTCAACAACGGGATTTTGGAGATTTGGATGAGTGTTTGGGCGAATTCCGTACTGAGTTTATGGCTATTGTTGGAGCTCGCACTTTTTATGTTTGTGAGTTATATGCATGTAGAGCTCCTAAGTTCTTTAGGGGGAAGCACATCATTGCCAGTAGGAGATGGTTAGCAGATATGGCTAACACTTTCAAGACGAGTTTCTGCCTCGAGGGGTTGAAGGTCAAATTTGCCTCTTGTCTTCTGAAGGACGGAGCCCGAGACTGGTGGGAGGAGGTAGACTTCGCTTTGGGAGGCAAAGCCCTGGAGACGATGAATTAGGATGAGTTTGTGACCCGATTTAGAGTCGAGTTTGCACCAGCTATTGAGGTGCAACGGTTGGCGAGGGAGTTTCAGGACCTTCGCCAGACGACTGAGACTATGGAAGTGATCACTGCCAAGTTCTAGGAGAGAGCTTTGTTAATTCTGTAGTATGTTACGGACGAGGAGATGAAGAAGGTAAGGTATCATGACATGTTGAGGGATGACATCAGGGAGTTTGTGCATTTGTCATGGTGTGATACTCTGAATGATATGATTGCTAGAGCCGGAGAGCGTGAGATTGATTTAGAGCACCTCGGGAAGAGGAAGCGAGAACAAATTCAGATTTCATTGGGCCAGGTGAAGAGACCCGGGACTCAGGATTCACGTTTGGGAGACCATCAGATTCGGGACCGTTGTGCCAAGTGTGGGAGGACCCATGAGGGAGGATATCGGGAGACAAGTCGAGGATGTTTCAGTTGTGGTAAGATGGGTCATTTTAGTAGGGATTGCCCTCGTGGATTGTCTCCGATGTGTTTTCACTGCAACCAGGTGGGCTACAAGAAGGTCGATTGTCCGATGTTAAGGGTTGGAGCAGTGAGTGCACCTGATCCAGTTACTTTGAGGATCACTGACGGTTGTGAGGGTAAGGCAGGAGCCTCGGCAGCGAGGAGCCGAGCATTGCAGTGTCAGTCAGGAAAGGCTAGGGTTTCATCAGATGCTATGGCGGGTATGTTATCTTTTGCTTTTTTTATTATTATCAGTATTTATATTGCCTTGGAATTTTGTTTTGGTATGGATAAGTATTATCTTTGGTTTAGTTCTCTATTATTGCTTGAGTTATATCATCAAGAATTGTTATATGTCATTTTGCATGCCAAGAGTCATTAGTTGATCGTATCTCGCTGAGCGGGATTCGGTTTGTTTTGGATCTTTGATGGGGTCAATTCAAGGGAATCATTTGGAAGGTATATGGTCAGATTAGCTGGTTAGTTCTCAAATGAAGTCAGAGTTTAGTCGTGATAGATTTTGTTCGGTTAGGATCAGCAGTCATCTATAGGAGGACCTTTGGGTCCAACCACTACTATTGCTAGTGAAGGAGCGATAGCAAGAAGATGGTGATGGCAGTCGCATGAGTTTGTTGGTCAATGGAAGTGCCAGGGGAATTTTATAAGCGCAAGGGTTGAATATGGTTAGAATTTGGAGATTCTTCTGACGATGGGAAATTGAAGTGAAGATTCGCCAGCTCAGAGCAAGGGTCATAGTCTTTGTCACCAACATAAAGGACTTACGGATTTTGTGATGTATCATGGGAATTGATTGGGGTTATTAGACTTGCTGAGATTTCACAGAGTATTTATCTAGATTTTAAGAGTTATGTGATCATAGATATTGGCTACTATTGGTAAGCTCATGTCGTCGACGGTTTGAGTTATAAAAAGGTAAGATGGATTGGGAATTCATCAAATTTTATGGGTTGGGAGAGCTTCGACGAATCCAAGCAAGGGAGAATCGTTCAGAATTTCGGGAGTTGAATCAATTGTGAAACTAGGGTGAGTCACACACCCATTCGGGATGGAAGAAGACTCAATTGGCCGTATGGATTGAAGTTTTGTAAGTTGGGAGTTCAGGGAACTTCCAACAGCTGGTTGTTGTCGTCTTTGTGATGTATAGCAGGCATGTGGATGGATCCAGGTTGAGGGTTATGTTAGAGCCTCGCTGCATATTCTTGTTTGATGAAGGCTTTGGGGGTTCAAAGCATGACCCGAACACCTGGTTGGGATATAGTTGGATGCGGTTCGACTCAGGTTGATTTTGGCCGGTATGGTAGAGGTGTGGTAAGACCATGGGTGGTGACCATGGCAGAATAGACTTGTCATAAGACCGCGGGGCGGTTGTAGCATCCACTAGGTTGGTAGATAGTATGGAAGTGTTATAAGACTGCGGGGTGGCCATATCATTCACCAAGATATCAGGCAGTTGTGGGAATTGTTGTAAGTCTGCGATGGGATCGTATTATTCGCCAGATTGAGATAGACCATCATTGAGGTGGTCGTTGGTATAAAGGAGGTTCAGTTCGTGCCTTGGGCAAGGCAGGCAGTATTGTCGGAGAGCGTCTCTTTGTAATAGGAGGAGGACCATTGGGGTCCGAGGCGAGATTAGGCCTGTGTATCTCTCGATGGGGTGAGACCCGTGGGCATGGCTCGTTTGTTGGTATAGACTGGGTAAGACTCGTGGGCGAGGCGTGTATGATTATGGCGATGCAGGTGAGACCTGGTAGAGATCGGTTTGGCTCAAAGTATTGGATCATGGTTTTAGTGGGATGATTATGTGGTCAATGAGTGGCATAGAGTGATGCATAGGCTAGGGTAGCCTTATCAGTTGGACTCTCAGGAACCTGGTGGTTGGACCATGTGCGAGACTAGAAGTCTCAGCAGTGGTTTGGTGATTTTTATATCCTAGTTTAGTGAATGGTTGTCGTGAATCAGAAGATTTAGGGGGAAATGCAAGCGCAGTCCTTGGATCTCAGGTTATGAGTTATGTACCGAGTTGGCTTTTAGTTGAGACTCGCGTTGGGAATCCTTAGTGTATATGTGTAAGATCTTTATTTCAACAAGATATGAATTAAGGAATCTGTATGTCAAGGGTATCAGCTAAAGGGTTCAGGGTAAAAAAGGATGTTTTCGGTTCTAATGGTAGAAAAGGCCCTTTTTGATTATGCTTTGGAATGGTTATACCTGTGTGTAGGCATGTAAACTTATGGGGTTTCAGAAATATAGCAGTAGCGTATTGGTTCAGCAGTTAAGGAATTAGTAACTTGTTTAGCGCTAGAAGGTTTAACTCCCAGATTGATTCTTATTGCTCATTATGCTCATGGAATCGTTAACTTCAGGATGATTCTTTTACTCAAAGGATTATCTAATCCTGTTTATCAAGCGAAAAGTTTCCAACAATAGCAAATGGTCGGTGATTCTGTTTACCAGTGGAAACAACAAGGTAATCAGAAGTTGGATGATCAACTTGGAATACAAAATGGAGTTGAATTAGTAGTGGTTCAGTTTGGGCTATCTATCGGGGAGTCAGACAAGTTTTAAGATTTCAGATATCAGGCATAGTAGAAATGGTTATTCTTCAGGAGTTAATTTAAGTTGAGTAAGGATCCGTTCATCATCAGGATTTGGGAGCTCTGCTAAGGCTGGGTCGGTTGCATTTTTGGAAGATTGTTGTATGCCCGAGGTTGCTTACTCGGTCCACATCGGGGTTGTGGTTGGTTTGTTCAAGCTGTCTGGCGTACCTGGGATGGTAAGGAATATTTCGAGGACGAAATCTAATTTAAGTGGGTGAGAGTTGTAACACCCGATTCAAAGTACTTTTCAGTTTAGACCTTTGTTGTGTTAATTTTTGGATCTTTGGTCCAAACGCCAGCCGTTTGGCATAGAATGCTAGGCGTTCAAATGCATAGACCAAACCCTAACTTTTTAGGGTTTCCACCCTATTTAAAGAACATTATGGCCTTAAAACCCTTCACCACTCCAGCCACCATCCTCATTTCGATAACCCTAAGTGTGTAAGAGAGTTTGAAGCATTGGTTCATCTTTTTGGTATCATTTAGTGTTCTTGATAAGAGAAGGAAGGTCTTTGGAGTATTGTGGTTGCTCTCTAGCTTGTGGATCTGGACTCTTGACATCTTGGAGCATCATTTTGTGGTATAAAGTTCTAAACTTGATCATCGTATCTCTAGATCTTGTTTATGTTAGAAGTTTGTGCTTATTAGCCCCATTTTCTTGGTCTTTTGGGTAGGAGCTACATTAGATGAAAGGAGTTGTCTTTTTGGACGTTTTATCATAGATTAAGTGATAAAAGTGTGATCTTGGACCTTCTTTTCACTCCATGCAATTTTTGAGGTGTCTTATGGGTTAAGGAGTTGGAGTTTTAGCTTTTAGGCTCATTGTAACCATGCATGGCCATAAAGTTTGCAACATTATAGCTTTAGACGTTCTATTAGCTATGGATCTGAAGTTTGAACTTGATATCTTAAGCCATTAAGTCATTGGTTTGGAAGTTGGTGAACAGTGAGCAAACGCCAGGCAATCATGTGAACACACATCGTTTGGACGCCAGGTGTCGTAAGGAGGCACGCCAGGCATTCTGTACAGAACCCAATAGGTCAATTTTGGGCCTTGGGCTATTAGGGGTCTTGGGCTTAGTCTAGTTGGGCTTGTATAAAAAGGGAAAAATGGTCTTTTGCCCTTATCTTAATAACGAATGGACTAGACCATGGGTTTGGGTTAAACCTTATTTATTAATTGGGTTTGTTTTGGTTTTGGTTTAGCGTGAGTAGCAGTATTCGTCGCGGATCGAGTGTTGTTTCAGTTATCATCAGTAGAGGTGAGTCTCCTCACTGTACTTGTGGGTGGAAGGCACCAATGTCGGCCAACTAGGATATGTTATGCTAGTTGTATATGTTACTTTTGCATGGTTTGTTGGGATAGGCCCATTAGTATGTTGGGTTGGGCTCATTAGTATGTTGGGCTAGGCCTATTTGTATGTTGGGCTAGACATATGGATTAGGAAGGGATAGGCCTATTGTATGTTATGTAATTGCTAACTGTCTTCATAACTTTTGTATTTGTACGATCAGGCTAGGCCCATTGATTTGGCAGGGCTAGGCCCATTATGGTGGTTTTGGCCCAATATGCAAGCTAGGCCCAACGTGAGGGCTAGGTGGTATGTGGTATCTTGGGGAACTTTCTAAGCTTTGTGTTTATGGTTATGGTTTCAGTTACTTCTAATTCAAAAGGGAAGGGCACGGCGTGATCGCAGCGCATCCACCCAGGTTTTCACATTATGATAATTTTGGGATTATACTCTCATAACTATTTTCTCATAAAGTACCTTTGAATATTTAGAGAAAGGATAATGCATGTTTGACTTAAAGTTAATTAATGTTTGTTTGAATTAAAAATGAAATTTTCACTTCATAATTTTTGGGACGTTATAGTTGGGATACTAGCGATCCTAAAAAATGGTATTAGATCTACAGTCGTAGATCAGATGATGTGGTCGGCATAAGTGGTGTAATTCCCGGTCCAACGAAGTTAATCCTGAAGCCTTGTATCAAAAGTCTTCCTGAGGTTAGGCGAGCATGTCCCGAGAGTATCGGTGGTATGAAAAAAGAATGGATTTGATGAACAATCATTGAAGGGGAGGCCAATAGTGGAATTGGGTTCGACGGGAGGATTGTTGGGATGCTGTAACACCCGTAGATCCGGGCTAGTCAATTTAGAGGCAATAGGGGTCAAAAATGACTTTTCGACAAAAGATTATTTAGAACAAATAATTTGAACCAAGTTGTAGTATATGTCACAAGGTTTCCATACATATAAAGAATGCCGAAATCCGAGTTATAACGAAGAAGTTATGACCCGACGAAGTTTCGCGACAGAACCGGCACGGCACCGGGAAGCGTAAATAGTGAATTTACGATAGAGCGAGATTTAGCCTTAGAGTTATAAACAAAAGTCGTAGAATATGTTAAACTAAGAACATCGATAAAAAGAACGCCCAAATCTGACTTCGTATGAAGAAGTTATGATTTTTCGAAGTTTCGGACTAGCAGTGTACAGCCCGAAATTCGAATATTAGATCGAGCAGTTTTTAGCCGACACGACCTGAACGAGAATTGAAAATCTCGTTAAGAGTAGAGTAACGAGAAAAATATGGGCAAAAACGGACGTCGGATGAAGAAGTTATGAGGATTTAATGGACCAATCATGTCCCGGCCTGTAAAAATATAAAATTTAAAATCGATTCAAAATTTGTCGACGAAGTCTAAACGAAAGTTGTAGAGTACGTTCCCACCTTCGCGTGGATATAAAGAACGTCGAAAACGGAGCTCGTATGTGAAAGTTATGATTTTTAGAAGTTGAGAGTGCAATTTGCGAAGCTGGTGATGACGTGGCACGATCCTAGCCTTCCCTTGCTCCCCACGGTCTCGCATCCGATGACCGACGCGTCACCCTCGCTTTACGCCCCGCGTCCGAGGTGAGTACGCCCTGCGTACCCTCGTGTCTTATCCATCCGAAGAAGGTGCGAGCCAGCTGTGCGAAGCTGGCAATCCTATCCCAGACTACGCCCAACGTAATCCGAGGCCTTGCTGGGTATAAAAGGAGGACGAGGGTTCCGCATTTTCCACACCTTTCTTCACTCTCTCTCTAACTTCTTTCTCTCTCTAAGTGTTCTAAACACTCCTAAACCCTAGGGAACCTCCCTAGCACCCGAGGGAAGCCCTGAGGCTCCCGGAGTCCCGAGAAAAAGTGTCTTTCGGTTTCGAAACGCTGCTCCAAATAAGTTCCGGTTTTCGATAAAATTCGCTGTAAGTGTGCTGCCCTTACGCAATTTTTAATATAGCGTTCAAATAATTATAGGAATGTTATTAGGTCCTTAAAATAATTATTTGGGCTATTATTATGATTTATATTGAGTGTTAATAACGCTTAATAATAGTCAGACTAATTAATTTGTTGCGGTTATCATTAGACTAAACCCTAGTGGTATTGGTACTAGGTTTTATCGAAGGAAAATCGTTTTGAGAGTATCGAAGCGTTGTCCGAGTGCTGAGTCATCACCTTTCAGGTGAGTGCATAGTCCCTTTCATCTTACACATAGATATGAAGTATTTTATATAAACTACGTGCTATGTGTGCATATTATCTGAATACTTGTTGTCTATGCTGGTTGAACGTTTTATACATGTTTTAAATGATTTAAACTGTATACGTATTTTATATATACAAATATGTTGGCTATGAAATGGGTAGATGAATGATGAGAGATATAAGATGATGAGAGTATACATTGGCAGCTATAGACTTAGTGCCTATTGGACAAACACCGGTAGTTATGGATTTAGTACCTGTTAGGAATTGGTAGCTATGGATTTAGTACCTGTTAGGAATTGGTAGCTATGGACTTAGTACTTATTAGATGAACACTGGTAGCTATGGATTTAGTACCCGATGAGTAGACTATAGCAGCTATGGAATTAGTGCTTTACGAACGAACATTGGCAGCTATGGATTTAGTGTCAGTCCTATGACCCTAGAAGTAAGGGACTTTGGAATAAATGAATGCAGGATAGATGACTCTTAGGTTAAATCCTTAAGAGTAAAGAAGATAATGGAGAATGGGTAATTGGGCTGATTGTTTGATTGTATAAACATAATAATTGTATTATTGTGGGTTGAAAACCCTATGTACTCACCAGGTTTCCCAACCTGACCCACTCAGTTTATTTATATCACAGGTGTTGATACGAAGTCACATTACACTGAGAGATTAAAGAGATGTAGATCACTAGTGTAAATAAATGTAAGTTCCGTTGATGCTTATGTTCCTGTATTGACAATGACATCCCAAAAGTTTTAAAATGAATAAAATACGTTTCTTCGAAAATGTTTTGATAACGTATTTATTGTATTTTTCTGGGAACAAATTCCGCAACATTTTTATAAAAAGAAGTACTCTGATTTTATAAAACATAAACGAAATCGGTCTTTTCTGGCCGTGATTTTGGGGATGTCACAGTTGGTATCAGAGCATTAGTTTAAGCGAACTAGGAATATGGATTTATTTCTAGACTTAAACTTAGAATGCTAAGCGATGATTGTGAGGTGTGAGCACTAGCTTATTTAGGGAAAATGCCTAACATGCTTTTATGTGCTAAATATTTTATGATATGAAATATATCAACGGATCTATGGTCTGTTGCCGACCGGATCTGGAAATTTTATGTGTTCAGATTTCTAAACGTTTAATTACGATATTAGAACTGGCATATAATTTTTCGGAGAGATAAGGAGAATTATACGTCGATCGTAAATAAAATCTTCTCTATCTAAATTCTCGTCACTCTACACCGGACATCTAAATTCGATGTATAGATCGACATGATGAACACTCAAAGCGGATTCGGAGATAGTAACCCGCAGCCTAAGCCTCAAGCGATTGAGCGTACACGAAAAGTAGAAGTTGCACCCGAGCCAATCACGATGGAAGGAGTACAGGCAATGGTGCAGATGATGTTGGATCAATAGATGAAAGAAACAAGGTGCTTAATTCAACAAAGTAAGGATGAACTTACTGTGCCAGTACGCCAGGCACCTACTCTTGAGGCAGCCATCAGGGTTAAGATTGGCAAGAAGAGGAAATTTGAGAGATCTTTAAGGTCCAACAGGAAAAGCTTATTTTCACAGTCTAGAGGAGGAAGAGGTGAAGCAAAATGGTGTAACAGGAGATGCCCTAAGGAAGTGACATGCTTCAAATGCGGGAAGATTGGTCATAATGCCCATAAATGCTCAACCAAGGAGGAAGTTTGCCTTAAGTGTAGTGGAGTGGGACACTTCAAGCAAGATTGTCCAATAAGAGCAACAACGCCAAATGTACTGCTAAAGCACTATGAGGGATATGATGAGAAGGTGACTTGCTACAAATGTGGAAGGATAGGGCATTACGCCAGCAAGTGCACGTCTAAGAGTAAGGTGTGCTATGGATGTAACAAAGAAGGACATTTACGTAGGGACTGCCCGAAGAGACATGAAGCAGCTGACAAGGTAATCAAAAGTGAGGATTGATATCCGGAGATCAAGCTATGAATGTAAACATAGTATGGTAGGGGTAGCCTAATAGAGGCACGGTCTAGGGTGAACTTGAACATCTATGTAATAGTTTCAAGAAATAATAAAGCCTTCATTTTGTTATCTGATGTGTTAAACTGTTATGTGATTTTCTTGTATGGTGACTTGGAAAACTGCGAGACAATACTTGGGACAAGTATGAGTAGGTGTGAAAGGTAGTAGATGCATATACGACCAGAAGCACAGGACTCACGCTTGGATCAAGGAAAGTCACAAGGTTACCAAGAAGCTAGTAATTGATTTCGTTTTATTCAAGTATGTCGTTACCATTGTTTCGGTAATGACTAAGAAATTTGTTGTTATTCCGACCCTAGTGGTCATATCGAATCGATTCCGACTACGATAAGTATGTTGCGTGGTTCAGAGAACCAAGTTCGATGTAGCGTCCGACTTAAACCAAACGATTGAAATCAAAGCGATCAATAGAAATATCGTGCTCGTTGTTAAAGAAGTTGGTAGCTAGAAATGCCAAACGTTAAAGTGTGATTATATCACATTAGAACATGAAGGAAGGCATAGTCTGTTTTAGAAGTTAACTCTAAGAGACCTAAGTCTAAGTGTTGCAACATACGATGATAGGTCATTAGAATATGACACATCGATCCATAGTAGTAATAAAAGAAATCATCTCAAGTTCGTATCCAGTAAGGATTGAGATTGTGACTTGAAGGTCATAATCGGGAGTCTAGCCTGAGGTAGAGAGCAGGTGCACGATCGAGTACTCTTACAGCCAATGAGTTTAAGAGATAGACTTGAAGGAATGTAGAAGTTATAATTATTACCTAGGATGAAGAGATGACGTATGGAGTCATTATACGACCCTGTTTCGTTGATGACTTCGGGACGTAATCATCCTAAGGGGGAGATAATTGTAACGCCCGTAGATCCGGGCTAGTCAATTTAGAGGCAATAGAAGTTATAATTATTGGCAGCTATAGACTTAGTGCCTATTGGACAAACACCGGTAGCTATGGATTTAGTACCTGTTAGGAATTGGTAGCTATGGATTTAGTACCTGTTAGGAATTGGTAGCTATGGACTTAGTACCTATTAGATGAACACTGGTAGCTATGGATTTAGTACCCGATGAGTAGACTATAGCAGCTATGGAATTAGTGCTTTACGAACGAACATTGGCAGCTATGGATTTAGTGTCAGTCCTATGACCCTAGAAGTAAGGGACTTTGGAATAAATGAATGCAGGATAAATGACTCTTAGGTTAAATCCTTAAGAGTAAAGAAGATAATGGGGAATGGGTAATTGGGCTGATTGTTTGATTGTATAAACATAATAATTATATTATTGTGGGTTGAAAACCCTATGTACTCACCAGGTTTCCCAACCTGACCCACTCAGTTTATTTATATCACAGGTGTTGATACGAAGTCACATTACATTGAGAGATTAAAGAGATGTAGATCACTAGTGTAAATAAATGTAAGTTTCGTTTATGCTTATGTTCCTGTATTGACAATGACATCCCAAAAGTTTTAAAATGAATAAAATACGTTTCTTCGAAAATGTTTTGATAACGTATTTATCGTATTTTTCTGGGAACAAATTCCGCAACATTTTTATAAAAAGAAGTACTCTGATTTTATAAAGCATAAACGAAATCGGTCTTTTCTGGCCGTGATTTTGGGGATGTCACAGATGCAAACCCAATCCTACATCGGTAAAAAGAGAAAGTATATGCTAGCATACAAGGAAATGGATAATCCCTTCTATCACCGATTGGTTTTAGAAAATGAAACCTCGTTGTTAATCTATGTTGAGCATGATTGGGTCAGTAGAGATCCTAACAGTTACTTTTGAATCGATATAGTACTCATAATTTATTAAGTTATGGTTGTTTGATTCGGTTTTGGTAACACCCAATGGTTTTGTTTTGAAAACCCATGTTTTATGTTTAATCTGATATTTGTGATCTGCTTTGAGAACTTATGTTGTTTAAACCATAGCGTGAAAATAAAATAAATTTGAGGTGTTACATAAGCGCCTTTCATCAATAGAGGAGTTAGGGATCAAATTGTAGGAGTCAAGGACTCCATAAACGTTAACGATAACATATAATGGGGAATCAAAGGAGGATTCAACTGCATCAAAGAGGGTTTTTACTTGAATCGGAATTGATACGTCAGATTGATTGGAAACAATCTGTGGTGATTCTGATTCAGATTAAAATTTAGAATTAATTTTCGTAACAACTAAATCTGCTTTAGAGGAATTTGAGCTGTAATTGACGACGAGCTTTACGCTAAGGGATGATAGGTAGAGGGATATGACTTTGTCGATACCGCGAGAGCCGTCGGTGACAATTGCAACCCGACTCTACTATTGGAGGGGATGAGATTGGGTGGTTTCCGGTGGTGATTTTGCTAGCCACGGATGTGCTTGAAGTGGGATGAGGGTGTTATTTATTTCATTTTTTAAATAATTTTATTTCAAGAAATAAATAATATAAATTAAAATGGTATAAAAGTATTTTTATATGGATAAAAGACCAACCACGACAGATATTGAAACCAATTGGTCACTTCAATGAAACCGGAAAAAATTAAAGACCAAATTAACTTGATATTCTAGAAAACCATATGTACCATTTATGTATATTTGTTTATTTCTAACTTGCATACCCTTTTAAAAAGGGTGTTTGGGATTCTTTTCAAAAGTGACTTAAGTCTAAAAAAAAATGTTTGAGTATTGCATAATCGTTTTTCAAAGTGACTTTTTTACATGTTTTAAAATGGATGTTTCAAAAAATTAAAACATCTTGCTTTTTGAAGTGTTTATTTTTTAACTTAAAATTACAATACTTTTCTTAATGAACTTCATCACTCACTTTTTATTCTTTTTTCCATTTCCATGTTGTTTTAGTCATTTTTCAATTATATAACTTTTTGTCACCACAAAAACTAATTTAAACAATTTTTACTTTTTCTTTGGAAAAACTGCAATAAAGTCCCTACATATTGGTCTTATAATCAATTTAGTCCTTATATATTTTTTTTATTCAATTAAGTCTCAAATACCGGTAATCGTATTCAATTTAACCATTTGACCCGGTCAACAGGTCATCCAACTTTCAAAATTTACATTTTTGGCCCAAATTTCAAAATCTATTAAGAATTTGGTCCAAAATTTACGCTTTTGGCCCAGATTTTAAATTTTTTTATAAATTTGGTCCAAAATTTACCCTTTTTGCCCAAATTTTAAAATTTTATTATGAATTCATCCTAACTTTAGTTTTTTTTTTACAACTTTTTTTCTCAAAAATTTGTTTCTAATAAGTTTTTTCTTTATAAACTCATATTTATCCAAAAAAAAAACATATTTTCACATAAAAATCTTATTTTTTCTATATAAAAACTTTTTTTAAAAGGTTTTTTGTATATAAAATATCTAGTTATAAAAATAGGTTTGGACTATTTGTGTGATATCTCTTAAAAAATCAATTAAGAAACTAAAAGTAACCCTAAATTATAAAAACAGGTTTGGATTATTTGTTCTTTAATCACATTTATATGAAAGTTTAAACTAGTTACATTATATATGAAAGTTTAAAATATATATATAATATAATAATATTATATTTTATTCGTAAGAATTTTTTTAAGAAAAAAGTTAAAATCATATCTTTGATATATTTTTTTATAACTTTTTAATAAATATATTATCTAAATAAAACATATTCATTCATGGCATGTGTCCGATCTAGGTTGTGATTTTTTATTGCCAATCAACCTATTCTTATTTGGATTATTTATAAACTTGTATTTCCTTTATTATTTAATGTCTGTTATATGAAATATCGGTTGCAATTTATTATCGATAAACATGTTTTTAGGGGAGTAAGAAATGACCAAAAATACAATAGCAACATAAATATATAAAATATTATAACTATCAATAACACAATAGAATACTTTAACTAAAGTTCAAAAGAATTTACACATGAGTTTGGTTAAAAAAATTCCTTGTGAAGCTCAACTCAAGCATTTTTCAGGTCTTTGAGTAATTTTTTTTAACCAAACTCATATGTAAATTCTTTAGAACTTTAGCTAAAGTATTCTATTGTGTTATTGATAGTTATAATATTTAATATATTTATGTTGCTATGGTATTTTTGTTCATTTCTCACTCCCCTAAAAACATGTTTATCGATAATAAATTGCAACAGGTATTCCATATAACAGACATTAAAAAATAAAGGAAATACAAGATTATAAATAATCCAAGTAAGAAAAGGTTGATTGGCTATAAAAAATCACAACCTAGATCGGACACGTGCCATGAATGGATATGTTTTTTAGATAATATATTTATTAAAAAGTTATAAAAAAATATATCAAAGATATAAAAAAATATATCAAAGATATGATTTTAACTTTTTTCATAAAAAAATTCTTACGAATAAAATATAATATTATATATATATATATATATATATATATATATATATATATATATATATATATATATATATTTTAAACTTTCATATATAATGGAACTAGTTTAAACTTTCATATAAATGTGATTAAAGAACAAATAATCCAAACATGTTTTTATAATTTAGGGTTACTTTTAGTTTCTTAATTGATTTTTTAAGAGATATCACACAAATAGTCCAAACCTATTTTTATAACTAGATATTTTATATACAAAAAAACCTTTTAAAAAAAGTTTTTATATAGAAAAAATAAGATTTTTATGTGAAAATATGTTTTTTTTGTATAAATATGAGTTTATAAAGAAAAAAACATATTAGAAACTAATTTTTGAGAAAAAAAAGTTGTAAAAAAACTAAAGTTATGATGAATTCATAATAAAATTCTAAAATTTGGGCAAAAAGGGTAAATTTTGGACCAAATTTGTAAAAAAATTTAAAATCTGGGCCAAAAGTGTAAATTTTAGACGAACTTTGTGATAAATTTTGAAATCTGGGCCAAAAATGTAAATTTTGAAAGTTGGATGATCTGTTGACCGAGTCAAAGGGTTAAATTGTGTAACACCGTAAATTTCAAGACAAAATTTTCATTTAAAATAATGATTTTAAACTTAGAACACTCGTTTAAAATCTCATAAATAATTGAATTACAGAACATAGCTTCATTTTCACTTGCATAGAAAACCAGGATCCTCCAAAATATGACTCTTTCTCTGGTGTGTACAATCAAGCCGGTGCCGTCCCGTGATACTGAAAGAAACCTGAAAACAACATAACACCAAAACACTGTAAGCACGAAGCTTAGTGAGTTCCCCAAAATACCACACATATAACACATATAAGCCACTCGAGGCTATAACTCTATGGGTCTGTGCACCCAACTCTGTGAACCCTCAGGTTCTAACTCTAGGAACCCTTCGGTTCCGACTCTGCAAACAGGCACAGCATAAATCACATAGAAATAATGCAGTACAACACATATCATACATAGCATACAAATACTATGTCACATAACTCTGGTTACATACTCAAGGTAAAGTATAGTGAGAAGACTCACCTCGCGTGTCTCGATATCTCACAACCCTGGGAATCCCTCGTGCTCGATTCTCCGAGCTCTAATCCTCCTATAACATCATATGTCCCTAGTTAACACTTTATATCTCTAATGTTGACTATCCCTAAGAAGTCAACACAGGTCCACTCTGGTCAACGGTCAACGGTCAACTTTGACCGGACTCGGCGAGTCTAAACGTTCTCACCAATTCTCTAAGATTCCCTTTCTACACGTCGAGTATCCCCCTTGACTCGACGAGTTCCTCCTGGAAGAATCGCGGGGCCACCCCGACTCAACTCGCCGAGTCTGAAGAACAACTCGGCGAGTCCCAGTTAATCTTCAAGCTACTCGCCGAGTCTGTTCATCGGACTCGGCGAGTCCATGCCATGCAACCGCTCAAACTGCTTCCTAAGGTCAGATCTGCTCCGACAATTCATAGGTCTGGCCTTCCTAGACTGGTTCATCACGTAAAGTCCTCATTTCGGTGCTCATAATACACCCCATGACTCATAATTTACATTTTGACCTAAGGCATAAGGATTCCAATCCAAAACCTCCATTGATTCCCGAAAAGCTCAGGCATGGGACATTCTGGACTTCCAAGGGTCCCAATATAGGGTTCCAATCGCTTGGGGGACTAAGGAAACACTCAATCTAGCCACAAAAGGGTTCAATAAACCCTAAATCCATATGCACAACAACATAGAAGGGAACAACCCGAAATATTACCTGAATAACGTTGCTCTGTGTCCCCAACCCTCAGAATATGGCTTCTCCTGTTGTTCCCTTGACCAAGCCTCCTCCTCCTTGCAAAATAATACTTCCAAGATCAATAATGGTCTTCTACCTTGCTCCAGATGCTCGCAATCGAATTAGGGTCTCTCTCAAAGGACTAGGGTGAACAATGACGGCCATAAGGCCCCTGACATATGTCCCAAACCTGGACGGTTAGGGTTTCGCTAAACAGCGCGGACTCGCCGAGTCCATATCCGGACTCGTCGAGTCCAGTCGCGAACCCGCGACCTGATCCGCGATCCTACTCGGCGAGTCTGAGCTCCAACTCGCCGAGTCCCCTCTTAAAACACCCAAAATCATAATTATAGCAATATCTATAATTCCGGGCTGTTACAACTCTCCCCCACTAGGACTAGACTTCGCCCTCGAAGTCTCACTCTGAAAATAGCTCCGGATGCTGCTCCCACATCTCACGCTCCGGCTCCCAGGTCATTTCCGATCCCTTCCGGTGCTACCACTGAACTAACACTAGAGGTATCTCCTTATTCCTCAGAACCTTGATCTTCCGATCTCTGATAGCCACTGGTCTCTTGGCATAATTCAGGCTCGCATCCACCTGAATGTCCTCCAATGGAACTATTGCCGTCTTGTCGGCTATACACTTTCTCAATTGCGACACATGAAAAGTGTCGTGGATCTGTCTCAATTCCATTGGCAACTCCAAACGGTAGGCCACCCGTCCTACCCTCGCAATCTCACGAAAAGGCCCAATATACCGGGGCCCCAACTTGCCCCTCTTCCTGAATCGAATCACTCCTTTCCAAGGAGAGACCTTCAGGAGTACGAAGTCGCCGACCTGAAACTCAAGCTCGGACCGGCGTCTGTCTGCATAACTTTTCTGTCGGCTCTAGGCGGTCAATAACCTCTGTCTAACTTGCTGAATCTGCTCTGTCGACTGAAGCACGATCTCTGTACTGTCCATCACTCTCTGTAACCGAGAATTACCCAAGATGCAACTCTGCTCTAAATCTCAACGATCACTCGACCCATAAGGGTTAGGAAACCATGAACCACCGGATCCCCGATCCAAAGCCCACTTTATCCATTCCGGAACGACCGAGAGGCCCATTCTCACTCTCAGAGCAACTCTCACGAGTTCTCCTCTTGCAATCACATACACATGCTGAACTAGCCCCAACACCCACGGGTTGGAAGACCCAATACACTGATGATATCCTCAAACATCCCCTCCCCAGGATGAACCACTGATACATACCCAATACCCTGATCAGAATCACACTGAGAGTCCAGGATTCTCTCCCTGGATCCCTTCCGAGCCTCCTGGCTCTACACCCGCGGAATCCCTTCCGCGTCCTCAGCAGACATCTCATCATGATGTCATTCCATACTACTGTAACAGACACAGCGTTCAACCCTCATACTCTAAATCATCCATTCGCACTACTACCTTCACTTCCGTGAACTAACACTTCCCCCCCCCCCTTGGGGTTACATACCTTTCTCTTCCCTTACCTAGGGAAATCCACTTGACAACCTTGCCACTACTCCATGTATCGCACATGCTCTGGATCTGCTCGCAAGGACTCTCGGGTCCATGCGTTGCCTTTCCTCAGCAAATGAGGGTCCGACACCACCTCCTATACAACAGCTCAAAAGGGCGGCATACCAATGCACTAATGATGGCTGTCGATGTAGGACGACTCAACCAGGGATAATTACGTGCCGCAGCTTCCTCCGAAATCTAATACACATGCCCGAAGCATGACTTCGAGCGTCTGAATCGTTCACTCTCTCTAAAGTGTCCTCAGACATCAACATGATAAGCTCTAGCTCATTTCTCATATCCCTCTTCGAGACTGAGCACCAGGTCAGCTTTTGGCTCCACAGCTGAGCCCCCAAAGGTCACCCATATCATGATCCAAATATCCCACTAACCTCCTCCCCGTGACCACTATCCCGGCCCAGTGACATGCAAGTCACGAAATCCTCTTTTCCTCATGCGAGAAAAATACAATCCAACCGAGGATCGTCTTAACTCTGATCTCTGGTTTCTGCTGCGCATATTCCTTGCGTATCTCACCGCATCTCCCGACAGAGACGGAGACCCCAGTCACGCCCCCGGTTCAACATTCATGCTCCAAAAACTCAATACTAGGGCTACTCAGGCCCAAAACTCTTCCACATAATACACTGTTCGGAAAACATTCCATCATCACATGCTCTTGCCATCTAGTGAGTACTACGGCTCCCCGCAATATCACAACACCCTCTGACTAGTGAGTACTACGGCTCCCCGCAGTATCGCAACTCCCTCTGACTAATGAGTACTACGGCTCCCTGCAGTATCACAACACCCTCTGACTAATGAGTACTACGGCTCCCCGCAGAACATCACAAGAACCTGCCACAACCACTGATCTCCTGCCCCAAGCATCATATAGACACAATAATATGTTTCCTCTGAACCCCAAAATTAGATCTGCATTTTCCAAATTACAATCTCGGTGTATCCAATTTCTCAATTGGAATACGAGAAAACGCTAACGCTACCAAATACGCTGATAATTCTCCGTACCCATTTTCCACCGCTCAAAATCCAGACAAGGATACACATACCGACCCGGGAGTTGGTTGCCTAATCATTCTCTATCCACTTGCAACAACACCAAACACTTGTCATGGAGGCATTCATCCTTCTCATCAAGTACTTCCCGCATTAACTCACTCTGACCCCTTTCCTCGATCACCGACATCTCTGGTCTCATGATTTCTTACAGCATATCTCTATACTCCACTTATAACTACTCTTGACAAATCTCTGCTTTCTTACATACTGTACCCGGTTCTCCCCCACTTAGGGTTCGAACCATCACCAATTAGCACACAACCAACCCACAACTATTTTTCACCAGCGAAATCGCACCTGCCCCAGGAAAGTGCTACACGACGCCCGATAATTCCCCCTTAAGGAAATCAATCAACCCCCTATACTCTGAACCTCTGATGAACTCCTCAAGAACTTCTCATCACGACTGCCTTTAGTCATTCCAAATCTCATACCAATCTAGCACTAAGCATCTCAACTGCTCAATAACATCCCTGGCTCATAGACTGAACCGCAAAATCATCGTACCTCTCACCTCAACTCATCAACCAATGCTCCAACCCGGAATTATCCCAAGGACAGGGACCCACTCCCAACATAGATGAAAACTCTCTGCACTGCAAAACTCGACTGAACTCCCCACTGATACCACTACAACACATCCTACTATTCTCAAATTGGTGTGGTGTGGTCCTCGACTACCTCAGTCCCAACTGACTGTCTGCTCACAATAAGTCACTGCCTCGCGGCACACATGCTACCTGATACTCTGGGAGAAATCATCACCGATAACGACCTGCAGGGTGTACCCCCAAACCCAAAACTAAAACATCAGGCCCCTCGTGTCTTGCACACGAACATAAATAGCACCACCCACATAGAAGGTGACATTTCCTCTATCGACTGATTGCTCAACTCAGACCGAAATTCTCCTCTCCCTCTAACTCCTTACCAAAATACTCTGATAGGCACTCGCCTTCCCTCTCGAGGGACGCCTCTCCAAACTCAATCATGGTCTACAAGCCTAAAACCCATAGCGTCCAATCTCTACCTCATCAATCATGACCGGATAACAAGATAATCACAAGCATCATTCACTACGAACCATGGTACTCATCCCATGACATCCCTTCTCAATCTGCTCCGGTGTATGGTACCCGAACCATAGCATCACTCCTCAATCTGCTCCGATGTCTGGTACTCAACCATAACATCACTCCTCAATCTGCTCCGATGTATGGTACTCAACCATAACATCACTCCTCAATCTGTTCCGATGTATGGTACTCGAACCATAACATCACTCCTCAATCCGCTCCTTAGGACCTTCAGAATACTCCCTGTATCAAGTATGGGTCCTCTGCTTTCAGTAGTACGGGCCCATACTACCTGCCACATCTACCCATATTTTCCACACGGACCATCCTAGAGCTCCTAAGTAGTTGCTTGACCTGCTCTTTCACCAATCCCATCGTGCGTGCTCGCTCCCCAGCGAAATCCTCTACTCTACCAGCGCACTCATCTAGCTAGGTTTACTCCATAGGCTCTTCCGTTGTCCTCCCACTTCTTTGTTATCAGCTGCTAAAGAGCTCCTAATGATGCCAGCCATCTACCTCCTGAATATCGTCATACTCACTTGGTAGCTGACTCCCATCATCGAGAGTTCCACAAAGCACAAAGCAAGCAGCATTCGAGCATCGAAGAATACATAGGACTCCCTCTCTGTGATAACTCTTCCTTCTCGGCTCATCCTCGGAAGCACCACCGAACTCTGTAACTCTACTCCTCATGGGTTCTAACTGGATACTCTCACTCATCACATACTCAAAAGCATAACACATATAACAACAAGTCCTAGGCTAAGGCATCACAAATCAGGCCACTCTAGTCCTAAGATATGAAATACCTAGCCTGTCTCTAGCATGCAATAATATCTCATAAAGTGCATCATAAATATCTCATAACACAAAAGTAAGGGTATTTTGGGATATCACCGTTCAGGCTCTGGCTGATTGTACACACTGCTCTTTCTTACTTTCTCTTTGAACCCTTATTCACCTTTAGAAAACTATTTATTTGAAAACTTTTCTTACTTCCTCAGTTTGAGTCCAGATTTACCCGAAGGCGCATCCGAATCCGTCAAACCAAGGCTCTGATACCAAATTGTAACACCATAAATTTCAAGACAAAAAGGGTAAATTTTGGACCAAATTTGTAAAAAATTTTAAAATCTGGGCCAAAAGTGTAAATTTAGACGAACTTTGTGATAAATTTTGAAATCTGGGCCAAAAATGTAATTTTTGAAAGTTGGATGATCTGTTGACCGAGTCAAAGGGTTAAATTGTGTAACACCATAAATTTCAAGACAAAATTTTCATTTAAAATAATGATTTTAAACTTAGAACACTCGTTTAAAATCTCATAAATAATTGAATTATAGAACATAGCTTCATTTTCACTTGCATAGAAAACCAGGATCCTCCAAAATATGACTCTTTCTCTGGTGTGTACAATCAAGCCGGTGCCGTCCCGTGATACTGAAAGAAACCTGAAAACAACATAACACCAAAACACTGTAAGCACGAAGCTTAGTGAGTTCCCCAAAATACCACACATATAACACATATAAGCCACTCGAGGCTATAACTCTATGGGTCCGTGCACCCAACTCTGTGAACCCTCAGGTTCTAACTCTAGGAACCCTTCGGTTCCGACTCTGCAAACAGGCACAGCATAAATCACATAGAAATAATGCAGTACAACACATATCATACATAGCATACAAATACTCTGTCACATAACTCTGGTTACATACTCAAGGTAAAGTATAGTGAGAAGACTCACCTCGCGTGTCTCGATATCTCACAACCCTGGGAATCCCTCGTGCCCGATTCTCCGAGCTCTAATCCTCCTATAACATCATATGTCCCTAGTTAACACTTTATATCTCTAATGTTGACTATCCCTAAGAAGTCAACACAGGTCCACTCTGGTCAACGGTCAACGGTCAACTTTGACCGGACTCGGCGAGCGCTAGGGCGACTCGGCGAGTCTAAACGTTCTCACCAATTCTCTAAGATTCCCTTTCTACACGTCGAGTATCCCCCTTGACTCGACGAGTTCCTCCTGGAAGAATCGCGGGGCTACCCCGACTCAACTCGCCGAGTCTGAAGAACAACTCGGCGAGTCCCAGTTAATCTTCAAGCTACTCGCCGAGTCTGTTCATCGGACTCGGCGAGTCCATGCCATGCAACCGCTCAAACTGCTTCCTAAGGTCAGATCTGCTCCGACAATTCATAGGTCTGGCCTTCCTAGACTGGTTCATTACGTAAAGTCCTCATTTCGGTGCTCATAATACACCCCATGACTCATAATTTACATTTTGACCTAAGGCATAAGGATTCCAATCCAAAACCTCCATTGATTCCCGAAAAGCTCAGGCATGGGACATTCTGGACTTCCAAGGGTCCCAATATAGGGTTCCAATCGCTTGGGGGACTAAGGAAACACTCAATCTAGCCACAAAAGGGTTCACTAAACCCTAAATCCATATGCACAACAACATAGAAGGGAACAACCCGAAATATTACCTGAATAACGTTGCTCTGTGTCCCCAACCCTCAGAATATGGCTTCTCCTGTTGTTCCCTTGACCAAGCCTCCTCCTCCTTGCAAAATAATACTTCCAAGATCAATAATGGTCTTCTACCTTGCTCTAGATGCTCGCAATCGAATTAGGGTTTCTCTCAAAGGACTAGGGTGAACAATGACGGCCATAAGGCCCCTGATATATGTCCCAAACCTGGACGGTTAGGGTTTCGCTAAACAGCGCGGACTCGCCGAGTCCAGTCGCGAACCCGCGACCTGATCCGCGATCCTACTCGGCGAGTCTGAGCTCCAACTCGCCGAGTCCCCTCTTAAAACACCCAAAATCATAATTATAGCAATATCTGGAATTCCGGGCTGTTACAAATTGAATACGATTACCGGTATTTGGGACTTAATTGAATAAAATATATATATATATATATATATATATATATATATATATATATATATATATATATATATATATATATATATATATATATATATATATATATATATATATATATATATATATATATATATATATATATAAGGACTAAATCGATTATAAGACCAATATGTAAGGACTTTATTGCAGTTTTCCCTTTTTTTTGTCATCATCATAAACACTTTTGTTCAAAAATACTTTTAAAGTTCAAAAAACAATACCTAACACCCCTAAATTTTGCTGCAAAACCTAGTTTATCCTAGAACTTATTAAAGATCCCAACCTACAAAGCTTTGGTAAGGATGTCGGCAAGTCTTGCAGACAACTACACCACTTTCTCCTAATATATGCACTACTTCACGTATAAAATGATACTTTATTCGAATGTGCTTGCTCCTCCAAAAGAGTGGGTTCTTGGTTGAGCTAGACCGGATTTGTTTTTTAAGGGCCACCACAAACAAATTAGAATCTATTTATATCTACCCTAATAAATGAAAATGACTTTGCCACATGTCATTCTCTCATAAAATTAGCCACATGTCATTTTGTCATAATTTGAGATATATTTATTTTCCACTTGTCATTACTTTAATTTTTATTTTCAATATATCATTAATTTAGTTTCCATAAATTAAACCTACCATAATGACTATTAATTTCAAATTTTAAATTTTAAATTTTAAATTTCAAATTCAATTTCAAATAAATTTACAGTTTATACCTTTATGTTTAACATTTTGTTATCATTAACCCGTTTAGTACACTAAACACATAATTTTACTTTATTTATTTTTTGCATGTTTTTTTTTCTCATAATTTTTACTTATTTCAATTTCAAATTCAAATAAAATTTCTATTTAATCGTTCGTACTTAACATTTTATTTTAATCAACCCGTATAATATACGGGTCTCACAACTAGTTTGTAATAATATGAACATTTCCGCAATATACTTGGCAATTATTTATTTATTTATTGTATAAAAAACAATTTCGCAGCAAAATACGATATGACCCTATTACGAAATTAATGGTCATTCTCTGTAAAAGAAATTAAAAGAATGACAACCCTTTGTTAAAAGGAAATCCTCATTTTGACCATTTTTATAATCTACTATAATAAATGAAGGTTTTTTGTCACATGTCCTCTTCTCATTTATTTGGACACATGACATTTTTTAGAATTTTTAAATTTTCTATTTTCCACTTGTCATTTTATTAAATTAAAATTCTACATTTAATATGTAAGGTAATATATATGTAAGGTATTTATTAGAAATGATTTATATATGTAATATATATTCAATACATTAATGCCTCATTAATTGTAATAATTCAAAAAATTTCTCATTTTTTATATAAATTCAAACTTTTCAAATTGTTAAAATTTCATATTTAATTTTTTTTTAAATAAACCCATGTATTCCATGTAATACATGGGTCTCACACTTAGTTTTCTAAAAAACAACCATGTTTCGAAAATTTATGACAAAGTAACATCTTTCGCCAAAAAAGTTTGCATGAGGAAGACAAAGAGTAAAAAACATCTTTCTTTACTTGTCAAGCGGTGCAATTAAAAAAGAAAGCAATTTGTTACTCTCTTTTTAGGGGGTGTTTGGCAAAGCTTAAAAATAAGTTTTTTGACTTATTTCCGGTTTGATACCGGTATAAGTCAAAAAAATGTTTGGGTAAAAAACAATTTATAGTTGTTGGTAACCTCTAATAAGTCAAAAGGTAATAAGTTACATACTTCTTACCTATTAAAAACTCCTTATTTCACCAAATAAGTTATATGTCAAAAAGTCATAAGTCTTTTTTAAATAAGCTTTGTCAAACACCCTCTTATTCAACTTGATAAGTTTTCCAAAAAAAAAAATACAATTTTGCAAAATATGGTTGATGCGTCTTGGTTTCCCAGAGATGCTCTTCAAGGGTTCTGATTACTTCGACGAACTTGCAAGGTCACAACAACAATGTCACAACAGGGTGAAACCGTCAGCCGTTCTTCAGGAAGGGATCCCAGGAAAACGCTCCGACGGTCAAGTCAGTAGATAGATTTGGATAGTTTGAGGTGAGTTGAGCGAAAAACGGCTTACCCTTCCGGGCACTGGAGGAGGCCTTATATACTGACAATCTGTACGAGACAAGGGTATCAGACTCGACTCGACAGGAACGGGCACGCTGATTAGGCAATCATGCTCCTCGCTAGCTAACGATTGGTTCAGTAGTAATGCGCATGCACTGGTAATGCATTGAGCGTCCCATTTGTCGTCTGGAGCTGTTATACTTTGTCGCGGAGTAGAAGGCACCCCTCGCCGAGCCTTCTCTGCGGGCGCCTTGTGCTTGGAGGGCATGGGCAGGGTTCCGCCAGGCTAGCTATACCATGTGTAGTTCTAGCTATACCATGTGTAGTTCTGCCTTGGGGAGTTCTTGGTGCGTCTGAGTGTGACTTTTGGCCTGTGCTGGAGGGTACGTCATCAATGATGTCATTAATAGTGGGGACAACTGAAAAAACAATTTGTGAATTAGGGATGTTTTTCGAACGATAAATGTTGATTTTGTAAAAATTTCAAAATATATAGTTATTTTGTACTATGACATTCTCTTATTTGAATTTTTTTTTGGTGATTAGCTCTATATAATGTTATTTAACCAAAATGAATTATTATAAAAGAAATAGTATTAAAACGTGTGTCATGTGTAAATGGTAGGCGCCTATTGTAGTCTGTAAAGTACATTTTGAAAAGAAAATTTATGTTTTTACGCGGCAACATATGGTGGATGATTTGTGCAAAAGCAAAATTTGAGCTTTATACATCGCATGTATATATTATATGGAAAAGGTCTGTGCCTATATTTATAGGTGTTGGCCTCGCTTTTAAATAAACAGGCAAAATCATGGAAAAGATATTACGGGTTGGTAGGTGGTTCTTTCTCTGCTTGTTTACTTTTGCAACCACACATCTATGTTGTTCCGGTTGCTTTGATCACGAGAGGCGAGCTCTTCTCCGATTCAAACACAGCCTTGCATCGGACCCTTCTGGCCTACTCTCATCTTGGAACGGAAACAACAAGTGTTGTGAATGGCATGGTGTGGGCTGTGATAACGCAACCGGACATGTTACTAGGCTTCATCTCAGAAACGATCATTATGATTCTATACCGGGGTTAGAGGGAAACAAGTTGGATTCATCTTTGGCCGAGTTGACTCAATTGAGTTACATGGACTTGAGTATGAATTATTTTCGTGGCAGCCCGATTCCTGAGTTCATCGGATCGATGACACAACTCAAAATTCTGGATCTTTCTCTTGCAGGCTTTTCTGGCGTCGTTCCTCATGGAATTGGAAATCTGTCAAGATTGCACGTACTTGACCTTCGTGGCATGGAACTTGTTGTTGATGATTTCACATGGTTTTCAAGTCTTTTGTCACTCGAATATCTTGATCTAAGTGGATCGAGCGTCGGTGACAAGGCATTGTTGTATATGATCCCTTCTTTACGATCGTTAAGCTTGTCGGGATGCGGGCTTTCCAATTCTCATTTCCGCCGCACCCATCTTCATCCGAATTTTACACTCTCCACCATTCATACGTTGGATCTTAGAGGGAATTCGTTGCAAGGCGACTCCCGTCTTTTCTTACAAAACTTGACCTCTTTACAAGTTCTTGACCTTTCAACCAACCAACTCAACTCTTCAATTCCTTTCATGTCCAACATCGTCCGACTCCATCTCTCGGAAAATAAATTTCCACATATTCAAGAAGTCTGGAGACTCTGTCAGTTAAAATGTGGTTAAAATGTTTGGATCTTTCATCCAATGATATGGAAGGGGAACTCACAGGGCCGTCAAGTAATGTTTCCGGATGCACTCAATTTGCTCTGGAGACGCTGTTTCTAAGCGACAACAAGTTTGGTGTTGAAATCCCGAAATCACTAGAAAAGCTAACGGCCTTGACAGAATTGGGTCTTGATAAAAACAAGTTGAGCGGAAATATCCCGGAAGCTCTCGGAAATATAACACGTTTGCTGTTTTTAGATCTATCGGAAAACCAACTAAGGGGGTGTTTGGGGCATCTTTTCAGAGGGCAAAAGAACTTTTGGAAAAAGTTCCAAAAAGCCAGGTTTCCTGACTTTTCCAAAAAGTCAGTTTTCCTTTTTTAAAAAATCCAAAAGGAGCTTTTAAGGAGCTTTCTCCAAACATCTTTTCTCGGTGATCTTTTTCCAAAAGTCCTTTTACCCTCTCAAAAGATATCCCAATCACCCCCTAACAGGTGCGATTCCTACGTCTTTGGATAACCTGAGGACGTTATACACGCTAGATTTATCTCATAACATGTTAAACGGAACAGTTCCATTATCCCTGGGATGAATGTCGAATCTAAATACCTTGAATCTCCAAAACAATCTGTTGTCTGCGATTCCAATATCGCTAGGAAACCTCTCACGACTCCAGTCCCTTGATTTATCTTCAAACATCTTGAAAGGCCCACTTCCACATACCATTGGACAACTTTCTCAACTTGAGGCTCTCAATGTGTCCCACAACAATTTGTCTGGTGTAGTCACTGAAGCACATTTCACAAACACATCATTGTTAAAACAATTGGATGCAACCTCAAACCACAGGTTGAGCTTCAAGTTTTCTCCCGATTGGAAACCTCATTTCCAGTTAGCAGCCATTCTACTTGGATCTTGCACAATCCAATCAGAATTTCCGCAATGGATTCGAACACAAAGGAGTCTTTATACACTGGATCTATCAAATGCTAGCATCTTCGGACCTCTTCCAGGTTGGCTTCGCGAGCTCCCTATCAACAATTCAATTGATCTCTCCCACAACTATCTCGAGGGTCCATTGACAAATCTTCCACTTTCAAGGATTTCAGATTTCCCTAGAGTGCTTCTAATGAACAACCTCTTCAACGGGTCAATTCCAGATTCATTGTGTAGCATTACAGATTTGGTTATTCTCAATCTTTCTAAAAATAAGCTATCCGGGAGCATTCCAGAGTGCATCGGTAATCTCAGGGAACTGGTTGTTATGATATTAAGTTCCAACAGGCTATCTGGTGTCATTCCAAGCTCTCTAGGCAATCTTTGTTCATCCCTAATCTGGTTACAACTAAACAACAATAGTTTCTACGGCCAACTTCCCAACACTCTAGCAAACTGCACATTGTTACATGTGCTGGATTTGGGCGAAAACCAATTCTCTGGAAAAATACCAAAATGGATCGATGAAAAGTTCAAGATGCTAAGAGTTCTCAGGCTACATAAAAACAGCTTCACGGGTCAAATTCCTGTAGAGTTGTGTGAAAGCTCCAACCTCCAAATCATGGATGTAGGAGATAACAACTTAACAGGAACCATCCCTCCCTGCTTTATGAAGTTTAGTCAAATGAGAGGAGGCGATCCCAATTTTGATTCTTTGGCCGGTTTCGAGCATAGTTTGAACCAGGTCATCAAAGGAGTCACACTCTGAGTATACAACAACAATAAGATATGTTGTGAACATGGACCTATCGAGCAATAAACTGGTAGGGGAAATACCCAAAGAGTTGGAATTTCTTTCAGATTGCATGGACTAAACTTGTCAAACAATCACCTCAAGGGTCACATTCCAGATAGAATCGGTGATATGCATTCACTAGAATCTCTTGATCTATCAGGAAACAATCTTTCAGGGATGATCCCACAGAGTATGTCTGCACTGACGTTTCTTAGCCATCTCAACTTGTCACACAACAACTTATCGGGAAGAATTCCAACAGGAAGTCAGCTCCAGACACTCAATGATCCATCCATATACACCGGCGGCGATAACCAGCTTTGTGGTGGCCCGCTAGCAATCAGGTGCAATAGTGATCAGGTCCTGCAATTAGGAAGAAACGCTGAGGAAGATGAAGACGATGACAGTGTTGAGAAGATGTGGATTTATGGTGTAACGAGCGGTTTCATAACAGGGTTTATGGGAATATTGGGAATCCTGGCTCTTATGAGCAGATGGAGACGTGCTCTCTTTAATTTTGTAGGAGGTTGCATTGGCAAGGAATTATGAAACTGATAAATGAATTACAATGCTTTGACCTAATTAAACTCCCACAAATATAGTGACAAGTCATTAAGGCTTGATTTTAAATTTTTGGTTTCAATAGTTATAATCTGCATATATGATTTTAGAATGGACAAGTTAAAAGAATTGCTGACTTGTTTTGATTTCGTGAATGCAACAGCATACACAAACAACTTAAGTACGTTTGAATTGATTAAAAAAAATATAAAATATACCAATGGGCTTTGCAATGTTCTATATAATATGTGTAAACTAAACTAGAATTAATGGAATTAAAGAAGACCTACCTTGAATTAAGGGACATTAGAGTTTGGTATGCAAAGAAAAAAAAAACATAAAACTTAAAAGGTGAAAGGACTTTCACATGAATATAATAAAATAATACACAATTAGCTCGTAACTATTAATCAGAACAATTAACAATTCAATATAAGCTACTAACAAGTATGAGCAACTAAATAGATCTGGAAATCAAACACATCTTGAGAAGGATCACTTGTGGTTCATGTCATTCGAAACTACACCATCCAGAAAGCAACAAATTAAGCAAGATTTGACTTGTTTAGTTGTTTTGGTGGATGCAACATCAGCAAGTCTACTTGATTTGGTGGATGCAACAGATTACTGCTATAAAAAGATCAACAGAAAACATACACAACCTAACAGTCTTATTGAGAACGTTACAAGGAGTATAAATGACCAAGGAGAGATCAGGGAAAGAAGAGGAAGGAATGATTAAAAATTCACATCGATCTAAATGACTTTATATAATAGTCTTATAAGAATCCTATAGTCTAATACTAAAATCATAAAAATAAGGAATGTTTCTGACTCCTAAATTTCATCTAATTAGTCGTGTTATTATTTGATATTTTTGTACTTATAATAAAATAAAAAAATATTAAGCCAAAAATAAGAAAAGCTGCATGTGTGGAAACTAAACGGAAAAACAGCACCACTCAAATGCAACATTTCCAGAAAGGTTGCATATTCGGCAACAACATGATTCCATGCAATAGAAGGGTTTAGCAGGGTAATTAACCATTACACTTGACAAATCACTATAAAAATCCATTAACAAATGGAAAATGCAAAGCAGCAACAGAAAAACAAAACCTTAATAGTTAACAAAGAAATAGATTTGCAATTAACAATTAAACGGAGTAACATATAAGATGCAAGCAACAACTAAATCCAACTGTTCAATAACTATAACAAATAAGGAAAAAAAAAACATGGATTAATCTACAAGGGGTGAGCATCAGGCATCAAGGCAACAACAAAAGTGAAAAATACATGTTTCAACAGTTGGCCAAGAAATCAAGAGAAGCGAAGACGAGTGGCGACTATTTGGTGGCAACGGCGACAGCTGGATGTAGTAAAAAGGGGAATGGTTGTCCCATGTGCCCATTGGTGCTTGCTTTATTTTGTCACTATGTTTGTCCTCTTTTCTTATCTTGTCATTTGATGACAGCTGTATATATTAGATAATCCTTGTGTGACTGTGTGAGAGTAACTACTTTACTTTCGCATGTGAAATCTGAAATCTGTATGGTCAACGTCTCATCAAGCTTGATCTGAAATCTGAATGGTCAACGTCTCATCAATATGTTTATTATGGTTTTTTTAACCATTCATTAGGGAAAAAAAAAAAAAAAAAACAACAACATCCTCCGTAGTTACATACATATGTTGTACTTTCACTGATTACTTTTTTTCCTTAGTTCAATAAGCATACACTCACTAGAGAATATCAAAGATGTGGGATTTGATTAATGACATGCACAGAAATTATGCTCGGCACGAATGCAAAATCTTCTAACAAAGACATGCAGCTTCAGAACTGAATGAAGCAACTTTTCAAAAGTCACACATTGATAGATAGATTAATCAGGGAGGAATGGATTCAAACCCAGCAACATCCTCCCTGGTTGCATAAGTAAACACGGTATGATAATTGTTTTCGCAAAAAAATAACTCAAAAATTTTCAAAAGTTACATGACCTCTAACTTTTGGTTAAGTTTGTGAGTAACTGTATACAGTAGCGTTTAATTGAAATTAATTGGTATAATTGTTTACTATGTAGAGTACATTTTGAAGACAATATGGTCTCTTGTACATGGCAGCATTAATGATTTGCTTAAAGGTCTGTATCTATATTTACAACTTCCGGCCTCATACAATTTGAATAAACAAGAGGAACACATTTTTAATTAAAAAAAAAAAAAAAAAAAAAGAGGAACACATAATCATGCAGAAGCTATTATGGGTTGATGGGTTCTTTCTCCTGTTGATTTTAGCAGCCACACATCTCAGTTGTTGTTCCTGTTCTGGTTGCTTTGATCATGAGTGGCGGGCTCTTCTCCGATTCAAACGCAGCGTGTCATCGGAACCTCCTGGTCTACTTTCATCATGGAATGGAGAAAAGAATTGTTGCGAGTGGGAAGGCGTGGAGTGCGATAATGCAACCGGACATGTTACTGGGCTTCATCTCGGAAGAGATCCTTTGGATATTACACCGGAGTTAAAGGGAAACAAGTTGGATTTGTGTTTGGCCGAGTTGACTCATTTGAGTTACATGGACTTGAGTGGGAATGATTTCCATGGCATCCGGATTCCTGACTTCATTGGATCCATGAGACAACTCAGATTTCTGGATCTTTCTTCTGCGGGTTTTTCTGGCGTAGTTCCTCCTGTAATTGGAAACCTGTCGAGTTTGCGTGTGCTTCACCTCAGTTACAACCCGGAATTGGTGGTTGATGATTTCGCATGGTTTTCAAATCTTTTGTCGCTCCAACATCTTGATCTGAGCGGATTGAGCCTTGGTATTGGTAAAGCTTGGAATCTAGACAAGGTACTCTTATCTATGATCCCTTCTTTGATAGAGTTACGTTTGTCGGAATGCAAGCTTTCTAATTCTCATTTCAATCATCATCTCAATCTTACGCTTTCTACCATTCAAACGCTTGATCTTCATTTGAATTCCATCGGAGGCAACTTCCCTCACTTTTTACAAAATTTGACCTCTTTACGAGTTCTCGATCTTTCCAACAACAAACTCAATTCTTCGATTCCAGTCATGAACAGCATCGTCGAACTTGATCTCTCGGAAAATAAATTTCCGCGTATTCATGATGTTGGGGTCTGGAGTTTCAGTCGTTTAAAAAGTTTGGATCTTTCATTCAATGATATGGAAGGGGAACTCGTGGGGCCAGGGCCATCAAGTAATGTTTCCCGATTTGCTCTGGAGACTCTGAGACTAAGCTATAACAGGTTTTGTGGGGAAATCCCAACATCACTGCAAAGGCTAACATCCTTGACAAGTTTGTATCTTGATAACAACAAGTTAACGGGAAAAATCCCAGAAGCCCTTGGATATATAACGAGTTTGCAGGAATTGTATCTAACTCAGAACCAATTAACAGGTTCGATTCCTGCGTCTTTAGGAAACCTGATGATGTTACAGAAACTGGATTTATCGTCCAACCTCCTCATAAACGGGACAATTCCAGATACCATCGGAAAGCTTTCTAAACTTGAGTTTCTTGATATATCCAATGCTTCTTTATCTGGTGTAATCACCAAAGCCCATTTTGCCAACACATCAATGTTAAAACGCTTGTATGCAACCTCCAACCATAGATTGAGCTTCAAGATTTCTCATGATTGGAACCCTCCTTTCCAAATAATTGGCATTAACCTCAGATCTTGCAGAATTGAATCAGAATTTCCACCATGGATTCGAACACAGAAATCTCTTGTCCTACTGAACCTTTCGAATACCAGCATCTATGGACCTCTTCCAGATTGGCTTCACGACCTCCCTGCCATTATAAACTTTGATCTCTCCCACAACTTTCTCGACGGACCATTGACAAACCTCCCATTCACCCAAAGAACCGATATGTTGGTTCTAAAGAACAACCTCTTCAACGGATCAATTCCAAAGTCACTGTGTAACGCTACAAAATTAAATATTCTAGATCTTTCTAGAAATATGCTATCTGGGATCCTTCCAGAATGCATCGGGGATCTCCGCATACTCAAGGCTATGATATTAAGTTCCAACCGGTTATCGGGTGTCATCCCAAGCTCTCTAGGCAATCTTGGTTCTTCACTAGAATGGTTACAACTAAACAACAATAGTTTCCATGGCCAACTTCCCGACACCCTAGCAAATTGCACAAGTTTAACTGTGTTGGATTTGGGCGAAAACCAACTCTTCGGAAATATACCAAAATGGATCCATGAAAAGTTCGAGTTTCTCAGGGTTCTCAGGCTGCATACAAACGGTTTCAAGGGTCAAATTCCTATAGCGTTGTGTGGATGCACCAATCTCCAAATCATAGATCTCGGAGCTAATAACTTAACGGGACCAATCCCGGTTTGTTTCCAAAACATGTTAGGAATGACCAGAGTTGATTCCAATCTTTATTTTTCAGGCGGGTTCGACCAGAGTTTGATCCAAGTAGTCGGAGGAGTCCCACTTGAATATACAACAACATTAGGAATGGTCGTCAACATGGACCTTTCGAGCAATAAACTAATCGGGGAAATACCCGAGGAGTTGGTACTTCTTACAGGATTGCTAGGTCTTAACCTGTCAAACAATCACCTCATGGGTCACATTCCATATAGAATCGGTGATATGCATTCCCTAATATCTCTTGATCTTTCTCAAAACAATCTTTCAGGGATGATCCCTCAGAGCATGTCTAGATTGACGTTTCTTAGTCATCTCAATTTGTCACATAACAACTTATCGGGGAGAATTCCAACAGGAGATCAGCTGCAGACGCTCATTGATCCATCCATATACGCGGGCAATAGCCAGCTTTGTGGTGGTCCGCTGCCACACAAGTGCAAGAGTTATCGAGTCCCGCAAATTGGAAGAAACACTGAGGAAGAAGATGACGATGTTTGGAAGATGTGGATTTATGGTGTAACAAGTGGTTTCATAACTGGGTTTATGGTAATAGTGGGAATTTTGGCGCTTGTGGACAGATGGAGAAATGCTCTCTTCTATTATGTGGGAGGTTGGATCGGCAAGGAACTCTGAAACTGAGAAACAAATTATATTCATGCTTTAATTGATTTTGGTTTTTAATAATTATATATAGTTGGTCATGGAAATAATCAACTTTATGGAAGTTTGACATTCTGAGGTACGTCATAGATGTGTGTAGTGTTAATCAATGTGAACGAGAATACTTAATATCGTGAATGCAACGGATTACACAAACATCTCACAGTTAATCGATTGACAAAATATAAAACCCTAACATATGAAATCGATTATCAATTAAACCGATTAACGTACAAGTGTTAAGCAACAACTAAATTGGTTCGTTCAACAAACCCTAGTTTAACAGTTTACACTTAATACGATTATCAAAAAAATAATCAAAGGGCGGATAAAAAAACGTATATACGTATTAAGCGTTTAGCAATAACTAAATAGATAATGAAACGTATACGTTTTAAGCAACAGCCAACAAAAAATAGAAAATACCTCTTTTAGTTTGTAAAAAGGAAGCGACAGACATTGGGGGAAGATTTTAGCAACATGCACGAACCAGTATATTAACAAAAAAATCAGAGCAGACTGCTTCAGTCGGGCGAGCAGTTGGCCAAGAAAGAGAATCGAAGCGAGAAACAAATGGGCGACTGGGCGGTTTCAGCAGCCGGCAGTGGCGATAGCTGCACAACAGGCGGTTTACAGCGGACAGCAGCGGCTGAGGCGACGAGAAACGATATGAAGCAGAGGGCGAGTGGCGAGATGGATTCCCGGTTTTCCATTTTGATAGGGAATTTGGATCGCCGGTTTTACTTTTAGACCGTTCAATTTTGTTGGGAAGATTATGGACAAAATTGAAGATCCCCGAGTTTTTTTTTTTTTTTTAATTAAAAAAATTCATTATTCTATGTTTCCGAGATTGCAAGAAATGAAAGGAAATATAAGAAATGAAAAGAAATATAATGGAAATTTTAAGTTTTTGTGTTGTCGAGTTAAAAAGAAAAAGAAAATAAAACTTAAAAATTTTCTTTCCCCACTTCTTCTTTCCAAATCCGTCCAATTTGGAAGGAAAATATGACTTCAAAATTTTTTCTCTCCCCTCATTTTCATTCCATTAATGAAACTCGTGAACATGATTTTCCTTCGAAATCCCTCATCTTCCCTCCATATCCCTCCTTAAGTGGAACTCGGGAACAAGACGTAAAGTTAAAATCGAAATTCCCCTATCAAAATCGAAAACATGGAATCCATCTCCGATTATTAGAAGACGGTAAAAATCGAAGACATTGTAGCCTAGATATTAGGTGTTACCCTTCATCTTTGAGTTCGAGAGTTCAAGTCTCGTCGTGGACATATGTGAAATTAGAGAGTAGTTTAGGAGTAACCAACAATAGGACTACATGATGTTTTAGAATGACAACATTTTGAGCCTTTGAACCATTTGGTTTTGGGGTACAGGGTCGTTTCAAACATATTTTCAGTCTTGTACGAAAGAGAAAAAAAAAGGTCCTTAAAATACACAAATTTCGTTAACTTTTTTTATGATAACTCAATAGTTGAAAGAGAATTATTTATACGAGCTTCTAAACATAACATTTTCGATTACAAAAACCATAAATTTAAAGAAAAATATTTTTTCTAGCTTTTTGAGATGCAAAATTATTAATAATATTTTCAAGATCGATCTTGTCTAACATATAATAAATAAAGTCCATAAAACTCTTGGGTCTTTTTAAA
Source organism: Lactuca sativa (assembly GCF_002870075.4). Lineage (NCBI taxonomy): Eukaryota > Viridiplantae > Streptophyta > Magnoliopsida > Asterales > Asteraceae > Lactuca > Lactuca sativa. The sequence goes on from NC_056624.2 coordinate 231,270,644, forward strand.
AGATGGGCCCTAGATGGTCGTCCATGTCGTCCACCCTCTAGAACGGGTCTATTGTGGTGTTGATGAAGATGGGAATATCAAAGATGATGACCTTCTCTACAAGTATCCAAACAATCAAAATTAAGGCATTTGGAATGTTAATTTCATGGTTGTAAAACTCGTTACTCGGTACATATTCGGCCGACTACTAAGTAGCGAGTACTCGGGAGTACACGGATTCGGTAATTAATGTAGAAATATTTTTAGGGAGCTTATATATGCCAAACTCATGAATTAAAATCTTAAGTTGATTGGAATATATAACAAAATTATATACATGTGAATACACAAAAACTGAAAAACGTACACATAATGGTCTCACTTCGTGAATAATTACTGAAAATTTAAGATATATATATATATATATATATATATATATATATATATATATATATATATAGTAATAATCACATGTGTATGTGTTAAATAATAAATCGTTAAGTATATTTTACATATTAATCACCGAGTTGATCGGGTTTGACAACACTGCTCGGTTCAGTAAGTGGCCGATCGGGGAGTACTCGGGATTCTGTAAACCGCCTCGGTAAGGGGCCGAGTAGCAAGTATTCGGAGGAGTAATCGGCCAACTCGGAGAGTTTTACAACACTAGTTAATTCCCATCTTGTATGAAGTATTACTTCACTAGACTTCAAAAGACAAAAAGAAGAGAGGGAAAGAAAGAGTTTTTGGCCATGAAGCTTTTTTAAGGGAAAGACTGGTGATTTTTGCAAGCTTTACCCTTCTTTATAAAGTCTCATGCAAAAGCAAAGCTACACCATAAAATACTATAAAGTACCGGCTAGACTTTAGAAGCATGGGGAGCAAAAGTAGGAGGTTGTCGCACCTCTAAACCAGAACGGCGGAAACGTTCGGGAGCGGAGGACGTCATGTACAGTATCATATCAATGCATAATAGTAAACAAGCAACAACACCATCTATTGCATTAATAATATAATTTAATACAAGTGTGTTATGTGTATAGTTTGATAGACACCAAAATATGAATCAAAATAAAAGACGAGTCTTGTGTGAGTTCCGTCTTCTCAAAACCTGGTCTAGTGTACCTGTCTACTGGTGACCTGAGAATACAAGTTATTTTGAAAGAGTAGATCAACATTTTAATTGGTGAGTTCATAAGTATTTAGTGTCGGTTGTTGTATATGTATAATGAAAGTGTTTGTAAATGTTTGTTTCTCCTAGAAAAGCCAATATTTTCTACTTTAACTGAAATGTAGTCTTCTACCAAGACACGACTGTTATGTATGTTTGTTCCTTTGTAAAAGTGAGTGTTTTCCCAAAGACAGACTATCATTTACCAAAATTATAGTTTACATTACCGTTTATGTGAGAATATCACAATTTGAATGTAATGGGAAAATAATAATGATGTACTTGTAGTATTTGTATATAGTAACTACCGTTGTACTAACTACCTCAAATCAATTGATTAGTTAAGGTAAAATGTGATATAGTTGTAACCATGCTTGATCGACTAGTTAAAATACGATGTTCGAAGACATCGAAATAGTATGACATTCGTCACTTGTAGACCTGTAGGTCCCACTGTAGCTAGCAGCAAGGTGTGGGATAGTCAGTCCCGTATAGATCTATACACAAATTCACGCTCTCCCTCCAGGAGACTCTGGTTGTAAAACATGACACAGTAATATATTGCCATATCATGAAGTAGCGGCTCACATTAATGTTATAGTGTTTTTGTAGTTGCATAGTGTGTTCTCTAGTGTATTGTATATTCTCTTTGTATAGTGTAGTGTATGTTCTCTTTGTTTCTCATTATAGTATGTTTGAACTGACTCTTGTATGTTTCATTGTACTAGAAATAGTGAGTAGTAATCCTCTAAACTATACCTATTATAGTTTACTAGTAATGTTGTTTGAGTGACTGTGTATGTTTGTACACCTTTGCTACCCAAAGGTGTTGAACTGATGTAAGAACTTTTATATCTATGCACATATACATAATATATAACTAAGATTCAAACGACACTCGGACAAACAACCGTATACCCTAACTCCACAACCAAACAAGGAACGGGAAATAAAGTTAGTTATCAGTCCTAAGCCTTTCAACCTTACTTATATAACTATATATATATATATATATATATATATATATATATATATATATATATATATATATACACATGATTTTGACAATATATAAGTTTAAAAGAGTTTAGCTTGTAAAAGAGTTTTAAACATAAAAGTAATTTTAACCATTTGAATGGTTACAGATGACTTGATGTCAGTTTATAAAAGGGTTTTGAAATTGTTTGTTTGATAACACAATTTTGTAGTATAAGAAAACCATTTATTGGTAGTTATTAATCACATGTGACTAATATAATGACTGTTATGTTTCTACTTGTATCCCCCTCCCCCCCTAAGAGCATTTAAGGCATCTCCAACCCACCCCCAAACTCCATTTCTTCCCCTATTTTTTCCTCCATTCTTCTCCAACCGTACCCCATGTTCATCTCCATTTTTTGAGATATGAATAGTATTCCCCCATATATGGGGGAATACTATTCATATCTCCAAAAATGGAGGTGAAGTTTGATTGTCAATTTTAGTCTCTCTCATTTTTATCTTGTACATTTATAGTTTATTTTATCTACTAATTATAATTTAAATGCAATATTAATATTTATAATATCATGTTATATACTAATTTATATTAATTAATCATAAATATAGAGTTTAAGTAGTAGAGGGATGTATTTGACAATATATATAACTTACAAAAATAGAATATTCTAGGAATATACTTTTTGGGGTAAAAAATGGAGTAGGGTTGGAGATGAAACACTATTTACCCCATTTTTTTACTCCATTTATGAGGGAAAAAATAGAGACGGGTTGGAGATGGTCTTAAAATCATATAAAAGATAACTTAAGGGGTATGAACTCACCTGTAGAGAGTTATACGAATGTAAGTTTGGTATAGGATGCTAAGTATCAAGTGAAGTCTCGTGCACGTAATAATACTTCTTTACCATTTTTAATCTATTTTATAGTTTTCTTAAATTTATATTAATTTAGAAAATATAAATAAAACAAATAAACCATCTCACACATACCCCCACCCTATCCATGACAATTTACATAAATACCTTAAAATAATAACCAATAAAGTAACTAGAACAAATGTACGAGTTAAGATAGCCTTGTACAACCAAATCATGAAGTTAGAATACTCCCCCCTCTAATTTAAGATACCCCCTCCTCCAATTTCATTACTTAAGGTAGGACCATTCATTAGTTGAATACCACGAAACTCATGTTGTTCTGTACTATATTTCAAGCATTAGAAACTCATGATCCCTAATGAACTTTGATTTTCAAATTTGATGATAGGCCAAATTATAGATTAAAATTAAAGGAGAAAAATGAAGAGATACATCGAATGTCTAATAATTTATTTATTGCTCTAAATTTTCTCTTAAGCTTCAAGCCCTAACTCTATATCTATCCTAAGATGTTTAGAATTACCCTTCGCCACTCCCAAAAGTTCACAAGACCGATTGTAAGAGAAAATGAAATATACTGGAAGCTAGTAAGTCTTAGGGCGTGTTCGACACGGAGCTTTTGGGAGCGTTTGAGAGCTTTTAGCTTCTAGCGTTTGACAAAACGCTTCGTTTTGAACAAAAAACTTTGTTTGACACTACAAGCTTCTAGCGTTTAGTTTAAACAAAACGCTCCAAATCTAAATGTTATTTCATGTAGCGTTTAACAAAACGCTACAAGCTACAAGCTACCCGCTACCAGCTAATTTTGCCGAACACGCCTTTAACCAAATTTCTTATTTCCATCTGACCACTAAAATTTTTTATTTGGTAAATTGACACAATTTATCCCTGTTTTTATCGAAGCACTATAATACTTCATAATTTGCCTTTCATCACCACATTTTATGACATGTTAATCTCAATTAAAGATATGATCAATTAACTAGTTTAAGTGATCTTACATTTAATTGACATTTCTAGTCGATTTTATTATGGATAAGTTTTTTTCACCTTAATTATCCAACATAATTAACATTTAAACTTATAAAATTATAAAATTTCTATTTTATTAATATTATTTATATTTTATTTATTTCTTTATTTATTATTTTTTGTTCTTCTGGAAAAACCTTTTAAGACCATTTTTTATTGTACGGTGCAGCACACACGCAACATTTGTCATCTCGCGCATCAATTTGTTTTGTGAAAGGTTTCGGACTACAAAGTCTATGTGCGTGTTCTGCTCCAAACAACACCTGACTTGCCTCTTCAAACATCTTAACTTTCATTTTTTCCAAATGATTTTTTTTAAAAATTTGGTATAACACTATAACTTGAACTTTTTTTAACTATTAAAAAAAAAAAAAAAACTTTGGTTTTTTTTTTTAAACTTTATGGATTTGAATACATTTTCTTTTTATAGTTTCTGTAAATTTTTTTAACTTTATTTTTTTTTCTAATTTTTTTTTAATTTTTTTTACCATTTCTTTTAATAATATTTTCAATTCCGGTTGCATTTTTTTTAACATGTGTGATTCTTTTAAGAATTTCTAGACATTTTTTTACAATATTTTTAAAATTAGTTTTTTTATTTAAAAGAAAAAAATGATAGCTTCTTTTTATATTTTTTTTCAATTTTATATTATTGTTTTTTACATATTATTTTTAGTATTCTTCTAATGTTGTAAGACTAGAATTCTTAAAATTTCGGTGTTCAGAACTTTTTTTAGTTTGTAGAATTAGTTTGTTTAAATTTCAGTTTATTGCAACAACCTACAGATGTTAAAAAACAAACATGCTTCTTATTATAGGTTGTAGTCGTTTGGTCTACCTCTTCTGCTATAAAGGGTTGCAGAAGTGGTTCGCAAACTTCATGAATTTTGGTTTCGAAAAAACAAAAAACACCTTAGTCATTTAACATTCATCCAAGACAAATCTTCATAAATGGTCCTTGTGGTTTTCAAAAATATCAAGTTTAATCCCTATTTTTTTGGTCACATGAAAGGTCCGTGTAGTTTCAATTTACATCGTGTTTGGTCCCTTACCCACATAAAAAGACTTTTATACCCTTTTCATTTATTTTTATAATTAATTTTAACAAAAACTATTAAAAAAAACAAATAAAAAACTTTGGGCTCATATCTTGCTATCTCTCTAATTAATTTTAACAAATTTAATGACTTGAAAGTTGCTCATTCTTCACCATTACATTTGAAATGAAAACACACATACATATACACACAAATAGAAATTTGGGGTTGTATTTACATATAAATCAGATGTTTTTTAGGTAATACGTTTATTGTAACGCAAGGGAAATTACGTGCAAATTAACAACTTCTACACTCACATCTTCAACTTCTTTTCTTCTTCTTCTTCACCATTGTCACCAAAGAAGGTTGGGGAGCAATAGGGAATGTATATGCTCAAGGGGATTCTTGATGACAAACGTGTGAACTATTCTTTGTAGTGTGTGTTTGGTATGTTTTTGCCACTAGAATTTGTAACAACCCAAAAATACGACCCAAAAATTTCATTTTTTCAACATAATCAAAAACCATAATCTGAGTGTCATATCATAAACCATACATGATATATGTCAAAATAATAGTAAAAACACTGTGCGGAAAACTGTATCATATCCATGTCATATAAAAATCAAGAACCAAATCAACTCCCAGAATACAAGCTGAAGCTGTGGTGTGTGCGATGCCATCATCCCGAGCTCTTCCCTCTACAAGTGGAAGTACCTGAAACCAAAACTGAAACTGTAAGCACGAAGCTTAGTGAGCTCCCCCAAACTATCACATACCATACAATACATATAAATCACATACTGGGCCTTGCCCACTGCATCAGACCGAGGTATGGAACTAGCTGCATCGGACCGAAGTCCGGAACTGACTGGGACCTTGTCCCCTGCATCGGACCAGAGTCCGGAACTAACTGCATCGGACCGAAGTCCGGAACTAACTGCATCGGACCGAAGTCCGGAACTGACTGATCATGACATATCATAACACATAACAACTATTATAATCACATATAATGCATACTGCATCGGACCGAAGTCCGGAACACATACTCGAATATGCTTGAATCACAAAGACATCAAGCACTCTAGCTACTGCATCAGACTAAAGACCAGAACTACTGATAATTACACGGGCCGGCATTACGGCCGTAGAACCGTTCCTACTGAAGGGAAACTCACCTCGTGAACTGGCTGCTGAGTGTATGGCTCTGGAAGCTAGCTGCTGCTGCTCCGGTATCTCCCCGGCTACAAGTCCATAAACACACTCAATCAAATACTAAACACTGCACTGGGTAAAATGACTCTTTTACCCTTGGCCAAAGTCAACTCTCAGACAAAGTCAAATCTCGGTCAAAGTCAACCCACAGTTGACCTGACTCGCCGAGTTGGGCCGCCAACTCGCCGAGTCCCTATTCTCACTCCTCGACCCTACCCGCTGCTACTCGTCGAGCATGGCATCGACTCGACGAGTACTCATTCGATCCAAGAACTCAGACAATCTTCATCCGACTCGCCGAGTCATATGAACAACTCGACGAGTTGTTCTTGAGCTTAAGAAGATTGCCCTGGACTCGCCGAGTCCCTCCATCACTGAGTCTACCCTCGAACTCGCTGAGTCCACTCCACAACTCACTGGGCCCACTCGACATCGCTCAAAAGGAAGAAATCGGGGACTCGCGACTCGACTCGCCGAGTCGTTCTTCCAACTCGCCGAGTCACCGCCATGCAAATATTCTACACTCGATTCTGCTCGAATCCAATACATACAAATGATAGATCTGGGTCCAATAAGCTGATTTACCACGTAAAGTTTCCAACTTTACGTGTACAAACACATGAACAAGGGAATAAAGGCTAAAAAGGCACTTAAAAGGGTAGATCTAGGGTTATGATGCACAATGGCTCCATAAAGACAATAGATCTGGACTCTAAAACCCCTAAATGAACAGATCTATGGATATCTCGACATACAATGGCTTCGATATCAACATAAGGCTTGAGAAAAGCATCAACTAGATCTAAAGGGGATTTTAAAGCATAAAAGGGAAGGAAATCTGAAGAATACCTCAAAGAACTCTTGCTTTCCCTTGAATCTTCGCTTTACACTTCTTCTCCTTGCTCCTTTCTTCTTCTCCTTCTTCAAGCCTTCACAATTAGCACACAAAATCACTTAGAACACTCAAGAACGAATTAGGGTTTTTCTCACGGCTTTAGAGGGTGAAGGAGGCGAGATTGGGGGCTATAAGGTGGCTTAAATAGTGAGCAACCCGTGGATTTAGGGTTTCTCCCAGACGGACAGACTCGCCGAGTCGCCAGCTAACACGTGCTCGAAATCCCGACCCTACTCGGCGAGTCAGGCTATGAACTCGCTGAGTCCCTTTACAAAACTTCAAAATAAATACCAAGGAATCATCATACCGGGAACGGGTCGTTACAATTCTCCCCCACTTATCTCAGACTTCGTCCTCGAAGTCTGCTACGGCTGAATCTGCAAATATCTCTAGGTAGTGTTCCCTCATATCCTCCTCAGCCTCCCACGTCCACTCAGACCCCTTCCGGTGCTGCCACTGCACCTTCACTAACTGAATTACCTTGTTCCTCAAGGTCTTGGTCTTCCGGTCCAGAATCGCGACCGGCCTCTCAATATAATTCAGGCTACTATCAACCTGAATATCCTCTAGGGGAACGACTGCTGATTCATCCACCAAACACTTCCTCAACTGCGACACATGGAAAGTGTTGTGGATCTGACTAAGCTCCTCAGGAAGATCTAACCAATAAGCAACCCGACCCACCCGGGCCAAAACCCTGAAAGGACCAATAAATCTGGGGCCCAACTTGCCCCTCTTCCGGAACCTGATGACACCCTTCCAAGGTGAGACTTTCAGAAGAACCATATCCCCCACCTGGAACTCCAAGTCCGAACGCCTCCTATCGGCGTAGCTCTTCTGCCGACTCTGAGCAGTCTGCAATCTACTACGGACCTGCTGGATCAACTCAGTCGTCTTGAGCACCACCTCTGTGCTCCCGATGACCCGCTGACCGACCTCGCCCCAACAAATCGGGGTCCTGCACTTCCTCCCATACAGCATCTCAAAGGGAGGTCGGTCAATGCTCGCATGATAACTGTTGTTATACGAGAATTCCGCTAACGGAAGATACGTATCCCAACTGCCACCGAAATCTAGGACACATGCCCTAAGCATATCCTCGAGAGTCTGAATCGTCCTCTCGCTCTGCCCGTCTGTCTGAGGGTGGAAAGCGGTGCTGAAATGGAGACGAGTACCCATCTCGTCGTGGAACCGCTTCCAGAACCTGGATGTGAAACGGACATCTCGGTCAGACACCACCGATACCGGCACTCCATGACGTGCCACAATCTCTCGCACATAGATATCGGCTAACTTCTCCGCCGATATACTCTCCTGGATCAGGATAAAATGGGCACTCTTCGTCAACCGATCCACTACTACCCATATCGAATCCAATCCTCGTGCGGTCCTGGGAAGCTTGGTGACAAAATCCATGGTGATGTCCTCCCATTTCCACACGGGAATGTCTAACGGCTGCATCCTGCCGTGAGGTCTCTCGTGCTCTGCCTTGACCTTTCGGCAGGTCAGGTATCTCTCGACGTACCAGGCGACGTCCCGCTTCATACAGGGCCACCAATAATCAGGTCGAAGATCTCGATACATCTTCGTCGCCCCTGGGTGGATAGAAAACCGAGACTTATGAGCCTCATCCATCAACACTTGCCGTACTCCACCCCAGTACGGTACCCACACTCTCCCGTGAAGCGTCAACAAACCACGACTATCATAATCAAACGAGGCTACTCGGCCCACGATTCTCTCACACTTCTGTCTTTCCTCCTTGAGACCCTCCACCTGAGCCTCCTTGATCCGCTCCAACAACGGAGTGATCACTGTCATCCTCAAACATAGATTTCTGATAGGGGCCGCCGACACCTTGCGGCTCAGGGCATCGGCCACCACATTGGCCTTCCCTGGGTGGTAAAGGATCTCACAGTCGTAATCCTTTAGCACATCCAACCACCTTCTCTGCCTCATATTCAGACTCGGCTGATCCATAAGGTACCTCAAACTCTTGTGATCCGTGTAAATAGTACAACGGACCCCATAAAGGTAATGCCTCCAAATCTTGAGGGCAAACACCACTGCCCCCAGCTCCAAATCATGGGTAGGATAATTAGCCTCGTGAGGCTTCAGCTGTCTCGAGGCATAAGCTATCACATGGCCTCGCTGCATCAAAACTGCTCCCATACCTGTGATCGAGGCATCACAATAGACTACAAAGTCCTCTACTCCCTCTGGCAAGGTAAGGATCGGAGCCTCGCATAATCTCTGCCTGAGGGTCTCAAACGCTGACTGCTGCTCAGGACCCCAACGAAATACCACTGACTTCCTGGTCAGTCGGGTGAGCGGCACTGCTATCTTGGAGAAATCCTGAATAAATCTCCGATAATACCCTGCCAACCCTAGGAAGCTCCGAATCTCAGATGGAGACTTCGGGACCTCCCATTGCATCACGGCCTCTATCTTGGCCGGATCTACCAGAATACCCTTCTGGTTGACGAGGTGACCAAGGAACTGCACCTCGCGCAACCAGAACTCACATTTGGAGAACTTTGCGAAAAGTCTCTCCCTCCTCAAAACCTCCAGCACCTCCCGCAGGTGCTCCTCGTGCTGTTCCTGCGTCTTGGAATATACCAAGATGTCATCTATGAACACTATCACTGACCGATCCAGCATCGGCCTACACACGCGGTTCATGAGATCCATGAACGCGGCTGGAGCATTGGTGAGCCCAAATGGCATCACCACAAACTCGTAATGACCATACCTGGTCCTGAAAGCAGTCTTCTGAACATCCTCATCTCTAACCCGCATCTGATGATATCCAGAGCGTAGATCGATCTTGGAGAACCAAGACGCTCCCTGAAGCTGATCAAACAAATCATCTATCCTCGGGAGTGGGTAACGGTTCTTCACCGTTACCTTATTCAACTCCCGGTAATCTATACACATACGATGCGACCCATCCTTCTTCCTCACAAACAGGATCGGCGTTCCCCAAGGCGAACTGCTCGGCCGAATGAAACCCTTGTCTAACAGCCCCTGCAGCTGTGTAGACAACTCCTGCATCTCAGGGGGAGCTAGTCGATACGGTGCCTTGGCTATCGGAGCCGCACCAGGAATGAGGTCGATCCTGAACTCAACCTGTCTCTCAGGAGGTATCCCCGGCAAATCCTCGGGAAACATGTCCGGGTAGTCTCGAACAATAGGAACATCATCAACTATCGACTTGCCCTTCTCCCGGGCATCCAAAACGTAAGCTACAAAACCGGCGCAACCCTGCTGAACATAGCGCCTCGCCCTTGCGGCGGAACAAAAGGTCGGTCCTCGCTGTGGCCTCTCGCCCTGGATCACCAACTCTCCCCCACTGGGAGTGCGAACCCTCACTAGCTGAAGCTCACAATCAATCACCGCCCCATTGGGGCTTAGCCAATCCATACCCACAATAACCTTATTCCCTCGCAGGGGAATAGGTACCAGATCCACTGAAAACTGCTCATCAAATAACTGAAGAGAACACCCTCTATGCACTCTGCCGACCCTCACGGTTCTATCATCCGCTATCTCAACCTCTAATGGGCAATCCAGCTCCCCTGGAGCTCTACTGAATCTCTTGCTAAGCGCAAGTGATACGAATGATCGGGTAGCCCCCGAATCGAATAATACCATAGCAGAAATGCCATTCACAGAGAACGACCCTGAATAAAACATACAATCATAAGCAATATACAATCAATAATAATAAAGAGATAAAGGGAAGATACATACCCGTCACCACATCAGGAGTCGCTCGCGCCTCCTCTGCTGTAATCTGAAACGCCCTACTCTTCGCCACTGGCGCATCAGCTCGGCCCTGCCGGCCATCTGTAATCCTCAAAGTAGCAGGGGCAGGTGCAACCACCTTCCCTGCTGCAGCTAAACCCGGACACTGGGACTTTTTATGTCCCCTCTGATTGCACTGAAAGCAAATCAGATCTGATGCTGCAACGGCAGTAGCAGGGGCCGTGCAATCCCTACTCAAATGCCCAATCCGACCGCACTTGTAGCAGCCAGAACTCCCTGCCTTGCACGCTCCCTCGTGCAATCTCCCACACTTGCCACATCGACCGTGGCTCTGCTGACTCCTAGATCTGTGGTCTGAAACCTTGGGCTTTTTGCCCGAACCTCCTGAACCCGAAACCGTCTCCGGTTTCCTCTTCTTCTCCATCTCGAGATCAATCTCCCTCTCCCGAGCCCTAATAATCATATCTTCCAGCGTTTTACAGCTGGACCGGCTCACAAACTGGCGGATATCGCTCCGCAACATCTCATGATAACGGGCCTTCTTCATTTCCTCATCAGCTACATACTGAGGAACGAGAAGAGCCCTCTCCCTGAACTTGGCGGTGATCTCCGCCACTGTCTCTGTAGTCTGGGTGAGGTCCTGAAACTCCCTAGCTAGCTGTTGCACCTCAATGACTGGTGCAAACTCTGCCCTGAACCTGGTAGAGAAATCAGCCCAGGTCATGGCGTCCAATGCTGCATCATCCCCAATGGCATGTCCGACCTCCTCCCACCAATCCCGTGCCCTGTCCTTCAGAAGACAGGACGCCAATCTGACCTTGTCCCCCTCGGGACATCTGCTAGTACGGAAAGCGTTGGCCACATCTGCCAACCATCTGGTGCTCGCTATGGGGTCTCACGCCCCATGATAGTCCGGAGCTCCACATGCCCTGAACTCCCTGAAGGTAAGGGTGCGCGACCCCATCATGGCCGCCACCTCGGCACGGAAGGTGCCCAATCTCTCATCCATCAGCTCTAGAATCCCATCCTTGATCGAACCGAAGATCACAGGAGTCTGCTCTATAATGATGCGCGTAATCTCCGAAGAAAGAAACTCTCGGGTCTGCTCATCCATGCGCTCATCCCCCGATCCTGAACCTGATCCCTCCCCGGCACCTCCGCTGCCGGCTGCTGGGCTCGCGGGAGAGCTTTTCAGCTGACTGCGGAGGAGGTCCGCGCTGCGCCCGATGTTGTGGCAGGTATGTTATCATTCGCGTATTTAATTAAAGGTCGAAATGTTATGCTTATGTTAATGAATGTGTAGGTACTTTCCTTGTGAACTCTATGCCTGCTCTAGTGTTATTTGATTCGGGTGCGAGTAGATCGTTTGTATCGTTAGCTTTTAGTCAGCACATCGGCATTAGTCGTGAGCCGTTAAGTCGACCTTTGAGCGTTTCTATTGCGGCTGAGGGGGTGATTTGTGCTACGGAGGTTCTTCGGGGATGTGTGCTAGAGATCTTCGGGGTCGCGTTTCCGATTGACCTCATTCCTATTGCGATGGGGGATGTCTGTGTCATTGTAGGCATGGACTGGTTGAGCCGATTCAGCGCTGTTATCGACTGCGAGCGTCAGCTGGTGACTATACGAGACCCGAGTGGGGGAGTTCTTACGGTATACGGCGAGGGTACCCGTTCGGGATCAGCTTTTTGTTCGGCCGCTAGGGCGAGGCAATGCCTACAGCGGGGATGTAACGGTTTTGTGGCGTATGTGATGGATACGCGGGAGAATTCCGAGAGACCGAAGACATTGAAGGAGGTTCCAGTGGTGCGCGAGTTTCCAGATGTTTTCCCCGAGGATTTGCCAGGAATACCTCCTGCGAGGCAAGTGGAGTTTGGTATCGATCTAGTTCCAGGGGTTGCGCCTATTGCGAAGGTGCCTTATCGTCTTGCACCTCCAGAGATGCAAGAATTGTCCTCGCAACTTCAAGAGTTGTTGGGGAAGGGATTTATTCGGCCGAGTAGCTCGCCGTGGGGAGCACCGATTCTGTTCGTCAAGAAGAAGGATGGTTCACACCGGATGTGTATCGATTACCGGGAGCTGAACAAGGTGACAGTCAAGAACCGCTATCCGTTACCGAGGATCGATGATCTATTCGATCAGTTGCAAGGGGCATCTTGGTTTTCCAAGATTGATTTGAGATCAGGGTACCATCAGGTAAGAGTGCGGGATGAGGACGTCCAGAAGACAGCCTTTAGGACGCGGTATGGGCATTACGAGTTCGTGGTGATGCCTTTTGGGCTCACCAATGCCCCAGCAGTGTTTATGGATCTCATGAACAGGGTATGCAGGCCGATGCTGGATCGGTCTGTGATTGTATTCATCGACGACATTCTGGTGTATTCGCGGTCTAGGGAGCAGCATGAGGGACATTTGAGGGAGGTCCTTGAGGTACTGAGGTCGGAGAAGCTATATGCAAAGTTCTCCAAATGTGACTTCTGGTTGCGGGAAGTTCAATTTCTGGGGCACGTTGTAAATCAGGCAGGGATATTGGTCGATCCGGCCAAGGTGGAAGCGGTGATGAGTTGGGAGGCACCGAAGTCACCTTCGGAGATCAGGAGTTTCCTTGGGTTGGCGGGGTACTATCGAAGGTTCATGAGGGACTTCTCCAAGATCGCGGTGCCACTTACCAAATTGACCCGAAAGGGTGCTACATTCTCATGGGGACCCGAGCAGCAGACTTCCTTCGAGACACTTCGTCAGAGACTGTGCGAAGCACCAGTATTAGCTCTCCCGGAGGGGATGGAGGACTTTGTCGTATTTTGCGACGCATCGATTTCAGGACTGGGTGCAGTGTTGATGCAGAGGGGCCATGTGATAGCCTATGCATCGAGGCAGCTGAAGCCTCACGAAGCGAGATATCCCACGCATGACTTAGAGTTGGGGGCAGTAGTGTTCGCCCTCAAAATTTGGCGTCACTACCTGTACGGGGTTCGTTGTACCATATACACGGACCATAAGAGTTTGAAGTATTTGATGGATCAACCCAACCTAAACATGCGTCAGAGGAGATGGTTAGACGTGGTTAAGGATTATGACTGTGAGATCCTATACCACCCAGGCAAGGCTAATGTGGTAGCTGATGCATTGAGTCGTAGGGCGGAGAGTACTCCATTGCGGGACGTGTGTTTGAGATTGACGGTGATGACTCCGGTATTAGATGCTATTCGTGGGGCACAGGCCGAGGTCGTGAAGTCTGGGATGCAGAAACAGGAGCGGGTCGTCGGGTTGATTTCAGAGTTCGTTACGGATGGGCGGGGACTTCTGACATTTCGGGGTCGGATCTGGGTACCATTCGTGGGCGGTACGCGTGTTACTTTGATGGAGGAGGCACACAGATCGAAATTCTCGATCCATCCCGGTGCTACGAAAATGTATTTGGATTTGAAAAAGGAGTACTGGTGGCCTTGCATGAAGAGAGACGTTGCCTGGTTCGTTGAGAGGTGTTTGACCTGCCGTAGGGTTAAGGCCGAGCACCAGAGACCGCACGGTAAGTTGCAACCCTTGGAGGTTCCTGAGTGGAAGTGGGATCAGATCACGATGGATTTCATCACCAAATTGCCGAAAACTGCCAGGGGAGTCGATGCAATTTGGGTGATTGTGGATAGGCTAACAAAGAGTGCACACTTCCTTGCCATTAGCGAAAGTTCATCAGCAGAGAAGTTGGCAGAGTTATACGTGAGAGAGATAGTATCTCGGCATGGAGTGCCGACCTCGATTGTTTCGGACCGCGATGTACGTTTCACTTCCAGGTTCTGGAAGAAATTCCATGAGGAGTTGGGTACTAAACTGCATTTTAGTACCGCATACCATCCTCAGACCGACGGTCAGAGCGAGCGGACGATCCAGACATTGGAAGATATGCTTAGAGCGTGTGTGTTAGACTTCGGGGGTAGCTGGGATGCGCATCTGCCGCTGGCTGAGTTTTCCTACAACAACAGCCATCATTCGAGCATTGGTATGCCACCTTTTGAGTTGTTGTATGGTAGGAGGTGTCGGACTCCCATTTGCTGGGGAGAAGTGGGACAGAGAGTGATGGGCAGTACAGAGATCGTACTTCAAACGACCGAACAGATCCAACGAGTGAGGCAGAGGTTATTGACCGCCCAGAGCCGACAGAAGAGTTATGCGGACAGACGCCGGTCCGAGCTCGAGTTCCAGGTCGGCGACTTCGTTCTCCTAAAGGTTTCTCCTTGGAAAGGGGTGATCCGGTTCAGGAAGGGGGGCAAATTGGGGCCCCGGTTCATAGGTCCATTTCGGGTAATTGCAAGGGTAGGTCGGGTAGCTTATCGGTTGGAGTTGCCAGCGGAGCTGAGTCAGATTCACAATACCTTCCACGTATCACAGCTGAGGAAGTGTATAGCCGATGAGGCAGCAGTGGTTCCGTTAGAAGATATTCAGGTAGATGCGAGTCTGAATTACGCCGAGAGACCAGTAGCTATCAGGGATCGGAAGATCAAGGTTCTACGGAACAAGGAGATACCTCTAGTGTTGGTTCAGTGGCAACATCGGAAGGGATCGGAGATGACGTGGGAGCCGGAAAGAGAAATGCGGGAGCAACATCCGGAGTTATTCGCAGAATGAGACTTCGAGGGCGAAGTCTAGTTCTAGTGGGGGAGAGTTGTAACAGCCCGGAATTTCAGGTATTTCTTTAAATTATTTTTGGGGCACATTTAGGAGGGGACTCGGCGAGTTGGTGCACGACTCGCCGAGTAGGGCCATGGTCTTGGTCGCAGATGCGCGACTGGACTCGACGAGTCCAATAAGGGACTCGGCGAGTCGACGCTGTTCAGCTGAACCCTAGCCGTTTCGATTCTGAATCGTATATAATGATCTTATGGCCGTCATGTCGCGTCTTTTGGCCGATTGAAGATACCTTGGGAGTTTGTGGGCATCTGGAGCAAGAGTGAGGGCTAGAGGGAGGTTGAAGAGATTGTTAGACAAGGAGAGGCAAGGTGGTGATCAAAGGAAGTCCAAGGAGTCGAGTACTGGAGGTTGGGGACACAGGGAACACGTTTCCAGGTAATCTTCGGATCATAATCTGTAGCTTTTACGTTGTATGCGAATTTAGGGTTTAGGAAACCCATTTAAGGAATTGTTAGATTATAGTGTTGTTTCAAGTGTTTAAAAACCCCTGTAATAGTATATGTGAAAGTCCAGGAAGCCCCATATCTATATACTTCGAAATCATGCGAAATACAGGAGGCAGCGGATTGACTGCATGGCGAGGACTCGCCGAGTTGTTCTTCAGACTCGGCGAGTAGCTTGAAGATTCACTAGGACTCGCCGAGTTGTTCTTCAGACTCGGCGAGTAGCTTGAAGATCTACTAGAACTCGTCGAGTCGTCCTTTAGACTCGGCGAGTGGAGTCGGGGTGTCTATACTCGCCGAGTTGCCCTTTTCACTCGACGAGTCCGGTCAAGATTGACCGTTGACCCGTATGTAACTTAGTAGGGTCAATTGTCTTGTTTGATAAGATCATTAATAAAGGTATGTGGTATTATAGGGAACCTGCGGATTAGCGGATCGAGTGCAAGTAGCTCAAAGGGTTTATAGCTTGCATACTACGAGGTGAGTCTTCTCACTATACTTTACCCGGAAGGGTTTGACTGTGAGACCGGAAGGTCATATGTGTTATATTTATGCTATGTCTAGAGAGGTAGATGCTTTATATGTGATGTATGCTTATATGTGATGTATGCTTATACGGGCCGGAAGGCGAGACTTTATGTGATAGAAAGAACGGTATGATGTATGACTTATGTGTTATGTGCGTTATGTTACATGTGTTATGTTTTGTACTATTATGGGCCGGAAGGCAAAATACTATGGGCCGGAAGGCAACTTAATACGGGCCGGAAGGCGATATGTTATGGGCCGGAAGGCGATTATGTTACGGGCCGGAAGGCAATGTTATGTGGACCGAAAGGTCCGGGCCGGAAGGCGTATGTGGGTAAGTCGTATACTGGGGAACTCACTAAGCATTTATGCTTACTAGTCGTGTTTATGTTTTTCAGGTACTAGTGATGACCGTGGAAAGGCGCCGGCGTGACACGTACACACTGCCATTGTTGAAGATCTTGGAGATTTATTATTTATACTTTTGCAATAAACTTGGAATAAACTCTTTTGTCGAATAATGATGTTTTGTTTTAAATCAAAATTTTATTTGAAAATTTGAGCTGTTACACTATCACATACCATACAATACATATAAATCACATACTGGGCCTTGCCCACTGCATCAGACCGAGGTCTGGAACTAGCTGCATTGGACCGAAGTCCGGAACTGACTGGGACCTTGTCCCCTGCATCGGACCAGAGTCCGGAACTAACTGCATCGGACCGAAGTCCGGAACTAACTGCATCGGACCGAAGTCCGGAACTAACTGCATCGGACCGAAGTCCAGAACTGACTGATCATGACATAGCATAACACATAACAACTATTATAATCACATATAATGCATACTGCATCGGACCGAAGTCCGGAACACATACTCGAATATGCTTGAATCACAAAGACATCAAGCACTCTAGCTACTGCATCAGACTAAAGACCAGAACTACTGATAATTACACGGGTCGGCATTACGGCCGTAGAACCGTTCCTACTGAAGGGAAACTCACCTCGTGAACTGGCTGCTGAGTGTATGGCTCTGGAAGCTAGCTGCTGCTGCTCCGGTATCTCCCCGGCTACAAGTCCATAAACACACTCAATCAAATACTAAACACTGCACTGGGTAAAATGACTCTTTTACCCTTGGCCAAAGTCAACTCTCAGACAAAGTCAAATCTCGGTCAAAGTCAACCCACAGTTGACCTGACTCGCCGAGTTGGGCCGCCAACTCGCCGAGTCCCTATTCTCACTCCTCGACCCTACCCGCTGCTACTCGTCGAGCATGGCATCGACTCGACGAGTACTCATTCGATCCAAGAACTCAGACAATCTTCATCCGACTCGCCGAGTCATATGAACAACTCGACGAGTTGTTCTTGAGCTTAAGAAGATTGCCCTGGACTCGCCGAGTTGTATGAACAACTCGCCGAGTCCCTCCATCACTGAGTCTACCCTCGAACTCGCTAAGTCCACTCCACAACTCACTGGGCCCACTCGACATCGCTCAAAAGGAAGAAATCGGGGACTCGCGACTCGACTCGCTGAGTCGTTCTTCCAACTCGCCGAGTCACCGCCATGCAAATATTCTACACTCGATTCTGCTCGAATCCAATACATACAAATGATAGATCTGGGTCCAATAAGCTGATTTACCACGTAAAGTTTCCAACTTTACGTGTACAAACACATGAACAAGGGAATAAAGGCTAAAAAGGCACTTAAAAGGGTAGATCTAGGGTTATGATGCACAATGGCTCCATAAAGACAATAGATCTGGACTCTAAAACCCCTAAATGAACAGATCTATGGATATCTCGACATACAATGGCTTCGATATCAACATAAGGCTTGAGAAAAGCATCAACTAGATCTAAAGGGGATTTTAAAGCATAAAAGGGAAGGAAATCTGAAGAATACCTCAAAGAACTCTTGCTTTCCCTTGAATCTTCGCTTTACACTTCTTCTCCTTGCTCCTTTCTTCTTCTCCTTCTTCAAGCCTTCACAATTAGCACACAAAATCACTTAGAACACTCAAGAACGAATTAGGGTTTTTCTCACGGCTTTAGAGGGTGAAGGAGGCGAGATTGGGGGCTATAAGGTGGCTTAAATAGTGAGCAACCCGTGGATTTAGGGTTTCTCCCAGACGGACAGACTCGCCGAGTCCAGAATATGGACTCGCCGAGTCGCCAGCTAACACGTGCTCGAAATCCCGACCCTACTCGGCGAGTCAGGCTATGAACTCGCCGAGTCCCTTTACAAAACTTCAAAATAAATACCAAGGAATCATCATACCGGGAACGGGTCGTTACAGAATTTGAGCATGGTTCCTCCATTCCGAGTTTGTGTATTTTTTTTACCTGGATTTGATGGATGTGCCGCCACCATCAAACAAGTCAGTATACATTTCGTCGTATAATAAATCGACCTCATATGCTTCCTTCAAGCCTCCTTCTTCAACTTTGGCAATTTCAACAAAGAAATCGAAATGCTTGGACTCGAATCTCCATTAAACCCCAAACCCACATATGTGTGACATCCCATTTTTCACGGCCAGAAAAGACCGATTTCGTTTATGCTTTTAAAATAAAATCAGAGTAATCTTTCAAAAGGTGTTTTAGAATTTGTCCCCAAAATAAAATATGATAAAATTTTATCAAATCATTTCTTAAAGAAATGTATTTTTCATTTCATTACAAAACTCGGGATGTCCACATCGATATAGACCAAAAGCATAAAGAGTACAATATAGGTCTTACAACAGTTATTTATATCTACTGGCATATAATCCAAAATCTCTCGTCATCGTCCAACTATGCTCTTGTTCCACTATCTGTAATATAGAAAACTGAGTGGGTCAGGCTTGGGAGTCTGGTGAACATATAAGGTTTTCAACTCATAATAAATAAATTTATTATGTTTAGACATCAAACAATCAACCCAATTTCCCATCCCCATTATCCTCTTTATTACCCCACCTTATCGATCCTCACAACGACACGATCTATACTCTCATATCTAAAATCAACCTCTTTACCTAATCCATACCCCCGGATGTAAAATTTACCTCTTTGCCTAATCCATACTCCCGGATCTAAAATTTACCTCTTTACCTAATCCATACTCCCGGATCTAAAATTTACCTCTTTACCTAATCCATACTCCCGGATCGGGTATGTCTAATCCATACTCCCATATCAATAATTGTGCCCATTCCATACTCTCGGACTAGGGAAAATTAACTATATCTTAATCCATACTCCAGGATTAATAATAAATAACTTATGTCTTAATCCATACTCCCGAATCAATAGCAAATAACAAATAACTATGTCTTAAGGAGTCCTACGCTGAGCGTACCCTCGTACGCTGGGCGTACGAGGCAAACGTGGCTTGTGTTCGGTTCTTGTGCCTCGGACGTGTCAAGATACGTGTCTAGCGAAGGAAGGGTGACGTGGATGACTCTAGATCAAATACGTGCGAAGTACGTTGGGAATAATCTTTATGTATGTTGGGCGTACTTCTTCGGACCAGCCTCGAAGTTTGTGTCTAAAACTTCAAAAATATGTAACTTTCGCATACGAACTCTGTTTTAACGTTCTTTATATCCACGTGTAGGTGAGACCGTGCTCTACAACTTTCGTTTACACTCCGTCGGCTCATTTTGACTTTATTTTTAAAGTTATATTTTTAACAGGCCGGGACAGGAAAATTCCGTTAAAAATTCATAACTTCTTCATCCGAAATTCGTTTTCGTCTCTCTTTTTACCGTTGAACTACTATCAACAAGATCTTCGATTATCATTTAGGCTGTGTCGGCTAAAAATCACTCGATCTATAATTCGAATTTCGGGCTGCATACTGCTATACCAAATCTTAGAAAATTCATAACTTCCTCATACGAAGTCAGATTTGGACATTCTTTTTATATACGCTCTCGGTTTAACGTATACAATGACTTTCATTTAGATCGCTAAGGCTAAAAAGCAACTTATTGTAAACTCATTTTTTACGTCACTCATCGTCGTGTCGGTTCTGTCACGAAACTTCGACAGGTCATAACTTCTTCGTTATAACTCGGATTTCGGTATTCTTTATATCTTCGGAATCCTTGTTTCCACCACTACAACTTTCTTCATAGATATCAGCTTTATCTAACATTTTACTTTCGACGCTTATTTTTATCCTTAATTTATTATATCATCATCTTTAAATATAAGGCACATAAATTCATATAATTCATTCTTATTGCTTCAAAATATGTTACAATAGTTAACCTAGACTATTACATCGCTTTTAATGCTTAGCCCAAAAACACGAATGTTACAATATGGGTCAACAACAGTGGTCTCGCCGGTGATGGACAATGGTCAGGAAGGCGAAATGATTATATGTTGTCATTGTATAGTGGTTATTGTTAGGTTTGGGTTGCAGGGATGAAGAACAAGGGGAAATGAGTGTGTGTTTTTTTATTATGTATGTTCTTGATCGAGTTTCCATATGATATATATATATATATATATATATATATATATATATATATATATATATATATATATATATATATATATATATAGGTAAAAGTTCAAATGAAAACCCTTAAAAGTTAAGAGCCATGAGAACCATTTTAAATTGTTTAAAATAAACGCACGGTGGCATTACTATAAATATAGAAAAATTACTAGCCAATTTCCATAAGCCTTTCCGTGAACATATGTCATTCTCTTTCCTTCTTCTTCAGCTTTCTAGAAAATTCCAACCCTCATCTTCCCCCATTGTTTTTTCTACTACCTGCCAAAATCCTCCACCAATATCCTTCTCCGCCAATCGCAACCTCCACTTCCGTCGCTTCTCTTCTTCATCGCCGTCTCTCTCCTCTAACATCTTGGATCAAAATCGAAGTTTAAAGTGAGGTTTATTAGCAAGCCGGAATAAATTTTAGTTCTGGACAAAATCCACCACCACCGCCCCTTCTCCACCAGTCGCAAACTCCTCTGTCGCTGCTCCTCTTCTTCACCGCGGTCATCCTCCTCCAACAACTTGAATCTAATCTGAAGAATAAGGTAATCGATCAAACTTTATGATTTAGAGATTTTAGACAAACTCTATGATTTAGAGATTTTAGACATCAATTGTTTTCTTAAATAAAAACTCTTTTAACTGTAATTGATAGATTTTAAACATTATTTGTTTATTATATAAAAGCTTTCAATCCAATTTTTAGATAAGTGTCATGTGATGTAATGGAATGTATGACAATGAATAAAATAAGAAAAGATACCAGTTTTTGCTTTCTAGATCATGATCACAAGTGGTGTTCAATTTGGAGTAATAATTTATTATCAAGTTAATAACTTTTGATTTTACACAGCTTGTATAAATACCTAATTTTATATTAGTAGGAATAAAATGTCTATAGTTTAGTTTACACGGTTATGATTATTTTAGTTTTAATGGAATTAATGTAAGTATGTTTCATTCTTCTTGATTATTTAACGAGAGAGTGACCCTATTTTTTAATAGTATTTAATATACATACTTCATTAATTGATATTTTCTTTGAAGAAGATGAAGCATGTAATTGAAACACAGGTTGCTGCGAAATAATCAATTGTGTTATATGTTTTAATCATACTTTTAATGTTTATGTTCTTTATAATCATTATAATGAAAACGATTGAATGTAATGAATTTGGTTATTTAATAATATAATGCAAAATGAAATTATAAATTGTGTTCATGAATAAATAAAAAAAACTTATGTTTCATCAGTTGAATAAGATGCAATTTCATAGTACTGGTTAGTTAATAGACTATTCAACTGTGAATAATGGACAATTTTCAATAAACGTAATTTTTGTAAAATTAATAATGTTATTGTTTTGAAAATCACATTATAATGAATGTTGTATTTTAGAAATTCAATGTTTTATAAGATTAATAATGGTATTAATTTGACATTCACGACATAATGAATGTCATTTTTTTGTGAATTTTTATACCCATAGTCTAATTAAAACCAAAGTTGGTGTATTTCATGGTGATTAGTGGTAATTCCACCACCACATCAGATATGGTCTCTAGTCATGATGCAAAAGGAAGTTCTAAAAAAATACACATAATGTGTTTGATGAAATGCCTCAATGAAATTTGGTAAGTTATTAAGTTGTGATTGTATACTTTTTTTTTTATTAAACTATGAATTTACTATATAAAGTTATGAATTTTGTGTATTAAGTTATGATATTTGTGTTTAACTGTAAATTGAATGCACTAAGCTATGAATTTTCTGTTTAAATTGTGAATTGACTATATTAAGTTGTGAATTTTGTTTATTAGACTGTGAATTAATTGATTGGATTAAACTGTGAATCTTGTATACTAACATGTGAATTGACTGTATTAAGAGTTTTAACTTGATAATATAGTTGTTAATGCATACTTTTTGTGTATTAGAATGTGAATTTTCTATATTAAGCTATTATTTTGTTTTTTAAACTGTGAATTGACTGTATTAAGATATGAATTTTCTGTTTAAACCGTGAACCGACTATATTAAGCTGTGTATTTTGTGTATTAAATTCTGATTTTTGTGTTTTAAACTGTAAACTGACTGCAATAAGTTGTGAATTTTCTATTTAAACTGAGAATTGACTGTATTAAGTTGTGAAGTTTAAATGAATTTTGTGTTAACTGTTATTTATAAGAAAATATATGTTTTAAACAGTAAGTTCATGTGTTTTATAAGTGTTAAGTTGTGAAGTAGTTATGAACAAGTCTATTAAGTTGAGAATATGGTTGCGAATGCCTAATTTTTATGCATTAAATTGTAAATTTTATACTAAGTTGTGAAATTTATGTATTAAATTGTGAATTGATTGTATTAAGTTGTGAATTGACTATATCAAGTTATTAATTAACTGTATTAAGTGGTGGATTTTTATATTAAACTATATATTTATTATATTAAATTGTAAATTTGATGTATTAAATCGTAAATTGATTGTATTAAGTTGTGAATTTATTGTATTAAGCTATAAATTAATTGTATTCATTTGTGATTTTTTTATAAACTTAATTCTAGATAAAAGAAACATTATACATATATATGATTTTCTCTAATTTTGAATGAAATATTTAAATTTTAAACTGGGACTACGTTGAAATATTAAAGTTGTGAATTACTAGCTGAAATGATGAATTAAATTGTGAATTCTATTTTTTTTATCCAAATCTGGTTTTTTAGGGAAGGATGTTGGCGGTGTTGGCACCGATGGATGATGATTGAGATGGTTGATGACAGCGTATGGTAGTTGGCGGTGTTGATGCTAGTGGTGGTGGTAGAATAAGGATATGTTATATTTCTCACTCATCTTCATCTTCTTCGTTGATCTTAGATAAGTTATCCTCTTTTATGATTATGCATATGTTTTTTTTAATGTTTTCCTATGGTATGCTATAATATATGAAGAAAGAAGCATTATACACATATATGATTTTCTGAATAAATTATATAAAATTTAGACTGTGAATACCGTATAAATTAAACTTTGAAAGAAGCACTAAGCTCCATATCTAAAGGTATAAATGTAAGTTTTTAGTTAAGAATATGACATTTCCATTTGTAAAATTGTTAATTAATATATTAAGTTGTAAATTTTACATCTTAAACGGTAATTGACTATAATAAGCTGTGAATTGACTGTATTTTGCTGTGAATGTTTTTTATTAATTTTTTATTAAAACATGAATGTTTTATGTATAAATTTTTATATAAATATTCTTGTGAATATATTTATTTTTGTGTTGTATCCTTATGTAAGAATTCTTTAGTTTTTATAATTGTTTTTTATTCAATTCGAAATGAGTAAATTAATAGGTTATAAACTATGAATATAGTATTTAACTTGTCATTGCAATATTTTATATGCATATCTGGTTTGTAAGAAAAAATGGTTGTGATGATGGTACAAGTGGTTGGTGACGGCGTGTGATGGTGGTAGTGATGGTAGCGTTTGGGTTTGACAATTCTCTGAATTTGTGAATTAGTGTAAAGTTGATTGTATTAATTGTAAATTTTGTGTATTAAACTTTAAATAGACTGTATAAATTTATAATTTATATAAATTTTGTGTTCAAATGTGAATGAATGCATGAATGAAAGTATTAGACTAATTTTTTTTACGAATTTGGCATTTTCTTACCAAAACGACAAAAATTAGGATTTGAACATATTTAGTAATATTCACAATACATATTTGCTTATGAAATGAGGGTTCTTATGGTTCTTAATCTTTTGTGGTTCTCATTTGAACCACTCCCTATATATATATATATATATATATATATATATATATATATATATATATATATATATATATATATATATATATATAGGGTTAGGTTATTTTGTTTTTAATATCTATTGTATGCATGTATGACTGATTCTGGACCAATCATTTTACTTATTTTAAGAAAGTAATTAATGCATATTACATGTTGAAGATATAATGAATATTAATTACATCTTCAGCATTTAATATGCATTAATTATTTTCTTAAAATAACTAAAATGATTGGTCTAGAATCAATCATATATGGACACAATAGATAGTGAAAACATTTGAACCTAACTCTCTCTCTCTCTCTCTCTCTCTCTCTCTATATATATATATATATATATATATATATATATATATATATATATATATATATATAAAGAGAGAGAGAGAGAGAGAGATGTGGGCCCAAAGGTTTTTTAGTTTCTTTTTCTTTTTTTAAATAGTTTAATTAAAATTAATTATAAAAAGAAATGAAAAGAGTATAAAAATATAAAAAAAAATTATGTGGATGAGGGATAGATAGAAATTGTAACCATAGGGACCTGAGACCAAAAAGCGTTAGGACTGAACTTGATATTTATGAAAAACACAAGAACCATTTACGAAGATTTGCCTTCGTTTAATAGATATCCGAAGTCCAAAAGTTTTTTAAAATGTATATTTCAAATTTAGAATTTTTCAAAGTTATTCAATTTTTTATGTAATAAATATTGACTCTAGTTTAACATTATTTGAAAAAGAAAATAGACATAAACATATAACCAAATAAATATCGGTTTGTTAAATGTGACTCGAGCATTTGGAGTATTCTCATGGAGCATCTGAAGCATTCTCATGGAGCATTTGGAGCCATAGATCTCAATGGATCACTTGAGGTTCATAGAGCAAGTAACAAAGGAACGGATCATCTGAGATGAATTTGGATCATCAGACAAAGGAACGGATCAAGTGACAAAGGAACGAATCTACCAAAATGAGGTTTGGAGCAACTTGGAGTGGTTTGGAGCAACTTAGAGTGGCTTGGAGCACTTGGAGTACTTGTAGCAACATGAAGCACTTGGTGCACTTGGAGCGACTTGGAGCACGTGGAGCAACATGGAACATCTTGTTGCAACATGTAGAAGAAAGTTGTGCCAACCTTGGGGATGTTGCGCCAAATGACAACATGATGTGCCATCATGTCTGAAGTTGCGCCAAGGTGATGTTGAGTCATTGAGATGTTGAGCCATGAAGATGTTGTTGCTCCATCGAGAAGGGAAGTCGCGCCATAAAGGAGATGATGCGCCATCATGGACCATCTTGGTACATGATGCGCCATCTTGATTCATTTGTTGTGCCATATTGATCCACGTTTTCTTAGAAGACGATCATGCTTAAGAAATACACCATGTTGTGTGACCATGATGGATGTTGGACCATTAGTGATCATGATGCTCCACCTGTTCGTCATGTTGTTCTACTATGGTCAAGGTGGTTCATCATGTGTGTTGCTGATGCTCATGGGTTGTATGACATGGAAGAATGTTCTAGAAGATGTTGCATGGCGGAACATGATTGGTTGTCATCATTCATGGGCTTATGGGCCAATGGGCTTGGTCCATTACGGTTTTAGGTCTGACCCCTCAAATATAAATAGGGATGTTTGCTTAGTCATTTGAGTTATCTTATATGTTGAATTCTAAAGTTATAGGTGAATCTCTGTGTAATTGTACTTGTAACCTCTGTTTGAGAGCTCTGAAATAAAAGAAGACTTCCTTTCCTGCCCGTTGACGCAGATCACCTTGATCGAACCACGTAAATATTGTGTCTCGTGTGCTTTTGGTTTTGCTGGTTATCTGATTTACTTTCTAACACGAGTTTTATTATTTAGAACATAAAAATAAAAATCACTTTGTTTTAAATAATTAAAGGATTCTATGAGTTTTAACATTTATTTGTCACCTTATTTTCATCCATATTAAAATATTAACTTTTATACTAATAAAGTTTTTTTTATTAATGAAATAATCTTATTTACATCCAATTATGATCGTATTTGTTATTATATAACACAAAAATACAAATAAGTAATAAAAATTTACAATAAAAAAATTAAAATGTAACCAAAATCTTTATATAAAGATATAAAATAAAAAAAAATCAATTTATAAAATAATATTAATTTAATATTTTTAGTTACATGAAAAGAACATAATTGGTATGCAATATTGCTTGATGCCCGAAGCCCGAAGCCCGAAGCCCAACTATATCAAATGTATTAAAAAAAGTACTCGTCTCATTCAAATATTCAAATTAGGGATGAACTTTAGAACCGGACTGGTTCAGAACCGGAACCGGTTTTTCTATATTATAAGAACCGGAAACTAGACCGTTAGTTCTAGTTCCGGTTCCAGTCCCAACTTTTCAGTTATTTTACAAACTAGAACCGGTTGAAATGTTGTAGACGATATATTATCTTCCGGAACCTGTAAATGATTAAATATTTAACCAAATCATGACTTTTTACATTTTAAACTGAAGTACAAACACTAAATAACATGACGAAAAAAAATCAAGTAATTATGACTTCATATGAGTGAGTTATGCGGATTTTTAAAGTGTGATTGATTCCAAAAAAAAATGTTGAAACAAAAAATACGCAACATTTATATGTTGTCTTCCGGGGTCTATATTTGATTCAATATCAAACCAAAATATGTGTTTATACAGTTTAAAATAAGTACAAACACCAAATTACGTGCTAGAAAAAAAAAAGTAATTTCGATGTCATATAAATGAGTTATGCACATTTAAAAAAATGAACAAATTCAAAAAAACAAAAAAGTACTGATATAGAAAAAACGCAACATCGATATTCTTTCTTTCAGGGCATGTATCTGATTCAATATCTAACTAAAATACATGTTTGTACAGTCAAAAATGAATTACAAATTCTAATTTTCATGTTGTAAAAAAATCAACTAATTTCTACTTCATATGAAAGAGTTATACGCATTTTAAAAAATGAAAAAAAATGTCAAACCGGTTCCGCTTTTTAGAACCAGGACCGGTTTTCATAAAAATGGAGAACCGGTAACCAGACCTTATTAGCAATTACGGTTCCGGTTTCCGGTTCCGGCGGTTCTAATGTGCATCCCTAATTCAAATAGTTTTGGTTTTAAGTATGTTAGTTTGTTAAATCCAAGATAGTTTACATGATCTTAACATGTCATTAGTATTATGTCGATAAAAAAAAAAGTCAAATTTTAATATGAAATCCCCTACTCTTCCCTTACTCTAATAAAGGAGTACCTTTAATCTACAAGGCATCGTCTCTCGTCCACTACTTTACAAAGTGAAATACTCTTTTTACCTTCTTCTAAACTCTCGCTCAAATTTCCAATCCTATTTTCTTTACTTTGGTATATGATCTTATCCCAATAAATCAGCAATCGTAATCCCCCACCTATTTGAATTCGATGGACTAAGCAAGAAATCAGGAACGTAATTAAGCCCTAATCAAGTTGTGATGGTAAACATCCTATTCCATCCTTGTTCCATTCAAACCCTCGATCCGATCAATTGTTGATGGTAATCCTTATTCTTCTCCTCATGGATTCAAGACAATGTTTAGGTCGTCACGCAATGGCGCCATCTCCCCCCTCCCAGCTCCGACAATGAGGTTTGAAATTTAGGTTTTCATTCTACCCACGTTTCGGGTGGACAAATTTAAGTTTTTTTTTTTATTTTTTTTATGAATATTGCTTTATGACATACTTATAGCTAACCATAAAACTTACTCAAGGTAATTTCATTTTTGACCCTTGGTATGTAAATGTTTTGCAGATTTAGTCCCTAGGAGGAAGTTTTGCCATTTCTGGAAAAGTTGGAGTATGTTGGGCGTACTCCTCGTACGCGAGGCGTACGCATATAGGGGACAAACCCTAAATTTTAGCGTTTGGACCCTATTTAAACAACTTAATGAACCTTGATCCTCTTATTTCTCATCCTCTATAGCCTTTGAGTCCCATTTCGAAACCCTAGCCCCTCTTGAAGAGATTTGACCCTCTTGTGTGTGTTTTTAATGTGTGCTGGTGAGACTTGAACAAGAAGAGCTTAGAGAAAGGAGCTTTGATCAAATGAGAAGTTGTAGATCCAGATTTTTCACATCATTTCTAGCTTCATTGAGGTATAAAGCTTGGAACTTGCTTCTTGTATGCTTAGATCTAGTGGGTTTCTTCTACTCCATAAGTTACGACTTGCTTCTGACTTTGGGTCATTGCTAGACTTTGGGCCTTCTTGGATCTGGGCCTATATTGGGTTTTGGGTATCGTTTAAGGATTTGGGTTGTTTTGGGCTTTTTGGTGCTATTGGATTGGGCCTCGGATTTTGGGCCAAGTTATAGAAAGGGTAAAATGGCATTTTACCATGAGTGTTAGACAATTGGCTAGGATTCCAGTTATGGGTGGAGGACCAATTATTAATAGGGTATTATTTGATGATGTTTAGAGCGGAGATTTCCCGGATCAGCAGTTTGAGCTTTTATCAGATATTCAGCAGTTTCAGGTAAATTTCCTCACTGTGCTTGGCGGGTCGAAGGCACCAATGTCGGCCCATGGTTTATTATGATTATGATGTTAATTGTATGTGTGACTCTTGCATGTATGTTATGTGATATGTATATCTGGCGGGTCCGATGTCAAGCGGGGCTTGATGAGTGTATTGTATACTATTTATCTTAGTGATTTTTGCATGTGTTTTATGTGTGTGTATGAATGTCGGGCGATGCCCGATGCCAGGCGGGGCCTGGTGAATGTGATGAGGCGGGGTCCATCTCATATTATTAACATATCTGTTCCTAGCGGGGCTCGATGTCGGGCGGGGCCCGATAGGTTTGGGGCATGGTCCGTTGTATGTTTGATATGTATGGAATGAGATATTCTGGGGAACTCACTAAGTTTTGTGCTTATAGTTTTCAGTTTATGTTTTAGGTACTTCCGGATCGAAGGGGAAGAGCTCGGGATAATCACATCGCACACACCATATTGTTCCGCATTTTATTTGACTCTGATGTATCTGGATGACTAGTGACATACTCTGATTTCATCATGGTTATAAAAACGATTTGGATGATGGTTTTATTAATATAAAAATGAAATTTTGGTCTTAAATTTAGGGACACTACATTTTGATTGTGTGTGTGTGTGTTTTAAATATGTGGGTATGTCAATTCCGTGGATCTGAATCTATATTTGGACACCATCATAATTGAGTTTATCTCTTCCTCATTTATGTTTTATTGGATATTTATGTAATGATTTAGAAGAGTGATGGGTTTTGAGCATATCTACATTTATATGTGATCATGCAACCCTAAATGCTTTGGATCTAAGTTTTTTTCTATTGAACATACATATATAAACACCAAAGCAATAACCCTATATACTAGCATACAATTTCGAAATCATGTATAAAACTAGGGTTAGAAGATTACATCTTGTTATGTAGTAACAACAAGAACCACCTTGACTCTTGAAAGCTTAGTTCCCCAAATGTTGCACCTCTAATGGAATCACAAACACCTAATGCAAAGAATGAGTAGGAGAGATGAGGAAATCAACCAGGGTTTAATCATACAAGCTTAGATCCGAAAATCCTATGTTAAGGGGGTTTATATAGCTGTGGATGCTAGGGTTTTTAGGTGAAACCCCTAATACCTTGCTTAGGCACCAAGCGACCCATGGACACTCCTTTTAGAAACCCTTGGACGAAATTTATTGGGCCTCCTAATAGGATTTCATCCACTCCATACCAAAGGAGTCCAGCAGCCCAATTTTAAACTATCAATGATTTGCAAAACAACCCCTCCATTATTAATCAGTTCCTTTAATCCCAAAATTAATATCAAATCAATTTTTGATCAATCACCAATTAATAATATGATTTCCGAATAATATATTAATCTTGTAATATATTAATAAAATCATCTTGAGTATCAATTTATTATTTTACATAATAAATTATACTCTCTCTCCACTAGTCATCCTGTCAAGTTGCAGTAGTGAAGACAACCCAAAAGAACCATGCTACATATCAAATCAAGTACATACCAACTATAGTTATGGCTTAGACACCTAATCAGACAAAGAGATCATTTGGATTTTATATCTTTTTTATGCTTATTTACCTATTTTTTGATTTATATTTCAAAATAGATGCCCACGTACGTGATTCCGAAAATGTGATGTTGTTTTATGAATTTTAGAGTTTTCTATATCCAACACAATTAGTTGTTTTAGGTGATTGTTTTTTTCTTTTAATATGATTAAATTTATGTATTTTTAAAATTTATTGATTGATTGGGATTTTCTTATAGGTTGGATCTGGGATAGATCAGAAAATTGCATCTGATTTGGATTTGTGATAGATCCGAAAATTGCAGGTAATTTTCTTGAAACATATTTGGAACTTGTTTGATTTTTAACTAAAGTGGTGTGTGCTTTTGTTTCAGTTTGTAGGTAAGTTGTAATGGGTATGGGTTAAAACAATGTCCTACAAAAATGTTTTTTTTTTCATATATATGCCTTGAACCGAGTTCCTGCATTTCTCTTTCAAAACATAATATCTGCAACTTTCATGACTCGTTAAGGTAAACATAAAAGTTTTAGACCTCACAATAGTGTTTATTCATGGTTGTAATTTTCAAGACTGAGTATTTGCATTTTTGCACCAAAATAAATTTTGGTTTTAAGCTTTTATGAGTAACTAAGGATTGAACTTGGTTAATAGGAGGAATTAAAACAGTGACTCCACATTTGACAGAAATCATAAATGATTCAAGGAAAAATCATAAAGGAAATGAAGAAATGGTAGTTGTCCAAGACATGCTAAATGTAAGTGCTGTAATAATATATCAATTATAATTAGAATTTTATATTTATGCTTTAAAGAAGGTATAGGTATTCATAGTTGATTTTTCATTGAGATTTTCTAATAAATAGTTTAAAAAATTTTGCTCATCGAAGTAGATTATTATTTTGTTATTTCTTATATAAAATGGTATGCTCGTCTTTAATATTTATTTGATTGTCTTCAAGCAATAATAAAGCGTTTTATGGATTTTTTTTCATCTAATTCAGGGAAGTGGAAAAATCATATTCAATAACCAACTACATAAGATGCTACCTAGTTTTGGAAATCATGTTTTTTTTGTTTGCATCGACGAGTCATACAACTATATTACAAATTTGCAACTTTTTTCTTTTTATTGCTTATTGATGGGAAAATAACCCAACTTTGGAAACCATGTTCTTTAGTTTGAACCAGGTTGTCAAGATCAGGATCCTATGTATGATCGTTTATAGGTTTGCAAGATCGGGATCGGTATCTTAAGATCCCACAAAATAAAACATAATTTTAATTTATAATTTTTAAACCTGAAAAATATTTCAAACATTCAATTTTTTGTTCAAAAGTTATAAAAACTTCAAAATATTAGTTATAAGTCACAAATCAAAATGATAAACGGTAAATTGGTAAAGGGTAAAAGATATAAAATGGTTAAAAAAAAATCAAGGGAAAGTATGATCGGATCGGATCCTGATCCTACAATTTTACGATCCTACCCAAAACATGATCCGGATCGTTTGTCATATATAGGATCGTACGATCCTACTAGGGGTGCAAATGAGCCAAGCTACTCGCGAGCTACTCAAGATCAGATCGTTAAAAGCTCAACTCGAAACCAATTTTAAACAAACACGAACCAAGCTCGAGCTTAATATTAAGCTTGTTTATTAAACGAGCTCGAGCTCAAGCCTATATCACAACCTAAACGAAACTTTATATAATATTATTTATTATTATTTATATATATTAAAATAAAAACATATTAGGGGAATTATGAATTTAGGGTATTAGTAAACGAGCTTTTTAACAAGCTCGAGCCGAGCTTAAACTTATTTAGGCACGCCAGATAAAAACGAGTCGATCCCGAGCCTGAGCCGAGCTTGTATAACTCTTTACGAGCTCGAGCCGAGCTCAGTAAAAGAAAGCTCGAATCGAGCCGAGTTTGAGCTCGAGCCTCATATAACTTAAACGAGTCCGAGCATAGCGTGGTCAGGCTCGGGCTCGGCTCGGCTCATTTGCACCCCTAGATCCTAC
The DNA here is from genome assembly GCF_002870075.4 of Lactuca sativa. Lineage (NCBI taxonomy): Eukaryota > Viridiplantae > Streptophyta > Magnoliopsida > Asterales > Asteraceae > Lactuca > Lactuca sativa. Next base: position 231,303,763 of record NC_056624.2, read on the forward strand.
GACCTAGATCACGATTTTAACAACCATGGTTTAAACAATGAAAAATTTCATAGGGCTAGTCTTCATCTTACTTTACATTATCGCTCAAAATCATGGATTTTGGGTTTCGTGGTTTTAGTTTCCTTGTAACCAAAAAGGATGTAAGTTAAAATTTAGCCATTTTCAACAATGTTCAAGCTTATCATAACATCTCTTCATTTACTTAAAAAAAATATCCCATTATGATTTTCAAGTTCTCTTCAGATTAAAAAAGCAAACATAAAAAATCACTTACTATGTATTATTTTTAGTTATTTGACTATATTGGAAATTATTTGCAGAATACGAAGTAGGCGACTATTTTTTTGGCGTGAGCGAATGGTGATGCAATAGACGAGTGCTTATTAAGGTATTAACTACTCTCGAACATGTTGATCATTATACTTTTTTTAATTAAAAACTTACTTACAATGCTTCTATTTTGGTAAATAATAATTTTTTGTAAATATTTAATTAGTTATTACGATTTAAAATTATAAATAGTATTTTTCTTTTTAATGGTGCTTTTTATAGATTTAAACATAGTATATTATTAAATAAAGGGGTGTTTTTGGTTTCACTTAAAAACCTTTAGATTTAAACATAGTATTATTAAATAGAAAGGGTGTTTTTGATTTCACTTAAAAGCTTTTTTTTAATTATTAAAATTATTAAAAAGTCATCAAGTTAACCAAATACTTTTTAATTTATTGACTTATTAACAAATACTTTTTAATTTATTGAATTATTGATGTTTTTATTAAAAAACTAATTCAACCTCTTTTCAAAATTTACTAAATAAAAGGGTGTTTTTGATTTCATTTAAAGACCTTTTTAAAAAAATCAGGAAGTTAGTCATTAACTTGATTTTTATTACTAAAAAACTAATTCGATCTCTTTTTCAAAATTTCTTTTTCAACATTCACAAATCAATAATTTTTTTTAAATCTTTTTTAAGATCAAAATGAATCACAAACATCCTTTAAGAGGGTGTTTGACATTGTTTTTAGCTTTTTAACTTAACTTTTTTTTACAAAATCAAAAAAAGACAAAAAGATGTTTGGAGAGTAAAAAAATTCTTTTTGGAATGAGTTTTTGCAAAGAGGAAAAAGAGAGGCTTCAAAAAGTACTTTTTATGAGTTTTTAGGATTTTATATATAAAAATTACACTAAAAGTCATTTTATTAATCCAAACACATTTTAAATATCATCTTTTGCAAAAAGTCCTTCTATAAAAAGTTCTTCTATCAAAACAACTTTTGATATTCAAAATAACCCCAAACCAGAGGTGTTGATTGGGTAATTTTTTCGGGTTTTGAGTAATTCGAGTTTTTCATATTAAAAAAAATACCCTACCCAAATTAAATTAAGATAATTCGGGTAGCGGGTCGGGTTTAGGTAATTCGGGTATTACCCGAATAAGCCAATTCATTTGGAACCCTGCAAATCCACTCTTTTTCCTATTTCCTATTCAAAGCTCAGCCGAAATATATAATTTTTTTGAATTGTACTTGAAAATAAATTTAATGAAATAAATATATCGTGCTTTATTAGTTTTGTTTATATATTGTTTATATAAAGAAATGAGACATAAGCGTGCAAATCCATTCTTTTTCCTATTCAAAACCCAGCCGAAATATATAATTTTTTTTTAATTGTACTTAAAAATAAATTTAATGAAATAAATATATTGTGCTTTATTAGTCTTGTTTATATAAAAAAATAAGACATAAACATAGTTACACAAGTTTTAAAGAGATTTTTTAATTAATAATAACTGAGATATCTTACACAAGTTTTAAAGAGATTTTTTAATTAATAATAACTGAGATATCTAGCAATTTTTAAATCTAAATACAGAAACACTACAAACACACACCACGTATTTGCTTGCGCTCTACACAGCAGAAGTGGAGAACATCCACGCATTTGGTTCTTGGCCTATGGCCAATTGCCTTCCAAGATTGGACAACAGGCTTTTTGCCTTTTTGTGACTAATTTGCTGAATGTTGGTCTTTTGCAGGGGCAACAAAAAGTCTTTTTCACCAAAAAGGGACTGCACACAAAAAAGTAAACTATACAGGGGACAAAACAGGTGAAAGACAGGAAGGGCAAAATTGGAATTAATAGCCTTCTGAGAAAGTTGCACAGCACAGAGGACAAAATGAAGGCACAAAGGATATTTGAGGCAAAGTACTTTTATTCACTGATCAAAGAGAAAGCAAACTGAGATACAAAACACAACGTACACATGCCTTGCTATTTAAACTAGAAACTTTGCAGAAAAATAGGAACTAACTAGCTACATGCTAAAGACCATGAATCATCTTCACGTGGTCTTGAATTATTCAGCTTCTAATAAAATATGCATTGTAAATAAACTTTGATAAATGAATTTCTGAATTCAACATTTTCCCCTCTTAATTCAAAAATTCATACTTTCTTCACTCCAATCAAACTTTTCATCTCTTCATGTTTGATTCTTCCAAGTGGCTTTGTAAGAATGTCTGCCTTCTGCTCTTTGCTTCCCACATGTGTTACTGTGATCTTCCCTTCTTCAACACATTCTCTGATAAAGTGAAACCTTATGTCTATATGCTTGTTGCGTCCATGAAAAACTGGGTTCTTCATGAGCTCAAGTGCTGACTTATTATCTACATACATTTCAACTGGAGGAACCTTTTGACCTGTTATTTCTGACAGAAGTCTACGTAGCCAAATACCTTGACAGGCTGTCATTGTTGCTGCCATGAACTCAACTTCACATGAGGATAAAGCTACACACCTTTGTTTCTGTGATGACCATGATACTAGATTTCCGTTCATATAAAACATCATTCCTCCTGTGCTTCTTCTGTCATTAATATCTTTGCCATGATCACTATCAGAGTAGCCTGTAAGTGTGATTCTGATGTTCCCCTCTTGTGTATTTCAAACCATGGTCTATTGTTCCCTTGACGTATCTGAGGATTGTTTTGACAGCTTGTAGATGTTTTGTAGTTGGCTTCTCCATAAACCTGCTTACAACTCCAACTGCAAATGATATATCTGGGCGTGTGTGACACAGATACCTGAGCCCTCCTACTATGCTTCTGTATTCAGTAGGATTGACCAACTCTCCTTCTTCCTCTTTCTTGAGTTGTAGCTTGTGATCCATTGGACTTTTGGCTGGATTGCACTCATTCATCCTGGTTTTGGCAAGAAGTGTTCTGGCATAGGCTTCTTGCTTCAATGTGATCCAATCTCCTTGTTGATTGACTTCAATTCCCAGGTAATATGTCAATGGACCTAGATCACTCATCTCAAATTTCAAACTCATATCTTCTTTAAATCTCTGAACTTCTTTGGGGCAGCTGCCAGTAACTAGCAAATCATCTACGTACACACCAATAATCAGTAGGCTTCCATTGTTCTTTTTAATGTATACAGAGTACTTATGTGCACATCTTATGAACCCCAAACTTTTCAAGTACCGATCCAAGCAAGCATTCCACGCCCTGGGTGCTTGCTTAAGACCGTACAGTGCCTTGGTTAATCTGTATACCTTTTGAGGATTTTCTTTCTTCTGATAGCCTTCAGGTTGTGTGACATATACTTCCTCTTCCAACTCACCATTGAGGAAGGCTGACTTCACGTCTAGGTGGTGCACACACTAACTATAAGTACCTGCTAGAGCTAGAATTAGTCGTACCGTTTCAATTCTGGCTACCGGTGCGAAGACTTCCTCGTAATCGATGCCATGTTTCTGAACATACCCTTTTGCCACGAGTCTCGCCTTGTGTTTTACAATCTTTCCAGTTGGATCACGCTTTAGCTTGAATACCCATTTCAACCCTATCGATTTTCGATTCTTTGGAAGATCTACTAACCTCCAGGTGTCGTTTTTCTCAATTGAGGCTAATTCAACCTCCATAGCCTTTTTCCATTCTTTCTTTTGATTTGCTTCAGCGTAGGTTGCAGGTTCTTCATTGCTACAGAGCATTAGTAACTCCTCAGGTGGCAGTTCGATTTCTTCGGTGTTCTCGTACAACTCGTTGAGCATTCGAAAACGTTTTGGGGCTCCACCGCCGGTAGAACTCGACGCTGTGCTCGGTGAATTGATTGGAGTCGGTGTAATCGAAGTATGTGTCGTACCTGGTTGATTATGAGAGTGAGTTGATGGGTCTGGGCTAGGATCCGATGTTTGTGGAGAGATGGGCTGAGGTGCTTCGGCCCAATTGTTATTTTGTGGTGACCCGGGTTCTTGATCTGGGGTATCGGGTACCCATTCACCCTCATCGTTAAAATACTCATTAGTAAAGTCATAACCTTTGACAGTGAACGACATGTCTGATGTCGCTTTGATCTTGGTAGCTTTCTCCCACTCCCATCTCCGATTCTCTTCAAAAATTACGTCCTTGCTTACAAACATTCTTCCCGTGTCAGGATCTAGCAATCGATGAGCTTTCGTGCCCTTTTATGTTCCTAAATACACCACTTTCATGCTCCGATCATCCAATTTCTTGAGATTGCTCTTCATTATTTTCATATGTGCTACACATCCGAAAACTCTCAGGTGACTGACCTGAGGTTTTCTTCCCGTCCACATTTCGTATGGTGTAGCATCCTTGAGAGCTTTTGTACCTAACCGATTCAACACATACACTGCGTGGCTCACAGCTTCTCCCCACAGTACATCAGGTACTCCCATTGTCTTTAGACAACTTCTCACCATTTCTAGTACAATCCTATTTCTCCTTTCTACGACCCCACTCTGCTGTGGTGAGTAGGGTGAGGTATAGTGACGCTTTAACCCAGTTTAATCGCAATATTTAGTGAATTCCTTTGACAAGAATTCACCCCCTTTGTCTGTTCTGAATACTTTCAGCTTTTCCCCTATTTCATTCTCAACCAGCCTTCTGAAGTTCTTAAAGATATGAAAAGCTTCATCCTTGGTCTTCATTAAATAAATCCACATTACCCTGCTGTAATCATCAACTAACAACATGAAATATCTGTTACCTGCAGGTGTTGGAGGTGAAACAGGACCACACAAGTCCCCATGAATTAATTCCAATTTCTTCTTGGCTCTAAAACTGCTGACAGTTGGGAACGGGCTCCTTGATTGTTTTCCCAGCAAGCAACCTTCACATGGCTCTAATGGTACTTTTATCTTTGGTAATCCAACTATCAAGTCCTTTTCAGACATAGACTTAAGAGAGGTAAAGTTTACATGACCCAGTCTTGTGTGCCACAACCAAGTTGGATCATTTAATTCAGCTGCTAAGCACCTTGTATTTACCTCTTCTAGTTGTATTTTGTAGAGCCTGTTGGGGGACTTCTTGACTTTCATCAGTATCTTTCCAGCAGAGTCATGTACCCACAAGAATGGTTCCCTAATCTTAATCTCATCACCTTTTTCAGACAGCTGACCAAGACTTATGATATTGCTACAAAGATCAGGTATGTAGTACACCTCCTTCATATTTCTTTCTTCCCCATTCTTGCATTGGAACAAAATTGACCCCTTTCCCTCTATTCTGACTTTGGAGTCATTTCCGAATTTCACAACTCCTTTGACACTTCTATCCAGTTCATGAAATTTGGTTCTGTCCCCAGTCATGTGGTTGCTAGCCCCAGTGTCAAGATACCACATCTTTGATTGATTCAAGGCTCCCCCATTTGGCTTCACCTCAGGCTTTACTTTTTCTTCATTTAGAAGTATCTCTCTCCGTCTCTTCAAAGGCTGATAACAACAAAGCTGGTTCATTATCATCATGGACCAGGTTAGCCTCTTGATTTCTTTCTCTCTTTGGGTTCTTGCACTCTGCTGCATAGTGCCCATACTCCTGGCAATTGTAGCACTGCACACCACTTTTATCTTGACTAGTAGATGTGCCTTGACCTCCTTGACTATGGTGACCGCCTCTGCCACGACCACCACATCCTCTTCCTCTGCCTCTTCCTCTGCCACATGAGCCACTGAAACCACCTCGGGTTGTCTTTGTTTTTGAGTCACTATCACCTTTCTTCTTGTTTTTTTCAGACCATTGTTGATAGGTCATGAGGAGTTTTCTATCTTTTGGTTCGGCATGGTACTTCATTCGTTCTTCATAGGCTTTAAGCCTTCCTATTACTTCTTCAACAGACATGGAGTTTATATCTCCAAATTGCTCAATTGTTGAAGCGATTTGGAGAAACTTGGATGGTACCGCCCTCAACAGCTTCTTTACAACGTAGGACTCCTCTATAGTGTCCCCAAGAGTGCGCATGGTGCTCGCAATGTTGCATACTTTTGCAGCAAAGCCATCTATTCCTTCTTTCTCCTTCATTGCCATGGTCTTAAACTCTGTCTTTAATGTCTGTATTCTGGCTATCTTCACCCTATCCGCTCCCATAAACATGGTTTTCAAGGCATCCCATGTCTCTTTGGCTGTCTTCTTCTCTGCTAAAGAGAGTAACAAGTCTTCAGGAATACCTTGATAGATGGCTACCAGAGCCATCTTATGTTTCTTAACTTCCACCACTGTGTTCTGAGTCTTGGGCTCCACTGCTTCCCAAACTCCTTGAGCTTGCATGAAGACTTTCATTTTCTCCCATAAACATGGTTTTCAAGGCATCCCATGTCTCTTTGGCTGTCTTCTTCTCTGCTAAAGAGAGTAACAAGTCTTCAGGAATACCTTGATAGATGGCTACCAGAGCCATCTTATGTTTCTTAACTTCCACCACTGTGTTCTGAGTCTTGGGCTCCACTGCTTCCCAAACTCCTTGAGCTTGCATGAAGACTTTCATTTTTATAGCCCATGCATCATAATTGCTTCTGGAAAGCATTGGGTAATGAAGAGTGATCTGACTTTCCTTCTCACCATTTCCATTATTTCCAGACATCTCTTCTCGTGACTAGTATTTTGGCATACACTTTGAAGCTCTGATACCAGATGTTGGTCTTTTGCAGGGCAACAAAAAGTCTTTTTCATTAAAAAGGGACTACACACAGAAAAGTAAACTATATAGAGGACAAAACAGGTGAAAGACAGGAATGTCAAAATTGGAATTAATAGCCTTTGAGAAAGCTGCACGGCACAAAGGACAAAATGAAGGCGCAAAGGATATTTGAGGCAAAGTACTTTTATTCACTGATCTGCACAGAGGACAAAATTAAGGCACAAAGGATATTTGAAGCGAAGTACTTTTATTCACTGATCAAAGAGAAAGCAAAATGAGATACAAAACACAACATACACATGCCTTGCTATTTAAACTAGAAACTTTGCAGAAAAATAAGAACTAACTAGCTACATGCTAAAGATCAGGAATCATCTTCAGGTGGTCTTGAATCATTCAGCTTCTAATAAAATATGCATTCTGAATTATTTTCAACACTGAAGTAAACCACAAAGTAAAACCGTGTTCTTGTTTATTACTGGTGCGCGAATCGCAAAAATACAGACCAAAACTAAGATTTAACTGTGTAATACAAAACGACCGATCTTCCAGACCACATCTTCTTCATATACAAACAGTAACACACATCTTTACATTAAAAAGCAAAGTCAAACCAACATTTTTTTATTCCACACCAACACCATCATATAACCAAAACCAAACACTCAATCTTGTCTCCCACTTCCACTCTTCTTACTGCCGGGGGGATTACTGGACAACCCTTCATCCGTCACTGCAAATACAAACAGAACAAAAAACACTTTAATTTGCAATTCGAATTCGATTTTCCAAGATGATCATACACATCTACATATTACATATACTTACCAAAAGACGTTCCGAGAGATCCCTGTGGCACATTCCCTTTCCCACCAAACCACGACCCCATTGCGCCTATCAACCTATCTGCCACACCTTTATCCGCAGTGATCACATTGCCGGAATGTTCATGTTCTTCCCGATGATCACTCCCTAATCGTTCTCGGACTTCAACAGACTCCGTCACTCTATCTATTGGTCTATCCTCTCCCGATTTCTTCTCGCTCTCTCCATGGTTTCCCCTGTGAAAAGCATGCGTTATAACATCCGACAACGCCTTATCTTCGTCCCCAGGCTTCAACGTCTCTACCAAATATTCCTTCACCGACACCCCCTTATCGGCTTCCCTCCCTTTCTCCATCGTCCTACTCCCTGAACGCGTATCAGATCCTCTCTGAACTTGCGGTTGCCCTGTTCCAGATACACTCCCTTGCACTTTTGACATCACTGCACTACCAGCATCCACCACTTTCTCATAAACCGGCGCCAATGTCCCTGTCACTGTGTCGGTAATCTTATGCGCGTAATCCGTTGCAGCGCCTGAACTTTTTCCGGTTTCATGTTGTCCGGTACTTGGGGTTTGGCTGGAATACCCAAGTTTGGAGGTGATAACGTCTGCAGCTTTATCGGCTATGGCGGAAGCAGAGGATGATATTTTCTCGACGTAGCTGCTGCTCCGGCTTGATGGGTTTCCGGTGACGGTATCACGTGGTAGATTTTCAGGGTGGTTATGTTCTAAGGTTTTCGGCTCAAAATCGGAACTAGAATCGTGTTCATCGCGGATGCCCATTTTGCCAAGAGAATGTTGGATCTGCGAGAGTTGTGCTTCCTTACCACCTTTAATCACAAATGCATAAACACGAAAACTGTCATACTGAAATTGAAACGCTTTTACATTGAAATGTACTTTACACTTCACGACTTGTACCTGTATGTGTTGGATCAGTAACTTTGGTCTCATAGTTTGAAGGAGCTGAACCCTTTGGGCCATTGGGATCCTCCACCATCCCTGTTGATTTCCCGATTCTACCCCTCAATCCTTCCTGATTCATGTCCTGCCCTGACCCACGGTTGCCAAATTGGTCAGCTACATGTCTTGATCCTGTAATAGCTCCCACAAGTCAAATGGTTAAAGTCAAAATTCAAAGCATATCAAATAGTACTTCATGCTTTACGGGTTGTACCATATGGAGTTGGGTTGGGGGCAAATGGGTGTTCCTCCATTCCAGTTGGTGCTCCAATTTTACCCCTCCATTTTTCTGGATTTACTTCTTGACTATGTCCTGTGTAACGATCCTCAGCCATCATTGATGGCCTTTCCAAATTACCCCTGGGCTGTGCAAAAATTGCATCAGGACCACCCAGGCCAACTCTAGCTGAATCATACACTGCATGCAAATTCAAAAATCGACGCTTTAATTATGTACATGTGTCTTTGTCGTACAGCTATAATCATGAAATGGATTCAAGAACAAACAAGACTTACTTGGTGCGCCATGGACTTCAGCGTCTTTCTCCATTTCATCATCATCGTCATCCTCTTCATCCTGGTGATCTTGATGCTGATCAGAGTCTCCATGACCATGTCCATGCTTTGTGATCGTGTTCTTTAACTTTTTGGCCTTTTCTTTAACTTTCTTGATCACGGATTTCTTCTCGCCATGATGCTCTTCATTGTAATCATGACCTTCAACAACATAAAAACACATCATCTTGAAACCCATACCATATATCGTGAGTTAATTAAATTACAGAGAGCAATGGATCGGATGGTTGTTACCAGAGCGATGGCCGGCGGTGGCGGTGGCGGTGGCGGTGAGAGGGTCTTGGTCATCGTAGTGACGGCCATGAGTGTGCTGCAACTGTGACTCCATTTGCTGCTAAGACTTTAAATGTTTTGAAGATGATCAAGAATAGAGCATATTATATATAGATGGGGATTTCGTTATGGCAAAAATAAAATGGCAGACGCATTAGGTGTGTGACACGTGTTAGGAAATAGACGCGTGGCATGTTTCTTGGTGTTGACGTGGCTTCTCACCGAATATATTGGTCATTTGCCTTTCATTGCCGGTGAACTGCCGGGCCTGCTTTTTCGGGGAATCACATTGAATTCAAGCGGATTGGGAATTTAAAAGACTGAAATAGACAGAAAAATTGCTTTCAAATAGAAAATTTTCTTCTATATTACTTTTTAAAATATATATGACCTTTTTTAAAACATATTTTTAATGTAAGTGTTATATTTAAGCTCATTTACTCGTTTATGAAAATAATATTTTCTTTTTTAATTTATATAATAATGTTATTCTTTTTTACAACCACTTAGGGATTATGGTGTATTAAGGGCTTAACAAGCCTTCACTTCCTGTGAACATAAGACATATAAAGGGGTGATGTTCACATATACTTAAACATAACTGTTGAGTTGTTAATTTCCTTTAACAGATAAAGGAAAAGGTTCAGAAAATACATATGCAAAAAAATATATAAGTGGTGAAATTGTTTGTCCATATGTAAATGTTAAAATGGTTATTGCACATTTTCATTCGTTCGACCTAAAGATTAAATTGTTATTATATATATTTATTATTTAGTTTTTCTATGTTTGGGCTTTGGAGCACAACAAAAGTAGTAAAATACAGCCAAATTGCCCAGATAATCAATACTTCAACCCGTTTTGATGATTCATTTAAATTCAAATGTTGGCTCTTTAAGCTTCCCAAGCCCAGCAATGAAAAAAATTCCGCATGGTAATAAATTAAAGAGTTTTCAGCAGCCCAAAATTGATAAAAATGGGTAGTCTGGCCCCTAATGCCAAATCATGTTTTCTTTTTATAGAAATTAAATATCCTTTTAGTTTCTTCTTATTTATCATCATATCCATTTGAAACGATAACAATATATTAAATATAATTAATATTATCATGATATTTTTCACCATTTCATATGGATAGAATTATAAGTAGAAAGAATTTAAAAAAATATAATAAAATATTTAATTTCTCTTCTTTTAGCTCCCTTTTTGCAACCCTTAGTGTGTTCAAATGAGCCCATTATAAGTTACAACCTATATTTGTTGACTATTATATATATATATATATATATATATATATATATATATATATATATATATATATATATATATATATATATATATATATATACATGTACGATTAATTCTGAACCAATCATTTTAGTTATTTAAAGAAAGTAATTAATGCATATTACATCTTAAAGATATGATGAGTATTAATTAAATCTTCAACATTTAATATGTATTAATTACTTTCTTAAAATAACCAAAATGATTGGACCATAATCAGTCGTACGTGCACACAATAGATAGTAGAAACATTTGAACCTAACTCATATATATATATATATATATATATATATATATATATATATATATATATATATAAATCACAACAGGCTTATGAACATACGAACAGTAATAATATTAACTAGCTAAAAGTGTTTGTTTGATGGCTTAGATTTGGAGTCGTTCGCTTTTGGTTCTTCTGCTATAATTGTCACCTTATTGTTTCCTATCTATACACGTGTACAACACCAATTTTATTTCATTGATTTCTCTTTAACCAACCACCTCTTGGAACTCACATGCATTCTTCATCTTCCTTTTTCCGATCAAAATAAATATCGATGAAGATGATGCCTCTGAAATCGGTGACGAAGTCGATCGACCCAATAAGAAGAGGTAAGATGTTAAAGGAACGATGACGGATCAACTGAAGGACCATCGACCATTATTGGAAGTCCCGAGTGGAGCTCCTGACTCCTTTTGTCCAATTATCAAGACTCATTTGGACCATTTGTATAGTTCTTTTCCAGTTTTCAAGTCTAAATGTGACGTCGAGACCAACTTGTAACACCGTAAATTTCCAGACAAAATTTTCATTTAAAAATCAGATTAATTTCATTAACACAAACATAAAAACCCCCAAATATCGAGTTATCAAAAACACATGTTCATAAATTGTTTAAAACACAATCCAAGATCCTCTAAAACATATCTCCAAATCGTGTGTGTACAATCAAGCCGGTGCCTTCTTGTGATCCTAAGAAGTACCTGAAACACATAACGCATAACACGGTAAGCACGAAGCTTAGTGAGTTGTCACAACTAGTATTTTAGCTAGGAAAATTCTATTCTCATGTAATCATTCAACTATTGTAAAGCATGTACTTTAAGTGAATATCAATCAATGCCCATTCAAATACATCTCTCATGTTCAACTAAAGGTTGGAAACTCTAGAAACCCTGGTTCAAGTTTACTATGTACTAGGATTTTCTTATTGGGCCTAATGGACCAATAAGCCTTCAATTCGAATATTTTGGGCCTAGAACCCTAAAATGGGCTCTAAAGGGACCCACATTCATAAAATTTAACATTTTGGGCCATATGGGTCTAAAATGGATTAGTTTATCTCTAATGGGCCTTGTTTGGCCACAAATGATTCCATTTACCCTAACGGACTTTTATTGGGCCGTGAGCCATCCTAAGGGCCCAATGGGCCGAAAAATATTATTTGAGCCTCATGATTTCGCGCTAAGTCTATTAAATGGGCCAAACTATTCCACTCTTTTTCTCATAAGCCCAAATTCTCGGCCCATGATAAAAAAAAAATAGAAGATTAATGGAAGGTTAAGGAGAAGTTGACATCTCATAATTACCCACCATACCTCTAAGTATTATTCTCGATACATCCATGCAAAAATATCATGTATCTAGGCGACTCCTATCATCCATTTCATAAGACAAACTCTCCATTCTTCTCCCCTCTTATTCTCTCGGTCGAAGAATACCAACACACATACACTTCTACTATCAAACACTCTCAACTAGCATCTCAAAAACTCCTCCTTCCTTCTTGAAATTTTCGAGACTTTAGGGTGTATTTCAAGAAGTTCTTCATCAAGGTTCATCATATTTGGTAAGTTTTGGTTAGAACTCATAGTTTTAACTTCAAGTTACACCTTAAATCTCTTCTTAACCCACATTACTTGATGATCAATACTCTAGCACTTCGTAGAACTCGAGATCAACTCAAGAGAAACTTACTAGGACCGAAACCTCACTCTCCTCTTCATCAAAACGAGAACAACAAAGCAAGGTGAGTTCATACCCCCTTGTTTTCAGTTTTATCTTGTTTTTGGGAGAGAATACAAGTCACCATGTGTTAGATCTATGTATTTGTGCATGCTTATGTGTGTTTTCTTGATTTAGGTTGTGATTATGTGATGAAACACTATAGATCTCGAAAATCTCTAACCAAAAGTTGTGGTCTTTGTAAACTAAAACACTTCATGTAACTTACTATAAAGATGAGTGTGATATACATGTAAAGATCCTTAAGGAACTTAACAAAACTTGAAAAAGGGACCATTTTTTGCACATAAACAAAAAGTTGAGGTTTTTACTTTATTTCGGTTTTTATAAGGGTCACAAGAGTCATTTTCTTTTAAAAAATGGGTCTTTATGATATTTATGACTTTAAAGGAGTTAAAAATAAAATTTTGGCATAATGGGCCATTTTATGGGCCATTACGGTTTCCTTGGGCCTAAAATGTAAAAATCTTGATTTTTATGGATAAAAATTGTCATTTGATACAAATTTAAGCTGAAAATGTAAATTTGTGGAATTAGGGGCTGAAAATGACACTTTAATAGAAATTGGTCCGAAAATGTTATTTTTATAAAATTGGGCCAAAATTGTCATTTTTATAAAAAAAAAATGGGCTGAAAATGTGATTTTTGTAGAAATGGGTTGAAAACAGCAATATATATATATATATATATATATATATATATATATATATATATATATATATATATATATTTGGGCCAAAAATATTCATCTAGATGTATTTGGGTCAAAAATGTTAAATTATATTTTGTTGGACCGAAATTGTAAATATTTATGAATTTTGGCCCGAAAGTAAAATTTTATCCAAAAAGGGGCCACAAATGGTCATTATATTTGAATTAAGCCCATAACTTGAAGACTTTTAGTCTTAAGGGATCTAAAGTGTCAAATTTACCAAAAAAATGTGACTAAAATGTATATTTTCGGTCTAGTGGGCCAAAAGTGCCACTATTACAAAAATCATATATTTTATTGTCTTGGTAAACCTCGAGCTAAAACAGACAACGAAATAATAACGAATGGACGAAATACATCGATAACAATTTTTATTGGGCCTAATACTCTCGTTACATGGCCATTGGGCCTTAAGGGCCCATTTAAGTGTATATTGGGCCTAATATTTTCCATTTACATGCTGATTGGGCTTGGACTGAAAATCACCTGCTTAGTGGATCTTAGCTATACCTTTACATAATTATTGAGCTTCATATATTCATATATATACCTTTGGATTTGAAAACTTACAGCATACACGTAAACATTAAACATGGCGAAAAACATAACAATTGTGAAAAGTTGAGGATCTAGTGAGACTTCTCGGTTGACACCTTTGAGTGTACGGTCATAGCCTATAGTTATAACCAGAGTTTCTTGGAGGGAGAACGAGAGTTTGTGTATAGATATATACAGGGTGACCCCTCATGCCTTAGCTATTCACTACAACTATACTTGGCCAGTCTAGGGCGACAAACCTAACCTAAATCAAAATTGGCGCCTGAAAACGCCAAGACAGGCGAATTAGTCATTATCAAGCATGGTTGTAACGGCTCACCAAGAGACTAACTTCATCAAAGATTTCGGTATATTTATACAAATCTAGACGATACTAAAAACATACATACATCGATATTTGGTCTTGTAAATTTTATGATTACGATACTTTTATAAGCAGAAAATATTAGATTTTCTAGGATAAATATATTTATACATTACCTTCTACTTACAACAGAAAATATAGGGTTTTTACCTAGATTGCATTTTTGTTTATTTATACACTTCAAAAGCAGCAAACACACATGCATTAATACTTGATTTTGACGCATTATTTTCAAATTACTTTACAGAAAATATCGGATTTTTCTGGTGTTTTACGAACCATACAAAACTTTTCAATCGAACATGCTTATAAACTTACCAACATTATATATGTTAACGTTTTCAAAATAACTTGTATTCTCAGGGACTCGTTAAGCCGAAGAATCAACAAGAATATGGGATTTGGTTTTGTGTACTGTTAAACATCATACATTGAATGTTTTGTTCTTAAAATTTAAAAGATTGTACTTGATGTAAACAATCGCAGTTGTATTATATTATGCATGGTGATGATGATGTTATGTTTCATTTATATTCATTGTGATGATATTTCAAGATGAAGTCACGCACATGCCCCCAGACGTTTCTGTCGTCTGGTTCAGGGGTGTGACATGAGTTCCCCATAATACCACACATATCTCATTAGCCTCTCCTGGCTTTACACAAATAAGACCATCCGATCAATGTGTCTCAGTGGAAACCTCCGGTCCTAACTTAGTAAGTGTTAGGTGTAATTTGTGCACCTTTTTGCACACCTTTTAGTCCTATTTCATGTATCTATTTAGCATAATTGTTCTTCCTTTTTCTTGCATTTCATCATATTCATGTTACTCTCTAGAACAACCTTGTTTGCACACTTTCATGTCTTTTTCAGGTAAACCGGAGCTTGGAATGCGCTTTGGGAGGTACCGGGAAGCATTGGTGAAGATTTCGGGATGATCGGACGAAGAACGAAAAAGTTGAAAAAAAATCAAGTTGGGAGTCGGAGTCAGAGGGGTACACGGGCCGTGTTGGATTTACACTGCAAAACCAACACGGGCCGTGTTGACCAAAAAGAGGAGCTGATGACCATGCTGAACGCGGGCCATGTCAGATTTACTCTATGTCCAACACGGGCCGTGTTGACCAAAATGTGAGCTGTTGACCATGCTGAACACGTGCCGTGTCAGATTTACTCTATATCCAACACGGGCCGTGTTCGACCCAGAAACCAACTTTTGGCGGTTTTTCCTATCTTTCATATTACGGGTTAAGGGCCATTTTTAGACACACACAACATATCAGGGCACATTTGGAGAAAGGAATGGGGAAGTTTTTGCAAGGGTTTGATTAGCAATCATTTGGAAACATTATTTCTAGCATTTGTAAGTTGTAATTGCATACATTTCCATCTTTTATTCTTGTGATCTTGTTATAGCCATGTGTGGCTAGAACCTTAACTTCTCCAATTTCATGTTTTGACTTTTTGGTTGTGAATCAAATCATATGACCTGATGTTTTTTTTTTAATTTCTATCTGGTGAAATTGATTTTGCTTCAATCGAATGTTTGATTATAATTGTGATTCTTATTGGCCATTTGAATTAGGGTTAGGTTATTCAAGTTATCTCTTTTACAAAATCCGTAATTGTTTTGTGAAATTGAACAAGTAACAAGCATTAAATTGATCTCTATTGAATGAATTTAGTGTAAATCTTATTCATACACTTTTACACTCCCGAGCTTATGAGGAGTATTGGGTGTTGTTGGGAACATTCACATAAAGCTTCATACAATCTTATAATCTAATTCTAAGAGCTTGTTTAGATTAGGTTAATAAGTTTAGGGTTAATCAAAGAGCTTGTTTTGGTTAATTAATGTGGTGAATGGGAAGTGTTAGAGCTTATTAGAACTTTCAAGTACCAACTTAGATAGAACTGAACGAATATTGTGTCATCTTTGAGTCACATTGCTAAGTTGTCATACATGAAGTTGGAGTCCTTACAAAATCTGAATTTAATTCACTCATTTAGCTGATTGCGTGTGTTTTTAATTTGTTTGTTTATTCATTGCACTCTAAACCCTCCCCCCCCCCCCTTTTTTTACTATTGGTGACCATAGTACCTTGCACAAAGAGGTATAGACTAATTATCCTGTGTCTCTGTGGATCGACCCTGCTTGCCTTGTACTACCTTTTAGTGCAATATAGTGAGATTCTTTTTGAGTATATTGTACCCCATTATTTGTTGGGTATGACACCCCTAACAAATTGGCGTCGTTGACGGGGAAACGGTGTTACAAATTGTTTATGCCTAGATTTTTTGTGAGCATGTACATCTCTATAAAAAAAACAAAAAAATAGAAAAAAAAACAGAAAAAAAGTGTTGCTCAGAAATGAATACTCCTTACATAGAGGACCAACTTTCTGAGCTAGCTCAGTTAGTTAAGATGATTGGAAATAACCAAAGTACGCAACCCATACTTATTCCTTGCGATTTTTGCACTCAAAATGGACATCATTCCGATATGTGTCCATATCTACAAGGAGAATGGGAAAAAGTGCAAGAAATGGGAAGCTACTTCTGGCCAAACCAATGGAGTTATTATCAACCTCAACATGATCAATGGTGAGAAAACAACCAAGCATGGGGAAACAACCAATGCCAAAACCCATACCAAGCTTGGGGAAATGACCAATACCAACTAACTCCACAGTTCCAACAACTATATTCTCCACCTCCCCAACAACCTGAAACGTCGAGCATGTCCTTGGAAGACATTGTCAAAAGTATTGCCACTACTACCCAGATCTTCCAAGAAACAACCAAAGCTAGCCTCAAAAGCTTAGAGCAACAAATTGCACAACAATCTGTGAGTATATTGGAAACTCAAGGAAAATTACCATCGCAGACCGAAGAGGACCCAAGTCATACTGTTTCTGCCATCACCTTGAACGATGGGAAATTTTTTGATGACCCAAGATTGCAATTTGAAGATGGGGAAGAGGAGGAAGAAGTAGAAGTGGAAAAGGTTAACGAGAAAGAAGTAGAAATTTAGAAGGTTGACATGGAAGTTGTAGAGGATGTGTTGGAGGTTGATGAAAGAGAGGCTGAGCCACCAATTACCAATGAGAAAATCCTTTCGCTAGTAGACCAAACACTAGAGCCGAAAACGATAAATATGTCGGAACCTTCAAAGGATATATATCTCAAGAAGGAAGAGACACAATCGGTCGTCAACTCAACTACCATATCAAAGAAAGAAGAGTTGATTACCTTACTGGACAACTACATGAAATGGGTCGGCTGGTCGATTGGTGTCATCAAGGGTCTAAGTCTAACATGGTTCCCACGCAAAAAGAAAGTCAAGTACAAGATAAGTGTTCCATTGACGGAGGTGGCGAAAAGTTTACTAAGTTGGAGAGCCCCACATACTTAGAATGAAGCATATTCCGGGGCCAAGTCGAGCCAACGACTTAAAACAAGGGCGGCTAACCAGGAGGCAACCCGGGGGTATTTTTGTCTTTTCCTTCAAAACATTTTCTTTTCTTTGAAGTTTTTAGTTTTTAATGTTCCAAATGTGTTGCAACATGTTTTTATACCTAGAAAATGAATCTCGGGCTCCAAAAATATTTCACGGATAGCTTGGGGAAGGTTGAAGAAGAGGTTCTCACTACCAACTGCAAGGCTCCTAGAACGATTCGGTAAATTCTTTCCATATCTTTAATCATTCATATTTTGCTTTAAAATTCAATATGGGTGCACTTGTGACTGTTTTAGACTCTTAGTCAACCCGACTACCATCCCCCACCACCCGTCTCCTCCTCCGTAACAGGTTTTTCCGACCTCTTCGAGCATCGGGGACGATGCTTATCTTTAAGCTTGGGGAGGGGTAGAGTTGTACATTAGGTGCATTTTCATATTTCATACTCATGCATGCATTGTTTTAAAAATAATTCCTTTCTTATTTTCATTTTCCTTGCATTCTGCATTTATAAAACCCAAAAATATTTTTCTTTCCATCATTTTCATACATTATTAAAAAAAAACTTTATACGAGATGATGACACTCTTTACATACAATAGCTCCATGAAGTGGGAAACCGAGAGCTCAAATGAGAAAAAAAGACTGAAGTGACCGGAAGTGTAGAATCAGCTATCATAACTAGGGTACCCAAACACCGTAATTCGAGACCCCAGCCTTAGATAATAAAAAAAATGAAATACTGAAACGTTTTTGTGGGCGGTAATAACAGCTTTAGGATGATTTGCTTCTGAATGTTTAAAAAGAATCCTTATTGGCAACTCTGAACCCACAAAACACGGACCTATTTGTTGACACGCGTTACCCTCGCGGTAACAGAGAGCTTAAGTATCAGATCCACACAGTCAAGAAAGAAGAAAGGGTACAACTGTCACATTCAGTACCCCAATCAAAATTTCAAGTGCCAAAACGAAGAAACTTTCAGAAATTCAAAA
This sequence comes from Lactuca sativa, assembly GCF_002870075.4. Taxonomy (NCBI): domain Eukaryota; kingdom Viridiplantae; phylum Streptophyta; class Magnoliopsida; order Asterales; family Asteraceae; genus Lactuca; species Lactuca sativa. The sequence goes on from NC_056624.2 coordinate 231,322,748, forward strand.
GTTGATTAAAGAATTCAAAGTTCAAAATGAAGATACAAATCCAAGTTCAATCAAAATCAAAAGCCGTCTCAAAGTCAAGTCTGGCGAATGAAGAACTGTGTGATATGATACTTGTGGCTCTCGAAAAAGTGAAAGCATAGGAGCTGGGCCCCTTCGGGTGGGCTCACTGTTTCAGCGAAAGCTGATTCGCCGTGACGGGTTCTTAAGGATGCGTCGATTCTGATTCTTGGCCATCTAGTCTTAAGGACATGAGAGTCGGATTGTGTTATTTTCGCCCATAAAGCTAATTAAGGTATGAAGTTTAAATAAAACTATGGTTGGATTATTAGGTTACACCGTTTAGGGTCTTCCTCACTTTGGGAGTCTGTGATATGTGGAAGGTAGCAGGATGGTCGCTGAGGTATTGATGATTGGAGCCCCACTGATGTAAGGTCTAATCGTATATGTCCATATTTATAAAAAAAAATTAAAAAATACTTGTGTTCTTAATTTTTTTTCTTTGGTTCATTTTCGTCCTTAAGTATCCTTTGTACATATGTTTCTTTCTCATGGTTTTCATTACATGCATTCATTCCTAGCCTTTAGGATCCTTCTGTCCCCTTTTTGCTATATGTTTCTTTTTGCCCTCTAGAAATCGTCCTGTTTGTCCGGTTCTTGTTCTTTCTTGAGGACAAGAAAGGTCTAAGCTTGGGGAGATTTGTTAGGTGCAATTTGTGCACCTTTTTGCACACCTTTTAGTCCTATTTCATGCATCTATTTAGCATAATTGTTCTTCCTTTTTCTTGCATTTCATCATATTCATGTTAGTCTCTAGAACAACCTTATTTGCACACTTTCATGTCTTTTTCAGGTAAACCGGAGCTTGGAATGCGCTTTGGGAGGTGCTGGGAAGCATTGGTGAAGATTTCGGGATGATCGGACGAAGAACGAAAAAGTTGAAAAAAAATCAAGTTGGGAGTCAGAGTCAGAGGGGTACACGGGCCGTGTTGGATTTACACTGCAAAACCAACACGGGTCGTGTTGACCAAAAAGAGGAGCTGTTGACCATGCTGAACGCGGGCCGTGTCAGATTTACTCTATGTCCAACACGGGCCGTGTTGACCAAAATGTGAGCTGTTGACTATGCTGAACACGTGCCGTGTCAGATTTACTCTATATCCAACACGGGCCGTGTTCGACCCAGAAACCAACTTTTGGCGGTTTTTCCTATCTTTCATATTACGGGTTAAGGGTCATTTTTAGACACACACAACATATCAGGGCACATTTGGAGAAAGGAATGGGGAAGTTTTTGCAAGGGTTTGATTAGCAATCATTTGGAAACATTATTTCTAGCATTTGTAAGTTGTAATTGCATACATTTCCATCTTTTATTCTTGTGATCTTGTTCTAGCCATGTGTGGCTAGAACCCTAACTTCTCCAATTTCATGTTTTGACTTTTTGGTTGTGAATCAAATCATACGACCTGATGTTTTTTTTTTAATTTCTATCTGGTGAAATTGATTTTGCTTCAATCGAATGTTTGATTCTAATTGTGATTCTTATTGGCCATTTGAATTAGGGTTAGGTCATTTAAGTTATCTCTTTTACAAAATCTGTAATTGTTTTGTGAAATTGAACAAGTAACAAGCATTAAATTGATCTCTATTGAATGAATTTAGTGTAAATCTTATTCATACACTTTTACACTCCCGAGCTTATGAGGAGTATTGGGTGTTGTTGGGAACATTCACATAAAGCTTCATGCAATCTTATAATCTAATTCTAAGAGCTTGTTTAGATTAGGTTAATAAGGTTAGGGTTAATCAAAGAGCTTGTTTTGGTTAATTAATGTGGTGAATGAGAAGTGTTAGAGCTTATTAGAACTTTCAAGTACCAACTTAGATAGAACTGAACGAATATTGTGTCATATTTGAGTCAGATTGCTAAGTTGTCATACATAATGTTGGAGTCCTTACAAAATCTGAATTTAATTCACTCATTTAGCTGATTGCGTGTGTTTTTAATTTGTTTGTTTAGTCATTGCACTCTAAAACCCCCCATTTTTACTATTGGTGAACATTGAACCTTGCACAAAGAGGTATAGACTAATTATCGCGTGTCTCTGTGGATCGACCCTGCTTGCCTTGTACGACCTTTTAGTGCAATATAGTGGGATTCTTTTGGAGTATATCGTACCCCATTATTTGTTGGGTCTTACACCCCTAAGGCTCGAATCTCATGTAGAGCTACAAGCTTTACGTTCATGCATGGTATTTTAGGCTCATAATGCCAATACAAGCTCCAACAAGGGTTAGATGCACAAGAGCTTGCCTCTAGCTCAATAAAGCTCGAGTCTTTGGACTCACAAGGCCTCCTCCGGTCCAGATCTGAAGTTCCAACCTCAAGCCATGCTCAAATGACTTAATGACACAAGATGGATGGGAGGAAACCCTAAAAACTCCCTGAACCAAGATCTCATAAGGAAATGATCAAGTTAGCATCTTTTTACCTCCAACTGAAGAAAATCTCTGAAGAATCTCTGGATCCAAAAGCCTCCTCTTGATCCAGTCTTTAATGCTCTCCATTTCTCCTCCAAAGATCACAAAAATGCCCAAGATTAACTCTCTTTTCTCTCTTAGCTCACTCTAGGCGATAGGGTTTCACTATGGGGAGTAAGGTAGCTGGTGAGGCAGAAATGAGGGCTTAAGGCCCTTTAAATAGGACACAAACCCGAAGATTTAGGGTTTCCTCACACAGCGCCAACTCGGCGAGTCGGCTCTCTTACTCGTCGAGTTGGTCATTAAATCCACGTGGCCAATCTGACTCTACTCGACGAGTCGGGCATACAACTCGTCGAGTCACTCAATCAACCCCAAAAACAAAAATAAATAAATAAATATTATACCTAGAAGTCGGGATATTACAATTCTCCCCCACTAGAATCAGAGTTCGCCCTCGAAAAATAAATAAATATTCATCGCTTTCTTTCGAAAAATCCACTTTGTGAAGTTGAATACGTATGGTGCCACATACGCATAATACCGGTTGGGTATCGGTAACCCATTAATTATCCCTCCTTGATACATTTACCAATAATTAGGACTTAATTGCAATACATAACGACTTTATTGCAATTTTTCCAAAAATCAACTATACTATCAATAGATAAAGACTTTATTGCAATTTTTCCAAAAATCAACTCAAGCTTCATAGTTACTTTTAGGGGTGCACAAACATACGATCCAATCTTTGATGACGTAGGGCGTGTTTGACAAAAGTAGTTGTTAGCTGGAAGCGGTTAACGGGTAGCGGGTAGCTGGTAGCGGGAAGCTGTAGCTTTTATTTATTATATGAATGTTTGACAAAAGTAGCTGAAAGCTTTTGAAATATATAAAAGGGTTATTGTCACTGTAGCCCAACAATGTTTAGTATATTGGTTTAAATGGTCCGTCGTGATTTTTTTTTGCCTTTAAGGGGTACGAACTTGTGTTTTCAGATTTTAAAACGCCATTATGAAAATTTTGAAGGGGTCACCCGGTGACCCCATTAGTTTGCATATGCCATGTTGGTTTGCCTTGTCCAAATCATCAGTCAACCCACATTGACCTTTAAAAGTCAAAGGTATTTGTCTATTCCTTCGGATTAACCATCAAAACTTCGTCTTCACATCTTTTCGTATTGGTTTTCTTGTGAAGTTCTGTGTAGAAGAGGGGAGAGGGGAAAGAACGAACGACCACATTTGAAATCCCTAGATGGCTTGAGAAATCATACACGACTGATACATGGAGCAAGGATTTTGATTGAATGGATTACATCGTTGTGGGTAATGATCTGGAACAAAGAGGATCAGAATAAGAGACATCGTGGTGGTCTGAATTAAGGTCAACCCAATTTAAATAGAATTTGGGCTACTGAAACTTTATCGTGAAAGCCTAAAAATAATTAGGCCAAGTTCAGATACCAAATGGGGACTTATAATGGGGAAACGGATCAAACATTGGCAAAATCTCATTAGTTTAAGAATGAGGCAGGAAGAAAGAATGAAAACACACACTGAGATTCCGATTGGTTTCTTCTGCCGATGAATTTAAATCTCAAATTGTGTGTGTTTTTACGGAGGCTGTAACGATTGATTTCATATTAAAAATCGCAGACACGGTGGTGCCGGTGGTCATAGGGTGGCGACTCTGGGCAACTGGTTTCGCAGCCATGGCTGTCGACATCTCCGATTTTTGTCTGAATAAAGGCGAATCCGAGCCTTCTTCGTTACTTGTTTATGAATTCGTTTATTGATGATTAAATTCATATGGATCCATGTGTACTTTACCAATTTTCTTGAAAACTTTTATTACGAATTAAGTTTTCGAGCCATTAGGGCACGAGGAAGCGAAGGTGGTGGAGCGAGAGTTTCTAAGAATCTACAAATCGAAGCGTATATCAAAACGATACAACAAAACCAGTGCATCAGAGCAATTAATTGAAGAGATAAAGCGATTAACGTTCTTCTACAAATCAATCAGCGAACAAGTGATTCTTACGGTCACCGGCCACATCTTGGGCGGCATGTTAGCTTTACCGAACGCATACGCCGCCGCCATGAGGTTTCCAACACTTCTGATAAATGTCATCTCCTTTGATGCACCTAGAGTCGGAAACATCACATTTAGGTATGAAATTCACCACAAAGGCATCAAAGCACTACATCACGATCAAATAAGATCTAGTCCCTCAAATGCCAGGTATTGCCGTCATTTACACGTATAGCCTCCGGAGAACCACCTCCTTCCACGGCTACAGCCCTCTCCAGCTCCTTCACCGAAAATAGCGTGTTTTCATGATTTTAGGTGATACAGGTTTTCAAGATTAAGGGGATATTTATCAAGATTAGACCTAGAAACGAAGATAGCATGGGATGTATAGAAGAGAGTGTAACCTGTAAAGTTTTCAAGATTTTTGGGCATATTTATCAAGATTTTGAGTATTTAGGGACACGTGACAACTAAGAGTCGACTCACCAACGAGTCATCTGCTTAGTTGGTAGTTAACAAGAGAGTGTAACCTGTAAAAATGGGTAAAGGTACGAAATTAACCGGTAAAACACAAATTTGTACCCCTTAAAGGCAAAAAAAATCACGAGGGACAATTTAAACCAATATACGAAACATTGTTGGGCTACATTGACAATAACCCTATATAAAATTATATAAACGGACAATTGAAGTAACTTTTAGATTTGAAACGTTTTGTTTAAACTAAAAGATAAACGTTCGTACTGTCAAATAAAATTTTTTGTTTAAACTAGACGTTTTGTCAAAAGCTAAAATCTAAAAACTCCCAAACATTTCCAAAGTAAGTTATGATCTAATCTTGCAAGAAATCCGTTCCTGTTTTAACGTTTAGTTTTGAATACGTTTTTGACTGGTCTTGGGACTGGATTTTCTTTAAAACCGGTTTACTATCAAAGGGTAAATTCGATTTTGCATAGGAAATGCTAAACCGGTTTGAATTCGGTCCACCGAATTATTCAATCTGGTTTGGCCAAAAAGCCGATTTTTCAATCGAATCGTTTTCAAATCAGGGATCGCTTTTTATCTGCTGATTTTATTTTTTAGTGATAACTCCTTTATTTATATGTATTTCAAGGAAAATAAGAAAAAAGAGGAAGGTATAGCTGCCGGTGTAAAAGACGACACGATCACCGATCAACGTGCACATCCATCTCCTACCTACCACGCAACGCCACGTGACCAGTCACGCAATCTAACGGTCCTCATATCAGATCCCCCTCGATCCAAGGGATGAGGATCACATAAACTATGGGACAGAGTCGAGTTTTATGTGATATAGTCGTGTTGTTTATCCGCTCTCGAAAGAACTAAGAATTCATAGAAGCTTAAAAACAAGATAAGATCATACGATATGGGGTTGGAAATTAATGCTGTCTACCTCTCTTATGTAGTGCACGTTCTGGCGGTCGCCGGAGCGGTGATGGTTCTGGTTTGGAACATCCACTTCAGAGGCGGTTTAGCATGGGAATCATCCAACAAAAATCTCATCTTCAATGTAAGCTTTCTGATCTTATCTCTGTTTGTTATCTATGCTCTATGTTAGTGCAGACTGCATTAATTTGAATGATTTCTTCTCCTAACATTAATTTGGTTTCCTTTAGTTGCTACTCTGGCGTTACGTTAAATTTTAGGGTTTTAAATCGCCATTCATGGATGTAATTATCTGTAATCCAAAAAATGGTTGACTTTTGTCGATCGTGATTGTATGTTTCCCTAATTTGAGATCAAGACGTAGACGCTTGACGGTTGAGGAGTACTGAATCGAATTTATCTATTCACTTTCAAACTTTCCGCCTTAATTTGGGAACAGTAGGGATTTCCCATGAACATGCACATGTGCTTTCTATTTTTAGATTTTTTTCATCAATATCTGGCAGATAGATTTCGGAAAATAGACTTTATGGATTGATAACTACAACCGGTGAGGCTTCCTGCTCATGTGCCTAATTTGTTAAACCTTGTGTTGTGTCATCTATGAAATTGTTTCTTGTTTCTTGAAGCACTTATCAAAACTTCAACCATGATTCCAACTATCTCATTAGTTTCTGGAAGTTTATCTTATGTTTCCTTTTGTTATTTCTTTACCAGGTCCATCCTGTTCTGATGCTTATTGGTTTGGTTATTATGGGTGGTGAAGGTAACAACATTATATTTGCTCACATAATGAAATGCTTGAAATTTGAAATTCCAATTTTGACTTGATATATTGTCTTCTTCTATTAATTTTATGATGAGCAGCCATTGTAAGCTATAAAGCTCTTCCCTTCAAGAAGGCTGAAAAGAAGCTTATACATCTTATTCTACACGCCATTGCCCTGATTCTGGGTATTATCGGAATCTACATGGCATTCAAAAACCACAACGAAAGTGGCCTTGCAAACCTTTACAGTTTACATTCCTGGATCGGTATCGGGGTTATCGTTCTTTATGGCGTTCAGGTAACTCATCTTTTCCATTCCATGGAATGAACCATTCCATTCCATTCATTCATGGAATGTAACTAATTTGTGAAACGGATTGGCAGTGGATTTACGGGTTTTTGGTGTTTTTCTACCCGGGTGGAACGGGTGATCTTAGAAAGGAGTCACTTCCATGGCACGTGTTGTTTGGGATGTTTGTATACATCTTGGCTGTTGCAAATTCAGCACTTGGATTCCTTGAAAAGTTGACATTCTTGGAGAGTTCAGGAATTGACAAATACGGTTCCGAGGCATTTCTTGTTAATTTCACTGCGATTATTGCGGTATTATACGGTACGTTTGTACTGCTGACTGCACTTTCACGTGCTCCTGCTGAAGACCACCACAGTTATTCTGCAATATAAAATGTGTTTATATATATATATATATATATATATATATATATATATATATATATATATATATATATATATATATATATATATATATATATATATATATATATATATATATATATATATGCGTGACTGATGTTATTGTTATACATGCTTCCATACCATATGAGGTCGTTTCTGTATATTGGGTACATGAAGGTGTATTATGATATGTATTTAACTATTTATAGCCCTTTGTGTTGGGTGTAATTACTTTTCGGTTTAGGGGTGTTTGACTTTGTCTTTTTGAGAGACAAAAGTTCTTTTTAGAAAAGTTACAAAAAGTCAGGTTTTCCTAATTTTTTCAAAAAGTCAGTTTCCTTCTATTTAAAATCCAAAAATAGTTTTTAAAATGTTTCTATCAAACATCTTTTACCTTTTATCTTTTTTAAAAAGGACTTTTGCTTCTCAAAAAGACAAGCCAAACAATGGACATGACTTAATCGGATTTATAGAAGTAACGACTTAACAAAATGAAGTTTCTAAAAGCATATATCCCATTAAAGTTGTTTCTTACAAAAACATCAACTTGTATAGCATTATGAACCGAATTTGGGTTTAATGTCGAACACTTTTGGATATGTGTTTCTCTTTTGAGCAAATTTATAGAGGGTTTTGTTTCATTACAATTTTGGTTTCAAATAGATATATATATATTTTTTTCAATATTTTTGTTGTATATGTTTAAGGGATTGATCCTAAGAGTCGGTTTTTTGTAGATTGGGTATGTTTAAGGGATTTATCTTTAACTAAAACCAACTTATTCGTTTCCAAAGCACAATCTCAAGGAAAACACCTACATGTCTTTCCAAAGCACAATCTCAAGGAAAACACCAACATGTCTTTCCAAAACTGAGTTGCGTCTCCAATACCTACCTTTGTTTACAAAAAATATCAAAACGAACTCCTTTTCACATAACTGTGAAACGTAAACAATATTCACTCAAGGGGCAAGGGCCGTTTCTGACACCTTCATATCTTGATCAAGAAATCTATACTAATAAATAAAACTAATTTTTCTGCCACATGTCATTACCTCATTTATTTGGACACATGACATTTTAATAGATTTTTAGAATTTATTTATTTCCACATGTAATTTTCTAATTTATGCACATATCATAACTTATTTCAGTTACAATATTGAGAGAAATAAATGCTTCCTTGAAAAAGAATGATATATTATAATGTAATAAATGTCATAATTAATGAGAGCTTTAAAATTAATATTGATATTAAATTTAATGTTAGAATATTGATATTAAATTTTTATTTTTAATAAAACTCGTGTAGTATACGGGTCTTACACCTAGTATGTACAATATAAAACTATAATAACAAAAACCCACAAATTATTTGATTCTAACAAAAATCACTATTTCCATTTGACAAATACAGCCCTATTAAAAGCGTAAAGACTACTGATCCCTAACCCGTCTTCATGTTTACTAGCCAAAATATTTTTCCTCTTGACAAACACAAACTATTTCTCCCCAAAAAATATGATACTAAACGATTGATGATAGTATTAGGAGCTCTAAAAAACTATATGAAATATATATAGCAAGGCTTCCCAATACCAACTTAAGTCAAGTCTCACCAAAGTAATATAAACTTTTCAACTATAAAGTTTTTTTATGTGAACTTATTGATAATTCTTTTCCAATTGTCCACCATAGAGATATTGGTACTTGAAATGAATATTCATCGTCTAACAATGGTACTTGAAATGAACATTTATCGAGACACACCCAACCAAATTCACCATATAAACACTTTCCTCGCTCGAGACAACTATCCCCAACAATCAGTTTTTTTACAATCTCGAAGCTAAAAAATGTATCTTAAAAATACAAAAATCATCACATTTTCTTGCAACCATTTATCCCAAACATGGTGTCATCAACAAACAAAAAGCCTTCATACCTTTTTTCCCCCCATCATAAACACCACGTGCAATCTCATATGTCATTGCAACATGAATCCTTTTCATATACAATATAAACATGAACGAAGAAAAAGGATCCCCTGACTAATACCATATCTGATAAGAAATACATAAGTTGATGATCCATTTAATTAAATAAAAGTAATAGTCGAATCTAAACATGCACATATCCAATTTCTCTATTTTATACCAAAGCCCCTTTGATGAAGCATGTTGTCCAAGTAAACTCAATCCAAATTAAAGCACAATTACCTTCACTTTTATTTACAATTTTATTTAACATTAAAGGCCCGTCAAAATTTTGACAATCTTTAATAACCATCATTGGTCACCACTAACAACATCACCAATTGTATGAGGAAATTTGTTTGCCAAATATTTTTCAACAATCTTATAGTCACATCTAATTAAGCTTATAGGCCTAAAATCCTTCTCATCAACTTTTGCAATCATGAAGATAAAAATAAATAAATAAATAAAAAATACATTCTTTTGGAATAAAACTAAAATTGTAAAATTCGTATACAAGGTTATAATTTCAAATTTTACTAAATCTCTATAACAATTTATGAAAAACAAAAGACAAAATTGCAAAAATAGTCCTTGTGGTATGCATTTTTTTGGGATTTTAGTCCAAACCTCGATTTTTTTTGATTGGTGGTCCTTTTGAGCTGGTTTACATGTAGTTTTGGTCCCTGTCCAAACTAAAAAAACTATTATACCCTTAATGAATTTATTTTTCATTTTTCTGTTACTTTTTAAAATTATTATTATTATTATATATAAAACCGGACCCACCTCTCTCTCTCTGTCTGTCTGTCTCTCTCTCTCTAGAAACTGGTATGCCATCGTATTTTCCCTTTCGTCATTTCTTCTTTAACACACAAACACTTAGCCACCCACCACCGTTAGCCACCACTATCCGCCACCACCCCATCAATTATTCTATATATCTCTCTCACTCTCACTATCCCCTCTCTATCACACACTCTCTCCCCTTCTCTCTCGTATCCCTCATACACGCATTAAAGAAAGTAAAACTCAATATAATCGTCATTTAGTGTTGACCGAAGATCTGACGATAATTTGGCGGCAGAAGGAAAAGAGACCGAGTGATAAATCGATCGATCGATACAAAGGGAAAGAAATCATGGGTCAAGGAAAAGGTAGTGGCTGCAAAAAATTGGCAGGGACTTTAGATTTAGATGCAACTTTCTGGCAACGGTGAAGCAAACCACACCCCCCAATTCATCTTCTCCAACCAAACCCCCTGTTTGCAGCCCCAAATAGGTCTAATTTCTTCCAATTTTTTTGTGGTCATGCTCCAATGTATCTAAATCCTTGCGTGAATTTGTGGTCTTGCTCATTCTTTCCTTGCTCCGGTGGTGTTGTTTGACTCTGTGAACTTCTTCTTACCCTCTAAATCCAACACGAACCCATGGTTTCTCTGTTTCAATTTGGATTGCAGGTGATGGAGATGGTGAGGTGGTGCTGAAGTGTTTAGCGATGTAGGGGTGGAGATTTATCAAACACAAATGATAACATGCTTGTAAAATCAATCAACGACTAAGGTTCTTGAGGCCCACCTCATCGTCTCCTTCTTTCTTTCCCCTTCATTTGTTCCCTTTTTCCTTTCGGTCCATCGTCTTGAAGCAGTGAATTGGATGGAGAATATGATCTTGGTATTTATCATTTTCAGTTTATGAACATATTTAATGTTTTAGGGTTGCAATTGGGTGAATTGGATGGAGAATATGAACTTTGATGCAGAGAGAGAGGGAGAGAGAGAGAGAGAGAGATGGAGATGTGGGCCCAAATTACTTATTTATTTTCTTTTTCCTTTAAATTAAATAGAAAAAATATAAAAAAATATATCAGAAAGGGCATTTTAGTCTTTTCAATTTTCCGAGGGACCAAAATCACAAGCAAACATGGTCAAAAGGACCACGAAGCCAAAAAAAAATCGAGATTTGGACTAAAACCCCCAAAAAATGCATACCATAGGGACCATTTTTGTAACACCCAGGATTTTGAAAGCCAAGAAAGTAAAGGAAACCCTAAATTTAAGAGGGACTCGACGAGTCAAAGGAAGGACTCGGCGAGTCGGAGCGGGATCCGGGTCGATAAGAAAGTGACCAACTCGACGAGTCGGCCAAGTGGACTCGGCGAGTCTGGTCTGTGCAAGGAAAACCCTAAATCCGGGGCTTGGAGCCTATTTAAGCATCTTAATCTTCTTCCTAGGGCTCCTTTACAGCCTCTTGCACCCAGAACGTCGCATGTTAAGCCCCCATTGTGTTCATTCAAGCTTTTAGCCATTTTTGAGTGGGTTTAAGGAAGAAGAAGGAGTGGAATCCTTGAAGCATCAGAGAGTGGCTTTGGATCTGAAGTTTGGGAAGCATTTCAGAGCATTAGAAGGTATCAATTCGTTTCTCTCCTCCAGATTTTCCCTTGGTTATGAGTTTTGGGGCTTTTAAGCCATGTTGAAGACCAATCTTGAGCTTGAGGTCCAGATCTGAGGTTGCTACCTCAGATCCATGTTTATTTTGGTTTGTAATCCCAGAAAGTATCAGCCATTGGGTGGAAGTTGGAGCCTCTTGGTCCTAAACCCTAGCTATGGGTGTATTTTGCCTAGATCTCACTCTCTACACGTAAAGTTTGCAACTTTACGTGGGAAATAGGCTTGGGGAGGGTAGATCTATAGTTTGGAGCTCATGCATGACTCGGAAGTCCTCTGCATGTAAGTGGATCTAAGTGGACTCGACGAGTCCTTCGAGTGGACTCGGCGAGTAGCTTGAAGATGAGGAGGAACTCGACGAGTGGGATGAACAGCTCGTCGAGTCGGATGAAGATGGGCATGAACTCGGCGAGTTGGATGAACAACTCGTCGAGTTGGATGAAGTTTGTCGTGTGCTCGGCGAGTCTGTTCTTAGACTCGGCGAGTCAGGTCGAGTGGTCCCAAACCCTTCGAGTTAAGACTCGAGTCAGCGAGTCGAGCCAGGACTCAGTGAGTTGGTCAGGACAGGAATCGGGAATCAGTAGACTCGGCGAGTCAGGGGCTGACTCGGCGAGTAGAGTCGCGAGTGGAAGGACTCTGGAATTATGAACTCGGCGAGTCAGTAGGGTGACTCGACGAGTAGGGTTGACCTGGAAGGTTGACTTTGACCAGGACGTTGACTTTGACCAGAGTTGACTTGGTTGACCTTTGAAGGTCAGTTAGACTAAGTGTTATGTTGATATTGGTAGCTCGGGGAGCTAGCGGAGCAGCAGTTCGGAGTCAGTGGTCAGGTAGCGGTCAAAAGGGTTAGCAGCGGAAGTTCGGCAATATCAGGTGAGTTTCCCTTTGTATGAATGGGTCTACGGCCACAATGCCGGCCCATGTAGTTATGAGTAGAAGACCCGGGGGTAGCCCTAGGCACAGTATGCTAGTATGATATTTGGACGAGGTCCAATGACAGAGGGCGGGTGCCCAAGGAGCGGATTATGTGATAGTCTATACTTGTTGTCTGTGTGATACTTGTATGTGCCTGGTAGGGAGGTGAGAGAGGGCGAGGTCCCGTATCTCACCAATAGCAGTGTGTGGATGGTGTTCCACATCTCAGTAGCAGCAGAGCATGGGCGAGGCCCAAGTTAGGAAAGGAGTGAGGGTGGGCTGGGCCCGAACCTCACTATCAGCAGGAGTATGGACGAGGTTCCATGACTCAACAGTAGCAGAACTCGGGCGGGGCCCTGAGATAGGCGAGGCCTTAGAGCAAGAGTTGTTAGTATATGTTTAGTTTATGTAATGTTATGTGATATGTTTATGTGCTATTATATGTTAGAGGGCGAGGCCCTGTGACAGGCGAGGCCTAAGTGAAACAGATCTGTATCCGAGCGAGGCTCGAAGCCAGGCGGGGCCTGGAGCGGCGAGGCCGTTGTATCGGGCGAGGCCCGAAGTAGAGGGCGAGGCCCAGGATAGCGGACGTGGCCCAGTATGTGCAGTATGTGGTTTTGCATGGTATGTGGTAAGGTGGGGAACTCACTAAGCTTCGTGCTTACGGTTTTCAGTTTTGTTTTCAGGTACTTCCGGTAGCGGAGGGAGGAGCTCGGGGTGATCGCATGGCACACACCATAGATTAGTCAACCTGGGAATGTGTACTCTGATAATAAACATATGTTTTGAAAACCTATACTCAGATTATGTTTTGGAATGATGTCTTTGGTTAAAGTAATGTTTTATTAAAAAGAAATTTTTGGTCTTAAATTTTGGGATGTTTCAAGTTGGTATCAGAGCCTTGGTTTGAGGGATTCGGGCATACTCTCGGGTGTGCCTGAACTCAAACTGAGGGGTCGGATGAAAAGTTTTCAAAATGTGAAAAGACAGTTTTGTAAAAAGAATTTTGAGAATGAAAAACAGTTTTAGAAAAGCAAAAAGAATCCAGAAAGAAAAGAACTTTGAAAAGAGAAAAGAGGTGTGGTGCATGCAATCAACCGAGCTCAAGTAAGTACCCCAAAATACCCATACAAGTTCATGTTATGATTATCAGTTGATAGAACAGCATGCTAGAATAGGACTAAGGATCTAGGAATGATGCCTTATGTGCCTGTTATTTGTGCTTTTGAGTTGCATGATAGTGCTGAATAGACAGTAGTAGGATAGCCTGTTTAGGTTATGCCTGAGTTTATGAGTTTGTGTTGCATGCTAGTTCAGATTCTTGCTATGTGGATATGATTGCTTGAGCATGTTGTGGTTAGACTTTCCCCTCGTTCGAATGATGCTTGCTTTGTGCATTGTGGGAATTTGAGTGATGGGAGTTAGCCATTAGATAGATACGTTACGTCACATGTGATCAGGGTTGAATAATCTCAGAGTGCTGGATTTGGCCCTATTGCGCAGCTCTTGTTTGAGTCCAACCGTTGTAGGGACGAGTCTTTTACTTGAAGGATTATCTGAGCTTCGTCACATGTGGTGGTATCTAAGTGATGGCTAATTGGCATCACAAGGAGACCTTCAGCAGTTGAGGACTGGTTTGAGTTGAGTTAGAGGTTTCCCTAGGGTAAGCCTAGGATGAGATAGAGTTGGGAGCAGTATGAGTGGTTAAGGGACCTGGTGGAGTCAAAGCAATTCCTGAGGAAAGTACGGATAGATGTGGAAGGTAGTATGGGCCCGTACTACTGAAAGCAGAGGATCCGTACTCGATTCAGGAAGGGCTAAGACAAGATCGGGAACCTAGTAAGGGGTGTGTTTGGTCTCGCATCAGTGATGAGTATTCTGATTGTGGTTGTGGTATATTTTCAGCATGGTGACATTGCGAGAGAGACCAGCGGGCGGATCAGGCGCCGGAGAGGGATCAGCCTCGAGTTCAGGGACCGAGCAGCTCGAGGAGCGGATGAGGGAGTTGATATCAGCTGAGGTTACGCGCAGTATTCTAGCTCAGACTCCTGTGATCTTTGGCACGGTCAAGGAGGGCATACTGGAGATCTTGGAGGAGAGGCTGGGAGCCTTCCGTACTGAGATGATGGCATTGATGGGAGCGCGTACCTTGACATTTCGAGAGTTCAGAGCTTGCGGGGCACCTGATTATCATGGGGCTAGGGACCCCATTGCTAGCAGCAGATGGTTGGCTGATGTTGCCAACGCTTTTCGTACAAGCAAGTGTCCCGAGGGGGACAAGGTTAGACTCGCCTCCTGTCTTCTGAAGGACAGAGCGAGGGATTGGTGGGAGGAGATTGGTCATACATTGGGGGATGATGCCGCGTTGGACGCGATGACTTGGAGCGATTTCTCGGCCAGGTTCAGGGCGGAGTTTTCGCCGATTATTGAGGTGCAGCAGCTGGCACGAGAGTTTCAGGATTTGACGCAGACTACAGAGACTGTGGCGGAGATCACCGCCAAGTTCAGGGAAAGGGCTCTTCTTGTACCGCAGTATGTAGCGGATGAGGAGATGAAGAAGGCTCGGTACCACGAGATGTTGAGGGACGACATCAGGGAGTTCGTGAGTAGGTCCAGCTGTAAGACGCTGGAAGATATGATTTCTCGGGCTAGGGAAAGGGAAATTGATTT
The DNA here is from genome assembly GCF_002870075.4 of Lactuca sativa. Taxonomy (NCBI): domain Eukaryota; kingdom Viridiplantae; phylum Streptophyta; class Magnoliopsida; order Asterales; family Asteraceae; genus Lactuca; species Lactuca sativa. The sequence continues at coordinate 231,338,141 of NC_056624.2, forward strand.
GGAGCAGATCCGGAAGAGGAAGCCGGATGAGGTTCAGGTATCAGCGGGTTCGGGCAAAAGGCCCAAGGGATCGGATTCGAGATCGAGGGATCATCAGGACCGCAGTCGGTGCGGAAAGTGTGGCAGGGCGCACGGGGGTGCGTGCAGGAATGGTAGCGGTGGTGAGTCTGGCTGCTTCAAGTGCGGTCGGACTGGTCATTTTAGCAGGGATTGTACTGTTACCGCCGCGCAGGGATCAGACATGATATGTTTTCATTGCAACCAGCGGGGCCACAAGAAGGCCCAGTGCCCCAGTTTGTCTTCAGCAGGACGGGTGATGGCACCCGCCCCTGCAACCTTGAGGATCGCAGATGGCCGCCAGGGCCGGGTAGAGGCACCTACAGCAGGGAGCAGGGCATTTCAGATGACGACCTTGGAGGCGCGAGCATCGCCGGACGTTGCAGGTATGCAATTTCCATTCTCAGTTCTTTTATTTTGTGCATGATTTCATTGTTATGGTTCTGCATCATTATCGGTATGAGTGTTTTATTTTGATTGGTTGATTGTGATCGAGTTATATGCCATTTGCATATCTTGGATATTTGTATGGGAGTTAGGGGGGGGGGGGGAATGTGCTCTATTGAAGAAGGTTTCGAAGGATGCAGTAACTGTAGCATGCTTGGGAGGGATTTGGTTAGTTTTGCTAGTTCAGAGTGGTGCAGTGATTGTGATGGATTGGCTAAAGCCCTAGCTATGGCGGGCTTGGGTTCCTCAGTGGATGGGTTATGGAATGGTAGCAAGGATCGGGATCTCTTTGAGTATTGAGCAGCAAGGGGTAAGCAGGATCGAAGTGGGGGAGAATTCTCCGGGTGTGCCCAGGGAGGAGCACACAGACCCAGAATGAGTGCGTGACCTCCGAGAGGGAAGAGAGAGGTAGTTCAGCGTTTGTTGGATTGAGGATTTCAGGGTTGGGAGTTTGAGAAACTCCATATCAGCTAGCGCGTGGGATGGTATGGTTAGTTATGGTTGCGAATTCAGATTGTGGATCGCCTGAAGGACTCGCGGGAGTCGGAATAAGGATCTTGAGAAGTCGATGGCACGTGGGTGCCTTCGTATTAGCAGTCAGTGGTAGGGATGTAAGACTACGGGTAAGCCGTAGCATTCCTTAGTAGTTTCGTTAGCAGGAGTCGGGGCGAGGCCCTTATCTCCTAGTGATCAGGTAGGGATCAGGAATGGGTAGTGGATGAGAGTAGTAGGGAGTTGCCTGTATAGCTCTAGAGAGGTGAGACCTTGGGAGAGGCCGCTCCAGGATATAGTTGGGTGAGACCCGTGGGCGAGGCCCGTATGAGATTAGCGGTGCAGGTGAGACCTGGGAGCAGGGTTGCTCAGTAGTATGGTTGGGTGAGACCCGAGGGCGAGGCCCGTGAGTTTAGCAGCGCAGGTGGGACCTGGTCGGGACCTTAGTGTCAAGTTAGGGGATCGGGGATCCGGAGTTTGTAGTGCCTGGATGGCAGGATTGATTGAGCAGTTATAGATGGTCGAGGTTTCCTCGGTAGTCGCTGAGAGCGACCAGGGATGGTGTTGGGTTTAGCTACCGGTGGGAGCCGGTAATCCAGTCATTGATAGGTTGGTAGGGACCAGGGCGGTCCCGGTTTATCAGGAAGTCAGTCGGGGAATAATTGAATTGCCAGTCGGTGGCAGTGCGAGTATGCAGCGTATGGTGGACTTCAGTTAGTTGAGTCGAGGGGTGCTCGACACCAAGTGTTGGCAGGAAGGAGTGTCAGTGAGTGCTGACGGTGGTGACCCGTTCTGGGAATAGCAGGGAGGTGATGGAGTTAGTGAAGGATAGGACCTTCACAGTGTCAAAGGGAAAGTCGGTAATGAGGCTTTGCCTTGGGAATGCAAGGGATTTGCGCAAGGAAAGAAGTGGAGAACCTCTGCGGGTTCAGTGCAGTATTGGTGGAAGACCAGCGCAGGTAGGCGGCTGGTGTTGGGTATTGGAGGCAGACCGTTGGCGGTGGGCCATGGTAAACTTCGAGGACGAAGTTCAGTTTAGGTGGGGGAGAGTTGTAACACCCAGGATTTTGAAAGCCAAGAAAGTAAAGGAAACCCTAAATTTAAGAGGGACTCGACGAGTCAAAGGAAGGACTCGGCGAGTCGGAGCGGGATCCGGGTCGATAAGAAAGTGACCAACTCGACGAGTCGGCCAAGTGGACTCGGCGAGTCTGGTCTGTGCAAGGAAAACCCTAAATCCGGGGCTTGGAGCCTATTTAAGCATCTTAATCTTCTTCCTAGGGCTCCTTTACAGCCTCTTGCACCCAGAACGTCGCATGTTAAGCCCCCATTGTGTTCATTCAAGCTTTTAGCCATTTTTGAGTGGGTTTAAGGAAGAAGAAGGAGTGGAATCCTTGAAGCATCAGGGAGTGGCTTTGGATCTGAAGTTTGGGAAGCATTTCAGAGCATTAGAAGGTATCAATTCGTTTCTCTCCTCCAGATTTTCCCTTGGTTATGAGTTTTGGGGCTTTTAAGCCATGTTGAAGACCAATCTTGAGCTTGAGGTCCAGATCTGAGGTTGCTACCTCAGATCCATGTTTATTTTGGTTTGTAATCCCAGAAAGTATCAGCCATTGGGTGGAAGTTGGAGCCTCTTGGTCCTAAACCCTAGCTATGGGTGTATTTTGCCTAGATCTCACTCTCTACACGTAAAGTTTGCAACTTTACGTGGGAAATAGGCTTGGGGAGGGTAGATCTATAGTTTGGAGCTCATGCATGACTCGGAAGTCCTCTGCATGTAAGTGGATCTAAGTGGACTCGACGAGTCCTTCGAGTGGACTCGGCGAGTAGCTTGAAGATGAGGAGGAACTCGACGAGTGGGATGAACAGCTCGTCGAGTCGGATGAAGATGGGCATGAACTCGTCGAGTTGGATGAAGTTTGTCGTGTGCTCGGCGAGTCTGTTCTTAGACTCGGCGAGTCAGGTCGAGTGGTCCCAAACCCTTCGAGTTAAGACTCGAGTCAGCGAGTCGAGCCAGGACTCAGTGAGTTGGTCAGGACAGGAATCGGGAATCAGTAGACTCGGCGAGTCAGGGGCTGACTCGGCGAGTAGAGTCGCGAGTGGAAGGACTCTGGAATTATGAACTCGGCGAGTCAGTAGGGTGACTCGACGAGTAGGGTTGACCTGGAAGGTTGACTTTGACCAGGACGTTGACTTTGACCAGAGTTGACTTGGTTGACCTTTGAAGGTCAGTTAGACTAAGTGTTATGTTGATATTGGTAGCTCGGGGAGCTAGCGGAGCAGCAGTTCGGAGTCAGTGGTCAGGTAGCGGTCAAAAGGGTTAGCAGCGGAAGTTCGGCAATATCAGGTGAGTTTCCCTTTGTATGAATGGGTCTACGGCCACAATGCCGGCCCATGTAGTTATGAGTAGAAGACCCGGGGGTAGCCCTAGGCACAGTATGCTAGTATGATATTTGGACGAGGTCCAATGACAGAGGGCGGGTGCCCAAGGAGCGGATTATGTGATAGTCTATACTTGTTGTCTGTGTGATACTTGTATGTGCCTGGTAGGGAGGTGAGAGAGGGCGAGGTCCCGTATCTCACCAATAGCAGAGTGTGGATGGTGTTCCACATCTCAGTAGCAGCAGAGCAGGGGCGAGGCCCAAGTTAGGAAAGGAGTGAGGGTGGGCTGGGCCCGAACCTCACTATCAGCAGGAGTATGGACGAGGTTCCATGACTCAACAGTAGCAGAACTCGGGCGGGGCCCTGAGATAGGCGAGGCCTTAGAGCAAGAGTTGTTAGTATATGTTTAGTTTATGTAATGTTATGTGATATGTTTATGTGCTATTATATGTTAGAGGGCGAGGCCCTGTGACAGGCGAGGCCTAAGTGAAACAGATCTGTATCCGAGCGAGGCTCGAAGCCAGGCGGGGCCTGGAGCGGCGAGGCCGTTGTATCGGGCGAGGCCCGAAGTAGAGGGCGAGGCCCAGGATAGCGGACGTGGCCCAGTATGTGCAGTATGTGGTTTTGCATGGTATGTGGTAAGGTGGGGAACTCACTAAGCTTCGTGCTTACGGTTTTCAGTTTTGTTTTCAGGTACTTCCGGTAGCGGAGGGAGGAGCTCGGGGTGATCGCATGGCACACACCATAGATTAGTCAACCTGGGAATGTGTACTCTGATAATAAACATATGTTTTGAAAACCTATACTCAGATTATGTTTTGGAATGATGTCTTTGGTTAAAGTAATGTTTTATTAAAAAGAAATTTTTGGTCTTAAATTTTGGGATGTTTCAATTTTTGCAATTTTGTCAAAACAAAATTAAAACCGTTCGGACTTGTTGTTTTATCCACTATAATCCCAAAGTGTTTGTGTAACCTCATCCATCATAAAAAGCGGCTCCAAAAGTGAGGATTGATCAATTGAAATATTCTTGAACCATAAACTTGTATACTTTGGCTGATTAGTCACTTGATAGCCGAATTTAGTTGCATAAATGACCTTTTTTTTTTTTTAAATATTGTGTGTTCAGGAACCCACACACCATCAACCAATGCCTTAAATCACTAACTGACAACGTACAAGTTTTATTATTGTATATAACTGACTATAAATTAAAATAAGTGTACAAGAAAATATCAAAATCCACCATGGCTTATTCCTGAAGTTGGCAATTACACACTTTGAATTGTGGTTAGATTAGATTTGCTACTAAACTTTTGAATTGTGCTCATTTAGTCACTAAACTTTGTATTAAGATCACTGAACTTTTTATTTTTTTATTCAAAATAGCCATTAAACCTGCTATCACCATTAAAATGACTAGTTTGAATAAAAAACAAGTTTAGTGACATTTTACAACTTAAATAAAATTTGATGACTGAATGAACACAAATTCAGTAGTTTAATGCTAATTTCTACCTTAATCATTCTTTTATTCTTGGTTTGTTGTGTTTTACACTTTTCCATATATGGTAGATCATGTTGATCGTTAATGATTATATTCTTTTAACATGTATATATAAACCTAATATATGTAATTAAATAAGATATTAACAATTTAATATATGAGATGTATGATTAAAGTGTAATAAAAAAATAAGAAAATATAAAAAGTGAATTATTTTGTGTGTGTTTCTAAGGCATGAATGATGATAAATCATAAATGAAATCCTATTTTTGGAAGTTTTATATGTCAATAGTTAGATTACAATGCCAATTGAATATTCAAAATACAATACATTTTCCACATACAAATTTACATATAATTTTTGAGGTTCAATGAATTAATTTGTTCTATATTAACAAAAATATTTATTTCTTTTACAAGATTTATGAATCATGTTTAAATAAAAACTAAAATACATAAAAGAAAATATCATATTCTTATATTTTTAAAATTATATATTTAAGAAGCACGTCTAGCTCAGTTGGTAGAGCTCAAGGCTCTTAACCTTGTGGTCGTGGGTTCGAGCCTCACAGTGGGCGTTTCCTTTTTTGGTATGTGGAGGCCCTTTTTTTTGGAGACTTCTAGTGGCGTTTGGCTTCTTTACCTATTCGTTTCGGTGGTTTCGGTTTGTACTTAACATATGAGGTTTCCTCCTACACATTTGTAGCCTCGAGGGCTCAATCTTGGACATTATAAGACTACATCTTACGTGACAACGACATATATGGTATGGACTCTGATTACCTATATGTTTTGACTCGTCTTCACGATACGATTTCGGGATTCGATTGTAGAGGTTTCACTAATAAGGACACCGCCCCACTTAAATCCTAAAAAACATTGGTATGTGCCCTTTTTAGCAATATCGTCAAAGATATGGAAATCGAATTCGACATGACTGTTAGACAGAAAGTAGTTTTTGAGTGTCTTCGAGCACCTCATGCACAAGATGAGCATCGAACCATCCTGTGTTACTGCTTCATGATTCCTCTATTCCCAATTGACGAGATATTCCCAGTTTGCCGCAAGACATGTTTGGACACTTTTGGGGAACATGTGGTTCATTGTAGAGAGCCCCCTGGTTTCAAGTACCAACATGATGTGGTTAGGGATGTTCTCTTTGATACTTGTCGTTGTATTGGTATTTCCATAAAGAAAGAAGCGTTAGTGAACTTTTTGACGGACCTGCAGGATGGACGATCCACACTCAGACCAGTTGGCATTTTGGTCTTTGGATGGGTAGGAGGGAAGCACGCTTGTGTGGATCTTACTGGGGTCTCTCCTCTCATCGGTTTGAGGAGCGGGGGTTTTACAGTACAGCATGCCGCTTTGAAAGTCGTTGTGTGCAAAGTGGCAAAGCACGAGAATGCATGTATAGAAAATCAACATGTGTTTGTACCATTTGTATTTGATACATTTGGTTTTCTCGCATTAGAGGCAGTGGAACTCCTCAACATAATTCAATGGGTCATGCATTCTAATGTTATATCTCCTAGATTCGTAGATGTTGTTTTCAAATGAATTGGTTTTGCCATACAGAAAGGGCTAGCGACGCAGCTTGTTGCCGGGTTGACTTCTGTCGGTATCTATTGACCTCTTTTATGTTATATCTTATATTTACATGTGAAATCCATTTATAAAGAAAAAAACTTTAAATCTTATATATGTATCATTGTAATTATATTATTGAATTGTGTTACTTTAATCACTAAATTTTGTTTAAGTTGTAAAAGATCACTAAATTTATTATCTTTATTTAAAATGATCACTCAATCTATTATTATCGGTCTTAAAGATTATCTTAAATAAAAATAACAAATTTAATAATGTATTATAATTTAAACAAAATTTAACGAATCAAAAATTAATATCGCATGTCTTATTCGTTTTTTTCTCAATTTTGGGTGGGTTTTTTACTTTATTGATAGCTATCCCAAACAAATTACAAATCAACACAAATTCTAGTGCTGACATAGACAAATTACAGGTAAGAGAATGTGCCCAACTGTATGGAAAAGTGGAAGTCAATACTTTCAAAATACCGTCTGTCCATGCGACCAATGAATCTTAGTTCATATTTTTGCCAGAAAAGCCCTCATCTATTGTAATGCGTCTAAATGTAATCCTCTTGTTTTTCTCTTTGCAAGATTGACACCAAATTTTATCTCACTTCCGGTCAGAACCCAAATTTTATTCATTAATCGTTATCAACACTATTAGTAGTAATGGTTTTGATTTATTAGTTATATGACTCTATTCCATTAAAATATTTCAGAGGCTTATTTACCAGACAAAAGTCTTATTGAATTATAAGTTGTAATGATGTCTCTTATTTTTCGAACTTATGTAACAAAGTGGGTTTTAGAGGGATATGTCATTTTATGTTAAGAGCAAAGTATGCAACAATTTACCTGTAATATATTTAATTGGTTGGTTGCACAATTAGTTGTATAAATTAGGACAAATATAATAATTGTGTAAATTGGAAAATATATAAAACACTAATCATTGATGAAACGACGACATCGGTTACGATGTTGTATATTTTGGTTATAGAATGAGAGATATAAATTTCTTATAAAAACCTTTTTATGGCATATAAAAGAGAATTGTAAAATATTGTCATATTAAAGAGAATGATTTCATTTCACGTTTATCTTTATGTATATCTGTCATATGCTGAATTTGATCATTTCAACCTTTGAATATGACCACTTCAACACTTGCATATGTAAGCCTGTAAGGGTTAGATATGCGAAACACCAAATAGTCTAAGGGAACCATTTAAAATTTAATCGCTTGCAAAAGAATCTGCATCTCTGTTTTTTCTTGGAATAGCCGTTGCTGAGTTGGTGACAATTATTAGCGATCTTTGTTTTAGCCAGTCGTTATTTTTTTATGATTTATATTTTGGAAGTATTTATAATTTTATATGTTGAAGTTTATATAATCTTTAATTTTATGTTATTACTTTCTACATATAATATACAATTGTCGAGAAATGAGCAGTTATTTCATCATAACCAAGTTTTTGAGTGTTATAAAAATTATCCAGCTCAAACCAAGACATCTTGGACCAGATTAAATTTGTTTCAGATTTATTTTATGTCATTCAAATTTTTTCTTAAAAAAATTGAATTTATGTTCAAATATCGAATCAGAGAGTCTACACTAACAATTGAGAAGAACTTCTTCTGAAATTCAAAAAACATGTCTAAAATCCGATAAACTAGTCTGAAAATTTTAAAAAAATTACTTTGTTTTTCTAATTTAAATTTAACAAAAATTAAATAAACATAGCAAAATAAAACTAATTACAAAATACGGGCATAAAATGTATCATTTAGTTAATAAATAAGTGATATTAAATATTTTGGATTTATGGGAAGATAGATTTTTTGAAAAATATTTGAAGCAAATTTAATAAAAAAAATTACATATGATATATCATATGATAAAAATACACATTATATCTTATTTGAAATCCCAAATGACCATTATGGAACAGGTGATTATTTTTTAAATGTTCAAAAGTTAGGTCTAATATATCTCTGAGTTAATTTTGTGATTATCCCAATAATATTAACATGTTATAGTTTGTCTATTTTAATTATGTGTTCTAGTCATTTACGTAAATTAGCAATCCATTTTAGTATTTTTCATTCTTTCCAATAATAATAATTTTGTATTTTCGTTGTTGTAAACAAGAAGTCATGATTCTATTCTAATAAACATGAAGGAAAATAAAGTCTATTTTAATTTAATTATCGTGAAAAATGATTACAAGTGGAGTTTATTCAATAATTAAGTGGTTGAGTGAACAAAGAGGCAAAGAGCAGACAACTCACCAACCAACCTTTGGGCTGGAGCCATGATCCTCTGTATTGCATAATCTACGCTGCTTTACAGCAATAGCAATTCCAGTTTGATAAATAATCACACAAATACACAATCCTTATTTTAATAAATCAAGAATAAAAAAAATATAACGTTTACTTTATTCAATAACTTGTTTATATTTTCAAGTAACGTAGAGCATTATTTTTAGATTTTTAAACAATAGTGATTTACAGTTCATGAAAAAAAACATTTAAAGTTAATAACAATAAGCTAATTCCTTCCAACTGTATTCAAATGTGTACGAAGTACTAATCATCAATCAAAATAAAGGACCCCAAAATACAAAAAGAACAAAAAAATTACGGATGATTTCCAAAATAATTTCATTTTCCCAGCAATAAAGTGATCAATCATCTGCTTCTTTTGACATCTTACTAATAGTTGGTACGATTTATAAAATCTTTTTTTTTTTTTTTTTTTTTTTTTTGAAATAAGAATTTATGTTACATATAAAAACAGCTCATCTAAAACCTCACCGAGATCTATTTTAACCCTTTTTCATCTTATCATTGATATTATCATCAAACAAATAAATTATTAGTAAATAAGAATAAGAATTTATGTCACGTCACTTGTTGACATATAGCTAAATACAAAAAAGTTAATACATGCCGCTCTTAATTTTCTATTACAGCATTATATTATGAATATCTATTCAATGATAAAACTGTATTTGCTATTTTTTTTTTCTGTTAAGAAATGCTTCAATCTAACTATGAAATTACAGTGAAAGCTACAACTTTGTTATCCCAAATTCTAAATATTAGCTAGTTTTAGCACATAAATAATATTCAAAATATGCGACTGGTTTATAGATTAACCTGTTTATTGTATACAAAAGAATCATGATAGATATAAACATAATAATAACCATAAACTAATAACAAAAAAAAGTGTCGAGAGAAAGAAAAAAAAAAAGCATGCAAAAGTAATGTGGTGCACTCATACATGATACACCAACGGCTCTTGATGTTCTTTATGAAATATCTTTAATCTTTAATTTGAAAAAGTAAAACTTCAAGAAAAGAAATGAAGTAACAGTCTGGTAATGGTGGGCGTGCCAGCTCAAGCTCAACTCGTAATATAATACTGTAAATCGAGTAATCTATAACTATCATCCTCCTTGTCCTTTCCTAACCACACTTGAATCTTTCCATTTCTCTCTCAGAATCCTATATTCATTATTCAAACAACAACAACAAAAAGATATGACACTCGAAGACACCATGAAGGTTGAGGTAGAATCCGAATGCCCACCGGAGCCTCCAGTCGCCGCCGTCGAGAAAGCTATCGTCCCAGTCGAACCCCATGTTCATGAAGAAAAACCTACCGATGATACTAAAGCTCTCGCCATAATCGAAAGTAATATCTCTAATCTCCATGTTTTGTATAGTTTCTGTTTGAAGAATTGGTGTTATGAAGATTATGCAGACTAACTGTTTGATAAAATGACAGAACCAACGGAAGTGTGTGAGGAGAAACCTAAAGAGGGTTCTATCAACAGAGGTAATCTAAGAAACCGAAATTATGATAAAAATTCTAAACTAGAATATTTTAACTGTAAAATCTTTTTGATGATTAAAGAAGATTAAGTTTTTTTGGTTACTTGTTCAGATGATGTTCTTGCTAAAGTTGCAACAGAGAAGAAGTTAGCTCTTATTACAGCATGGGAAGAAAGCGAGAAGTCTAAAGCTGAAAACAAGTAAGAACACAGTTTCAAATTTTCATGAATTTTTGGATGTTCAAATTCGTTGATTATATGAAACTGATATAATAAAATGATTAAATAGAGCTCAACAGAAGCTATCTTCCATCATTGCATGGGAAAACAGCAAGAAAGCCGACCTAGAGGCAGAATTGAAGAAGATGGAGGTAACAAAATTTGAATTTACCAATATAAAACGAACCCAGAAAAGAAGTTATGAAAACAGATCTAATTAGGGTTTTGAAAAACAGGAGGATTTGGAGAAGAAGAAGGCAAAGTATATAGAGAAGATGAAGAACAGAATAGTTCTTCTCCATAAAAAAGCAGAAGAAAAGAAAGCGATTGCAGAAGCCAAATGCGGAGAAGATCTTATTAAAGCCGAAGAGGTTGCAGCCAAGTGTCGAGCTACTGGCGAAACCCCAAAGAAACTGCTGGGATGGTTTTAATCACAAAGTGTGCTTTTTTCTGGAATTTGATTTTATTTATTTGTTGATGTGTGTGTTTACTTTACAATATTCTTCTTTCTTATTGTGTATGATTTGTTTAATGATTCATTATTTGGTGTGCATATAACATATTAGTGTAATTTGTGTATATTATATAGCAAAGTGACAGTTTTTATTCATTGATGTTTCGAATCTCTGTTCTCAGTTCCTAAACACTAATAATAATTATTATTATACCACTGACCTTATAATAACACATAGGCTTATACATATTGCAAATATTCTCCATCGTTAGGAAAATCTAGCAGTAGATCCAATGTTATATCCAATTCATTCTGTGCTTCGTTAGAGTTTTGAGACTCTGAACCATTTGTCATCTCTTCCTTCACACTCTGATCGCAAGATTCACTTGCTTGAACTGTCACAAAAGAGACCGGTTCAATCTTTATAGGGTTTGGGATACCATACGTCGTCACCTTGTGAAAATCCTTCTGAAAAGCTCCAGAACCCCATTCATGGTGGAAGTTATCGCTGTGACTCATGGGATTCATTGATGGCTTGGCTTCATCTTCTGGTTTTGCATCATTCTCCACTCTGTTGCTCTTCGTATCTGTTGAATTTGAAGGTAGGTCGGTTTGAAGGCTGGGAATCCGTTTTCGTAAATGAGAATTCCAGAAATTTTTGATCTCGTTGTCGGTTCTTCCTGGTAACTGTGCAGCAATGGCTGCCCACCTGAATAATATATTTGATGTTTATAGACATAATAATATGCAGATTGATTGTTGTTTAGTAGATGAAGGTGAAGTGATTCATTACTTGTTGCCGTGTAAGCTGTGGAGATGGAAGATTGTTTGTTCTTCTTCAAAACTGAAGGCGCCGCGTTTGATATCAGGACGAAGGTAGTTTGTCCATCGGAGACGACAACTTTTTCCACACCTTTGAAGTCCTTCAACACATTAATGGAAAAAAAAAATTAAAAAATTAAAGCATGTGTAGAACAGTAGAAATTAAACACCGTCAACATCAAAATTGGGGATGGATGAACAGATGGTATATTTAAATCAATTGATTGAAGATGTCAAATAAGATTAACGATTAATTAGGGATCGATGAACACGCGATATACGTCGAATGGAAGAATAACAGATCGTCCTTTACGAAAATGAAAATGAAAGGAGAGAGAGAAGCGGAGAATGAAACCTGCAAGTTTAGGAAAAGAACGCCAGGTGCCATGGCCGTTCTTCGTGATGTAATCAACGAGTATCTTATCTTCTTCAGGAGTCCAGGCACCTTTCTTCACTTCACCTTTGTTACAGCATGGTGCTCTTCCCATTTTCTTCTTCTCTTTTCTTCCCTTCTTTCTCATTAGATAATTTCCTCACAGACTTAAATCTAAGATGTGTTTCGACGACAGAGTCAGAGAGAGTAACAGTAGGTCAGTAATGGAAGCCAATCACGCAAACTACAGCCATCTCCACTTCTGAACTTGCATCACCGGTTATGAATTTGCACTATTCTGTCTCTGCAGATAAAAATTCATCAGAATGTCAAAAGCTCGATAAATGCTGAGTGTGGCTTTATCGCATAAGAACGAAAGAGAATTATAAACAATTGAAAAAGTTGGAACTATGGGAGCTACAATAATTGCATCATTAAAACGTGTTGGCTATGGCGTCTTCTACGAAAGTCAAAACATATTTCCATAAAAACCTAAACATACACACAGTAGAATGCAGCCAAAAATGCTTGAATTAGATACATATAGACGTATGCAGATGACAGAAGGAAGAAAAAGTGAACTCTGATGATGCGTACTCACCGGAAAAAATCACGAGCACCGACTGGATTGGATAGGTTTCGAGAACGACAAGGGTTTTTGTTTAGTGTTTACACTTCACACTTCTCTGCCCCAACAAAGAAGATGACAAAATTTCTGAATTTTCTAAGACGAGTCCTCCGTCTATTTAGTTACTGCGATTATAAATTGCAATAAGTAACTCTTAAGATGACATTATTTCTTATGTTATTATATTTATTACTAAAATAAAGATTTATTTTGATATAGAATAGAAGTCTTTTAATATATATAAACATAGTTAATATCATTAAATTAAAAGTTGGACATTTTGGAACTTATGTTAAAATTTTAATTGTTTCGGTATATAGGTGGGTTACTATAGCGTCATCGATGGATGCCGTCGATTTTAATGCACCAAACGGGGTGAGAGCATAAAATACATGATCAAATATTTCTAATAAAATATTCTTTTTTTTTTAGTATTTTTATTATTCTTTCTTAATATCTCAATCATCTTCTAAATATTTTAGTACATCTTCAATATTTAACCTTTTCACTTCTTTTTTGTTTATTTGTTATATCAGATTTCTATCGACCTTTACAGAATCAACAATGGATCTAAGAATTTTGTTGACTGGGAGCATCATTTTTTGTCAAAATAATCATTCAGGGCGTTCATTACTAACATTCGTATATTTAAAATATTTCAGCCAAGCTAGCATTAAAAAAATTTCTTCAAAAAGTCCATTTAGGGCATCCCTCGATGCTAAAGCACTAGATACGCCTCTGACTCAATGTTTTTCTTTCTCGCATGTTATATAAACTACGATAAATTATTTTTTAATTTTAAGTCTCTTTTATATTTTTGAAAAATAATATTAGATGATATTAATATTTTAATAAATAAAAAACAATTAAATTGTATGTTACGGTAATGTTTTTAATCTTTGGTGTGTATATATATATATATATATATATATATATATATATATATATATATATATATATATATATATATATATATATATACCCTAACAAATAAAAATGATTTTGCCACATGTCATATTTTTATTTATTTTGACACTTGTCATTTTCTAGATTTTTTGAATTATTTAATATCCACTTGTCATTTTTATAGAATTTTTCATTTTTAGTCAACTTCCACCTATTAAATACCATCTCATATTAATTAATTTTATTAATATATTAATTAATATACATACTAACTTTCTATTTGTGAATTTCTCTATAAATTAATTAAGATTAAATTACATAAAGGGTCCTTGTGGTTATCAAAACTTGCATGAATGGTATTTTTTTTGCTCACACATTTTACTTTTGGACCTTTTAATAAACCCATGTAATACACGGGTCACACACCTAGTATATATATATATATATATATATCACCTTTAGATAACATGAATAGTTAAATACAAAGGTTAATACCTTAAAAACCATTATTTATACGTCCTCGTTTTGATTTAACCCCAAATTTATTTTTTGTTCTTCATTTGCCATTATATTTTAGAAAACGTTTCATTTTCGGACCCTTGACCGGTCATCAACAGGTAATGATGACGTGTCAGTTTTTGCATTTTTTTGTTTGCATTTGGCCCCAACATTTCCGTATAAGTTTGCGTTTAACCCTAATATTTTTTGTTCCCCATTTGCCATTATTTTTTAGACAAAATTTCGTTTTAGCCATTGGTCAGTCACGAATAGATATTTTAAAACGTAAGAGTTGAAACTACGACTTCTCATTGAGGGTGAGACGTGTTACCTACTAAGCCAATAACTTTTTTTTTTGTATTATCAGTGTTTGTTGTATTTAATCTACACATGTATTTTAAAATGAAGGAAAAATATCTAGTGTAAGTCTTGAGTCTGTAACATCTAATAAACAATATGACATGCTAATCTGTAAGCTAATCAAAATTGTTAATTCATTCGTAATTCATCTAAAAACAATTGGTTATGTTTACCGACATATTTGTTAAGAAACCATATATTTCTAAAGATTAAAAAATATGCCTTCTCTTTAAGGGACGAGGCGTGTTAGATGGTAAGTTAATGGTTCTTTTTTTGTATTATCAATGTTTGTTGTATTGAATTTAATGTAAACATGTAACACGCCTCATCCCTTAAAGAGAAGGCACATTTTTTACTCTTTAGAAATATATGGTTTCTTAACAAATATGTTGGTAAACATAACCAATTGTTTTTAGATGAATTACGAATGAATTAACAATTTTGATTAGCTTAAAGATTAGCATGTCATATTGTTTATTAGATGTTACAGACTCAAGACTTACACTAGATATTTTTCCTTCATTTTAAAATACATGTGTAGATTAAATACAACAAACACTGATAATACAAAAAAAAAAGTTATTGGCTTAGTAGGTAACACGTCTCACCCTCAATGAGAAGTCGTAGTTTCAACTCTTACGTTTTAAAATATCTATTCGTGACTGACCAATGGCTAAAACGAAATTTTGTCTAAAAAATAATGGCAAATGGGGAACAAAAAATATTAGGGTTAAACGCAAACTTATACGGAAATGTTGGGGCCAAATGCAAACAAAAAAATGCAAAAACTGACACGTCATCATTACCTGTTGATGACCGGTCAAGGGTCCGAAAATGAAACGTTTTCTAAAATATAATGGCAAATGAAGAACAAAAAATAAATTTGGGGTTAAATCAAAACGAGGACGTATAAATAATGGTTTTTAAGGTATTAACCCTAAATACAATACCAAAGATTAAAATGGCTTTTACTTTAAACACACATTATATTATCATCCAATTTTACCATATAAACATCTTACTTAATTTTTGAAGTATCTTTATTAGTTAAAACTGAATTGTTTAAAAAAAAAACTAATTATAAATAGTTAACTATAGATTGACTTTTGATAAAGATGTTAATGAGGTGTCTAAGACCATCTCCAACCCATCTCCATTTTTTCCCTAAAAAATGGAGTAAAAAAATAGGGCGAACTGTAATGCCCCATTTCTGGTATGTAATTTAAATATAGTATTTTTCCTTCTTATGAGGAACTTGACGAGTCAATAGCCCGACTGGACGAGTGGAGACGGGATTTGCACGCGTTTTTAGTGGGCGACTCGACGAGTCTGTTTCCCGAACTCGGCGAGTCCGCCAGTCTGGGTGAAACCCTAAATCCCAGGGTTTGTACCCTATTTAAACGTCATTATAGCCTCCCATCCCAGGCTCCAGTACCTCCAGAGCATTACTCTGTAAACCCTAGTCCCTATTGTTGAGCTTGAGTGTTTTGTGCTAGCTTGGGAGTTGTAAAAGAAAAGAAATGAAAGAAGACCAATAGAAGAGAAAGGAGATCCAGAATCTAGCTTCCATTTGCTACATATTCTGGTAATAAAGTTATCACCTTGCTTATTCTTCCATTAAACCCTCTTTTATGCTTGTTTATGGTTCTCTTGGAACTTTATATGATTTAAACTCGAGAATTGAACTCTCCTTAGGATGTAAACCATAGATCTGGATGTTATTAAGCTCTAGGAGCTAAATGTAGCTACCTTTATGAAGATATAACCTTGTTCCAAACCCCAAGTGCTTATTGTTGGATGATTTTGGTGTTTAAGCCCCATTCTCTTGTGCATGCACGTAAAGTTGAAAACTTTACGAGTAAAACCAGCCCTAGATGCTCATATTTATGAACTGGATGCACTGAAATCGACTATAATCGACGGTATAGTAATGACATGCATGAGACTCGGTAAGTCTACGCCATGACTCGGCGAGTCCAAGGCAATCTTCTTGCCTCAGGAATAGACTCGACGAGTTGTTCATACAACTCGGCGAGTCACCGTCTGGACGTGTTCATACGATAAAGGAGAACTCGAGAGTTGTTCATACAACTCGGCGAGCCGGATGAAGTTAGACTCGATGTTAGTATCAAAGAAGAACTCGTCGAGTCTTTGCCAAACTCGACGAGTTGAAGCGGGAAGAGGATTAGAAAGGATGTTAGAGAGTCGGCGAGTTGGCGGCCCAACTCGGCGAGTCCGGTTAACTGAAAGTTGATTTTGACCAATATGTTGACTTTGGCCAGGGGTAAAATAGTCATTTTACCCTGAGAGTAGTTATCAGTATCTAATTTAGTATTTATGAGATTTGTAGCTGGGGAGTTCCGAAGTAGCAGTCAACCAGTTTCAGATTTAGCATCTAAGCAGCCAGCGTTACGAGGTGAGTTTCCTTCCAGTAGGAACGGGTCTACGGCCACAATGTCGACCCGTTTAGTTAGCAGTAGTTCCGGACTTCGGTCCGATGCAGAGGGCGAGGCCCTGGTTAGTTCCGAACTTCAGTCCGATGCAGTTTCCGAACTTCGGTCCGATGCAGAGGGCAGGACCCTCGTTAGTTATGGACTTCGGTCTGATGTAGTTTTCGGACTTTGGTCTGATGTAGTGGGCAAGGCCCAATACGTGTTTATATGTTATTGTATGGTATGTGGTAGCTTGGGGGAACTCACTAAGCTTTGTGCTTATGTTTTCAGTTTTTGGTTTCAGGTACTTCCGCTAGTAAGGGGAAGAGCTCGGGATGATGACATGGCACACACCACAACTTCAGTTTACCCTTGGAGTTTATTTTGATTTTTTTTTGATACGTTTTGACAACAGTTGAATCGATACATTCGCTTTTACATTTTGAGATATGCTATTCGTGGTTTTGCTAAATGTTAGATGATTTTATGATTTGATAATGTTTTAAAAACAAAATTTTTGGGTTGTATTTTCGGGAGGTTTCACAAATAGTGTTTCATCTCCAACCCTACTTCATTTTTTACCCTATTTTTACCCCAAAAAAGTATATTCCTAGTATATTTCATTATTCCAACTTAGATAGATTGTCAAACACACCCTTCTATTAATTTAATTTTAACAAATATATAATCTATATTTTTTTCATTACATTAACATTAAATACAAAAGATTATATTTATAATAAACTGATAAATAAATATTATACATGCATTTATTAAAATATTACACATACACACTTTTAAATAAATATTAAATAAATAAATAATAGTATTCTCACTTGTTGGTTTTTATTAGATTGTTATTGTAATATATAGGTTAACTACATGTTTAATAAAATATGTTATCGTGTTTATAATATATATTTTAATTATATGTTTTTGTAAAATACGTTATCGTTTTTTAAAATGCCAATATGTATTTAAATTTTTATATGAATTTGATGAACAAAAAACAAACTTTATATTTATAACTAATTAATATAATTTAATGTATAACAAAATATTATAAGTATTAAATATTATATTTAAATTATAATTAGTAGGTAAAAATGAGCTAAAAATGTATAAATATATAACAGAGGGACTAAAACAACAACGCAAAGTTCATCTTCATTTTGGGAGAAATGAATAGTATAACACCATATTTGGTGTAATACTATTCATATCCCCTAAAATGAGATAATAAATAGGGAAGAGTTAGCGAAGAATAAGGAGAAAATGGAGAATTAGAATGGGGTGGAGAATGCTCTAAGGATGTCAATTTAGAAGCACTTTAAAATAAGAAGATATATTTAAATGGGTTATGAGAAATCTTTAAAAAAAAGTCCTTAAAGTCTGACTCTATTAATGGAAAAGCATCTCTGTTTTGTTTTGTTTTTGTTTTTGTTTTTTTTTTTTTTTTTGTTTTTTTTTGTTTTTTTTTTTGTATTTAAGCAAAAAGAATTAGTAAACGCTTGTCAAATAACCATTGTTTCCGGCTGATGCCAATTTTCATGAATTTTCTAAAATTTTAAGGTTTTTTTTATTGAAATAATCAGAGATTGACTTATTCGTTAATATGGATAAAGTTTAAAAAATTTTCTGAAAAAAATTATTTTTATATATACTTAATTAGTTAAAAAAACTCATATTTATTTATTAATAAAACCCAAAATAAAGATACTATATACATCATTTTCATTAAAAAAATCCTTTTATTAAAAAAACAAAGTAATAATAATAATTTATATATCATTTTTTGGTTATTTTTTTTTTTTGTGATTTCCACAATAAAATTTCATAACTATTTATCGTTTGTAGCATGTGTGTTTTATAGTTACTAGGTGTGAACCCTGTGTATTATACGGGTTGATTTAAAAAAATATTAAACATTAAAGTGTAAACAAAAAATATTTTTTAATATTTTTTAATGTAAAATTTTAAAATAAGAAAGAAAGAAATGTATTTATTACAATTTAATATCATATATATGATATTTAATACTTTACATATATAAGTATATGATTTTAATTTTAAAAATTGAAACAAACAAAAAATTGACAAGTGGATAATATTTATTTCAAAAATACCACAAAATGACAAGGGTCAAAACTCATGAGAGATTCACATATGACAAAAAAACCTTCATTTATTAAGGAGAATTTGCAACTAATTAACCATATTGCATTTAAGTTGTAGAATAATTTGAACTTAATTTAGTCACTTTTAAAAAAATAAAAACTCTCTCCATTATTATTATTTATACCTAAATTATTTCTTTTTTAAACCTAAAACATAAATTATTTTCAAAAAAAAATATAAATTATAAATAATTAATTATAAATTTACTTTTAATAAAGATGTTAATACGGTAAGGTAATTTAGCAGCACCATATAAGAAAATATATTTAAATGGGTTATAATTCACTAAACGTAACGTATTGAGTTCTAGAAGGGCTATTTCGGACTTTTGCGCCTCTAGGAATCTAGTCTAGGCTCGGTTAAACGTGGATCACGGGGAAAGTTTTAAAAAGGGTAATATAATGCGTGAAAACATTGTCAACAAAAAAACCATTCAATACCTTTTGTCATTTTTGTCATTCTTCATTTTCAACAAAAGTACAATAGGTTGTAATTTAACTACTCACATATTTTTAAGAATTAGTTTAAATTATTTTGTTATGAATGCCAATAAAGTAAGTTAATGTATGTTATTTTATATTTAACATTTATAATGTTATATTTGAAAAACCAGTTAAAAAAAAGAGACACTTTCATTTTTCCGGTTTGTTTTTCTACTATTGATTCTTGTTAGGTGTTTTCCATTTATAAAATTGTTTAGCCGTTTCTAAAAAAATAATTAAATTAAAAAAATAAAAAAAAAAAGATATTATAATTCCAAAGAGATCAAATGCTTTAAACATTAGATTTAATTATTTATTTTGTATTTTAAAACGACTAACACATTTATTAATTCTACCCTTTTGACTAGGGATGAGAATTTCGTCTGAAAACCCGAACCGAACCGAATCGAATAGGCCCGAATAAGCAGTCCGATTCGGGTTTTTGGTATCTATATTATGCTTATTCAGTTCTCGGGTTATTCGGTTCGAGTTACCCAAATAAAAGCTAATTTGGTTCTAAATACCCAACCCGAATAAGCATTCCTCATCGCATTTCTCTGATCGATAGAAATCAAAATCACGATTCACACTTTTGTCATTGTCGTTCATAACAAAAAAAACTCTTATGCTCATTCTCGTCGTTTCAAAATCGACCAATCTTCTTATCTATTTCCAAACTCGAAATTACTTTAATCGATCATTCCTCTTATTTCAAACTTTCAAAAATCGGCCATTCCTATTGTCTTTAGGGATTCATGAATTCCTACTTTGTCTAGTCATGGAAAATTGGGCTCCAACTTAAGAAAACTCAAATAAGAAATTAATTATTATTATGTTAATCAACTATGTAAATTGTATTCTTTCAATGTATTATTGTGTTACCAAAACTGGGCTCAAACTTAAGAAACTCAAGTAAGAAATTAATTCTTATTATGTTAATCTACTATGTAAATGTTATTCTTTCAATGTATTATTGTGTTATGTTAGTATTTGAATGTGTTATGTTGATGTATAAAAGTACATTATTACTCTATTATTCGGGTTATTCGAGTTATAGAATCTTAATACGGTTTATTCGGGTTTTTTTTTCCAGTTATATTAGATCCTTAATCATCTTATACATGTTATTCAGATAATATCCGAACATAACTGATTAATACCCGAACTGAACCAAACCCGTTTTAGTTAATCGATTCGGTTTTCAGTTCATGAAATTCTCCTTATTTGGTTTTCGGGTTATTCGGGTTCGGGTTGGTTCGGTCCGGTTTCGGGCCGAATAACATCCCTGCTTTTGACCACATCATGTATTAAGAATCAACAATTTGGAACTTAACAGAGTTAGATAGTGGACTTATCTGAAGCAAAGTCAAATTTTTTGATTCTACCTTCTCTCAGATCTTTCAGGTAGTCAGGGTAGCTTCACAACCAATGTCTCTTCTCTTGGCAATAGAAACATATAAACTCTTTGGGAATGGTACACGAGACTATCTCAAACTTAGTCTTTCTCTTTACCTTTTGATCAACCGGGTTGACCATGGCCGATCCATTTCCATTGGGAAGAGAGAGCTTTTATGGACTTCCAATGTTACCATTGTCAATGTCCATGGAAGTGTGGGAAGTAGATCTTCCAATCAATTTTGCTTTTCCAATGCGCCAATTCATTCATGATTCAGTAGCAACAAGCAAATATGTTAGATCTATAAGGGTCATGTCACGATCTCCCATATAGTAGTCCTTAAAGAACCCACTATATGACTTAGAAAGTGACTGAAGAACCCAATCAACAACCAACTTCCTCTAGATTTCGACACCTAACTCTCCCAGCTTGTCAGTATGTAACTTCATTTCCAAGACGTGAGCACATACAGACTTTCCTTCCTGCCAATAAGGCTTTGAGTGACCTAGAACTTGTGGGTTAGGGAGAATTATTAGAGGAGGTGGAGGAAGTGAAGTTCCACTACAACACGAAAAAGGGATTAATCTTTCACCTTGATCGCCTTGTGGAAATCATCTTTATAAAGAAAGTTTTTTCAAAAGACTCGGGAAGACCATAGTTGTTTGAACTAGACATCTACAATGGGAGAAATTCAAGTTTAGTTGATTTCAGTCCTTAATATAACACCCAACATGAAATATTAAGGCTAGGACCCAACATAATATTTTACAATTTGGAAGAGGGATGTCGTAATCCAAACTGCAAAATATTTGAAGGTAGGTAAATGACGATTTACCAATTTTCACCATGACGAAATTGATTTTTAGGTTTTAAATGGATTGAAACTCCTAGATCCTTTGAGATTCATTGAACAATTCAATGTCATGTTTAAATCTCGATTGTGCCCTTCAAGTTTGTAACTGGGATGCCGAGGATCACAAACAAGGTGTGAATAACCATGCAAATTAGCTTGGTACACCCAATGTTACAACCACCTAATCAATATGCCGGTTAACCACACACGCTCCATTGATCTATGATTAACATCAAGTTATCCTTTGCCACGCACTTTCAGTCCCATATTAGTGTGTCGGTTAACCACACACGCTCCACTAACGACTTAACAAGGTGAAAAGTGCAATTTAATGGGTTAGAACCAAATTCACATTTTCCTAACTAAGTAAGATTGGGAATTTATAAGTGTTTAGTTACTTAGTATTTCATTATACTTTTAATGATAATTTATGTCATGTCAATCCCATTCGGCTAACGACCCTCGACCAGTCAAGGAAGTGGTGGATGAGAGTGGACACCCACTAAACTGCCATTTTATAGGCAATAACCTTATACCCCCCCCCCCCCCTCTTATACTCCGACTTCGTGAATGAGGTCTACTAACGGTAAGACTGATTTATTCTTATATGTATATATAATTATAAACTTATAATAATATAATAGTATAAGGGTTGAATTTTAACTTTTAAAATTCTAGGGTTGAATTTTGAATTAAAGTATTCATAAGTGAAACTTTACAAATTCCAAAACTTGAGGGCAAGTTTTGAAACTTGTCAAAACTTTTCAAACTCATAACTTATGAGTTTAATATGGTTTTTATGAAAAACTTTTCAAGTTCCATAACTTGAGGACAAGTTATGGAAGACTTTAAAAACATTTAAAAGAAAACTTTTCATTTTCCATAACTTGAGGACAAGTCATGGAGTTCATAAAAGGCATTTAGATCATATTTTTTAACTAATATAAATTATCAAATATTATATCTATGATCTAATTAAACTCATAAGTCAAGATAATTCATATCAACCATTTGCAAGAAATTAGCCTATCATATAAACTAATACAAATCTTGAAACTATGACAATTATCTTTTATTTGGATGAGGATAATCATTACTATAGCAACAAAATCAAATTTTATGAACAAAAATATTTTGTGGTAATGATCCTAATCCAAAACAGGCCAAAAAAACTCGAAATTTTGCATACAGATGCATCACCACGTCGTGGTAAATATTGCCATTTCGTGGTGGGCATGCATAAACGAAAATTGCAGATTTTCAGCTTTAAAAAACAATAAGCTTCAGGTATAATAGAAACCAACCCTAGGCTCTGATACCACTGAAGGGTTTTGAGCATTCTAACACTCTTATGGTGTACATGCAACCCTAGATGTTTTGGATCTATGTTTTCTCTAATTATACATGCAATATTGTTTCCAAAACATTAAGCCAACAACTATCATACAAAATGATATAAACAACATAAAATTGAGTTATGGAGTTACCTCTTGGTTGTGGCTTGTAGAACTTGTTATGTTTGGCCTTTAAGAACTTAGTGCCCCAAGTGTTGCACCTCAAATGGAATCACAACACAGCTTTGGACAAATGATGACTTTTGAGAGAATATTCTTACACTCAGATCGACTCATGAACTCTTAGAACATCTAGTGCACGATTTTGGATGCTAACGGGCTTCTTATATAGTGTGGCAAGATTATGGTTACACCGTGCAAACCCTAATGTGCATGACTTTCCATATTCCTTAGGCTCCTTGGGTTTTAACCTCCATGGAGTATCCATGGTTCACCACATGGGTTTAGCCCAACATAAAGAACTATGGATCATAAGCTCACTTTATAAGAATGAATGATTTACCAAATCAATCCCCATTTATTTAATTAGTCTCTTTTGATCACAAAATTAATTCTAAACTAATTCTTGATCAATCCTAATTAAATAATATGATTTCATATTAATATATTAGAACCTATAATATATTAGCAAATCATAAATAACCTCTTCTTAAAAGTACATCCTATCAATTTGTCCTGGTGATATGCAACCCAAATGGATCATGCTACTCTCGGGTCAAGTACATACCAATTATAGTTATGGACATAGACACTAATCCAACATTAAGTACTTCCGATTCGAAAGGGAAGGGTTTGTCTTGATTGCAACACAATCCACCCATGTTTCTGCAACTTTATGATTTTGGGATCGTACTCTGATAACTATTTTTGCTTTGATATACTTTTGAATGATTGAAAAGAAAAAAATGGTCCTACCTTGATTGGCATAATTGTCGATGTAATTAAGCATGTTCTTGATTATAAATATAATAAGTATGTTGCATCTTTAGCGCCTTGCTAGTTGTTTCTTTTATAAAGTTAGTTTTCGAAAAAAAAATTAACTTGGGGTGACAAGATGTATATAGTTAACAGATGAAAAAGTATCGCATGTAGTATTATGAGTAGTGATCCCGAGATTGCTAGAAAAAGGTTCAACAATGGTTGTAATGACCGTTTTCATAATCATGTTTCTCGTCCAATACCTACCGAAAATTTTATCACTTTCTTTGCCTCTTAAGAAGCATGCAAACTCACTCCGGCTGCATTTTCGGTATCGTTTGGTGGGGAGTTGCCCTCAACCTGATCAACTATTTTTTGGCCTCTCATGTAATATCCTTTCCAAGATATGTAGTTTGATTTTCGACCATATATTTTGATCTTGTCTCATCATGAAAATGATGCAAGCTGTGGGTGTTTGTTGGTACTTGCTAAGAGCCCAGAGGACTCCTAGATGCTTGAAGGAAAAATGAAAGGAAACAAATGGATGCATTGTGACATCCCCAAAATCTCGGCCAGAAAAGACCAATTTTCATTTATGCTTTTAAAATAATTTCAAAGTAAATCCTTTTGATTTGAAAGAGTTGCGGAATTTGTTCCCAAAAACAAAGTATGATAAAATAATATTTACCAAATAATTTCATCAAGAAATGTATTTTCATTATATAATCAAAACTCAGGATGTCATGTTCCGATACAGACCATAAAACATAAACGATAACATTACAAGTCATTCAACAAATATATACATATACAAACTTGTAAACAAAACAACTTGATGATTCATCCATCTTATGCCCTTGCGCCACTTCCTGTAATACAAATAAAACTGAGTGGGTCAGGCTTGCGAGCCTGGTGAGCATATAGGATTTTCAACCCACAATAAATAATTATATTTAATTCCACCAACCAACAATAACCCAATTACCCATTCTCGTTATTCTCACTTTACGTCCCTAAAACAACTAACACAAGGGACCTAGTCTTAGAATATTTCATCGGGGCGACAACACATGCATTCGGGGGTTTCCCGGCAATATATGTCAAATAAGGCAACCATGAGGGGGATGAAGTACAGCGAATGAACACCCAAGTTCATTAACACCTACAGGTGGCGAACCTGCTAGCGTTCCACAGGACTGTCTAGAAAAGTCTGTGGTCGTCATCTAAACTCCGCTAGATGACTTAATCAAAAACAACATCGAGGCCTCTCATCTGTTTATCACACAACTATCTACCCATGTTCTACCCGACATATTAGTAGATAAAAAAATATATTTTTATACATAGTTTAAAACATGTATAGCATTCTCATTCAATACACATTCCAAACAATAGAAGAGACACATACACATAACACGTATTTCATAGAGAATAAATCATATCTATGAGATAGAAGAAAGTGAATATACATTCACACATATGACAACAAAATATACACATAAAACGTATTTCGTATAAAATTCTTCATAATTATGCGTTAGAAGAAAGTAAATACACACTCACTTGATCAGAAGATGATCGGACAACACTACGGCTTATAGAAGTAGTATTCTTCGGTAGAGATCTTCACAAAAACCGGACTCCTCGCGGGCAGAGCTTCGGCTCGGGAATTGCATTTCTCGGGATCTTCGGGGCTTCGGGACTTGCTTCGGGGCTCGGGAATGATACCGAGGCTTTGGGATAATTCTTGCACGAAAAACGATGCAAAAACGCAAGAGAAATGGAAGAAATGAGCAAACGAATCGGCTGCCCTCGACATCCTTTTATAGGGGGCTGGAACTTCAATTTACGCTCGGCGTAATATGAAATTACGTTGGGCGTAATGAGGATAGGATCGCTGATTCCCCCTGGATAATATCGGTTATTTTATATTTAAATTAAATATCGAAAATATTTAATAAACTTCAAAAATTCATACCTTCCTCATGCGAACTCTGTTTTTGACGTTCTTTATATCCCCGCGTAGGTGAGACTACGCTCTACAACTTTCGTTTAGACTCCGTTGGCTAATTTTGACTTTATTTTTATTATTTATTTTTAGTAGGCTGGAACAGGAAAGTTCCGTTATAAATTCATAACTTCTTCATCCAACGTCCGTTTTCGCCTATCTTTTTATCGTTTTACTACTACTAACGAGATTTTCGATTCTCGTTTAGATTGTTTCGGCTAAAAACCGCTCGGTCTCAAATCGAGTATTCGGGCTGCATACTGCTAAGTCGAAACTTCGAAAAATCATAACTTCCTCATACGAAGTCAAATTTGAGCGTTCTTTTTATGCACGCTCTCGGTTTAACGAACTCTAAGACTTTCGTTTAGATCGCTAAGGCTAAATATTGCTCTAACGTAAATTTCACTTTTTACGTCATTCAAAGTTGCCGGTTCTGTCGCGAAACTTCGACAGGTCATAACTTCTTCGTTATAACTCGGATTTCGACATTCTTTATATCTTCAGAATCCTTGTTTCGACCATTACATCTTTATGCAAAGATATCAGGCTTATCTCACACTTTAAATTTGACGCTTATTTTATTCTTAATTCATTAAATTATAATGATTAAGAAAATAAACACATAATTCACATAATACTCAAATATTTCATCATTAATACTCCAAAAAAAAGAGTTACAAGGGTTAACCTAGAATGTTACATCACTGAAAATGTCTAGCCTGGAAATGTGGGCGTTACATGCATGCCAAGAGTATTGACGTGTGAAGACTTCATGTATTAGGGGTGCAAACGAGTCAAGCTACCCGAGATTGAATCGTTAAAAGCTCGACTCAATATTGATTTTAAACGAGCCCCAGCTGAGCTCGAGCTTAATATTAGTCTTGTTTAGTAAACGCACTCGAGCTCGAGCCTCTGTTACTTGGCTCGATTAGGCTCGCGAGCCTAAAGGAGCCTATATATATATATATATATATATATATATATATATATATATATATATATATATATATATATATATATATAAATAAGAAAATGATTTTAATTTTATATATTAAAATATATAATAATATAATAAATACCATTTTAGGAAATTATAGTATACCGTATATGAGCCGAGTCCAAACTGTAACAACGTAAATTTTTAAAACAATTTTTCAATTTTAAAACTCATAATCACATATAATAATTCACACAATCTCAAGTGTCGATGTCATAACATATTTCAAAATAGTTTTCAAAAGTAATTATCAAAATCTAAGATCCTCATTCATGACTCTTTTCTCTAGTGTGTACAATTGAGTCGCCGCATTCCCGCGATCCTGATAAGAACCTGAAACACATAACACATAACACGGTAAGCACGAAGCTTAGTGAGTTCCCCAAAATACCACATGCAACAAATTCGCCACTCGAGGCTATACTCTGTAAGACCCTCCGGTCAATGTGTCTCAGCGGGACCTTCCAGTCCCATAGCCCGTTGGACCCTCTGGTCCGGTCTAGCTCGTTGGTCCCTTCGGTCCGGTCTAGTTGAGGACCCTCTGGCCTCATAAATCGTTGGACCCTCTGGTCCGGTCTGTAAAGCTCCACATGGCATAAATCACAAAGAAATAATGCACAACATAACACATAGGCAGGATAACATAATACTCAATGTAAGCACATACGACCTTCCGGTCACACATAACTACCACTCAAGGTAAAGTATAGTGAGAAGACTCACCTCGGATGATGAACAACCCCTATAAACGTTGTTGCTACGCACCGACCACTAATTCTGTGCCATGCCCACAATTATCTCAATTAGAAACTAAGTCCAAACCCTCACTCATTGGGTTTAGATGTTGATCAATAACCAGCCCATCAATGCCCTAAACCCATTGGGACCACCAAGGCCCAATAATAAATGGGCCCTCTCATGGACCAATTCTCAAACTAAATGGCAAGCCCCACCCAAGGGCCCAAAGCATAAATATATCATTCCCTGCTCCAAGACTCTATTACATCAAGCCCAAAAGCCAGGCCCAACACTCAAGGCCCAACACGATCCTTAGCCCAAAAGCCCACAATGGGGTTATGCGGGGCATACCCCCTTTGGTACGCGCAACGTACATACTCATGCATGAGACTGATCGGGGCACCAACCCAATATGCGGGGTATACTAGGATTTACGTTGGGCGTACGCCCAACTTTGCTTTAGTCCTTTTTTTTGGTCTTAACCCGTTCATACCTTAACTCATCTCTTGGATCTAGACTTCTTAATATCTTTTATTCCATAAAGTCAGGGACTTAAAGCCTTTGCATGGTTGATGTGGTCTCAAACACACAAAACACTCATTCTCTTTTCTCATTAAGCCCTTATCTCATGCATGACTTGATTCTCTCATCCAAGATCTCATTTTTATGGAACCAC